>NW_027464585.1:37673536-38993536 GCF_043290135.1 Rhipicephalus microplus
CAGTGCTAAGAAAAACTCTGCGCCATCACCCTGAATTATGGCGTGAAGCCCTTTACGGAACATTATCGTGCTCGGTGGTTCTCTCCTCCTCTGCACACGTGTCTACCCCTTCGTATTCAGCCCGATAAGTCTTGGTTTGCAATACCACCGTTCAGGCCTCCAACCCAGAGTATTATCATAGATCCTTTCCTTGGCAACTTCCTGCTTAAAATTTCAATAGATCTATAGTGCGGGCTTCTTAATCATGCAAATTCTCCACATGTTGACTTCTGTTTCCTTCACTTTCTTCTTAACCGATAGTTCTTTTTAGCTTGGCCTCCTTCTCTTTTCTAAGTATTTACCTGTTAAATTTCTCCGTCGCTTCTTCAATTTTATATCGACAATTCTCATGTAAAAATAGCTGAAAACCTTCCAAGCACACACCTCCCCCCCATTTCTTTCGATCAATCTTGAAGTTTTATCTTGCTGCTAGCTTCCCGGCCATCGAATGATGCCCGTCTCATATCACCTGTACTTCCTGATTTTGTGTATTTCTGTGAGCTCCTAAGGCAAGCTTACCAATTCCACGTTGCTTAATATTTAATTTTGCTTGAACCTCTGATCTCATGCACAGGATCGCACTGCCAAAAGTCAGACAAAGAACAATGACACCTTTTCTAATTCCTCTCAAACATCATATATATTGTTATTCCACGGTACCCTCTTTTTCCCCACCTCTGTTTTCCTTTTCCTTTAGTCGTTATATATATTACGTATTCCCTAAGGTACTCGGTCCTATTTCTTATCCTTACGCCCAAATATTTGTATTATTCGTTATCTCTAGCGTGACCTCTTGTATTGTAAGCTCACTACCTTCATTATTATTAAAAATTATGACTGCTCATTTTTCTTACTGAATCACAAATCTAATTTATCTACCTCATTACCGCAGATGTTCATCAATCTCTGCAAATCTTCCTTGTTGTCGGCCATATGAACTATATGATCCGCGCACATCGATACTGGTAGTGCCTGATCACTTATTTTTTCTTGTTTGACGAAATAGAGATTAAAGCCAAGTGCACTCCTCTCTAATTTGGCCTCTAATCCTTGTTGGTACATCATGAATAACAGGAGTGGCACAGAACACCCCTGCCTAAGGCCATATTTTATCTCTCTGGGCTCGAATACCTGTTTTTGCTATTTTATACTTACCTTTTTTATTTTACAGATATTCTTCAAGTACTTAGTGACTCATGCCACCTAGTCATAAAGTTAAGTGCTATCACTATGGGTTGAAGGATTGACTTTCACTCGCGCCTTGATTTTAGCCACCAGTCATTTAGCCTCCTCCTGATTACCTCTAGCTGTTTAAAGTCAATTTTATTTTCCCTGTCCCTAAACCCCAACACTTTGAAAATTTTCGCGCCACTAACTTGGAATATTGGGTGGATCCTTTGCAGAACATTATCAAGTGTTCAGCCATTTTCTCCTACTCTCCACCCGCACTACATACTGTGTCTGTGCCTTGGTATTCGGACCGGTACGTCTTGGTCCACAATATTCCCGTTCTGGCTTCGAACAGCAGAGAACTACCCCGAGAATTCTCGTAGATCTTTTCTTTTGCAATTGACTACTTGAAAGTTCGGTAGATTTCCACTAATGATTTCGTAAGCAATTCAATCTACCACATGTCCCTCTTCGTTTTTCGACCTTCTTCTTGACTGATCTTTTCTTTGGCTTGGTATTCTGCTGTTGTCTAAATACTCGCTTGACAATTTTTGAGTTCGCTTTTTGTCAAGCTACTCTGCTTTCTAACGATGTTGATTTCATTTCACCTTGTACTTTCTGATTTCGGGGTAATCTAGTGTGCTCCCAAAGCAAGTATACCTATGCTGCGTTATTTAATTTCCAATCTTGCTTGAACCTCTGATTTCATGCACTAGACTGCATTGCCGAACGTCACACCCGAGACTACGACACCTTTCCAAATATCTGTCACAACCTCATACCTATTGTAGTTCCACAGTGGCCTATTTTCATTACAGCTGCATTCCTGTTACCCTTAGTCATTATTTACCTTTCATGCTCCCTTAGATACTCAGCTCCGTTGTTTAACCTTTGATACAAACTTATGCATCCCTGAAGATCTTCCTTGTTGTCGGCTATTATTGCTATATCATCTGCATACATCAACTCTGGCAATGACTGTTCAACGTGTTTCTCTTGCTTGGCAAAATACACGCTGCAGTCGAGTTGACTCGCCTGTAATTTAGCTTCCAGCCTCTGTAGATACAGCATAAAAACAAAGATGATAAGGGACATCTCTTTTGAAGCCCTCGTTGTATGTCTATAAAACTTGAAACCTGTCCTTTGCATTTTATAACTACCTTGTTACTTTTATCGATATCATTTAGATGATTAGTTATTCATGTTTCCCTTCTAGTGTGTCCAGTAATCCATACTGTCTTCTTGAATCACTCTACCGTAATCCCTTGATATTTAGAAATGCCAGCCACAGGGTGTTTTTTTTTCGCTATTTCAATACACTGCATCAATAAAAATAGATTGTCCTTCAACCTCATTCGTTTAGGGAACCCAATTTGTAGTTCTTTTTTAGCCTTTCGTTTTCTATCTGCATCACAAGCCTGTAAGCTACGGATGGCACTGTTATAGAACGGCAGTTATTTATGTCAGCTCTGTCCCCCTCTCTTTTATGGATCATACTCATTCCGCTTAGTTTTCAAACATTGAGGGCTTCACCATCAATTTTGCTGCTTTGCTCGCTGCCTCTATTATTGTTTGCTTAGAGCTTTGTCCTACTCTCTTTACTATCATAACTGGTATGTCATCAGGGCCTGATGATATGCTATTAGGAACTCTCTTTTCTGCCCTTTCCCACTCTCGTTGTCCCACTGGAGGCACTGGCTAATTCACCTATCTACATCTCGTATGGTGCATTCAACGCTTTCTTGGTGTTTAATTTTTTCTGTCATCATTGTTCTTATTTTAGCTGCGAGCTCTTGTTGCGGTGGCCACTTTAAACCTGGCGGCCTCTGAGAATAAACCAATGCCTACTGCTGTCTCGGAGGCAACTTGGTCGTGTTTGTGTGATGGCGTCACTTCCGAATCCAGTGGAAGTACTAGTGTTGGCTTCGAGTGCTCTTTGCGGAGAAAGCACTGTACTAATTGGAACCTCCTGTTCACTTGGGAAAACATGTGATGTCCCAGGCATCTTTCTATAGTAGGAAATGCTCAGATAGATTTGATCTCGCCACAATGTTCGTCTGCACACAAGCAGACGCGTCTCCAGGTGCTCAGTATGAGTGAGGTTTAATTTTTTTATTTCAACAAAAAATTGTACTAACTGACGTAGTTAACGGCATATCTGACCATCACATTGTGATATCCTTGCTGCCGCTTGGCTCCAGTATTGCTTGGGAATACGTGGCTCAACCGTAATAGCTTTCGAAAGAGCTGACGATAAGAGCATATCAACCCATCTCGCACATGAATTTGATAACTTTTTACTGCCAGCTTTCAACGCAACCAGTAATACTAATCTACTTCGGCTAAGTTTCAAATCTACTGTTACGTACTGTGCCACTAACTTCATACCAAAAAACACAAGAAAGCTCCGGGGAATAATCCTTAGATAACACGTGAGGTTATCGAGGCAAAGCGAAGATGAAAATGATGCATGTGGCTGCGAAAAACCACAAGTGTAAAGCGCCCATTCGAAAGAAGCTGCAGTGCGCAAAATGAGAGCTTAAGCAAAAAACAAAAAGTGCCAGACAAAACTACTTTAGTGTTACGCTTCCAAGCTTTATTAAAATTAATCCAAACTAATTTTGGAGATATCTTCGCGCCACCAATAACATAGAGTCGCACATCGGTCCAGGGGAAAGAAGGGAAAAGGCTAACAAATACAATATTTTTTTTCATTCCGTGTTCACAACTGATAGTGGTATCATTTCTCCAGTATTATATCACAATTCGCTAAGCATAGATCACCTAGAAGTAACAGATACTGCAATATTGAACTTACTTGTTCACTTAGATTCCAAAAAATCTAGTTGTCCAGACGATATTCTTAATGAGTTTCTTAAAAGGTACGCTAAATTGTGTAGCGAGTTTCTTGGCCTAATATTTCGAAAGTTGCTTACCTCATCACAGCTGCCAGATGACTAGAGGATTGCAAAAACAGTACTGTGGATCCAGGGCCAAACTGTCGAGTTTAAATGGTGTTTTTTTTTTTCGGGAAATAAAATGAGCGTATCAGTAGGCAACATACGGCATGAGTGAGTGAGTGAAAGCTTTATTGAGAATGTCCGGTGGTATTAGCGAAGTGGGGCTTGAAACACCCCAGCCTAGATAACGGCCTCGAGTCCTTGGACACGGGCGGCTTCCTGGGCGTGCCGGACTGCCCACAGTTGATCGGCGAGGTCGTAGCTGAGCAGAGCCGCCTCCTATCGTGCCTCCCGGTTCGATACTGCTATGTCTACCCGGTTTATAGAGGACTGGTGCACGCTACCGGTGCACTGCCACATGTTCTGAAGCGTCGCTCTTGCTCCACACTGTTTACAGTTGTTGGATATATCAATGTCCGGATAAAAGAGGCGTACGATCACTGGGTTCGGGTGGGCGTCACTCTGTAATTGTCACCAGGCAATCTCCTGTTTCATGTATAGTTCAGTTCAGTTCAGTTCAGTTCAGTTTTATTTCCTTAAAGGCCCCCATTCAGGGGGTGTTACATAAGGGGTGGGATTACAATTCAAAACAGCGGAGATTCAATTAACATTGCAAACAAACAGTTAAAATTGAATTAACATGGCAGATGATCGGTGAGGCGTTCCAGGAAGGTAGATGATGAGGCAATTGTGACAATGTCGTAGGGCAGGCCGTTCCAGTCTGAAGCTGCTCTGAGGAAAAACGATGCAGCAAACGTAGTGGTGCGTGATGGCGGGCGGGCAACTTGAAGTGAATGACTGGTGCGGTGGGAAATGCGTGAGGCGGCTGTTATATAAGGAGCTTGATTGAGTGAAGAATAAAAAAACTTATGATAAAGAGTTAGGCTAGCAATGCGGCGACGATAAGAAAGGAGTGATAGGCCAGATTCATGTTTCAATGGTGAAATGCTGATGTCATATGAATATGAGGAATGGATGAAACGGGTGGCCCGATTTTGAACACCTTCCAAGGCAGTGATTAGGTATGCTTGATGGGGGCTCCAGATGGCAGATGCGTATTCTAATTTTGGTCTTATAAGCGATTTATACGCGAGTAATCTAACATGTGGTGGGGAAAGGCGAAGGTGGCGTTTAAGAAAACCCAGTGTTTTGTTCGATGCTGAAATGATGTTTGTAATATGGGCGCGCCATGATAAATTAGAACAAAGGGTGACTCCTAGATATTTATACGATTCTACTAATTCGATACATGATTTAGAAATAGAATACTGAAAGCGAGAGGGATTGTGACGACGAGAGAAGGACAAGAGTTTGCATTTAGTGGGGTTGAGAGTCATTAGCCAAATATTACACCAGTTTATTATATTGTTAAGGTTGCTTTGAAGGATGTGATGGTCATGACAATTAGTAATAGTATGATAGATTACGCAATCGTCAGCGAACATGCGAATGTTACAGGAAACATGCAATGGTAAGTCATTAATATATATTAGGAATAGGAGAGGACCGAGAACAGACCCTTGTGGGACGCCTGAGGTGACTGGGAGTGGTTTAGACAGGTGGCCGTTAAGATAGACAGATTGCGAGCGGTTAGTTAGAAACTCCTCAAGCCACCTGAAGATGTTAGGATGCAAGTTTAGTTTTGAAAGTTTCAGTAACAGACGCTGGTGAGGAACCTTGTCGAAAGCTTTTGCAAAATCAAGGAATATTGAGTCGGTTTGGATATTACAGTCGAGATTAGTCTGTAGGTCATGAACGAATTGTGCTAATTGGGTTTCGCAAGAAAGGCCCTTTCGAAATCCGTGCTGTGAAGGATGAAAAAATTCGTTGGAGTCCAAAAAATTGAAGATTTGTGAGTAGATGACGTGTTCCATGATCTTACAAGGCACGCTGGTTAATGAAATGGGGCGGTAGTTCAAGGGTGAGTTTCTGTTACCTGATTTGTAGACTGGAACGACCTTGCCCGTTTTCCAATCATCCGGCATGATTCCTGAGGTGAGTGACTGTGAGAAGATAAGACATAAGTATGCTGCGCAAGTCGATTTCACATTCTTGAGGAGTTTCGAGTTGATGGAATCCATACCAGCTGATGAAGAAAGTTTTAATTTGTGGATTATAGATGAAATGCCTTCTTCGAAGAAGGTGACAGCAGGCATGAAAGTTTCTACGCTAAATGATGGCGACTGTGAGGGCATGTCAAGTTCAGTAGTGAAGACAGATGCAAATGCTTCGTTGAATATTTCTGCGCAATCATGGTCAGTCACTGTCTCGTGTGAATCATTCGTTAGTTTAATATCGGAAGGATGTGTGGGGTTTAGAACTTGCCAGAATTGCTTGGGGTTCCTGATTAAGAGATTAGGTAAGTCTATATGGTAAAACGAGTATTTAGCTTTACGAACAGATAGCAAATATGATTTTTCAGCTTCGATGTATTTTTGCCATGCAGTAGGCTTGCCGTTGCGTTTGGCGGTACGAAAAAGTCGTTTCTTTTTGTTTTCAAGTTTTTTTAAATGCCGAGAAAACCATGGTTTATTGCGGTTAGTTTGAAAAGTAATCTTCGGGATAAACATATCAGAGAGGTGATTTACTTTGTCCTTAAAGATCAACCAGTTGTCATGAACTGAGCGCGTGTGAAATGTAGATTCATACTGATTAAAAGAGTTACTGAGATCTTCAGATATTGCACTATAGTTACCCTTATCATAAAGAACAATTGTTTTATTAGTCGTCTGTTTTTTGGTCGAGGTAAATGAAAATAAAGCATGTATGACCTTGTGGTCGCTGATCTCAGGAAGGTAAGTAATAGATAATAGGTTCTCGGGGCTATTGGTTAATATCAGGTCGAGAATATTTGCTGATCCTCGTGTGACACGGGTTGGTTGGGCGACTAATTGTGTAAGGTTAAAGTTGAGACATACATCGAGGAAGTTTTTCGCCTCTGCGTGACATGATAATGTAGAAGTAACTATGTTTTGCCAGTCGATATTAGGGTAGTTAAAATCACCGAACAGAAGAATGCGAGCCTTTGGGTAAGCGGAAGTAAGTTTTTGAATGGAATTGTTCAGATGACATGGAAAATTTGGATCCGTTTGCGGGGGCCTGTAGCAGACGCCAAGTAGGACAGTTACGGTGTTAGTACGACAAATTAGCCACAGGGATTCGGTATCGGAATCGACGTTAACAACGGAGCAAGATATGCCCCGATGAACTGCGATAAGTACTCCGCCCCCCCGTGAGCCGTTTCGGTCATTTCGGTACACGTGGAAGTCCTGTAAGTCAGTTAATATTTCCGCATCCGTTATATCGCTGGTAAGCCACGTTTCTGTTAATACGAGTATGTTGCTTTTTGATGACGAGATAATGTTGGATATGAGTTCACGTTTTGGAAGAAGGCTACGTATGTTAGTGAATATTACGGAAAACGAGAGAACATGACATGGGGAAGCCGTTTGGCGTTTTATTGCTCTTTGTTGGCGGGGTAACCGCTATGCAATTTCCTTAACCATGTGTGATGATGCGTCAAATATATAGCGCTTCGACCCGACGTGCAGTGTTTTGAACCGCAAGGAGAACTTGTCCGAACGTGCTTTTGCAAATGCAAGTAATTGCTTGCGCGCATATTGAACGGGGCGGGAAAAGTCCTCCCCGATGCTGTAGTTAGTGTTCTTCAGTTTCCTGCCGTTTGATAAAAGTGCATCTCTGGTTTTGTATGATAAAAATTTCACAATTATGGGACGATTTCGGTTTAGTGAATGAATACCGAGACGATGTGCGCGTTCTATGTCGTTAGGCTGCACTGTTAGTCCAAGGTTATTGTTGCAGATATCGATTATCATTTTTTCAGATTCAGCCCACGTTTCATTCCTAGTGGGGTCAGGGATGCCGTAGAATAGAAGGTTATTCCGGCGCGACCTGTTTTCAGCGTCATCCAGGGAAGTTTCTAGCTCTTGAATTTTTTTAGTCATGTTGATTACGTTAGCCTGTGTTTTTTCGATATCATTTCTGAGGGGAAGAAGAGTTTGGTAATGTGTTTCGAGATCGCCCATTCGTTTGTTTAAGTCTGTTATTCTTTTATCCGTTGTGCTTAGTTGAGATTTCAAACTCTGAACTTCGGCAATCAGCTGGGCCTGGCCGGCACTTAGCTTTTGTAGCTCAGTAAGAATAGCAGCGTTTCCGTTAGGGCCAGGATTAGTTTCGACGTCACCCGATAAGATCAGCAACGAGTGAATCATATGAGCACACTCAACAGCAATAGCAATACAGCAGTGGGGGCTCGGGAACTGCACCAGGAAGTAATTACTCGACTTTTTAGCGAAGAGGACATACGATTTACTAACCTGCATTGCAAAGGTAAGTGGATTAGATGGCTGCATTGTGGTGCAGTCACCGAGCCCACGAAGTGGCGTCAGCGGGTGATGTTCCTTTATACTTGATGATGCTGTGGTTGATGACGATGCGGCCTTCCATAGCACGGTGATTTCCGGTGATAGTAGTTCCTCCGACGTAATATCCGGTGGGGACGAGCAGTTGGTGCGTAGTAGGCGGCAGGAGCCTGGCTCGCTTTCGGAGCCCGGCAGCACCAACATAGATGACGCCCCCGAGGATAGGCCTATCATGTTCGACAGCTGCAGGCTGGCAAACACAAGTATGGTCGTCTGCATTGCAAAGGTAAGTGGATTAGATGGCTGCATTGTGGTGCAGTCACCGAGCCCACGAAGTGGCGTCAGCGGGTGATGTTCCTTTATACTTGATGATGCTGTGGTTGATGACGATGCGGCCTTCCATAGCACGGTGATTTCCGGTGATAGTAGTTCCTCCGACGTAATATCCGGTGGGGACGAGCAGTTGGTGCGTAGTAGGCGGCAGGAGCCTGGCTCGCTTTCGGAGCCCGGCAGCACCAACATAGATGACGCCCCCGAGGATAGGCCTATCATGTTCGACAGCTGCAGGCTGGCAAACACAAGTATGGTCGTCTGCATTGCAAAGGTAAGTGGATTAGATGGCTGCATTGTGGTGCAGTCACCGAGCCCACGAAGTGGCGTCAGCGGGTGATGTTCCTTTATACTTGATGATGCTGTGGTTGATGACGATGCGGCCTTCCATAGCACGGTGATTTCCGGTGATAGTAGTTCCTCCGACGTAATATCCGGTGGGGACGAGCAGTTGGTGCGTAGTAGGCGGCAGGAGCCTGGCTCGCTTTCGGAGCCCGGCAGCACCAACATAGATGACGCCCCCGAGGATAGGCCTATCATGTTCGACAGCTGCAGGCTGGCAAACACAAGTATGGTCGTCTGCATTGCAAAGGTAAGTGGATTAGATGGCTGCATTGTGGTGCAGTCACCGAGCCCACCTGCAAAGGTAAGTGGATTAGATGGCTGCATTGTGGTGCAGTCACCGAGCCCACCCAGTTTTTCGTGTGGTGGTGGATATTTGCATTTGTTCAGTCTGTAGTGTTGGGTGATATCTCTGAAAGGGGTCATGCGATCCTTCCACGTCCACTCCCGCATTGTTCTCGATGTCTGCGAGACATCGGGGCTGCCAGCAGGTGCCACAGCTCGGAGTGCAATGCCTCGAGCTTCGGCGTGGGCAGTCGCATTGGCCACGAGTGGAGGATCTGTGTGGGCGGGGGTCCGCACGAGGAAACTGTCGTTTTTGTGGCAAATACTGACTTCGCGAATTTTGAGAATGCGTGCTGCTTCGCGGATGATCCGGCCGCCGGCGAAGTTTCGTATGGTGTATGGCCGCCTGGGAGTCGTCTATGATCACTTCGACGTCTGTAGTAGCTACAGCTATAGCCATTACTGCTTCTTCGGCCACCTGCGTTTCTTTGGTACGTATTGTAGCACTCGTATAGCAAGTGCCGGCGTGATTCGTGGTCGATACGGCAAAACCGCGTTGCAGCTCGTAACGGGTCACGTCTACGTAAACGGTGTCTTGACAGTTGCCAATTTTTTTCCCAGATCTCGTGCATGTTTGTAACGGATGAGACATGGCGTCAGCCAGAACACCAGTTTATTCTGACCCTTCGTCTTCCTCATCTTCCTTGCCCACATTCACTTGTGAAGCGTCACACGTTTCCCCCTCCCCCCGAGAGAGCGTCAACTTATTGGGACAATAGTAGCGACGCAGTTTGTTGACGTGCACAATATCAGTAGTTCTGCTTAACGGAGCTACACATCGGTCGATCTCATAGTTCACAGGAGAGACTCTGCGAAGAATTGTGTAAGGTCCTTCCATGACTGAACTGAGCTTTCCTTTGTTCGGGTGCCAAGGTGTTTCGTAGAGGACCAATTCACCAGGTTGGAGATCTTGTGGTAGGAATTTTTTGTCGTAGATTATCTTGTTCTTCTCATGATAGGCAAGCGTGTTCTTGATTGCACTTTTCCTTGCTTCTTGCACACTCTCCATTGGTGCGTCTAAAATTGTGTCGTATGAAGGAATTCCATACATTAGGTACGATGGTGGATATCGTGTTACTTCATGTGGGGTTCTGTTGTATTCATCGACAACATCCGAAAGATGTTTGACCCAAGACTTCTGTGGCTGCTCATTCATTTTGCACTTTAGCCGGGTTACAATAGTCTGATTTGTACGTTCGTTCATGCCATTACATTGAGGGTGTTGGGAGGATGTGAACAATTGGTGGACACCATTGCGTTTTAGAAACTGCTTGAATTTTCCAACTGTGAAAGCTGGTCCACGATCAGATAGGAACTTCTTGGGTTTTCCTGCTGCAAAGATGGCGGTGATGCACGAAATGTATGCGTCACAAGTTTCGTTCTTGTGGGGAAACGCCCAGACATACCGCGTAGCGTGGTCGATCGCCAAGTGAATAAACTTCTTTGTCGAGCCATATCCTGAAAAGCCACCTATAGTGTCCATTGCTAAAAGATCGAAGGGTTGTTCTGCAGGTGGTAGTGACTCGAGAGATCCGAATCTCTTGGTTTTCGGCTTTTTGCAACGCTGACATATGTCACAGTGGCGGACGTAGGATGAAACGTCTGTGATGATTTCCGGCCAATAGTAGGATGATGACAACAAGCCCAGAGTTTTCTTTACTCCGACGTGTCCGAACTGACAGTGTGCTTTCTGCAGCAGGCCCTGTCGAAGCTTGAGAGGAACGTACACTTTGCGAATTCCCTTACGTGTCACGATAGTGACCCCGTTTTCCGTTGTGTACTTGCAGCGAGGGTGGTCATCCTGGTAAGTTTGAAGTTCTGGTAGTGAAAGGAGTTGAACCATAGGGCTTCGCGAAAATGCGTTCGCCTCGATGTTTTCGCTGCCTTTTTGATGTCGAATGTTAACGTCATACATCGACAGCTTCAAAGACCATCGAAAGAGCCGGCCATGTGGGTTTTTTATGTTTCTGAGCCATTGTAAAGCAGCATGATCGGTGACAACAGTGAATGGTCGTCCATGTAAGTAGCAGTGCCACTTGTCAACAGGGACGTCGTCTTCAGCTCCGGTGTATTTCGGCAGGCTGATCATCTTCTTTGGTGGGCTCATGATGTTGCTGCGGTAGATCCTGTCGACTTAGTGTAACGGATGAGACATGGCGTCAGCCAGAACACCAGTTTATTCTGACCCTTCGTCTTCCTCATCTTCCTTGCCCACATTCACTTGTGAAGCGTCACATGTTTGTTGCACCTACTGATGTGATGAGTGGAATGCATATTCCTGGGCAACGGCTGAACGACGATGCTCTCTCGAATATTTTTGGGTATTCCGACCTTTTTGCCACTCTGTGTGTGGTAGTTTATGCTCAGGCTCTCAAGGAAGTGTTGACCAGTTCTGGTGCTCGCTAAACGTTCGTACTGGGCGATGTTGTGTGCATCAATCAGTTCAACTAGGGTATTGTGCAGCCCCAGCTCGAGAAAACTTTCTGTGCTAGTATTTATTGGTAGGCCTATTGTGCGTTTCTATGACTTGCAGTTGAGACGGTGTAGCTTGGTTCGTTCAGTCGCATGCCACTTAATGTAGGAGGTGACGTACGTTATGTGGCTCATTACGAAAGCATGTACCAGACAGATGGTGTTGTTTTCTTTCATTCAACTATGGCAATTTGTTATTTGTTGCAGTAGCCGGAACGTTCTATTGACAGTACCATCTACCTGCCTATAGTTTCACCGTTGTGGTCATCGACCAACGGGTGCAAGCCCAGTCCTCGAATGTTGTTAACTTGTGAGATGATAGTGCCGTCCGATGTTAATATTTTAATATCTCCGTCTGCACGCTGGCTGGAAAAATTGGCGTTCTTGGGTTTACGGCCCCTGCATGTCGGTCTGTAGAGAAGTAGCTCCGATCTAGTCGCGGAATATGCGAGGCCTATGTCGCGAAGGTCTACGACCCTGACCGCCTCCGGCAACGTTTGCTCGATATGTCCGTCATTCCCCTCGGCAACCCAGAGGGTGATATCATCGGCGTATAAGCTGTGGTGGAGGCCTTCTGTCTCAGCCAATTTTGGTGGTAACCCGACAAACATATGACATATGTAAATTTTTCTTTTATATGGCCCGCTGAGCGTTCAGTCGGGCACTTCAAGACTAACACATTTTCAATGTGTCTATTCGTCTGGCCACCACCACCTAACTCCATCTGATGCCACGACGTGAACTGAATGATACGATAGGCAGGCATAGTATTTTTGTGAACAGTTGCGTGCAAAAGAAAGTTTCCTTGTCCAAAAGACTTATGCGGGGCCACGTTCACTTCCGCCGCTGAGCTGCCATAAAAGATACTCTCGCAGTAAGCACTCGATGATAAGATGCCTCTGTTCAACTTCATTAATGCAAAAAACGGAGTTCTTGTTACGAGCAAAGCAGCGTACTACTCGAAGCTTAGCTTCCTGGAGTCAGCCGATGCGGACTGTGTTTTGCTAACTGGCTGCCGTTGCTCAGTAACATCGGAATTCACGCCTTGCGCGAGAAGCATCAATTGTCTTTGATTTTTACTTGTTGTTCAGTTTTCCTAACACACAGTTTCTGTTTTCCCGCTGAGTGCCTTTTTTTGGTCCAAAATGATCGTGCCTGTTCTATATTGATAATTTGTAGGCTTTCATGTGCCAAACAAGATATCATTTTGAGATACGCTGTAGTGTGCGTATGAAGATTATGACCACTTGGGGTTCTTGGGTAAAAGATACTCATAGGAGCAAGTCTGCCGTGCGCGAAATCTAATTTTTACGTGGATTAAATCGGCATGGACGGCGCATCATGGAACCGTTTAATGTGGCGCAGCATGGGTGTTTATGGAAAAGCTAAACACGTGCGATGTAAGGTTACACATCTATGCGACAACAAGCGCTTCCTCAGTTTCATATCAGACTTTCCTCATCTAGTGAAATAGGTGCGAAACATCATGATTAAGAATGGCTTCAACATACACAAGGGCCAAGCAAGAAAGTTACTTTATTCACACAATTGTTTGAGTTTTGGGGTCCTTAGTAAAGCAGATTTGCTAATTATACCAATCTCTTACAAGTTCTTTGGGAACATGGGGCAACGACTTGGAAGGTTGGCTGTAGTCCCTTAACATTGAAAGTTGCACCCAAGTTAACGCGTTCTCACACATACCATAGTGGTTTCGCTAAGATCATTGTCAATCTTGTTTTTGCTATTTTCATTAGGGCAGTTGAGCACGCGATGAATTTTCACAGAGAAAAAAAAATGAGTAAGAGTACCCAAGTCTGGAGCCTACAAAAGTTTTTATCAACATGATGGCTCAAACAATTGACGCCATGACGACGCGGTTTCCAGCAGAATCTCTGAGGTATGTGCACAGTTGCGTTCTTTTTCATGTGCCGATATAAATACTTTTCAGGTTGTTTCAGACGTGGCAGCACTAAAGAAACTGCACTTGAAAACATACTGAAATTTCTCAACCAGTAAGAGGCTCATGCAGAAGGGCTCGGCTTCATAAGCAAGAGCGCAGCTGAAGTCCTGCGTGTGACGATCTAATCTGCAAAGGACCTGTCGAAGTACTTAACTGAAATGGTTCGCATCAGGTTTTTGATGACCTTCCGCCAAAGCCAAGACTACTTGCAGCGTTCCCTTGTTATCGACAGAGAAGCCAGTGGAGCTAATTATCACCCCACTCCAGCACAGCTACTCCTAATAATAAAGTATTCTCGAGCATTTTCAGTCCTGTACATTGAAATGCAACGAATGTAATTGAAAGTGTATTTATCTAATTTGTTTGTATGTATGCAGGTGCATTACCTTTCACATTTTGGCGAAAAGCCCGAAGGGTAGAAACACGTCTCCCGGACTTTTGGAGACCCTGCTGTCCGAGAACCAGCTGTTGTATGAAAAGGAAGCACCACCTTCTGACGAAATCACACTACCTGTCGAAGCAGCAACAGAAGTGTCATGCTGACTATGTCGAAGAACACAGTGATGACCGCCTATTGCAGGATATGTTGCGAGGAAGCGGGCTTTTCAACCTATTGCAACGCTGGCAAGGATGCTTGTCTCGTAACACGTGATAGTGTATTGAACCAGTTGCCAGCAGAAGTGTGTAAAAAGTGAACCATGGGGGCGGGGGGGGGGGGGGTCCTTTTTCACTCCTCAGTCCATGTATACAGTCTAATCGAAACCCTTGAGGAATGGTTAACCCATGCAATTAGCACCACACGACTGCACACCAAAGTAGTGAAGGATTTTTGAGCCTAGCAGCCAACGTGCCACAAATTGGCTGCTGGGATCATTTAGCGTATTTAACAAGATCCGATGTCAAGTTATACTGCGTTACGCGTGTTCATTTTCTTTGAGAGGGCTAAACCAGCAGGCTACACAGAATAAAGCGAAGAAGGTGAAGCCCTGTTTCATGTAATGTTTTCATGAACTGTTTCTAATGAACTTGTATGAAGCCACCGGAGTATTCTATTTTCATACACGCTTTTACCACATTCAGAAAAAAACTGTATTGACTTCCACTCTTTGGTTTACTATAACAATCCGAACACTAACTTATCTGCGTGTGGCACGTGCAGGGTTTTTCCAACATGCCAGTCTGCGCGAGCGATTTCTCTAAACTGCTTTTTACAGAACATGCATCAAACTCGCAAGAAGTGGCCGCGAATAGCCGTATCAGTATCAGCAGCGTGGTCGGCATTTCTTGCTTTTTTACTAGGTAAATTTTTCACCCGCTGAATCTTCTTTGTATATACCTAATGAGTACAGCACTAAATAAATAGGCCAATCAGCATGAAAAAAGCCGCAGCGTTAAAACTGAGCGCAGTTTGCTTCGGGACTTTCCCCTCCAGAGGCAAGCAGACGACGTGAGAAAAGCATGGATGAATGGTTCGATGCCATAAGCGTCCTCTTTATAACGGGGCGGGGACAAGGGTGCCACCAGGCTTGCAAAAAAACATACAAAATCTTCTTTTATGTTTGAATAAATTGATCATATAACAAAAAATATATGCTTGTGTTTCATCTCTCTGTCTGTTCAGGCAGAATGACCTCATTTTCCCACTATTTAGGTGTTTTATTTTTACTTTTTTGCCACGAATACTCTAACCGTCTCTTGCTTCTATTGCAGACGTGTTTAGCTTTCCATGTTTGTCCCTGACACACAAAGCCTCATGTATGACTGTAGCCACACGAATACCTGTATATAGGCTTGTACCCACACGTATACCTGGGTGAACATCACCGTATTCAATCAAGACATGTTCCCGCCTTTTCTTAACTCCCCCACAGCACGTACGTTGTTTTTTTTCTTTACTGAATCTTGCTTTATTACTGAGCCACACTACGCGCTCTACGACGTTCTACACAATGGATGGATGGATGGATGGATGGATGGATGGATGGATGGATGGATGGATGGATGGATGGATGGATGGATGGATGGATGGATGGATGGATGGATGGATGGATGGATGGATGGATGGATGGATGAATGGATGGATGGATGGATGGATGGATGGATGGATAGATGGATGGATGGATGGATGGATGGATGGATGGATGGATGGATGGATGGATGGATGGATGGACGGATGGATGGGTGGATGGATGGATGGATGGATGGATGGATGGATGGATGGATGGATGGATGGATGGATGGATGGATGGATGGATGGGTGGGTGGGTGGGTGTGTGGGTGGGTGGGTGGGTGGGTGGTTAGGTGAGTGGGTGGGTGGGTGGGTGGATGGATATGGCGGTACTCTGTAGATCGGGTGATGGCTAGCGCCACCAAGCCGTAGTACTTAATGAACCAAAAACTACATTTACTTTTTGCTCAAAATACGAGGTTGAGGATTCGTACTTTGCAATGAAGGGGTTAATTTTCACTCAGCTTCCTTCACTTCAGGTCTCAGCTTCCTTCACCTTTTTCTTAATCGATAATTCTTTATGGTTTGGCCCCCCGCTGTTTTCTAAGTAATTACCAGTCAATTTTCTAGTTGGCTTCCTCCATTTTGTATCGACATTCTTTATGTACAAGAAGCTGAATACCTTCCTAATCCAACGCTCCTCCCCCATCCCCATTTCTCTCAGTCGCTTCTCAAATTTTCTCTTGCTGCTAGCTTCCCTGCCCTCAAATGATGTCAATCCCATATTACCTTGTACTCTCTAATTTGGTGTATTCGCGTGAGCTCATAAGGCAAGCCTACCTATTTCACGTTGCAAAATTTATAATCTTGCTGGAACTTCTGATCTCATGCACAAGACCGCATTGCTGAACGTCAGACCAGGAACCATGACCCCTTTCTTTATTACTCTCACGACATCATACCTATTGTAATTCCACAGTACCCAGTTTTTAATTACCGCTGCATTCCTGTTAACTTTAGTCGTCACGTAAATTTCGTGTTCCCTTAGGTACTCGGCCCCATTGCTTATTCATACGCCCAGATATTTGTATTTATCTGTTATCTCTAGCGTGACTTTCGGTATTCTGTGCTCACTACCTTCATTGTCATTAAAAATTATGACTGCTGATTTTTCCTTATTGAATCTGAATTCTAACCTATCTCCCTCATTACCGCAGATGTCCACCAATCTCAGCAAATCTTCCTTGTTGTCGTCCTTTAGCACTATATTATCTGCGTACATCAATGCTGGTAGTGCCTGTTCAATGAGTTTTCCTTGTTTAACGAAGGAGAGGTTGAAGCCCAGTCCACTTCCCTCTAATTTGGCCTCTAATCCTTGTAGGTACATCATGAATAATGACTGTGGCAGGGGACACCTCTGCCTAAGCCACCGTTTTACCTCTGCAGGCCTGGAAACCTGTTTTTGCCACTTTATAACTACTTTGTTATCTTTATAGATATCCTTTAAATGATTACTGACTACATCTTCCACGCCTAGTGCGTCCAGTATTCTCCACAATTATTCTTGAACCACGCCATCGTACGCTCTCTTGATATCCAAAAATGCTAGCCACAGGGGCCTGTGTTCCTTTTCTGCTATTTCAATGCACTGCGTCCGAGTGAACTGATTGTCTTCCAACCTCCTGTGTTTCCGAAACCCATTCCGCAGTTCCTCCAGCACCCCCTCATCATCTATCCATGCCAGCAATCTTTCCTTTATAATCTGCATCGCCAGCTTGTAGACCACTTAGGTCACTGTTATAGGACGGTAGTTGTTTATGTCAGCTTTGTCCCCCTTTCCTTTATAGATCACGCTCATCCTGCTAAGTTTCCATCCATCGGGAACTTCACCATCGATTATTATTTTGCTCACTGCCTCTTTCAAAGCCTGCCTAAACTTCGGACCTATTGTTTTTATCACCATAATTGGAATGCCGTCTGGGCCTGTTATTGTACTTCTAGGAACCCTTTTCTCAGCCCTTTCTCACTCTCGTTGTGAAAATGGAGCCATTGCGCCACTCGATTCATCCCTGTGTATTGTGGTGCATAAAGCGCTTATTTGTTGAAATTCTTCTGGCACCCTTGTTCTTATATATTGAATAGCTTCGTGTCCTTCTAGCCTAGCACCTTGAGCTGTAGGGTTAAACATCTGCTCTAGGCTCGTCTCATTTCTTAGGGAGTTTATATGATTCCCAAATTTCATAGCTACCTTTCTATCTTTTTCATATACTTCTGCCAGCTACTGAGCTCCCTTTCTTCAAATATTTTCATTGATCAGAAGGGATGCATCCCTTCTACAGCTTAGAAAGATTTCCCATTTTCTTTCAACATCATCTGTTGGTTCACGCCACAGCTAAGTATGTCTGTGTTCTCTAGACGCTTCCTGACGTTTTGCTATCACTCTCTTAACTTCCTTAACCCACCAACTTTTGGGTTTGCGTCTTCTTTCCCGCTGGCAGCACTATCGCGCGGAAAGAACGCGCTTTTGGGCCAGCCTTCGAAGGCCGGTCACCACATTTTCCTATTCTAATCACCCTAACTGGGCCTCGCTGATTCTCGCAGCGCACAAGAACACGCGCCAATTCCTCGTCGGGCGCCATCTATCACCACGCGTCGTTACCAGCACGCGGACGAAGGAAAGAGAGCGGCTATACTAGCCGTATAGCGGAAATGCCCACGAAATGGTCGCGGGCCTTACATCGCCACAACATGACTAAGCCAAAACAATCACTAGAGAAAGAGGTAGGCAGCCTGCTAATAAGGCATTTGTCACCAGCTTCGTGCACAAAAAAAGGCCTCCTGCTCTCATTTTACTTTTTTAGCAAAATCATGGCCAGAAAACTACTAGGTACATAGACGGTTTCGCCTGCCGGTGTCTAAAGAAATTTGGCGTTCACCGGAAAATCGCCCCTGAGAACTTCCATTTTTGCTTCTTCTGGCGTGGTTTTAGTGTTTGTTGCTGGCCGCGGCTGCTTGCATTCAGAGGTTTTATGCACATCAAATTATTCCGGTGAAGCGCTGGCAACTCGAGCACAGCTTTGAATGCAGTTCATGCCTGAAATAATTTTGTATGCTAGTCAAAACGTTTTCTGACCGATGACTATGGAAAGAGCACCTGCATTGCAGCGATCACTCGAAAAAACAGGATTCGCGCTAAGAGCACGTAGGTCTGTTCTGACCACTTCATCAAAGTCAAAGTTAATCTCAGCGCAGACTAATGGCACAGGAGCGATACTCAGAGGTTAAACTAGTCGAAAGCCCCCGGTTACCGGGAACACACTGGTCGCTGTCCTCTTCCACCCGTGGGAAACAAGCTAAAATGGGTACCATAACGTGAAAGCTGTTACTGAAAATTCATTGCAGAGCTGTTCATTTTGTAGTTTGAGCGATAGCGATGATGTGTACTGTTCTACACAACACGGGACACGAAGTAGCCGGGCTTAACATCAATCGCCGCACAACATGTACGCTGTGGTGTCCACGTTTTGTCGTCGTTGCATTTCGTTATTTTTAAGTGATACCGTCACGTTGGCTCTCATCTGTGCGAGCAATTATGACTCATCACCTGTCGTTTTGTCGCTATTGAAGATTGGCGCGTTCAAGGTAACTTATACTTTGGGTATGAATATATATTTTATAATTAGGTAGATTGGACTAGAAAGTTTGTTTCGTGAATAGTTTCCTCGCGAGTAAACTATAATTATTCGGGTGACCCTGCAGCTGTAGTTTATTTATCACATTATTAAAATTTATAATTCCTCAGTCACACAAACACGTTAGATTGCGAGCGATTCTGATCGCTGCTCATCTTCTTAAAAAGTGCGGTGTGACACAAACGCAGAAGTAAGCATTTTCTCCTGAGGTTGCGTGATCAGACGAAAAAAAAATTATGTTTTAGGTTCACCAAGAGGAAGGTTTAAAGTTCTAGTCGAAAAGCTGACTAGAACAAATTCACTATAAATCGAGAAACTCTTCTCCTGCATGTCGACGATTTGGGTGCGCTTTGAACAATTTGGGTGCGCCAAAACGATTTCAGTAAATCCACACTACGGAAGCGCAAACTGTTATGGCAATCCGCGAAAGCCAACAAGGCAAACGGCAAAAGCGTCTCGATTATCTATGATAAGCTGAAGATCGATGGTGTAAGTTATACCTGGGATGACACTAGGCAACAACGCATTGCCTTGAGCGCTCGTGTAACTCGTGTTAAACCCTTCCCGGGTACTGCGCACATGGCTTCTGCAAACAAAGTCACACCTGCCGAGCCTTGACGGGAAGCTTGCGGTGTACTAAAACAACAAAGGATCCTAAGTATGAATGCCCGAAGCATAGCAAATAAAACTGCTAAGTTAGAAAGTCTCTCGTACAAATATGATCCCCATCTGACGGTCATAAGTGAAACATGGTTGCACGATGGTGTCAGCGACGACTGTATTGTACTTGACTCGCACCAAATGTTCCGTCGCGACCGCTCTTCTCGGGGAGGAGGAGTTGCTGTCATATTAAAAAATTCTTCTCAGTCACTCTGCTTCCGCAGATTGATTCTCATGAAAGCCTCTTTTTGAAAGTAACTTTCCGGGGTCATGTATTTACAGTTTGTGCAGTATACAGGCCACCGTCTTCCCCACCCGAGTTTCTAACGATGCTTTTGGATTATATGACAGCAACAAATCTGGGCAAGATTATTATGGCGGGTGATTTTAACATGCCATCTATCAACTGGACGAGTGACCACCTTTGCCATACAGATGATAACCCACTTCTTGATATAATGATGGCATGTGACTTGGACCAAGTGGTAAAGGAGGTCACTCGTCCGTCTGGTGATGGTGGTACAATTTTGGATCTTGTTTTTATCAGCAAAGCTACGTTACAGCATGATGTTTACACAGAGGAAGGTATATAGAACCATAAGCTCGTTTTTATTACTTGTTCCGTTGAAAACTGGGCTAAAAACGCGAAGCCCAAGGCAGAAATTATTAGTAACTTTGCCCGTGCTGACGACCAGGCAATCTTAGACGAGCTTTGGGCGTTTGCCGACAACGTATCAAATGAAAATCCCCTCTCACTATGGCTTGAATTTAAGAGGATGGTCCTCGATTGTATTCGTACCTGTGTCCCTCGTAAAAAAATCAAAACAAACCGAGCTGGTCCCTGGGTATACAGGAATATTGTTCATTTATAGCGGAAACTGAAATGGGGCAAGAAAATTAAACTACCTAGAGCTGAACTCATTCAGAGTCTTGAAACACAGCTTTCAGCAAGTTTATCTACAGCCAGAAAGAAATATTTTTTGACCACGTTGCCAAATTTTATATGAACACAACCACAAAAGTTCTGGCGCTAGCTGGGTGGCAGTAAAAAACGCTTGGAACAAATTGAACAAAACAACCTCCTTATAACTCAACCAAAGACCATTGCTAATACAATGAACGAGTATTTCCATTCGGTCTTCTCTCCCCAGACAAACAGGCTGTTCACCAATGTGACTGATATTGATCCTGAATTTATATCTTGCGAAGGCGTTCTTGCATTTCTGCTGGATATAAATGAAAAGTCGCCAGAAGGGCCAGACTTAATTTCAAATGCTTTTTTGCGCCGTTATGCCGAGCCGATATCGCACATTTTGACCGCCATCTTTCGTTTATGCTTGCGCCACTCAGTCTTGCCTGACGATTGGCGCCTAGCTCGCGTTGTGGCTGTCTTTAAAAAAGAAAATAGCTTGAACATGGAAAATTATCGACCCATCTCACTAACATCAACCTGCTGCAAAATTTTGGAACACATAATCGCCTCTTTTATTAATAAATTTCTGGAAACAAACAGCGTCCTTTCCGAGTTCCAACATGGGTTCCGCAAAGACCTTTCTACCACTACTCAACTTGATACAACCGCTCATAAAATCGCAAAAGCTTTCGATTCATCCAGCCAAATAGATTTAGTCTTTCTTGACTTCAGTAAAGCCTTTGATCGCGTACCCCATGATAAACTACTCACTAAGCTTTCTTCTCTGGGCCTTCCTGCGTTTAAAATTAACTGGATCAAATCATATTTAACAAACAGAACACAGTTTGTGGAAGTCGACGGTTGCGCATCTGAAAGACTTGGTGTGACATCTGGCATTCCACAGGGCAGTGTTCTGGGACCGGTTCTTATTTTAATTTACATCAATGACATAACATCAGCTATTGACCCGAGAGTTTCTATAAAATTGTTTGCAGACGACTGTCTTATATTCAAGGAAATCACGGGCACCGATGACCAAGTCTTGTTAAACAGCAGTTTGACGGAAATTGGTCAGTGGTGCACTACCTGGGGTATGAGCTTGAACGCTGACAAAACAGTTCTACTTCGTGTAACGAAGAAAAAACAACCCTTTCAGTTTTCCTATTCATTAAATGGTGCACCAGTGGTAGAAAAAAGCCAGTACAAATACCTCGGGATAACGTTCACCAATACTCTGTCGTGGTCAAAGCACATAGAAAACATCTGCGAATCTGCCACACGCAAGTTAGGCCTTTTACGGCATAAACTCGAAAGTGTCACCAACTCTTGTCAAATTACTGGCCTTCAAAATGATAATACTTCCTAAACTGCAATACGCTTCGGTCGTATGGGACCCCTTCCTTAAAAAAAAAATAAGTACCGGCTTGAAATGGTGCAGCGGCGCGCTATACGCATCATTTTCTACAAATGCCATTTTCAACATGGTTTAACGGGTATTCACAAAGAAAACTACATATCGGAGCCTACGTATATATATCTGCTCGTACTGATCACCCCCTTAAAGTGCGCGACTTCGCTACTAGAATTAACCTTTTTAAATATTCATTCTTTCCGCGATCAATTAAGCAATGGAATAAACTACCTTATGAAATTGTAGCCGTGTCCAGGGAAACATTCACCACTGCGCTGGAACATCATATTTTATCGTAGCCTGAGCACACATTAAAGTTGTCTACACTTTCGTTTCATCTCTCTAGCGATCTAGGCTTCAGTTCTTTTCGCCTGCTTTTATCTGTATATATATATATATATATATATATATATATATATATATATATATATATATATATATATATATATATATATATATATATATATATATATATGTGTGTGTGTGTGTGTGTGTGCGTATGCATTTTATATATATATTTCTTTTTTTTCTTGCTGCTGTACCTTCACACACGTCAATGTTTATTACGTGTCACCATTGGATGCTTTATTATGTATCTGTATTTCTTTTATGTTCAATTCAGTCTTAATGAACTGTCGCCTTTCTGCATTTCGAAATCGTTATCTCCCCCCTACACTAATGCCCCTCGCGGGCGCTGTAGGTACTCTAAATAAATAAATAAATAAATAAATATAGGACCACCGACTCGCCAACTTCTCTAATGCTGGCGAATAGCATTTCAACCCTGGAAGTTAGACGAAAAATTGATAGGCTGAAACTGCTGTTTGCTCTTTATACTGGTTCTACAAAGGTAAATGCATCGGTATACATTCAACCATTTCACTCGCGCCCCACGAGACATAGGCACACGCACAAATTGCTTCCGTATCGAGCCCACACAAACATGTTCAAGAATTCGTTTTTCCCACGTACAGTATCGAAATGGAATTCGCTGCCTGAAGTGGTTTTCACATCTCAGTGTATTTGCCATTTTGAGCGTGCCATATTGTCTGTACTGTAGTCTGTACTCGAGTTACTTTACTGTTTATCGCAAATGTGAATGTATAATAGGGAGATAGACCCATCACCGTTGTTCTGAAGGTCGTATTAACCTGTGTTAAAGCTCATCTATATATCTCTGTATCATGTACTTATCTTCTTTATTTTGTGCACATCATTCATCTATCTCGCTTACGTGTGTTTTCCACCTAATTTTTGTGCCTCTCCTGCTTGGTCTCTTTCAAGACTGTAGTATGTTGTAAATAAATAAAATAAAAAATAAAGACGCGGACAGGTAAAAGACAGGTGTGCGCTGTCGATCCCCGGTCTGCGACTTCAAAGTGCATCCATATCGTCGGCATGCATGCAGAACCGACTGGCTCAATCAATTTCGCTGACAAACGTATTCTACAATTTAGGCATTTTCTGTTTGTATAGGTGCCACCACCATGAGAGCTGGCCGCGCGGAGCAGGGGCCGAGCTCATCGGAACGCCACGATGTGTATTTTGCAAGGCGCCTGTCGGCCACGCGAACCATGCGCTACGTCGAGCCTCTTATTGTATGCGCTAGACGTTGCTTTAAACACACCTTAAGAAATGCACGAGAAGTGATAGAGCAGCAAACTCCAACACACCACGAAAACACCACCGGTACCTTGAAAAAGTATTGCCAGAAGTGCCGCTCCGGAAGTCTGCTGGGGTAGACCGTTTGGTGAGAGACCAGTTTGTTTACGAACACCGAAACCGTCTATTGCCTACATTGCAACTGGGCTTCTGAGCAGTTTCGGTAAGGCCTTACCAATGCATGCGCTAACTGGCGATGGGCTGGTCGATCGACGCGTACAAAAACACCAGCTCGTCTAAGGGATCGACAACTGCCCAGAACATGAAATGGGATGACCGCATAGATGGACAGATTGTCCGTGAAAAGTGGGGTTATATATTTATGGCACCTTTGAGGTAGCGCACCTTTGCGCACCAATTGTCTTCGGTAACGAGGGCGCACCCTGTCGGGGCACATTTTTTTGCTGCTTTGAGGTGCTCCGAAAAAATTGGCGGAGCAACGCTGTGAAATCCCAGCATTTGTTGCGTGCCGCACGTAGCAGACGATCAGCAGACGACTCGCAATGGCTGGTATTCCATTTGCTCCTCCTGGGCGTTCTGCCCCTTTTAAAAACGATATTCTTTTTAGGGACCTTCAACGGAAAAGTCTTGGTCTGTCTGTCTGTCTGTCTGTCTGTCTGTCTGTCTGTCTGTCTGTCTGTCTGTCTGTCTGTCTGTCTGTCTGTCTGTCTGTCTGTCTGTCTGTCTGTACATATGTCTGTTTGTCTGCCCTAACGATACCTCAAACGGCACTAAACGGCCAACCCTATCCGCAACGCCCACCAATATTGCGTTGATAGTTGTGCGATTATCAGTTAAAAAGGCAAATATTGCGCATATCTGAGGCGCCATAACAACATGTTTATGTTTAGTGTGTCTGTTTTTACACTAGAAAAGGCACACACAAGTAACTCTAAGGACTGTAGCGTTGAGCGCGTTGCGCGGACATTGCAACGCGATGCTCAAGAAGGCGTTTCTAACGCTTTGTTATACGACGGCACGGTGGTAGCACCTGCCCGTCGCTTTGCATTCTACACCTTATCACCTCCAAGACTGGCGCGAATCTTTCTCCGCGGTTGCGCACGCCTCCGTTTTCAAAGATAACTGCCAGATGGCGCTCGTGTCTAACGTGCCTAGATGCGCTTGTTTGCCTCCGTTACACGCTCGAGGCACTCTAACGCAGTGCCTTCAGAATACCATTCACTAAGATTCTTGTGCAGAACATCATATAAACGTTTTGTTCACTCGCTCTAGACGCAAGACTATCGTCTTTCGACGACACTTACAGTGCAACATGTACATTCGGGCCGATTCTTTTAAAAGGGGCAATTTTAAAGCACCTTTATTATCTCACTCTTTGCCACCCGCAGATCCCCATATTTTAAAAGCGCGCGTTCCACGTCACTGAAGCTCGAGCGCACGTAGTCCTGTGTGGGGTGCTAGTTTATTATTGTATTGTGGCGGGTGTTCTGAACTAATGCAAAATGGTTTTTTAGTGAATGACGGTAGCATACATTACACGATGCGTGGGCACACTTATGATTCAATTTGGGCATTACCATACGCAAAGCTTTAAATCCCTGCAAAAAAGTCGCAAACAAAACTTTCGCTGTCAGGGGTCCTTTAATAGAAGCACAAACTTAGTGTCGCTATTTTGGAGGTTTTTAAGCTGAAAATAGAGTATATTGTGACTGTACCTGAAAGCTTGCTCGTTGAAAATTCTATTCCCACTTTTTCTGTTTGTGTTTTTTGAATAATTTGTACAAATGTGATCTACTTTATGAGGACTTTCAACAAAGGAAGAACAATACTATAAAGTTTTCGCGTATCGTCGGCCCAAGTGGACGATGAATCTTGCACCTAAGAGAAGGTCTAGGATCGATGACTCCCGCTGCATATGCGGTTGCAACTGAAATATTTTGCTGCCTTTTTTTGGTTTTGGGCAACTTCCGGACAGCTTCGCGATTGCTCCATGCACAATTTCCGAATATGCTATTATTTCTCCTTTGAAAATTGCTAAAATACCATTTGACACCACCTGGCCGCCGAAACTTTAATTATCCGATGTTTCATATCATGTGACCATAAACTAGTCTACGCGGTAAAAATTTGTCCTATTAGCACTGTAATGTCATTTAGTTTTTTAAAGTATGAATGATATTACTCCATAAAACTGTAAATAATGACATGCGTTAATTGTACGCATTAAAGTGGTGCTGCCTTCGCATAACGTAATCATGCCATGCTCGTCAGAGCGTCTCGAGCAACTTTTCGGCGTGCTCACGAAACCATGCACGCAGTTTCCGGGTGGCTAAGACTTTGAAGTGACTTGGTTTTCCTATGTACGATTTCTCTCATAAATGACGTGTGCTGCCCTTTG
This sequence comes from Rhipicephalus microplus, assembly GCF_043290135.1. Lineage (NCBI taxonomy): Eukaryota > Metazoa > Arthropoda > Arachnida > Ixodida > Ixodidae > Rhipicephalus > Rhipicephalus microplus. The sequence goes on from NW_027464585.1 coordinate 37,700,182, forward strand.
GTACAACCGCACATATGTGCAGTGATGTTTTCGGTGACTGGCTTGACTAATGTGTCGAGAAAGTAACGACGAAGGGACAAGGCATCCACGATACCGACGTAACAAACTTGGGTGCAGGCGCATGCAACGCCATATAAATACAGAGAAGTTGTAAAGCTTTCCCGAGCCCGCAAATAGTCGTAAAGCTTAAAATGAACATGGGTAAAAATCGTTACAGTAACTTCTGCTAAAGTGGAACAGTGACAGCATACACAAGTCACCATAAAGGCTACCGCCATGGCTATCAATTCTAAGCGTTGCTGGATGAAAGGGCTAATTCGCGTTCACAGTCTTTATACTCGAAAAAAAATCAGCATATCCACGGACTGAATAATAATGAGTGGGGCGAAACGGCCCTTCACTCCGTCCACGCTTGCGTCCGTCTGTTCGTTCTTGCTTCCGTCCGTCCATGCGTCTATCCGTGCGGCCGTCCGTGCTACCATCCATGCGTCCGTCCTTCCGTTACCCATCCGTGCGGCCGTCCATGCATCCATCCATCCATGCATCTCTCTGTCCATCCGTCTGCGTGTTCATTCATCCATCCGTCTGTTTGTATTTCAGTTCTTCCGTCCTTCCATCTAGTGAACACTCCAAATACCACCATTTCACTTCTTCTCATCATATATTCATCTTATAGAAGTACCACCATCCAGCAGACTTTCCAAGGGCTAAGCGAGAGAAGGCTACCTACGACTACTACTACTACTACTACTACTACTACTACTACTACTACTACTACTACTACTACTACATACATCGCGGACGCACGACCCACGGCATTAGGAGCTTCGCCCCAAAAATACTACTCACAAAATGACTACGTGCTTTTGCGATTCACTACGGCAGCTACAAACACTACAAAGAGTAAGCTGTCTGTCATGTTAGAAAAACTGCATGGGTCGAAAAAAAGTCAGATGTTGATTCCTTCAATGCACAACTAGTAGGTGCATCAACACGCGCTTGCGGGAGCATAAATATAAAAGCAAACACTTTTGCCCCCTGGTAACCCACTGCAGCCGGTGTGATTGTCGGCCGAAACTCTAATGAGGTTGCCCTGGTAGTGCTGTTGTCACTTTCTTTTTTTAGCGTGGCCACCTGGGCAGCACCGGAGGTCTTTGAGGCCTAGATTTACAATTTTGCCGTGCAGGCAGGCAGACAAACACTAATACATCTCCATTCCCTTGTTTCTTTCATTGAACAGGACAAAAGTTCGCCCAGCTAGAGGACAAGATTCTCCTGGCCCACATCTTGAGGCGATTCACAGTGCATTCGATGATCCCGAATGAAGACCTTCAGATGTCGCTGGAGCTCGTATTACGTCCAACTCAAGGCCTGCACGTAAAATTCACCCCCAGAGAACGCACGGCTGCCTAAGCATTGGCGAAACCGGGCTACCTCTACAGCTCAAGTCATCACGCTCTTGAAAACTGTTCTACTCAGTCGTCACTCTAACGCGAGCTCATGCCGAGCCTTGCAAATATATAATAATAAACTCTTTCATTTCATTTATTAGTTTATTTACACTCAAACCCACAGCACCATTCACGCATTACCAGCGGTGGGGGGAGGGGCTTACACAGAGAATCTATACATCATACATTTCCAGAAAATTGGTAGAAAAAAAACAGAATTACAACCATGATCACTTAGTAGGAATAGCAGCGTACATTGCTGTCAATGTACATTAATTACATTAGGATCCTGTGACCTAGACGAAGACAGAAAGTACAAACGTTATCTCATACTGTACAGATATAAAAAATAGCGAACTCTGTGATAAGAACTAAACATTACATAAAACTCGTCTGCAGCCGAACACGGAATGAGATGTCAAAAAGCGGCCGCAAAAGCTTCGTCATCTATAATATGCCGACCGTGTCAGCAGGCAGACTATTCTATTCAGAAACTGATTTGGGTAAAAAAGTGCTTTTAAATGGTTTAGTCCTAAAGCTATATTCTCTAACGCTGACTTCATGACCTGCTCGTCTTGATAAATAATGAGGCTCAAGAATTTGAATGTGGCCATGACATATACTGTGAAGAAGCCTCAAGCGCAAAACTTGCCTTCTTTTTTTTATAAGCTACCATTTAGTGTTTCCTTTGTAGCAGTACTGCGAAGGTTTCTCTCACAGCTACTGATAACGCAACTTGCATCTATGTCCCAATGATGATGATGATGACGATGATGGTGATGATGATTCTCAGAAACATCAGGCAACTCACCGCAGGGGATCTACCATGAGGCGTGCGGCAGTAGAATTTGTGAAACAATATGATGAAATATTAAAAAAAGAAAGATAGAGGATGAAATAGGGCGGAAATTTGCAATATAGATAATATAAAAAGAAACAAAAATATTTGTGATAACTTTGGTGTCTTAACTTTATTGCAATGTTACTTAAAATTGCACTTAGGAACTAATTAAAGCGTAAACATATGAACTAATTATTCATATAAATAAGGTGAAATGATAGATGAAAGATAATGTTTTAGGTGTACGGATAGTTTTATCATGGTACTCTTTTTGATTCTTTAAATAATTAAATATAGCATCGTAAATGACCATGTTGCAGTACCTTAGTGCCGAAAATTCTAGGGGGAGCAAACCTGATGTGGAAAACTCGAGCCCCTCCCTCTTTTTTTAAATGTGGTTTGAGAAATCTTTCTCTTAGGCTCTTGTGTCTTCGACACTCCATAAAGAAGTGCTCGATTGTTTCTGCTTCATTACAAAGGATACAAAGGAGGAAAGGAACGACTCTGGACCTGTGTAAGTAAATATTTATTGATGGTAGTTTGCATCCCAATCTTGTTAACGCAATTTTCAAATGTTTTGTACTGCGCACCAAGAGCTGTTCCACAGATACCTGAGGTGCCGCAAACTTGCGTCACTCAATACAGAAGACTGTTTGTTCCTCGTACAGACACAGCGCACCCACACTCTAAAATTGGCCTGACGTAGTTCTTGTAGAGAAGATGGCGGGCCTGCTGAAGAAACAGCTTCGTTTTACGCCACGACATTCCCAACACCGTACAGGCCTTTGCTGTAATGAAATCAACATGCCTGTGCCAACACATGAATGACGTAAGGAATACGCCCGAGTGCTTTTTGACGTCCAAGTAGTTTGTGACGAAGAACCAGGCAGATAATAAAGTGTCAGTGCCATACGTTCTTTTCTTTTGGGGAAATGAATGTCAACAGTTTTCTGCATGTTTATTGACAAGCGTGATTCATGGCACCATTTTTATATTTTTGTTAATTCATTCTGTAAATCAACGATATCATCGACGCTTGTAACTTCCCTATATATTATCAGATATCAGCAAACAATGTGATGGAAGCTGCGATGGTGTAGGAAAGATCATTTATGAATAAGAAAAAGAGCAAGGGGCCCAAGATTGAGCCTTGAGGAACACCAGACGTTAAGCTGGCCATAAACGATTCTGCGCCATTTACCACTACGTACTGGGAACGCAAGGACAATTATTCCCGAACCAGGTTATCACCTGTTCATTGATATTAAACCAACGTAGCTTACATACAAGCAGCTCATGATGTAAGAAGTCGAACGCTTTTCTGAAGTCTACAAATATCGAATCAACACAGAGGGATTATCCATCCAGTGCACTATAAACTTGTGAACAAATACTGTTAATTGAATTATGCAGGAAATACCGAAACTAAAACCATGTTGTCTTGAATTAAGAAGATTTTGATATGTTATGTCTGTCACATTATATTGCCGCACAAGACGTGCTCTAATATTTTGCAGGCTATACTTTTCAGGGATATCAGTCTGTAGTTCCGGACCACTTCAAGAGGACCTTATTTATACACCCGAACAACGCATGCCACCTTCCAATCGTGTCGCAGGCTTCTCGTTCTCAATGATGTCGAGTACAGAACCTTAAAAAAGGGTGCAATGAACGATGCCCACATCTTGAGAAACCTCCTGCTTTGCTGAGATTTAGGAGTTATAGAAGACAGTGAATGCCGTTTCCTTCAACAGCTACGTACATATCTGCCATACATCTGTTAGTAGACGATGGCAAAACGCTGTTTGACGAACACGACAGAATATGGAAGCAAGAACTGTGTTAAAACTGCTGGCCTTGTCTAAGCTATTTTCTATTTACCGTCATGCGGAAACGAGGAAATACACGCTCTAACGTTTTACATCGAAATCAGTTATAAGATCGAATTTCGGGTCATGCGCGGCGCCGTAGTTCGCCGCTGCCGCTCGTAACCACTGTCACAGAAATAAGAAAAAAACAGAACAAAAGACACAGTGGGCCTACAGCCCTGATCCACTGCGTACCAGCCCAGTTTTCTACCGATGAGCCAAGCTGGTGCTTGGGACTTGTTCGCAAACTTGCCTTAGGCAGGCTTGATGTCAGAAAAATATTTGCGTTAATATGAGTAATAAAGCGTTTTATAAGAGCAAAAGAACAATTAGCCGCCACACTATGTGAATAGCGTAGCGAGTGGGTCATTCAATATTCCAACCCATTAAAAGAGCATGCTCTTGTTGTACGATTATCTGTGGCACATACCCACTTCAGGCATAATTTCTCATTGTCGTCAGTCACTGCATCTTTCAAGTGTTTAGCGGATACCACGCTTGTAAGAAGAATGACGAAGTACAGCATGACGAGTGCCTGCATACTGGCCAGAAATTATTATTACTGACGTACTGCGTACCCAGCAAGTGTTCTTCAAGCAGTTACCCATTGAGTGCTTGGAAAAGGCTCTCAAAGCCCACTCTTCAAGCTTTTGCTGTGACTGTGCTGCACCTTCCACGCAGGCCTGGTATTTCTTTATTACATTTGACAATATTGAAGAAAAACTTTTTTGCTGTTTTCAATCGAGAAGGCAGATGTTGAAAAATTCTTTTTGCGCATGACGGGCTTTTGTTTACCGACGTAAACAAAAGCCCACAGATAGCCTTCCAGACAGCAGACAGCAGATAGCCCTTCGACTCCTCCAAACTAGCTCCTTTCCGTCACCGACCACCATGGCGCTGTATACGAACATTTTTCGGTTCAGTTCAGAATGGCACATGGGATGGACGTATTTATTGAGCGCTCCCGATTGAATGCGCAGTTAAGTGGTTTAGCATGTTTTGAGCTTGGTTTTAGAAATAATAAGGCAGAATTTAAAACCTTTGTACCACTTATTATATTGTATGGCTTTTTCGGCAGTCAGTCACCAGGTATACGAGTTTGTGTGTGTGCGTGTCTGTGTGAGTTGGTTTGTGTGTTTTTTCCCTTGCCACCCCGTGGAGGAGGTGCACGTACACCGAACACAAAATTTTTTATAGTAGAGCTAGAATTTCTTTATTTCGTAGGGCGGGGATCGTCGTACACCGTGTTTTGTAATTATCGAGTGGGACAATTCATTAGAATATTTGGTGTCAAAAACACATGGTTAAGAAGCTGTAAAATGTTCAGAATGTGGTTTGGGTTTGAAAATAGACCCAAGTCAAGACGCGAATTGAGAGGAGGCTGACAAGAAGTGTAGGCTATGTGAGGTCGAGGAAAAAAATGGAGAAAATGATGGTCGCCCAGAGTGAAGTGCTGATGAGAATAACCGAGCTGGAGACTGCTCTGACGACAGGGCAAGAAAAAACGAAGCTAACAAAGAAACGCTCAAGTCCGCTGAGGAGGCACAAGCGAAGATGAACAAAGTAGCGGCCGACAACGAGAACGCTAGGCCACTGACCACCAGAACGGTGGAGGAGGAAGAGCACGCAAGTTAGAAAAAACAGGTTCCGGTGGTTCAATGGTTGCTAGACCCAGCCTCAGTGAAGTAGTGGTGGGGCTGAGAAGTGACAAAGCAGCCGGCGTCACAGCTGCAAGAAACCTCAAGGCGCAGGATGCTCCAGCTGAAAAGTCACAGCACGTGAAATTCGCCGGGGACTCGAATGTAAATCGATGCGCAGAAGCAAACAAAGAGAGGGTAAGAGTTAATAAGAGGGTTGCAATAGGGACGTTTCCAGGACGCAAGCTACCAGCAGTGTTGAGGCAAGCGAGCGCAAAACTCAAAACTACAGCTGATGGACGCAACGTCGTGATAATTTCAAGCAGTTTAAACGATGTCCTAAATGAAGATACGGCAGGACTAGTGACCACACTGGCAAAAGGAGTCGACGACATGCGCGCCATTTCTCCTCATGTGCAAGTAGTAAGATTCACGGTACCGGAAGTACCGGTGCGTGACGGCAACCTGCAAAAAGCGGTTGTATAGCAAACCAAGATATATGGCAGATGAGTCGAGATAAAGGCTTTGCGATGGTAAAAATAGACAGAGAGGTGCGTAGGTGGGGTGGTTTTCAAAAAGACAGAATTCACTTCGACGGGAGGCTAGGTCATGAGGTGGGTTGGCAGCTTGCAAGACGTGCAATAGCTTTTTGGGGTGGCACGCTGGCCATTTGGGGTTTAGGATAGCTAGTAACGAGTAAAACAACCAGGGGGACTTTATGACTGGTGGTATAGACATATAAGATTCCAAAGTGAAACCAATATCTAAGACACGTAGAGTCCGGGACAGAAATTGACGTTGCCACGAGGGCCGATCCAATTAAGACATATGGTATATTAACAGGATGAGAGAAATAGGCTGAAGTGGAAAGACATAGAACAACAGCTAAGTGTGGAGAGGTCAATGGTATAGCTTTTTGTAGAAACACATCTTATGGACATGGAACAACTACTTAACAATACGGTCCACGCATGCGAATATTACAATAGAATAGAAGGCAGCAGAAAGGAGGGTGGTATTAGGACATTCATTCATCAAAGTACAGACTGGCAAAGGGCCAAGCAGGAGTGCAATGAACATTTGCGGCTAAAAGGGAAAGTGGCAGGGCCAATGACGCTACTGGGTTTTACATACTTGTGGAGAGGGGCAAAAGCCAGTGAGGGAAATCAACAAGTGATGCAGTGCATAGGAAATGATATTCACGAACCAGGAGAAGAGTGCTAGGTAATTATATTAGGAGAAACGAACGCGCACGTAGAAGATATAAATGGATATAGTGACCCAACAGGCAGAATGCTAATGGATATGTTCGAAAGGCATGGTGTAATGATTTGCTACAGCACCGAGAAATGCGAAGGGCAGATAACATGGGAGGTGGAAGGCTGCAGTCAACAATAGATTGCGCAGTAATGTTACATAGGATGTATGATCGGCTAAGGGTGAAGAACATAGATGAATATGGGTCCAGAAGCTTAGGTAGTGAGCACAAACATATCAAGCTGAGTTTTGAAATAAAAATGAAATTAGAAAGGCAGCATTACAAGCAACCAAATGCTAATATTTATTCAAAAAGGCAAATGCAATAATAACTAAGGACTTTGAGAAAACAATCACCGAAGATACTGAAACAGAGTGGACGTACGCGAATTTAACTCAGTTGTTTGAGTTAGAGCTTGCTAAGGTACGAGCCAAATCAAGCGGGAAAAGCAGACACAAACCCAAGAGCTGGTGGAATGAGGAAGTTCAGGGAGCCCTAGTAAGACGTCAGAAAACCTCCAGGGAATACAGGTATGCTAAACAGAAGATTCAACCGGAAGATGATGTCAAAAGAAAATGGGATAACTTTTTCAGCTTCAAAAGGCAATTGTCCCATTTGATGAATGAAAAGATTAGAGTAAATGTGGCCCAAAGGATGGCGAACTGAACAAAAAGAATAGAATTGCAGCTGCAGAGATTTGGAACCATCTCAATTCTCTGAGTAATAAGACAAGCTTGAAACAAAGGTTTTTAACTACAGCTCAAGGGGTTAGACCAGAAGGGGATTAGGCAATGGAATATATAAAAACAATGATGAAAGAAAAATTTACACACCATAAAGCGCTGCATGCACCATACCAGATGAGGATGGACCAATTAGCTCAGTGGCTCCACTCGGACATTGAGAGTGGGAAAGGCAAAAAAAGAGATCCTATTGCACATCGACAGCCCCTGACGGCATCACAATCATGCTAATAAAGAAACTGGGACTAGACTCTAAGCAAAAATTGAGAGAGGCCGCGAGCAAAGCAATAATCGATGGCTAATCTCCCAATGGGTGGAAACTGAGAGCGTTGAGCATGATCTATAAAAGAAAGGGGGGCAAAGCTGACATAAACAACTACCGTCCTGTAACAGTGACATCCATAGTTTACAGCGGACTCGCTTGCTGTATTCCGTGCCGACCGGTTGTGCGCGCGCGCGCTTGCGACCTCCGGTGTCAGCGTAGCTCTGGCCTACTGGGCTCGCCCTACGTCACCTCCTGACGCCGACCACCTTCGACGACAGTGTAACTTTGACCGACTGGACTTGCTCTACGCCATCTACCGACGCCGACAAGAGCTCTCGCAGGATTTTGTCGTCTTCGGACTCCAGTGACCGTGCTCCCATCTTTCCTATCTTTTCTATCCCCTCAGTTTGTTGTCGCTCGCTCTGGCTTACCACCTCACGTCTCTTACTCTTCTTCTTCTTTCTCTTTTTTACACCCTTACTCCTACCCTTTTATCCCTCCTAACCCCCATCCCTTGTGAGCTACTGTTGAGGTGTCGCTCATTGAAGCAGACAGTTACGGGGCTCACTTTTCTCTTCCTTTCTCTCTTAAGAAATAATCACTCCCCCCCCCCTTACAGCCTAGCGATGCAGATAGTAAAGGAAAGACTACAGACATCGGTGGAGAATGATAGGGCGCTGGGAAAGCTACAAAACGTTTTCCGCAAACGAAGGAGGTTAAAGTACAGTCAGTTTTCATTGATGCAGTGTATTGAAATAACGTAAAAAAAAACACAGGCCCAGTCGCTAGCATTTCTAGATCTCAAAAAAGCTTACGATAGTGTGATTTAAGAAGACTTCTGGGAATACTGGACGTACTAAATGGGAAAGATGGAATAATTATTCTTCTAAAGAGTATCTACAAAGTAACAAGGTAGTTATCAACTGAAAAGTACTGGTATCTGAACCTATAGAGATACAACGCAGGATTCGACAGAGATGTCCTTTGTCACTTTTGTTATTTATGCTGTATCTCCACGGACTAGAAGCCAAACTAGAGGGGAGTAGACTCGTATTCAGACTCTCTTTTGCCAAGCAAGGAAAGCACATTGAACAATCATTAACAGCAGTGATGTATGCAGATGATATAGTAATAATAGCCGACAATAAGGAAGATCTGCAGGGGTTAATAGACCTCTGTAGTAATTGGACAGATAGGTTAAATTTGAAGTTCAGCAGGAAAATTTTGGCAATTGCGATTTTTAATGATAACAAAGGCAGTGAGCATAAGACAGAAAAAGTCACGCTAGAAATAATGGATAAATACAAATACTTGGGCGTATGGATGAAGAACGGGGCTGAGTATCTAAAGAAGCAAGGAAGATGCGTAATGACTAAGGGCACCAGGAATACATCTGTAATAAATATAGGGCACTGTGGAACTACAATAGGTGTGACATTATGAGAGGAATTTGTAAAGGTGTCAAGGTCCCGCGTTTGGCGTTAGGCAATGTGGTCTTGTGCATAAAATTAGAAGTTGATGCAAGATTCGAATTTAAACAACGTGACATAGGTCGGCTTGCTTTAGGAGTACACGAAAATACCCCAAATCAGGCATACAGGGAAACATGGGATGGACATCGTGTGAGTGCAGGGAAGCTAGCAGCAAGATAGAATTTGAGGAGTGATTGAGAAAAATGGGAGAAGAGCGTTGTGTTGGGAAGTTTTCAGTTACTTGTACATGAATAATGTCAATACTAAAAAGAGGAAACGAACTCAAAAATTGTCAAGCAAGTAATTAGACAACAGCAGAATACCAAGTCAAAATGAAGCGTCAGTTGAGAAAACGGTGAAGGAAACAGAGAGCTACACGTGGAAAATGGAAGTGCCTATGAAATCATCACTAAAGACTTACCAAACTTTTAAAAAGAAAATTGTAAAGAAAAAGATTTACGATAATTCTTGGGGTAGTTCTCTGCTCTTCGAGGCTGGAACGGGAGTATTGCGGACCAAGACGTACCGAGCAAACTGCGAAGGCACAGACACGGTATGTAGTGCGTGTGGAGAGCAGGAAGACACTGCTGAACATTTGATAATGTTCTGTAAAGGGCTCCGCCCTATAGTTGAAGGTATTGGCGCCGAATTTTTCAAAGCATTGGGGTTTAGGGACAGGGAAGGCAAAATAGACTTTGAGCGGGTAGAAATAACCATGTGGAGGCTAACTTATTGGTCGCTACAATCGAGACGCGAGTGAATTTCAATCCTGAAACACACAGTGATAATACTTGACTTTATGGCTAGGCGGCGTGAGCCACCGCCCCAGCTAAAGGTCACAGCCCGATACATCCATCTATCCATTCATTCATTCATCCATCTCCTAACTGCTCGGCATGCGATGAGCTCGCAACCTTCCGTCATTTAATGTGGCGGTGCTCCCGCTTGCGCGTTTCAACAAGAACACATCACGTAAGCGAGAAAGACTTTTTAGAATGTATTGCAAATCCACAACTTGCGAAACAACTCCAGGCGTTTCAGGGAGTCTGTGAAGCGGTCGGGAGCCTTTGGTCCCCGAGCCCATCGCGGGTGCAGGTGTTCTTAGGAACCTTTTCCCAGGACGCAAATAAACTTCATCAGTATGTCTGTCTGTTTGCAGCAAGCACCGGAAAAGTGTTTGAAATCTGGAAAAAAACCATGCAATGTAAGACCAAATTGGTTTACGTTTCTCTGGCTGTAAAAATACATCTGTCTTGTTGCTGCTGCTTAAGTCGTTTGTATGTTAGCTTTATTTCACATAGAACAGCTTTATGGTCGCTAATATAGGGTACCAACAAAACTGTTTTTATCCAGTTTGGCTGATTATATTTAAAAACAAGACCAAGGTATTATTTTCTCTCGTCGTTTGATTTGCCTTTCGAATTAAGCGAAGTTGTTAACTATGATCAACATTTCATTTGCTGCTGCAGATGTAGCCCTTTCACTATATGACTGATATTTATTTCATTTACTTCAGGCATACTGTCAATCCCAACGGGGAATTTTGCAGAAAGGGCATACACAGATTAACAATATATGAGAGTGTTCACTTCGCAGCCAATAATTTGGTGTAATAACAAGAAAGTCGCACGTAAAGTTTAACAAACACTCTCGAAAAGTAAAAAAGAAAGAAACATGCATTCATACCATGCTTACTAAGCACGCGGCTGGAAATATAAATCATAATGATAAAAGAAGGGAATACATAGGTAATGTGCGAATCACTCGTTTCTATAAGAAAATGATATTATTACATAAATCAAAAATGGTAAGGTTAGTACTATACAAAGATTTTATGTTTGAGAAGCGCATAAGTGGTTTTCAAGAATTGACAGGAAAGTATCTTCGTTCTTACAGATAGTTATGTATGTAGGCAGGCTATTCAATATATTTTTCAAAAGATTGGGGGTGCTTATGACGAGAGGTTCTATTTTCTTGGTGAGATAGGTATTTGCTCTTATCAATACAAAGCTTAATGTTAAAAAACTGAAACAGCATTTTCTGGCGGGCGATTTCGGCACGATGACTGAGCGTCAGTATTCCTGATTCTTGCATTATTGAGGATGGAGATTCAGATATACCGTATTTATTAAAAATAAACCTTACTGCTTTCCTTTGCACGTTTTCTAGTTTTTCTAGGTTTTTTGTAGAACAAAGCGACTTTAGACTACTCAACATCTCTATTCTGAAAAATGTGTAATAGGCAATGGCTTCGTAGCGTGCGGTGCTGAATGAAGGGGCCGTTTCAGAAAAAAAATTCTTTTTGGTACCGATATGCTCTTCGAGCTAGGCCTGCACAACGCCCTGGACGAACTGATCGAGGCGCACAACGTTGCACAATACGAGCGATTGTCCAAGTCCAAGACGGGCAGGCGCATCCTCGAATCTCTAAGCATAACATACGACACGCAATGCGGGATGAAGACGATGGTGCCTATCACGGTCAGCGACCGTCTCATCATTCCACAGCTCCCCAGGAACTGCACTCGACGCACCACGTCGGGTGCCCAACAAAAGAGTGAGTGATTTCGAAAGAATCTATGGCAACAGTGACGAAGCAGAGTACGTGGACGCCGCGTGATACTCAGAGGGAAGGTGTTCTCACGTTATCGCCGTTGTGAATCGCCCAGGCAAATGCCTCGCGAGCGTCACGGTGCGTACGGAACACACAGAGGCAGCGGAAGAGGCGGCAATTGCTCTTGCACTGTTCGCAGCACCAGAGGCTTCGGTCGTGATCAGCGACTCGTAAGCTGCCATCCGTGACTTTGCTCGTAGTCGCATCTCATGTCTGGTGGCCCGAATACTGCAATCAAGTAATCGCAACAAGGAAGGCGGTGAGCTTCAGGAGCGATGGCCTTGCCGTCATCATCCTCGATTGTCGAAACTGCAAATCGACTGTCTTCCTTCTGTGGACCCCGGTTCACACCGGCGTCCCACTCGCAGGTAACCAGGTGGCCCAAACCGTGGCTCTAGATATCACTCACCGAGCCGTGGCCGATTCGGTGGCAACCTTCACCTCCGAGAGCGGGGTGATGGCACTATCCCCCAACAACAACAACTGGAATGGTCGTGGGGTGATCGCCTGACCACATTCAACAAAATCACAGAACATTAAAGACCAAACAGACGCAAATACCCACCACCACAAAACAAATTGGACAAAATACAGGTTATAACTCTGAGGTTATTACAGACAAATACGTACACCAGCCCGATGATCCTACGCCTGTGTTATCCTCACCTATACCCAGGGTAGGGACCGGCCTCCGCCGTGACTGCAGTAACTTTTGCCGATCGGCGGCGTCAGCTGCGCTGCCGCTGGGAGGCGGCACTCACCAGCGACAAGCTGGCCGACCAGCTTTGGGCCGTCCGGCAAGCTGAAGATGCCGCCCAGGTGCAAGGACTTTGAGTGGTCAGATGAGCCACCGCCATCATAATCTACGGTGAGTGGGAAGGGACTGGGTTTAATCCCCTCTTCCTCCACCTCCCCGGTAAAACTGTCAGACTTTAAATAAACTTTATTCGTTCATTCATTATTACAGATGATGTTACATGGTTTACGTGTGCCTCCCATTTCAGGGCATTACATATGATTATTCCGAGATACCCGTGTTTCTTAGCAGGTGTTAGTTGAGTGGCCCTGATAATATAGGAAAGTTTGGACAATTCAACGAAAGTTCTGGAATAATACAGTCCACACCTATAACAACATGGTCAGCACGAACGGTCTCTAGTGTCCTTCAAACATTGATCATGACAGTTGCAGAACATGCAGGAGGCTTATAAAATGAGCACACTGATAACGTTCTGTTTTCTTTCATTTGGCGATCTGATTTTGCACCACACATCTTCGCAAGTGCCACCACCAAGATCAAGTGCCGAACAATAAAGCATACTGTCAACAAGACTAAGTATAAAGACCCCACCACTATGATGATTTCTATTGTTTCTAAAGCAGGTGTAACAGCTTGGAAAAGCCTCGGTGTCTCTTACGTAAGCACCTAGCCATAATTCGCTTCCAAGCACAACGCTTGCTTTTACCATGCATACCAGCTTATGGAAATATTCCACTTCGTTTTTTAGGCTACGACAATTGACAACCAGAAAAGCTACATCTGCTATAGAGCTCCACATGCGTCGTCTAGTTCGGCAAACCTTACCGCTACTTTCATTGTACATGTATATTTACCTACTCAAACATCATATTTCCTATTTACTCGAGCGTCATCAGAAGCATTTCTTTTGCCGTAATCCCAGAGAAACCTTTTCTCTTGCACACCACTGCCTCTGAGAAATCTTTTGATATTCTAATACTGGATATATTTAGCTTCTCAGCGTTAGCTAGGATGGTCTTCCTATTTTGTACGTTGAAATCATTTCCTTAAGTGGTCAAGGCTTTTTATTCTGAAACTGTTGAAGCCTGTCTGCCTGCTCTATCTTCACTGACAATAGTAATGAATCAGATGCTATTTCTAGTACTTTTTTCTCAGAAGCTGTGAGCAGTTCACAGCTTTCAATCTCAATGACATCATAAAATATCTAGTTACATCGCCTGCTGCGGTTTTCCAAGTCATCCACTTTACAAGAGAAACCATGTACGATACTGTGCGTATCTTCAGTCTTTTTTCTAAATTCTGTCACAGCTTCTTTTATGTTCTTGAACTGTGCCATTGTGATTTTCATTGAAGCTATCCGTGACTTTAGCTCTTGCATAGCTGTGTTACTTTGATTCCAAGACGTCTCATTATCCTGTAATTTGGTCTCTATGTCTTTACGACCATACCAAATTTGATTTAGTGTCTCTGCCTTAGACAGACCAGGTTTAACAAAACGGATCGTTTCAATGGCAGCACTGGCACTGATTGTCTTACATCAGCAACTACACTGGGCAGAGCCGAGGATGGAGACCAGGACCACGACGACTGCGGTATGTTCGCAGCTCCTCATTTTCGACCGTGTCGACTACCGATCAACGAACCCTGGGCGGATGAAGGCTATGTCTACCGTGCACGAAAGCTGTACTCGATCAGTGCAGCAACCGGGAGTGAGGCTGACACCAACATGACCGTGTGTGATGTAGTAGCTCAAAAAATGTGAGCATAGCAGACGACTGCGCCACATCACCTGGAAGATGAGAAGAATGAAGGGGCAGTGCAGCGCGCCTTTTGAAGAAAGAAAAGGAGGCGCTCGTAGAGAACGAAGCTGTTCGGACAACGGCAAGACGACCCAAGGGAGCCTAGGGCGAACCCGAAACTACGCGCGAGGTTCGAAAGGCCGGGTTCCTATCCTCGACGTCCTCGAGGCATGGCGTGTCGGCGAGGCCAGGCGCGAATTCTGGGTGAGTGGTCCTGCGGACATCTCCGGTACGGCAAGTGACCTCGAAAGACCGGAGCTGCCGACCACGTCCCGCGAGCCGACGTCGCTGACAGTGTGCGGCTACGCCTATACCTGGTGATTCCCTCTACAGTCGTATGCTGACCTGTCACCCAAGAGACGACTGCATCCGAGTATATAATGGGTCGCATTTCAAGGCACCGGGCTACGGCTTTGACTGTGACATTGTTTATTTTCTTATGTTTGTGAACCGCGTGCGTCTGCGTCTTTAGTACTGTATGTGCAATAGTTCTTTTTCGTCCAATATAACTTTCTTTTGTTTTCCTCAGTATCTCCATCTTCCTCGCGTCACATGCCTTGTTACGTGACGAACCTAACCACGACAAATCTGGCGTCCGCCAGGCAGGACTACTCTTGTTACATCTAAAAAGAGCATCACAACGCATATTTGTGTGTGACGGAAGATGATGGAGGCAGATAAGCTGACGGCGATCGGAAAGGAATTGGGGTTAAGTGGGTCAGCATTAAAAAAATGGATGGACCAAGAACGCCTTCGCGAAAAAGAGGCACGTGACGCTCGTCTGGCTGAACGAAATGCCGCGAAAGAAGCCGAAGCAGAGGCAGTCGCTAGATTACAAGCAGAGAAGGAAGTTCTTGAGCTCGAGTTAAGGTTGCATCAGTTAGGTGCGAATGCAGGTAGCACAACTACTGGGAAGCTTACCGAGGGTGCGCCCATAGGCACCACGCAGAGCTACCGAAGTCCACATAAACTCATTCCAGCCTTTAACGAAGAATGCGATGAGCTGCGCTACCAGTCAAGACTGGCCACAAGACAAATGGGCCCTATCACTAAGCCTTTGCTTGACCGGAGAAGCCTCGAGTGTAGTTGGTAGGATGGCACTTGAACATGCCACGGACAACGTAACGTTGAAGAAAACGCTACTACAACGCTTTAGGTTCAGAGAAGAAGGCTATCGGACAATATTTCAATCAGCCAAACCAGATGATTCTGAAATGGGCACGCAGTTTGTTGGGCGTGTATTAGGTTATTTTGGCCATTGGCGAGAAATGGCCAAGACAGACCGGACCTACAATGCTCTGCTAGACAAAATTGTCTCGGAGCAGTTTTTCGCGCAATGCTACGAGTAACTCGCTGTGTTTCTTAAAGAAAGAAACTGTGAAAGCTCTTAAAAACTTGCGGAGGCTACAGACCACTACTTGGAGGCCCAGGGGTTGATTAACCTTGGCAAATGTAAAGGCGATATCTTGAGCAATCCCCCCGGTCAAACTCGAACGCCTGAGTGGCAAGACGACATAAAGAGACCGCAGTGTATCCTTTGTAACAAAAAGGGTCAAAGAGCTGCTGATTGCTAGACCAACGCAAAGGGTCCAGGTACAAAGCCACCCTTTTGTGGAAAATGTCGCCGCACTGGGGATAAAACAGATAACTGCTCAAAAAAGGGCAACAGTGTTAAGGAGGCCTCATGCTCTTTTCAACAAAGAGATGGAGCCAAGGTAATCAATTCAGAGTTGCAGGCTTCTCTTTGTGTTCCTTATAGTCCGTAGTGCGCGGAAACGCACCCAGTCAAGCTGCAGGAAAAATCGATGCCAAAGAGCGAAGGTGTACTCGAAAGAAATCCCGCAACCGTACTGCGAGATACCGGATGCAATTCAGTCATTGTCGAAAGGTCTCTTGTGGCGAATAAGAAGTTGACTGGAAAGATTTCCTCGATTTACTGCTTGGATGGACGGTTGATGAAGCTGCCTGAAGCACACGTGGAAATTTTTTCGCCTTTGTTCAGTGGAAAAACTCAAGCCTCTTGTATGGATACTCCTTCACATGATGTTGTCTTGGCAAATGTGGAAGGCGTTCGAGATGCTCACGATCCTGATAACGACTGGAAGACCCGTCTTTACACCCGGAACACTACAGAAGAGTATTCCAGCGCAGAATAATTCGGTTCTGCACACGCACTCTTTTATGCAAAGACTTCAATGTCGGCTGCAAGGAAAACACGTTTCAAGACGAAAGTTGCTGCCGTAAACCGAAAAGCAGGAAATCCACATCTACTCCCAGCTCCCGTTATTAACCCCTTGGACATCAGCCCACAGGACTTCAAAATCAAACAGCAGGAAGACAGCAGCATGCGGAAATGTTTCGAAGCTGTTAACAAAGAGGTAAAGACAAGTTCTGCTAAAATATTGTTTTTCGTGATGGACGGAATCCTCTATCACAAGTACACCCTTCACTCTAAAAGCAGGTGTATCAGCTTGTTGTACCAAGGTGCCTACGACATTTTATGATGAAAATGGCCCACGAAGGCATTTTTCGGGCCATCAGGGAAATAAGCGAACCACAGACCGGTTACTCGAAGAGTTCTACTGGCCAGGGGTTCAGTCAGACATCACACGGTTTGTTAAATTGTGTGATATATGTCAAAGAACTATGCCCAAGCACTTGGTGAGTCGTTTGCCACTTGGCGACACTCCTATAATTGATACGCCGTTCAAGAGAGTAGCCATTGATACTGCGGGTGCATTATCAACGATGTCAGAGGGCGGAAAGAAATACGTACTGTTAATGGTGGACATGGCAACGCGTTATCTCGATGCTGTAGCACTGCCGAGCATTGAGACGGAGAAAGTCGCTGAGGCGCTTCTCGAGATGTTTTCTCAGGTAGGAGTTCTACGCAAGATAATCAGTGACAGAGGCACGTCATTCTTGTCACGCCTAATGAGGGAGCTAAGCCGACTTCTCTCCTTGAAACAACTGCCAACAACTCCGTATCACCCCATGGGTAATGGGCTTGTAGAGAGGTTCAACGGCACCCTGAAACAAATGATAAAAAGAATGTGTCAGGAGTGTCCAAAGAAATGGGACAGGTACCTGGCGCCCTTACTCTTCGCTCATCGCAAAGTTCGCCAGTCGAGCTTAGGCTTCTCCCCGTTTGACTTGCTCTACAGCCGTTACGTCAGAGGTCCCCTGGCGATATTGAAAGAATTATGGGCCGCTGATCATCTTGATGATGATGTAAAAACATCCTACGGGTACGTAGTCGAACTGCGGAATCGTCTTGAAGATACTTGCCGATTAGTCAAGGAGGAACTTCAGAAAGCGAAAATGATACAAAAGAAGCATTGTGACCGAAAGACCAGACCACGTCAATTATCCCCTGGAGACAAGGTTCTCCTACTGCTTCCATCGGATACCAACCAATTGGTTCTGACGTGGAAAGGACCCTTTAATGTCCGTGATAGGAGAACTCATGTCGATTATGTAATTGACCTCGGTACCAGAAGCACGCTATTCCATATAAACCTACTGAAATATATGAGAAAAGGTTGCCTGCACCGCCGCATGAAGCATCAGCTGTTTGCCAGGCGGATGACACCGCAAGCGACGAGCTACCATGCGTTCCACTACTTAAAGGTATGGTGATATAGGTATGGGTGAAACTTGACAATCACCCAAAGTATGGATAATCACTCTTTTTTGGTAACACTGCAGTTTACTTCAGCCTTGTTGAGCGTTCTTCTGGCATAGGCGACGACATACTCAGGAGATCCAGGCTTGAGTTGAGCGAGAACAGCACCAAGACCGACACCGCTGGCATCTGTATGTATCTCAGTTGGAGCCGTGGGATCATAGTGGCGCCATATAGGCGGTAATGTCAGGAGACGGCGAAAAGTGGTAAATGCGTGATCACAGTCGAAAGACCATGACGGCACTGCTGAAAATTGGGTCAAAAGGGCAATTATGGAGGCAAAGTTGCGCAAAAACTGACGAATATAGGGGCATAATTCTATGAAGCTGCGTAACTGTTTTACGATCGTCGGTTTGGGGAATTCAGTGTCAGCACGTAGTTTAGCCGTGTCGGGAAGAACGCCATCTTTTGATACGACCTGACCGAGAATGGTGAGCTTCCGAGCAGTGAAGTGGCATTTCTTTAGATTCAGTTTAAGCTGCGCATTCTTCAGACACATGAGGACGTGTTTCAGGCGTACAAGATTAGTTGCAAAATCGGATGCAAAGACAAGGATATCGTCGAGGTAGCAGAGGCATAAGTTGCATTTCTAACCCCGCATAACCGAGTCCATCATGCACTCGAATGTGTGCGGCGCATCGCAGAGGCCGAAGGGCATGACATTGAACTCATATAGCCCGTCCGGTATAATGAAGGCTGTTTTTGGACGATCGGTATCTGATAAGGGCACCGGCCCATACCCCGAACGCAAATCGAACGACGAAAAAAAAAACTCGGCACCTTGTAAGCAATCAAGGGCGTCATCAATCCTGGGCAAATGGTATAAGTTTTTACGAGTGATCTTATTTAGGCGGCTGTAATCAACCCAGAACGAATTGTACCATCTTTCTTCTTTACAAGAACGACAAGTGATGCCCATGGAGTTTGGGAAGGTCGGATAACGTAGCGCTAGAGCATATCGTCAACTTATTCCGTGATAACCTGACGTTCCGCGGAGGAAACACGGTATGGTCGCTGTCGTACGGGCGCGTTCGAGTCTGTGTCGATGCAGTGAAAAAACTGGGAGTTCGGCCAAGGGTAGGTAGAGCAACTTCAATAGATTCACAAAACTGATAAAGCAGCTGAAGAAGCTCAGAGCGTTCAGTTGGCGATAGTCCGTCAGCGATTAATGAATTGAAAAGCTCGGAAGGTGGTACATTAGAAGGGTTGCGGGCACTCATGGCGTCGTAGTCGCCGGAACAATCTGGCGACATGGTAAAAATTTTTTCTTTATCCATGGAATAAACGTGTCCTTGAGATTCACCTTGAAACAGGGCGACGGAATACGAAAGGGGATTGATGAGACAAAGAATACTGTTTTCTTCTGAAGTGGAGAGGGTTGAATAAGCCAGAAGTGATCTTCGGCTAAGGAAGAGGCTTGACGGTTCAAAGAGTGCATCTTCGTCCATAATGCTGTCGCAGAGCACGGGGAGTAACACAGCTGCTGTCGAAGAAAGTTCAGTGCATTCTTTGACGACAAGTTGTGTACGGCGGGCTGATTGCGGTCGGTTGGTTGGTCGTAAAACGGGAAATGTTCAAGTTCCGATCTTGCAGAATCAATAACGGCGTAGTTACGCAATAAAAATCCCATCCAAGTATGATGTTTTGTGATCATTACGAAAGGACAATAAACTCAACAATGTAGTGGTCCTTCGCAATAATCAGTCGGACAGTACAAGCGGCTACAGGCTGAACCGGGTCCTCATTCGCTGTTTGCAAGAACATCATATCAAGAGGCGTAGTCACTTTTCGGAGCTTGCAGCACAGTGTAGCGTCTATTACGGAAACGGCAGCACCGGTGTCGGAAACATGTTGGAGCATGGGAGCCAATAGTGGGGGATGTCACAGTGGCTGTTGCTGCGAGAGCTCTTTGCGTTGAGCAAAAGGCCATAGAGAAAGCTACCGAGCCACGTTCTCTCACACGAAGTCTTTAATTTGTGCGAGAAGGTTTGTCTGGTCAGTCAGGACGTCCAGTGCGTTCACTGGTTGAATTGTCTGGAATGAGTGTGACGTCTGAGCTCGTTGCCTCCGCTATTCATCATAGCTCTGACACAAAGTCACTACTTCGGCCACAGTGCTAGGAGACATCGCGAGAAGCATCTGGACAGCGTTATCGTCGACGCCCTTCATAATGTGCTGTATCTTTGCACTCTCGCTTATGGAAGCATCGACGCCCCGGCAGAGATCAATCACATTTTCTCTATATGAGGTTAAAGCTTCACCTGGCTTCTGTGCCCATGTGCGCAGACGTTGTTCGGCGCGTAGCTTCCGTAAGGCAGGGTGACCGAAAACGGCACATATCGCCTCCTTGAAGGCGGACCAGTTCGCGGACTCAGTTTCGTGGCTCGTCTACCACAGCTTGGCCACGTTGGCGAGATAAAAACTGACAGTGCCCAAGTCAGCAGCGTCATCCCACCTGTTCGGTCCACTGACTTTTTCGTACGAGACAGCCAGTTCTCGACATCCTGGTCGATGGTACCCGTAAGGATCGGGGGGTCTCGCTGGTGAACCGGGCCTGGGCAAGTAGGGGCCGCGTGAGCTACTGTTTGTTGGGCAGCATCAACTTGCATGGTCGACGACAGGCTGCAGGATTGGAGTTCCAGGGTGTAGGTTATGCGGTTACCCAGCACCTCCATCAATTGTAAAGAGGTTTATTGGGCGAACCTAACGGGCAGATGGAAGATCCGAGAAGGCCACTAGACGAGGAAGATGATGGAGCTCAAGCGCCGATCTCGTGGTGCCTTCCTCTGCGATGATGCTTGTTGTTCCCTAGTGCTGCCATCATTCTTTCATTATACTTGTATCCTCGCGAGCCTGCGGGAAACACCAAGGTGACCTGCCGCTGGATCATCGTGCAGGGCCTGAAGGAGTTCCTGTCGCAGAGGTGAAATTACTTGTCTCGAAGCGGCAAGGAGT
This sequence comes from Rhipicephalus microplus, assembly GCF_043290135.1. Lineage (NCBI taxonomy): Eukaryota > Metazoa > Arthropoda > Arachnida > Ixodida > Ixodidae > Rhipicephalus > Rhipicephalus microplus. The sequence continues at coordinate 37,721,530 of NW_027464585.1, forward strand.
TATTCTTTTGAAGAAGACCGTTTCGCAAGGACAACGACGTAAGTGCACATTTTAATACATTCGGAACAATGGAGGTCCAGTCCTCGAGGTGTTCGATTAGGCTTCTAAGTTCCGGGTCAGCCCGCTGGCGTTCAGCGAATTTGTCGACAATTATTCCTAAGAAGAAGTCGTCATTCAGGTCTTCGGGCAGTGATGGGTCGACGGGGGCTCGCAAAAGGCAGTCGGCGTCGGAGTGTTTCGTGCCGGACTTGTAAATGACGGTAGTGTCGTATTTTGAAATCTCAGGCTCCATCGGGCAAGGGGACCTGAAGGGTCTTTCAAGCTAGCTGGCCAACACAAGGCATGGTGGTCGCTCACAACTTCGAATGGCCTACCATAGTGGTAAGGACGAAACATTCACGTCGCCCAGATTATGACAAGGCACTCCTTTTTTGTTGTGCAATGATTGCTTTCTGTCTTGGATAGCGACCATCTAGCGTGAATAATAACCCGGCCTTTCCAGTCCATCACTTCTCTGCACAAGGAAGGTGCCGTGTCCTACGCTGCTTGTGTACGTGGGCTTTTCTGTTTCGGCATTTTCGTCGAAATGTACGATTATCGAAGGCATCTGCAGGCGTCGTTTTAGTTCCCCAAATGCTTTCTCCTGTGGCGTTTCCCACTTGAACTCGACTTCAGTTCTCGTAGGGTTAGTGAGTGGCTCGGCGATGAGCAAAGTTTTTGACAAAGTGCCTGTGATAGGCGCACAGGCCGAGAAGTCGACGCACGGCCTTCTTGTCGGCAGGCAGCAGAAATGCAGTGATGGCGGCTGTCTTCCGCGAATCAGACCTTACTCCATACTTGCTTATCGCGTGGCTCAAGAACAAAAGTTCCTCGTACTTGAAGCAGCACTTTTCTCGCTTCAGGGTGAGTGTGGAAGTCTTAATGGATTGAAGTACAGCTTCAAGGCACCGGAGCTGCTCGTCGAAGCTTGACGAAAATACGACGACGTCGTCCAAGTAAACGAGACAAGTCTGCCACTTCATTCCTGCCAGCACTGAGTCGCGTTGAAAAGTCGCAGCTGTCGAGCAAAGAACGAAGGGCATGACTTTGAACTCAAAAATGCCGTCTGGTGTTACGAACGCAATTTTTTTACGGTCACTCTTGTTTACACCCTTCTGCCAATAGCCTGTCTTGACGTCAATCGATGAAAAGTATTTGGCGCTTTAGAGTCGATCAAGAGCGTCGCCTGTTCGGGGGAGAAGGTATACGTACTTGTTCGTTATCTTGTTGAGCCCGTGATAGTCAACACAGAAGCATAGTGTTCCATCCTTTTTCTTCACTAACACCACCGGTGACGCCCACGGACTCTTTGAAGGCTGGATAATGTCGTCGTGAGGCATTTCGTGGACTTGTTTCTTTATGGCCTCGTGTTCTCGCGTCAAAACTCTGTACAATTTTTAACAGAGTGGCCCAGCATTTTCTTCCATTACAATTCGATGTTTCGCGACAGGGGACTGTTGAAATCTCGATGACAATGGAAAGCAATTCTTGTATTTCAGGATCAGGCTATCGAGCTACTGTTGTTTATGTGCCGGAAGGCACGGATTAACGTCGAACGCTGGTTGAAGGGCTTCAGTTGTCGGTGTAAATTTGGTGGAATCGGTGAGAGTAAAAGCGTTGCTGGCGTCTAGTATCTCTTCGATCTAGGCAACTGTCATGCCTTTGCTGACGTATTTGTGCTCGTAGCTGAAGTTCGTGAGCATCACTTTTGCGTTCCCTCCTCGCAGCTCGACTATTCCTCTTGTGACGCAAACTTCCCGCTTGATCAACACGGGCTGGTCGCCTTCAACAATGCCTTGCATGTCTGTTGATTCTTGAGTGTCGACGGAAATGCTGACGCTGGAGCGAGGAGGAGTGGTGACTTGGTCTTCCAGTACAATCAAGGTGTGCCTTCCTGATGACGTGTGCGAAGGCAGTGCTATTTCTGTGGATAGTGTTATCGACTTTATTCTCAGGTCGATGACGGCATCATGAAGGCTTAACAAGTACATACCAAGGATGATATCTCTCGAACAATGCTGTAGTACGACGAAGCTTGCAGGATAGATCTCACGTTTAATGGTGACTCTGGCTGTGCAAGTTCCTGCCGGCGTAACTAGGTGGCCTCTTGCTGTACGGCTTTCGGGGCCTTCCTAAATTGTCCTAACTTTCTTTACTTTCACGGCGAATGTCCCACTGACGACGGAATAGTCGACTCCGGTGTCGACGAGAGCTGTGACGCTCTGGCTGTCATTGAGGACGTCGAGGTCGCTAGTTCGTCTCCTCGCGTCGAATTAGATCGCGGCGTCGGATCTCGGTTACGACCAATTGTACCGCTTTTTCGACGTTGCGTCGTGAAGTGACTTCTGGCCCGGAAGTTTTCGTGTCAGGGCATAGTTCATGTTGCGGCTGGTTCTTGAGGTTTCGTCGAGGCGTCGTCGGCGGAGGATTTTCGGCAGTTCGTCGTATGGCAACCGCACCTCCGGTGGTTGCTGCCCTTAGTTTCTCGGATAATAACTAGGAGACTGGCCTCGGGTGTGGCCAGTGTACGGCCAGCTGTGAGGCGACATGTAGCGGCCACGTGACGGCGAATGACAAGATCTTTGGGGTGTCCACTGCGCTGCTGCAAGGTGTTCGGTGATGTCACGGGATCTTCCCCCCCCCCCTCCCCATCTGTGGACGTGGCGCATCTACGTAAAAACCACGCAGTCCCATCTGACGGTACTGGCAGCGGCGGTATGACCAGCTTTTCCGCAGTGGTAGCAGAGAGGTCGGTGGTCGAGGGCACGCCCCACGTCGGTTCTCCTCAGAGCGTTGCGCTGACCAGTGGATGGATGGTATGGCGTCGGAAGCAGTGGTGGCTGGCGGCGAAACTGCGACGATGCGGTCTCTTGACGTGGGCGTGAAGAGGGAGTGTAGCGTCGGGACGCAGAAGCGTAGCTCATCGCTTGCGGCTGAGGCTGTGGAGCTTCGTACATTCCAAGTAATTGCCGAACGTCTTCACGCCCAATGTTGGTGATCGAATGAAGTTGAGGCTGTGGCACAGCTCTGATTTATTTGTGGGGTTTTAACGTCCCAAAACCACCATATGATTATGAGAGACGCCGTAGTGGAGGGCTCCGGAAATTTCGACCACCTGGGGTTCTTTAACGTGCACCCAAATCTGAGCACACGGGCCTCAATGGGGCGCAGCTCTTCCCGCACAATCACTCGGATTGTCCGGTGCAAGTCGTCAATACTGAGGGCCTTGGCGGAGTCAGTGTGGCGGAACAACTGGGTCATCTCCTCGACGAAGATTCTGACGTTCTCGTTGAGGAGTTGCACAAGCGTCTCTAAGATAGCCGCAGCACGTTCCTTGCGGACGACGCTCGTGAATGTGCGGATGAATGTCGTTCGAAACACATTCTGTAGAGAAGCCTCCGAACTCTGAAATTGGTCGAACTCTCAAGTGCCTTCTAGTGGGTCTACCCAAAAAGGACGCTGCTCGCGCTGTAAGTCCGTTCTTGGCCGTGACAGTCATCATTGTGTATGTTTTCTGGTTGCCGTCTAATAAACGTCTTAAGAAATTGGTGGAAAATGCTGCAATCCCCTTCGATGCCCTCGGAGCTACGATCACGTACCCTACCATCTAACATGTCCCACGACGCCTCTCAGCCAATGCCTCCTCCCATGCAACCTCCTTGTTCCGGTGTCCCCAGAATCTGCGATCCACCCATCTTCACTGCCGCTGATGGCTCTGACGTGAAGCACTGGCTCACCATGTACGAGTGCGTGAGCATCCCCAACAAACGGGACGAGGACGGCAAGCTCACCAACTTGATGTTCTACCTTGCTGGTGTGGCCAATTTGTGGTACAACAACCACGCGCGCGCTTTCGCATTCTGGTGCAATTTTAAGACCGCTATCGTCAACGTTTTCGGCCACCCTGCTTTTCGCAAGCTGCAAGCCGAGCAGCGCTTACGTGAACGTGCTCAGGAGACTGGTGAGTCATTCCCCAGCTATATTTAACATGTCCTGGACTTATGCGACAAATCCAGTCACACCATGTCCGAGTCTTACAAGATCCTAAACATTATGACAAGTATTGACGATGATGCCTTCACGATGCTCCTCCTAAAAACCCCGGAACATTGGCTGAGGTCATCACACTGTGCCAGAGCTACGAGAAGCTCTGGCGGCAGCGTTCGATGACCCGTCGCTCCTCACAACGAGCTGCAACGCTTGCTGGCTTGGGGGCCAGTTGTGACCAAGTGGCGTTGATGGCAGACCTAACGTCCTTCATCCGCGAGGAAATAGCGCGTCAGTTCTTTCTTCTACCTTTTGCCCACCAACAGACTGTTCAACAATCGGCTACTACCCTTCTCTCTTCCATCCGTCGAGCGATTGAGCAGAAAATAGCGGAGGTAAAGCCTGCGTACCACCCCAACAGCCTCCGGCTCTTGCGCCCCTGAATTACACACAAGTGGTCGCAATGCCGCCTCAAATCGTTTCAGCACCCGCCCCTCTGACCTACGCCGAAGCTGCCGCTAGACCTCGGTCCTTTGCAGTGGGTATGCCCGCTACGTATGTTGACGTAACCCCTCAGCCTCAGCTTCAGCCCACCATGCAGCCACCGTTCCGTCCATCCGCAAGAGCCGATGGACGGAACTTGTCGCCTCACAGACCTATTTCGGTGAACAGATGGCGCACACCCAACAACCAGCCCATCTGCTTTGCCTGCGGCTACGCCGGCCACGTAGCCCGCTATTGCTATCACGTACAGCTGGCTCCAATTTCTTCGCCTGTTGCTGGCCAGCTCAGCCGTCCCTAACACGACGAACCATCGTCTATGCCACCGCCATCTCGCCCAGGTCCGTCTCCTCGAAGGTCGCCGTCTCCACGACGTCGTTCCCTGCCCCGCATGCGGGTAAGTTCAGCTGCTCAAGAGCGGGAAAAAAAGTCGTCGCCGTCGATGAGGCAAGAGCTGCGACGCTATCGCAATGTGAAAGCCCTAAGAGCCGCCCATTTAATGTCATTGACATGCTTGTGGACGGTGTTCTTGCACCTGCTCTTATTGACGCTAGAGCTGCAGTATCAGTTATGAACGAAAATCTTTGCCGCTTGCTTCGAAAAGTGACGACGCCAATTTCTGGGTTGTCTCTTCCAATTGCTATTTCGCATCGTATCCATCCTACAGCAGGGTGCACAGCTCGCCTTCTCATTCAGGACGTTCTGTATGTCGCCCAATTCCTCATCATTCCTGCATGTTCTTATGACGTCATCCTGGGATGTGATTTCCTCTCCCGCAATGACCCCGTCATCCATTCTGCCGCCGCCAAAATTGAACTCTCACCCTTCTCGCATTCAACACCAGAAGACAGTCCCTCGAGACTGAGAGAGATTCTCGTGAAAGACGATGCAATAGTGCCTCCAATCTCGACGACGGGTGCATCGGTCTACTGCGATGATTGATTGATATGTGGGGTTTAACGTCCCAAAACCACTATATGATTATGAGAGACGCCGTAGTGGAGGGCTCCGGAAATTTAGACCACCTGGGGTTCTTTAACGTGCACCCAAATCTGAGCACACGGGCCTACAACATTTCCGCCTCCATCGGAAATGCAGCCGCCGCAGCCGGGATTCGAACCCGCGCCCTGCGGGTCAGCAGCCGAGTACCTTAGCCACTAGACCACCGCGGCGGGGCTCGGTCTACTGCGATGGTCTCTCCGACACAATTGCACTCGTTTCGCCATCCGACCGTGCTTGCAGAAGAAAAGGGTTGCTAGTACCTTTCACGACCGTGCAAATTACCCATGGCAATGCCGTTATTTTTGTGACCAACCCGTTTCCATACATTGTTACCTTGGTTCGAGGGGAATGTCTCAGCAGAGTGCAACCACTTGATGACGCACAAGTCCTGGGCGTGCCCGATGACTCGCGATGTCCCGATTCAAGTATCATCAGTGCTGTTTCCACTTCTGATCCATCATCTCCTGGTGCATTTGGCTCCTACATTCATGACAACTTTATGTCGGTACAGCGTTCCCAGCTTCTGGACCTGTTGCGAGAATAAAATTCTTCTTTCGATGTCGGGTGAAGTTTTCTCGGTTGTGCGTTCACTGTTACACATCGTATCGACACTGGTGCACATCCACCATTACGGCAACGTACTCACTGCGTGTCGCCAGCTGAACGTCCGGAAAATAATGAGCAGGTTGACGATATTGCCACTCTGTGGCAATATCGGCAATTTATTTTTCATCTCGTCCTTTTTCTTTTCAATGGACACAGACATTTCTTACTACGTTTCGTTGTTTTTCGGAGCCATGGCATTCATTCGATGCTTCTTCTTTTTTTTGATTAGGGAGAAGGTAATGCCACGCGGCGTTGGTAGCAGAAGACGAGAGCGAAGAAGTGAATGGCAGCTGTGGCTGAGTAAACAGTCCTCTACTTCGAGTTCCTGCCTATCGTTTCCTCTCGCGACAATATGCTCCGACGTGACGTTATTCGGCCCTCGGACAGTTCGTGGGCGTCTCCTGTTGTTCTTGTTGCGAAGAAAGATAGTTCTGTGCGGTTCTGTGTGGACTACAGACGGCTCAATAAGATCACTCGCAAGGATGTTCACCGACTGCTGTGCATCGATGGTGAAATTGACAGCCTTCACGAAGCCGAATTTTTTTCTTTTCTTCATCTGCGCTCGGGGTACTGGCAAGTACTTATGGCTGGCGATGCTCGACCGAAGAATGAGTTAATCTTACCCGACAGCTTGTAAGAATTCAATGTCATGACGTTTGGTCTATGCAATGCACCTGCGACAATTAGCGCATGATGGTCCCCGTTCTGGGTAACTTGAAATTGTACACGTCCTTGTGTTACCTCGACGATGTCATTGTCTTTGCTGCGTCTTTTTCTTCCTATCTAAAACAGCTGAAAGAAGTTTTCACACGTGTGGTGGTGCCGGCTTGCAACTAAACCTGAAGAATTGCCGCTTTGCAGTACGGCAACTCACCATCCTGAGGTACGTCGTGTCCAAGGATGGCGTTCTTTCTGACCCTGCCAAGCTTCGGGCCGGGGCCTAATTCCCTAAACTTGGGTCCTTCAAAGAACTACGTAGTTTTGTGGGCCTTTGCTCATACTTCCGAAGCTTCATACGAAACTTTGCAACGATCATATCACCACTGACGAAGCTTCTTGGAAGTAATGGAATTCTCAATTCATGGTCGTCCAAGTGCAACGACGCGTTCGCGAAGCTCCGTCATTTGTTGACGTCTCCTCCCATTTTACGCCACTACGACCCAACGGCCCCAACAGAGGTGCACACGGACGCCAGCGGTGTAAGCCTCAGCGTTGTCATGGCGCAACGCAAACACCGATTCCCTGAGTATGTCGTAGCATATGCAAGCCGTACGCTCACGAGAGCCGAAACAAACTACACCGTTACAGAGAAAGAGTGCTTGGCGATCGTCTGGGCCCTTAAAAAGTTTCGACCTTATTTGTATGGTCGCCCATTCGATGTCGTCACCGACCATCGTGCACTATGCTGGCTTTCATCATTAAAGGATCCCTCGGGCCATCTCACCCGTTGGGCTCTTCGCTTACGAGACTACGACATCCGCGTACTGTACCGCAACGGACGCGAGCATGCTGACGCCGACGCCCTCTCGCGCTCCCCTCTGCCTGAAAATGACGTGCTCTGCTCAGTGTCCTCGGTTGCTGTTTCTGCCATTGATGTTGACATGACCAAACAGCGAAAGGATAATTGCATCGCCCCGCTGATCGACTTGCTATCTGCTCCGTCTGCAAAGCCATCCACGCGTTCCTTGCGTCGTTGAGCTCACCGTTTCGCCATTCGTGATGGCCTCCTACACCGACGCCATTACGACGCCGATGGCGGGCAGTGGCTATTCGTGATACCCCGCAGTCTGCGGTACAAGATATGTGAATCCTTCTGTTCTGAACTGCAATGCGCGTACTCTAGGGTATTCAAAACCTACCATCGCATTCGACAATGCTACTTCTGGCACGGGATGTACCGCTACATGAACCAGTTCGTTCGCTCCTGACTCGCTTGCCAACGCCGCAAACCATCAGCACACATGTCGCCAGTCGGTCTGCAACCATTACCTTGCCCTGAGCGTCCGTTTGGGCACATAGGTATTGATTTGTATGAACCACTTTCTTTGGCGTCGGCTGGTAACCATTGGGCCATCGTCGCCGTATATCATTAAACGCGATACGCCAAAACCACCGCTCTCCCTGCGGCTACTGCGCGTGATGTTGCGTCCTTCCTACTGCATCGATTCATACTGCACCGCGGTCCACCCCAGGAGCTTCTCAATGATCGAGGCCGTGTCTGCTTGCCAGAAGTCGTCGAAGCCATTCTCAGAGTGCCTTCCTGTCTACAGCAAAACTACTGCTTACCACCCGCAGACGAATGGTCTCACCGAACGCTTTAACCACACCCTTGGCAACATGCTTTCGATGTACGTCGCCACCAACCACAGGAATTGGGATACGATACTGCCTCTCAGAGCCCAACTGGTTTTTCACCTTTCTTCTTGCTGTACGAAAGGCACCCGTCACACACCAACGACACGATACTCCATCTGAGTGAAACCTATTTCTGAGACAGCCAGGCTTGCTGAAGAGTGTCGCGAGCTTGCCAAGACTTTTACGACGCATGAGCAAGAGCGCCAGAAGAGTATCCGTGATGGCTCCGCCACTTCTGAGCCCACGTTTCTTCCTGGTTCTCTTGTATGGCTTTCAATCCCGACCTGTAGCTGGCCTTTCTTCAAAACTACTCCCAAAATATGAAGGCCCTTATGGTGTCATCGAGCGCACATCTCCGGTCAACTATCTGATCAAACCAATTTAACAATCTTCGAACATGCACCGTCGTGGGCGCAACATAGTCAACGTGGAGCACCTGAAGGCTTACTATGATCCACTCATAGTGACAAGCTGTTAGGTCGACAGGCGGCTCCCTCTTCGACCCCGGGGTAATTGTAGAGAAGCATCCGAACACTGAAATCGATCGAACTCTCAAGTGCCTTCTAGTGGGTCTACCCAATAAGAGCACCGCTCTCACTGAGAGTACGTGCTTGGCCGTGACTGTCGCCATTGTGTATGTTTGCTGGTTACCGGCTAATGAAAGCCTTAACAATTCCAGTTTCGCAGTGTGGACTCCCGATTCTGGAGCCTAGTTTTTGCAGCGCCTTCAAGGTAGAAGTATACGCGGCGTAATTTTCTTCGGTGTCCCAGCTGTTCAAGGAGGAGACTCGGTCATAGGTCTTGAGCCAGATTTCTGGGTCTTTATTCGGTGCTCTATAGAACCTTGGTGGCTCTCGGGGTGGGTGCGTCACAATAGCCGCCGGCAGGAGCGCAGCAGCAGTCATCGTTGCAGCAGTGGTCTTCCTGTTGGACTTGTGAGTCTTGTTGGGTAAAGACCTATACTCCAGTGGTTGACCTTGTGTTCTATGGCTGACTCGCTGGTCTTGATTGGGCTCAGTGTCTTCTCTACTGTGTGCGAGTCGGCTTCAGGCAATGAACAACTTTATTGCCGGAAGAAGAATGAGTATATATACACAACTAGTGCCGCTGTCAGGCATGCGCACTAAAGGTACAAACAGTGACGCGGCGCTTATTGAGCCTTGCTACATCTTCCCTTTTTACGGGGCAGTTAACACCTGGTTAGCGCCTCTCCGGTAGAGGGTACCGACAGGGCTCGTATCGTTGCCTTGTGCTTCGCCGTAGTTCTGTAGGGGCCGTTGAGGACGCCCCGTTTGGGTGGACAAGGCTCGCTTCTGGCTGGTTTGATTCTGGTTGCGGTTCTAGCAAGCGGAGAGGCTCTCTTGTGCGCCGAAGTTCCCGGCCGTCTTCTGTTTTACCGATGGCCGAGCGGGTTTCCCCGAACGGTCTGATGAAGACTGCAGGCGCCCAGGTCCGCTGGTTTGTATCATATACGGTGACCTGCTGGCCTGGCTTCACAGGCGGTAGTGTTCTGCTACCGCGGTTATAGTAGGTCCTCTGTCGTTGCCGTATTTCTTGAAGGCAGCCCTGTACCACTTTCGGTAGGATGGTCCTCGGTTCCAAATGGCTGGTAGGCACCGGTAGCAGAGTTCTAGTCTGGCGTCCCATCAGCCTCTGCACAGGGGACTGGAGCAAATGATCACGTGGAGTATTGCGCCACTCAAGCAAAGCCAATTGAAACACGGGCATTTTCAATGAGCACTTTTTTAAAAGCTTTTTTGCCTCCTGGACTGCTCTTTCCGTCATGCCGTTTGACCGCGAGTGGTAGGGGCTTGAGGTTACGTGAGCAATGCCCAAAGTGTCCAGAAACTCCTTGAACTCATGACTGCTAAAAGGCGGGCCATTATCACTGCACAACTTTAGTTGCAAGCCATGGACGGAAACAATTTCTGAACACCATATTTTAAGCGAGCTCGCGTTGTCGTCCGAAACTCTCGTAGTTCAAAGAAGAACGAGTAGAAGTCGACAATGACGGCGAACTCTCGGCCTTCGAAACAGAACAAATCTGTGCCGACAACTTGCCATGGTAGCGAGGGTACCTCGTGACTCAAAAGTGGCATCTTAGGGTTCTGAGGTTTATGCTTTTGACATACTTTGCAAGCTTTGCAGAACTGCTCGATGTTGCCCGCCATATTCGGCCAAAACATCACGTTCCTTGCCCTAGCCTTCATTTTTTCGACTCCCACATGCGCTGAGTGAAGAGTACTCATCATTTCTGATGTCTTCGATTGTAGCACGATTACCTTGTTACTCCGGAATACGAGGCTGTCCTGTTCGTGTATCTCGTCCCGGTACTCCCAGTACGTCCGAAGTGGCTCGGGGACGTCTTGCTTGTGAAGCGGCCATGCTGTACTTGCGTATTCGCGGAGCTTGACCAGGGTTGAGTCCTCATTGGTGGCTTGAAGCAAGTCTTGCAGCGCGCGTGCAGAGGCTGAAATACATTGAAGAACATTGACCTGAAACTGCTCGTCTTCTGGCATGCATGCTTTGCTCGGAAACCTTGACAAAGCATCAGCTAGGAATAGTTCTTTTCCCGGATTGTAAGTCACATGAATGGGGTAACGTTGTAGAGTAAGGCGCATGCGTTGTAACCGTAGTGGGAACTGATACAACGGCTTACTAAATATCGCTACTAAGGGACGGTGGTCACTTTCTACAGTCACTGCATGTTGTCCGAATATGTAGTCATGAAATTTAGTGCACCCATGTACAATAGCAAGTGTTTCCTTCTCTATCTGTGCGTATCTCGTCTGCGCTTCCGTAAGTGTCCGTGACGAAAATACGACGGGCTGCGCATCCTGCATTAGGACAGCGCCCACCCCCAGCTGGCTCGCATCCACCGATAAGGTCACCGGTTTACTGGAATCAAAATACCGGAGTACTGGCGCTTGTATGAGAGCCTCACGCAGTCTAAGAAAACTTTCTTGCTGCACCTCCGTCCAGACCCATGCAGTGTCTTTCCGCAGCAAAGTACGAAGTGGTGCTGTGACCTCAGACATGTTTGGAATAAAACGCTGTACAAAGTTCATTGTGCCCAAAAAGACTTGTAGCTCCTTACAGTTCTTTGGTGTCGGCATTTCCAAAATGTCCTGTACACGTTGTGGGTCCACACGCAAGCCTTCGGCAGTGAGCACGTGCCCAAGGTAGCGAACCTCTGTCTGCAAAAAGAAACACTTCTTTAGGTTTAGTCGAAGATTTTGTTTGCGGCAGCGTGCTAGAAGGAGCTGCAAATTGTAGTCATGTGCTTGCTTTGTTTGCCCCAGACTAGAATGTCATTCGTTACTACCGCTACATTTACGAGACCTTCTAGGACACGATGCATCGCTGCTTGGAATATTTCTGGTGCTGAGGCAATACCGAGGGGCATGCGGAGAAAGCGGTAGCGTCCGTACGGTGTACTCATTGTGCAAAGTTTGGAGCTATAGTCATTCAGCTTTATCTGCCAAAACCCTGAAGCTGCGTCTAATGTCGAAAAAAATTTGGCTCCAGCAAGCTTGGGCACAACGTCTTCCAGTGTAGGCATAGGATAGTTCTCCCGCAAAAGTGCTTTGTTGAGCTCGATGGGATCTAGGCAGATGCGTACTTTATCTTTCTTAACGACGGTGACCATGTGACTTGACCATTCCGTTGGACCCCTTACCTTAGTTATCACGCCTTGTTCTTCCATACGCTTGAGCTCTTCCTTGACTCTTTCCTGAAGGGCCGCGGGAACTCGCCTGGCTGGCACGACGATTTCAATGGCTCCGGGCTTTAACTTCATTGCGTACTCTTCGCCTTTCAGCTGTCCCAGTCCACTGAAGACTTCTGCGAAAGGTTGAGCCGCTGGGTACAACTGTTGGACGTGAACATTTTGCACGCGGCAAATAAATCCTAGGCGTTCCGCCACTAATCCACTTAGAGTCACAGGCACATTTTGTTCGACCACAAAAAAAGTTTCTTCGTGCTCTTTGCTGTTAAAACGTAGGCGCAGCCGAATTTTTCCTGTCGCTGGGGTCTTATGGCCAAAGAAGGCGGTCAGGGTTGCGTGGCAGGTTTGCAGGGGCCCATTGCTAAGCTTTTTGAGTCTTTGCTTGAAATTACGCAGCAGTTAGCACCCGTGTCTAGCTTGCACGTGAATTGGCAGCCTTCGAGCCAACTGCTGCAGTCCAGTTATCTCCCGCTGCGACTGCGCATACGGTCAAAGCTTCCAAGAAAAAATTTTCTTCATCCATTTGTAGTTCGTGCAGCTCTTTTTTCACGCCTCTGTTTTGTCGCCGCACCGACGATCTACATGCTTGAGCGAAATGATTACGCCCCCCGCAATTTTTGCAGGTTTTTTCTGTAGCCGGGCACCTTGCGTTACCGTGCGCGCTATAACCGCACCGACTACAGTGATGCTTTTGGGTGCTGACGGCCTGAATAACTGCGGCGCTTGCTGCTTCTGTGCCTTCACTAATTTCTTTAAACTGCTCCTTCCCAATTTCTTGGGCGCGACACATTTTGATGGTCCTGCTGTACGACGGATTCTCGGCGATAAGCTTTTCTTGCAAGCGTTTATCTCTCAATCCCAGAATAATCCGGCTGCGAAGCAAATGGTCTTCTAGGTCCCCGAACTCGCAGTTCTTCGCTAAAAGCCGGAGATCGGTTAGCCAGTCATTGAAACACTCCCCTGGCCTTTGGTTCCTTGATCCGAAGCGGAATTCATTAAACGTCAGGTTAGTCACTGGCTTGTAGAATTCCTCCAACTTTTCGAGCAACGTCTCGACGTTGTTTTTGTCTGCATCATCTTTGAATTTGAAGGTGTTGTAAGCCTTCCTACCTTCTTAGCCGACTGTTACGAGTAACGTTGCTGCTTGTACTTCTTTAGGCTGCTTTCTCAACTGGGTAGCGGTGGAGAACAAAGTGAACTCACTTTTCCATGTCTTCCATGCAAGCCATGCGTCTGTCGACGGATCCAGCGGCTTGGGTGGGGGAAGCAGGGTTGACGGACCCGACATAGTGACGGGAATCCACTGCCAACATGTGTGCGAGTCGGCTTCAGGCAATGAACAACTTTATTGCCGGAACAAGAACGAGTATATATACACAACTATTGCCACCGTCAGGCAACTAGTGCCACCGTCAGGTACAAGCAGTGACGTGGCGCTTATTGAGCCTTGCTACATCTACGACGTGAACTTGGTTCACGGCTGGAATGAGGCGTGCAGTACTTAAATCTGGAAGCAACTCCACCGGATGTCACGGTGTCGTGCCAACGACGAAGGCAGAAGGCAGTAGATCAAAGAATAAACAGTTTATTCAGCCGAACTTATGACCACGAAAAAGAAAATTACGATTACAGCAAGACACTGGCACTGATATCGGCGAACTGGGCGTCGGTTGTCGATCAAATGACAAACGATGAAGTGTGTCGGCCTTTCTACACTCGCCGTTGAGCATTCTATACTCAGGAACTACTTTCTGTGGCAATGAAGGGAAAGCTGCGCGAACGGAGCTAGATGCTCTGTACTACTGCGCCAAAGTAGTCCCCGGTAAACTTCTTTCGGTTTCAGTTTCGGCGTGAGGTACGTGTTTCCTGCAGTTCATTTCTACGATCGTGTTCCTTGGTTAGTTGCGTTAAACCACAATTACTGAGCGTGCAGGCATATTGGCGCTTTGTTTCCTGCGCTTAATTTGGCTGTGTCATTCTGTATCGTCCATAAATGGCGGGGATATTTTCAGCGCTGCATTTCTTCGGGCATGCACGGATACGTAAACTCATCTAGAGCTGAAAACTGACGCGTGTAGAATAATTACATAGCGCGGGCGTGGTATACCGAAGAACAGCTCGCAGAAGCTGCGGCGCGAAGTGAAATTCAGTTTTGGATTGCGTTGAGTTACACTGGCATAAAAGGCATTGGCAGTCCACTGCCCACGCGCTCCGTGGTGTTGAACGCGCTCCGCCGCTGCAGAACCCACGAATCCTGTGCTCCATCCCAACCTCTGATCGTTTCCGTCTCCTTCATTAAAAACAAAAGGCATGCGGTCATTTCTCACGATACTGCATGGCACTGGTTATGTGCAGCTCAGGATAACAATCTTATGTTGCACTTGTTAGGGTATATCAATAGAACAGGAAGGCGTGTAAACCCTGCACGTCTGTAAAATATGCTTTCTGAACATCCACAGCATTATCGCTGTTTATAAAGTTGAAAACTAAAAGGTAACCGATCATTTTGTCAGCAATAATTCGTTTCTGACATCGTAAAGCACATTTCATTAGCTTACTTTGTCCAACGCCAACAATCTAAGCCATACCCAGCCTGGCAATTACACCATCCCTGTTCCCTCCACATTACAATTTGGATTTTTGTGGCAGTGGCTGGTATTCACACACACTAATACTGAACCAGCAAGGAGACCCCTTGAACACACAGGGCTACCATGGCCTGTTGCAGATAGTTTTAAATCTGGACGCGACGAGTATTTGTCAGGAGGAATGAATTGTGCTGCGTGATAAATTGCAGCAGCTAAAACAAGGTGTTCTGTTCTATTTTTTCTGCATAGCCAACTGGCTAAAATCTAAAAGTCGCTCAAGTAGTAATGCACACACACACACACACACACACACACACACACACACACAGCAGTCAAAGGAATAAACCTTTAATACTGTATCCCCTTCTTTCAAGCGAACTTCAAAGCCAGACAGTCGTGTATTTCAACAAAACATTTATGACTCCATGAGCACCTATATGAAGTACCTGTCTACAATGTACAGTAAAAACTTCATGAAGCCAGGCACATCACTGCGCGTATTTTTCTTAGGACCTAGTCCTTTGGCCCTGTAAAAATGCACTTGAAAAAGTATTTGTGCTCAACTTTATTTGCCTATGCAATTAACATGTGCAGTCAAAGATACAAAGAAAACATGAGCAAGTGGGTACTAAATATTATCTACGTACGTAGTGTAAATTAGGATGGCATTCTTTGCCAGATGAGTGAAACAGTTACAAATGAGGAGACAATGCATCTCTGGTAGCTACTTTCATTTCGCAGCTCTTGAGCTACAATTCTTCTAGTATTGTGAGTTCATCTCGTAGCAGATATTTGAAAAGGCTGTTTACGGTATCTTTGGTTGTAATCAAAATTTTGCTACCATGTCTTTTGGAAGAATCAAGATATGTGATGCACCACTTAGAACTTCTTGCTCTCCTCAGCTGCTGTTTTATGTGTGAAATACAAGTGCCACTAACGATCGGCAATCAAAAGACTAATTCACAGGCTGACAACCAACACGGCCGCTTAATGATCGCTTAATGCTGCATGCAACCAGAATTTCGTAAACGGAAAGTGCACATTGTTACTTGTTACTCGGTGTTTGTGGTGTCTTGACTTCCTTCTTGCGTCCTTGTTTGCACGCCATGCTTTTAGACTGACAGAGGATACTTCCAAGCTGTTGGGAATCAAAAAGGAATACATAGCATCTCACAAACAATCAGCATCACATAAGCCAGCACACACCGGGCTCCACAAAGTTCCTATATACCACTCAATTACTTACACTACTGTCTTTGCAGCTGCTGCCGTCACAATCGAGAGTAATTATGATGCTGTCAAGCGTGCTTCCTATTGCACCATCCCGCTCCCAGGCCTCCTCTTCAAGACGCACCACATGAGCGCAGTTGCGCGCCCACTTTTCTGTATTCACAAGGGCAATGGCTTCGTCCAGAAGTGCTTCGACTCCAGCAAGAGTGAACAACCTGTTGTTCGCTGCAATATACCCCTTGACCTTGCTCCATACGATTTCAAAAGGGTTGAACTCACAATGGTAAGAAGGAAGCCAAACAGTGTCATGACCAGCAACCTTGGCTAGGTCATCAATCCGGTATCCAGAAAAACAGTGCTTATTTTGGTTAGCCAGCTGAATAAGCTCGGGCTTCAACTCGTCATTAGACCACGTGATTTTTTTTGGGACAACCAAGACTGAATCTCGGCCTCACGTGACGACGTCGAGGGCTGCTTTTTGAGTTGAACACTAAAAATTACGCTGCGTGGCTTAGTGTTTGGAAACAGTTGCTCCTTGAACCATCTCCCAAAGCATGGGCCATTCATTTCACTGTGGTAGTCACTGGCGACACTCTTTTTTGCTCGGAAAATGAGGAATGCCCCATCCACGAAGCCGTTTCCGCTTCCAGCATGGAGGAATATGAGCTGACCATCTTTGCCGCTCGGTGCGTGAAGCCCAGTTGTGAGACTCTTGCGAAAGGCGTCCTCACGCGATGACACAGTGCTGCTCTCCCACATCTTCTCGTTGGTGCGTCCAGCGTCTTGTCGAAGTAGTATATAGTCTTGCAAAATCAAGAGAAGTGTGTATCAGGTTTCTATTTTTAAACGGGGGGAGGGGGCGGTCAGTTGAGACAGTAAAAAATTTATGATGCGCATCTAGAATCATTCTACCGGGCAGGCAGATATTTTCAGTTTTTGGAGGTACTGGAAAATGCCAAAATAAACACATTTCACGGAAGGTACCTACTCACGTGAATAACAAAATACCTTCATTCATAGCAGTCCATACTGCATAAGAACACGTCGATACATACTTGTACCATCGCTTTGTTAACCAGAAGAACAGGCAAAATACAAATAAGAGCCACAGATGCAGAAGCAAACCATAAAAAAAAATACAAATCAAGATGAACGGCAACATGTATGAGGACGGGTGAACCAAAATTTATTATTTAGCGGTACGAGAACTTCCATCGTTATTTTCTTTTCCTACTGTGAATTTTTACACGCGGCATTTGGGTTTTAATCGACATCGTTGACATTTATACCTCTGTCCGACAAATTGAAGCAGTAACGTCATGTAGGTTACCGTTTCTGCTTTCGCATTTCTCGAATGGTCCGCAGATGCTTCCGCCAACACACGATGATGTCATCCCTTTCCAGCAGTGCAAACTTACGTTATCGCTTCCTAAATGAAACTTCAATGTCATTCAGAAGCCTGCGAATTGTTCTGACACTCAGCTGCTCCGGTAGCTCCATGTCGGTGTCGCCGATTACCTCGCTGAGGATCTTTTGTGCCGTTGGTGCGTCGTCGCGAATGTAGTACTAATGTTCTTTCCGGTGAAGAGTGGACAGGGTAAAACTATCGTACCGCTTCACGCTTGTCTTCCCAGTAATTCTTGCTAGTGATGCAGCCGCCAAACGAAGCCTTTTACGCTTTGGGGACTTCAGGGTACCCTTCAAAAGATCTGCCTTGAGCCGTGCGACAGTACACTCACTTACGCCAGTGAGCTGGCTAAGGGCCGTTTCATGCGCTTCCTGCACAGCCGCAACCCACGTGTCGGGACCCTTACGACACGCTAGCGGGGGACAAATAAGCCAATTGGCGACGCTCTTTCACCGTCCGCAGCGTCGCCAATTGGCTTATTTGTCCCCGGCTTGCGTGCGGTAGGGGTCCCGGCACGTGCGGTGCGGCGGTGTGGGAAGCGCGTGAAACGGCCCTAATCAAACGATACGCGGAAGCGACGGAGAGTGCCGGTTGCGTCAGCCTCACTTGGGCGTACACGTTGGCAACCAATTGCTTGGTTTGTTTCGACAGCTTTTGGTACTCAAGCTTCCTAATATCCTGTGTGACCAACAAATTGGTGAACAACCGGAGGAAGAATGCACTGGCGATGTAGAGGTCATTTTTTTCTGAAGTGAGGTGGTGAAGGAAGACAGCCAATGCGTCGGCGATGGCGAACGCGGTAACTAAAAAAACCAGAAAAATCTAATATATAATGCTATTTCACATATTATCACTTATACTTTCCTTACATTATTGATTAGCAGCTAAAATTATAACTGCCCATTTTAAATGATTACGTTACGCACCGGAAACTTTTTTCGCAAAACTACTTTCAG
Organism: Rhipicephalus microplus; assembly: GCF_043290135.1. Lineage (NCBI taxonomy): Eukaryota > Metazoa > Arthropoda > Arachnida > Ixodida > Ixodidae > Rhipicephalus > Rhipicephalus microplus. Next base: position 37,739,929 of record NW_027464585.1, read on the forward strand.
CTGCGCAGCGAAACTGACGAAACGGCGTGGTTCGGCTCTGTAGCCTTGACTGCATTGCCACGGGAAATTGTCCCCGAGTCTAGCGTTATCGCTACCGGGGATGCAGATTCCAGAATAATCTCAAATGCTCATGACGTGGGTGTAATCTCAAGAAAATGATATACGGCAGCCCTGAAGCATCTCGAACACTGTAGGCGCTGTTTCCGCGTAGAATCACGTACAGCATAGCAGGGTGATAAGAAAACTTGAGAAAGGGGCGTGGCTACATTGTGGTTCTCATAATCACGTTGTCACCCAGACATCACAGTGTCTATGATGGAGATCAGTTTTGTTTTATGTTTCATTATTTTCTCCTTACGCTAATGACTCTATCTTTTCAGCATTTGACTTGCCTTCTAGTGCTTCTAGAAAATTTGTCGCGTACAGAGCAGCGGTCTTTTGGTAGTCACATTCATTGTGGCTTTTAATTTTCAAACGCGTTCTTCCAACGTGTGAACGGAGAGAGGACCAAGCTTGCATTAAAAACTTGCCGAGCCCCCTTGCATGAACCTTTTTTTCCAAAAAGCACATTTGCCTTCACCTGATATTTGGAATACAGCAGCAGCTAGAAAAGAATTTTTTCCAGTGAGGTCGAACTACAGTTTGGGCTTCCTACCTGAGACAAAGCAGTAGGTAGCAACTGGTTTCCATTTCGTCATTAGCAAACGTCGTCTAGTCTTGTCATGCTGCAACGCCTGGCGTTTTGGCTGTTTAAACGCTAAAAAACCAATGTCGTAGTGAAGAATCGCGGCATCGCCGCATGCATCATGCTCCTACGAGTTTTCAGGAGTTCTTTCGGCACACTAGTCGTATTCCGACAGTGCAGAACTACAGCATAGAACCGTTTCTTCGGCTTATGTAGCTTTTTCGCCATTATCGAGTGGCACTAGTAGCAGCGTCGCCTTTCGAGAAATAATCATCAAGCATTACTTTACGGTGTTTCGGCACGGCTATCGAGTTTCCTAGAAAAGCTCTGATTGACACAGAACACAAACTACCCAGCAATACGTGTAGGCAGCGTATTTCAAGGAATGACTTCTCATTGGAAGCAACGTACTCAGCAAAGTTCCTGCAGTGACGTTGAACGCGAGGAACGAGAACTGTACTGATGATACATATGGGGAGATAAAGTTCCACCTTAAACACTGACGCCCGTTTCTCCCCTGGCGGAAAGACTCGCGGGTATGCATTTATTTCGCTTGCCTTCAGGTACTTCAGGTAAATTTGGGCTCACCCAATTTTTTATGTGTATATTCTGCGTGCGAAACGTCCCGCGTTCACGATTGTGCCCCTGCGTAAGGCTGGTAGTTTTTGCTGCGTCGTGATCCCACACCACAAATGTGAATGAACGCGAAGGTGTTGATGCCAGCAGTGAAATTCTAGTTACTCGCATGGGGATAACAGAAACAGACAACTGCAAAGCATGGATGGTGCATAGGGTAAGTAAATTCCTGTTGCATGCCCAGGCAGCTCTCGCCAGAGTTCATGCGCTCTGAGAAATCAATTCCGATACACTATGCTATGGACAACGCCGGAGTTCATTCCTTCCTCCCTAGTGAACCGATCACTCGAGATTTTTGTGGTACAAGGCTACTCCTGTTCGCGCCGGCTAAGTGCTGCAAACATGAATGTGCGCACTTTATAATTACAGCAGTGTATAATGGCATATCGCATGGGATACTGACGCTGCGTGGTGAAATATTCTGCACGGTTCCGAATCTGTTGACGTAAAGAAAATGGTGGCTGCACGTTTCGCGACAGAAGACACCTTCCTGGAACGCTATTGTTTCAAGAAACAAAGCGATAAAAGCTACTAAATAAACTGAAAACAATACCCGTTTTTGTGCGTGTTGTATTCTTTCAGCGCATATACGCAGCGAACAAGCTATTGCTATGTGAGTTGGTATAGTCTGGTTACAGGGCCTTTTCTACTGAAACCAAGTGAACATTTCTCAACAACTATTCCTTTGCCCTCACTGCGTGATAAAACCTCTGCGATTGGAGCACTTTTTGTTAACAAAAGTCACAGTGCAATTGTATTGTCAACCATGGTTGCGAGAAATTCTGCAGGCAAAATAACGCGTGTGAAATCGTGTTACCAATGTGCAGCATAATTTCAAAAAAATTGCTTATTGCATATCGCAAGCTTGCGTGGATGTGCGCTCTAAACTAAAGAATCTTGACTAAAAGGTATCACTGCGTCAAGGCTGCTTGACATATAGAGCTGAACATAAAAATCATTCCCATAGGCCTGCAGTCACTCTCAAGTTGTAAGCGGAACCGCACTTGGCCTGTGAAACGCACTTCGCGCCAACGAGGAGTACGCCATCTACACTTAACAGAGATTAACGATTAACAATGTCTACTTCGATCGGGCGGGTCATCGCAATGACGCATTTTTGAAAACCAGTCCATTCAATAGTGCGACGAGAGGCCATTACTCAAAACTACCACTGTACCTGTCGTTTACAGTACTTTACTGCTATTGCTTTACTTTTAGTTACTAGACAGTGTTCACCGTTAGCGTGATAGCAGATGTTAAGGGAATGGCGTTACCGCGCAGCCAACGCTCGTTGCGGACAGCGTCTTATAGTCTCTTTACAAGCATATACACACGGAGAAGGGGGGGGAGGGGGAATAGACATACATGTACACAATCTCCTCAAACTACCGCTGATAGTAACCTCACAAAGGAAAGCTGATGCCTGTTGCCTGTGCCCCCCCCCCCCTCCGTTGGGTTGTCGTGAACCAACCCCCCCCCCCCAATTTTTTTCTGGCTCCGCCCCTGTGCTGGAACTCTGTACAGCTATTGACAACATAAAACCACGGTGCAAGAATACTTTAGATGAGCCAACTGCTGGAATATCTGCTGTCCGATAATGTTCTGCTTCGCGAGGAGCCAAGAGATGGCGTTACAAACTTTGCCCCGGCTTACCCCCCTCCCCCCTCGGTGTAGGTTTCCTTAGGAAAGCTCCGTGACGTAGGAAATTAGCGGCTTATATTTATCATCGCCACAACACCCTCACCGCACAGTCAACCTCCTCCCTTATCACCATCTTTTTTGCGGTGCCGCTGTATACGCGTCGTGTGGTTGATCATCGTGCGATAACCCGGTTTCATCGCATTTAGGAATCATCGCTTTCGCGCCGGATGTGCTTTGCGAAACGTGCCAGCAGCCCGCCATGGTCCTTACAATTACTCTTTATGCTACCTTTAGGTAGCAGAGTAGCACCACTGTTTTCTGGGCGCCGCTTACCCGGCTCCTGACGATTTCAGCAACGCTATTGGTCGCGCGCCAGGTGGTTCAAATGCACTGCGAAGAAGCCAACTCTCTGCAGACGACGCCAACAACGCCAATGCTCCGCAGATTCCGGGCACCCCAAGCGCTGTTAACATCGGTTGGTGGTGTTATTCTCGCGCATTCTCGCGTTTTTGCCACGTCACTGGTAGGTGTTCTGTGGCCATGCTTCTCAACAAATCGGTACTGTAGCGATGTTGCCTGTTGGTCGCGATAAATGGGGTAGGAAGGGTATGTTGAATTGGACTACGTAAAGCTCATGAGGTTAGACGCATCGAGAGGTGTTTCGCAATGACAGGGTGTTGTGCACCAAACTGTCACAATGGCAGCGGGAATGGCAAGGCGCTTTTCGCGGTGTTACGAGAAAAATGTGCTGCGCAAGTACGCCGCCGACTCCAGTGGTTTCTGCGGATGGGCCGTGAGAAGCTGCCTCCGAAAAGAGCCAGGCTATGTGAGGTAAGTTGCATTCGGTCTTTGTGAAAGTCGTTACTGTATTCATTAAGCGCGCATATGAGCGTTCACTCTGTGTGCATGTCTAGGTAGAGGCGTTGTATTGTGAACATTTACGAGCTGTGTTCCATTTTCCTTCTGTACTATCGCTCAATACAAGTTTATCAAAGTTGTTGTAGGGCCATGGTAAGAGTTAGCAGCATCATACGATCGTGTAGCCATTGTATCGAGCTCGCCCGCCTTTGTAATGAGCATGGTTTTCGTTTCTGTGCATATGAGCTATTTGCTTTGGTGTATTTTAATTTCGTCGTCTTCTTTGTTTTTGTTTTGTTTTTAGTGGACGTTACTCTGTTTCGAATCAGAAATTGCAATGAAATGCATGTAGTTTTTTGCCTCGAAAGTAGTTTACTATAGCGGCGCAGCATCGACGAAAATTGGTGGTTATTTAAAATCACCTAATGAGCTGCTATCTTAGCATGTGTATAACAGTTATTAAAAACGAACTGCAGTGACACATATACCTCAGCCTTGGCATATGACTGTAGCTTCGCTATTGTGAATCTGTTTTTCGCGTGCCCATATCAAAACGGTTTTGTTACCCTGATAAGAAGTACATTGAACAGCAAGGATAACACTGACAAGCTAGCTATCGAGTTGTGAAAAAATGCTAAATTACAGTGGTACGCATGGGATGGGCGCACAGTGCTGCATTCATATTACTCCATTAGCCCAACAGTGCTTATTTCTTTGATGCATTGTCTCTTGCACTAATTGTTGATCATTACTCTGTATATCTGGAGGGCCCCTTCACTCTTGACCAGTTTGAAGAAGATAGTCTAGCAGGAAGGAAGTGACTAAAGCCAGCTGCAGTTCCCAGCATTTTCTGTGGTGAGGGTAAACTGAAACAACTCTCAGTGCATTTTGCTAACATTCTAATTTTTATAGCTCAGCAGTGTCCCATAGTATCTGACAATGGGAGAACATCATTGGCTCCTGACAAGCGTGAAGAAGCAGGGTTATCACCATCAAAGCTAGGTAAGTATCTAATGAAGTTTACAATTAATCAAGATTACTTTATGAATGAATACCTGCATTGGATCTTCATATTCTCTTTACGTGTCTCCGTCTTGAGGGCAAGCATGGAGATGCTGCAGAAAAGAACTGCACCTACAATATCTACTGGTGCTAAAGGCTTCCCTACTGAAACGTTCCGTATGAAATCTTACGGAAAATACATGAACTCCGTAACATTTGCTTATGCTACATACGGAAAAAATATGGAGTTTTATGGAAATATACGAAAGTTGTATGGCATTTACGGAAGGCTTCTTATGGAGTATATGGAAGGATAAGGAAATTGTATGGCGTATACGGAAAGCTTTTTATGGAGTACATGGAAGGATAAGGAAGTTTTATGGCGTGGATGGAGTGAGTTTTATGGAAAATATGGAAAGATAAGGAAACTTATGGAGCTTACGGAGAGTTCATTATGGAAGATATGGAAGGATAAGGAAAGTGTATGAAGTTGACAGAAGCGTTAATATGAAAAATGCAGAATGTAAGGTCTTACGGAAATATACAGATTTTGTAATGTGCTTACGAAAATGTGCAATAGTGTATGAAAGGCATGTGGATTGTTGCAAAAATGTGGAAACTCTACAGTTGTTGTAACATTTTTAGCAGGAAATCTGAGCTCTATAAAGTTATAAATGAATGCACAGTGACATATATAGTACAAAAGAATAACGCAGGCTAGTCTGTGTTGTCAGTCACCGCTGTTCGCCCTTTTCCAGAATGAATACAACTTCTGCAGATGACCAGGTGCTAAAGTCTGTCACACGTACGGAAAATGTGTCATTCACAAGGAATGACAATAACTGTCATTTTACTTGCATGCTGTCACACGAAAACAAATCAAGCAAAAGAAAGCATAACTTCAAGGGCTCGTTTTTTGGTAGAAACAATAATATTGAGAACTAAATTTAATGTGAATGAACTTGTCAATATTAATGAAACTGTTCTCATTAACATTGGCAAAGAGAAATGTCAATTTAAAATATCGACCATGAGCTTAGCTCTCCTGAGCACCGACAAAAGAAATGAAAATCTATGAAAACTAATTGCATGTAACCTGAAAATATTTTTTATTGATAGTATGCGGTCCTACAATATAAATACAGCTATACACAACTTGCCACAGCTTCACGACAGAAACGAGGTAGGAGCAGAGGGAGTGGTCGGAAAAATAATTAAGTATGAGAGCACAACTGATATGTACGGACACATAATGGTGCTTATCATTGATGCTCGGATGGTCGTGTATAGAGCTGGGTCATTTTGAGATTTTCAAAAGCACTGTTTCAGACCACCATGCAGATTAAGCTTCAATTGTAGTGCTACATAAGACACAACTTATGGGCCAGCTTTCATGAATAAGAAGATGATAGGTTAAACAAATGCTTTAAAATATATCATATGGCTGCATGGACGCATACAAGCTATGTAAAGCGCAATAGAGTGAGGACGCATGAACTTTTCTTGATGCTTCAGTTCTACATAGATGCTTCAACTGTGCTGCAAAGAAATTTAACCAATGTCTGTGTGTGCAACATTGTCCAATTTAAACTATCTATATGTATATATAAAATTTCTACTGCGAGTTGGGCTAGGTAGCACTCCATAACTCTTCCTTTTATTAAGGGGAATTTTTCAAATAATCAACATTATTTATTTTTTGTCTCATGACTCCGTACCCGCAATTCTTGGTTTGGCTCGATCACAATTGTGCAGCCCTTATTTTGGAGGAATCAAAAAACATCAACCAAAATATATTTTGGAACTGCTTCTCGGTGATATTGCCTTCCCTCAACTGCCACAGCTTGAGATGAGTCATATAGCAAGTCTCGCGCATACCTAGGGCCTACCCTTGAAGAAACTGATCTGGCTGTGAAATGCTCAATTTTTTCTCAAATAAATTTTTTGGTTTGAGTTTTCTCACTTCTCGAGTCCCTTCACAATCAAGAAGACCCAATGTTCTCCTTAGTCCTTAATTTTGTTATAATATGAAATAAATAAAAAAATTATTAATGAAAATAAAAATACTAATAACTATTGCGCAAAAAACACAGTCCCACATACGTACTTGAACGCAATATTGCTTTTATTTTGTTTTAGAACCTAAGGCATTAGAAAAGATAGCAGTACAATGAAAACGTTGAAAAAAAAACAAAAAAATAGATTTGGCGGGACTCGAACCTGCGCCACTCAGGTATGCTCACGTACGTGAACTGAGTGCGTTAGCTTGCTACGCACTGAGTTCACTTTGACCACTTTGACCTTCAAATGGCATGACAGATGTCTGCAATGTTTAGCGTATTTTATGCGATCTTATGTTGCAGGTGAGATGCCAGAATTATCAGCCACACCTGATATCCGTGCTGCGATGATCCTGGAACATTCATTGATTCCACTGTCGACAGGCGAGTAAATAGGGTACATTATGAAAAATGGCTTTATAAATAATTTTCACTGTCATGCTTGCGTAAGCATATTCGCTTCTATTTTTATTTATGCTGTAACGGCCACAGCATCAGCATTGCATTCAGACTACTGGAACGCTTGCATGAAGAATGTGCTGCTAGTGCGCGCTAGCGTTCGGTAGCAGTCAATAAAATACTTCTGAACCCAGCGGTTGTGTTGGGTTTACCTTCCATCTGTTAAAACCGAGACTTTGCCAGTCTGCCAGGTCGCTGATAGCCACAATACATATTCTCAGTATATCTATTTTGCCACTCTCAAAGCGCCACTTTCCTAGTATGACAGCCTTTTCTGGGTCATTCTTGACACATATATTCTTGATAATTTCATTCTGTGTTTAGTTTTGCAGGAGTTACCGGAGCACAGCAGTTCATTGATTCTTCTCAGCACTCACTGCCTGCCTCGCAAGGTCTGCTCATTACTCCAGCTTTTCATTGGAAGAATTTAAGCTAGTTGTAATAAGGCAGAACTATTGTCCTATTCTTTTACTTTCATAAATGTTCTAGAACATTCAAACTAGCTTTTTAAACGTTCTCACAGAGTAATGATATCAGAGCCTAAAGCTCTGCCTTCTGCATGAATCAGTTACCTCCTTTACTCTAAGCATGCTTATATCGACAAAAGTTTAAACGAAATAGGCTAAATAATGCTGTAATTTAACTTTATATCTCACCAAATAATATGCTCGGATGTGTAAATGGTATAATTTTTTTGCTTGCTGTTAGCTTGCTTTTTTTAAACTCAGCACGGGAAAGTAAGCCTGCATATATGCAGGATAAAAAATATATGTCCAAGCATGGAACTTCGTATGACTTATGATTTTGTTGCTCTTATTCAGCAGTAACTATGAGCTGGCTAACTTCTGCAAGAGCTGACGTGCTCAGTCTCAAATGAAGTTGTGAGTCTGAGTCAAAGTGTGGGTGTGTGATATTTTGGTGAACTTGAGTCTGCTTGAGAAAAATTTTAATGAGTGAAAGTCAGATCTAACTGAATAACATATTTATTGTGTGGTGCTATCTTGTCGTGCTACCCACTCAACTCCAGAAATACTCTCAGGTTTACATAGACCCATGTGTATACTCGTCTCTTTCCACATACTTCAATACATGCAGAACACGAAAATTTTGTCCAGTGGTAGAACTGTTAGGACTAACTCTGCGTTATATGCATTCTTTAAGCAACTGCGATACCTGCCAAGTCCGACAGAGTGTTTGATCTGGAGCGCAGGCTTGACCTGGAGCAGAAGTGGCGGCGTAAAGCAGAAAGGGAGAGAGACAAGCTTCGCGAGTCATTTTGCCGTGTGTTCTCTAGTGACCAAATCGATGTACTAGAAAAAGGAACCATGCGAGGGAAGCCTTGATCGCCAGCATCGCTTCAAAAGGCACGCCACGTAAACGTTTCCTGTGGCAGCAAAGGATACAAGTTTGTTAGAGAAAACATGCCCCTTTGCCAGCCACAAGAACCCTGCAGAGACACATTCAGCACATAAAGTTCAAACCTGGTAAATACCACAACACTATCATTTCTGACGTACTTAAGACGTCCCCTGAGAACCTTGAACCACTAAACTTCGAGCAGGTTGTTTTTGTAGAGTTCATAAAATTGAAATAAAATAAAGCTAACCAACCATTTATATGCAGGTATCCTGCATGACGTTTTTGCAGCCCTGAAAGAGAAGGTGGCTACAATTGGGCTTGATTATGACGCGTCATCAGCGAACATTATAGGTAAAATAATTAGGTTTATCAATTGACTGACTATGTTTTAGGTGGTTATGTTCATGCATTTGAGTGGTCTTTAACTTCATTGATTGTATTTTTTGTTCTTTCAGGTCAACCAACCGTGCTCCCTTCAAATATATCCACAAACGACCCACTTGCAAACCATGCACTTGTTTTTATGCTGGCGAGGTTGACAAGCAGGTGGAAAAAAGCCTTTGACTGTAAGCTGACATATAAGTTGTGAAGCTTTTATCATGCCTGTGCCACTTTAGAACATTTATATTTCCTGGCCCCACATATTTTCTATACCGCACCCGTTGTGCTCTGAGGCTGGTTGCTGTTTTTCCTAGAGGTTATATGTCTAGTACCTTCACATAATAGGAAATGCAATTTAGAATGTTGCCCTAACACCTTTTTTCTAGAAAGTTGTGCATATAGGCCACACTTCTGCTAAAATCATTTTCACACAGTTATCTGATGAGTATTTTCTGAATTTCTCCTTTAGTAGCTTCATATTTTGATGCAGGGGAAGTAAAGAACGGCCTCTTCGATGTAATTAAGCATTCTGAAGCTGTAGGCATAACAGTCAGCGCTGCTGTGACTGACATGGGACCTGGCAACGTGGCCATCTGGTGACTGTGTTGTATACAAGCTTCAAAGTATGGGAAACCAAAAATCTCATACACTCACCCTTGCGGGAAAGGAAGGCAGCTGTACTTGCTTTCTGAGGCCCCTCATCTCTTGAAAAATCTCAGAGGTCACCTTATTCGAGGCCAGGAGATAATTCTACATGACACCACTGTTAAAAAAGAGCACCTTTCAAGCAACAAGGTAAGCTTAGTGTATTGCCTTCTAGTTCCACTGCATTGGCTTGGTTTGTGAACACAAGCTGTTCACTGAATTACAGATGCTGTCACTAGTTTTTTATTTGTTAAGGAACGAGTGATACCACGTTGAAAAGAGTTTTTTCATTTGCAAGTAACTCCGCATACCTTAATGTTGCCACTACGGCCAAGCGGCAACAGCTATTGTCACTGTGCTGTAAACGGCGTCTTTTTAGTAGTTTAGTAGCGCTGACAGTTGGTACGGTTTCGTGGATAAGAACGGCGCAAGAATACGAGACAAAAGGGAAAAAACATAAGAACGAGCACCTTATCTGTTTTTTTTGTGACCACGTGTTTTCATATATGTGTGAGTCGACTACTAAAAATTAGTTGAGAGTCCGGTGCCCGTCCTCGTGCTTTCGTCATTTTTGTGTCGCATGCGCCATTCTCAACCATAGTCAAGTTTGCTTAATATTTGGCAAAAGAACTAAATACCGCTGAATCGAGCTGTGCAACATTCTTCAGTATGCCCATCGGAAATCTAAGCCTAATTCTAACAAGAGTGCCTCCGGCACTCCTGCTCAAACTTGTCCATGCTAGCGACCATACCATGCGTTCATTGCGCGTATTCATTGTGAAGCCGACATGAGCATGTTGAATGCGCAGCCGTGAAGACAGTTCACACAGAAACTGAGCCCTGCGGTCAGTCACAACAAAAGAACACTATTCCGCGTTCTAGATGCCAATAGAATAATGAGTTTTGTCGTCATTTGACAATAAACTATAGTGAAGTTGCCGTGACTTGTAAAAATATTGCCAATCAATTGCCTCCCATTTGTTCAAAACTACGCTTGCGAGTGTGCTCAGTGCGAGTTTATTGTAACTCAAGCATTCATGAAAATAAAAATATAGACTGCCATGCATTGTAAACTAGCTGTTGCAAAACAGTGCCAACAGCTATTTCAGAAGCATCCACCATAAAGGAAATCGGTACGACTGCTTTTCTGTGTGCCACCAACATTAAATACACAATACACTAGAAATCCAATGAGGATTGCATCCAAGGGAGGACAGATTATTTTGAAGAAAAATTCGTAAACAGGGGCTGTATTGCAGCTGATGTTTCCACAAGTGGCATGTTTTCTTGTCGAAATAAGTTGTCAGCCAGTCCACTTTTCAAAATGCTGGCTCCCACATAACCCCATTTACGAATTTTTGTCACTAAATATTACAGGCCATTTGAGATTCAGTTATGTGGTTATTAGACAGAAAGCCATAAATTAAATCGTGCAAGTAAAGACAAATAATTAGCGGTCAGGGGTCGTTTAACTAGTAACGCATATGCTATGCTGTGACAACTTGATAACCATTCAAGTCAAAGTGCATACTTATGTCCCATATTTCTCAGGTCTTCCTAGAGCACATAAACAAGGCCTGTGAACTCGACTCCAAGCATCAGCTGAAGCTATTGCCACACTTGAAGCCGCGGGACTTGGACCCTTCGCACTTCGAAAAGATGAACGTTGCTACAGCACATGCTCTTTTTCACCATTCTAAAGCTGCTGGCCTTCAGTACCTTGTTCACAGAAATCATCTCCCAGAAAGAGCTCTCACTACAGCATTTTTCCTTGAACAAGTTTTCCGATGGCTCACTATCATGACGTCACGAACCATGCAGACTGCTCTGAGTGAGCTCTGCCCTCAAAAAGGAGATGAAGCGGAGTGCTTTCTCGTTACTTTCATAGGTATGGTGACATAGCAGGTGATTGTGGACAGAACAAGTAGAAGTTCCTGGAAGCCTTTTCAAACAGGTGCGTGTCTCTCCACACTTTGTGCTGTGGAGTTGCACCAGCTGTAAATTGCAGAAAGGCAGTTTAGGTTTTTGATGTGGAGCGGGCTGAGCCAGGATGCCTTAGAAAATTTATTTAGCACAATCCGTTTGAAAACACCAATTCCACGTGCTAGAGAATTGAAGGCAACTTTAAGGGTAATCGTGCTGGCATAATTCTCGCAACCAAGCCGCCATGGCTCTTATGCAGTCGATGACGCGCAAGATCTTTTAGCTTTTCTGAAAAATAAAGGTGGATACGGGAAGCAATTAGGCGAACAGGTGGATACCAGCTTTGAGAGCATTTCAGAGCTGTGTGAGGAGGAAGAAGATAGCTTTCTTTATTTTTCTGGATACATCGCATATGCTGTTATTCACAAGTACAAACTTTGCTGTACATGCAAGAAGAGCATGGTTGACAGCAATAAGGTCATTCCTCAGCTTGTGGCCTTGAAAGGCTACATAAAGGAATGACGAAATCCACTGAAAGTTCTATCTGACTTGCTTGTAAAATTGGTGCATGAGCGCGAGGAACTTTTACGGGTGAATGAATCTCGGCTACTCAATTCAAGCTGCTCATTGAAGAGCTTATGGAAGGCTGCTGAGGAAAAGGTTGAAACTTTCAAAAAATTTCCATCATGCCACATTGCAGAACAGGGAGCTGCAGCCCATTTTTTTTTTTTTGCAGGCTGAGGTTTGCATTGAAGAAAAAAAATGCTGAGCTTTTGATACCGCTTCAGCAACCTGCCAATTGTGGCTCCAAAAGCGTTGGAATGCGCATTTTTTGCCAAAGTGTCAATTAGAGCCCCACGTTTACGTTACCATTCAACTCCGTTTAAAGGTATAGCAATTATAGTTCTTGGGGTTTGACTTCGCACAACCACATTATGATTACGACAGATGCCGCAGGAGGGGGGGGGGGGGGTAGACTAAAAGTTTCGACCAGCTGGGTTTCCTAGACATGCAGCTGAATTGTTATCAGTTTCAGCCGATGACAATGCCACTAGAGCCTGCAACATCAAGCATAACAGCGTGTGTATGCTTCCTAATGGATCACCATTACTAATTTAGAGTTCAAGCTTTGGACTTTTTGTCACCATTTCAGGCACCACCGATGATGAATATTTTCTCTCTTAGAGCGGCAAATCTGTGTTTCTTTTTCAAGCCACTTGGTATTTTAACAAAATTAGTGTATTATGGTAATTTATGGTTTATTGTAAACAATTTTTAAGTAAACTTCTTGACTCTGAAGCCATTCATTCTTTGTTATTGTATCAGTCAAATTAAATCTTCGGCAAGAAGCGTACTCGAAATTTGATTATGGTTTTGCGGACACTAGGAAGAGATAAGTTTTACCTTCGACAAAGGTCAAGAAACGTCGCACGACTGCTCGAATATGGTACTGTCTTCGTATGCTATTGTAAGCTGCGAAATTAAATTGAAATAAAACAAACCTATTATGCAGGAGGTTACATATGCCCAAACCTTATTGTATTTTGCTCTGTTGTCCTATTGTAAATGCCGGTGTACTTTGCGATGTCAGTGCACGTAAGACACCAGATGGTCAAACTTTTCGAGTCCAATACTACATCTCTCATAATGATATCATTGTCTTGGGACGTACAACCACGGATAATAATATTTCCTTGCTCCTAGTCGATTCGAATAGCAAATACAAGATGTTTACAGAAGTTTTTGTTAGCGTGTCAAATACTAAAGTTTGTTCAGACAAATGAGCACTTGGCATATATTTTTGTAATGTTATGGAAGGGCAGTGCAATATGTATTTGCTTGTGTTTATTGTTTTAGGGTGAGAAAAGTGCACTGAAAGCCTTGATATGCTTTGTGGTGGTATAGAAAGATTTCACAAGTGCAACTGACGCCTCGCTATGTTTTTTGTTGTGTTATTATTGTTTCTATGTTTGCTTGTGGGCTTTGTTTTAGGTTGTGGCAAAAGCAATAAAAGTCTCATGATATGTTTTCATTGAGTTATAGAGATGCTAGTTCAAAAAAATGGTTGTATACATGCTTGTGTTGTTTCAAAATGGAACTAGTGCAATGAAACCTTCATGATAAGTTTTCGTGGTGCTATTGAAGCGCAGTGCAATAAATATTTGTATGTTTGCTTGTGTTCATTCCTTGAGTATGTGAAGAGAGCACTGAAAGCTTCTATTTGTTTTTGTAGTGTTGTAGAAAGATGTGACGAGTGCAATAAAAGCCTCCCTATGACTATGTTTTTCAGTGTTATAGAGGTTCTAGTGTGATAAATGATTCCATGTTTCCTTGTGTTCATTCATTCAGGTGGCGACAAGTGCAATAAAAATCTCATGATATGTTTTCATAGTGCTACAGATGTGCAGTGCAATATTTGTATGTTTACTTGTGTCCACTGATTTAAAAGTGACAAGTGCAATAAAAGCCCTATGAACCTAACGATTTTCTAGTTGATGTGCATGAAAATCTTGAGTACAAGGCACCAGCTATGATTCGTGCTTGTATAATTACTTTATTTGAATGTTGTGCAGTGGGTGTTGCTATAGAAAGATTAGTGTTCAGTGACGAATGAGTAAACGCTTAGCTTGTTTTCATCTATGCACGGCACTGCAAAACTTGCTCTATTTGCATTACCCACAGATGCAGTGAATAGGTTATACGTGCCGAGTTCGTCAGCGTATGTCGGCTGTATACATCCAAATTGGCCTGACTGTTGAAACACTAAAAAATGGAAAGTTAACGTGATAATATTCAAATTGGCAAGGTGTTTTAGTTAGCACGTTAGATTAATGCAGCTTTTAAACCTTAAGCAAAAGGAATGTTGGACGCAATAGGGGTGTTGAACGATTCAAATCAGCTGTCGTTGAGCCGCCTTTGTAATACAAGAGCCCTGGGTAACACGGGCGTTGCACGGCTAATCTCGATCGCCATCCAGCTTAATTCAGTTGAAAAATTAAATACAGCTGGCTTTCTCACACAATTTACGAATGAGTCCAACGCAACAAAAAAAGTTATGTCACTGACTAGCTTAATCGCGATCAAGAGTGCAAAAATAATCTGATATCTGTAAATGGGTTAAAACAGCGGAATAGAAAACGAAGCAAATGTGCGGGCAACTATAAATATACATCTCGCTGTTTCAAAGAGCCGATGCACTATGTCTCATTATTATATATTGAATTGAATTGAATTGAATTGAATCTTTATTTTCATGTCTGGTACAACATGAAGGATGGCGGGAGTAAAAGCTGCATTAAAACAGCTTGACTAGCTCCCGCTACCTAAAAATAAATGGGTCACAAGCAGTGGCATACAAATGAGAACAAAAGCATAATGTACAGAAATTCCCATGCTATTGGGAATAAAATAATTACATAATCTGAACGTAAACAGGATACAACAGTTCCTACGAATAGAAGAACAAAACATCAGTAGCTTGAAGAGGCTGTGTATACATGTGTTGAAAAATACATAAGAGGTCAAACGGATACAAAAGGGTAGATTTCATCATAATACAATTTATAAGAAAAGAGATGCAATATTTTTTGTGGTCATGGTTTCTATATTTACGTCATTGCTGCTTAAATAATTCAACATTCTGGGAATAACACTGCGTACCATTTGGTCACCATACTTTGTGCGTGATCGTGGTATTAACCAGAGGTTATGCTTACGGGTATCGTATTTATTTTCCGAAGGTTGCAGGTTGGCTAAGTCAGATAGTACAGTTTTTTGCTTCAGCTCTTTTTTATAGTCCTACAAATGTTGTAACTGTAAAGATTTTGAAAACTGATTAGTTTATATTTTTGTTGCATGTACATAACTGATTGATATGGTTCTTTCTTAGCAATAATTTTCAGAAATCTAGTTTGAAGTCTAGTAAGTTTCTCAATATTTGTTTGTGTTGTGTCACCCCATACTATAAAGCAATAGTTTACATAGGACATAAATAAGGAATGATAAATAATAAGTATTGTTTTTAATGGAAGTAGATAATTGTTGCGATAAATTATACCAAGTACACGTGCCGTTTTTGTTGCCACCTGCTCTACTTGTGCATCCCATAGCATGTTGTTTGAAAATACGATACCTAATGTTTTGACATTGTCAACTATTTCAATCAGACTGTTATTAAGATAGAGCGGAGAACTTACTTGTACCTGCTTGCCTTTTGCTCGAAATATAACCGCTTTGGTTTTTTCCGCATTTATTAATAGTCCATTGGAACATGCCCACTTATATATCTTCTCTAATATATTATTTCCTTTTTGAATCAACTGGTCAGTATCGTTATGTGCAAAAAATACGCTTGTATCGTCCGCATAAATAACGAATTTTGCTGAAGGGTCTATGTTTACAATATCATTTATATACAAATTAAACAGGAATGGACCTAAAATACTGCCCTGAGGCACTCCAAGAGAATTTGGTTTAGTCACCGAAGAAAAATTGTTTATGCACACGTATTGTTTCCTTTCGCTTAGATATGAGTCGAGCAAGTCTAAAGCAACAACTCGTACACCGTATAAATCCAGCTTACGTAAAAGTAATAGTCTATTCAGAGAGTCGAAGGCCTTACTGAAATCGATAAAGACACCGAGTACTAGTTGTTTACATTCTATGCTATTTAGAATGAACTCTTTCTGATCAAGGAGGGCAAGCTCAGTCGATCTATGTTTCCTGAAACCGTATTGTGCGTCACATAACATAATATGTTTGTTAATGAATTCTGCCAGCTGGGAGTGAAGAATTTTTTCTATTATTTTAGAGAATACTGGCAAAATTGAGATGGGTCTATAGTTTGCTAAATTATTCTTATCTCCCTTTTTGTACAAGATGCACACTTTAGCAGTTTGAAGTATTGCAGGAAAAATTCCTTTTCCCAAACAAAGGTTAATGATTTCAGAAAATGGTTGGGCAATTATTTCGGTGGTGTGTTTAATTGGTTTGATTTGAAAATCAAAACAATCACAGCAGTTACTATTTCTAAGCCGCATGATTGTTTTATATACCTCGCTTTCACATGTAGGTCTTACAAACATAGTACTTGAGCATTTATTGGAAACGTATGATGTCGCATCAAGAGATGTTTCTGGAAAAGCTAAGTTTACTAGATAATCGTTAAATGTATTGGATAAGTTACTACCATTAATAACACAACCATTAATTGTAATTTCCGTAATTACGCTATTTGAGGTGGGTGTTCCTAACACTTTATTGATGTTTTTCCAAGTGGAAGCAGAATTTCCAGCTGATTGCATAAAAATGTTATGAAAGTAGTTTTGTCTAGCCTTTTGGATGTCCTTATTTAGACGATTACGAAATTTTTTGAAGGTACTAAGTAGCTGTGGGTCACGAGAGACGAGAAATGCATTATACATTACATTCTTTTCATTGATTTGATGCAACAGGTCCCGTGTGATCCATGGCTTCCTAATTTTTTTAGATGGGCGGTGGGTAATTCGAGGGAAGTTATGGTCATATACCTCCTTGAATTTTTCTATGAATGTATTGACAGCAATGTTCGGGTTGTCATTTGCGAGAACATCGTTCCAGGATGTATTAATTAGTTCCTGACGAAAATTTTCAAGATTTTTGGATGTTATAGAATGCACTGGTATGGAAAGTCGTTTCTTTTTTATTCGTTGCCTAATAGCTAAAAATATGGGAAGGTGATCGCTAATGTCGCATGAAATGGTCCCAGCTTTAGTATCCTCAGAACTAATGCTCGTGAGAAAGACATCAATTAATGTAGATGAACAGGCACTAACTCTTGTTGGCATATTAATCATGTTAGCCAATCCAAAGCTATCAAACAAACACGTCATCTCATGCTGTGAAGTTCCATTAGACAGCATGTCAATATTAATATCGCCGCCGCAAACAGTTACATGGTTATTGAGCATAGCGTGGTGAAATAGGCTCTCCAAACGAGCCGTGAAAGTTGTAATACTTCCAGATGGAGGACGGTACATAACTGAGATGACGTAATTGCTTAGGACAGCTGTCAGCATTTCACAATCAGGCTCTGAATAACAAAATTCTGTTAAGAGTTGACAATCAAAGGTTTCTTTTACAAGTAAGCAGACACCACCCCCTCTACTGTGCGTGCGATTAACACAGAAAACATTATAACCAGGCATAGAAAATGGGTTATCATCATTTGTGTACCAAGTTTCAGTCAGCATGATGATGTCAAAGCGGAAATGAAGCTCTGAAAACAAGGAATTTAGCGATGCATATTTGTTTCTCGCGGACTGACAGTTTAGCTGAAAAATTTTTATGCCAGGCATATAGTTGTCTCCAATGTATTTATGTAGATCTGATGGTAAAATGAACATGATTCCTAAAAAGTAAAGTTATGAACGATTCTGATTTTTCAAGCCAATTTAGAGAAATCTTCCTTTCTCTTCACCAGAACGGCAGGAAAACCATCTCTGCGTCTCATTAGAACTTTACCGTTCGCACACCACACAAAACGGACGTCATTCTCTCGCGCCCATTGTTTTGCCTCCCGAAGTAGAGTTCGCGTTTGTTTGGTTAAGTTTTCTTGAATCATCACTTCGGATTTGGTATCCCTGAGCTTCTTACGACTATGTAGCCAGCTGTCTCGAACTGACTGTTGTGAGAAACGTACAATGATGCCCGGGGTCCTTTCCGCCTTAGAGGGAAGGCGGTGTATCGCGGTAACATCAGTTCCTGTCAGAGCGGGCATCGCAATTGATGCAGCAATTGCGTTGACCTTATCCAATAAGTTCTCGTGCTCAGTCTTACGAATTCCATGAAACTCGAGATTCAGCCTTCTGTTATGCCGCTCTAGTTCGTTCAGTTCACCTTTTATGTCTAGAATTTGTTTAGTGTTCGAGCTTGATTCTGCGGAATCAACTTTCCGTTTCATATCTGACAACTTGTTATCCTGTTCCTTAATGGCTGTAAGTACTCCATCATATTTGTCAGACAGCATTTGGACACTGGCCTCGATATGGGCAATAGTATCCTTCAGGTTTTTCACTGTCTCTGTTAACTCTGCAATGGCTAAAACACTGGGATGATCGACAACCTTCTTTGCCCGTGCTCCTCTGCATGTGGGACAACGCCACTGTTTTTTTGTTGCATCGGATTTCGCTCTAAATGTTCTTTCACTTATGCCTGAGCAAGTTCCTATGTGATAAGAACTGAGGCATTCGCTGCACACCATGCAATCATCATCAGAACCAACACACAAGCCACAATCAAAGCAAGGTACATTAGCAACAGTGCTCATGGTGACAAATTCTTGGGCAACAGTATAGGGCACAGTTAAGTGTGTAGTGTCTTAAGAAATAATAAGAACGTGATGCGATTCACAAACCTGTAAACGTAGAAATGTAGTTTTAGGACGCGCCTTTCCTGTGCCGCTGCTGCTGCCCAAGTGAAGACGGCGTCAGTGGAACTTCCTTTTAAAGCTGCTAGAAGGCAGGGGGGCGTCTTCGTCACGTGTGGTGTCCTCTGCGCTCGGCTTGCTGATGACAGCCTTACAGACACGTGTACGTTCGCGATCCGAGATTCCTAATACAGTTGACGCGGACTGAGAGTTCCACGCAACGTCCTGCGCAGCCGGTCACCGGCTACTCCTTCGCACGTGTCGAGACAGCTGCCCAAAACCTCGCCAGGCAGGAAACACTGTAAACGTAGAAATGTAGTTTTAGGACGCGCCTTTCCTGTGCCGCTGCTGCTGCCCAAGTCAAGAGCGAAAGCACAATATCAAGGCTTATTGGTGTAAATGTAGCAAACTAGTTTTGCTCGTACCTTCCTAAAAAATGAAAAGGCAAAAAAAACAATGCCGGTACTTAGAAGCGCGAGTGCTGCTCCTACGCGGGTGGTGAGTGGCTTTCCCGCAGGACATTTGAACCCGAGATGGCGTACCTTGGCGCAACTGTGCTACCTAAAGGTAGCATATAGAGTAACTCTAATGGTCCTCAGTCCGGCGAGCCATCTATCGCAATGCCGCAAACGAGAACATAATTGGTCCCTCGCCGCCAAGCGCTCGCTTCGCGACTTTCGCACCCCTAAAGTATGAAATATAAAAAGAACACCCGTCAATTAAAATATTTGTGCGCATTGGAGAAACCCGAGTGGTCACAGTCTCGATACGCACACTACAGCGTACCTCTTTTGGCCCATAAAAGCCTAGAAATTATCGATGTGGAGCAGACACCTTCATTTCATGCCGAAAAAGGCATGCGGGAAAACTGAAACTGTGTGTTAGCCGAACTATACAACGAGTAAAAAATCGAAGACATTCGATGCTTTTCTAGCAAGGCCTAAATTCTGATGTTACTTAGCAACGGCAGCCACTGAGAAAAACGCTTACCGCATCGGCTGACTCCAGAAAGCTAAGCTTTGTGTAGTCCGCTGCTTTGTTCGTAACAAGAACCCTGTCTTTTGCACAAATGAAGTTAAACAGTGTGTGCGCCGCAATGGCATCTTTTATAACACCTCAGAGGCATAAGTGAACATGGCCCCGACCAAGTCTTGTGGACAAGGCAGCTTTTCTTTACACGCTACCGTTTACAAAAAAAAAAGACTACCTGCCTATCATATCAATCACTTCACGCGATGGCATCAGATAGTGTTTGGGGGTGGCGGTCAGATGGATGGACGCAGGGAAACTTTGTTAGTCTTGAAGTGCATGACACATGCTCAGTGGGGCAGCTAAAAAGATAGTTTACAAATTCCGTATGTTGCATAAAACGCTCGTTTTATTTCCCGCAAACCGCCGTTCGAATTCGACTGTTTGGCCATAGAGAAATATACTATATTAGGAGTGGCCATTAGAGCCTATTCGCCGCCCAGCAAGAAAGGGTCTGAGCAACTGATAGATGGCGTACACTCTGAAAAAAAGAGCGAGTAAAAAGGGCGTATTTTTGTCCCACAACAGTAATTGTCATTTATATTGCATTAAATCCTTGCGCTATTGATCCGCACCCGGTACATTCCTGTCACGATCGACATGCCCATTACCAGGAATACATTGCATTCTCGATAGGAAAGTGGCCAGCGCCGAGTTTTCAAGAAAGGAAGCACACGCAAGCCTGATGACGATTATTGTTGCGGAACAAAAATATACCCTTTTTTCTCGATATTTTTAGTGTGTACCCATCCTCGAATTTACTCCCTTTTTAAGTCATGTAATAGCCTCTTTATAAGGACAATCATTGCCCAACTTTGGCATCAATTTTTCGGCAGGAAGATATTTTATCAACTTGTGCAATTTTCTATATCCGCTCTACATCATGACCCGCTGAAAAATATAATGCTCCGCAACATAAAACAGTGAAGTATGACTGGAAAGTGTATACTGTAGTCGTTCTGCATTTGTTTTGCACAAAAAGGCATAGTCATGTGGTTTAGATGTGGTGTACATGCATTACCTACGCGGAAGCATGGGTGAGTAACCTAGTTGTGAAGACACTCGCTTTTGGAGCATGAGTGTATGGGTTCAAATGCCAGCGCCTCGAAAAGAAATTTCTTTGTTTTATATATGCTGAAGCCAATATCGGCTCTGACCAACCACTCGTGGCGATGAAAGCAGTGCAGCAGCTGGGCTGCAGGGCTCTACGGGAGTGTCCACTGTTTATGTAAGTATGTTTCTCTGCGGTTTGGCCCTGACTTTCACTGATGGCTGTTTTCACTATTGAATAAACATATCAAACACACGCCATTCAGTTTAGAAACGAGCCTGTCAGCACTAAAATGAAGAGCCAGAGCAGAATTTTTTCGCCTGACCACTTGGATGCAACGCCGCCTCTTTCTACGTCCTCTCTTTCATCTCCACGTTCTCCCTCTTTTAAAGACGATAGTCTTTTTCAAGACGATAGGCTCTCTTGGGATCCTTCGACGCAAAAATTTTGGTCTGTCTGTCTGTACATTAATGTGTTTGCTATTAACGGTACTTTACACGGCACCAAAGTGACCGAACGATACTCCAAACCGCCAACCCCATCCGCAGCACCCACCAATATTGCTCAAGGTTCAGTGTTCATACTTGTGCGATTCTCAATTAAAAAAACAATCTTTGCGCATATATGAGGCACTATAACCACACGTTAATATTAGGTATGTGTCTCTTTTACTGGAAAAGGCATAAATTAGTAATTATAAGGACCGTAGCGTTTATCACGTTTCGCTGACCAGGCGACGCTTCTACGAAAAGGCAAACGTTTCCAACGCTTTGCTAAGACGACACGGTGGTGGCACCTACCCGTCGCCTTGCGTTCTACCCGTTGCCTTGCGCTCATGTATAATGTGTGACGTGATTTGATGCGCTTATTCGACTACAAACTCTAAGCAGCGCCTCCAGTGTACCATTCACAGTTTTCTTACAAAAAAAAAGAAGAGGCAGCGGCGCCAGTGGACTGATGCGCACGTGACTCGTTCTTGTGATCCGCACGGCCGCTTAGCCTTGGCGGTGCTGCATGCTTAAGCGATGTCGCGCCGCCGCCGATGGATGAGCGATTCAGTTGTGGTCAGCATCGGCCATGCCAGTGCTGCAGTGCACAAAATTAGTTGAATTGATTAAAAAGAATTAGCCTGGGTCCATGTATCAGATTCGCTGAACTGAAAAACTCATTATTCTGAAATTTATTTACCTGAAAGATTTTTGCATTAAAAAATCGACGGGGATTTTCTAATAGTTTGTTCTTCTGCAATATTCATTAAACCGACATTCGCACAAGTGAGAGTTTACTGTAAACGTTTGTCGAATGCAATAGGCCCAGGCGCGGCACACTCATGCAAGTGTTGCAACACATCACTTGTAGAGCCAAGCACAGTACTCCCATGTGAGTGTAACACACCTCTTGTAGAGGCAACTACAGTGATATTGTCTGATACGACACCAACACGCGGAAAAGAAGTCGACACCGGTGTGTGCATTCTGTCCGTATAAGCTGAACCTTGCTGGAGGTTACCGGGCGCCGGAAAGCCACACATAAACGACTCGACAACAGCATTGAGTCTACGTTGCTTTTGTCATCTAAATAAGGTAGTGGCCTTTTTTGTACATTACCGCAACTGGCGTTTCTTTAAGTGTTAGTCCAAAATTTTGAAAAATGAGCCTTATCCATGACCGAAAAATATTCTACGTAAATACGAGTGTGTGACCAGTATGACTTTCGCACCAAAATGAAATTCGTGTGCATGATTTAAAGAAGGTACAGTTTCTTGCTGTTACTTTAGGCAGATTGTCAGCAATGGAAATCCTTGGTGTCCGTGGAAGTGGGACGCTCCAAAACTCACACAAAGAAGATTGTCACCGCTCGCTCCAGCAAAGGACTGATGTTGTCACGTTGAAAAGTTAATTTCCATCAACTTCGCACTGAGCACGCTCACACATGAAATCGGCACATCGGCACCACCGGCAAACAACCACAATGGTAACAGGGGGCGTCATATACATGCTATAAATTCTAAAAGAAACAATAAAAATATCGATAATTTCGGTTGATTGCAATTTCTCTAAGTGATATAAGCAATGCGTGATGTAAAACATCAAAAACATTGCTGACTGCAGTCATAAGTTGAAAATAATTCCTATGAAAGGTTTGTTTTTCCGGTATTTTTTTCGTTGATTATTACAGCCATCGTTTTTTTTTTTGTTGTTGTTGTTGTGTCGTCTTACATTAGCGCATTATTAGCAAAACGTACATCGATGCATGTTAAAAGGGGAACGATGGCTTTTTTAAAACCACCAGAAGCAGATTGCTATACATAACTTGCACGTGACGTCAGTTCCTGTCCTCCGGTTTTGCGTCCGCCATGGCCGACCACATGCGTCTCTGTCGCCACGGCCGTGTTTACGTTAGAGAAGGTGGCTACAATTGGGCTTGATTATGACGCGTCATCAGCGAACATTATAGGTAAAATAATTAGGTTTATCAATTGACTGACTATGTTTTAGGTGGTTATGTTCATGCATTTGAGTGGTCTTTAACTTCATTGATTGTATTTTTTGTTCTTTCAGGTCAACCAACCGTGCTCCCTTCAAATATATCCACAAACGACCCACTTGCAAACCATGCACTTGTTTTTATTCTGGCGAGGTTGACAAGCAGGTGGAAAAAAGCCTTTGACTGTAAGCTGACATATAAGTTGTGAAGCTTTTATCATGCCTGTGCCACTTTAGAACATTTATATTTCCTGGCCCCACATATTTTCTATACCGCACCCGTTGTGCTCTGAGGCTGGTTGCTGTTTTTCCTAGAGGTTATATGTCTAGTACCTTCACATAATAGGAAATGCAATTTAGAATGTTGCCCTAACACCTTTTTTCTAGAAAGTTGTGCATATAGGCCACACTTCTGCTAAAATCATTTTCACACAGTTATCTGATGAGTATTTTCTGAATTTCTCCTTTAGTAGCTTCATATTTTGATGCAGGGGAAGTAAAGAACGGCCTCTTCGATGTAATTAAGCATTCTGAAGCTGTAGGCATAACAGTCAGCGCTGCTGTGACTGACATGGGACCTGGCAACGTGGCCATCTGGTGACTGTGTTGTATACAAGCTTCAAAGTATGGGAAACCAAAAATCTCATACCCTCACCCTTGCGGGAAAGGAAGGCAGCTGTACTTGCTTTCTGAGGCCCCTCATCTCTTGAAAAATCTCAGAGGTCACCTTATTCGAGGCCAGGAGATAATTCTACATGACACCACTGTTAAAAAAGAGCACCTTTCAAGCAACAAGGTAAGCTTAGTGTATTGCCTTCTAGTTCCACTGCATTGGCTTGGTTTGTGAACACAAGCTGTTCACTGAATTACAGATGCTGTCACTAGTTTTTTATTTGTTAAGGAACGAGTGATACCACGTTGAAAAGAGTTTTTTCATTTGCAAGTAACTCCGCATACCTTAATGTTGCCACTACGGCCAAGCGGCAACAGCTATTGTCACTGTGCTGTAAACGGCGTCTTTTTAGTAGTTTAGTAGCGCTGACAGTTGGTACGGTTTCGTGGATAAGAACGGCGCAAGAATGCGAGACAAAAGGGAAAAAACATAAGAACGAGCACCTTATCTGTTTTTTTGTGACCACGTGTTTTCATATATGTGTGAGTCGACTACTAAAAATTAGTTGAGAGTCCGGTGCCCGTCCTCGTGCTTTCGTCATTTTTGTGTCGCATGCGCCATTCTCAACCATAGTCAAGTTTGCTTAATATTTGGCAAAAGAACTAAATACCGCTGAATCGAGCTGTGCAACATTCTTCAGTATGCCCATCGGAAATCTAAGCCTAATTCTAACAAGAGTGCCTCCGGCACTCCTGCTCAAACTTGTCCATGCTAGCGACCATACCATGCGTTCATTGCGCGTATTCATTGTGAAGCCGACATGAGCATGTTGAATGCGCAGCCGTGAAGACAGTTCACACAGAAACTGAGCCCTGCGGTCAGTCACAACAAAAGAACACTATTCCGCGTTCTAGATGCCAATAGAATAATGAGTTTTGTCGTCATTTGACAATAAACTATAGTGAAGTTGCCGTGACTTGTAAAAATATTGCCAATCAATTGCCTCCCATTTGTTCAAAACTACGCTTGCGAGTGTGCTCAGTGCGAGTTTATTGTAACTCAAGCATTCATGAAAATAAAAATATAGACTGCCATGCATTGTAAACTAGCTGTTGCAAAACAGTGCCAACAGCTATTTCAGAAGCATCCACCATAAAGGAAATCGGTACGACTGCTTTTCTGTGTGCCACCAACATTAAATACACAATACACTAGAAATCCAATGAGGATTGCATCCAAGGGAGGACAGATTATTTTGAAGAAAAATTCGTAAACAGGGGCTGTATTGCAGCTGATGTTTCCACAAGTGGCATGTTTTCTTGTCGAAATAAGTTGTCAGCCAGTCCACTTTTCAAAATGCTGGCTCCCACATAACCCCATTTACGAATTTTTGTCACTAAATATTACAGGCCATTTGAGATTCAGTTATGTGGTTATTAGACAGAAAGCCATAAATTAAATCGTGCAAGTAAAGACAAATAATTAGCGGTCAGGGGTCGTTTAACTAGTAACGCATATGCTATGCTGTGACAACTTGATAACCATTCAAGTCAAAGTGCATACTTATGTCCCATATTTCTCAGGTCTTCCTAGAGCACATAAACAAGGCCTGTGAACTCGACTCCAAGCATCAGCTGAAGCTATTGCCACACTTGAAGCCGCGGGACTTGGACCCTTCGCACTTCGAAAAGATGAACGTTGCTACAGCACATGCTCTTTTTCACCATTCTAAAGCTGCTGGCCTTCAGTACCTTGTTCACAGAAATCATCTCCCAGAAAGAGCTCTCACTACAGCATTTTTCCTTGAACAAGTTTTCCGATGGCTCACTATCATGACGTCACGAACCATGCAGACTGCTCTGAGTGAGCTCTGCCCTCAAAAAGGAGATGAAGCGGAGTGCTTTCTCGTTACTTTCATAGGTATGGTGACATAGCAGGTGATTGTGGACAGAACAAGTAGAAGTTCCTGGAAGCCTTTTCAAACAGGTGCGTGTCTCTCCACACTTTGTGCTGTGGAGTTGCACCAGCTGTAAATTGCAGAAAGGCAGTTTAGGTTTTTGATGTGGAGCGGGCTGAGCCAGGATGCCTTAGAAAATTTATTTAGCACAATCCGTTTGAAAACACCAATTCCACGTGCTAGAGAATTGAAGGCAACTTTAAGGGTAATCGTGCTGGCATAATTCTCGCAACCAAGCCGCCATGGCTCTTATGCAGTCGATGACGCGCAAGATCTTTTAGCTTTTCTGAAAAATAAAGGTGGATACGGGAAGCAATTAGGCGAACAGGTGGATACCAGCTTTGAGAGCATTTCAGAGCTGTGTGAGGAGGAAGAAGATAGCTTTCTTTATTTTTCTGGATACATCGCATATGCTGTTATTCACAAGTACAAACTTTGCTGTACATGCAAGAAGAGCATGGTTGACAGCAATAAGGTCATTCCTCAGCTTGTGGCCTTGAAAGGCTACATAAAGGAATGACGAAATCCACTGAAAGTTCTATCTGACTTGCTTGTAAAATTGGTGCATGAGCGCGAGGAACTTTTACGGGTGAATGAATCTCGGCTACTCAATTCAAGCTGCTCATTGAAGAGCTTATGGAAGGCTGCTGAGGAAAAGGTTGAAACTTTCAAAAAATTTCCATCATGCCACATTGCAGAACAGGGAGCTGCAGCCCATTTTTTTCTTTGCAGGCTGAGGTTTGCATTGAAGAAAAAAAATGCTGAGCTTTTGATACCGCTTCAGCAACCTGCCAATTGTGGCTCCAAAAGCGTTGGAATGCGCATTTTTTGCCAAAGTGTCAATTAGAGCCCCACGTTTACGTTACCATTCAACTCCGTTTAAAGGTATAGCAATTATAGTTCTTGGGGTTTGACTTCGCACAACCACATTATGATTACGACAGATGCCGCAGGAGGGGGGGGGGGGGTAGACTAAAAGTTTCGACCAGCTGGGTTTCCTAGACATGCAGCTGAATTGTTATCAGTTTCAGCCGATGACAATGCCACTAGAGCCTGCAACATCAAGCATAACAGCGTGTGTATGCTTCCTAATGGATCACCATTACTAATTTAGAGTTCAAGCTTTGGACTTTTTGTCGCCATTTCAGGCACCACCGATGATGAATATTTTCTCTCTTAGAGCGGCAAATCTGTGTTTCTTTTTCAAGCCACTTGGTATTTTAACAAAATTAGTGTATTATGGTAATTTATGGTTTATTGTAAACAATTTTTAAGTAAACTTCTTGACTCTGAAGCCATTCATTCTTTGTTATTGTATCAGTCAAATTAAATCTTCGGCAAGAAGCGTACTCGAAATTTGATTATGGTTTTGCGGACACTAGGAAGAGATAAGTTTTACCTTCGACAAAGGTCAAGAAACGTCGCACGACTGCTCGAATATGGTACTGTCTTCGTATGCTATTGTAAGCTGCGAAATTAAATTGAAATAAAACAAACCTATTATGCAGGAGGTTACATATGCCCAAACCTTATTGTATTTTGCTCTGTTGTCCTATTGTAAATGCCGGTGTACTTTGCGATGTCAGTGCACGTAAGACACCAGATGGTCAAACTTTTCGAGTCCAATACTACATCTCTCATAATGATATCATTGTCTTGGGACGTACAACCACGGATAATAATATTTCCTTGCTCCTAGTCGATTCGAATAGCAAATACAAGATGTTTACAGAAGTTTTTGTTAGCGTGTCAAATACTAAAGTTTGTTCAGACAAATGAGCACTTGGCATATATTTTTGTAATGTTATGGAAGGGCAGTGCAATATGTATTTGCTTGTGTTTATTGTTTTAGGGTGAGAAAAGTGCACTGAAAGCCTTGATATGCTTTGTGGTGGTATAGAAAGATTTCACAAGTGCAACTGACGCCTCGCTATGTTTTTTGTTGTGTTATTATTGTTTCTATGTTTGCTTGTGGGCTTTGTTTTAGGTTGTGGCAAAAGCAATAAAAGTCTCATGATATGTTTTCATTGAGTTATAGAGATGCTAGTTCAAAAAAATGGTTGTATACATGCTTGTGTTGTTTCAAAATGGAACTAGTGCAATGAAACCTTCATGATAAGTTTTCGTGGTGCTATTGAAGCGCAGTGCAATAAATATTTGTATGTTTGCTTGTGTTCATTCCTTGAGTATGTGAAGAGAGCACTGAAAGCTTCTATTTGTTTTTGTAGTGTTGTAGAAAGATGTGACGAGTGCAATAAAAGCCTCCCTATGACTATGTTTTTCAGTGTTATAGAGGTTCTAGTGTGATAAATGATTCCATGTTTCCTTGTGTTCATTCATTCAGGTGGCGACAAGTGCAATAAAAATCTCATGATATGTTTTCATAGTGCTACAGATGTGCAGTGCAATATTTGTATGTTTACTTGTGTCCACTGATTTAAAAGTGACAAGTGCAATAAAAGCCCTATGAACCTAACAATTTTCTAGTTGATGTGCATGAAAATCTTGAGTACAAGGCACCAGCTATGATTCGTGCTTGTATAATTACTTTATTTGAATGTTGTGCAGTGGGTGTTGCTATAGAAAGATTAGTGTTCAGTGACGAATGAGTAAACGCTTAGCTTGTTTTCATCTATGCACGGCACTGCAAAACTTGCTCTATTTGCATTACCCACAGATGCAGTGAATAGGTTATACGTGCCGAGTTCGTCAGCGTATGTCGGCTGTATACATCCAAATTGGCCTGACTGTTGAAACACTAAAAAATGGAAAGTTAACGTGATAATATTCAAATTGGCAAGGTGTTTTAGTTAGCACGTTAGATTAATGCAGCTTTTAAACCTTAAGCAAAAGGAATGTTGGACGCAATAGGGGTGTTGAACGATTCAAATCAGCTGTCGTTGAGCCGCCTTTGTAATACAAGAGCCCTGGGTAACACGGGCGTTGCACGGCTAATCTCGATCGCCATCCAGCTTAATTCAGTTGAAAAATTAAATACAGCTGGCTTTCTCACACAATTTACGAATGAGTCCAACGCAACAAAAAAAGTTATGTCACTGACTAGCTTAATCGCGATCAAGAGTGCAAAAATAATCTGATATCTGTAAATGGGTTAAAACAGCGGAATAGAAAACGAAGCAAATGTGCGGGCAACTATAAATATACATCTCGCTGTTTCAAAGAGCCGATGCACTATGTCTCATTATTATATATTGAATTGAATTGAATTGAATTGAATCTTTATTTTCATGTCTGGTACAACATGAAGGATGGCGGGAGTAAAAGCTGCATTAAAACAGCTTGACTAGCTCCCGCTACCTAAAAATAAATGGGTCACAAGCAGTGGCATACAAATGAGAACAAAAGCATAATGTACAGAAATTCCCATGCTATTGGGAATAAAATAATTACATAATCTGAACGTAAACAGGATACAACAGTTCCTACGAATAGAAGAACAAAACATCAGTAGCTTGAAGAGGCTGTGTATACATGTGTTGAAAAATACATAAGAGGTCAAACGGATACAAAAGGGTAGATTTCATCATAATACAATTTATAAGAAAAGAGATGCAATATTTTTTGTGGTCATGGTTTCTATATTTACGTCATTGCTGCTTAAATAATTCAACATTCTGGGAATAACACTGCGTACCATTTGGTCACCATACTTTGTGCGTGATCGTGGTATTAACCAGAGGTTATGCTTACGGGTATCGTATTTATTTTCCGAAGGTTGCAGGTTGGCTAAGTCAGATAGTACAGTTTTTTGCTTCAGCTCTTTTTTATAGTCCTACAAATGTTGTAACTGTAAAGATTTTGAAAACTGATTAGTTTATATTTTTGTTGCATGTACATAACTGATTGATATGGTTCTTTCTTAGCAATAATTTTCAGAAATCTAGTTTGAAGTCTAGTAAGTTTCTCAATATTTGTTTGTGTTGTGTCACCCCATACTATAAAGCAATAGTTTACATAGGACATAAATAAGGAATGATAAATAATAAGTATTGTTTTTAATGGAAGTAGATATTTGTTGCGATAAATTATACCAAGTACACGTGCCGTTTTTGTTGCCACCTGCTCTACTTGTGCATCCCATAGCATGTTGTTTGAAAATACGATACCTAATGTTTTGACATTGTCAACTATTTCAATCAGACTGTTATTAAGATAGAGCGGAGAACTTACTTGTACCTGCTTGCCTTTTGCTCGAAATATAACCGCTTTGGTTTTTTCCGCATTTATTAATAGTCCATTGGAACATGCCCACTTATATATCTTCTCTAATATATTATTTCCTTTTTGAATCAACTGGTCAGTATCGTTATGTGCAAAAAATACGCTTGTATCGTCCGCATAAATAACGAATTTTGCTGAAGGGTCTATGTTTACAATATCATTTATATACAAATTAAACAGGAATGGACCTAAAATACTGCCCTGAGGCACTCCAAGAGAATTTGGTTTAGTCACCGAAGAAAAATTGTTTATGCACACGTATTGTTTCCTTTCGCTTAGATATGAGTCGAGCAAGTCTAAAGCAACAACTCGTACACCGTATAAATCCAGCTTACGTAAAAGTAATAGTCTATTCAGAGAGTCGAAGGCCTTACTGAAATCGATAAAGACACCGAGTACTAGTTGTTTACATTCTATGCTATTTAGAATGAACTCTTTCTGATCAAGGAGGGCAAGCTCAGTCGATCTATGTTTCCTGAAACCGTATTGTGCGTCACATAACATAATATGTTTGTTAATGAATTCTGCCAGCTGGGAGTGAAGAATTTTTTCTATTATTTTAGAGAATACTGGCAAAATTGAGATGGGTCTATAGTTTGCTAAATTATTCTTATCTCCCTTTTTGTACAAGATGCACACTTTAGCAGTTTGAAGTATTGCAGGAAAAATTCCTTTTCCCAAACAAAGGTTAATGATTTCAGAAAATGGTTGGGCAATTATTTCGGTGGTGTGTTTAATTGGTTTGATTTGAAAATCAAAACAATCACAGCAGTTACTATTTCTAAGCCGCATGATTGTTTTATATACCTCGCTTTCACATGTAGGTCTTACAAACATAGTACTTGAGCATTTATTGGAAACGTATGATGTCGCATCAAGAGATGTTTCTGGAAAAGCTAAGTTTACTAGATAATCGTTAAATGTATTGGATAAGTTACTACCATTAATAACACAACCATAATTTGTAATTTCCGTAATTACGCTATTTGAGGTGGGTGTTCCTAACACTTTATTGATGTTTTTCCAAGTGGAAGCAGAATTTCCAGCTGATTGCATAAAAATGTTATGAAAGTAGTTTTGTCTAGCCTTTTGGATGTCCTTATTTAGACGATTACGAAATTTTTTGAAGGTACTAAGTAGCTGTGGGTCACGAGAGACGAGAAATGCATTATACATTACATTCTTTTCATTGATTTGATGCAACAGGTCCCGTGTGATCCATGGCTTCCTAATTTTTTTAGATGGGCGGTGGGTAATTCGAGGGAAGTTATGGTCATATACCTCCTTGAATTTTTCTATGAATGTATTGACAGCAATGTTCGGGTTGTCATTTGCGAGAACATCGTTCCAGGATGTATTAATTAGTTCCTGACGAAAATTTTCAAGATTTTTGGATGTTATAGAACGCACTGGTATGGAAAGTCGTTTCTTTTTTATTCGTTGCCTAATAGCTAAAAATATGGGAAGGTGATCGCTAATGTCGCATGAAATGGTCCCAGCTTTAGTATCCTCAGAACTAATGCTCGTGAGAAAGACATCAATTAATGTAGATGAACAGGCACTAACTCTTGTTGGCATATTAATCATGTTAGCCAATCCAAAGCTATCAAACAAACACGTCATCTCATGCTGTGAAGTTCCATTAGACAGCATGTCAATATTAATATCGCCGCCGCAAACAGTTACATGGTTATTGAGCATAGCGTGGTGAAATAGGCTCTCCAAACGAGCCGTGAAAGTTGTAATACTTCCAGATGGAGGACGGTACATAACTGAGATGACGTAATTGCTTAGGACAGCTGTCAGCATTTCACAATCAGGCTCTGAATAACAAAATTCTGTTAAGAGTTGACAATCAAAGGTTTCTTTTACAAGTAAGCAGACACCACCCCCTCTACTGTGCGTGCGATTAACACAGAAAACATTATAACCAGGCATAGAAAATGGGTTATCATCATTTGTGTACCAAGTTTCAGTCAGCATGATGATGTCAAAGCGGAAATGAAGCTCTGAAAACAAGGAATTTAGCGATGCATATTTGTTTCTCGCGGACTGACAGTTTAGCTGAAAAATTTTTATGCCAGGCATATAGTTGTCTCCAATGTATTTATGTAGATCTGATGGTAAAATGAACATGATTCCTAAAAAGTAAAGTTATGAACGATTCTGATTTTTCAAGCCAATTTAGAGAAATCTTCCTTTCTCTTCACCAGAACGGCAGGAAAACCATCTCTGCGTCTCATTAGAACTTTACCGTTCGCACACCACACAAAACGGACGTCATTCTCTCGCGCCCATTGTTTTGCCTCCCGAAGTAGAGTTCGCGTTTGTTTGGTTAAGTTTTCTTGAATCATCACTTCGGATTTGGTATCCCTGAGCTTCTTACGACTATGTAGCCAGCTGTCTCGAACTGACTGTTGTGAGAAACGTACAATGATGCCCGGGGTCCTTTCCGCCTTAGAGGGAAGGCGGTGTATCGCGGTAACATCAGTTCCTGTCAGAGCGGGCATCGCAATTGATGCAGCAATTGCGTTGACCTTATCCAATAAGTTCTCGTGCTCAGTCTTACGAATTCCATGAAACTCGAGATTCAGCCTTCTGTTATGCCGCTCTAGTTCGTTCAGTTCACCTTTTATGTCTAGAATTTGTTTAGTGTTCGAGCTTGATTCTGCGGAATCAACTTTCCGTTTCATATCTGACAACTTGTTATCCTGTTCCTTAATGGCTGTAAGTACTCCATCATATTTGTCAGACAGCATTTGGACACTGGCCTCGATATGGGCAATAGTATCCTTCAGGTTTTTCACTGTCTCTGTTAACTCTGCAATGGCTAAAACACTGGGATGATCGACAACCTTCTTTGCCCGTGCTCCTCTGCATGTGGGACAACGCCACTGTTTTTTTGTTGCATCGGATTTCGCTCTAAATGTTCTTTCACTTATGCCTGAGCAAGTTCCTATGTGATAAGAACTGAGGCATTCGCTGCACACCATGCAATCATCATCAGAACCAACACACAAGCCACAATCAAAGCAAGGTACATTAGCAACAGTGCTCATGGTGACAAATTCTTGGGCAACAGTATAGGGCACAGTTAAGTGTGTAGTGTCTTAAGAAATAATAAGAACGTGATGCGATTCACAAACCTGTAAACGTAGAAATGTAGTTTTAGGACGCGCCTTTCCTGTGCCGCTGCTGCTGCCCAAGTGAAGACGGCGTCAGTGGAACTTCCTTTTAAAGCTGCTAGAAGGCAGGGGGGCGTCTTCGTCACGTGTGGTGTCCTCTGCGCTCGGCTTGCTGATGACAGCCTTACAGACACGTGTACGTTCGCGATCCGAGATTCCTAATACAGTTGACGCGGACTGAGAGTTCCACGCAACGTCCTGCGCAGCCGGTCACCGGCTACTCCTTCGCACGTGTCGAGACAGCTGCCCAAAACCTCGCCAGGCAGGAAACACTGTAAACGTAGAAATGTAGTTTTAGGACGCGCCTTTCCTGTGCCGCTGCTGCTGCCCAAGTCAAGAGCGAAAGCACAATATCAAGGCTTATTGGTGTAAATGTAGCAAACTAGTTTTGCTCGTACCTTCCTAAAAAATGAAAAGGCAAAAAAAACAATGCCGGTACTTAGAAGCGCGAGTGCTGCTCCTACGCGGGTGGTGAGTGGCTTTCCCGCAGGACATTTGAACCCGAGATGGCGTACCTTGGCGCAACTGTGCTACCTAAAGGTAGCATATAGAGTAACTCTAATGGTCCTCAGTCCGGCGAGCCATCTATCGCAATGCCGCAAACGAGAACATAATTGGTCCCTCGCCGCCAAGCGCTCGCTTCGCGACTTTCGCACCCCTAAAGTATGAAATATAAAAAGAACACCCGTCAATTAAAATATTTGTGCGCATTGGAGAAACCCGAGTGGTCACAGTCTCGATACGCACACTACAGCGTACCTCTTTTGGCCCATAAAAGCCTAGAAATTATCGATGTGGAGCAGACACCTTCATTTCATGCCGAAAAAGGCATGCGGGAAAACTGAAACTGTGTGTTAGCCGAACTATACAACGAGTAAAAAATCGAAGACATTCGATGCTTTTCTAGCAAGGCCTAAATTCTGATGTTACTTAGCAACGGCAGCCACTGAGAAAAACGCTTACCGCATCGGCTGACTCCAGAAAGCTAAGCTTTGTGTAGTCCGCTGCTTTGTTCGTAACAAGAACCCTGTCTTTTGCACAAATGAAGTTAAACAGTGTGTGCGCCGCAATGGCATCTTTTATAACACCTCAGAGGCATAAGTGAACATGGCCCCGACCAAGTCTTGTGGACAAGGCAGCTTTTCTTTACACGCTACCGTTTACAAAAAAAAAAGACTACCTGCCTATCATATCAATCACTTCACGCGATGGCATCAGATAGTGTTTGGGGGTGGCGGTCAGATGGATGGACGCAGGGAAACCTTGTTAGTCTTGAAGTGCATGACACATGCTCAGTGGGGCAGCTAAAAAGATAGTTTACAAATTCCGTATGTTGCATAAAACGCTCGTTTTATTTCCCGCAAACCGCCGTTCGAATTCGACTGTTTGGCCATAGAGAAATATACTATATTAGGAGTGGCCATTAGAGCCTATTCGCCGCCCAGCAAGAAAGGGTCTGAGCAACTGATAGATGGCGTACACTCTGAAAAAAAGAGCGAGTAAAAAGGGCGTATTTTTGTCCCACAACAGTAATTGTCATTTATATTGCATTAAATCCTTGCGCTATTGATCCGCACCCGGTACATTCCTGTCACGATCGACATGCCCATTACCAGGAATACATTGCATTCTCGATAGGAAAGTGGCCAGCGCCGAGTTTTCAAGAAAGGAAGCACACGCAAGCCTGATGACGATTATTGTTGCGGAACAAAAATATACCCTTTTTTCTCGATATTTTTAGTGTGTACCCATCCTCGAATTTACTCCCTTTTTAAGTCATGTAATAGCCTCTTTATAAGGACAATCATTGCCCAACTTTGGCATCAATTTTTCGGCAGGAAGATATTTTATCAACTTGTGCAATTTTCTATATCCGCTCTACATCATGACCCGCTGAAAAATATAATGCTCCGCAACATAAAACAGTGAAGTATGACTGGAAAGTGTATACTGTAGTCGTTCTGCATTTGTTTTGCACAAAAAGGCATAGTCATGTGGTTTAGATGTGGTGTACATGCATTACCTACGCGGAAGCATGGGTGAGTAACCTAGTTGTGAAGACACTCGCTTTTGGAGCATGAGTGTATGGGTTCAAATGCCAGCGCCTCGAAAAGAAATTTCTTTGTTTTATATATGCTGAAGCCAATATCGGCTTTGACCAACCACTCGTGGCGATGAAAGCAGTGCAGCAGCTGGGCTGCAGGGCTCTACGGGAGTGTCCACTGTTTATGTAAGTATGTTTCTCTGCGGTTTGGCCCTGACTTTCACTGATGGCTGTTTTCACTATTGAATAAACATATCAAACACACGCCATTCAGTTTAGAAACGAGCCTGTCAGCACTAAAATGAAGAGCCAGAGCAGAATTTTTTCGCCTGACCACTTGGATGCAACGCCGCCTCTTTCTACGTCCTCTCTTTCATCTCCACGTTCTCCCTCTTTTAAAGACGATAGTCTTTTTCAAGACGATAGGCTCTCTTGGGATCCTTCGACGCAAAAATTTTGGTCTGTCTGTCTGTACATTAATGTGTTTGCTATTAACGGTACTTTACACGGCACCAAAGTGACCGAACGATACTCCAAACCGCCAACCCCATCCGCAGCACCCACCAATATTGCTCAAGGTTCAGTGTTCATACTTGTGCGATTCTCAATTAAAAAAACAATCTTTGCGCATATATGAGGCACTATAACCACACGTTAATATTAGGTATGTGTCTCTTTTACTGGAAAAGGCATAAATTAGTAATTATAAGGACCGTAGCGTTTATCACGTTTCGCTGACCAGGCGACGCTTCTACGAAAAGGCAAACGTTTCCAACGCTTTGCTAAGACGACACGGTGGTGGCACCTACCCGTCGCCTTGCGTTCTACCCGTTGCCTTGCGCTCATGTATAATGTGTGACGTGATTTGATGCGCTTATTCGACTACAAACTCTAAGCAGCGCCTCCAGTATACCATTCACAGTTTTCTTACAAAAAAAAAGAAGAGGCAGCGGCGCCAGTGGACTGATGCGCACGTGACTCGTTCTTGTGATCCGCACGGCCGCTTAGCCTTGGCGGTGCTGCATGCTTAAGCGATGTCGCGCCGCCGCCGATGGATGAGCGATTCAGTTGTGGTCAGCATCGGCCATGCCAGTGCTGCAGTGCACAAAATTAGTTGAATTGATTAAAAAGAATTAGCCTGGGTCCATGTATCAGATTCGCTGAAC
Source organism: Rhipicephalus microplus (assembly GCF_043290135.1). Classification (NCBI taxonomy): domain Eukaryota; kingdom Metazoa; phylum Arthropoda; class Arachnida; order Ixodida; family Ixodidae; genus Rhipicephalus; species Rhipicephalus microplus. Next base: position 37,776,756 of record NW_027464585.1, read on the forward strand.
TGAAAAACTCATTATTCTGAAATTTATTTACCTGAAAGATTTTTGCATTAAAAAATCGACGGGGATTTTCTAATAGTTTGTTCTTCTGCAATATTCATTAAACCGACATTCGCACAAGTGAGAGTTTACTGTAAACGTTTGTCGAATGCAATAGGCCCAGGCGCGGCACACTCATGCAAGTGTTGCAACACATCACTTGTAGAGCCAAGCACAGTACTCCCATGTGAGTGTAACACACCTCTTGTAGAGGCAACTACAGTGATATTGTCTGATACGACACCAACACGCGGAAAAGAAGTCGACACCGGTGTGTGCATTCTGTCCGTATAAGCTGAACCTTGCTGGAGGTTACCGGGCGCCGGAAAGCCACACATAAACGACTCGACAACAGCATTGAGTCTACGTTGCTTTTGTCATCTAAATAAGGTAGTGGCCTTTTTTGTACATTACCGCAACTGGCGTTTCTTTAAGTGTTAGTCCAAAATTTTGAAAAATGAGCCTTATCCATGACCGAAAAATATTCTACGTAAATACGAGTGTGTGACCAGTATGACTTTCGCACCAAAATGAAATTCGTGTGCATGATTTAAAGAAGGTACAGTTTCTTGCTGTTACTTTAGGCAGATTGTCAGCAATGGAAATCCTTGGTGTCCGTGGAAGTGGGACGCTCCAAAACTCACACAAAGAAGATTGTCACCGCTCGCTCCAGCAAAGGACTGATGTTGTCACGTTGAAAAGTTAATTTCCATCAACTTCGCACTGAGCACGCTCACACATGAAATCGGCACATCGGCACCACCGGCAAACAACCACAATGGTAACAGGGGGCGTCATATACATGCTATAAATTCTAAAAGAAACAATAAAAATATCGATAATTTCGGTTGATTGCAATTTCTCTAAGTGATATAAGCAATGCGTGATGTAAAACATCAAAAACATTGCTGACTGCAGTCATAAGTTGAAAATAATTCCTATGAAAGGTTTGTTTTTCCGGTATTTTTTTCGTTGATTATTACAGCCATCGTTTTTTTTTGTTGTTGTTGTTGTGTCGTCTTACATTAGCGCATTATTAGCAAAACGTACATCGATGCATGTTAAAAGGGGAACGATGGCTTTTTTTAAACCACCAGAAGCAGATTGCTATACATAACTTGCACGTGACGTCAGTTCCTGTCCTCCGGTTTTGCGTCCGCCATGGCCGACCACATGCGTCTCTGTCGCCACGGCCGTGTTTACGTCCGCGCGGCGGGTCGTTTGGCATCGTGCGTGTGTTTCCATCGTTCGTTTTGCTTGTTTGGCTATGTAGAATAGTGCAGGACGTTGTCCTGTTTCTTTTGATGAACTTTTCGAGCCAACGCAGGCCAGATACAGGAAAAAATAGCCCTGTGTGATGGCGTAAATTTGTATAAGCTGCGCGTTGGTGCTCAAGCCGCCCTCGATACAAGTCTGCTTCTGATGATCACCCACGTCGACAATATAAATTACTTAGCACTGCCAGCAAATTATGTTTCGCTTGACCAGATGAAAGCGTACAAATCAGTAGACTATCAGAATTTTTTCACGAGCGGATGAGTCCAGTACATCTCAACCAAGAAATCGCCTTCTTTGCGTGTCGTCGTACTTAGTCAGGTGAGTTTAAGTGCGCTCCGCATTTCACACACTAACAATGAAACCTGGAGTAGCAGTGCTGGCTGGGGAACACGGATCTTCCGTGTCGCCAGTGTGCATGGCACCACAAATATTAGGTGAAGCAGCTTCGCATGAGACACCTACAGCGGCGCTTGTCATCGCCCTCATTTTACGGTGCTCAAACCATGCAGATTTCGACAACAGCAGTTCCAGACAGCTATGGCCCAACAACGTGTCCGGCACACAGTCAGGGTTCGTGTCATCGAAGCGGTTAGCGGGTCTTCATGAAGAGCGAAGCGCATTTGCGGTGTTCGGTGCGATGCATCGCCCTTCGACAAAATTTTACTTCAAACTTGACGAATCGATCCGCGTCGATTCACTGAGCGAAAATGTGAGGAGGTTAAGAAGTGACGCCCGCCCACACGAACGTTGTTCAGTGTCTTGAGGTCCTTCCAAATGATGCGCGCAAGCTATATGCCCTCCTTCACCTCTCGGACAGCTCTTTTGAGTTGTCGCACTGGTGTTTGACTACCTTGGGCAAGCAAAACATTCCCACGTCAGGTTCATCCCGGTGCGATTTGCACTTTCTTCGCGCGCACCAGCCCGCACAAATCACCACTGTGACCAACCGCGTTTACGAGAGATGCGAGTGCAGCACAGCTTCACTTGGTGTTGCCTCTTGCTATGTGCTCGGCTATGGCGACGCATGCCGAGATTATATACCCGAGATAAGCAGTGTGACGTAGGTGCAAGTATAGTATTGGACAAAATATTGAAATATAACGTCTTGAAGCAGACGTTATGAACTTGCTCACCATAATGGGCTCTGTGACGAATAGTCACTTCAATGCAAGTCAAAAGTTGGAAGACACAATATTCCGGACGCCAAACCAATATATTTTCAAACACATCTATGTTAAATATTTTCAAAGACCAAGACGTTTTTCAAAGACCAAGATGTTGGATCTTTAATTTTGTGAACACGAGTCACAGGAGCACCGCGGTGCGTCTACTTAGCTTCGCCGTCGTTTTGCAGTCAATTTAAGCCAGTTTTTGCAAGAACTGATAATGAAAAAACGTAAAATTAGTCAAATATGTAGTAATATTGTGCACAGCCATGGTACTTTACATCTATGCGCAGCGGTGAGTGAACGACGGTTCGCTTAAACTGTCAAATAAAAGTTATAAAACTTGTAAAGCTCAAATTAACGTCGCTAAAAATCTCAGACCTACCAGTCTTCAGCCTTTTCGAAAAACAAGGGCCCTTCTTGAGTGCTTTTCACTGCCCGCCGCAACCCACGCTTCTTGAAGAAAGAAACTGAAAGTGTAAAAAAGTTTTGTAGACAGTTTGTTAGCTAACACAACCTCATCCGAGGCTATACTTGAGTACTTCTCATCAGGCAATGACTGCGACGACCCGGTGAAAATAGCGCAAACGCCATTTTCACCGGGAGAGCAAGTTTCCTGAACCCTTGTGTCCCAAGAAAAGGGACCAAGAGCACCGCGTTGAAGACAAATGACAGCGGATGTCTGAATGCATGAGACACTCCAATAGTCACCAAGATGACAAGAGACCGCGAGGTTTTGGAGAGCCACAATGAGTTTCCCAAGACAAGGTATAGCAAGGCACTGAGGTCATTGTTTGCCATGGTTACATAATAAGTTTTTATGTCGCACACTTGCCATCACTGGTTCTTTGATAAGCAGCTGGACGGAACCAGATAAGCTATCCAGTCTAAACTAAGATATGACTTCTGTCTAACCCCACTATGTTTTGCTCGAGCTAATTCGTTGCCTGTCTGATTTTCTTGGACGTTTCGCCCAAGGCTATGAAACTGGAGCTCCGAAAGTCGCTTGACCAGAAGGTCTCCACTTTTAGTGAAATGAGCACTTAATCTGACCTCATCACTTTTTGAAGGCTCAACGACAACTCTATTGCATTGTGAAGTTACAGATGACAAGTCATTTTCCGGTGATATGACAAGCTGCACTTTTGGGAGCTGAGGAGCACAGAGGCTCAGCTCATCTTGCTTAGGCACATTCGGCTGCTCCAAACCAGTTCGAACGAGGGCACTGCTCTGCGGATATATAGCAAGACTGTTCATGAGTGCAGCAATATCTGGTACATGGCCAGCAGGCAGACTCAAAGGCTCAGGGTGACACAAAGCAGTGCGCTCATTCTGAAGCTTTTCATTGTTTTCAAAGTTTTGTGCACGTTGGGCTGAATACCACAGTTCAGAACGCCCCTTGTTGGAGTTCTGAGTGGAAATGGAGCATGGTACGGGCACTCAGGAAGGCGGCTCGGGACACTGCCACACACGAGCTTCTGGTGAAGCAGCATTTGCCTGTCAATCTTGCAAGCCCGTAGGATGCTTGGCATCTTTGTGGTCAAGACTGCTGCCTACCACTGGAGAGCCACCTCCAAATGATTGTAAAATCCAAGTTTTTCGAAAGGATGCAAGTTTCTCCCATGCACACGAGCCACAGTCTGGAGGGTCTTTGCTTTTCACAGTAATGTCTGCACTGAGCTGCTCGATAAGTACCTGGGTTGCGGAGACATTACATCGTTACCTGTGAGCTACAGAGCGGGGGCTCATACATTTGCAAAGACTGCTCCTTTTTAGCACTCAGCATTTAGCCATAACACTCATTAAAATCATCAGATACAAGCTGAGAGTGATGAACACAGTGCTTGCTATCATCTTGGTATGCACCTAAACTTTGTGGATTGGTATTTGACCTGTATTTATCTGACTGACTAGCAACTATCGCTTGAGATATGTCCACCCAGAAGTCAGAAACACTAGGAAATACAGGACAAGGATAAGATGGCCCTGTAGCTTGTGAAGCTTGATGTGATTTCTTAGCCATGTTGTTTTTCATGGGGTTATTGGTTATGCTTTTTTCGAAAGAGAAGATGCCAAGTTCCAAGCCATCACTGGACTTTGGATTTGTGCTAGTGTAGGTGAAAGAAACAGTATTAGGCATTGTATTATCATTTTGTGTTGTTGCCTCAGGTGGTGCTGCCTTTGCTGGCTCTTAAACTATGGAACTTGAATTATCACAGTGAGGACGGGAAGTTGAAGGATCATTGAAGGAAGAAAGGTCATCTTCAATCACCAAAGATTCTGGTAGACCTGCTTGGTTGAATTCCCTTTGAAGGGGTTGCCATCGTTCAAACTGAGTGGACTCCAAGAGTTCGTTATTCAATTGCTTTCGCTGAGCAGACCTCATTCCTGATCAGACGTTAAACAGCGTGATATCCGGCACTTGTGGCTAATGAAAGGTACACAATATCAAAAATTTTGAAGCGGGTCCCGCGGCGGAACTTATAGCTTCCGCGTCATGCTCGAAATAGCGAAAACGCTATTGTAACTCAACTTGGCTTGGATCCGTACAAAGCTATGGCTTTTGGAGTTGATTCTTAAAAGAGAAAGGAAGAGAAAAGTGAGCCCCATAACTGTCTGCTTCAGTGAGCGACACCTGAACAGTAGCTCACAAGGGATGGGGGTGAGGAGGGATCAAAAGGGTAGGAGTAAAGGTGTACAAACGAGGAAAAGACGTGAGGTGATAAGCCAGAGAGAGCGACTACAAATCGAGGGGATAGGAGAGATAAAAAATATGGAAACACAGTCGCAGGAATCCGAGCACGGGGCACCACTTGTGAGAGCTCTTGTCGGCGTCAGCAGATGGCGTAGAGCAAGTCCAGTTGGTCAGAGCTACACTGTCGTCGAAGGTCGTCGGCGTCAGGAGGTGACGTAGGGCGAGCCCAGTCGGCCAGAGCTACACTGACGCCGGAGATCGCGAGAGCACAACCGGTCGGTTCGGAATCCAGCAAGTTGCTCCTATGTCTTTTGGAGAATGGTGGGTCAGGCAACCTCGGGTTTTCTGGGCGTGTGGCTTGCTTGTGTGCATGCGTGCAGTTGTGGGATGAGCTGTACGTGGTCGCGAGCTGTACATATTTGTGTTGTGCTGGACGTGTGATGATTGCGGGGTCCTTGCGGTGGTCGCAAGCGATGCGATTGCGCCTATCGTGGCCCATGTGCTGATGAGCGCGGATGGTGTTTGCAGCGCTTCAACTTGCACTAAGGTTCCTTGCACTAGAGACCATATTTGCACTGTCACTACGTGCTTTAGTGTTATTTTTGTGATTGCTAATATTTGAATTTTTGTGTGATGTGGTATTGTTAGTTGTATAAATTTTACTGAGCGTGAAAGTATGTTTTTCACTGTGCTTGATCATATGCTTCAGTAACTTGCTTTTGACTGTATTGCCGTGGGCTAATAAATTGTATCAATTAATTAATAAGTGGCATCACAGCCATTTTATCGGTCAACGAGGCCGATATTCTCTCTTGGCCAGTAAAGTCGTGCAAGTGTTCCGTGATTTATAATTCGATTGAGATTCTGATAACGCATTAATGCAAAAGCGTGTCGTTAACGGTTGAGAAGCACGAATCAAATTGAAACAGCCTGTAAGGCACTACTCGCGCCTCATACAGCTGCACGATCAATAGTTCTACATAAAGAAGTGTTCGACGCTTAGGTATGTAGTAAGTGCTGTTTGCACCCCGCCAGTTTTCCTGCTCACTCATGTCTCATTTCCCGGCATGAAATAAAACCCTTGTAAGCAATTAACAAATTAATATAAATCTCTTTCAAAAATTAAAACACAGATAGGCACCTGTTTTGTCTTTTAAATGCGAAGCATTTCTTAGCGAACTTCGGCGATTTTGAGCGAATATATCTATCTATCTATCTATCTACCTATCTATCTATCAGTCTATCTACCTAGTCTCCCACGACTTTTAGCTCTCCTGGCCGTTTCGATAAGGGTATTGATACCAAACTTGGTAGCATAACATGACTGTATTAAGAACATAATTGACTAGTCATACATGAAAATCCTGAAATGTATGTCATGAATTTTATTACTTACATTTCATGGTGGTGCAGCTCTTGCGGTAGTTTCGTTCACATGGCATGTTGCAAAACTGATATGGTATGGCATGACTGCATGGCGAACATAAGCGACAGACACTAACATGAAAATCATGACATGCATGTCATGTACCAGCATGACTACATGCCATGCTCACGATGCGCTGGTGGCCATTTCGCTAGCGTTGGATATATTTAATTTGGTATTACGGGACGTGAATGGATGACGAAGGTAGGATACTGGTGCAAACATGATAAACATGAAATGCGTGTCATGTAACAACATGAATACATGCTACGCTCATGATGTGCTCGACACCGTTTCGCTAGATTCACATGTACCAAACTCGGTGTTACGCGACGCGAACAAACGGCATAGGTAAATTACTCATCCAAACATGATAATCACGACATGGGTGTCATGTAATAACATGACTACATGCCACACTGATGATGCGCTCGCGGCTGTTTCACTAGCTTCACATATGCCAAATTCTGGTATTACGTGACACAAATAGATGAAGAAGCTATGTGACTGGTGCACACATGATAATCATGAGATGCGTGTCGTGTGAGAACATGACTACATGCCACAATCGAGGTGCCAGCACATTTCGACGTGACGCGGTGTGCGTGCGCGCCGGCGTTCATTTCGTCGCGTCACGCCGGCATTGCCACGCTAGGCGCCGGTCCTGCCATATACTCGCAGGCATGCGCCGCGCTGCGTTGCTTTGACGCATGCGCGTTCCAGCGTCTCCATCGTCCCTCCGTCACAGAAAGAGGGAGACGCGATGTTGTCTGGGTAACGCATTGGCGCGAAATTTCGCGTTTCGCGTTGGTTTGCCGTCAGCCCGCGCTGACGGATGCTAGTTGCGCCTGTCGTCAGACTATAGAGTGCTCACGTTTTATTAACTTAGAGTCACTGTGCCCAGCGTGCACGCGCGTCAGCGCTACATTGTAGTATATTGGGCACTTCACGATGCTCTCGCGGCCGTTTTGCTAGCTCCACATACACGAAATTCGGTGTTACGTGACGTCAATGGATGACGAAATTTATTACTGGTGCAAACATGATAATCCTGACACGCGTGTCATGTAAGAACATGACAAAAAACCACGCTCATAGCGTTCTCGCAGCCGTTTTGCTAGCTTCACATATTTAAGTGACATATCAAATTTTCTTATTCGTGCTTTGCATATCATAGATTCCCACTGTACATGAGATCTGCCATTTTTTCTGTAACTAGAAAGAAAGCGAGCTTCTAGGGAGAAAAAAGTTCAGCCACGACAGAAAAAAAGCACTGAAAAAGTGGTGACTTCTTTTAATGTATAAAAATGTTGTACGGTGACATAATTTACCGTTTAAGACTTACGATTATCATTGGAGGAACGTGACTGTGGTGTATTTATCAAAACGTACTAAATGACAATAAAGATAAGAACGAATGTTGTACGCCGAAAGTTCAACACTCACACATATTTTATACAACCAGTTCCTTTCATTTGCATGATGATGCCAGCAGCTACATCAGACGCAGTGAGCTGATATGCAGCACTTGTGCTCTCAAGGATGGTAGCCCCGGACACTGCTACATAAATCTACTAAAGTGTATGATGCTTATTTACAATTGACGTGAAGTGGTCGTAACGGCTGCATCATAAGAGTGTGTCTGTAGTTTTCGGAAAGTCATGTAGTTAGCACTGCAACAGCAATTGACATTGTGCCCGAGTGCTGTCTACTTCGACAGCAGTGTGGAAACCTGGTGTGGCTGTGTGGTAGAATACTTCATTGCCACGCATAATGTTTGGTTTTCATTCCTGCTGGTGCCCTAATATTTATTCCTTGCATTCATAGGTTTAGCACTGACATTTTGTGGACGTTGTTGCGTTAAAATTAAAATTACCAATACTACTTTTTCCATTATTGTGTACATGAACTGTCAATCACCTGTGGCACGTAACAGCACAGCTGCCAAATGTGTGCCACACATCTGGAAGCAAGGGTTTGACGACATACGTGACGAGATCGCAGCAGTATTCATGACCTGACGGGAAATCATATTCGTCAAACCATCTTACCCTCCCATACTAATCTGGTTTACCCTAAGCTATGGGAGTGATCACGAGAGCACCCGGATGTGGGTGGCCAGACAGACAGACAGACAGACAGACAGACAGACAGACAGACAGACAGACAGACAGACAGACAGACAGACAGACAGACAGACAGACAGACAGACAGACAGACAGACAGACAGACAGACAAACAGACAGAAAGACAGACAGACAGACAGACAAACCATTTAAATCAATTTTTCCATCTTAGTCAATTGAATGCTGTATGGTGGAAATTTTTTATGAGCTTGATGTAACTAAGCACTCGGGGTCTCATTTTAAGCACTCGGTGTCTCATTTTAACGAAGTTATTTTTTTCAGCGTTGTATGTGTAGGTCAAGTTGCATGTCTTCTTCTTTTATCTTGGAACATCTAAAGCATCTTGTGAGAATATTTTACTTGTCTGCGTCCACTGTTGCGTACCATTTCATCTTTCCCCACCCACCACCCCACCTACACATTTTAGATAGCAGGCATACAACTGGCAGATGACTGTTTTTTTTCAGCAGCAGCTTTCCACATGTGCAACAACAGCTCTGAGGAAAACGACACACACTCCACTGTGTTTTCTGTTTTACAACCTAATGGGTATGCCAGCATACTACGGAAGAATGCCCACCAAGTCTTAGTGCTGCATGCTCAGTTCATTTCTACTGCTCACAATTTGTCTTTCTTGGGAAAACTTCATATATGAAATTGATTTCTGAAACCAATTCAGTTCTCGAAGCTGTATTATCACATCCATTGGCCTGCAAGTGAAGGTTGCCTGAAGCCCACACCAAGCCTCTCGGATTAACTCACTCGAGGCAGTTCAAAGCCGCGCCACCAGATTTATTCATTCTTCGTACTCAAACAATACCAGTGTATCATCACCCAAAAAAGAATCATCTATTTCTAGCCTTGACATCCACCGCCGCATCTTCAGTCGCAGTCTTTTTCATAAGATTTTTCACAGCGTGCTTAGTAATCCGTACATCGTTCCACCGGCCCGCATATTTCACCGCACTTCAAGTTGCCTAGCCACGAATAAGGAAAAACAACTTTTCTATGTCATTCTTTGTACGGACTGCAAAAGACTGCAATGACCTTCCTCATAAATTTGTCGTGACTGGATGCCCATCATCAATTTTTTATCATTAATTTCCCCATTTTTCAAGATCAGAACTTGTGACAATAAAAACTGTTTTATATTATAACGCACACTTTATTTATTACTCCCTGGAGGGGCCTTGAAGGAAAATGCATATACGTTAGGTGCTTTATTTCATTGTACTTTACATACCTGCAAATAGCAGCAGAAGGTGCCTTGGCATTCACTGAAAGGCTGATGCATCTTTTCACAAATATAATTATCGTTGTCCTCTTCTTGAAGAGTTCCCAGCGCACCTGAATAGCACTGGGCTTGGTGAACCACAATGAAGTCTAGCTGTTTCCAATCGTGCCCTTCCTTTATAGCGTGAAAAAAAAATAAGATTAAAGCTATAAGTTCTGCTCTACCATATTGCCTAATATTGCTTTGCCACTTCACTCTTTCAGTTTAATTAAAGTGAAGCTTCTTGTAGCGAACTTCTCTTCACCACCTAAGAGTGGGTCGACCGGTAATTAAGTATACGTTTTACGGATCTAGGACAATTCTACCAGCAAACATGCTGGGGTTCCAAGACCAAGATAATATCTAGAAATTGCAGTTGCTTTCGACGGGTCAACTAAAAAGAAAATTTTCCTTTCCTGGCTGTTTTTTTTAAAAACTTTTGAATACTTACACAACATCAAGCGTAAAATCTAAAAGTGTAGTGATCACAAGAAAATCATAGACGTATATAACAATATTTTCAAGGTTTTTAAAAACAGACAAAAAACTAAACATCGCTTTAAGTTTCCGCGTCTAAAGCAACTGCGATTTCTAGGTATTACCTCGGTCTGCAAACCCCAGCATTTTTGCTGGTATTATTGTCCTATATTCGTAAAACCTATACTGAAATACATGTTGACCCACTCTGAGCTGGTGGAAAGAAGTATCGTTACCACCAGTTTGGATTCTACTCTAAAAATGGGAGTTTGGCGGCAGTGCGCATCGACTTCACATCGCTTGATACTGTATATTTTTCCATGCAGCCTGTTTAAAGTGTGCACAGCCAAACTGCCCTTCGAAGCGGAAAAAGAATCGGGAGCCGAATTCAGAAAGCTTTCTCTTTGACTACGCATTTTCTTAGCCAAACATTCTCTTATCCGGAGGGATTACTATAGCGCAGGTATGAATTAACTTATTCGGCACCTAAGAGAGCAAGGAGGACACACGATAGCCGATGAAACGACAAGGAAAGTAAGAAGTGTGTGCCGATAATATCAAGGTACCACGCAAACCGTCTAGCATCGAGAGTATACGATGATAGCCAATGATTTGCTGCATCTAAGTTTCAGTTCCGCGAGCGTCTGCTACAGCGCTTACGGGATGCCGCGTACGTTGTATTAGACGTTTTGGTGGGCTGTGGAAAGCCAAGCACTCGCCTTTTATCAACGACTGTAGCTAAAAAAAAATAATTGCTCGATGGCCTTAAACCACCGAGCAATCCATGCACTATCTCGCCAAGTACAAGTAAACAACACTCCAGGTGCACCACATAAATGAAACCACACATAAATCGATGCATGCAACGTTCGAAAATGAGGCTCTAATGTCTTCCCCTATTTAACGTGACCAGTTACCTTACATCTCATTGAAGCTGCGCTGCTACTTAACTAATTCGGTGCAATCTAGCACGGTATGGTGGTGAATGTAAGGGTGTTTTGTACCTATAGTCAAAGGTAGCCTTTGTTACAATATTCTTAATACAAGACACATGAGCGACTTTGGTGCCTGCAGACGAATTGTGCGAAAATAGATAACAGCAGTAATCAAGTGAAATTTTGAGCGCAATTTCGCAGGTTCCATGCACCGCAGCATTTTTATAAAGCCGGAACGCGAGAACGTGCATACGCTTACGCTTAGGTATATGTCTACGTAAAATGAGGGAGACTCGTCGGGAGGTGTCTCAGTGCTAATGCTTTTCACAAAACACGGTGTAAATATTTCGTCCAGCGTTTTTTGAGTGCGCAAACAAAGCAAGGGACGTGTATACGAGTCTTGAGGTCGAGAGACGTTATCACACGTGCGAAAAGGATGAAAAGAAAGAGAGAGAAACTCTCGTTTCGGCTTCGCGAAAGCTTGAAATTGATAGATAATAAAGACAATTTTCTGGCCTGCAGACGTCAAGGCAAGTCTCCGCAAAGCAGCGTCAGATGCTCGGAGAGCATAAAAAAGTGGAGTACGCGTTATATGGGAGTTACAGCCACTCAGAAAGCGAGATGAAGTTTGACTGTCCTTAGATGTGAGAATCAATGCTAAATAGGAGAGTTCAGTTAATGAGCCAGAACTTTCCTAAATAACGATAATGAAAGTAAACTGAGCATTCATCTAGTGAAAGTGACACTAGTGACAGTGATGTCATAATAGTTGATTAGCATTGTCACAGGCCGATATATATTTTTATTTTCTTATTTATATTTGGCAAACTATGAGAAGGTAGCCTACGTTAGAGCCGGCTATCCCAACGTCGTGACAGTATTGTACAAGAAAAAATAGCGCATGGTTATACAGTCACACGTGGCGGTTTCTATCTTCAAGTAACCTTGGGCAAACGCATTCTAACTATTTTTTCTATTTTTGACAAATTTTCACCGGACGTTTTTGCATTTGGCTTCATTCGAAGGAATGACAATATATCAGCAATCGGGCCAATGCAAGCACTGCTGCAGTGCACGAGCGGTTACAGCGCTCAACTACAATCTAGGAGGTACTTGGTTCGATTCGCAGAATCACTGAGCACTTTTTTTCAAGAGGTTGCCCGGCCTGACATTATGCGTGGGGGCGGGTACTAATTTTTTGAGAAGTAGGCTTTCGCACTTGCTTCTTTCACTCCCCTTTTGACTCAAAAGCGCTGTACTGTGCTCCTTTAAAAATTAAACAATTCAGGGTTCATAATTTTCTTCTCCATCCTCTCTTATCGCAAAAGTGTCCAGTGCTGAAATACCAATATCATACCTGGTATATTACTTTTCACGTGTTTGGATATTCGACCAGCAATCAGTCTTCACGGTCTTTTGAAGAAAATCTACACATGCAGTGAGCTAACTGCTTGCAGCCAAGTTGACTGCCTTTGTAGGGACACGCTTTCGTGCTAATTTGGTGGGCATCATCACATGCAGCAAGACCAAAGAGCACGGACAGTTAGCGCTGACGCAAACAGAGTGATTTGTTTGTGTCTTCTCTCCCGCTATTTGTCATGCTGCACGCTTCAGTGTAATGTCGCTGTCAATGGTTAAAATGAACTATAGCAGTTAATCGAGTTCTGCTAAGAGGGTCCCCTATTGTCCAGAATGGAACCAAACAATGGCAATGTGATTTGTGTGGTAAAGAGATACCCTGCTTTTGGTTACTAGAATAAATTTCTAAACTGAAGTTTATTTTTTATTAGCAACAGTTCCAGTGCAGATGAAAGGTGCATGGACAAAATTCGTGTATTCAGCGTGACTAGGTTTGTGTCCTTAATTGTAATTGCCAACCGGTATCAAGGTATGCATAAATATCACACACATATACAACCACGGGTGATAGCTTGCTTATTCTGATTAAAATTGAAAGGTTTAAATCAACATATTCAACCAACGCAATGTGTACAAGATATGCCATGTAGAGTAGCTATGCTCTAAACTAATCTTCGCAGGTTCGTTCCATTTTACCCAATTTCTTGTCCATCACTGTAGGTTGGTAAATGAAACAACTTCTTCGAACGCACATATTCTGTGTAAGGTTACATTTATTTTTATGCAGTACAAAACAAATTGAAATGTATAATGGCTCAAAAGAGAAATAACTAGAAACAAATTCAGCCAAATCATTACCAAACTTACTCACCAATGATAAACAAATTTTCATTTAAAAGATACATACATACATACATACATACATACATACATACATACATACATACATACATACATACATACATACATACATACATACATACATACATACATACATACATACATACATACATACATACATACATACATACATACATACATACATACATACATATACGCACACATATACATATATACACTCAACATACATACATACACTCAGGTGTAAATATTAAAATGAATGGCTATAAAACAACAATTCTAATACACTCATTTTGAATATACTACAGAAAGTAACTTACGGGAGAAATCCTCCGGCACTGTTATGTCTGAACACGGTGTTTCTCGAACCATCTCGCAAAAGCTTGATGCATAGTTTTTCGCTGCTGCCCAGTGACAAGCAGTTTTTATAAACAACACAAGAATAAAGCCCTTAACAATGTCATGCTAAAGAAAAGGGCTGTGCATCATTATTGTGTACATGTCTGCAATATCACTCTGTTTATTTACATAGCTTGGCTCATTCACAACCCACTAACAAAGCATGTTAGGACACTTGGGCTGAAAGTTGGCACAGCACGAGTAAATTCTAGACGATACATGAATAATACATTTATAAGCTACTAAGCTCCTTGGTGCAAACAGTGTTTATATTGACAGCTATAGGTGCCATTTCGTTTCTCCAAAACACTTCTCAAAAGTAGAATCAACTTTATTTAGCTAAAAGTTTCTATTCTGGCGCGTCGTGGTGGCTCTACGGTGGAATTGACTCTTTCGGCCAAGAAAACAAAGACCAATTATTTTTCCAGTTCGTAAATTCACCCCATGCTAACATTGAGGCAGCTGGTAGGACTGCTTTTGGAGAGAGGAAACCACCACATTCCCACCAGTTGTGGCCTTGGGTAGCTACTTCACTTGGACAAATTGATGAAGAACACTCCTCAAGAAGACTTCAAAGTTTGCACATCAACACAGTTCCCATACAGCTGTTTATTAGTCTGCTTGAAAAATATTGAGTTTACTGGTGGGCAAAGACTGTACACTATGTGAGGTGATGCTCCAGTGCACTGCATGTATGGGTTGCTGCTGGCCTCAACTGTGATGTTGCTCAGCACATATGTGTAAAATGACAACTAATACTATGCCACTAAAAAGTAATTATGTGTCATTTGCATGAAACAGGGACCACAATAAAAGAACATAACAACATTTGCTTTCACAAAGTTCAAAAAATGTAAATAGATTTCCACAGAGTTTTCACAGTTCATCGGAGGATAGTATTATTGCTTGTAAACACATTCTTACTTCCACTAACAAACTACTTTAAGATGCCAGATTCAATATTAGAGTATACCAGCACTTTTGTAGGGCTAAATAATTGTACAGGCACCTAGAAAAACACAAGTGAATGCATGCTATAGCTACATATAAAAATAAATACTTTTATTTCTAGTCTGAGTAGAGCTGCACTGATGATAAGTCACTTGCATTACATTATGAGCAAACCTATCCGAGCAAAGTATATATTTAAAAAGTCACACTTACACAGTAGATAAGTAGACTGTTGAAGGACGGACAGGCAGTGGGATAATACCCAAGCACTAAAATTTACTGTTAAGATATACTAGGAGTAGTGATGATCCTCTTCCTTCCAAATAAAATAATCCACATAGATTCACTTTCCAGAGCTTATACACTCATGGCATCATTCGTGCTATACAAATGAGTGTACACTGAAGGATTACATCGACTAAGTGCATGATTACTGCATCCATGGCTTTACTTCTTGTACTACAAAGAATGCAAACACACTTACCATTGGCGACCATGGATGCTGTGATTTCTGGCATTTAAATGTAGAGGCACGCAAGCACTTAACACACATGTTAAAAACTTCAGCTCTAAAATATTTGCCCACTAACACTACAGCAGCCTTTAAATTAGTGTCATAGTTTGCAAAATTTAAATAATTTCGAATGCAAGCAAAGGAACTGCTGAATAATGCACTGCTAAGAAGTTAAGCAGCAGCTGCTCCTGACATCCCAATGTGTTCTTTCTGCTCTTGTAAACTTTGAGCAGGAGAACAGCCACTGGCAGTCCCTGTATACTTGTTGGTCTTCTGTGCTCTGTTCTTGATACACTGTACATGACCGTGGAGCACCGAATCCCTTGTTACTGCTGAAACATAGAAAAATACAGATCATTGTTACAACCATGCTACATGCAAGAGTGTATAGTTGTCAATTATGTGCTCATATTTACAGATATTGTATTTTCAGAAGCCAATGACAAGCCTCAATACACACACACACAAACAGTAAAGACTGAAAATATATTTAATATGATACAAGAGCAAAACTACAATGTTATAGATGAAGGCATGAAACTTCTGACAGGCATAAAAAACCGATAGAGTTTCTTCTATTTCGGCTTTACACTAGGTGCGAGAAGTAGACCACATATAGGTTCACTAAGAAACACAAGTTAGACTGCATTATAAGACAACAGTCAATGTTCATAACTTTAAGGCTGTCTAACATAGCCAGCTCACCATACCGCATATAGTAGCAAATGGGCAGTCTAGAAGACACAAAGAACTTGTGGATTATGAGTGTGCTTGTTGCTGACATCTATTATTCTAAATGAAGAAAACCTTTCAAAAATGCACTTCATCAGGGGAAATAATCATACGCAACAAATACAACGGGCTCCTACAGGTGCCACCAACACTCACCATTATTGTTGATACCAGTGTCTTGCCGGATGGATATGCTGCGTCCTGCACAGAACGCAAAGGAGCGCTCCATGACTTGGATTGCATGTGTGCTAGCTGCATCGCTCTGCAGCTGAAATAGGCTAGCCACAGACAGAGAAATGAGAAGCCATGGCTTTGAAACACACTGAACTTCACCTTTAGAGATCAACAATGCATACTTAGGTCAGGTACAATTTGTAAAAAAATATATATCACTATGCAATCGTGGTGAACATGTTCGGCTGAAAGACAAGCAACAGCACTGAAAGAGAAAAAGCTTACATAATATATATCACTATGCAATCGTGGTGAACATGTTCGGCTGAAAGACAAGCAACAGCACTGAAAGAGAAAAAGCTACATTAGGTAAAATATGCAGTTACTGGCCCTATGTCATCTGAGGCTTCTTCAATAGGTCTTTCTCCTTGAAAGTTGTGAACAGCTAGGCAATTTTCACCCACTTGCTATTTTCTTCCAGAGCACTTGATCCACAGAGGGAGTCACAAGCTCGAGAGCTCAATAAGCAATCAAAGTATTTGTGCTCGTTTCAAAGCACAAGCTTTTGAGTCTCAGATTATTGGAGTTTCATTCATAAGCTGCAGGCTTTCAGCTTTCAACATTCTCAATTATCTTGCAATTTAGTTCTATAGATGTTGAATAAGAATTATGTGTAAGAATATTACAGGTATCCACTGAAACCAACCATGCTTGGGTTTTCAATTTGTGCACAGTAAGTGGTGTTCACGTAATTGTATGTATTAAAGAAAAACTAACCTTGCAGCCAGCCGCTAGGCAGCTTTGTGCCCACGAAGCTCCCAAGCAGATTGCAGTCCTTCCAGATGAGGCTGCCATGCATGCTTCCACGCCACATCCGCTGAATGATGACAGTCCCAGCAGTGACATATGCTTGCACAGTTAGGGAGAACGTGTCCTTCCTATTTTTGTACAGGTGCTCCAAGTAAATATGAGGATTGATGGGCCATAATGTGCAACCGATGCATCACCAGGACCTTAACAAACGAATCTCTGCAATCTGTGAAGAGCCAAAAACGAGATATTTAAAAATGCCGCCATATCCACGAAGTGAATGATGATGAGTGGGCGAAGCTCCGGAGGTAAACCTGGTAAACCATGAATCCTCCGTACATTTTGCGCACTCGATTTTATTGCAACGCTCCCCCTAGCATACATCGCCGCACTATATCGAACGATGACACGCGCCATATGTGGCATCATTCCTATTTTATAACACCTCGCATCTTTCATAATCAACTACACGTACCACCGTCTAGTTTATAACATCTTGCATCTTTTGGACGGACGGACGGACGGATGGACGGATGGATGGACGGACGGACGGATGGACGGACGGACGGACGGATGGACGGATGGATGGACGGACGGATGGACGGATGGATGGACGGACGGACGGACGGACGGACGGACGGACGGATGGACGGACGGACGGATGGATGGATGGATGGATGGATGGATGGATGGATGGATGGATGGATGGATGGATGGATGGACGGATGGACGGACGGACGGACGGACGGACGGATGGACGGACGGACGGACGGACGGATGGACGGACGGACGGACGGACGGATGGACGAATGGACGGACGGACGGACGGACGGACGGGCGGACGGACGGACGGATGGATGGACGGACGGACGAATGGACGGATGGATGGATGGACGGATGGACGGACGGACGGACGGACGGATGGACGGAGGGATGGATGGATGGATGGATGGATGGATGGATGGATGGATGGATGGATGGATGGATGGATGGATGGATGGACGGATGGATATGGCTGTACCCTTTAGATCGGGCGGTGGCTAGCGTAATACTTAGAACTGAACGAGAGGTGGCTACATACAGGGGACGCACAGCCCACGCCTTAAGGAGCTTCGCTCCTAAAACAATCATTAAAAGCACTCACTTCTAATACTTATTTGAGGAAGCTATCACTTCGTTAAAGTGATCAAACTCCGCTATAATCACTTTGAAATAAAGTGAAGCCTTATGTAAAATTTACGTACCGCAATATATATGTCCTACTGAAGTATAGTACTACCACAGTGGCAATCGTCTATAGAACTAATTTTCCAAAATAACAAATGTTTCAAGTGCAACCTGGCTCCTGAAAAATAAATTCATATTGTGTTTCATACTATCAAACGTGGTCAATCGACAGGCCCAACCACATAATGAAACAAGAGCTCGCTTGTATCAAATCACATAACATTTTTATGTATTTTCTCCATAATATTTGTATGTATATAACAGTAGTAGTACATTTTTTATGCTTCAACTTACCATAGAGAAACATTACATCTGATGGGCTTAAAAACTTGCACACGTTATACAACTGCGTGAGTTATAGTACCGGAGAAATTTAGTTCTGCAAGGTGAACTCACCGATGGCAGCATTTAGTAGCCATCGGTGTCATGAGGAACCAAGCACGGCCAACAGGCAAAGGGCATCTGCAGACTGGAAGCTGCCAATGACAGCAATGAAGGGCTGGCCAGGCGTGCACGTCCATTTTAAAGTGTAAAAACTGGCCATGACCGGCTGTTGTCAAGGCTCTAGTGCCGTGCAAAACGATGGCCAGACGAACTCGGGAACCTGTAGTTAGGTGATATTGGCCTACAACTTCATCCAAAGCAAGGCACCGGTGAAATCTTTGCTTTTTCTGGAGGCCGGAGGGAAGCTTGACGTTCACGGGCTCTCGCTGCCACATAGAACTCTCAAGTTGTTATCGAAGAACTGTCTAGGCGCGCTTCCAAAGTAACAAGATCCACAACAGAATGTAGCATCTCGCAGCTTTGGTTGATCACATCACAGCGCGAGGTCTGGAGGCCAGAGGGAAGCTTGACGTTCATGGGCTCTCGCTGCCACATAGAACTCTCAAGTTGTTACCAAAGAACAGTCTAGGCGCACTTCCAAAGTAACACGATCCACAACAAAATGTAGCATCTCGCAGTTTTGGTTGATCACATCACAGCGCTAGGACTATGGTTATCACAAAAAGCAGAAGTGACGGCTTAACAAACAAAAGCGCCAAGCTGCCCCACCACAACTTCGCAGGGCAAAACAGTTATCAACGCTGTCTTTCAATTTTCAGTCACACGAGCACAGCTTGTTCACAAGTCTTGGAACGTCAACACAGCACCACTGTTCACAACGAGCATCGTTTCACTCCCGAACAGTACATTGTTCTCAAGTAAATAGAAGCGTACGGGCTAACTAGTGGCGAAGCAAGAACCGAGCGCGTAGTTCATACGTTTCCGTACGTACTTGGGGTCACTCAAGTAACGTGTCAAAACTATGTCAATCCGAAATGTCGCACAGCACCAAACTGAGAGACTGGAAAGTCAAGCGAACGAACTGTTACCGGCACACAAACACACATTGCTGGCTTCTCGAGTGCTAGTTGCCGTCGATACATCGACGCCAATCCCCGCTTGATAACCACACCGACGCACAGGCTTCGCTGCGCTTCACCGTACACCATTTCACTGCCACAGCTTTCCGCACTGCTTACACGCACCGAAAGAGCTGGTGTAATCACAACACATCCGGTCAAACGCTGAAGTAACTCGTGCGAGAAGTGTTTGCTGAAAGTCTCACTGACCGATATGCTGTTTACGACGCCATGTTGCTTTCGACAACTGCGCAGCACATAAGAGAGCTCTTAGAAAGTACTCGCACTATTTTCACGGCGTGATAAAATTTTCTCTTATGTGGGAGGGGGGTGATATGACGAACAGGACAGGCGTGCCAGATGAAAGAAGTGTTTTGGCAACGTCACTGAGTAAGCTGATGTAGAGGGTATTGCTTCACAACTAATCACCAGCTGTGCCTGTCGGCCAAGCCGTCGTCTGCTCGCGTTTGTCGTCTGCTTCGATCAGAGCATGCGACAGGGGATTCGCCTTCGCAACGCTATTATTCTCAGGTCAAGTGGTCACTGCGTCGCACAAAACACATGTCAGTGGCTCGCTCTACCTTTGAATGATGTTCGTGCGCCAAGGTAAATGGCTGGTGATTGACGCAGGGATGAATTCAGCCAAGGTTTGCTCCAGAATCGTGAGGGTTTGCATATTTTCGGTGTCATACAATGTTACTAGGGTCATTTCATTCCGATTGCTTGCCATATTATCACGGTCCATATCGGTGTCTGAACAGTGAAGGTGAAGATGCATGATTTGTTTGTAGTTCCATGCGTAATCATGCGCACCCCTAATACGCTTTGGTTTACAAAGTACGCTTTCTTCCAGATCGTCCCAAAGTGTATTGACAGCTTTATTTCAAAGATCGCAACCATTGGACAGTTAGGGCCAATGAAAGTACACTAGAGCACAAGCTTTAGAAACCACTCACTGAAAACTTCCTCCCATTTTTATTTCCAATAGCGTGCAAAGAATGTGCTCCCATTAACCTCTTTGGTGGTAATTTCCACCAATGAGGCAAGGATCTCGAGTCGCACTTTTAATTGGATGAGATGGGGCGCAACACAACAACATAACAAATAAGGTTGATCCTATGCCATGCCGCGTTCGAATGCACCGACCATTCACGTATCACATTGGTTTTCATCCAACAACAAATCTTTACATGTGTAGTTTTATGCCATTGAAGCCCAATAGAATTCTTCAATTACTGCGACTTCGAACTTATTGGACAATGGTGGTTGTCAACACCATCCACTGCGTACAAGGGAAACAACACGCGAAGCTCAAAGCGCCGAAAGAAATAAAAACGCACTAGCAGTCATCAGGCAGCCCTGAATGGGCGTGAATTTATTTATTTATTTATTAGAATACCCTCAGGGCCCGTAGGGCATTACAGAGGGGGTGGGTACAACATATATAACACACAAGAAAAAAAGACAAAATAAAGAAACAAGTATCAGATGCGCAAATCAGGAAGGCAACATAAGTCAACTAAAAATGTATAAGAATTCAAGCACATACAAGACAAAGATAGATAATGGAAACTGCGTATAGTTACAAGCATTGCTGAGAAATTGCAGTCTTGAATAACAAAGGGTCTGTTATTGATACAACGGAAGAGGGAAGGTGGTTCCAATCGGCGGCTGTTTTCGGTAAGAAGGCTGCTGAAAAGAATTTGGTGCGGCAAAACGGAATGGCAACCTTATGCTGATGATCAATGCGCGATGAGTGGTATGACGGTTGTGAAATGACTCAAATTGTGAATTAACTCAAAACCAGCCAGGGCACCAAAGTATACCGCCGCGGCAGCAGGTTCTAAGTAGCCACATTGTTCCTAAGAGTGGTTCGGACCACTCTTAGGATCTTCTTTCGGCCATGCTGTTTTTACGCACAATTTCGCTTCGTGAATCCACTTACGAGCACTTTTCTGTGACGTGAGCAAATATAGCAACTTCATCACCATCGCTGACCTGTTCCCGGGCAGTCACAGCGCGCTTTATTTGCAGTGGCCGATGTGACAACGATGGCCTCTTACGACGTTTTTTCGTTTCGTGAATCGACTTACGCAACAAAATTTCTCTTGCGCAAAAATGTTTTCGTAAGTGAGTTTTGTGAATCCGGCCCCGGATCCGTCGGTTGCTGGCCACATCAGCTGTTGGTGGTGGAAGCAAGACATACTGCTCCTGCGCATGTCACGTGGCTTCTTGACCCTGCACATATAAACCGAACATCCACCGGGTGATCTTCAGTTTGGCAGCAGTGCGCATCGACTTCACATCGCTTGATACTGTATATATTTCCATGCAGGTGAGCGTTGTTCCACTTGCGATAGAATTATAAGCGTTTTAACTTTTTGCACTGCTGCCAAACTATTATGCTTTGTGTTTCTTAAAAAGACAAAGAAAATTAACAAAGCGCTTGAGGATTTTTAGAGAGAAATTTGGGCCGAGCTCCGTGGTTTCAAACAGAGCGTTGATCACTGTAGTGAGACTTGTGACAATGTCAATTTGCTCTCGCAAGAACTTGAGGCTTTACTCGAGGAACTAGTAATAACACGGAAAGCTAACGAGAAACTAGTCACCGAAGATGGACAGCTCTAAATAAAAGTGGAAGAGCTCGAACAATATACCCGTGCTAACAACCTTGAAATTAAAGGTGCGCCAAATGAAGAAAAGCCATTTGAGATTGTGAAAAGGTTGTGTGCCACAGTCCAGGAACCAGTCACGGAATCTGATATTGACACCTGTCGTAGGATGGGCATATCTAAGGAAGGAACTAGGAGCATTGTTGTACGTTTTGTGCGACGCGACAAGCAGAATGCCGTTCTCATGAAAGCTAGAAAAGTGAGGCCCTCGGCTCGAGAAAATGGTCTCAAGAGCTCAGCACCAACCTTTGTAAATGAAAACTTAACCCGTCAGGGTAAACAGTTGCTTGGTGCTGCAGTGGCAAAGAAACAGGAAGTTGGTTGGCGATTCGTCTGTACGCAAGGAGGGAAAATCTTCGCGCGAAAATCGGAGACATCGGAGAGACTCGGAATCTGTTGTCGGGAAGATATAGATAAGATGCATTAGTGAATAAACTCCGAGTACTTGGGCTGTTTTTAAATACCCCAGGATGGCCAATGTTTCAGATTGTGAATAATATGACCAAGATAATCCCTTGTGCATCTTCAAAGTGTTGTCTGAACAGTTTGCTGCATTTCATCTAAATGCTCGCAGCATTAGAAACAAAACGGATGACATCAGCATGTTCCTCAATCGTTTTGAGAGTAAATTTCATGTTTTGTGTTTTACGGAATCTTGGCTGACTCCGAAAGATAGCCCACCACAGTTCGCGAGTTATGTTCATATTGGCATTGTTCATTCTTCCAATCGGGGTGGTGGGATCAGTATGTATGTTAAAGATACCCTCATTCATGACGTCATCGACGACTTGACCTGTATCACGCCTCATATGGAGTGTCGTACAATGTGTGTGCAAAATGTAATAGTTGCAGCTGTTTACCGACCTCCCACTGGGTATAAGTCTAAATTTTTTATTTTTATAGAAAAGCTTCTGCGCAAACTCCATTTGATGCGTAGTCCATTTCTTATCATGGGTGATGTAAATGTTGACATGCTCAGTGGGGATGCATCATGTGAGCAGCTGAAAGGTATTCTAGACTCGTTTGCCTGTTCCAATGTCATCACACAACCTACACGTCTTACCACCCACAAGGCCACTTTGCTCGATGTAAGTATCACAAACGCCCCCAGTCAAACTTGCACCAGTGGTATATTATCACTTGATGAAAGCGATCACCTGCCTATCTTCACATTTTTGCCGCTTGATAGTGACAGGCGCGACTCAAGCGAAAAGCCGTGTTATCGTAGAATGAACTCGGATCAGCTTAACGAATTTTATCATGCGCTGGAAACCACACAGTGGAACTTCGTTTACGCAGAAAAAGATCCTGATAAAGCATACAGTCTTTTCAATGAGGCACCTGACGTTATCTATGACCGACACTTCCCACTTGTTCCATTCCGCAGGAAGAAACAAATTCGCAAGCCTTGGGTTAGTCGATGTTTGTACAAAAGAATAAAACATAAAAACAGAATGTATCATGCATTTGTGCAGACACGTGACGCTGCTCTTCTTAGCGAATTTAGAAGATACCATCATAAGTTAAACGCCTATTTGAAAAAGGCTAAGGCCTGCTACTATCAAACGCTTTTTGCTACTATACTTAATGAACCCAGAAAGCTGTGGAACGAAGTAAATAATTTATCAAACAACTTGAAAGTAAAACGTCGTATTAACATTGCAGCTTTTGCCCATGGCAAAACGGAATTGGAAGCACTCACAGAAATGAATACTTTACGATTGTGGGTAAATTTCAAACAAAATCTCACTTCTGAAAGTTGTCATGATATTACACATAAACGCAAAAGGTTACTACACTCAATTAATTTATTCCCTACAAGTCCACAAGAAGTAGAAAAATTAGTGGGAAACATTAGAAACAATGTTTCGGCAGGAATTGACGAGCTAAGTGCCTTACCCATTAAATACGTTGCGGCTCCTATATCTTCACCACTAACACATATTATTAACAGAATGCTTGAAACTGGAATCTTCCCCTCAGATCTGAAGCTTGCTCGCATATGCCCGATACATGAGGGAGGTGCTTTTGGTGATATAAGTAATAACAGACCCATGTCGGTGCTACCTGTAATATCTAAAGTATTTGAAAATGTCATCAACACGCGTCTTGTTAGTTTCATAAATAAGCACCACATCATAAACGATGCACAATACGGTTTCCAGAAAAAGAAAAGCACTGAGCTAGCTTCGTTACATATAAAGGATAAAATACTACATGACATTGAAAACAAACTCTACATTGTAGGTCTTTTCATTGATCTAAGGAAAGCGTTCGATTCTGTTAATCACAACATTCTGCTACTCAAACTTAATGACTATGCCATTCGCGGCATCGCCCTAGATCTTTTAAAGAATTATCTTTCTTGCAGAAAGCAGTGTGTCAAAATTGGAGATGTTACCTCCCCTACAACCACCATAAAACAAGGAGTGCCCCAGGGGTTGATTCTGGGACCCTTGTTATTTATATTGTACGTTAATGACTTATTTGATATTCCTAACTCTCCCAAGTTAGTATGTACGCTGACGACACCAACGTCTTTTTTTCAGCGCACACACTTACTCAGCTTCAGAAAGTGATAAACGAATATCTTTTTCAGTTGGATGGTTGGCTTCACGCTAATAAACTACCCCTAAACAAAAATAAATCTAATTACGTCCTCTTTAAGCCCGTTAATAAGCCCTGTGACACAGAGCTTACGCTAGCGTATCAAGGCACCGTCTTAGAGCGCGTAAAATGTCAGAGATTTTTAGGCGTATGGTTTGAAGAATGCATGTCGTGGAATACACACATCAATAAACTCACTTCAGAGCTAAGCAGAGCCGTCGGTATGAAAATTAAACTATCCCACTTAATTCCTTTACATCTAAAAAAGGCGATATATTACGCGCATCTTATATACTCCCGCTTATCTTATTGCACACTTGTTTTGGGTACCACAACTACTAATTACTACAAACTGGAAACAATGCAAAAGAAAATGCTCACACTTTTCGAGAATTATTTTGGGGAGCCAAAAGACTTACCCACAAATCCTTTATTTGTTAAGTATATTTTGCTTAAAGCAACCAAATTATACAATTATAATCTCCTCCTGCACATGCAGAAACATGATCTGGTAGACATGGCACATGCAACATCAAAACGTTATCCACTACGTAATACACAGACACCAATACCAAGAACACGTACGAACTATGGAAGGTCAGCCCTCACTTATCAGATACCTGCATTAATAAATCGTGTATCTTCACAAATAAATTTTGATATTCCATTCCATAGATTTAAAAACCAAATAATACTTTTTCTATTAAATGTCTGTGCAGCCGTTACAGCATAACTTCATTAACTGTCACTGCACCACTGTTCTTGCACTGCATTTTTTATACGTTCAAACGTTTGCATTTTCGGTATGTGCACTTATCCTAGTTATTAGGGTGCATTTTAATTTCTGATGCATCTCCCTGTTACATTCATTTCGCTGTATCTGTGCATTTTTTGTACCTCTTTATACCTACTTTGCTATGTACCGATGCTATTATATCTTGTCAAGTTGTATAAGTTGTATCATGCCGTGTTAGTTATACTTTTTATTCGCTGCTGCCTGTACGGTCCCCCAGGTCCCTTCAAGCTCTTTTTCAACAGATTTTTGCCTGGGGAACCCCCAACTTTTTGTGTTGGAAAATAAATAAATCAACTACACAAATGTCCTGCGAACACAGCATAAAACTGACCTTTGACAATTAAGTAAGAAAACTAGTACAAGCAGGTTATTCTAATGATGTCATTCCATCCGCGTGTAAGAAAAAGAAACTAAAATTCGATGGGAACCACTCGGGTGTCATGTTGAGAGTAGAAAAGGTAGTAGGATGGTAGTAATTTCTTATCTTCATAAGACATCACGTGAACTTAAGCAACGTTAATAGATAAAAAGTCGATGTGCTTTTCTCAGTCAAAAGCAAACTGCAGTCCATTTGGTTGCGCATGCGCGTAGAGTTTCCGTAATGTCGTATGAAACATAGCAAAAGGCTCGTAGACTGCGCAAGGGCACTGTTTATATGACTCCTTTTAGCTACCGTAAAGTGTACACTGGTCAGTCGGGAAGGTGCATTAATGTTCGTCTTAGAGAGCATAATTCTTTTTTGAAATACCCAGGGGCATCACATCTCACGGTTCATTGCAGATAGTGTGGCCGCTATCCTCTCTTTCAGGATACTGAAGTGGTTTTTCGATCTAGCAATCAATTATTTAGTGAGTTGACGGAAGCTTTTCATATGAGAAAAAGAGGAGGACAATGCGTTAGCCAATGCGTTAGCCAGGCTTTGGTGCATGATAAAGAGCGTTTTTCTTGATTATGTTTCTGGATAATCTTTCTGCTTTTGCTCTGTGTTCTCGAGTTGCCGCGTTGTATTTTTTGCCTGCACTTGCATGCGTTTTTTTTTATTACCTGTTTATATAGTCTTCTCTTTCAAACAAATCATTTGGTTGCTAGAAAGCACTTGTCCTCTCTTCTTTTGTGCTTATTCGTGCGCTTGAACGACAGTTATACCGGCCTATAGTTCGTTCACAATATTTATGTGCGCAATAGCTCGAGGTAACCACCACATAACACCACTACGAAGTTGGTCTCTAAAGAAAACGCTGACTCCGATTTACGGGCTGGAGTCAAAATTACACTGATTTGACCCGAAGTTAAAACAGTGAAAACGAAAGTATGTGCGTAACCTAGCCCTAAAGTGTCCTGTTTCAATCCGACGGAGTGCTGTACAACCATCTGTATGTGGATTCACACCTGAAAAAGCGCATGGAAATATCACTTTGATGCGCACAAATTCTTAACTACTTTTGGCATGCTTGGCAAAAGCCACATCCAAAAAGTCCGACAATATTATTGTGATATATAGTTAACTTTTGACAATTAGCACACTTTCCACAAATGCTCATGGATGCAGTTTGTTTAAAATTTCGCGCCAGCCACAGCCGCAATCTAACCTGCGATTCTTTAGGTTTTCTTCCACAACATGCTTAATTTCCAAGATCGCAAATAAAAGATTTTTGCCTTAGTTTTTTTATACTGAGTGCTAGCATGCACTCATTTATTAATTAATTCATTCATTCATTCATTCACAATTTCATCAGTACGTAACCTTGTCAAGCAACACGTCATTTGTGTGCAGCATTCGCGTGAAAATCAATCATTTTTCCTCGCATTTATTAGGACACTCACGTGTTGCAATGTTTCACATTTTTATGCACATGTGCTGGCACATATTGACATGATTATTCGCAATTGTGCATAATTTTTGTTACTAGCACGGTGGTGGTATGTACTTATATTTTTAATTGTTTAGGTATATATGAACTATATATAATGTTAGCATATATGCGTGTACCAGTTTGGTTTATCAGAGTATTCTCGTATTTCCACATAGACTGTATAAAGTTTTTTTACATATATGTGCGCGCTTCTTTTCCCTGCATATGTTACCCGTTATGCTCGAATTAATTTTTTAAAACGTTATCCACTCACTCTGAGGTATACCAATAAGCCCTGCTCGCTTAGGTGTACAAATTAAAGCGGCAGTCATCATTTAGGCGCGCTGGATGTGTAATTGGTGCACGCAACGCAAAATATCTCTTCAAATTGAAAATAAACTTTCGTTATTGGTATAAAAAGCGGGGCTGGAGCTACAGATATTGTCACAATCACAGAATATGGCCATGGTCATTATACATATACATATCCACAAAAGAGGAAGGGCTGGTCGTATATTACGCGCCCAAAAACAGCGTATCATTTGTTTGGCTTCATTGCAGGAGAAAAAGTCACACTCCGAAGCATATTTGCTTCGTAGTAAAACTTGGTTGCTGTGAGCATACTGAGAGCGGCCCTCCCTCATGTATACAACTTGTAAGAGTTTTTTTGCGCAAAGCCCCACTGAGTTTGAACAGCGCTATTGAATGCGGACAGAAGTGAACACGCACATACACCCACACAGAATAAACATTCTTGGTCCACGATCATTGATAGAAATTGTGCCTGTGAAAAAACTAACTATATATATAACGGAACGTATTGGATCTCTTGGGTTGCTCATGGCCAGCAGAAAAATCGGAAATACACCTATTGCGCATCAAATTGATGTCTCCGTACGCTTTACAATCGTCAATACGCACACAAATTCACGTATTGTAACATGACAATTCAGTGCTACGTAAAGCACATGTTTTCGTTTTCACCATTTTCAAATCTGGTCAAAGTGGTGCAATTTTGACTCGAACGAGTAGATCAGAGTAACAATATTTGTAGAGAACAGATTCGTGATGACATGACGTGGTTATCTCAAGCTATTGCGCATACAATTATGATAAAAAAAAACTACCCCGCCAACGCAATTTAGCTCCACACGCTTTGCGTCCAGTACGTAGTTCAATGTAGTACATCATTCGTCAAGATTTCAGAACCACTTCTTATCTGACGATCTAAGTCATGCAGTATCTATTGACATGTTTGTTTATCACGGTATGCCGTTTTACGGGAAAGGTGGCCATATCAGCTGTGTAAAGAAGAAACTCAAATCGAGTAAACTTGTGCCCAGAAAACAAAGTTCACTCGATCACACGTGTACACTCGCAGTACAATATTGATTACAGCCATCACGGCCACCAATTATCTGGTCGTCGGTGGAACGAGAGTTATCGTAGAGGCTCGCGTTGGGAGCACAGTAATAAAAACTGCTGTTAGTAACCTGACTTCTAGTACGTCTCGAACCCGCAAATAGTCTAAAACAGCCTGGAAGTATCTCAAACATTGTGGCATGGCCGGCGCTGATCAATTTTTTATGGGTCCAACACGATCATATAAAAAAAAGAAATGAGCAAACTGCTACTGTATACAACCAAACCTCTTTTAACGACTCACTCACTTTTCAACTTTTCTACATCCGCCAGAAAAATTAACCATAAATTTAAGTCATACAATAAACTCGGTTGTTTTATATACAGTTATGATAGTCACGTTGGTTTCGCAAGATCGTGCTGTCAATTATCGCCTGTACGTATTCCTTGCACAACTTGTTTCATTTACAGCACAAGTACATTTTGCAACAGCTGATATCCAGGTGCAAAGTGCTTAAAGCATCTTAGAACCCAATAATTCACTAGGCAGTTTACGCAGCTGCAATTAATACAACAAACTTGGTTCCCTGATTCATGAACTGCAATGACTTTTCATGAGCAGTGGCAATGCATATGTATATGTGCACAGTACACGTTAAGGTATATGGGACCATACTTGAAGTCATGTGCAGTACTAACTAAACAGCACTAACCCTGCAGTTCTCTGCAAATCCGATTGTTTCAGAAAGGTATATTCAAAGTTTTTTTTACCAATGAAATACATAGATTTTGAAAGAGGTTTCTTTTCTGTTCAGTTTTAGAATTGCTGGCATATGCTTTTATAACTTTTGACAAAAGTGGCATACTTATACATACCAGATGTAACTGCATTGAAAGGAATGACTTCCATGGTTTTTATGAAGCACTTGTTTGGAATGTACTTGATGGCACATGTACAATGCATGCAGCTGTGGTATTCAATACAACTTTTTTTAGGGGGGAGTATCAGCTAGCGCTGTCCATGAAACAGAGAGAAGGCAATGGACACACATGCTCTGTCTCTAATTTTCACCCCACCTTTTCTTTATATATCGTTGATCAATATCGTCCTCATAAATTAGTGGCTAAATCAAGTGTATGAAAATGCAGCCTCACAATTGAAACACTCGATTAATGTGACTCAGCAAACATTGCCCTAACTTGAAGCATCGTATTTTGGCTCTTTTATCAGTCATAGGATTGCTTAACATAGACACACGCTAAAGAATGACAGGCATATAGATGATAACAAAAGGAAATGGCTACATTGAGGACTGCATAGGTTCCACATTGCTTGTAACCTTGGCCTCTGGACTCATCTCTTTTCTTGTTTGAGCAACCACATATACTCTGTTCTTTGTTCAAAATAACCCAGAAGCAATTAGTCACCAGTTCGTTTACTCGTTAGTCACTCGTGCCTGGGACGTACTTATACCATAGAGAAGAAAGTGTTTTTCTTTGCTGTGTTTCAAACATGGCTACAGCCGCACAGGGGCAATGCATACACCCCTGGCATTAACAAAGCCATAGGGGAAACCAGAGTATTATTATCGCTTTATTTCCAATGCACAAGATTGTGATATCCTATTAGATATGAGTGCTAGGTCTTCGGAATCCTTTGTCCTTTCTTCTTCAGCTTTATGGTTGCTGGCATATGCCTTTAACTTCTTGCAAGAGTGATATACTCAATTTATGGGTTTTTTGTTATAGCACATATGCATACCAAAGTGAAGCTTCTGCTCCTATACTAGAGTCTCAAATTAATGACTTCCTCACTTTTTTTTGTGAAACACATTTTTGCAATGTGCTTAGTAACACACACTGAAGGTGTACTACTGAATACATCTATTTTAGGGGAGAATCCTGCAGCACTGTAGATAAATTAGAGAGTAGGCAACAGACACAACATGGATCTGCCATTTTCACCTTATCTTTTGAATTTGGCGCTGTTTCAATTCTTTCCCATAAAGAAACTGCATCACATAATTCGGTCTTGGGCAACCTCAACACAGTTCTATTTTTAAGTTTGTGTAGAGCTGGCAAGGCTGCTGAAAAAAAGAGCTTGATTGAAGCTGAAGACGCAGGATTTTTTGCCTCATTGAGTATCAAAAGATCAGCAGCATGGACACATAATAAAAATGACTAGTGAAGTTAGTCATACCAATAGAAAATGCTCGTACTCAGCTGGGAATCAATGCAGGATATTTCCTTGTAACTGCTTTTTATCTCTTTCTTTTTGGATGCACTCAGGCAATTGTGTATAAGGCGGAAAAATCTTCGCTAGCGATTTATCAGCTGAGTTGTAATTCACACAGGGCTTGCTTCGTCGTACGTTTACTGTACAGCAGTAAGTTTGTTTTTATTTGCTGCTTTGCATGAAACATGGCTAGAACTGTACATGGACTGTGCTTGCATGTGTGGCATCAACAAACCCATACAGGAAACAGAGTTATGAGTATCAGTTTATTTTAAGACACACAAGACTGTCACACTCTACTTTGATGCTGACAGGTAAGAGATCGGGGAAACCAACTTTCTTCATACATACTGTGAAGAAATTACAAAATTCTTCGTTGTTACAAACTCGTTCAGCAAGAAGGCAAGAGCATGTGATTCCTGCAACATAGTAATCATATGGAATAAGACAAACCGAACACAGGTTCGTTACAAGTCACTTTGTGGTTGTTTGCCAGGAACACGTGCTTTCTTAGCCCCTCTGCCATAGCAATAAGGCAGTTCTAGACAAGGTACCCAACATGAGAGGCTTTAAATGTATGACAGTTTTTTTTGGGGGGGGGGGGGGTGCATTGGAAACTACTTCCTGGAGAATAGGACAGTAAATCTATCTGCGATAGAATACAGTGTAAATGATAATGCACCTTTTCCTGCTCCCTGAAGCAAGGTGAAGCGCGATAAATATAAGGCACATGTTTCCTTTAAAGCTGAATACATGTGGTAATCAAGCTTTCAAAATTGAGACGTTGTAAGGCACTGATTTCATATATTGAGCACCCTCTTGCAAAGCAAATAGTACAATGTGCCAGCGTGAAAGAAGACGACGATCGTGTGGCTCGTTGCCGGGTTTTTGCGGGAACCAGTTTGTCGTGACTAACGCTTCATCAATAACAATAACAACTGTTCGTTGGCGTACGCTAGTTGCATTCTAAAAAGTTGTAGACTGGTGTAGCTGGGATGAAACTCCTGAATGTCGGGTCAGCAGGCGAGCACTTTAGCCCCTGACCCACCGTAGTGAACGCAACATAAAGCAGTTGTGTGGCTCTGGGGTAGAAAATTGGCTGCTTCACAAAATGCCTGGGATCACTTTTGGCTTTGTGATTTTTATTCTTTGTGGTCTACAAATATTTTACTCACTGGTATTGTGACTGAAACGAGCATTAGATTTCTTGACGCGATTTCTTTATAAAAACTTATCATGGTAAGATTTCCAATGTCTGTTTTAAAGAAGGCAAAACCTTACTCTGGGCTTATAACCTGCGGAACATGTCTACATTTCATGGTTCCTGGTTGTGCACCATATGTGTATGGAAAAGGGTTTTATGATTTACGTGGCAAGTATTTCATGTCATTCAAGTGATGACGCGTTCATCGTGTTTGTGATACACTCATACCCCTATATGCCAGTTTTGGTACGTACTAGTAGAGGAGGTGATCAAGCAAGCACCCATAAGTAGGCAGCTAGATAGATAGATAGATCGAAACGGTCAAAATACCTTGATTTCGCTGAAAATGCTTTCATGCTCGGATGGTGTACACACACTTATCAAGATTAAATTCGAAAATCTTATGATACATAGTAAAAAATTGTGCATGTGACAACCGTTTTCATATTTTAAAAGTTGGGTTGTTTGGGTAGAGCATTCATTTTCATGGGAGGACAGAAATAATTATCATCATGAACAGGCACATGCTCTATTTGGCGTCTTGCTCATCCTTGTCATGCTGTGCTTCTGTGACAGGTTCGGTGAATAAAGCCAGTTGGGCTAGCAGTGAAACGTTATTCTCTGACAAGAGAATGATATGTGGTGTTTAACGTCCCAAGCCCACCAAATAAATATGAGAGACGCCGTGTGGAGGGCTCCAGAAATTTCGCCCACCTGGGGTTCTTAACCATGCACCCAAATTCTTATTTCGTAATCAGCATCCATATTTTAGTGATTCTCAATGTCGGTATCGTCATCTCTCTCTCATTTTGATGACAAATTTCTCAGAAAAGTCCTATATATAGGATGTGGTAAAAAAGACTCGTAGGTAACATTAATTCAAATTTTTCATCCCCTCTCCCACTTCGAACTTCTACACCGTGCTAGCCTTTGCAGGACTAAACTTCAGGGGATTTTGATACCTTTGGGTTCCTTTTAATGGTAAGCTTTCTTAGAAGGTTAGTAGCGAGGCGGCTCAGGGGTGTGTATTTGTTCTTCTTGCGTCCTCGTTTTTTCGCTGTGTTGATTTGAACATGCATAAAATACATCATCCTAAAATTTGAAAATAGTCAGCCCAACAGCAGATATAGCAACACAAGTGACACGAGGACAAGCACAGGCTTCGAACTGAAATTTTAATCAACATAAAATATATAGCCCCACTCAAAATATTTACGCGTTCATGGTAGAAAAAAGTAATAAGTCAAAGGCCTGGTGCTGGTATCAAGATGACCTGCAAGATCTTGTGTTGTCTGGAACAGAGGCTGGACACCACATCACCAATTAACAATCAAAACTACGGTTTTTACTTTTTGATAGTGTTCCTGCAACCGTACATTTATGCACAGTTAAGTTTGTGCGTGTTGTGTGTTCTCCTTGAGGAGGATCAAAGTCTTGTCAATGATATAATTATCGGCGCTGATGAAGCAGGAGGCAGCTGCGTGTGAGACAATGAAAATTTGAAGGTATATTGTAGCAGAATATTGACAGTCAGATATTTACAGCTTGTTGAAGCACACTGACAACAGCAGAAATGTAAACAGCGTCTTACTCTTCTACTTCACTCTTTTAAGTTAGAGCCTAGACCACTGTTACTACATACAAAGCACCTCGTCTCACTGATAAACCACTGAGTGGTTACGTCCCAGACAAAAGTTGCATCGTACGGTGTCTTACTTACCTATCAGTCAAGTGATTGCAGCCTAGACTGAAAGAAAACCAATTTCATCCAGTGTTTATACCCTTGAGGTAAACAAATAAAATTGAAGGTGACCACTGCTGGTCCACCTCAGCATTTTGTTAGCCAATCAGTTTACCGCCAACTTAGGCCACTCCTTTTATGACTGACCTAATCTTGATACCAGTGTTTTCACAGTTTCCGCAGGCCTTGGCTCTCTTTCTTATCATGGCTCTCTCCGTCTTCTTTACAAGCTGTCAGTGATTCTACGCTGCGCAGATTTATTTCAAAATTGTTGACACATTCTGCGCCACGTGTCCGTGGGCACACTTGCACCGAACGCCAGAAGCGAGAGCTCGTTCACATACCACTGCTTAGATATCGATGTTGTAGACCTGTGCCTTTGCGCCATCTTCCCGCACTCAGCGAGACGAAACCGTGGGCTGCTCGTTACAAATAATTGAGAACCGGCCGCCATTGTCCTCTCGGATTGTGGTGGTGGTAGGTTAGGAGAGGAGAAATGCACCTAATTTCTGCAGCCGGGAAGCAAGAGATGTTAGCGTGTCTCTCGCATTCGAGCCGCGCGTCACCGCGCCATGACCTTCCGCCCGAGCCTGCCTCGGGGAAGCAGTGGCAGGGTCATGTAACCAAAACCACGGAGAGCTGCCAGCTGGATGCCCCTGGAACAACCCGAGCCGTTCAAGTGAAGCCCTTCGCCCTCCATAGATAAGCGCACCGTCAAAAGACCACGCGGAAAGAGAGCCGAAAAAGTAGTTGTATAACGTATAGTGCCACCTGTCTATGCTGCACAATTGATATACGAGTGGCAGAACGCAACAGACACCCGTCCCTTTGACCCACATAATTGCGTCCACAGCACCAAGATATGCTGTAATTGATGCCTCCTGCAGACTCAACAAAGCATTGTGGTGCATAGCTTAGCTATGGTTCAAAGTTCTTTCAACAACACCAGTGCAAACACATAACTGAAATTGCTTATTCAATGAATCGGTCAAACAGGAAAGTTTCTAAGCATATGGTTACAGGAAAATTCGAAAAAGTGAAATACATGGATAGAGACGTTTTTTTGGGTTCTCATAATTAGAAATACGATTGCCAGCGCCTGTTTAGGAAAACAGAAGTTCTCTTGACTCAACCTCGTGATGGTGCTCCGAAGCTTCAATACTTTTGACTGCAAAAAATTGGCTTACCTTGATTCATTCACATGTACTATGTCGCCGCTTTTCGTTTTCCTTGATTTGTGTGGTCTCTGTTATTTCATGCTTCACGTCGTTGTTTTTTTTTCAGCATTAGCATGTTGCATTAGCATTACCTCGTGTGTAGGCACCACATTTGGGTGTGCTGATAAATTTGAATTTGATGTTGGCACTACTTTTCATCTCACTTGTGCTGCTGTGTTTAGCGCTGAGCAGTTTCAAGTATAGAATACAAACTAGTCCACGGCCACATATGTTGTTCCATGCGCAGAAACCGTGGGGTACTAGCCGCACACTCAGAGTCGAATGTTTTTTCATTGCTCGTGCAGCCATGGAAGCGAATAACGAGCATTGATTGAGCATGCGAGTGTCACATGGGCACTTTCTATCGGAAGTGAATTTATCAACCGTGATTGACTCATCTCCGCATCTAATGCAATCAAGAAACTTGGACTGGATAGCCATCGAAACTGTATCGTGTGATGATTGTACTTTGAAATCAGAAATGGTCGGCAGCTTTTCTGAACGATGTAGTGGTTAAAGCACCGCGCATAGTAACAGTTCAGTTAATACGAGTTCGATACTACTACGCCTGCAAAATGAACTATTTGACCCCAGGTTTAAATGTGTAACTGGGAATACAAATGATTTCAACAGGAATTAACTTAGATCAACTGGTCCCAGTTGCAGGTTTTCACGCACTTCGGTGGAGACCCCGCCGATCTAACATCAACGTGCGGCAGACACGCAGTCTTTCACTTTACGCTTCGGCCTGCGACGCCCGAAAGGCCTCGAAGTGGCACATCGCAAAGTTATTTGCAGGTCGGTCGACACATGCGGGGTTGCACGTGTGGTGATGTATGGGCCCGACCGATGCACTTTTAGAGCTAACACAGACATTGGAATAAACGCAGGTGAACATTTAATCAAAATAGGACAATGGCAACGAGAGTACAAAAAAAAAATAACAGGGGAAAACAACAAAAGTTTGCGCGATGGAGAAGAACAGCTATAAAAACGTATGCTTTAAAAGAACACTACAACAGGTACAGGCAAAACACAAATACGCGGAATGATAATAAAATAACAACATGATGGAAAGAAAAGAGGGATACAAGGAAATAATTACGGACCAAAGATCGTGTTCGCGCCTCTGAGCTTCTACGTGCGATGCAGCGCACACAACTGGAATTATTGAAAAGCTGGTTATAATAAAATAACAGTTTAAAAAAGTCCAATAAAAAGTTTCTTATGGACCAGACCAGGTCTCCGTACCCGTAGGGAAGTGGACAGGTGCCGCTGAAGATCTCACCAGCTTAGTAGACGACGAGCGTGCCCGGTATTGCAGCCGTCTCAATACGTTGCGCGGGTCACTCCGTACTCCCCGCCTACGCGAGTCTTGCGACACCAACGACCACGCTTCTTGCTGGCTCCACGTCAACTGCCGATCCCGAAGAAGTCAAAACTTTCTCGGGGCATATGCGCGCTCCCTTACCCCCTGGAGGCCATTTCCTTTTCCCCGAACACATGTGTATCCCCTTCGGTACAGGTGTAGGGAAGACGCAGCAGCGCCACTGCTGCGTCGTTATTAGCCGAACGTCATCCTCCCAACACAAAAGCACCCTTCTTTGGACTATGGGGCGCGCGGGCGAGACGAAAATTGCAGTCGTTTTTAACAAAGCCCAATTCTCAAGAATATTGATGCGTAATATTCAAGGAAATCATCAACACGCGCTGTTCAAGAGCTTCAGTGTTCCGGTCACCCACCAATGCGTTTTTTTTTTTTTTTTGCGCACCATTTCGCTGCCGTGGGCGACATTGCGCAGAATTCAAGACGCACCGTACTCAACTGTCACACCATGACGAAAGTCATGTTTTGCGCGCTAAGCCATGGCCCCACACATGCGATAAGAAAATGACCAAAATACTGCACACTTCAGAGGTAATTCACGTAAGCATTCTTCGATGGCACATATTCAGAAATAAATGCTATAAGCGGTGAACGAATTTCAAACATTTAGACGCCTTAAAACAGAATAAATTAAAAGAAATCTTAGTCTAGTTGCAATTTGTGCGCATACCAAGCACTAGTCCCGCCCCAATGCGCTTCATTAAAAAAATAATATCTAGCCATGTTCAGCACGCAGGCATGCCGTGATAGACCTCGAACATAGAGGTAACATAATAAGGGTCTCTCAAAGAAGTCTACCATTTGCAATTGTATATCACCTTAAGTTTCTAAAAAAGCTCCTGGAACTACAAGCCTGACAATAGGTTTAAATAGAGGCTGATCTCCGACAAAAACACATACAAATAAAACACTCAAAAAACTTATGAGCAACTTCAAAAACAAGTCAAAACGTTTGAGCACTATTTCTCAAAAACTTGTCAGTTGGTGGCGCTCAACTGACGAAGCGTAACTGCCAACTTTGACCAGCGCACGAGGCGGTCGCTCTTTTGGAGCCATTCTCACACACCAGGGAAAAGAAAACACTGGACGGTCGTCAACACTACGGTTGTATTGCGCCAGTTTGCCCCGGGTAAATTGTCAATAGAAACGTTGAGTGGCAAGACCGCGCCTCGCCGCCCGATCCTTTCCGCGTTGCTCGCAGTGGCAGCGCTGCAGTCGAATAGTGCTGAAGAGCCGCGTGCCGCGTGCAGAAATGCTATGCGCTTCGGCTCCTCCGTCGCGCTTCCTTGATGCAGATTTCTTCGTACCTGCCCATCATTCATGTCTAGCACATGATGCCATAGCCTTGAAGTATGACACGCCAATCTACTGAATTTGAGCTCCATAAAATCTCTTGTAACAGATCAAAAATAATTCAGAAAGGGTGTGCCTTATACTGATTTCTTCTCTCTTAACTCTTTCTCTATTGCTTGGGCGTCTACAATATTCAGATTAACTGAGCCGATTGATTGGAATTTAGCTGTGCTCAAAAAGCTGTCAGATTAAAAGCGAATACTGTGTCACACGCACGCATAACCAGAAAGACATAAGTAGAGAGGGCAGAGGAAGGAATCTGAACCCCCTACACCACGAAATGTATTCGTAATTTAACTTTTCAGAGTACACTGAAATATTTACACGCATTCACAGCCACCACCAAATGCCAAATTTCGGCGTTCTGCAGCACACCCCACCCCCTCGCAAAAAAAAAAATCTGCCATGGGTAGTTCTGCGCCAATCGTTTACAGCGTATCTCTACAAATGCGCATGGCAGATTTCACCTCTTTGACAGTATGAGGTCTCAAAACTAGTTATATATATATATATATATATATATATATATATATATATATATATATATTATCAGCCTGACTACGTCCACTGCTGGACAAAGGCCTCTCCTATGTTCCGCCAGTTACCCCAGTCCTGTGCTTGCTGCTGCCAATTTATACCCGCAAACTTCTTAATCTCATCTGCCTACCTAACCTTCTGTCTCCCCCTAACCCGCTTGCCTTCTCTGGAAATCCAGTTAGTTACCCTTAACGACCAGCGGTTATCCTGTCTACGCGCTACATGCCCGGCCCACGTCTTTTCTTCCTCCTTATTTCAGCTACGATATCCATCACCCCAGTTTGTTCCCAAATCCACTCTGCTCTCTTCTTGTCTCTTAAGGTTACACCTACCAGTTTTCTTTCCATTGCTCGCTGCGTCATCCTTAATTTAAGCTGAACCCTCTTTGTAAGTCTCCAGATTTCCGCTCCGTAGCTAAGTACCGGCAAGATACAGCTGTTATATACCTTCCTCTTGAGGGAAAGTGGCAATCTACCGGTCCTAATTTGAGAGTGCTTGCCAAATGTGCTCCACCCCATTTTTATTCTTCTAGTTACTTCAATCTCGTCGTTGGGCTCCACGGTTATTACCTGCCCTAAGCCGACATAGCATTTAACAACTTCAAGTGCACTATTACCTATGTCGACGCGCTGCTCTTTTCTGAGGTTGTTGTACATTACTTTTGTTTTCTGGCAGATACATTCTAAGACCAACCTTTCTGCTCTCCTTGTCTAAATCCGTAATCATGAGTTGCAATTCGTACCCTGAGTTACTCAGCAATGCAATGTCATCGGCGAAGCACAGGTTACTAAGGTACTCTCCATTAACTCATCCCTAACTGTTCCCATTCTCGGCTTCTGGAAACCACTTGTAAGCATGCGGTAAATAGCACTGGGGAGATTGTGTCCCCCTGCCTTACACCCTTCTTGATTGGTATTCTGTTGCTTTTTTTATGAAGCACTATGGTAGCAGTTGATCCCCTGTAGGTTTCTTCCAGGATGTTTATACATACTTCATCAACGCCCTGATGCCGCAGTGTCTGCAGGACGGCTGATATTTCTACTGAATCAAACGCCTTCCCGTAATTTATGAAGGCTATGTATAGTGGTTGGTTATACTCTGAGGATTTCTCTATTACCTGGTTGATAGCATGGATGTGGTCAGTTGTTGAGTAGCCTGTTCGAAATCCTCCTTGTTCCTTTGGTTGATTGAATTCTAATGTTTTCTTTACTCTGTTAGCAATTACCTTTGTAAATAGCTTGTATACTACAGAGAGCAAGCTAATTGGCCTGTAATTCTTCAAGTCCTTGTCATCTCCTTTCCTATGAATTAAGATGATGTTAGCGTTCTTCGAAGACTCTGGTACTCTTCCCGTCATAAGACACCTCGTAAACAGGGTGGCTAGTTTTTCTAACACAATCTGTCCTCCATCTTTCAGCAGATCTAATGTTACCTAATCCTCTCCAGCAGCTTTGCCTCTTTGCATGCTCTCCAAAGCTTTCTGACTTCTTCTATCATTACTGGTGGGGTGTCATCTGGGTTACTGCTAGTTCTTATAGTATTAAAGTCGTGGTTGTCCCGGCTACCGTACAGATCTCTGTAGAACTCCTCCGCTATTTTAACTATCTTATTCATATTGGTAGTTATTTTGCCTTCTTTGTCCCTTAAAGCATACATCCGATTTTTGCCTATCCCAAGTTTCCTCTTCACTGCTTTAACGCTTCCTCCGTTTTTCAGAGCGTGTTCAATTCTCTCCATATCATACCTTCTTACATGGGATACCTTACGCCTATTAATCAACTTCGAAAGCTCTGCCAGTTCTATTTTGTGTGTTGTACTTGAGACTTTGATAATTTGACGCTTCCTACTGATATTCTTTGTTTCCTGGGAAAACTTCACCGTGTCCTGTCTAACTACCCTGCCTTCAACTTCCACTCCACACTCCGTATGATACTTGCCAGATTATCATTGATTGTATCTACGCTAAGGTTGGTTTCCTCACAAAGTGCGGCGATGGCGTAGGGGTTAAACCATCCACCTCGCGTGGCGCAAGGTGCTAATGCGATGAACTGTAAGAACAGTGTTGATGCCATATTCGCTTAGGGCTAGCAACAAATTTAGATTTCGCTTCAGTCAGTTAGAGTTTCAACATGTATACAGATTGTTATTGTGTCACTGATTGTTATTGAGTTAATGAGCGCTTTAATGCAAATTCTGTGAATTGGTTTTGTTTTGTACAGGGTGTAAAGCGCGAGACAGACGTGCAATTTTCCGTGCAATGCGGTGTGCGGTGCGACGATGCGACAGCCGGAGTGGTGACGTTTCGTGACGTCTCGTGACATATCACCGCATCGCACCGCCGCATAGCCGGTGCGGCGAGCATCAAACCGGCCAGATATTTTCGTCATCGCATCACACCGCCGCATTGCAGCAGCCAATCAGAACGCGAGCAGCCGAGTGACGTCACGCTGCTAGTGGCGTCATCTCCCTGTATCCGCTCCCATCATCCGTGATCTAGGCCAGTTCAAGCGAGTTGATGGAGCGGTGCGAGCGTGGATTCGCTGACATTGCCGACTGCGGCGGCGTGACAAACATCGAGTACATTTCCCTGGTTACGTGATATCTTTCCTGATTGAATAAAGTGATGTTAAAATTGTGCCATTTCTGCACGACAATGCCCGTTTTGAAACTGTTAGCGAGATCAGCGATTGTGAACAGCGATGCAAGGTCATTTGGCAGGTAAACACGGCTACCAGCGTTTCTGCGCTGGTTTGCTTTGCTTCTTCACATTGATGGCATCGAGAAAGTAATAGCGTATGCAAACGAATTAAGTACGAGTGCGAAGTTCAATAGCGTTGTCAAAAACAAGCGCTCGATGACGAGCTCGCGTAATAACGGCGTAGGCGACGGCCGGAACTCGCCATGCTAGGCCTACCTGTCGGAGCCGTCATTAATCAGCTGTTACCGCTGTTGTGACGCGCTTGTCGTTCACGAAGACATTTTCTTCATTATTTTTATGGAACGAAGCGCGGCTGTGCAATGTTGCTTCTTTCGAGCTTCATTACGAGGATACAAAGTCGTCCGACCACGCATGTCGAGGCGCCCCGTGGGGGTGGAGCCAGTCGCTCAGAGCTTCTTCGCCCCCGCTGCACAATGCACGCCACACCATGCGACACCACACGCCGCATCGCATGAAAAATTGCACGTCTGTCTCACGCTTAAAGTGTGTTCGTCTTGCCAAGCCTGTCTCCCATTTCTCTCAAATCCATCTTTTCCAAGCTCTCCCGAGATAAATTCAAGACACTAGGTGGCCAGACTGAAGTTCAAGACAGCATTTAGACTGTAGTTAGGTGTAGTTAAAACTGATGAATTTACTTTTAGAGATTTTGCTAGTAATATTCTAGGTTTTCACGGTTTGTTGTTTGTTTATTCAGTGCCAAGTTTTCTTTTCTAGTTTTTCTTCTTGTTTGTTAACACACTGTGTTTGCTGTGCTGACCAGCGTCCTCGGAGTCTATCTCCACTAACACTTGCTTACGAGATCTGTGACAGCCACCATGATGATGATGATGTAACCCGCAAGCTTCCGTAACATCGTATACATAAACCCAGCGGAGGACTCACAGGCATCGTTGTAATTTTTGATGTTGCCTAATCAAATTCCAAAGCGGCAACTGTGTATGTGGGTTGATACCAATCCAGTGATGTGGGCTCTGTGAAAAGCTTCTCCCGACGATACTTTATGCCATACAAGGCATTTGGACAACCCGGAACACTATAATGCGAGCTTATCTCCGACAGCATTACTAATTCACAGCGGTGTTGCATGCAACCTAAAGTCGTTCATGTAGTGCACCTTAAACCTTACTGTGTATGCAGACAAACTGTGGAACATCATTTTTAGCTTGTTTTATCAATTCTCTTCAGATGCATTTTCACCAGCATGGGGTGCTTTCAGCATCAGGTGAACATTCTTCTTTTGAAGGGGGGTACTGTCACGCACCCTTTACTCAACTTTACCTATTAAGGTTTCCTGCATAAAAATTCGGCCGATTCCACGTACCTTAAAGTCGAAATTATGCGAAGCATGCGGAAGGAAGGTGACCATGTTGCAATTTTTTGTTTAGCGAGACGTCATGAAATGATGCTGAATGTATATATATATATATATATATATATATATACATATATATATATATATATATATATATATATATATATATATATATATATTGTAGTGAAGAAGAAGAGCTTCAGCGGCATTTCTCGGCGCATCAGGAGCATCGCCATCAGCATAAGCTCGTGCTTATGCCGTACTTTGACGAAAGCCGAGGCTAACTACTCCGTGACCGAGAAAGAGTGTTTAGCTATTATTTGGGCCCTTGGAAAATTTTGCCCCTACCTGTATGGCCACGCATTCGACGTCGTCACTGACCACCACGCCCTTTGTTGGCTATCCACACTTAAAGACCCTTCCGGACGACTTGCTCGCTGGGCGCTCAAACTTCAGGAATACGACATCCGCGTTATTTACAGATCTGGTCGTAAGCACACGGACGCCGACGCCCTTTCTCGCTCACCCATATCGGATGAAGGTGTTTGCCTTTCTTCCCTCGAGCCTGCACTTGCGTCATCCGCCTTGCGCAACATGACGGTGGAACAACGAAAGGATCCCTGGATCAGTGGCCTCATAAGCATTCTTTCTGATCCTCTCACTCCTTCGCCGTCTCGCGCTCTCCGCCGCCAGGCTAGCAACTTTTGCCTAAGGCATGATCTTCTTTATCGACGCAACTACCTTTCTGACGGTCGCAAGTGTGTCCTTGTGATACCCCGCCATCTTCGAGCTGCCATCTGCGAAGCTTTTCACGCGGACCCACAGTGCGCCCACGCAGGCCTCTTCAAGACATACGCTAGGCTTCGACTCAGATATTATTGGCGTGGCATGTATAACTACGTGCGAAAGTTCATTCGCTCGTGTGCTCAGTGCCAACGACAAAAGTTACCTTCCGGGCACGTCTACCCGTCACAACCTCTTCCTTGTCCTAGTCGACCTTTTGATCGCGTCGGCATTGACATTTACGGACCACTACCATCAACTCTAGCTGGCAATCGCTGGATTATTGTTGCGATAGACCATCTGACACGCTATGCCGAAACAGCCGCGCTGCCGACT
The DNA here is from genome assembly GCF_043290135.1 of Rhipicephalus microplus. Classification (NCBI taxonomy): domain Eukaryota; kingdom Metazoa; phylum Arthropoda; class Arachnida; order Ixodida; family Ixodidae; genus Rhipicephalus; species Rhipicephalus microplus. Next base: position 37,820,713 of record NW_027464585.1, read on the forward strand.
GCCACAGCCCGTGACGTTGGAACGTTTCTGTTGCAACGTTTCATTCTGCGTCATGGTGCCCCTCGCGAGCTCCTAAGTGACAGAGGCCGTGCCTTCCTTTCTGACGCCTTGAAGGCAGTACTCAACGAATGCCGAATCGTGCACCGCACAAGTACAGCGTACCACCCTCAAACAAATGGCATGACGGAGCGCTTCAACCGTACTCTTGGCAGTATGCTGTCGATGTACGTCGCCTCTGATCATTCAAATTGGGACCAAGTTATCCCGTTTGTCACCTACGCGTATAATACTGCCGTACAAGCTACTACTGGGTTTTCGCCATACTTTCTTTTGTACGGACGAGAACCTTCAAATACAGTAGACACTATTCTTCCATATAAACCTTATGAGTCCGAAAGTACAACTCTGTCCGAAGCCGCCCGACATGCTGAAGAATGCCGCCAGCTTTCCCGCTCTTTTTCTACCGAGGACCAGTGGCAGCAGCAATCCCGCCGGACTGGGGACCGTTCGGCTCCAAACTTTCCACCTGGTTCATTAGTATGGCTTCGGGCACCTGCTACCGCGCCTGGCCGCTCCGCAAAACTTCTTCCCAAATACATCGGGCCATACCGCGTTGTAGAGCGAACGTCACTCGTCAACTATATCGTGGAGCCCGTCATCCCATCCACAGACCTACGCTACCGCGGCCGCGACACTGTCCACGTCTCTCGTCTCAAGCCATATTACGACCCATTAGTCGTTTCTTCTCTCTAATCCGCCAGGATGGCGTCTTTTTGTGCGGAGGGCGATTGTAGTGAAGAAGAAGAGCTTCAGCGGCATTTCTCGGCGCATCAGGGGCATCGCCATCAGCATAAGCTCGTGCTTGCTGCGCTTGGCCGGACGCTGCTGACTGCTTCGCTTTCTGCGTTCTGCGCTGCAAATAAACCCCGTTACAAGATATATATATATATATACATTGCACGCACAGACATATGTTGGAGAGTTGCAGATCTTTATAATACGAATTGTTTGCACATGTGCAACGATGTCAACTGGAACATCCATATCAGCAAAACCAGAAGTTTATATAAAGCGCTGATGCTGGCCCCCTGTACACTGCTATATAAATCGACTTCAGTGCATGACACCTTACAACAATTGACGTTAGCCAAACATGACGGCTGTATCAAACATATGTTGTGCTTAAAAAATTTGGTAGCAGTACTGCAACCACTATTGACGTTTCACGAAGATTACCGTCTATTTGAAAAGTAGTTCCAAGACCTTGCGTAGCTCTGTGGTAGAATGTTTGACTACCTGGCAGAAGTCTTGGGTTGGATTTCTGCTGGGACGAAGCTTTTTATTTGCATTCGTTGGGGGGTCAGCGTTGCCAATGTCAGACTTTTCTTACACTGACATTTATACCATGCCTTAGTTGTGTCGACGCTACCGATGTCGGATATTGCTTAACGCTGACGCGTTAGAATTGCCCATGAGGGTTTTCGTCGTTCCTGGGTAGATACTAAGTGTCAGTCACCTGTGGCACATACCCGCATACTAGCGGCACTTTCCTGCCCATGTGTATGTGCCACTGTTTGACGGGAAGTGTTTAACGACGTACACAATGCGATTGTGACATTATTCATGTCTTGACCAGCACGTAATATTTGTCAAACCATCTTACCCTCCTACGCTAATTTTGGTTCACGCCAAGTTAGGGGGGTGACCACGAGAGCACACAAACGTAAGCAGTTACATAGATAGATACGCTCAAAGTCACCGAAGTTCACCAAAAAATGCTTCACATTTAAAACTGTTAGCTCCACTAAGCATAGAACACATAGTAACGTTTGAGAAGCTTCAGCATTGTTTCGGAATGTCACCAACAGCTTGAAGGTTTGACCACTGGTGTATAAAAGACAATGCGTTGCAGCCAGATTACCAACAGGTGACGACTGTGATCACTGCTATCAACGTAGAGAATGCATTGCTTGCACTCTGAGGTTGTCCAGACACAGCTGATAAAGAGCTTCGTCTCTACTAGGCCAAATGCCACATTCCTCACCATCACAGCCACATGACATACAACTACTGCAAACACAGCATGAAAAATTCTGGCCAAAAGACTTCAATAAATAGATGGAAGATTACTAGATTCAGCTAAATCCAAGTTTTGAATTGGTTTAACCTAACTTTGACAGTAGGGTTGAGAGCTGGGCTAGTTGGTGAGACATCATTTAACCATATAGGTCCCCGTGAAAATTGCGCTACTACACCATATGGCTAACTTTGACACCTGCAACGAATATTCATTAAAAGAATGCAATGTTACGCGGGTTGATGCATAGCTTAACAAAATATTTGTGGCGCAATCGAGACAGGAAGAAAAACCGAGAGAAGACGGGATAGGGCACCACAGTACCAACTAGTTTATTTTCTGCACATCACCCAAATGTAAAGTAGAGAGTTTTATTTCACACCCACTGTCCTTTATTAATTTTTCGTTTAGTGGCGCGGCTAAAACCAGCTGGCCGTACACGTTACAAACCAGGAAATGTGTCAGAAATCGCGGTATTTCCAGAACATGAGAAGAATAATTTGACAGCTGGTCTCAGGACTGGTATTCAAAACTGAGAGGTAATGTCTATGTCTATATTAAGGCAATGTCTATGTTAAGCTACGAGTGAGTGACTATTCGTAGTACTGAAGACTGCTGCCTGTGCTGTGAGCAGCTGTGCATTGTTTTTTATTTGGCATGTGAGATCTTTAAATTTTTATTACAGTGTTTCTAAATTTACCTTAGTCATGTTTTTTGTGGTTTCCTTTCTCCAGACTCAGTGCAGAAGAGCAAACAGGATTGCTGTAATCAGCAAATAACTAATTAATTTGTCTAAATTATCACATACTCTGCATAGAACTTTGTGGTGTATTTGTCTTCAGGACGTCTTAGATTCAGTGGGAGAGTCAAACAGAACTAAAAGCAAGCATATTTTAACGGCTCAGTTGGGCAAAGTAGCTGGTGCATATCACTCTTCCCGTATTTCATATCGTCTTTGTGACTTATACTGCTCTACACACATGAAGTTGTCAGTGGTTTTCATATTCATGTGGTATATAAACATGTTTCCTCAAGACTTTTCCAACTGAAACGGCCTTTTTGACTTTTAGTTTGACATGCAGATCAAGATATTAAGCCTATCTGTATTACTAATCGCTGAAATGGTCACATCCACCATAGAGGCCGTCTAATTGATGAGCCACTGAAGGCACAAAAGTGCAACATGGGTGCTTCATAGTTAATGCAGTAATGTAGCTAAGGAATGGACATTGGGCAAATGGCCCACCCCTAAAATTTCCAGCAATGGGTGACCGAGCACCAAATAACACATACTCGACTTGCCTGCACTGAAGACCAAGGACGTTATCCCCCTATCCCTCCACTACACAATGTTCCGCCTATATCGCAGGTTATAAGTCCATCGCCCATGTTCAAGCATTTTTCAAGGTTCGTGCAACATTATGTTTTCAAACGATAACATTTTTTCTAAGAGAAAGAAATATAAACCTTTTGCGTGGGGAAACCTTTGGGTTTCCCGTAAAAGACAGTCTAGTTGTGCCAATATGCCTACTTGTGCTTGCAAGTGGACATAAATGATCAGTTCTTGGGTCACAGCATATTTTGAAGCAAATATGTCTCCTGTTACTGGCAAACGACTCTGCACCACTGAAAGTCTAGCAGCCTCGAAGCTTATAAATCTTACAGATGGCAAAATTTGTTGACAGGTCAACCAGTTGCCATTTATTTAGGTCTATATTTCTATGGGAAAGGTGAACATGTGAATTGGGCTATGTGACAGGGCATCAATGACAATGTTGACAGCTCCTATTATACGTTTCTGTCATGTTTCACATCTGCTGCAGTTCATATAGGTGCCACTATGGTAACTGAGGGATTGTAACATTTACTGATAAGAGATGTACTCAAATATTCTATGACAAAGAAATCACATCATTTTCTCAACGTAATAATGAATTGACATAAGCACTAACCATTTATGCGCACTTGTAAGCACAATTAGGTATATCACAATTGGAGAGTCTTTCTAGTACACCTGAGTACAGGGTAAATCCAAAGACTTAACAAGCAATTGACATAAGGTGTAGTATAGCATCAAGTGGGTGTAGTACCACCTAAGTCGATTGCTTTGTGGCACTTCAAAATTCAGTTGCACTGTGACATTGCTGGATATGTTTACAGGCCCGACCACATAATTCAGTATCATTTTTGAGAATCTATTTGCTTCAGTCTCCACCCAAAAGTGCTGTAATGCTGCTCAGATAGTGCGCATAAGTTTTCAGCACAGGTCAGGAAACTGATTGGGCACTATATTGCCACGGTTTATGTACAAGCCGCTGTGGCTTATACTCGTTTTGGGCTGAGAAGAAGAGAACATTCTCGTTTTTCTGGTGCAAGTCAAGATACGCGAAAGAAAGAAAGAATACGTGCGCGTTCTGTTGAGAACAGCCAACAGACGCACTGCTCGGGCCTGCTTGGTCGATTAGGCGATTGGTTCGGCGTCTACGGTCGGAAGCTGTTCTGCTTCACAGGTCCATTCTTGTTCCGCAACTGTTTTTGTGCATTGATAAGTATACCTTCATCCTATTTCATGAGGCCTGCCCTCTGGTAAGCCTCTGTTGCCCCTCAAGATCTGCCCCTGGAGTTGTTTCTCCACAATGGAACCCGTAGCGTTCCTGTCGCTTTGATACCGACCACCGGTGGGTTCATCCGCATGAAACATCCCAAGACAATTCAAACAAAACTTCGTGCGATCACTCCCCACTCTCTACTGATAACAGAGGTTCGTCAGTTTGGACACGGGGGGATACTATGCTGCTCACCAGACAAGGCTTGCATCCAAGACCTTCTGAAGTGCTCTACTTTTGCATCACATCCGGTGAGCTCTTTTATCCCAGCTCATCTAGCTTGCTGCAAGGGATTGGTTCGGGGGGAAGACACAAGTCTAAGCCCAGCAGAAGTCTTGGACATCTTTTCTCCAGCAGGTGTTATTTCTGTTTGCCGCTGTACCAAACAGGAAAACAAACAGAAAGTTACCACTGAAACTGTGATTGCCATATTCGCTCGAACAGATCGCCTTTCAGAGATCAAGGCATGGCCGCTTATCTATAAGGTCGAAGCTTTAGCTCCCCGTCCGTTGCAATGTGCTAAATTCTGGCGCTTTGGGCACATTACTAGAGGATGTCGATCGGAGACTCAATGCCGCATATGCGGGGCCATATACGGGGCTGTTCATAGTACTGCTGAGTGCCAGTCAGACAATTGATTGATTGATTTGTGGGGTTTAACGTCCCAAAACCACCATATGATTATGAGAGACGCCGTAGTGGAGGGCTCCGGAAATTTAGACCACCTGGGGTTCTTTAACGTGCGCCCAAATCTGAGCACACGGGCCTACAACATTTCCGCCTCCATCGGAAATGCAGCCGCCGCAGCCGGGAATCGAACCCGCGACCTGCGGGTCAGCAGCCGAGTACCTTAGCCACTAGACCACCGCGGCGGGGCGCCAATCAGACAATAAGACATGTTGTTTGTGCAAGGCAAATTACGCTGCAGATGATCCCAACTGCCCTGCAAGGTCAAAGGAACTTCAGGTGATTGAAATCATTGAAAGGAGATGATGCTCTCGTAGAGAAGCAATTGCAGAAATTCAAAGCAAGAATCAGGGTTTTGCCAGCATAGCAGCTCGTCCACCTCTTTCAATGGATGCATCACTTTCTCAGTCCATTTCAGCAATGGTAGAAAAGGCAGTAGAAAAAGTATTAGGAAACTTTTTACTCAATCTGTCCGACTCAGTCAATAATATTGTGGATCCACAGATGTCGGGCGTATCTGATCAAATAACTATGCGTATCCAACCTTCTAGTGCCTAAATCAATAAACCTGCCGAACATCAGTCAGATCTTAAATGGATTGAATGCTTTCTGACTAATCGCACTCAGTTTGTAACAACTAATGGCTATAACTCACCTCTTTCTAAAGTAACATCCGGCGTACCCCAAGGTTCCGTATTAGGCCCTTTACTTTTTCTTATATATATTAATGATCTCCCAGACAGCATTAACTCCTCTATAAGGTTATTTGCAGATGATTGTGTAATTTACCGCGAAATAAACAATGAATATGATAACCAATTTCTACAGTCAGACCTTGACACTGTCTCAACCTGGTGCAATAAATGGCTTATGACTCTCAACTCTAACAAATCTAAATGCATGTCAATAACCCGGCGATCTATTTCTCCCCCCTGTACCTACAGAATTAACGCCCTTCCCCTCCAGCATGTCTCTTCATATAAGTACCTCGGCGTTTACATTACCAACAATCTATCTTGGCACACGCATGTTACCTACATCTGTAATAACGCTAACCGAACGCTAGGATACTTACGCCGCAACTTTTCTCGCGCTCCGCTGTCCCTCAAAATTCTATTATACCGATCACTAATTCGCCCAAAGCTTGAGTACGCGTCCGCTATATGGGATCCCGTGCAGCAAAATTTAATTAACGCGTTAGAATCTGTTCAGAACCGCTCAGTTCGGTTCATTTGTTCTAATTATTCCCGTACTGCTAGCATATCAGAAATGAAATCTAACCTTGACCTACCCAATTTAACTGTCCGGAGGAAACTGGCGCGACTGCATTTTTTTCATAAGATATTTTTTCACAATCCATCAATGAAGCGAGACCTCATTTCACAACCGTCATACCACTCATCGCGCATTGATTATCAGCATAAGGTTGCCATTCCGTTTGCCGCACCAAATTCTTTTCAGCAGCCTTCTTACCAAAAACAGCCGCCGATTGGAACCACCTTCCCTCTTCCGTTGTATCAATAACAGACCCTTTGTTATTCAAGACTGCAATTTCTCAGCAATGCTTGTAACTATACGCAGTTTCCATTGTCTATCTTTGTCTTGTATGTGCTTGAATTCTTATACATTTTTAGTTGACTTATGTTGCCTTCCTGATTTGCGCATCTGTTACTTGTTTCTTTATTTTGTCTTTTTTTCTTGTGTGTTATATATGTTGTACCCACCCCCTCTGTAATGCCCTACGGGCCCTGAGGGTATTCTAATAAATAAATAAATAGATGCCTCTATCGATAATGAGGTCATCCCTTCCAGACTAACACAACTGAGCAGGAAGGTATATCTGATTCAGAATCAATAAGTAGTCAGGATGTAGATATGGATGCTCACCTTTTGAAACGCACCAGATCACCTACTAGCAACCTAATATTTCTTCTCACCCAAAAACAAAAATGAGTGTGAAGGAACCTAGGACGAAAGCGCACTTCTTAAAAGACAGTATCTTATATCAAGCAGTCGCTACTGCTTGCTTATCATCATAGGGTATCTTGGAGTACTTCAGTTGAACTGCCGTTCAATTCTCTCTGCAAATACAGACTTATTATACCTAATTTCTCGACAAGCTCCAGACATCATATTGTTACAAGAAACTTGGCTGTCTGATGATCAAAACTTCTAAAAAACTATCAGTGCTTTCGACTGGACAGAGACTCACGTGGTGGAGGATTTATGTTTTTCATTTCATCCAAAATTTGTCATAAAGCACACTTAGTTTACCAACAAATATCACACGATTATGAAGTATTGGTTCTGGAAATTCACTCTCCCGGATGCGCGCCACTATCTATAGTCAACCACTACTTTCCGGCTGAATTACAAGATGAAAGAGCCCTTGATGTGACTGTGAGTTTTTGCAGAAACAGTAAACTATTTGCGGGAGACTTCAATTCCAATCACGTGTCGTGGGGATCCCGCACTGATTCATCTGGAAAACGGTTGTGCGACTGGACTGATCAGAATAACCTTATTTGTTGGAATTTCAGAGTTGTGACATTCGTTCGATGTAATTCGAGGTCCGTCTTAGATTTAACATTTGCTAGCTCAAGTGTGACAATATCGTCTTGGACTGTTCTTGATACCGCCACAAGTGGTGATCACTTCCCCCTGGCATTTGAAGTCAGCATTTCTTTAGTCACGGTAGATCGCCATGTGCAAAGTTTTGTAAACTACTCTAAATTTAAAAAGAATTTACAGTCAACGCTGTCTTCCTTGCCCAATATGGAAGCAAATATGAAAGCTATGAGCCTTTGTTCCATCCTAAAGGGTACAATTAAAAAATCACAGTTCACTATATCTTCAACAAAGGGAAAATTCACATCTGTCTGGTGGAATGTGAATTGTGCCAGAGATAATAGACGCCGCAACGCTGCATGGAAAAAACTCCTTACCAACCAATATCTGACTAATTGGAGAAATTTTTTTTGCTAAAACTACCTTTAAGAGAACAGTTTCATTAGCTAAACTCGATTATGAAGAAAAACGGTATAGCTATCTATCTAAGAGCGGCAACAAGAAAGCTCCATTGAGATTTCTCCGTAATCGTAAAGCTATTACAACACACGTAAATATTGACTCAGTTATTTTTTCTCCAACTAAGTTGGAAGATACATTAACTGAATTTTCATTTGGATTGGAGAAAATCACATCACAAATTAAAATGAAGTGTGCAAAACCGTCATTGGGAATTGAATTTATTGAAGTAAGTAGGAATGAACCTGCGCACGTCGTTTGTATTCAGCCAAACACCGGTCCTGGACCAGATTGCGTCACTTCAGAAATGTTAAAAATATTATTCGACATCTCTCCTGAAGACCTCGTCAATGTTGTCAACTATTCACTTGAAAATAGTCGAATACCTCCTGACTGGAGACTTGCAAAAATAATACCGCTTCTCAAAAAACAGGGACTAGGAATGCAGATAGATAACTTTAGGCCAATCGCTTTAACATCCCATGTAGTTAAGGTATTATAAAGAATACTTTACATTACAGTTACGAATTTCATAACAGATAATGCGATACTCAGTGCGTGCCGAATTGGATTTACACCACGTTACTTTATGTGGTGGGCGCATGTTGATTTAGAGGCTCGTATAAAGCTTGCTCGCCACAATCGACAATATGCGGCCCTAGTAACCCTTGATTTAGCCAAGACATATGACAGTACTGAATATCCTATTCTTATCAATGCCCTAAAAGAGCTTACGTTCCCGCAGTACATAACAAATTGGATATACAAATTTTTAAAAGACAGAAAATTTTATTGCTCCCAACGAGGTGTTTCCACACCGAAGTATAAACAAATGAGAGGTGTTCCTCTGTTCTATCGCCTGTGCTATTTAACATTTTGTTAATTTCAATGCCACTGAGTGATAAGGTACAAGTATATGTATATGCAGATGATATCGCGTTCTTTGCATCTGACAGCGGTATTTATTTACTAATTTCGACTTTACAGTTTTATTTGGCAACATTGAAAACCTGGTTTCAGAAAATTTATATGAACCTGAACGTAACTAAAAGTGCTATAATAGTTTTTCCATTGGACGTACCAGTTACTATTTTTCTTCAGTACCATCAAGAAATAATTCCCCAGGTTCACTGTATTAAATATCTGGGTGTACTGTGCAATCAAAAACTGAGCTGGCGTGACCACATTGAACATATTAAAATTAAGGCTACACGCGCTGTTGGGATGATGCGTATGCTTGGCCGCCTCCCTTCCGGTCTTCGCAGAGATACGCTGATCATGATTTATCGCATGTACGTTCATCCGATCCTTGAATTCGGATGTGTATTATTCTATGGTAGACCAACATACAAAATAAACCACCTGATTCTCTTAGAGCAGCAAGCTCTTCGTAGTTGTGTAGGTGTGCCAAAATTCACTACCAACGATGTTTTCTATCACGAAGCTCGGATACCCACCCTTGCTTGCAGATTCCGTATTTTAGCAGTCAATACCTATTTAAAATTTTCTGAATCCACTTTAAGAAGGTGACAGTTTGTATTCTTTGCCGAGCCAGGGGTATTTTTCAATGAGCATTGGTCCAGTGTATATAAAACATAAGAGCTATTTGTCCAAACACTTCGAGATGCTTTAAATGCTAATATATTCGAGATCACACCATTTGTCAAACCAATCGGCCAAGTGCAAATAGAATTTGACGATATCTTCCCCATGAACGCTAAACACTTGCCCTCTAAATATTTGACTGGTTTATTAGAACAACACCTGTCTCAAATAGGTACTAATATAGTAATTGCAACGGATGCATCTATGAGTGGCGAGAAAGCAGGTGTGGGTATTTTTCTCTCTCATTATTCTGGTCATTTTTATTACGCCTCGCAGATTATACACCAATATTTAAAGCGGAATATGGCCGTTACACTAGCTAATCGTGAACTTCCTGCGACTCATTCGTCAGCTATGATAGTGACTGACTCGTATTCCGTGTGTTCTTTTTTATCATCGTCGTCTGCATCAGCAGTACTAAAAACTTTTACACCATTATTTCCAGCACACATTCGTCTAGTGCGAATGATATCAGTGCCAGCTCATCGTAGTATATTTAAAATTGAGATGGCTGATAGACTTGCGTGAACATCTCTTGATTTTCCGATTGTGCCAATCATGCCTCCTACAGCTTATGTAACAGCAGCGAGGTTTACAAAACTTTCCCTTCTTGAAGACTCATCAAAAATCATGATACTGAATTGAGATTTTTCGCACCTGCACTTCACATGGAACAATGAATGGTATCCCACGCGTAAATTGCAAGTCCTAATAACAAAATTACGTTGCCGTGTACCACCTCCTAATTTCTACGTAAACATGTCTGGTCTGGTGCCATCCCCTCTGTGCTCAAGTTGTAACGAACCTGAACATATTGACCATTTTCTTATCACATGTCAACATTTGAAAAATCAAAAAAAAACTACTACAAAATTTTATTTAAAAAACTAGGAATATCACTTAATACTCCCAATATATTGTCTTTTGGAGCCGCTTCATTGAGACACAGCGACAGGAACATCTGCGGGGCTCTCAGCGAATTTCTATATAACACAAGAAGATTACCTTGCTGAGGCAGTGATCAGCTCTCGAATTTTACTAGCCACACTACCATTTATTATTTAGCTGATACACTGCAATGATTCAACTTTCAGAAGAATTTCATATAACGATTACAGCTCAGATATTCAACAAATTCTATTATTTCTCTCCTTCCTCCCTTTTTTTCTTTTTTTACATTGCGACAAATAATTTCACAGTGAAAACACAGTAATCATATTCTCCTAGTCTAAAGAGCCTAAAGGTATTGACTTGCATTAATCACTGGCTTCTTGGCCAATCCCCCTTAGTGGGTGAGAACTGCAAAAGAAAGGAACAAGCAAATGCAAGTCAACTCTTGGCTGTCGGTCTTGTTTTGCTCGTGACAGTACTGGTGAAGGTGCTGGGTACGTCTACTTCGGCTGTGTCAGTTCTCTTGAAGACAGCTACATCTCCCAGAGCGAGAAGCAGCAGCCGCCTGCGTGGGTTACCCTCTGAATTCGGTCTCTTGGTATTGACACCCAAAAAGATGGCAACTCCGATAACAAGCCAGGTGATCCAAACCAGCGATACCCATGGTTCTCTTCTTGCGCATGTTTTTTCATGCGTCACAGACACCAAAGCCGTTCCATGAAGACATCTTCGAGTATGTTGATGACTGGCTCGACCACTTTGATCGGGTTGTTAGTATCAACGAATGGGACGATGTATATGAGCTGCGCCGAGTGTCTTTATACTTGGAGGATTCTGCGAAGACGTGGTACGAGAACCATCACGGCTCCTTCGCAACCTGGCCAGAGTTTAGCCGACTGCTCCGTGACGCCCATCGCAACACCGAGAGAAAGGAGAGAGCTGAACAAGCCATATCCTGCAGAATACAGCGGCCGAACGAACGAGTATCTATGTTTGTCGAGGACATGCTTCGGCTCTTTAGGCGCTTAAACCGTGCTATGCCGGAGGAAAAAAAATGTGCGGCAGTTGATGCGCGGAGTAAAAGAACAACTTTTCGCTGGGCTTGTGCGCAATACACCGACGACAGTCACCGAGTTCATCAGTGAGCCAAGCACGATGGAACGTACTCTGCTGCAGCGGTCGTCACAATACAAACGCCATATCCCGGCCACAGCATGCTCTATCGGCTCTGACAGTGCGAGACAGGCCCTCGCAGACTTCATTAAAACGTATCGTTCGGGATGATTGCGACAGCTTCAGGCAGTGAGATCCCATCCACCTGTGTCAGCCCTCACGGATGTAATCAGACAAGAAGTCTGGCAGGCTGTCACACCCCTGGCCCAAATGGCATCACCAATTCCCGAGGCCCCAGTGCTGTCATTCGCAACGGCGTGGCGGCCCCCTGCGCCACCGGCTACAGATCTTGTTATGCGGCTATTCTACGACAGTGCTTCGAGCCCACCTCTTGGCTCAAGGTTTTCGAGCACACCCTCCTATCTGTCGTCTGCCTCAAGACAAAGTGGCAGCAAGGCAAGCACGAGGCACACCTTGGATAACCGTCCGCTCTGCTATCACTGTGGCGAAGCGGGTCACGTATACCGGAACTGTCAATACCAGCAACTAGGTCTCCGCGGCTTCCACACTGATGTGCGATGCCCGCGCTACAGTGAGCACCCCCGCGGAATCGAAGCCTATCTCACGGCCCAGCGATATCCCTTCACTATTCAGCACCACCAGTCGAGATCACCATCGCCTCGCTGGTCTATGTCTTCCAGTTTGCTCTCATCGTCTTCCCCTCCTTTCATGAGCCGGTTACCAAGTCACCGCAGAGAAAACTAGGAACGGCTACTTTTGGGGGTGAAGTCGCGGCCCGGCAAAATGTAACTGACCTTCCTTCGACGCAACGACCCGACGAGGGCCCTTCCGGTTTTGCAGTGTTCTCCGACAGCAGAAAGATCCTTTCTGCCGAAACCAACGTGTTCGTCGACAATCATGCTCTGAACGCCCTCGTCGACACCGGTGCCAACTATTCCGTAATAAACGCCATCCCGTCATCTGAACTGAGGAAGGTTACCACACCATGGTAAGGAACCCAGTTGCGCATGGCAGGTGGCTATCTGGTGATGCCTACTCGTATGTGCACGGCACACATTCCAATACGTACGTCGACATTTGCGGGTTCTTTCCTGGTATTGCGCCTGTGCTTTCGGCCAGTCATTCTAGGAAGGGACTTCCTTTGTGAATACGGCGCCGTCATCGACCTCCATGAATTACTTGTGTCGTTCGAGGATCCTTTTTGCGCTGCAACTGACAGTACGCAATTCCAGAAAAGAGCGCTCCGTGTTACAGACGATTCTGTGACTCTCCCACCTTGAAGCACCCTCTTTGACAAAGTAGAATTGCGACAAGACTTGTCTGACGCGGTAATTGCAGAGTCCAATTTGTCTCTCCTTATTTCTCGACTAATCTGTGTTGCCCGAGGAATCATTCAGCCTAGCGACAGGCATGTTCACCTGCTAGTCACGAACTTCAGCGACCAATATCGCCACCTAACGAGACACACTGCCATTGCATATTGTGAAGAACTTGCCGATGCCGAAGGTTCGTCCACGTTAGCTTCATTTTCATCGAATGGCCACCCTGACGAGGCCTTCGCGAGCACTGTCGACGTAAACGAGAGATTACCTTCGGCTCAACGAGAAAGCCTTTTGCGTATACTCGGCTCATTTTAAGACTAGTTTGTCAAAGGTTAAACAGACACCACTTGCTCAGCATCGTATCATCAAGGAAACCACCGAGAGACTCATCCGACCACATCCCTATAGGGTGTCGCAAAAGGAGCAAGGCGCTATACGTGACGAAGTCTAGCAGATGCTTCAGGATGACGTCATCAGGCCATCTACCAGTCCCTGGGCTTCGCTAGTTGTGCTAGTAAAGAAGAAGGACGGTACGTTGCGTTTTTGCGTTGATTACCGTAAACTGAAAGGGGTCACCAAAAAGGACGTTTATCCTCTACCCCGAATAGATGACTCGTTGGACCGTATACGACACGCTAAATATTTTTCCTTCATGGATTTGCGTAGTGGCTACTGGCAAATCACAGTGGATGCGCGTGACTGCGCAAAAACGGCTTTTATTACTTCCGATGGCCTGTACGAGTTTAAAAAATTGCTTTTCGATCTATGCTCAGCGCCAGCTGCTTTCCCAAGAATGATGGATACGGTTCCAAAGGGGCTCAAATGGCAATCATGTCTTGTTTACCTTGATGAAGTCGTGGTCTTTGCAGACACGTTTGAACAACACGTCCAACGTCTTCAGGCAGTTCTTCAGGCAATCAGAACAGCGGGACTTTCTCTCAAAGCCGAGAAATGTCATTTTAGATACAAAGAACTGAATTTATTCGGTCACGGTGTGAGCTATGCCAGCGTCCTTCCAGATCTGGAGAAAACTTTTCTATTGCCGCCTTTCCCGTGCCCACAAATAAGCGCGACCTACGCCGACTTCTGGAGCTCTGTGGGTATTACAGGTGCTTTGTTAGAAACTTTTTGAAGATCGCTGAACCCAGAAATAGCTCACAAAAGACGGTGTCTTGTTTGCTTGGGGTCCCAATCAGTTACATGCGCTCGACAACCTCCGAAACATCCTCCATGCTCCGCCTGTACTGGGTCACTTTGACGAAAGCGCCGACACAGAATTACACACTGACGCCAGCAACGTTGAACTAGGAGCGGTATTAGTTCAGTGGCATAATGGCGTAGAACGCGTAATTGCTTCTGCGAGCAGAACATTATCCCCAGTGGAGAAAAACTATTCTGCAACCAAAAAGGAATGCCTAGCTGTTGTCTGGGCCATAACAAAGTTCCGCCAATACTTGTATGGCCGCCCATTCAAGGTAGTTAGGGACCACCATTCCCTTTGTTGGCTTGCGAATCTCTAAGATCCCTCAGGTCATCTAGCACGATGGAGCCTTCGGCTAAAAGAGGTCGAGAAGGAGGAGGAGGAATAAACATTTATTGAAATGGCATAAAAAGGTTTTCGTGGATGAAGCCCACTCCATCCACGAAAACCAGGGCCCCACTGGCCCGAGCGGCTCGCTCGGTCTCGTCCAAGGTTGCCTTTTGGCTTCCCAGGTCCTGCCGGGGTGAGTCGTACCTCCCACGACCTTTTAAGATCGTTTCGTGTAATGAGGGGTGAGTTACCCTCTGCTGGTCTTTGTTGGCAAGTCCAAGTGATGTGCTGGAATGTCGGTGTGTCACCGCACCAAGGGCAGTCGTCAGCAAATCGGGATGGCCGGATTTCGCTAAGGGTGTGTATGTTGCGATATGTGCTGATCTGTATCCGTCTCCAAGGCCAGTATTTGGCTTTCAAGGACATCTCGCGGGAGCGTCGGTGTAAATAATCCACCCGGGTCGGTATGTCCGCGGCTCGGAAAGTTAATGCTCGAGCCATGCGGTTTTCTCATTCGCTTCCTCCTACACCTTCGTGGGCGGGGCACCATGTGATGCCGTGGTCTTCTTAGAGGTTGGATACTAGCATGCGTAGGGCGCTCTTGGTAAGGACGCCTTTGAGTCGGCAAGCCTCTTGGGAATCTGTGAGAACGTGCGCAGACTGTCTCTAGCACTCTGCTGCACGTATGGCTAGTGCTATGGCTACCGCTTCTGCTATGGCCGTGATTTTCGTACGTATTGTCGCCAAAGTGATCGTTTGGCTTCGGTTGGTCGAAAATGCCAATACTGACCTTGAAGACGACGCCAATTTTCTTTCAGCCATATCAGCAACCAGCTTGACTGAGCAACAGCGTCATGACACGGAGCTCATCCCACTCATTGAATACCTGGGAGGGCGCAATTCCCACCCTCCTCGAAGCTTTGCACGGCTCGCTATCCTCCTTTTGTTTCCGCGATGGAGTTTTTTGAAAAAGAACATTCATCCTACACCAGCTATGTATCTGCTTGTTGCGCCAACTAATCTTCGTAGGGACATTTTACGAGCGCGTCATGATGAGCCATCGTCTAGACATCTCAGCTATACGCGCACGCTGCAACGAATTCAACGCTCCTACTACTGGCCACGTTTCGCAAAGACTGTGAAGCACTACGTTCGCACATGTCGCGACTGTTAGCGACGTAAGACTACTGCGACCAATAGGCCCACCGAAGGCGCCCTTCCACCAGATTGGCATGGACTTTCTGGCGTCATTCCCCACGTCTTCGTCGAAAAACCAGTGGATCGTGGTCGCTACTGACTGCTTAACAAGCTACTGGGAAACAAATGCACTTCCTAAAGCCAACGCAGCAAACGTCGCCCAATTTTTCGTTAACAGCATCGTCTTACGTCACGGTGCGCCAGCGGTCGTCATAACTGACTGTGGGACAGCTTTCACCGCAGAGAAGCTGCCGGAAGTTTTGCGATTAAGTGGTACGGAACATCGTAAAACAACGGCTTACCACCCACAAGCAAACCGGGTGACTGAACGACGCAGTAAGACAATTGCAGACATGCTGTCAACGTATGTGGACATCGATCGCAAGAACTGGGACGGCATCCTTCCTTACAGAACTTTTGCATATGACACTGCTCTTCAAGAAACTATCGGTTTCACACCTTTTTGCTTAGTCTACGGTCGCGAGGTCACGACGATGCTCGACACCATGCTCCTTCCTGACTACTTAGGAATATACCACATGGATGCCGCCAAACTCGCGCAGTGCGCAGAAGAGGCCCGTCAACTAGCTCGTCACCGTATTCAATATCACCAAACCGCAGACGCGCGCCGCCACAATCTTCGTCACCGTGAAGTTATTTTCAAGCCTGGTGATGAAGTCTAGGGTGAACCCCCATCCCACAGCGTGGCTGTTCAGAAAAGCTTCTTCATCGTTACTTCGGCTCTTACAAGGTCGTACGATGTCTCGGCGACGTTACTTACGATGTTCTCCCATAAGGCATTTCGAGACGTTCCCGTTTACCCCGCAAAACGAAGTCATTCACGTTTCACCACTCAAACCATACTTTTCGCGCGGTGAATCATTAGTGAGTGACTGACTTTACCGGTAACTTCGCGTCTTTTTTTGTTTCTTTTTTTCCTTGCATTCTTTCCTATTTTTCTTATTTCTCATTTGACTCTTGATTCCACAACCGACTACGTTATTCCGCCTCACGCTATTCCTTTTGCTTGCATAGTAGTTTTCGTCTTTTTTTTGCCTTCATGTACAGCATGGAGACGATGCTTCTTAAGAGAGGGGGTAATGTCACCATTGATAAACGAGCCGCTGTGGCTCATACTCGTTTTGGGCTGAGAAGAAGAAGAGAACATTTTCGTTGCTCTGGTACAGGTGAACTCCTGGCTGTAGGTCTTGTTTTGCTGGTGACAATATTGCCGCATTGAATATGCAGCACCAAGAGAAAGACAAAGAGCACGCACAGCGAGAAAGAAAGACGAGGTTCTGATACGATTAAGTGAAATCGCGGACTCATTACCTCGAATGGCATTAAATGGCCCAATACTTTCTGTGCTTCCGGTGCTGCTCAGTATAACGGCTATAAGATATCGAAAATTTGCAGTGAGGGCTGATGCCATAGAGTCAGTAACACCATGCACTGAATTTAAGACATTTCAAATATCGATGGAAATCCGGCTGGTGTCATACTAGACAACTGGAAGTCATGCTAACAAGACTTCGATGTCGTGTACCCCCTTTGAATTTATATTCACACTGGGCTGGTCTCGGAATATCTCCCCTATGCAGCTTTTGTACAGATCTGGAACCAATAGACCATTATATTTTGTCATGTCGCCGTTACAGGCTATTAAGAAAACGTCTCCTCGCCATCCCATTCGCTAACCTTGTCCTGCCTTTACACATTGAGAATATACTCCCCTTTGGTGCTTCGGTTCTGGGCTACAGCCACAGCAATGCTGTTAATGCCGTTTGCAGCTATCTACGTGAAACAAAAAGAATGTGCCTAAAATTTCAATTTGCATAATTATTATTATAATATTACTACGCAAATTATAAACAACAGTTTTAAATGTGTTCGAAAATACTGCAATTGCAATTTGAGATATATATTATTCGGTCTGGTCGAAATTGCAAAAAAAATATTGCACTCTTTCTGTATATACGTGTGCTTTATCCTCCTCTCGTTAGGATTAGGTATCATTAGAAAGGCTTTAAACTTAATATCCTCAATTCTCGGTCCATCCCCCTAAGAGGCCAAGAGCCATAGTGGAGGCATCACCATCATCATCATCATCAATTTGCCACTGTTCTGGTACAATTAAAGCGAGTTGTCGGGTATTCAGCTGCTGCTGTATCTGCATTGTGACACTGGTGGAGGCGCTGGGTACATGTTCGGGACGCCTGACAACAGTCCCACATCTAGTCCAAAAAGACTTCTACGCATCGACACCCCGTTCACCGCAGCAGCCACCGCTATTAGGCGTCAGCCCGGAGTTCAGTCAATTGCCGGAAAGCGTGAAGCGTGACCGTACCAAAAAGCATGACTGCGTCTGGAAGCACTGGTGACTTTTTTGAACCCTCGACTTCCGGTTGACTTCCACGGAAACACATATGAGGACGCACATGACTGGATCGAGGAATTCGAGCACACAGTGAATGTTAACGGGTGGAACACCACACAGAAGTTGGGATACGTGTATTTTTCGCTTCAAGACGGAGCCCGAACATGGTTTACGAATTGCGTGTGGTCATCTTGGGACGAGTTCCGGCAAAAGTTCCTCGATACGTTCGCGAGCACCGAAAGACGAGAAATCGCACAGCGTCTCCTCGAGTCACGGATTCAGAAACCAAATAAATCCATCACGATGTCTGTTGAGGACATGGCGTGGCTCTTTCGTCGAGCAGACCCCGATATGCCCGAAGCCGAAAAGGTTAGCCACCTCATGCGGGGCGTTAAGGAGCAGCTGTTCGCTGGTCTTGTACGAAACCCGCCTACAAGTGTGTACAAATTCTCCAAGGAGGCGACATCCATCAAATGCACACTGCATCTACGCTACCGGCAGTATGACCGCCCAACCCACAGTGCAACAATAAGCGCGGCAGCCACGACCACAGCAACGACACCCGACGAAGGTTCTTTGCGCCAACTGATACGAGGAATCGTACAAGAAGAGGTCAAGAAGCTCGTCGCCAAACCGAATGACTGCGCGATTGCCTGAGGAACAGAAGTTGTGCGCCAGAAAAGCAGGCAAGCGCTCTCGCTTCCCGAGCCGAGCACGAGCACTCCTAGGGCAAGCTATGCAGACATAGTCTGCCGAAAGCCAGCGAACGTGCCGACACCGCATCAGTACCACCAGCAACATCCGACGACAGCGCCTTGGTACTACAGAGATACTTCGACGCCGACGTGGCCACCACTTCGCAAAACAGACATCTGGCGTACCCCTGACCACAGGCCCCTGTGTTTCATTGCGGGGAAGCAGGCCACGTCGCTCGGTATTGCCCGTATCACGTCGCAGGGTACCAAGGGTTTCTTTCCACTATACCTCGGTGCCATTTCTACGAAACAACTGAAGTCGACACGAGTGTCATGACTCCGTGGGATGTTCCTCCTGGGTTTCGGTCACGCTCACCCTCTCCTGGGCGTTATTTTCCATCCTCTATACGGAGCACCACTGACATGCCAAGAGGGAGATCTTCTAGTCGACGCCAGGGAAACTAAAAGCAGCGACCTAAGGAGGAAAGGTTGCGAATCGCCGAAGTGCTGAAAGTCCCCCAATACTGCCGAGCGAAGAGAGACACATTTTCAATGAATCGATGAAAGATGGGGTTGTTACTGCCGATGTTGCAATTACGATTGACGGACATGACGTCATGGCATTGGTCGACACTGGCGCGGACTTCTTAATAATGAGTGAGAGTCTGGCAGACAAGCTCAGGAAGGTTACGAGGGAATGAACAGGACTGCAGATTAGAGGAGCTGGAGGGCAGGTACTCACACCTACCGGAAAGTGCACCACGAATGGAGCTAGGGGATGCATCCTTCATCGCAACTTTCATTATTCTTGCAGTAGTGTTGACAGGTGGGCTAGTTGGTACGAATTCATAATGGAAGAAACACTGCGCTTGTTTGTCTCTTCTCTTGTGTCCAGTTGGTTTGCGCTTCCAATTATTCCATTATGAATTTCGTTATTCTTTCCGAGTGTCGCAAACAGGCAATCCTTGAAATGGATTTGTTGTTGTCGTTGTTGTTCTCCTATTGTTAGTGGCGCATACCCATTGTGGGGGATTAGCCAAGAATGGAGTGGTTTCAACATTTACTGTTCAGATTTGAAATGATGGAGGTTTAACAGAAAGATAGCCGATAGCCTAGGAAAGTGTAGTGCTAAATGTAATGCATACAAATATTTACATAAACGAATTTATTCTTAGAATAGAGCAATAATCTGATTTTATACGTATATAATTATGTGGACCTGTTAGAAAAATGAAACTGGTTAATTAGTTGACCTATTAGTTTCATCAATATAGTCCTGGACGGCCGCGCATACTCTCGCATTAGAGAAACCAGAAATGAAAGCTCCAAAAGACAAAATGACAGGCAGAGATAAGTCCATACCAATACCACGTAAAGGTATTTCTAATAGGGTTTTTCGTAATGTGTTGAACCGCCTGCAGGTCAAAAAGAAATGGTCTTTCTTGCGTGAATATAGTGCCATCATCAATATACCGGATGGTTTACTGACCTTTTCAGCGGATCAAAGCGCAGCGCTACACCGAAAATCCCTGCGAGTCATTCACGATGTGACCGTACCTCCGTTATCGTGCCGCCTTGTTTCGGTCACGTGCAGCGCGCAGCATACTGGAGAAGGAATCGCCGAACAAGTATAAACGCTTCTACTCTTTCGCGGTATTGCCATTGCCAGAGGTATCGTCGATGTTGTGTACGGTGAAGCGGAGGTGCGACGACACATTACACAAGGCACTACACTTGCCTACTTCGACGAGATCACCGAAATCTGCGAGTGCTGTGTAGTGCAACCGGACGAGCCGCAAGCTACATCAACCCCACCACCAATTGACATAAGCTCGGATTTATCACCAGCGCAGAGACAGCGTCTAGTAGATCTCCTTCACCAGTTCAAAGACTGTTTTTTATCGATCTCGAGGGTCAGTCAAACGTCACTGACGAAGCACCGGATAATAACGGAGGAGACGGCCAGGCCTATACGACAGAACCCATGCCGCGTAGCACCAAAAAAGCGTGAAGCGATCCAGGAACAAGTGAAGAATATGCTAGATATTGACGTCATCCAGCCGTCAAGAAAGCCTTGGCCATCGCCGGTAGCGCTGGTTAAAACGAAAGACGGAAGCTTGCGATTTTGTGTCGACTACCGCAAGCTGAACCATGTGACAAAGAAAGACGTGTACCCATTACCGCGCATCGATGATTCACTGGACAGGCTGAGGTATGCACGCTATTTCTCGTCAATTGAACTCAAAAATGGGTACTAGCAAGTTGAGGTCGACGAGCGAGATAGAGAAAAAAACGGCTTTTGTAACGCCTGACAGGCTTTATGAATTTAAAGTCTTGTCCTTCAGATTGTGCACAGCCCCCGCAACATTTCAGAGACTAATGGATACCGTTCGCTCAGGCCTTAAGTGGCGAACATGTCTGGTCTATCTGGACGACGTCATTGTTTTTTCAAAAACATTTGAGGAACAACTGAGCAGGCTGCTATCGGTATTCAGGACAAGAAGATCTGCCGGCCAGATACTGAAACCCGAGAAGTGTCATTTCGGTTTCGAGGAGCTCCAATTTTTTGGCCATGTGGTGAGCCATGAAGGTGTTCGACCTGATCCCGATAAGATTGCGGACGTCAGAAAATTTCCGGTGCCGACAGATAACAAAGCAGTCAGGCGTTTCCGTGGCTAATGCGCATACTAACAAAGGTTTATTGCCAATTTCTCTCACATTGCCTCGCCGTTAACACGACTCATAAGAGAAGATGTTTCATTCACATGGGGCGATGGTCAACAAGCAGCATTTGACGATCTCCGACAACGCCTGCAGGCTCCACCTGTGCTTGCTTACTTTGATGAGGATGCTCCTACGGTCCACTCAGATTACAGCAACGTGGGTTTAGGCGCTGTACTAGTCCAGTGGCAAGACTCAGCCGAGCATGTGGTCGCATATGCTAGTAGGACGCTTTCCCGCGCCGAGTCCAACTACTCCACAACGGAAAAAGAGTGTCTTGCTGTCGTAGGCGTGGTTATGAAGTTTCATCCGTACCTCTATGGTCATTCCTTCCACGTAGTCAGCGACCATCATTCCCTCTGCTGGCTGACCAACTTGAAAGACACGTCTGGTCGGCTCGCACGGTGGAGCTTCTGAATCAAGAGTTTGATATGACGGTCGTGTATAAATGCAGACAGCAGCACGCCGACGCCGATTGCTTATCGAGCTCGCCGATAAAGTGCGACAATGACACAGAAGATGACAACATGGCGTTTGTAGGAGTCGTCAACACCACTACGATTTCATGCAAGCAGAAGGAAGACAGCAAGTTGCTTCCCCTTATTGAATTTTTAAATGGCCGGACAACAACCGTTCCTAGAAAATTTGCAAGGAAGGAGCCTGCCGTCATTCTGCTTACGTAGTGGTGTTCTCTATAAAAAGAACTTTTCTCACAGAGGAAGCACCCACCTACTTGTCGTTCCGACGTCAATCCGTGAGGAGATACTTCGTGCTTGCCACGATGAGCCAACGTCCGGTCATCTCGGATACACAAGCACATTGGCCAGAATCCTACAAAAATGCTACTGGCCAAGACTTCGACCTATTGTGAAACACTACGTGCGCACGTGCCTCTATTACCAACAACGAAAATCACCACTGGTAAAACCAGCTGGACAATTTCAACCAATTCAAGTGCCCACGGTACATTTTGCCCAAATCAGAATGGATCTTTTCTGGACCATATCCGACTTCCCAACAAGTAGGTAATAGTCCCTACTGATTATCTTACGCGCCACGCGGAAACAAAGACTTTGTCAAGTGGCACCGCCGTTGAAACCGCAGGATTTTTCGTAGAAAATATCGTCCTGAGGCAGGGTGCTTCAACAGTCATAATAACAGATCGAGGTACCGCTTTCGTGGCTGCGCTTCTGAAGACAGTACTTGAGCTCAGTGAAACAGCCCCTCGGAAAACCACTTCCTATCATCCACAAACCAACGGCTAAACAGAACGGCTCAACAAGACTATTGCCGACATGTTGAGTATGTACGTTGACGTGGATTACAAGAACTGGGATGACATTCTGCTGTACATCACGTTCACATACAATACAGCGCAGTAAAAAACTACACAAAGAACGCCGTTCAGTCTCCTTCCTGGCTGTGAAGTAACGACGATGCTTGACGCCCTGTTACTGCACGACTGCAATGACATCGATTTAGATGTTGCATCTTTTACCAAACGAGCAAAAGAAGCGAGACAACTTGCACGCGTCCGAATCAACCAGCAGCAAAATTACGACGGCCAACGTTATAATCTGCGACACCGACATGTCGTCTATCGTCCCGGTGAAAACGTCTTTGTATGGAGTCCTATCCACCGCCGGGGACTGTCTGAAAAATTGCTGAAGAGGTATTTTGGCCTCTACATAGTTTAACAACGCCTGAGTGACGTTGTGACGTTATTTACCTGGTCTTTTCTGACAGTCCCTCAAAAGATCACTAGCAAAAACCAGAAATTGTGCACGTTGTGCGAATGAAGCCCTATTTTTCGAACTGATTTGCACCCTACATCTACTGCACCGTCTTTCGAAAAAGAGCATCAGGACGCTACCTTTTGGGGGGGGGGGGGGGGGCAAATGCCGCATTGAGTATGCAGCACCAAGAGAACGACAAAGAGCACGCGCAGCGAGAGAGAAAGACGAGGTTCTGATCCGATCAGTTTGAACCTCGAACGCGCTCCTGAACGCTCGAACACGCAAGTAGTTGGTCGAGCTTGCTCTAGGGATTTGGCCTAAGTTTGTGTAGTGGCTGTGGTTTCTTTGTCTTTATTAGGTGTTCCTATAGTGCTTTTACAGCTAAGTAAGCGCTTTTAGCGCTAAAAAGTTCACTTAGATGCAGTTTTCTTCACCTGGACCAGGGGCTTGCCCCTGGTCTGCTTCACTTCCGCCACAGGAAATACCAGTCAATCAGTTTCTACGCAACGGCATTCTCGCAGTTCCTGTGGCCCTCGTCCCTAGCAATGACGGCTTCATTCGGATGAAGAATCCGAAAGTGATCCAGGCGGAGCTTAGAGCTGTGACGTCTCACTTTCTCAGCATCACAGAGGTCCGCCAGTTCGGCAGAGGTGGTATTCTATGTTTTTCATCTGATCAGCTCTGTGTCCAAGACCTATTGAAGTGCTCGAGTTTCGCGACAAATCCGGTGAGCGCCTTTATTCCCCCGCATCTGGCATGTGTGAAAGATATTGTTCGCGGTGTCGATGTTAACTTGACCCCGTCTGAGGTATTAGAGATGTTTGCCGTGACTGGTGCTATTTCCGTTTATAGGTGTGCACGACTAGTAGAGAAGCAGAAGACGCCGACTGAGTCGGTAATTGTAACCTTTGCTGGAGCGAATCTCCCAAGCGAAATCAAGGCATGGCCACTAATATACAGAGTGGAACCGCTATCACCGCGACCACTCCAGTGTACGAAGTGCTGGCGATACGGTGACACTATTAAAGGATGCAGGTCAGAACTCAGATGCCGAGTGTGTGGTGACAACCACGAAACAAATTACTGCAAAGCTAAAGAAGAGAAATGTTGTCTCTGCAACGAACAACACTGTGCAGATAATCCTGATTGTTCTGCAAAGGCTCGAGAAATGCAAATTCTTGAAATTATAGGGCGTAGGCGCTGTTCTCGACGAGAAGCCCTAGCGGAAATACAGACTAGAACTCAGGGGTATGCCAATGTTGCAGCACGACATCTCTCCGAAATAAATGGGTCGATTTCCCTGAATATAGCGGAGGCCATAGAAAAGGCTCTAGAAAAAGCCATGGAACGACTGACTTCTAACCTTTGCGATTCTCTATCTCAAATTTTGGCTAACCAGATGACTCGCATATTTGGTACAGCGGGAGAGTCAGGCCTAGTATCCCAACATGTTGAGAGTTCACGACCAATAGCTGACGGTGAATCTGAAACTGCGCCGTCGTATTATCAGCCCGCAGGAGCCTCTGCAATAGGCGTCCACAGCCAAAATGAGGAATTTGAAACCGCACCATCGTATTCTCCGTCTACAGCACCCTCTGCAGTAGATATACAGAGTGTAAGTGAGGACAAAGCTGCATATACAATAGATTCCGATGACATGGATTTGGACCCTAGGTCCCTGAAGAGATCTAGATCCCCTGTGTCAAGGAAAACTAACTCACCGAAACAAACAAAGAACAAAAAGTATCTGAAAGAAAAGGAGAGCCTTTCAAAGAGGGATTTTTTGAAAGAAAGCATTCTAGAGAAAGCTATAGCGGAAGCAGCTCTTTCGAAACCATAGGGTTGCTTAAGATTCTCCATTGGAATTGCCGATCAATCCATTCTGCATCTACGGATTTGGTATACTTGACTTCTAAATTCGCTCCTGATATTATAGCATTACAAGAGACATGGCTATCTGTACATAATTTGTTCCATTTAAATAACTTCCAATCTTTTCGAATAGACCGTCCATCGAGAGGTAGGGGTCTAGCTCTCTTTATTAGTAATAGAATTAGTATGAAAGTCAAATGCTCATACATATGTCTCTAGAATGCGAAATTTCGGCAGTAGACATTACACTGCCCAACTGCACTCCTTTCACTTTAGTTAATAAGTATTTTTCGGATGGAGTTCAAGACACACGAAGTTTGGATCTAGCTACAAAATCGTGGTGCAAAGACAAAGTTTTAGTTGGAGACTTTAATTCCCACCACACGAGTTGGGGTTTTAGAACTGATCTTAGTGGGAAACGCTTGTGGTAGTAGACAATGGCCAATGACCTGACGTGCCTCAACGTCAGAACCCCCACATTCATTCGTAATCACTCCAGGTCGGCCTTAGATTTAAGTTTTGTCAGTTCAGTCATTACGACTTCTTCTTGGAAAGCGCTGGACTGTGGCACCAACAGTGACCACTTACCGATAAGTTTTGAAATTTCTTGTCCGATAATTCCATCTTGTTCAAATGTAAGAGTATTTGTAAATTACACTAAATTTAGGAATGACCTGAAGTCAGCGCTGGCTTTTCACTCGGAAGAGAGCGATAATAAAAAAAGCACTGAAAATAAACGCAGTCTATAAACGATCCTACAAAAGAGCCGAATTTACTGTTGAATCCACAAAAAGAGTATATAGCCGTTGGTGGAATGATGAATGTACAAGAGAGCACCGACGACGTCAGGCAGCTTGGAAGCAGCTCTTACATAATCAATCCCCACAAAACTGGGCCGATTATAAATTCATTGCTGCGGGCTTTAAAAGAACGGTAGCTCAGGCTAAACAAGATTATGACAGAAGACATTATGAATACCTGTCGAAGCCTAAACAAATGAAAGCAATGTTCCGATATATGAGAGCTCGGAAAATCTTGCCATCACCAGTTAATGTAGCTTGTGATAATCTGTCGGCACAAGAAATGACCACTACCTTAGAGGCAATGGGTAAAGGTCTGGAAAGCAGGTTCACTTCAGTAGTGCCAAACAACTGGCACAAGTCAACGACGAAGTCTGACTTTGAAGAAGTGACACAGACGGAAGTATCCAACGTGATTAAACATTTACCCTGTGCATCTCCTGGCCCAGATGGAATCACAGTACCCATGATTAAAATTCTGTTAAATTTATCGCCTCGAGACGTCGCCAATGTTATTAACAACTCCTTAAAAACTCATGGGTGCCGCAGGATTGGAGGATAGCAAAGGTGATTCCTATACTAAAAAATCCGGGTGGAGGATTAACACTCGATAATATCAGACCAATCTCTCTAACATCTAACATGGTCAAACTAGTAGAGAGGGTCCTACATAGCCGAGTAAGTATCTGGATGGCAGACAATTTAGTAATAAAACCGAACCAAATCGGCTTTCGTAGTGATTTCTCAATATGGTGTGCCCATGCTGATTTAGAGAGCCGAATACAGCTCGCGCGTAAAAGAAGGCAATACGCTGCTTTAGTAACGCTTGACATAGCCAAGGCGTATGACAGTGTGGAGCACTTCATATTGTTAAATACGCTAGAGAGATTGAACTTCCCACATTATTTTATTGAGTGGGTGGCAGAATTCTTAAAATCAAGAGAATTCTACTACGTCAAGGATGGATGTTCCTCATCTAGATTTAAACAAACGCGTGGAGTTCCCAAGGAGCAGTCTTATCTCCAATACTATTTAATGCTTTAATGAGCACAATTCCAACAGATCAAGAAGTTACTGTCTACATTTATGCTGATGACATCGCACTCTTTGCTGCTGACTGTGGTATTTACTCATTACAACTTAAATTACAAAGATATATTAACATGTTAGAAATTTGGTTGCAGTCGATTTCGTTATCGTTAAATGTCAACAAAAGCGCGCTCATGGCGTTTCCGCTTGCAGAACCAATTTCAATTTCAATTCTATATAAACAGGAACCCATCCAGCAAGTAGACTCTATAAAATATTTGGGAATCATTTATAATGACAAACTTAACTGGAGTCCACACATAGAGTATATAACTACCAAAGCACAGCGGGCTTCAGGCTTACTACACAAACTAAGCAACCGGAAATATGGGTTACGGAGGCACACCTTGATAACGTTGTACAAGATGTACATGCGCCCCATCATGGAATTCGGCTGCATATTATTCTCGGGTGGCCCTGCTTATAAAACGAAACCTCTAGTTGTCTTGGAGCGAGAAGCACTGCGAATGTGTCTGGGACTCCCTAGATTTGTGGCTATCAACGTACTGTACCAGGAAGCGCGCCTGCCTACACTACTTTGTTGATTTCGAATTTTGACCGTACAAGCATTTTTAAAATTTTATAGCTTACCGGCAAGAAGATCTCAATATGCTTTTATCGCAAACCCAGACGCCTTCCTTCTTGCTCATTGGCCACGCTTTCACACACCTCAGATAATGTTTGTACAAAAAAATCTACAAAGTATAAATGTGAACATTAGAAATGTAATTGAGACTAATGACTCGAATTGTCATGTTATTATTGAGTATGATGATATATTCCCCCAAAACGCCAAATTACAATCCCTCAAATTTTTAAATAACATATTATTAGATTACTTGGAGCATGCAAAAACTAAAAATATAATAGCCACAGATGCTTCCGTAAATAATCAAAAGGCAGGTGTAGGCATTGCCTCTGATTTGCTTGACTGGTCCTTTTCAGTGAGACTGCCTAATTTTACTCCAGTTTTTGAAGCGGAGCTCTTGGCGATTATTTTAGCTCTTCTAAAACTTCCATCAAATCAAAACAATGCAGTAATAATGACGGATTCTCTTTCAGTTTGTGCAGCTCTGACAGCTTCAGAGAACTCTCGAATTCTAAGCACATTCAAAACATTAGTACCGCCGCAGTTGAGACTCCTGAGATTACTATGGGTTCTGGGTCACTGTGGATTAAGATTAAATGAATTGGCCGATTCCTTAGCACGAGCCGCACTTGATGGGCCAGTTTTGTTCATACTGCCAGATGTAGAATATATCACGGCTATAAGATATCGAAAATCAGCAATCTCCACTGATACGATAGAAAAAGTAATTACATGGACAGACTATAACCACCTCATGTTTCCATGGCAACCCCACTGGAGTCAGTCCAGAAAGCTCGAAGTCTTAATTACTAAATATCGATGTCGTGTCCCCCCCCCTAAACCTTTATCTACACAGAGCTGGTCAGACAACATCACCCCTCTGCGCATTCTGCGGAGAAATGGAATCACTAGATCATTATTTTTTGTATTGTCGCCACTACGAGATACTTAGAAAAAGGTTACTAGTTATGCCATTTCGGAAAATAGGCCTTACATTGACGGCGGAAACGGCGCTAAGCTTTGGCGCCTCAGCTTTGGGACATTGCCACAGGGATGCTTTCAATGCCGTTTGCGATTATATTCAGGCAACCAAGCGTATACCTTTGCGATCTTCGGTCAAAAAAAAATTATTTATTACTCCCAAGGGCAGAGCGAAGTAAACGCAGCTGAGTGGTAAACATAACACCTCAAATCTCAAAATTGCTCAACTTGATTTTTTTTCGTTTGCTCTTTTTATGTTGTTTTTATTTTTACATTAGTCATATTATAATACCAATTCATTACACATAGTTAAAATGATCACAGAAAAACTGCACTACACTTTCTTGGCCAATCTCCCTGAGTGGGTATGAGCCAACCTCCCAGGGAAACAAAACAAAACAAATCAGTTTGCGGGACACTAGATTAAGATTAAATGAATTGGTCGATTCCTTAGCACGAGCCGCACTTGATGGGCCAGTTTTGTCCATACTGCCAGATGTTGAATATATCACGGCTATAAGATATCGAAAATCAGCAATCTCCACTGATACGATAGAAAAAGTAACTACATGGACAGACTATAACCACCTCATGTTTCCATGGCAACCCCACTGGAGTCAGTCCAGAAAGCTTGAAGTCTTAATTAGTAAATTTCGATGTCGTGTCCCCCCCCCCCCCTAAACCTGTATCTACACAGAGCTGGTCAGACAACATCACCCCTCTGCGCATTCTGCGGAGAAATGGAATCACTAGATCATTATTTTTTGTATTGTCGCCACTACGAGATACTTAAAAAAAGGTTACTAGTTATGCCATTTCGGAAAATAGGCCTTAGATTGACGGCGGAAACGGCGCTAAGCTTTGGCGCCTCAGCTTTGGGACATTGCCACAGGGATGCTTTCAATGCCGTTTGCGATTATATTCAGGCAACCAAGCGTATACCTTTGTGATCTTCAATCAAAAAAATTATTTATTACTCCCCAGGGCAGAGTGAAGTAAACGCAGCTGAGTGGTAATCATAACACCTCAAATCTCAAAATTGCTCAACTTGATTTTTTTTTCGTTTGCTCTTTTTATGTTGTTTTTATTTTTACATTAGTATTATTATAATACCAATTCATTACACATAGTTAAAATGATCACAGAAAAACTGCACTACACATTCTTGGCCAATCCCCCTGAGTGGGTATGAGCCAACCTCCCAGGGAAACAAAACAAAACAAAAAAATCAATTTGCCAGTGTTCTGGTACAATTAAATCGGGTTGTCCGGTATTAAACTGCTGTTGTTTCTGCATTGTGACAATATGTACTCCTTTGACGAGTCGGTGATCTAGCACAAATTGCATTCAAGATGTCGTACGATGATGTATAGTGGAACCCTTATGTTATGTTCAGGGAGTAGCATATACTTTCGCGCAAGCATCTCTTGATCCCCAAACATCTGTATGGGAGTTCTTGGTCTAACAGTGCTCATTATAGTAGCAATTTTGTGTATCGATAGCACGAAGAGGAGGGAATGTGTATAATGACCTGGTACCATTGTACAAAATGTTAGTATAGTATTTCACAAAAATAAGACGAAGGAGCTTGTAGGGCTTATCAGCATCCTTTATACGGAGATGGGAAGCTCTCAACCCCTATATATTTGCCTGCGTAGGGCTGAATACTGGATGCTGAGATGACAGGGATAGGAAAGGTGAGCTTTTGGACATCAAATGCACATCTGCTTATGCTGAAAAATGTGCCTTGTTCAGGTGTTGGATCACAGAATTCACGTGTGAACTGTGCTCGTCTGATTAACTCGCGCTGAGTAGGTTGTTGAGGCAAGCTGACAGAATTCAAGGCTGGTGAAAAGGCGGAGATGTCTGTCTGGAGTTCCTCATGCCGCGTGGTATATTTAGAGGATCAAACACGATGAACAATATCACTATCAGTACGTTATTTGAAATCTACATGTCTTCTGAAAGGATTTGATGGTTGAACCACATGAGGCCAATTTTAGAGGAAATTGCTGCATCATAGATATGTGGCTTCATATACGTATGTGAGGTGCTGGGTATATTGATCACACGGTGTGGCAGGCAACCGGCACAAATGATCACCTGACTCCTGCTCAATTCATCGTTATCATCAGGTACTTTTATATATTCATATACAGGTATATACTTCACCGTAAAGGTATTTCACAAAATGGTACGTGTCCGAAAATTTTGACACTTGCCGCTGCTTGAGCTTTTCTGTTTCGAGGTTTTTCTATTTCTCTACAATCGACTTTCTTTTGAAGAGTCTGAATCAGGAAATGTTCGACAAGAATTGCAAAACAGTAAATCCTTGCGTGATGTAGAAGAACCTGTGGAAATTGTACGCCATAACGTGTTTTTTACCTAGTAATCAAGTGCATTTATTTATTTGGTTTATGAATAGAGCATGAAATGACTGTTGAACATTGTATTACCACGTATGCTATGGTTTAATACTAATTTGGTTGATATGAACCAAGTTGTCTTCTTCCACGCGTATGGAAGCCTACGAATAAAATTGAGCAAAGCGCACAGACGCACATTTTAACTCCACTTTCACCCTAGTAGTGCGTCGACGTGGCATTTCTAAAGAGGCCTGTTAGCTTTCCGCTGGAAGATAACTTGACTTTCTAACTCCTATTAAAAAATCCCACGATTTCAGTAGTGCATTACAAGATGTGCGATGCTAAAGAAATCAGCTAAAATCAGCTAAATTATTATTTCGGTAACGCGTTTCCGCTGAAGAAGCGTCACGCCGGTCAAGCACACAAAATGACCGTGATCACTCGCGGATGGATGGATGGATGGATGGATGGATGGATGGATGGATGGATGGATGGATGGATGGATGGATGGATGGATGGATGGATGGATGGATGGATGGATGGATGGATGGATGGATGGATGGATGGATGGATGGATGGATGGATGGATGGATGGATGGATGGATGGATGGATGGATGGATGGATGGATATGGCTGTACCCTTTAGATTGGGCGGTGGCTAGCGCCACCAAGCCGTAATACCTAATGAACTCAAAACTATATTTATTTTTTTTCCTTAAAATGTGAGTTTGAGGATTCGTACTTTGCAGTGAAGAGTTTATTTTCACTCGTGCCTTAACTTTAGCCACCAATCAGATAACCTCCTTCTAGTTAAGTCTAGTTGCTTAAAGTCTATTTTGCCCTCCCGGTCCCTAAACCCCAGTGCTTTGAAAAACTCTGCGCCATCATCCTTAACTATAGGGTGAAGCCCTTTACAGAACATTATCAAGTGTTCGGCAGTTTCTTCTTCCTCTCCGCACGCACAGTATACTGTGTCTACCCCTTCGTATTTGGCCCGATATGTCTTGGTTCGCAGTACTCCCGTCCTAGCCTCAAACAATAGAGAACTACCCCGAGTATTATCATAGATCCTTTCCTTGGCAATTTCCTGCTTAAATGTTCGATAGGTCTGTAGTGCGGACATCTTAATCATGCCCATTCTCCACATGTCAGTCTCCGTTTCCTTCACTTTCTTCTTAACGGATAGTTCTTTTTGATTTGGCCACCTGCTGTTTTCTAAGTATTTACCAGTCAACTTCCTGGTTTGTTTCCTCCATTTTGTATCGATATTCTTCATGTACAAGTAGCTGAAAACCTTCCTAGCCCAACGCTCTTCCCCCATTTCTCTCAATCGCTTCTCAAATTTTATCTTGCTGCTAGCTTCCCTGCCCTCAAATTATGTCTATCCCATATCACCTTGTACTCCCTGATTTGGTGTATTCCCGTGAGCTCCTAAAGCAAGCCTACCTATTCCACGTTGCTTAATTTCTAATCTTGCTTGAACTTCTGATCTCATGCACAAGACCGCATTGCCGAACGTCAGCCCAGGAACCATGACCCTTTTCCATATTCCTCTCACAACATCATACCTATTGTAATTCCACAGTGCCCTATTTTTCATGACTGCTGCATTCCTGTTACCTTTAGTCGTCACGTATATTTCGTGTTCCCTCAGATACTCAGTCCCATTGCTTATCAACACGCCCAGATATTTGTATTTATCTGTTATCTCTAGCGTGACCTCCTGTATTCTAAGCTCACTTCCTTCGGTGTCATTGAAAATCATGACTGCTGATTTTTTCTTACTGAATCTGAAATCTAACTTATCTCCCTCATTACCACAGATGTCCATCAATCTCTGCAAATCTTCCTTGTTGTTGGCCATTAGCACTATATCATCTGCGTACATTAATACTGGCAGTGCCTGATCAATAAGTTTTCCATGTTTGACTAAAGAGAGGTTGAAGCCCAGTCCACTTCCCTCTAATTTTGCCTCTAATCCTTGTAGGTACATCATGAATAATAAGGGTGACAGGGGGCACCCCTGCCTAAGCCCCCGGTTTACCTCTGCAGGCTTGGATATCTGTTTTTCCCACTTTATAACTACCTTCTTACCTTTATAGATACCCTTTAAAAGATTAGTGACTACATGTTCCACGCCTAGTGTGTCCAGTATTCACCGCAATTCCTCTTGAACCACGCTATCGTACGCTCCCTTGATATCCGAAAATGCTAGCCACAGGGGCCTGTGTTCCTTTTCTGCTATTTCGACGCACTGCGTCAGTGAGAACAGATTGTCTTCCAACCTCCTGTGTTTCCGAAACCCATTCTGCAGTTCTCCCAGCACCCCCTCATCCTCTATCCACGACTGCAATATTTCCTTTATAATCTGCATCGCCAGCCTGTAGACCACTGATGTCACTGTTATAGGACGGTAGTTGTTTATGTCAGCTTTGTCCCCCTTTCCTTTATAGATCATGCTCATCCTGCTAAGTTTCCATCCATCGGGAACTTCACCATCAATTATTATTGTGCTCACTGCTTCTCTCAAAGCCTGCTTAGACTTCGGACCTAATGTCTTTATCAGCCTAATTGGAATGCCATCTGGGCCTGTTGATGTACTACTAGGAACCCTTTTCTCAGCCCTTTCCCACTCTTGTTGTGAAAATGGAGTCATTGCACCACTTGATTCGTCCTTGGCTATTGTGGTACTTAAAGTACTTCTTTGTTGAAATTTTTCTGTCACCCTTGTCCTTATATATTCAATAGCTTCGCCCCCTTCTAGCCTAGCACCTTGGGCTGTAGTTATAAAACTCTGCTCTAGGCTCGTCTCATTTCTTAGGGAGTTTAGATGGTTCCAAAATTTCGCAGCTGCCTTTCTATCTTTTTTATGTACTTCTGCCAGCCACTGAGCTCTCTTCCTTCTAATCTTTTCAGTGATCAGAAGGGATGCCTCCCTTCAACGGCTTAGAAAGTTTGCCCATCTTCTTTCAACATCATCTCTCGGTTCACCCCGCTGCTTAGCATGTCTGTGTTCCCTAGAGGCTTCCTGACGTTTTGCTATGGCTCTCTTAACTTCCTCATCCCACCAACTTTTGGGTTTGTGTCTTCTTTTCCGGGGTGACATTCAACGCGTCTTAGCAGGCTCTAGCTCAAAGAGTCTAATTAGATACGTGTATGTCCACACTGTCTTATTATCCTCCGTGATTACTTTCTCAATTTGTTTAGTGGCTATTTCAATTTGCCTTTCTGGATAAAAATTTTCCTGTAGTTGCTCATCTTGTCTCCTTCCCACTTTCACTGCTCTTCCAAAACTTAGCTTGAGACGTTTGTGATCGCTACCCAGACTTCTGGAGCCACCTTCATCTATGTGCATTCCCCTGAGCTTATCATACATCCTATGTGACATCAGTGCATAATCTATCGTCGACTGAAGCCTTCCTACCTCCCATGTTATTTGCCCTTCACCCTTCTTGGAACTGTTGCAAATGATCAAATCAAGCCTTTCACACATATCCATGATCATTTTACCTGTCGGGTCACCCATCTATATCTTCTATGTGCGCATTCATGTCTCCTAGTATAATTATCTCGCACTCTCTTCCTAACTCCTGAATGTCCTTTGATATACACTCTACCATTGCCTGGTTTTCCTCTCTGGCCTTTGCTCCCGTCCACAAGTACACAAAACCAAGGAGTGTCATTTGACCTGCCACTTTCCCTTTTAGCCATAAATGTTCCTTGCACTCCTGCTTGACCCTTTGCCAGTCAGTACTTTTATGAATGAATGCCCCAATACCACCCCCCTTTCCGCTGCCTTCTGTTCTATTACAATATTCCCACGCGTAGTCCGGATTGTTCGGAGGTTGTTCCATGTCCCTGAGATGTGTTTATACAAACCCGTATACCATCGGCCTCTCTTCCCTTAGCTGTTCTTCTATCTCTTCCCACTTCAGCCTGTTCCTACCACCCTGTATGTTAATATACCCTATGTCTGAATTGGCTCGGCGCTCGTGGCTATGTCTATTTATGCCCCGGACTCTACCTATCTTAGATATTGGTGCCACTTTGGAATCGTACATGTCCATACAACCTCTCAAAGAGTCTCCCTGGTGATTTTCCCCGTTACTAGCTATCCTGCACCCCGAAGGGCTCGCTTGCCCCCCAAAAAAGCTACTGCGCGTCCTGCAAGGCGCCAACCCACCTCATGACCTAGCCGCCCATCGAAGTGAATTCTGTCTCGTTGAAAACCCCCCCACCTATGCACCTCTCTGTTTATTTCCACCACCTCAAAGCCTTTCGCTCGACTCATCCGCCATATCTCTTGGTTTGCGTTGACCACCGCTCTTTGCAGGTTGCTATCACGCACCGGTACCTCCGGTATCGTGCATATCACTACCTGTACCTTAGGAGAAGTGGCGCGCATGTCATCGACGCCTTTCGCCAGTGTGGCTGCTAGTCCTGCTGCATCTTCATTTAGGACATCGTTTAAACCGCCTGAAATTATCACGAGGTTTCGTCTATCAGCTGTTGTTTTGAGCTTTGCGCTCGCTTGCCTCATGACTGCTTCCAGCTTGCGTCCTGGGAACGTCCCTACTGCAACCCTCTTGTCACCTCTTACCCTCTCTTTGATGGCTTCTGTGCATCGATTTAAATTCGAATTCCCGGCGATTATCACATGCTGTGACTTTTCAGCTGGAGCGTTCTGCACCTGGGGGCTACTTGCACCTGTGAGGCCGGCTGCTTTGTTCCCTCCCTGCCCCACCACTACCTCGCTGAAGCTTGGCCTTGCGACAGTTGAACAGGCTAAACCTGTTTTTTCCAAACTTGCTTGCTTTTCCTTCTCCACCATTCTGGTTGCCGGATCCCTACTGTTCTCTCGGTAGGTCACTTCTTTGTTCAGCTTCGCTAGCGCTTCCTCGGCGGACTTCAGTCTTTCTCCTATTGCCCTCGTTTTCTCTTGCTCTGTCGCCAACGCAGACTCGAGCTCAGCGATTGTCATCAGCAGTTCACTCTGGGCAACCATCATTTTCTCCATTTTCTCCTCGACCTCACATTGCCTACACATCACGCCAGCCTCTCCTCCATCCGCTTCTACACTTGGGTCCACTTTCAAACCCACTCGACATCCTGAACACTTTACAGTCTTTTTAATTATGTCTTTCTGACACCAATTGTCCCTATACTCGATAATTACTAAACTCGAGCCGTGCACTACGAAAAATAAAAGAAAGTCTAAGCTCTACTACAAAAATTTGCGTGTTCGATGTACGCGCACCTCCCACACGGGGTGGCAAAAGAAAAAAACAACAAAAAATTTTCAAACACACACCCGCACTAACTAATAAATACCTGGTGACTGGCCCCCGAAAAAACCGTACCATAAAATTAGTGCTACGAAGATTTCAACCGCTGCCTTATAATTATAAAGACAAGCTCAAAACATGCAAAAAACACTTATCTGCGCAGTCGATCCGGAGCGCTCAAAAAACACGTCCATCCACCTTGACAGCCCGAACTGATCCCCTGCACTCTTGACGGCGCTCTTGACTGCAGCGCCACCCCACGGCATTCACGCCAATGGCGGCCAACTTTTGCTGCCTGTTCATCCGACCTCCCCTTCTAGCCACCATAGCTCAGGTCAGCTGATGAGGCCCTAGTAAAGGTAAAGAAAGGAGCGACCGATGAAGAGCATGGTAGGGCACCCACACCTAGGACGGCGGAAAAGAAAGAGAAAACAGGGTCGGCAAAAACGGGTTCAGCTCGTCCAGTCGTCGCATGGCCCAG
Organism: Rhipicephalus microplus; assembly: GCF_043290135.1. Classification (NCBI taxonomy): domain Eukaryota; kingdom Metazoa; phylum Arthropoda; class Arachnida; order Ixodida; family Ixodidae; genus Rhipicephalus; species Rhipicephalus microplus. The sequence continues at coordinate 37,857,782 of NW_027464585.1, forward strand.
CTTCAGCGAAGTAGGGGGGGGGGGGGGGACAAAGCAGCCGGCGTCACAGGTGCAAGTAACCTCCTGGTGCGCGATACTCTAGCTGAAAAGTCAAAGCACGTGATAATCGTTGGGGACTCGAATTTAAATCGATGTGCAGAAGCAATCACAGAGAGGGTAAGAGGTGACAAGAGTGTTTTAGTAGGGACGTTCCTAGGACCTAAGCTGGAGGCAGTCATGAGGCAAGCGAGTGAAAAACTCACAACTAAGGCTGATGGACGAAGCCTCGCGATAATTGCGGGTGGTTTAAACGATGCCTTAAATGAAGATTCGGCAGGACTAGCAACCACACTGGTGAAAGGGCTCGATGACATGCGTGCCATCTCCCATCAGGTACAGGTGATAGGCACGATACAGGAGGTACCGGTGCGTGAAGGCAGCCTGCAAAGAGCGGTTGTCAACACAAAGAGATATGGCGGATGAGTCGAAAGAAAGGCTTTGAGGTAGTGGAAATAAACAGAGAGGTGCATAAGTGAGATGCTTTTCAACTAGACAAAATTCAGTTCTATGGGAGGCTAGGTCATGAGGTAGGTTGGTGACTTGCTGGACGTGCAGTATCTTTTTTGGGGGGAACGCAGGCCCGTCCAGCTCCAATATAGCTAGCAACGAGGAAAACAACCAGAGGGGCTTTTGGACAGGGGGTATAGGCCGATATGATTCTAAAATGGCACCAATTTCTAAGACACGTAGAGTCCGGGGCAGAAATCAACGTAGCCTTGAGGACCAAGCCAAATAAGACGTAGGGTATATTATCATGCAGGGTGGCACGAATAGGCTGAAGTGGAAATACATAAAAGAACAGCAAAGGGAGGAGAAGCCGATGAGATATGGGTTTCTAGAAACACATCTTTGGGACATGGAACAACCACCTAACAATCTGGACTACGCATGGGAATATTCTAATAGAACAGAAGGCAACAGAAACAGGGGTGGTATTGGGGCATTCATTCATAAAAGTACAAACTCGCAAAGGGTCAAGCAGGACTGCAGGGAACATCTGTGGCTAAAAGGGAAAGTGGCATGGCAGATGACGCTCCTGGGTTTTGTATACTTGTGGACAGGGGCAAAAAACAGAAATTAAAACCTACAAATGGTGCAGTGCATAGAAAATTACATAGACGAACTAGGAAAAGAGTGTGACGTAATTATATTAGGAGACATGAATACGCACATAGAAGATATACGGATGGATATACTGACCCAACAGGCAGAAGGCTAATTGATATGTGTTGAAGGCATGATTTATTCATTTGCAACAGCACCGAGAAATGCGAAGGGCAGATAACATGGGAGATGGGAAGGCTGCTGTCGACGATAGATTAGGCAATGATGTCACATAGGATGTACGATCGGCTGCGGGTGATCGACATAGATGAATATGGCTCCAGAAGCTTCGGCGTATCAAGCTGACCTTTCGAATAGAAATGAAAAGGCAAAGAAGGCATTAGGAGTAACCACACAGCAATATTTACTCAAAAAGTTAAATAGAAAGAGCAACAAAAGAAATTGAGAAGGTAATCACCGAGGGTACTAAAACGGAGTGGACGTACGCAAATGTAGCTCGATTGTTTGGTTTAGAGATTGCTATTGTACGAATCAAATCAACCGGGAAAAGAAGACACAAACCCAAGAGCTGGTGGTATGAGGAGGAGAGCCGTAATAAGACGTCAGGAAGACTCCAGGGAACACAGGTACGCTAAACAGAGGGGTGAAGCGGATGATGTCAAAAGAAAAGGTTATAGCTTTTTGAGCTGTGGAAGGAAAGTGTCCGATCTGATCAGTGAAAATACTAGAAGAAAGGGGGCCCAATGGATGGCGAAAGTAAGCAAAAAGGATTGAGAGTCAGCTGCAAAGTTTTGGAACCATTTGAATTCTCTGAGTAATAATACAAGCATGGAACAGAAGTTTAAAACAGCAGTTTAAGGGGTCATACTATATATAACGGGTTGAGGCGATAGAAAATATAAAGACAATGATGGCAGAAAAGTTTAAACACGAAGAAAGCGCTGCATGCACTCTACCAGATGATGATGGACCAATTAGCGCAGTGGTTCTACTGGGACAACGAGAATGGGAAACGGCAGAGAAAAGGACTCCTAATAGCACATCAAGAGGCCCTGACGGCATCCCAATCATGATAATAAAGAAACAAGGAGTAATGAAGCCGATGTACACAACTACCGTCCTATAACAGGGACTTCAGAAGTTTGCAGGCTGGTGATGCAGATAGGAAAGGAAAGGCTACAGCCATCAGTGGAGACTGATAGGGTGCTGGGAAAGCTACAAAATGTTTTTCGTAAACGAAGAAGGTTGGAGGACAATCTGTTTTCATTGATTCAGTGTATTGAAATAACGGAAAAAGAACACAGGCCCTGTTTGCTAGCATTTCTAGATATCAAGGGAGCTTACCATAGTGTAATTTCAGAGGACTTGTAGGGAATACTGGATACTCCATATGTGTAACATGTAATAACCAATCTCCTAAAGGATATTTATAAAAGTAAAAAAGCAGTTATCTAATGGGAAAAACAGGTATTGGCATCTATAGAAATACAACGTGGGCTCTGGCAAAGATGTCGTTTGTCGGCTTTGTTTTTTATGCTGTATGTACAGAGCCTACAAGCCAAACTAGATGGTAGCAACTCAGCTTCAGCCTCTCTTGCTAAGAAAAAAAAACACCTTGAACAGCCATTGCCAGCATTGATGGATGCAGATGATACATTATTAGTAGCCGACAACAAGGAATATCTGCAGGGATTGATAGACATCTGCGGTAATGAGGAAGATATGTTAAATATGAAGTTCAGTAGGGCAGAATCGTAAATCCTGATTTTTAATGATAACGAAGGCAGTGAGCATAAGCATACGGGAAGTCACGCTAGAAATAGTAGGTAACTATAAAAATTTGGTTATATAGATAAATTATTTGACTGAGTACCTAAGGGAGCACGAAAAATGACAAAGGATAACATAAATGCAACTGTAATGAAAAATAAGGCACTGTGGAACTATAATAGGTATCACGTCGTGAAAGGGATTCGGAAGGGTGTCATGGCTCCGAGTTTGACGTTCGGCAACGCGGTCTTGTGTATGAAATCGAAGGCTCAAGCAGGATTGGAAATCAAACAACATGGCATAGGTAGACTTGCATTGGGAGCACACGGGAGCACTCCAATTCAGGGGTAAAGGGTGACATGGTATGAACATCGTTTGAGGGCAGGGAAGCTAGCAGCAAGATAAAATTTGTGGAGCGATTGATGATAATGGGAGAGAAGCGGTGGGGTAGGAAATTTTTCAGCTACTTGCACGAAAAGAATGTTGATACTAAAACGAGGAATTGGCCTGGAAAATTGTGAAGCAAGTATTTAGACAACAGCAGAATTCCAAGCCAAAAGAAAACATTGGTTAAAAAGAAGGTGAAGGAAACTGAAAGGGACATGTGGAATATTAGAATGCTTACAAAAACATAACTGCAGACCTACCGAACTTTCAAGCAAGAAATTGCAACAGAAAAAATGGCAGCATATCCACGGAGTGAATGATGGAGAGTGGGGCGAAGCATTCGTCCGTCCATTCGTTTTTGCTTCCGTCCGTCCATGCGTCCGTCTGTGTGACCATCCATGCGTCCATTCACCCGCCCGTGCGTGCATCTGCTCGGGCGACCGTCCCTGCGTTCGTTTATGCGCCCATCCATGCATCTGTCTGTGTGTCCGTTTGTCCATCTATTCAACACGCCAAGTACCACCATCTCGCATATTTTCATCATATATTCCCCTTATGGAAGCACCGCCATCCAGCGGACATTCCAAGGACTAAACGAGAGGTGGCACACGCACACTTTCTTACGGCTTTCACTTCGGGTCTACTTCCCACCTTTAACCACCTCGAGTTCATGGTACATACAAGTTCACTGTATTCATGGCACTGCGGCCAAACGCTCGCAAAACCTTTCTAAAACCAAGGAGGTGGTGGTGGGGAAAACATTTAATAACCATTAAATGGTTACAGAGAGGTGATTGGGTTGGGGCCTTATTGGCCTCCTACCCTCAAAGTACTCGGTGGAACCCCTATTCCGGGGCTCCATTGGCAAGCAACGCTGCCCGCGCCCGATGAACCAGAGCCTCTTGGGCCTTCAGGTCTTGACAGCCGAGCAGGACCACCTCCCAGTCCTCTCTCGTGGGATTGGGGTTGGGGGGGGGGATGGATGGATTAGACTGGCACGCCCAGACGATGTGAAAGGTGTCAGCCACCTCACCACAGAACTGGCACGTGCCATCAAAGGATGAATTGAAATGTTTTAGCACCGCCGGGCACAGTACAGTATTGGTAAACAGTTTTAAAAGGAGGCGCTCGTCAGCGCGATGCAGTCCCTCACAAGGGTCTGGATAGCTCCGGTGCTCCTCCTTGTAGTAATTGGTAATATCTTTGAATGAGAGGGCCGAATTGTCTGATTGCGAGTAGGCTTCCAAAGACGGGGAGATAGCCCGGGAAGAGAGTGTGCGGGCAGCCTGATCGGCCTGTTCGTTACCCCTGAGTCCTTGGTGACCGGGTGCCCAAACCAGATTTCGCGGAGTTGAATTAACGTATCGGCAGCTAGGTTCTAGTATGCGCAGAGCAAGTGGTGAAGCCCACCCTAGCTGATAGTTCCGACAGGCCCCTCGTGAGTCGGTGATGATATGTTTAGAAGAGGGATAGGTGAGAGCCAGAGCGATGGCAATCTCCTCCGCGTGTGTGGCGCTGTAGGCTTTGAAAGTGAGCCCGTTTATGGTGTTTGCGTTGTGTATGACTGCGGGAGTATACCACCCCCCATGTTGCGGGCCGGCAAAGTCCACGTAGCCCACGTGTTCCTCTTGACCAAAGTGTCACTGCAACGCTTCCAAGCGCCTGGTGGCGACCACTGTGGTTTTCTTTGGACATGTTGTGGGGAAGGGGTAGGACCCGGAGGGCGTGTCTCCAAGGTTCTGGCACTCTCACCCTTTCCTCAATATAGTAATCGTGTTTCATGTGTATTCGGTACAAGAGGCGGCGACCGGAATGGGTCTGTGCAAGGCGCGTGTATTGGTTAACGAGGTGGGCTTCTCGAAGTTCCCGGTAGGTATTCACCACGCCTATGGCCAGAAGTCTCTGGTTGGACGTGGTGATAGGGAGGTCGAGAGCCCGCTTGATAACTTTACGGTGGATGACCTCGAGTTGATCATCCTCGTGTTTGCGTAGGTGCAAGTAGGGAGTCGAGTAGAGTATTCTACTCGTTACGAAAGCATGGGCAAGCCACATTGCATCCCTGCTTCGTAATCCGCCCCGCTTGTTGGAGACCCCGCGGACCATACGGCCCAGCTGGTCTCCCACCGTGCGAAGTTTGGCTATTGTGGTGTCGGCCTTGTGTTGGTGGTGTATGAAGAGGCCAAGGACGCGGATCTCCTTGGCCTCACGGATCGGTCCCGAGGGAAGACTGATATGGAGCTGAGTTGTGTCCTGAAGGGAGGGACGTACGTGCACAAATTCTGACTTAGCCGGGGCACACTGGAGTACGCAGTAGGTTGCGTAGTCGCCGACTACAGTCGCTGCTGCTTGCAGGCATGACTCCATGTGACCCAGGTTACCTTGTGTGGCCCAGATCGTGATATCATCCGCGTAAAGAGCGTGATGTATCCCTGGTAAAGAAGCCAATTTGGTGGGAAGATGAAGCATGGCTATATTAAATAGGAGGGGAGAGAGGACCGCGCCTTGAGGAGTTCCCCTCGAGCCGATGACGTAAAGCCCATGTTCCTCATCTTGTATGGGTATGTAGACTTGACGATCTGTAAGAAACTGTCTAACATAATTGAATGTTTTATAACCACAGTTGGTCTGACTGAGGTGGTCAAGGATTACCTCATGCTTCACGTTGTCGAATGCCCCTTTAAGATCCAAGGCCAGGACTACCTTGTCATTGTGAGGGCATTCAACAGGATCTAATATGTCATGGTGGAGCTGTAGAAGTATATCCTGGGCTTACTTCTGAGGGCAGAATCCAAACATGGTGTCCGCAAAAGTGTGCTGTGTTTCTGGACACTCGGAGAGTCTGTCGCGCACCATCCTTTCCATCAGCTTGCCGACACAAGACGTGAGGGAGATGGGGCGAAGGTTCTCCACGTCAATAGGTTTACCTGCCTTCGGGATGAAGGTTACGAGAGCTGATTTCCATTCAAAAGGGAGAGGAGTTTCTCCGTCCCAAATGCTATTGATGTATTTGAGGAGCGTGGCGTAGGCTCCATCGGGAAGATTGGCCAACAGTTTGACCGTAACCTGGTCACGCCCTGGTGCAGTGCCACGCTTCATCTTGCGTAAGGCCGCCTGGAGGTCGTGGAGCTGGAACGGGGTGTCCAACTGCGTGTTTTTTTTGCCTGCGTAGGAGTATGCGGCCGTCCGGGGGTCCTTGGTGGTGCACAGGTATCGGTCCCTGAGCGTGTTTGCCAGCTGTGTTGTCGTTCCTGTAAAGTTGTGCATGACCTTATGTAAGTGACGTTGAGTTTTTGTGCGTGTTTGTGTTGGATCGATGAGAGCACGAAACAGGCGCCACGTGTTGCGACCAGACATCTGGCGTGCAGCTGTGTTGCACCTGTCCACCCAGTTAGTGTCGGCTAGCTGAGCAGCATATTCCGCAGCTTGCTCCGTGAGTTCTAGGATGCGTTTTTTGAGGCGTCTGTTATGTTTCTGTTTTTTCCATCGTTTGGTGAGGCTGCGGCGGGCCTGCTAAAGATGGAGGAGGTGGTTGTCCACGTCCGTTTGAGTTTCCGTGAGCTGTATCAGCTGTTCGTGTTGTTTCAGTGTAGATGTCAGTGATTTAGACCAGGTGTCGTATCCCGACTGGAGAGGGTCTACAATAAATAGAGTGGTGCGGAAAGTTGTCCAGTCTGGGATATGAGCTTGTGTAAGTGGGCGTTTTAAGGGACGCATGTACACGGTTGTGTTTAATACACAATGATCACTACCGAGAGTGTCCTGTGTGTTCAGCCAGTCGGCATGGCGTATGTTGCGCGTATTTGTGGGGTCCGGGCAAGTATCTCGTTGAACAGAGTTGCCTACACGTGTTGGGCTGGCGGGATCAGTGTGGAGGGTGAGTCAAAGTGTAGAAAGAAGTTCCGCAAGCTTTCTTCCACGCGTGTCCTCTCGTGGGTAACCCCATAACCTGCTTGGGGCATTGAAGTCGCCGACGATTAGGAGAGGGTCCCGTCCTGGCACATGCATAGCTTGTGTGAAAGTTGCGCTGAACATGACGTTCTTAAGCTTTGGGGGACAGTAAATGTTTAAAATATGAACAGTTGGGTCAGATCGCCTTATAGGCAGCACCGACACCATCGTGTATGGGAAAGGCGGTGTTGTGGGGAGTATGACTTCCTGGGCGGTATATTGCTTGTGAACAAGTATACATGTCTCCGGGTTGTGTTGAAATGTAGTGTAATTTGTCCGTTTGACGTCCGTGCCGGGCTCCTGAAGGGCAACCACGGCAACGAGGAACTCAAAGGTCTCAAGATAGAGGTGGAAATGAGCCCGCTTCTTGTGGTTCTTGAGACTTCTGCTGTTCCACTGTGTTAGTACCAACGCCAAAGAGGTTACGCTCAGCGAGTATACCGTAGCAACCTTGTCCTGTCAGATACTGCTCAATGTACGTGCTAATGGCTGCTAATGGGAAATGAGAGACATTAGAATCCGGCTTTTACTTTCTAACGGCTTGCGCTTCGTATCTGCTTCCCACCTTTGACCACCTCGAGTTCATGGTATATACTAGTTCATTGTATTCATGAAACTGCGGCTCAACGCTCGCTAAACCTTTTTAAAACTTAGGAGGTTACACCCAGCGAGTATAACGTAGCAACCCTTCCGTGTCAGATAGAGCTCAATGTACCTGCCAATGGCTGCTAATGAGGAATGCAGCGTGCGCGATAACTAAAAGCCGAATGCTCCTGTCTATTCTTCCCCCTTAGCAGTCATTGGCATGTACATTTAGTACTATCTTTCATTGTTCAACAACGCACAGAAGAAATCTCTCACCAGCACCCTTTTGGAGGTCCAAATGTTATACTTGTTACACACTACAACGGTTACGAGGGACGAATGGGTGTTGTTATAAGAAGCTTCGCCCTTAAAAATCTACGGCAATTTTCGGGGTAGTTCTCTACTGTTCCAGGCCATAACGGGAGTGTTGCGGACCAAGACGTACCGAGCCAAATACGAAAACACAGACACGGTATGTAGTGCGTGTGAAGAGGAGGAGAAAACACCGGAACATTTGATAATGTTGTGTAGAGGGCTCTGGATAATGGCGCAGAATTTTTCAAACATCGGGATTTGGGGACAGTGAAGGCAAAATAGACTCTAAACGGAAAGAAATAACCAGGAAAAGGCTAATTGATTGGTGGCTACAGTCAAGGCGCGAATGAAATTCAATCCCTAAACACATAGCTGTATTACTTTAAGGCTAGGTGGCACGAGCCACCACCCGATCTAAAGGGCACATCCTGATACATTCATCCATTATCATCACTCCCAAGTCCCCATGGAGCAAAGTTACCAGACTATGTTCAGTTTTCAAACTCTCTGCGGTCGCCTACATCGCGATTGCCCCGTGGCTTGGCTCACCGCCACATGGCTGGAGCGCCGCAAGCAGCTCTACGCGATTGCATCTCTCGTAATGGCAAATACGCTCGGCTCGGTTCCGTACAATCGCAACAGGTCCTTTCTCTGGTGTACCTTTTTAATACTTTTATGGGCTCGCGTTTAGCACATCAGCAGCAAAACTTTACTGATTGTGAAAATCGCCACTGTGCTCTCCCGGGATTGGTCTGTTTAGGTGCGTCATAAGCTCCAGCAGCCTTAGCCGTCCACTAGGCTCTGATGGCTAGGCTATGATGGAGCCTAGCCACCATAGCTATGCTCCGTTAAGGGCTGTTCGAAGCTGATGGATTCTCATGCATTTAGTCACAAGCCATGATGAAGATTCCCGTTACATTTCGTTATCGCCACCAATACGCCAGACTCGTTTCAAAGCGAATTTCGCTTTTAGCGTCCGAACGACACGTCACCGTATCTAAGCAGTAACGGTTTTGAAAACTAGCTACACGTTCGTGCACTTCAAGTTGACTGTGTTGTGTAGGAAAAGTCTGTAATTCTTTTTGGCCAACTACTCTTAATCACTGAAGTAGCCATTAAGCAACAACCGGCATGTCAATGATTTACATATGTATAGCGGCAAAAAGGAAAACGAGACGGCGGCCAACGTTGTGGTGCCTCCGCCGCTTCGCTTCGGCAATCGCCTTTCATAATAAAGTGGCGAGACAACGGCACGACCATGCTTAGCCGCCGTCCCGTCTTCCTCTCTGCCGCTACATATGTAAAGTGACGTCATTAAATCTAAGACACCTCATATATGACATATATACTTTCTTACGCATTATTTTGAAATGAAAAAAAAACCAACACTGTTGGGACGCCAGGTGGAGTAGAGCCGAGCAGCCGGGGGTCTTTGGGCTCCCGCTTCACCAAATTAATTTTGTGGTTTTTCATGTGCTGTGCCTCAGTATCTTGCTATGAGTCGACGCATAAGCTGCCAAGATTCATTTTTGAGCATTTTTTTGGACTTTTTTCTCCCCCGACTACGCCTCACGTGCTTGGGCGAACAACCACAACGCCGAGTTGGAGTCTGCCGGGCAGGACGCGCCCTTCGTTCCACCGGCTGAGCCAATGCGCTGGACAGTGCGGCTGTTATTATGGGCGGCGATGATCTCCCTCCAGGACAGTTTGGAGAAGACCACGGCTGGCGCTCCGCCACGGTGAAGAAAAGCTCGAGGCGCACGAACGCCAGTGCTGCAGAGCGTGCCACGGCGTGCGGCGGAAATGCCAGGGGCCATTTCACTGCTACAAGAAAAGCTCTCAAACTGAAGAATAAAATTATCAAATCATCGAGAATGCTTCGGCTACCAAGCGAGCACTGGAAGATTATCGTTCGTCCAAGGGTTGGCTTGGATGTTGAGAAGGCGGGCTCAGCTAGACTTGGTCGGGCAATCGCAGAGGTGGCCGGCATCGCACACATGCTTATCGGTCAGGATATCGTCTGCCCAAATGCTACGCAAAATATTATAGTTATTAGCACGATTTCCCGCGCAAACGCTCACTCTTACCTAGGGATGAGCTGCCTTACATTGGGAATGAAGAAGTATGGCATCAACACTTACGAGTCTGCTTCACATGAGTCATGCAACGGGGTCATTCATAAGATTGACGCATCGGAGAGCCAGACGGAGCTGCAGAGCAGCATCCTTACTGAAAGAAACCCCTCGGCTTAGGAACTGAGACGTAATAAGTGCACTCAAACGGTGGTTATTGTCTTCCATGGCTACAAAGTTCCCAGCTTCATGTATTTAGGCATGGCGCTGGTGAGATGCTCGCTTTAACATCGGCAGCATGACTGCTGCTACACCTGTGGCAGACCGGGGCACAGGGTGGACGTCTGTCCGCCACCGGACAAAGCCTTGTAAAAGAGTTGCGGAATCAGCAGCCCTGATTAGAACCATAAAAGTTCCCCGACCTGTGGATTCTGTGGTAGCCCACTTGCCACGACTAATAAAAGTTGCCAGCAAAGTATTTGGATTTTTTTTTATTGTGCGGAGGTGGCAAAGAGAGTGCCGCGCGGAATCTGAGCTTCGTAGTCAGAAAATACTACCTGCCGACGCTGACGAGAGTGGGAGCCAGTCTACGCACCACAACTCCCGTTCAAACAGTCGTTCTGCTGCAACTGGGGTAAAGAGCCGTGACTCATCACAATGGGCAAGCCGGTCTAGATCCAGATCTCGGTCCAGAAGTTGCTCCCGAGGCCAGCAAAGTGGAACCTCGTCTAAAGGCCGAGACAAGCCCGGGTCGAGAGATCGTCGTCGGTGCCAATCTAGAGGCCCATGGCACTCGAGGAGCCAGTCCATAGAACAGTCTGTTTCTAAAGCCCACCCGAACCGGAGATGCAGGGTGGCACCTGGGCTGATCGGGTGCGCCGCGGAGGACGTGGAAAAGTAACGGGGGGCTCTGCGCCAGAGCATGGTCTATCGGAGCTAAATCAGCTTAGGAAAGAGAATGCCGAATTTCACAGCATTATTGAGTCGCTGAGAGTCAAGATCGCTGAGCTTAGACATGGCAGTACATCTCAAGCTACTCGGGCATCTGCTTCTCAGTTGGTGGGTACTCCCTCTCGTCAACCCGCAGATGTTCCTATTGTCGTGGAAGCGGGCCCCTCGGGCAACCCAGCCAAGCGTAAGGCTGCAACTTCAGCCGAGAATGCACAGGCTAAGGCTAAATCTGAAATCAGATACTTTAAATTCGATTTGCATTGAAATTCTAAACCTTATTGAGCGTTTCTCGGTGGTAGATTAACATCTAACACTTATGGATCAGAAAATAGATATTCAACATGCCAGCATTCAATGTGTGGAGACTCAATAACAGAACGCTGGCCTTATGGGGCAGAGCCCCAATATCAGGGGAGCAACTAGAATTCACCTGGATTTTTTTACAGAGGGAAAGCTTTATCGGCGCCCATTCCCATGAGTATCCCCAGTTCAAATAGCACAGCTGCTTTTGTACAGATCCTAACGGCCGGCTCAGGGAACCCCTCCAATGATCAATATGGCCTCGCACGCGGAATTTCGCATATGGCAATGTAACTGCAGGGGGATCCTTAGCAAAAGGAGCACCCTGAAGAAACTTCTCTGCTCTCACAGCGAGAAGCCGCAAGTGATTCTACTGCAGGAGACGCTGTCTGATAGTACAACCCTCCCGGGGTACAAAGCACATACAGCTAAACGCAAAGACATAAGGATTGCCACGTTAGTCAGCAACAAGTACACCTTTGTGACACTTGATCTAGGGGTGAGGCCTAAAAAACAGAGCTATCCTTGGGTGAGGTCATTCCGAGTGTTTCTAACATCTCCAGTATTTTAAATGCGAAGCATTTTTTAGCAAATTTCGGCTACTTTCACTGTATCTATCTATCTATTTATCTATCCATCTAACTATCTATCTATATATTTATCTATCTATCTATCTAGCTGCCCACGACTTTTAGTTTTCCTGGTCATTTCGTTAATAGTACCAATACCGAATTTGGTATGGCATAACATGAGTATATGACAAGCATATCTGACTAGTGATAACATGATTGTAGAGACATGTATGTCATGAATGTAATCATTCACATTAAATGGTGATGCTGCTCTTGCGGTGGTTTCGTTCACATAAGGCGTTGCAAAATTATCGTGGTATTACAAGACTGCATGACGAACACAAGTGACAGACCCCGACGTGAAAATCATGACATGCATATCATGTCAGTCATGACTCATGAGTCATGACAACGCGCCACGCTCAAGGTATGCTCGCAGTCGTTTCGCTAGCTTCACATATGCCAAATTTGGTGTTACGGGACCTGAATTGTTGACAAAGGTATGTGACTGGTGCAAACATTATAATCATGAGGTGTGTGTCATGTTATAGCATGACCACATGCCACGCTCTTGATGCGCTCGCAGCCGTCTCGCTATAGCTTCACACATACCACATTGTGTATTACGTGACGTGAATAGATGACGAAGATGTGTGACTAGTGCCAACATGATAAACATGAGACGCGTGTCATGTAACAACATGACTACATGCCACACTCATGATGCGCTCGCGGCCGTTTCGCAAGCTTCACATTACCAAATTCGATATTACGTGACGCCAACTGATGACAAATGTAAATAACGCGTCCAAACAGGATAATCATCACATGCGTGTCATGTAACAACATGACTACATGCAACACTCATGATGCGCTCGCGGCCGTTTCGCTAGCTTCCCATATGCCAAATTCGGTATTACGTCACGTGAATGGCTGGTGATGTATGTGAATGGTGCAAACATGATAATCATGAGATGCATGTCATGTAAGAATATGACTACACACCACACTCAAGGCGCCAATACACTTCGACTTGACTAGGCGCGCATGCGCGCAGGGGTTCCTTTCGTCGCCTCACGCCAGCGATGCTACACCAGGCGACGATCTGCCTGGCATGTACTTGCAGGCGCAAGCCGCGCTGCATTGCTTTGATGCATGCGCGTTTGAGTGCGCCCGGCGTCCTTCCGTCGCGAAGCTCAGCAGACGCGGTGCTGTCTAGGTAACGTCGTTGGTGCAAAACGCAATATGTCGCATTTCGCGACGGTCGCTGCCGGGCCTCGCCAACAAACGCTGGTCGCGCTTAGCGCTACGTAAAGTGCTCGCGTTTTGCTAGCGTAGCGTTGATGCGTCCGGCGTGCGCGCGCGTCCACGTTACGTGTGCTTGCCGCCGTTTCGCTAGCTTCACATTTACGAAGTCTTGGACGACGAAGGTATGTGCCTAGTCCAAACATCAAAATCATGATACTCGTGTCATGTAAAACATGACTACATGCTACGCTGATAGCGTTCTCACGGCCGTTTCGCTAGCTGCACATATACCAAATTTGGTATCAGGTGATGTGAATAGATTTAGACGGTAAATGACACGTCCAAACGTGATAATCATGACTTAAAAGTCATGTACGTCATAATTTACCTACGCCTTGTATTGTTGTGCAGATTTTAAAGTGACATATCAACCTTCCTCATTCGTGCTTCGCATATCGGCGATTCCGATTGTGCGTGCAATCTGCCAATTTTTTATACTGAATATATATACACTGTAAAACTGTCCATCGGAAACACGGCAAAGATCTACGTAAAGCTTTCGGCTGCCTCTCAATTTGTGGGAAGACGAAGAAAATCGCCGTGGATGCCAACGGACGTAGTACTGTTATTGTAGGTGCGGAGACAATGCCCTTCCGCAGTGGACCATATGGAAAAGTTAAGAAGTTGGTTGCTCTGATTAGTTACTTTCTAGCCGAAATGCCACAACCAGGCCACTTTTTTGGGATGACACGATGTGTTGAAGAAGAGCCTGGGTGTGTGTAACTAGCATTCGTTTATTCATAGTTCCTCTTTAATCGTTTTACTGTCCTATGAATACTCTTGACGTGTTTGCGATATCGGCATCGCCATATAGAGTTCAAATATATAACAGCCCCCCCCCCCCGTAAACCGTATGTTCTAGCCGCGGGTAAATGAAAGCGAGTGAGCACTACAAACGCGCCTGAAGCAAAGAGGAAGCCAGCCGACCCATCTCAGTCGCACGACGGGCGCGTGCGATAACATCACCCGCATGCGAGGCATGTCGTCAATTTATACTCAGGCAGAGTAAGAAAACGCCCTGACTATCTTGAGGAGTGTTGGGCCACGGGGAACTAGAGAGAAGCTGCCATATGACCAAATGAGAAGATAGCCGCCAATTGGAAGCTTCAAAAATTATTTTTTTACATGAAACAAAAATTGTAATCATAAAACATGGCGTATAAAAATAACTGCTATTTGCTTTTTATTTGAATATGAAGATTATCTTCAAACGAACCACCACGTGGCGCGAATTTCACAAAGTGGATGATTTCGGCAAATTTGTGATTGTTTTACGTAAAGTATCGCGACTTGAAGGGTACAAAGGTATTTCTTTTGCAAAACACACCTTCTATGGAGTAATTATTCATTTCTCAGATATTCAATAAAAGGCAATAATACAATAGAAAAACAGCAAACATAACCTCTGTCGGCTAGATTCTTGTAGGTGTATGGGGCCCAAAAATTGCGCGAATAATGACCAGCTTACGACACCTTGCACAGTCAACATTACATATAATATAAACTAAATTTGATATTGAAAGAGAGAGGGGCACTTCAAAAAATATTTTTTTCGCAAACAACAGCCATACTACATTTGGATAAATTCAGAAAGCACTCACGTGACCACATTTTTTTTTCTTCCTGAAATATTCTATTGATTCACTACTTTTCTTTGCAGTAAATCACCAGGATATTCCTTCGAATCGATTTAAGGTGGTCACCAAAATGGCTGGTATGTTTGCGTGGAATGACCCGACTATGAACGGCCCTGGCAGCGAGTAATGCTCTCGGCTTGGAGCTAAAGCATCAGCGCTTTTGTGTAAGGAAAGAGTAGGATGAAAGGAGAAGTAGAAAAGGGAAGAGAAGGGTCTGAATAACTGCCCGCTGCGTGCGCCTCGGAGAATGTGAAGGCAAGGGTCACGTGCGGCCGCCGCGCGATGAAAATCTACCAAAAATACAACCAAATTACTCGAAAATATGTGAATTTTGTTTAACGGCAGAACAACGGCCTGACAGAACTGTCGTGTTTTTGTCAATTTTTCATAATTTTTATTTATTATCTCTTTAAATTGCAGATAGCGAAATTTCTAGAGGCCACTACCACAGGGATTCCCTAATAATAAAAGGGGGTTTTGGGACGCAAACATTTCTCGCTTTTTTTTCGAGGATTACATGCCACGCGCATTAGCCCCCCCCCCCCCTTTTTTTTCTGGCACGAACACACAGCAGCCACTCTTGTTTTATATAACTGATAATGCGGCACAGCGGCATTGTTGTAAGCGGGTTGTTTCGCCAAAGATAGCATACAAAGATTGTTGGTTCCATCTAACTATCATCACTGATATGTCGTTGAAACCAGTATTGATGAAATGATGGGTTCTACACGTTGCTTTAAATTTGCAGACATTTTTTAATTATTGTGATCCCTCTTATGTGAAAATTCATATGTCCTTTCAGCAAGAATTTCAGGGTTGTGAGATCGTGTGTACAACAACAAATAAAAAACCAAGTGCGTTGAAATTAACAGAGCTCGCGCACAATTTTTCGTTCTCGGAAAGAAATGTTTTTCTAATTTATTCGCTTATCAATAAAAAAAGTGGTTGGAATTGAAGGCAAAAAAAATTTGTGTATACGCGCTTTGCATAACTGAATGCGTGAGTTCATATCGTCAGTCAAACCGTGCTTACGTATAAAATCATGGTGTACTCAATGTTTTTTGCATGCGAAATTTAACAACGACAGCCTCACAATTTCTACGAACTGTCTTTTTTTTCAAGTACACAGGCTACTGTAACTGTACTGCATTGGAGTGTGTTGCGAATGCAACGAGCTTAAACTGCGACTGCAAAACATGGTTTCACTATTGTTTCAACAAGAAACTCTTCAGACCGTGGGCCCCTTCGCGACACCAGCAGAACACCGCCGCGCGCGCCGATCAAGGCAGCCGTGCGCTGGCTCTCTCCAAGTTGTTCTAAGTGAGAAAAGAAAAGAAAAGTGAGCCCCGTAACTGTCTACTTCAGCGAGCGACACCTCAACAGTAGCTCACAAAGGATGGGGGTGAGGAGGGATTAAAAGAGTAGGAATAAAGGTATAGAGAAAGAGGCTTGAGGTGGTAAGCGTGAGAGCGACGGCATATCGAGGGGATAGGAGAGATAGGAAAGATGGAAACGCGGTCACAGGAGTCCGAGGATGGGGCACCACTTGCGAGAGCTCTTGTCGGCGTCAGTAGATGGCTTAGAGCAAGTCCAGTCGGTCAGAGCTACACTGTCGTCGAAGGTCGTCGGCGTCAGGAGATGACGTAGGGCGAGCCCAGCCGGCCAGAGCTACGCTGACGCCGGAGATCGTGCGGGCACAACCGGTCGGCACGGAATCCAGCAAGCGAGTGCCCGTGTGCTGGTGGGCTGGCTCGCGATCACATCTCTCCACGTAGCTTTTTCTTTCATCCATGCATCTCTCCGACATGGTCACGTGATGTATGTACGCGGGGCATGCAACGTCGCGCATTCGCGGTGCTCACCAGCCAACGTGCACGCTTGTCAAGGCGGAACGACGTGGTCGAGGACTCGTCGGAAACGACCATGTTCAACAGCGATTTGCGACACCGAGATGTGTATTCGTTGTCTTATTCTGACCGGCTAACCTGTGGTTGCGTGAAGTCGGACAATATGTCACCAGACGTTTGCGCAAGGTGTCGTTAATTTCACTGCTTCGAGTCACCAAATTGTCGCAGCTTTCCCTCCAAGCTGACAAGCGAACAAGATTTGTGGATTTCGCTATCAGGTAAGTCCTATCATACGGCTTTTGTGAATTTTTCCCGCCATCGACCTGTTCTACTGCCGACAAAATGCTCATGCCTTCAATTTTTACGCTGCTTCGAAGTCGCACAAAGGCTTACTCGACAGCGCTTTTTTTTTTTTTGCGCGCGCGGTTTCGGCGTACTTGCGAATTCTGTGCAACGGTGTCGCGTGCCCTTGACCGTGAAGTTGGTTCATCATCATCATCAGCCTGACTACGTCCACTGCAGGACAAAGGCCTCTCCCATTTTCCGCCAGTTAACCCGGTCCTGTGCTTGCTGCTGCCAATTTATACCCGCAAACTTCTTAATCTCATCTGCCCACCTAACCTTCTGTCTCCCCCTAACCCGCTTCCCTTCTCTGGGAATCCAGTCAGTTACCCTTAATGACCAGCGGTTATCCTGTCTACGCGCTACATGCCCTGCCCATGTCCATTTCTTCTTCTTGATTTCAGCTATGATATCCTTAACCCCCATTTGTTCCCTAATCCACTCTGCTCTCTTCTTGTCTCTTAAGGTTACACCTACCATTTTTCTTTCCATTGCTCGCTGCGTCGTCCTCAATTTAAGCTGAACCCTCTTTGTAAGTCTCCAGGTTTCTGCTCCGTAGCTAAGTACCGGCAACATACAGCTGTTATATACCTTGCTCTTGAGGGATAGTGGCAATCTACCTGTCATAATTTGAGAGTGCTTGCCAAATGTGCTCCACCCCATTCTTATTCTTCTAGTTACGTCAATCTCGTGGTTCGGCTCTGCGGTTATTACCTGCCCTAAGTAGACATAGTCTTTTACAACTTCAAGTGCACTGTTACCTATCTCGAAGCGCTGCTTCTTGCCGAAGTTGTTGTACATTACTTTCGTTTTCTGCAGATTAATTTTAAGACCCACCTTTCTGCTCTCCTTGTCTAACTCCGTAATCATGAGTTGCAATTCGTCCCCCGAGTTACTCAGCAATGCAATGTCATCGGCGAAGCGCAGGTTACTAAGGTATTCTCCATTGACTCTTATCCCTAACTGTTCCCATTCTAGGCTCCTGAATACCTCCTGTAAGCACGCGGTAAATAGCATTGGGGAAATTGTGTCCCCCTGCCTTACACCCTTCTTGATTGGTATTCTGTTGCTTTCTTTATGAAGCACTATGGTAGCAGTTGATCCCCTGTAGATTTCTTCCAGAATGTTTATATATACTTCATCTACGCCCTGATTCCGCAGTGTTTGCATGACGGCTGATATTTATACTGAATCAAACGCCTTCTCGTAATCTATGAAGGCTATGTATAGTGGTTGGTTATACTCTGAGCATTTCTCTATTACCTGATTGATAGTATGAATGTGGTCAATTGTTGAGTAGCCTGTTCGAAATCCTGCTTGTTCCTTTGGTTGATTGAATTCTAATGTTTTCTTTACTCTGTTAGCAATTACCTTTGTAAATAGCTTGTATACTACAGAGAGCAAGCTGATCGGCCTGTAATTCTTCAAGTCCTTGTCATCTCCTTTCTTATGTATTAAGATGATGTTAGCGTTCTTCCAAGACTCTGGTACTCTTCCCGTCAGGAGACACCTCGTAAACAGGGTGGCTAGTTTTTCTAACACAATCTGCCCTCCATCTTTCAGCAGATCTGATGTTACCTGATCCTCACCAGCAACTTTGCCCCTTTGCATGCTCTCTAAAGCTTTTCTGACTTCTTCTATCATTACTGGTGGGGTGTAATCTGGGTTACTGCTAGTTCTTATAGTATTAAGGTCGTGGTTGTCTCGGCTACTGTACAGATCTCTGTAGAACTCCTCTGCTATTTTAACTACCCTATCTATATTGGTAGTTATTTTGCCTTCTTTGTTCCTTAGTGCATACATCCGACTTTTGCCTATCCCAAGTTTCCTCTTCAATGCTTTCACTTTTCCTCCGTTTTTCAGAGCGTGTTCAATTCTCTCCATGTTATACCTTCTTACATCGCATACCTTACGTCTATTAATCAACTTCGAATGCTCTGCCAGTTCTATTTTGTCTGTTGTACTTGACACTTTCATAATTTGACGCTTCTTAATTAGGTTCTTCGTTTCCTGGGAAAGTTTGCCAGCGTCCTGTCTAACTACCCTGCCTCCAACTTCCACTGCACACTCCGTAATGATACTCGTCAGATTATCATTCATTGTATCTACGCTAAGGTTGGTTTCCTCACTAAGAGCAGAGTACCTGTTCTGCAGCGACACTCTGAATTCCTGTACTTTCCCTCTCAGTGCTAGCTGATTGATTGGCTTGTTGCGTATCAGTTTCTGTCGTTCCTTCTTCAAGTCTAGGCGAATTCGAGACCGTACCAGTCTATGGTCACTGCATTGTACCTTGCCAATCACTTCCACATCCTGCACGATTCCAGGGTGTGCACTCATTATAAAGTCTGTTTCGTTCTTATTTTCGCCATTAGGGCTCCTCCATGTCCACTTGCGGTTTTCTCGTTTTCGGTAGAAGGTATTCAGAATCCGTAAATTATTGCGTTCTGCGAATTCTACTAGTAGCTCTCCTCTGGCGTTTCTAGTACCGATGCCATAATCTCCTACTGCCTGGTCTCCAGCCTGCTTCTTCCCTACTTTTGCATTAAAGTCGCCCATCACTATAGTATACTGTGTTTTTACCTTACTCATTGCCGATTCCACATCTTCATAGAAGCTTTCAACTGAAGCGTCATCATGGCTGGATGTAGGCGCGTAAGCCTGTACTACCTTCATCTTGTATCTCTTATTCAGTTTAATTACGATACCTACCACCCTTTCATTAATGCTATAGTATTCCTCTATGTTGCCAGCTATGTTTCTGTGAATTAGGAACCCCACTCCCAGTTCTCTTCTGTCTGCCAAGCCCCTGTAGCAAAGGACGTGCCCATTCTGTAGCACCGTATAGGCCTCATCTGTCCTCCTAACCTCACTGAGCCCTATTATATCCCATTTAACACCCTCTAGCTCCTCGAATAGTACAGCTAGACTTGCCTCATTAGATAAGGTTCTAGCGTTAAACGTTGCCAAGTTCAGGTTCAATGGTGGCCTGTCCGGATCCAGAGATTCTTAGCACCCTCTGCTGCGTTGCAGATCTGACCGCCGCCGTGGTCAGTTTCTTCGCAGCTGCTGGGGACTGAGGGCCGTGAGTTATTTGACGTAAGCATGTGGGAAGTAGTGGCCAGATACTGCACCAGGGTGGTCAATCCTTCTCTGGTGAGGGAATGCGTTCTCGGCGGTGTTTGCCGGTGAGGCCGCACCCCAGGCCTCTTATTGCAGTTCCACCAACACGCGGATTTTTTTTTAATCCGGTTGGGAACTGCGCGGTACCGGGATTTGAACCACGGACCTCTTGCATGCGAGGCGGATGCTCTAACCACTACGCCATCGCCGCTCCTGAAGTTGGTTACAAGGGGTTTAATGGTGTGAGCTTGGTAGCTGCTGTCATGTTTCGTGTTGGAGTAGGCATTGCGTTATAGTTGACAAAAATTCCTCTACATCCCGGGTGAGTGACCGACAAAACTGCGCATCCCATCCTTTTCGTTGCAGTTGCGTTATCAGGCGACATGACCGAAGTTCAGTTGGCGTGTTCCGTGTAGGTAAACAAGCCACTTTCATTAGCAGAGGTGTGACAGCACTATGCAGTGCTAACCTGACGAACTGTGCAGGCTGTATCTGATTGCAATAACGCACTTATGGATATTAGCGCGGCATGTTCTGCCGGCAGCGTTTATTTCACCGTTTTCAGGTCTTGTGCTGGCCGTAGTTGCTTAAGTTGCGTCCAGCTTGTTGTCCTTTTGGCTCTCGCTATTTTCGCAGTGTCCGTTAGCGATTTTCTCGTCTCAATTGAGCGCCAGAGACCTATGCTGTGGCGCATCGCGGCTCTCGCTATTTGGCTATCATAAAAAATGTATTAAAAGAAGAACAAAGCGGAAACACCATACGGAAGAGATCGCCTGATTCGAGCAACCCCAAGGAATGCGCAGCGCGTTAGCACGGGCGCTTCCCAAGCTCATAGGGCGAAAAGGGACAAAGAAGCTGCCTTCGCTGTTACGGTTTGGCAAGAGTGCCGGCACATCAACTCCGAGCGGTATAGTTCCCGTTGCCGGGGCTATATCCGCTTCCGTCAATGTCTGCCCCTGGCGCCCGCAAGTTTTTTAAGAATAGTAGTTCACACGGTTTCTGAATGAAGGGGTTCAAAGTTCATTTAGCGGCTGCGGCCTTTCACTGCAGCTCAATGAAAGACTGTGAAGGTCTGTGAAATATGCCGTTGTCATTGCCCGTAATATTTGCAGTGATGTCGCAAGCATTACTTGGTATAATGTAGTATGACTGTTGCTGGTAAACATATTGTAATACTATATTTTAAAAACATTTTGCCTTTATCTCATTACCCAGCATCAGAGAAAAGGTGACACGCGGAAGAATTAACAATACAGATTGAGCATGAAACTGATATATCCTTGCATTTTTATTGAAACGCTTAGGTACTTATCATTAGTCACATGCCACTATAAATTACTTCATTTGGTGCTGTCACTTGGAGTTGAAGCCAGTGATGCTTGTTAGAATGGGTATACTTAAGTTTGGCCAGGCCACTTTTATGTCTGTGCAACTTCAAAAAATTTCGAAAGCACCAGCTGAACAGCGCAAGCGAGTGCAATACGTTGTCGTTTCGCATTGGCTTAATAGTGTGCAAGTCTTACCCCCGTATTCACTAACGCTCCTCGACTCGACTTTCACCCTTCACTTGACAGAGTTGAGCACTGCGCCACCGCTCGGCGGAAAATAACGCTGCGGTACTCAAAAATTGCAGCAGACTATCACTAATATTCAGTGACTTGCCATACCTAGAGATGGCGCTCCCATCGGTTTTCTCAAGTGAAGGCGGAGCGTTGAGTGAAGGGAGGTTCTAGAATACGGGGGTTAGGGAAATTCAGCACTTTGCATACCTTTTATAGATGGCTCAGACTATATACTGCAAAATCCCAAGTGATTGTTTGTGCCTTGATTGGAGGATTTCAAATATGCGACTGCTTGTTTGCTCTAACCATTTTCACTCTTTTATACTGTTTATGCGCCAAATATAACAGTAATTCATGTGTGTGCAGCTTATGAAGAACAACCCTGCACTACCCCTCCCCCTCTCTATCTATAAAGGACGAAATGCCACTGCCACACTTGCTTTGTTTTTGTTTCAATGCCTGAGTTTTTTGCTGCAAACTGTAGGTAGCGAACAGAAGTGCCCTGACGATTTGTGCAGTGCAGACTACACGGTGAGCCAAGCATCCTATAAGAGGTGCTTATTCAGCATCTGAGGCTAACTTAAAGGTAATGCACAAAGTTTCATTCAATGAAGAAGAGTGTTGTTTTGAGCTAGTCATGCCGAAGTGACACTACTGCAAAATACGTTAGGGTATACAGAGTAACATGGAGATGTATGCTACCTACCAACTTAACATTATTCACGCCACAGTGTTAATTACGTCCAACCTTTATTTGAGGGAAAAGTGCGATGGTTTCCATATATGAGCATAGTTGAAAATGATTGCACAACCAGTCACTGTGTTTTGCACTCATTATTATGTGGCCCTTATTCTTGTGACCTGGCACTGAGATAAAATTGCTTCACATAAACAACAGTACAAAGACTCTTGCTAGCTCTATGAAGAAATTACTGCTATCATAGTCTTTAGTTCAGTGAATCATGTTGTTGAAGAGTGTTTCACCCATTTGTTGTTATGGTGAGTGCACTTCGTCTGGAAACGTGACTTGGTTTCCCAAAGTGTTGCCTTTCTGTAGAATGGGGTGCTGGCGCGTGAAATTTCGCAAGAACTGTAAAACTCTTATGTTTCTTGCAGCAAGCATTGTTAGCTTTTTTGTAAATGCATGTGAAGAATAGTGACCCACTTTGGTATTTACAACCTTACCATCCCAGTGTCTTGAACTGTCTTTACTGTATGCAATTTATTTCTGCCAAACAGGAACCTAGTTTTTACCATTTTTCAAGGTCAATTGCTAATTTTTGGTGTACATTTGCAAGCCCCCTTTCAGCTCTGATGTTAAACAATAGGCTTGAAGGATGTTCCTGATTCTTGTCTATGAATTTTATATATTACCTAAAATGGACTCTTCTATTTGGCAGAATTTTTGGATTCTGTGTGCACGTTCTATGCATCTAGATATAAAAATAGAGAGTGCAGCTGGTAGCGATGAATACTGTGTTCAAAAGCTTGCATACACTGCGAAATCTTGCTGGTGCCAAAATTGGTTGTGGGTGTACGGTGAAGAGAATGGTAGCTAGTGGTACTGCATTGTTGCAGCTAATTGCACAATGGAGCATTTTTCAGCTCAACACTGTCGAAATTAGGGTTTGTTGGTGCATTGTGACGACAGAAAATAGCGCAAAGAAACGGGGACACAAGACGATGTGCCGTGTGTCCTCGTCTTGTGTCCCCGTTTCTTTGCGCTATTTTCTGTCGTCACATTTTTCAGCTGCTCACGTAATTCGAGCAGATGCCGATCTCGTTCACTGGGGTATGACATAGCCACAAAGTTCATGCATCTGCATCCTACATACCAGGAACCCTTATGTGAAGCAACAAAATGCTGTGATGGGGGCAGCTAAATGAGAACTGGGTTTTGTTTGTCTGTCTGTATCATCACACAGGTTCGCTAAGTGAACTCGAGTAGCTTCAGCAGGCACTTGCAGCTACAGATTCAGTAGTTAACGCACATTTCAATAGCAGAACTACCTGTATATTGCATTTTCAGGAAACTTCATTATTTTGTGACAGCTTAATGTTCCATCTTCCTCACTCATTTTTGGTGGTGGGACATTAAGCTAATCATAACTTCTTATATCATGCAAAGTTATTCTATTATTCGTTATATTGTATATTAAATTCATGCTTTCAACTGCTTCCTCTCCAACCAAAGCTTAACTTTTGCTGGATTGTCTCAGGGGTGAAAACAAGAAAACCAGGCCAGGGAAAGCAATAAGGTGCAACGTTATAACAGAAGAGAGTATTGCTGGGGTTCAGTCTATAGCTTAAAAACTTTTTTAAAAGGCACCAATGAGGATGTCATGTGAATGTTTACAGAGCATAATTATGTTGTGCTACTTTTGCTATCTCAGGAAGCACCTCTCAAAAGCAGTGCTACAAGGATGTTCGCCACAATTTCTCTTCAACAAACGAATCAGATGCCCGAGAGCCACGGGTCGGCGGCTTCTGGCCTACACAGAATGCAGCCACCAAAGTAAATTTCTTGCAAAGGTGTGAGACATTCCTATGTTGCATGGAGTGAGCATGCTAATTTTGTCAGTTTTAAAGCTTATAGGGATATTTCTGCAAAAGTAATTCCCTGCACAGTGTGTTTTACATTTTCTCAAAGTGTTATTACGCAGCGTTGGCTATTTCTTTTTTATCACTTTCCAGACCATCTTGTTAATTCATACAGAGTGTTCCAGCAATCGCATTGTGCACATGTGTCACAGAAATTTCATTTCGAAAAACAATTATGGTGACCCCCTTCACTGCCTCACCACTGTATACTCTTTACTAGCGAAGTGATGTAATGTTGCTCTGACTGCGGGTTGTGTCTCTCTACCATATTAAATAGTGTCTTGGCCCTAAAATTACGTCGTATAGATTGTGTCGTAGTGAGGCGTGCTGCATATTTGTTTATCTCACCTATGCCTTGCAAAGTACTTCCTCACCAGGCCAATTTAGCACAGCGGTACATCAATGAGGCCCTGCTTAGTTGATGGCTGCATGTTCATTGCACACTTACTGACGTCATGCTTTGTTTACATGTGACTGTAGTCATGATGGTAACGTATGCGTACCTCTGTTCACGATGAGAACAATGGAGAAGCCGAGTGAGAAACTGAAAACAGCTACAGTGTGTGTTTTATTGGCTATGACTTCATCATTTCATCATGTGAACACAAATTTTGTGGCAACGTGCTCACATTTCACAATTTTGCAGCTATCGGGAAATTTCGGACGGTGGGATTGTTTAGTAGCTTTCCACATTTAAATTATGAATGGCCACTTTATGCACTGCATGGCTTTGTTGATTTATATTTCGCAATGCTCATCTGTGAAATAGCATGCAGCTTCTGTCAATATTTATATGTTTATTATACGAAACATTCAGTATGTTCAATATGTACCACCAACAGCAAACGTTTGCGGGACACGAAACGTTCGGTGAAGCTACACTCTCACTTTGTCCGGGAATGTAATTTTGAATTAAATATTCCATACTGCACTTCACATTCCGACCTATGCAGTCACCAGCCTAATCCCAAGCATTAGGTACCAACGTAGCAGATATTCGCATTTGTTGTGGATTCAACATCTACCAAGCATTCCCTGTTGAAAGTACTTTCATGGATTTTTATGGCATTCCGACCTATGCAGTCACCAGCCTAATCACAAGCATTAGGTACCAACGTAGCAGATATTCGCATTTGTTGTGGATTCAACATCTATGAAGCATTTCCTGTTGATAGTACTTTCATGGATTTTTCATGGCACTAGAGCCACCTTTTTTCCCCTTTTTGAGCTACATAGCTGGCAGTTCATTGCTTTTCTGCTTTGTTTACTCAATACCTATTCAACCAGCGCATCTAAAACAGTGTTTTGGGTGTACTTGTATCATTAAGTGTTTGTTGTTGTATTAGTCGGGGATATTTTTTCGGCCTTTTGGCTTTTACTTTTTGGCAACTTAACTGCTGTTTTCAGAGCAATCTGTCGATATCAATATTGACTCTACTAAGCTTTGGTTCGGAAAGACAATCTGAACAGTTCTCGAGGTGCATGGCGCTGCGCCACAACAGGTACTGCGCCACAACATTCTAGGTAACCAGAAATAGACTCTAGTCTGGATAATATGTGGCTCCTTACTAGTTGCGTGTCTTGCTTTTACTTAGAGCTAGTTGCGTGTCTTGCTTTTACTTAGAGCTCTTTTCATAGTCGTAAAATTTACCTTACGTTGCTTACAGCCATGCTACAATGTGAACAACCCCCGCACTGAGTGGATTTGATCTTTAGGGCAACAGTTGCACTTTTGAAGGAGGCACAAATGCTAGAGCCTTAAGTGCTTTTGAGTTGGCGTTCACATTCAGAACCCCATTATTATTGTTACATCAAGGGAACATTGTGCTAATTCTAGATTGTACGCATATTTCCAATAGGAGAGGTGAGCTGCTTAGTAGGTTGGTATTCATTGTTAAAAGGTGGGGCATGCAAACATGGACTCGAGAGAGTAGCCAAGACACCGTAAACACCAGCTGGAAAAGTTGACATTAAGCAAGAAACGAAGCAAGGCAAATGGAAATGTCGATCAAGATGGCATGCCTGTTGGTCTACGTTAGAGGTAACTGCTCAGCATTTGATTTCTTTGTTGAGCTATTTGATAATTGGCTCAAACATGCACTGCCACATGTCACTATGCCAAGCCTCACTCATTAGATGCATTTCTTCATTTCTGTGCTTGTATGAAACTGCATTATTCAAATTTTGGCATGAATTTACGTCATGATATAAAGATAGGTTTAATAATGGGCTTCTGGTTAGCTGTCTTATATGTTCTGTTAGTCGGCCTTCTCATTGTTAGTTGGCATTTGAAGTGTCCTGACTCACCTGCAGCCATGTTTGCATGCCCAGTTTTTCAACATGTATGCGTATAATGCGTAAGAAAAACAGATCACTGAGTGAGTATTAAGAAGTTAAACTTATGTCTGGTGTAAAATTTTCTTTCTGTTTTCTTCTGCAGACTTCTTGCTTAACAATGACTGGGCATTATTTTGGAGCCTGCTAATGGAGTATCAGATATACATACAAAAAGCAGCAGCTGTTAGCGTGCTTGCGAGTCTTCTACCTCATGAGGCCGAGAAAGTTAGGTTGTGTTACACGGACCATGCTAGAAAAAGTGAAATTGTTTGTAATGTCTTTGTTTAATCAGCAGACATTCTACAAAAACTGGTCCAAAGGCGATTAGAAGGCAGTAGAGATGAACACACAGAAGCCATCGGGCTGCCTCAGAAATTGTGACTGAGCATTAACCCATAAGTATTTGCGAGTTCGAGGTTTTTTCATGTTAGTCGGTGAAGTGGTTTTTTGACCATTTGCAATATTTTCCAAAACTGATGCTTTGAAGCCTCAACGTGGGAGGAAGTTGTTTGAGCGCTATTTGGGGGGGAAAACTTTCTAATAGCAGCAAAGGCCTTTGAAACCATGTGCTCATAAATTGACCTATGAGAGAAAAATAACTGACCCATAATTGTTGCTTCATGCTTTTACCCCAGTCTTTGTTTCTTTGTCAGCAAAATTTAGGCTATGGTATAGAAATAAGTTTTTTTCTCAATTTATGCCAATTTTTGGCGCAAGAAAACATGGCAAAATGGTACTCGGCAGCTGACCCGCAGGTCACGGGATTCAATTCCGGCTGCGGCGGCTGCGTTTCCGATGAAGGCGGAAGTGTTGTAGGCCCATTTTCTCAAATTTGGGTGCATTTTAAAGAACCCCAGGTGGTCGAAATTTCCGGAACCCTCCACTACGGTGTCTCTCAAGATCATATTGTGGTTTGCGGACGTTAAACCCCACATATCAATCAAATCAAACATGGCAAACTGCAGTGTTCTTAGTATATTTTTACAAGAGTAATTTGTTCATGTAGAATAAAATTACATTGTTTGTTTTAAGTGCATTTACTAAGAAATAAAAATACTTCTGATTCTAAAATTGAAGACACCTTCACAGATTTTACCCTCGGTTCTTTGGCTGATAAGACAGCCTTTAAAGCATAAATGTAAAGGGTGAGCATTAAGTTGAGAAGAAAGGCTTACTGTCCATTTCCTAAAATTCTATCAAACACTACATGGCAGTTGTCTTTATATTAAAGAAGTTAAGATGATGATAGGGGGGGGGGGAGCTTGAAGGAGGGTTAAATCATTAAAGAAAGTTTGTTGCTGCAGTCAATCAAGATTTTTTAAGATTAGGATGTTTTGAATGTTTGAACAAAAACAGTTTGTCTCAGTTGTGGCAGTAACCTTGATACGGTTTGCTGCTCGGGTAAATGAATGTCCTCTTGTAGAATCACTCATTTTTAGCATCATGGACCCAGTGTTAAAAACTGTTGAGTACACAAACCCCTGCTAAAGGCCTAGTCCTCTGTAGCTTAAGTTTAGCACCGAGTATCATTGCTATAGAAGCATTTTTTAAAGTTGAGGATTTGTAATGAATGTCTTGAGATGTATACCTGATGAAAAATCATTGAATGAATTTAAAGCTTATTTTTTGGCAGCAGAACTTTTCCTTACCGAGGCAGCAAATGCATTAAGGTTGCTGCCACAACCTAGACAAATTGTCTTATACAAACATTGGTTAGAACAATACACTTAATTTAGCGATATGACACTCATTCAAGTCCCCATCTTCATGTTGGCTCCTGCCATAATAAGATGTATAACTGTCATGTAGTGCTTATTAAATTTCAAAAACTATGGAATCAAGCCTTGCTTCTTAATTTAATGCTCACCCTTTGTGTTGACGCATTATTCATTGTCTTCATCAGGCTAATGCCTCTACCATGATGTTATGAATAAGGCAGGCTTTACCCAACCAGCACTCTGTCACGCGCAGTGGCAGAGTGCTGGATGAGATGAGGCTCGGGAAACGACAACGAAGTCCTGATCCTCTCATCTCACAGCTACTGTTTCTCGTTCCAAAGGTGCCGTTACACTATGTTCCCTGCCGCACGTAGGCCTTTGCAGTGATCTACATTATGCCTTGTCTTGTGTAAGATTTCATATTATAACGCAAATTACTTTGTTCATTCTATATAACTCTCCATGGTGTTAGTAGTTACAGAAAGTGTAACTGCCACACTTAGAAAATAAAAAAAACAGAATTTGTTATGCTAGTCTCAAAATTATTTTGCAGTTAGAATATAGTGTGTTTAGCATTGAGTTAATGTCTACTATAGCAATAGGTCTTCGCAGCATCCTGCTGCTTTTTCTGCATGCTATCAGTTCATGTCCAGAAATACTGTCAGCTTTTTTTATTCATAAAATAGTGGTGTGAACCGAGGCGATGTGCGTAGTAGGCAACACAGTGGTTTCAACACTGAGCATCGCGGCTGCTACAATAGTTCTTTTTTTTTACTTCCTTTTCAGACATGCAGGAAGGAGCCAAGTAGAACTGTTCATGGGCCATGCACACCGTTTCATGAGTGGGCTTACAGCACTTCTGATAATTAAATTTCTGAATACATCTGCGAACGTTGTGTTCAAAGAAGTGTGTAGTAGAGAATTTCATTGTTAATTTGGCATGCAGCAGCAGGTATGACTCACACATCTGCAAGACAACGCAGCACAGTGAATTTACGCCAACTACACCCACATACACTCTGGATTTGTGGCTTAACTGTAGATTGTGTACTCTGACTTTGCACAACAAATATTAACAAAGGACGTGAAAGCTTTGCCATCTATGCAAATAGCGTTCTCAGTATATGGTGGCAATAAGTGTGCAAAGTTCAACCAGTCCACTGGTCACATACTTTCTTGTAAACATTTATAGATAGAAGGCTGGGTTGTTGGAAGCCGATACATGGTAACGAGTGGACCGTGACTCCGCAAGTTTTCTGTTTTCTCACCTTTTTACACGAGGTTGCATAGTGCAATTGTTTGGAGGTCAGTCCCCAACACATAGCAGAAAAATTTTGGACCACGCATTTGAAATGGGGAGCTATGAAAATGACAGCCCTTGAAATTCTTGGTCGCGAGCTTTATCAGCAGCACCGTCTTGGCCAACATCATTCGACATTTTCGGCATTTCAGAAACATCACCCACTGAACTGCCTCAATCAACGTCATTCGACTGAACTTCTGCCGACGTGTTGCTTTCACATCTTCGCTTCAGTTTGGGGAGAATCTGATTAAGGTTGTGATCATTCCATTTTTTTCGGAAGCGATTTTGAAAAGTACGTGGGAGCATCAGGAAAAATTGTAGGAATGGCGTTTTCTGATAAGAGTGGTAGGTCGCTGGGGGACCTCAATAACCTTAGCATCGATAGTCGTCTTGAAAGTTCGCTGTATGAACCTTGCTTCGAAGTGTCGCTCAAAAACAGCGCTGCTCTTGTCGAGGGCTTGATAACCTCTCTTGATATTCCGCGACCACGACCATTTTTCCCGGCGGTCAGCTTTAACGGCACCCGAAATAAGGAGGGCATTTCCTTACCTGAGCAGTAGCCGCTGTTACAATCTGGCACAAAGCAAAAGCCGTCTCTTTTCTCCCCCCGTCTTCCAGCCATTTTTCTCATTCCAGTCGACAAGCGCAAACACCACCGTTATTTCTTCGCTCACGCACAGCACAATCTGGTAAGGAGAAGAGTTATTCAATGCAAGAAATACCGGCGACGAGGAACTTGTCACGCGTTAACAGCCAAACTGACAGCGCAAGATGTGTTGACAAGATGCGTTGGCTCGCAAGATGAATGGATGGATGAATGGATGTGGCTACACCCTTTAGATCAGGCGGCGGCTAACGCCACCTAGCCGTAATACTTAGTTAACTAACCGCTAGATTTACCTTTTTTTTCTTCAAAAAGTGAAGCTGAGGAGTGGTACTTGAAAGTAAGGATTTATTTTCACTCGTGCATTGACTTTAGCCACAAATTAGACAACCTTCTTCTACTTAATTCTACCCGCTTAAAGTCTACTTTGCCCTCCCTGTTCCTACACCCCAGTGCTTTGTGCCATCATCCTAAACTATTGGAGGAAGCCCTTTACATAACATTATTAAGTGTTCGGCAGTTTCCTCCTCCTCTCCACATGCACTGCATACCGTGTCTACACCTTCGTATTTGGCCCGATATGTCTCGGTTCGCAATACTCCCGTCCTGGCCTCAAACAGTAGAGAACTACCCCGATCATTATCGTAGATTCTTTCCTTGGCAATTTCCTGCTTAAAGTTTCGATATAGTGCAGACTTCTTAATTATGCCCTATCTCCACATGTCAGTTTTCGTTTCCCTCACTTTCTTCTTAACCGATAGGTCTTTTTGGTTTGGTGCCCTCCTGTTTTCTAAGTATAGTATTTACCCATCAATTTTCTGGTTCGCTTCCTCCATTTTGTATCGACATTTTTCATTTACAAGTAGCTGAAAACCTTCCTAGCCCAACGCTCCTCCCCCATTTGTCTCAATCGCTTCTCAAATTTTATCTTGCTGCTATCTTCTCTGCCCTCAAACGATGTCCATCCCATATCACCTTGTACTCCCTGATTTGGTGTATTCCCGTGAGCTCCTAAAGCTAGCCTACATATTCCACGTTCCTTCATTTCTCCTCTTGCTTGAACTTCTGATCTCATGCACAAGACCCCATTGCCAAACGTTATACCAGGAACCATGACCTCTTTCCATATTCCTTTCGCAACATCATACCTATTGTAATTCCACAGTGCCCTATGTTTCATCACTGCTGCATTTCTGTTACCTTTAGTGTTCACGTATATTTTGTGTTCCCTTAAGTACTCGCTCCCATTGCTTATCCATACGCCCAGATATTTGTATTCATCTGTTATCTCTAGCGTGACTTCCTGTATCCTAAGCACTACCTTCATTGTCATTAAAAATCATGACTGCTGATTTTTCCTTACTGAACCTGAAATCAAACCTATCTTCCTCATTACCACAAATGTCCACCAATCTCTGCAAATCTTCCTTGTTGTCGGCCATTAGCACTATATCATCTGCGTACATTAATGCTGGTAGTGCCTGATCTATGAGTTTTCATTTTGTGACGAAAGAGAGGTTGAAGCCCAGTCCACTAGCCTCTATCTTGGCCTCTACTCCTTGTATGTAAGTCATGAATAACTAGGGTGACGGACACCCTTGCCTAAGCCCCCGTTTTACCTCTGTGGGCTTATATATTTGTTTTTTCCACTTTACAACTACCTTGTTACTTTTATAGATTTCTTTTAAAACATTAGTGACTCCTTCTTTCACACCTAATGTGTCCCGTATTCCGCCTAAGTCCTCTTGAACCACGCTATCATACGCTCCCTTGATTTCCAATAATGCTACCCACAGTGGTCTTAGTTCCTTTTCTGCTATTTCGATGCACCGCGTCAGTGAGAACAGATGGTCTTCCAACCCCCTGTGTTTTCGAAACCCATTCTGCAGTTCTCCCAGCACCCCATCCTCCTCTATTCATGCCTGCAGTCTTTCCTTTATAATCTACATCGCCAAACTGTAGACCACTGATGTCACTGTTATAGGACGGTAAATGGTCATGTCAGCTTTGTCCCCCTTTCCTTTACAGATCATGCTCATCCTTCTAAGCTTCCATTCATCGGGAACTTCAGCATCAATTATTGTTCTGCTTACTGCCTCTCTCAGAGTCTATTAAGACTTCGGACCCAATGCCTTTATCAGAATAATTGAAATGCCATGTGGGCCTGTTGATTTACTACTTAGAACCCTCTTCTCAGGCCTTTCCCACTCTCGTTCTGAAAATGGAGTCATTGCGCCACTTGATCCATCCTTGTCTATTCTCATGCGTAAGGCACTTCTTTGTTGTAATTTTTCTGCCAATTTGTTCTTATATATTCAATATCTTCGTCTCCTTCGAGACTAGCACCTTGAGCTGTAGTTATAAACCTCTGCTGTTGGCTTGTTTTATTTCTTAGAGAATTTAGATGGTTCGAAAATTTCGCAGCTGGCTTTCTGTCCTTTTTATATACTTGTACCAGCCACTCAGGACCCTTTCTTCTAATCTTTTCATTGATCAGAAGGGGTGCGTCCGTTCTAGAGCTTAAAAAGATGTCCCATATTCTTTCAACATCGTCTGTCGGTTCACCCCGCTGCTTAACATGTCTGATTTCCCGAGAGGCTTCCTGAAGTTTTGCTATGGCTCTCTCCACTTCCTCATCCCACCAGCTCTTGGGCTTGTGTCTTCTTTTTCGGTGTGACTTTTCACGTGCCATAGCATACTTTAGCTCAAACAGTCTAATTAGCTTTGTGTATTTCCACACTGTTTTATAATCCTCAGTGATTACTTTCTCAATTTGTTGAGAAAGTAATCCTTTTTTAATGTAGCAATTGCTATTTGCCTTTCTGAATGAAAAATTTCCTGTAGTTTCTCATCTTGTCTCCTTCCCATGTTCATTGCTCTCCCAAAACTCAGCCTGATACGTTTGCGATCCCTACCCGGACTTCTGTTGCCACCTTCATCTAAGTGCATTGCCCTGAGCTTATCATGCATCCTATGTGATATCAGTGCGTAATCTATCGTCGACTGCAGCCTTCTTACCTCCCATGCTATTTGCCCTTCACACTTCTCAGTACTGTTGCAAATGATCGGATCATGCCTTTCACACATATCTATGATCATTTCGCCTGTTAAGTCAGTATACCTATCTATATCTTCTATGTGCGCATTCATATCTCCTAGTATACTTATCTCGCACTCTCTTAATTCCTCAACGTCCTTTGATATACGCTCAACCATTGCCTGGTTTTCCTCTTTGGCCTTTGCTCCCGTCCACAAGTACACCAAACCAAGGATCTCATTTGCCCTGCCACTTTCCCTTTTAGCCATAAATGTTCCTTGCGCTCCTCCTTGACCCTTTGCCAGTCTGTACTTTTATGAATGAATGCCCCAATACCACCCCTCTTTCTGCTGCCTTCTGTTCTATTACAATATTCCCATACATAGTCCGGATTGCAAGGTGGTTGCTCCATGTACCAAAGATGTGTCTCCACAACCCCATATACCATCAGTTCCTCCTGCCTCAACTGCTCTTCTATTTCTTCCCACTTTAACCCATTCCTGCCACCCTGCATTTAATGTAGCCTATGTCTGACTTAGTTCGGCCCTCGTGCTTACGTCAATTTCTTCTCCCACGGACTCCGTGCGGCTCGAATATTTCTGCCCCTTTAGAGCCATCTTCGACTACACTGTTGGCCTCAGAGCTCTGCCCCCCCCCCCCCTAAAAAACTGTGGCTTGACGACCCATAATTACCAACCCTCCTGGCCATCGCACCACTGCATAGAATGCCATCCTGCGCAAAGAGGCGAGCGCCGGGCTCGTACACGTCTTGGTTCACCTCCATTACGCTGTACCCGAGTTGCCGGCTCATACCCTTGATCACACAGTTGGTCTTCACTACAGTCCTTTCAAACCCACTAGCCTGCCTCCAGACCTCTGGCACTGTGCATATGGTCACATGCACATTCCCAGAGGCTTCTCGGAGCTTACGCATCCCATCTTTTAACTGTGTTTGAAGGTTCTGATCCTTGCCCTTCAACACATCATTGACCCCAGCATGAATAATGACGAGATTTTCACCCTCCTTGCTGTCCTCTACAACCTCCTGAGCTTTGGCCAGTGCATCCACCATGCTCTTCTCTGACTGGGCCTCCACCCTCACTCTTCCACTTCCTTCACTGTCTTGAAGACGCCATCCCTAACCCTGGCCACATTAGAGTCCCCCACCACCAGGACCCTTCTATGCTCCAATCGTTTGTGTTGTCTCCCAGCGTCCCTTAGCGCCCCAGGCTGTACTCAACCTGCTTCGTCGTTGTGGGGGTTCCCTCGCCTCTATTGGAACATGCCACGCACGGCACACTTTCCCTTCTAGTACACAGTACCAGAAGTCGCGAAGTGTTTATCGGCTTCTCCGCTAGGAGTTTTTTGATGTGGCGGCTTCACGAGCATGACGTCATACCCTCTCCTTGGTTTTAAAGACGATAGCAGGCCCCGGAAACTCTCAAGTTCAAGTGATCACCTGTAGGGGGTTAAAAAATCTACGACGGCGCGTTTCTGCTTCCAACACCCAGAGTGAATCCAATTACCTCTCTCACCACTCGCGCTATTGCACTTTCTTGTAGGGGCATCCTCGTCAAGGCCAAGTTTCAATTCTATAATGATCAACATATACATCTTTGCGTACCACTATACATAAAAACAACTTGTTCTTATAGCAAGCAGTTTTTCTTAAACATGTGCTGCGTTATCAATTTTTGTAATAGTCTTAGCTCCAGCTGACTTGTAGTAAGCAGCAGCCTACAGACATTATTATCATTTCAAAATATACAGTGGTCAACAGTTGCGGTGGCAGTGGTGCAAATAGATACAAGTTTCGAATCCGGACGGAGGCGTTCTCTCGGTGACGTCAAAAAGTGGGCGGTCCGCACCAGTCGCGAGGACGAGGAAAATCGAACAGCCAATGAGGAAAATGGAGGCTTGCGTCATCATTTTGACGTCGGCTTGGGGACCGTATAGCAAAGTGAAAAGCGCTTGTAACGTGTTGAAAAATGTTTAACTATTATTGCTCACTATCAAAATTTATTGGCAGTAGTTTTCAAACGTTGAATAAGGAATACGGCACAATCCAAACGTATTTCTTACGTTATTGTTTTGAAATGACGCTAAATTTAGCGGAACAGTAAGTAGTGGCGCTAAGTACAACCCTGTTTCTAGCAGTTACTGTTCCCATATCTCCAGCACTATACAAAGCTAAACGGCGCAACTTTCGAAGTTGTTGGCTCAGTCGAGCGCAATCAAGGTGGAGGGCAACGGCACCAGTAGCCAACAGCAGCAGTGGCTCATCCGCGTTTCCGAGGCTCAGCGCGTGCTAGTGCTCGCCTTTATGGACGAACATCCCCAGCTTGCGGCGAAAGCCATCGAGCTGCGGCACCGCGTCACCGTCACTGACCAATGGCGACTGTGGCAAGAGCTCAGCGACACACAGAACCTAGAAGGGCCCGCGCTGGAGTAGCAGGCTTGGTGGCGCAAGCCGGTGCACGAGGCCCTCCATGACGACGACGCCATCAGAGAGGCACAAACGTGAGTGACCGGCGAATGGCGCGGGCAATTTGTTCTTTGACATTGTTGTATATTTTCAGGGGCACTGGAGGGTGTTGGCTGCCTGTCTTCCGTGGCCGCGTTCTACAGTTGACTGGGATGACACGCTTCAGTGGCATATATGGGCTCACCTATCAACAGGTATGCACTCTGCCGCCGCAGTATCACGTGTTCCTGAGTGGTGCCTTGACAGAGTTTGATATCTGAATGGGTGCGTTTAGCGGAACCTTGTTAAACGGGCATATAACGCAGGAGAAAGAATTCGAAATCGGGTAGGTTTATCAACTAGAATTTCAGTTTGCAGCCCTTGCAGTACAAGGGATATTTATTTATCATAACACACGCCATGCCTGTGGGCTATTGCATGCCTTAAAATGGTAATACATGATATCGACGACCACTGAACAGCTGCAGAACATTTCCGCAGATGTTTAGTACGTAAGGTTGTAAAATAACCATAGTAACAAATACCCTTTTTTTGAAAGATTATGCCTACGACACATTCCAGCAGGCAGATGTTCCCACTGCTGCAGTGGAAATGGAGGTGAAGGCTACTGAAGTGGCTGCAGATGGCAGTGACACAGTAACACGCAAGCATCTGAGAACTTAGTGCTTTATTGAGCACAGGACCAGAGCCTTCAGCAGGGCGATGAAATGCTCAAGGTGAGTAGACCCTTTGTTTACATAGTACGTAAGGGGCGTAAACATTCTCCATGCTCTATTATGATGACCGAAACCAACTTGGGCTGTAAATAACAACCATGCATTGTATTGAGGGCACGGTATTGGATATCTGCAATGATAAACTGCCGGGCAAAAGATTGGTTAGCCCTGAAAAGGGCTGTTTGATGGTGAGAGATGCATTTGAGGAGATGAATAAATAGTACTTCCAGCAAATGTGTGTTGGTTCGCGCGGGGAGGGCATAGCTTGTACACGAAGCTTCACACTTTCAAAGGAAGCCATCAGGCCAGTGGATGTTCAACTAAGGGGGAACTGTTGCGCCCATTGCATTTCTTGGCAGCAGTAGCTTCCACCCACGAGATGGTTAAGGGTTTACCGGCAGCTCACCTAAATATTTCCAACACAATGAATGATGATTCATCGCAGGTGCTGCGGGAGATGAAGACATCAACCGCCCGCATCGCTTCTGCAGCATCGCGTATGGCAGCAGCACAGGAAAAGGCGGCAGCGGCGCAGGAGGGCGTCCTGCAGGCAGTCCATTCCTTGGCACGAGCCAAGACCGAGGGCTCTCTGCGAGAAAGGGATACGTAGTTAAATTTAATTTTTCGTCATGTGTTCAATGTTTTTTCTTATCATCAATCATTAATGATTCGTCGGTTTCAGTGTGTTTAGGTGTTGCTGCTCGTGTTCATTTTTATACGCTTCGGAAAACATATACACAGTTTAGTTTGTTTTCTGCCATGTTTTCAACGTTTTATCATTCAATTTTTGTTTAGTGATTTTGATACGTTTACATTTTGCTGTTCATGTTTTATTTTATACGTTTTTTTTGCAATTAGTGTAAGAAATCATTGGACGTCATCTTTCTCATCTGTCAATAACCATCATCAGTCTTCGTCTCGTTTCTCTTCATCATCGCTGCCATCTTGCTATTGCTTGAATATAGCGTCAGTTGAACCGTTGTATTTCAAGTGGTGGAAGGTGCTTCCCGATCTCTTCGACCTCTCTTCATCTAAATCCAGCTCCTGGGGCTCCGTTTGGGACGTCGCTTACGCCAGCAGAGCACCATGGCGCGAGAGCAAGCCCAACCGAACCACCCGCCGGCGCAACCACCAGCCGCCAACCCTAGCCCGGTCAACAACCCCCCTCGGGATCCTCCAATCTTCTCCGGTCTGCCTGGCGAAGATGTCAAAGACTGGCTCGACAGCTGTGACCGCGTATGAGTCTACAACAACTGGAACGAGGCATCGAAATTAGCACGCGTCCAGTTTTACGTCTCTCAGGTTGCTAAGACCTGGTTCCCGAATCATGAGAGCGACTTCCGCGATTGGTCTTCCTTCAAAGACCAGCTCCGGCACATTTTCGGCACACCGACCGTCCGTTCAGAAGTTGCTCGCAAGAAACTGGCAGAACACGTTCAACTTTGCGGTGAGTCCTACACTTTCTATATTGAGGATGTGCTTGCACTTTGCCGCCGTATCGACGACACCATGCCAGAAGGTGATCGTGTCCGGCACCTTCTGAAGGGTATCGGACCTACCGCTTTCAACGCCCTCGTCGCGCACAACCCTTCGACGGTTTCCGACGTCGTCTCTGTATTCCAGCGGCTTAATACGTTGCAGTCAATCCGCCTGCGACCCGTCTTTTCTGAGAGCCCCCTGGCAAACAGTATAGAGCTTCGATCCATCATTCGAGCCATAATTCGTGAGGAATCACGAGCCTACAGTTTACCTCCTTCAAACAACGTTTCCGCTCAACCCACCTCCAGCAATCTGCGTGGCATTATTAGGGAATAAATGTTAGCGTTTCAAAGCACCCACCGTGCTCCACCATGCCCCCAACCGGCTTCGTATGCACAGATCGCTTCAATGCAACCCTCGCCGTTTCAATTACCACCACCTGTGCCTGATCACGAACATCTCGCGCCTCTAGTCGCCCATCCACCGAACCCAACCTATCATTCTTCTTTGCGGGCCCAACAGCCTATTTGTTACTACTGCGGAATTCGAGGACACATTTCCCGGGTCTGTCGACATCGGCAGCAAGATGAACGTCGTGGTTATGCTGCTTTTGAACAAGACGACACATGTGCTCGAGGTTACTACCGTTATGCCAACAGTCATTCCAACCACCGATCACCGTCTCCTGTGCGCATTTCCAATACGGCCAACAGTACACGTGCATCCCGACCGCACTCCCCTTCGCCACTCCGACGCTCTGTTTCACCACTTTCGCCTGCCTCTCAACTGGCTGCCTGGCGATCGGAAAATTAAACAGTGAAGTTTCTGGAGGAAAAACTGCATTGAGCAAAATGACCCAAGTCCTACTGAACGAGCGTCAAACATGTTATTGGTAACTGTGCAAGGTGTACGGGTGTCGGCTTTGGTGGACACGGCAGCAACTATTTCGGTTAAGCGTGCCGACTTGTGTTCTCGATTGCGGAAATCGTTGCCCCGCCGCGGTGGTCTAGTGGCTAAGGTACTCGGCTGCTGACCCGCAGGTCGCGGGTTCGATTCCCGGCTGCGGCGGCTGCATTTCCGATGGAGGCGGAAATGGTGTAGGCCCGTGTACTCAGATTTGGGTGCACGTTAAAGAACCCCAGGTGGTCAAAATTTCCAGAGTCCTCCACTACGGCGTCTCTCATAATCAAATGGTGGTTTTGGGACGTTAAACCCCACAAATCAATCAATCATCAATCAATCAATCGATTGCGGAAATCGAAGACACCCTACCTTGCATCATCTTTGATTGGGGCCAGTGGAGCAATAGTTAGACCATCGGCGCAATGTACAGCGCGTGTCTTCATTGATGGCATTCGTCATCACATCACCTTCGCTGTCTTGATTTCATGTGCTCGTTATCTAATTTTAGGTTGGGACTTTTTCTCATAAGCATCTGCATTAATTTTTTGCCGTCAACATGTAGTCGACATGACCGATGCCGATCACTGCAGCGAACGCGTCGACGAAAAACCATTGCGTTTCTTCGCAGCTTCCGAATTCATACTGCTCCCGGGTCAGGAGCAACTCATCACCATCACTTCTCCGAATATTGCCAACGATGACGTCCTTATCACCCCTTCCAGCAGCTGTCTATCTCGTGGCGTTGTAGTCCCATCCAGCCTGGTGTGGTTCAAAGACAGTGCTGCGATAATCCTTGGCCAGAACCCTACCCCAGAGCCTGTCCTCCTACCCCAAGGTTCTGCATTGTCATGTTATGTGGATACCCGACTGGTATCTTTGGTCTCTCTTGATACCTTGACAGCTCAGCCACAACAAGCTCATTCTGTTCCTTCCTCCTCCTTTGCTCCCGGGATAAGTCCTGACCTTTCTGCTTCTCACCGTAAGGCTTTGCTAAGTTTGCTAATGAAACACCAGGCCTCTTTCGACACCAATGCTTCGGCACTAGGACAGACCGCAGTTGCGCATCATCGTATCGACACTGAAACTGTTCTACGCCGTCGTCCCTACCGAGTCTCCTTGGCTGAGCGTCAAATCATCGAGGAGAACGTGACCGATATGCTAAAAAGAAACGTCATACGACCTTCAACCAGTTCTTGGTCATCACTCGTTGTGTTTGTACAAAAGAAGGATGGATCGGTACGATTTTGTGTTGATTACCACGCGCTGATTAAGATTGCCCGAAAGAATGTATATCCAATGCCCCGTATAGATGATCCACTTGACTCATTGCAAGGTGCGCAATACTTCACCCTTGGCCTTCGGCTCGGGTATTGGCAAATACCAATGGACGAAGCAGACAAATAAAAGACCGCCTTTTCTACGCCAGACGGTCTTTACGAGTTTAACGTAATGCCATTCGGCCTATGTAGTGCTCCCGCCACATTTGAAAGGATTATCGACATTGTTCTTCGTGGCCTCAAGTGGAAAACTTGTCTATGCTACCTCGATGATATCGTCGTGTTTTCTTCCACTTTTGCTGATCATTTGCAACGCCTAGATCAAGTGCTCACATGTCTCTCCATTGCTGGACTTCAACTAAACACAAAGAAGTGCCATTTCGTCAACAAAGCTATAAAATTTATAGGACATCTCGTTAGTAAAGACGGCATCCAGCCCAATCCAGACAAAATTTTCGCAGTCCTCAATTTTTCGCGACCCTTTTCGTTCCAAAGAACTACGCAAATTTCTTGGACTCGCATCGTACTTTCGCTGCTTCATTCGCAACGTTGTCACTATTGCCGCTCCTCTCCACAAGCTCCTTGCTAGTACCGGGGTTCCTTCGATTGGAATGATCAATGCCTCAATTCAAGCCTCATTTCGAGAACTCAAGCAGGCACTGATATCCCCACCGGGGCTTTGTTATTTCGATGACAAGGCACCTACAATATTACAAACTGACGCTAGTGGACAAGAAATCGGCGCCGTACTCCTCCAGCGCGACCATGCCTTTCACGAGAAAGTTGTCGCGTATGCAAGCCGCACTCTGACCTCTGCAGACAAGAGGTACTCGATAACTGAACAAGAGTGTTTGGCTGTTGTCTGGTCCATCCGAAAATTTCGTCCGTACCTACATGCTTGACATTTTACTGTTGTGACAAACCACCCTGCTCTTTGCTGGTTGTCCACAATCAAAAACTTGTCGGGACGACTTGGCCGCTGGATTCTTCGTTTACAATCTTATGACTTTGGCGTCATCTACAAGACTGGAAGACAACATCAAGATGCTGACGCTTTGTCACGATGCCCTTTGCCACAGTCTTCGGCGCACGTCACATTTCTTTGTCAAATTGGCTATACGGAAGACGCCTCGTCGATATCATTCATTTCTTCCCTACCTTCATCCACCCGTCCTTCAGTACTTACTACTCACTAGCGAGCCGATTCTTATTGCACTGACATCATCGGTCGGCTCACCGGCGCTTCATCTTCCCCTAATGTCAGGCTCCGGAAACAGCTCCGACTATTCAAGTTGGAGGACGATGTGCTATATCCATACATTTCCCACCCGGAAGGCCACCGATGGGTTCCCGTCGTACCACGCGCACTACGCACTGAAGTTCTGTGCGCTTCCCACGACGACCCGACGTCAGGACACTTGGGTTACTACAAAACATACGGGCGCATCCGCAGTCGATTCTTCTGGCCAGGTCTTTCCACGACGAAAGCTAAATATAATGTCTTGTTCGCTCTTTGCCAACACCGCAAGCGGCACACTACTGCTCCAGTCAGAACCCTACAGCCACTTCCTTGTCCATCAGAGGCGTTCTCGGTCGTCAGAATTGACCTCTTCGGGCCCCTCCCAACTACATCAGACGGCGAGAGATGGATCGTCACCGCGGTTGATCACTTGACCCGGTACGCTGAGACGGCCTCGATCACTTCAAGAACTGCTTCGGAAGCAGCAACTTTCTTCTTGTCACGGAGCCCCTTGTCACGTCACGGAGCCCCTCATGTTCTTTTGAGCGACCGGGGCAAGGCATTTCTTTCGAGCACGCTCAGTGAAGTTCTTCAAGCATCAAAAACAGTTCATAAAACAACATCTAGCTATCACCAATCTATCAATCAATGGCTTAACGGAAAGATTTCATCGCACGCTGTGTGACATGCTGTCTATGTATATCCGACCGGACCATCGCAATTGGGTTGCCATACTTCCGTTTGTCACGTATGCGTATAATACGTCAGTTCAACGAACCACAGGCTATTCTCCATTTTTCCTAGTATACGGACGCCAACCGACATCACCACTTGAAGTTTCGCTCTTTTCTGGCCCCTTCAACTCTTCACCATTCGTTTGCGACCAGTTTCTGTCCCGTGTTGCTCGATGCCGTCGTCTTGCCCGTGTAAACATCGAAGCTAGCCAAGAAGATCGCAAGCATTGTTACGATGGCACTCACCGTGTCGTTCTCTGCCGCCCTGGTGACGATGTACTTCTGTGGACTCCTGCGCAAACGCCTGGCTTAAGCGAGAAGCTTGAGTCACGCTATCTTGTCCCCTACAAAGTTGTCGAACAGACCTCACCGGTAAAATACCTTGTCACACCTATTCATGTCTTCACTGACCAACGCTGCCGCGGGACAGAGATTGTGCACGTTTCGCGTCTCAAGCCCTATCGTATGCGTTCCACAGCGTAATTCGCGGCCAGGCTGGGCGCTTCCATCGACGGGGAAAATTAGTGTAAGAATTCATTGAACATCACCTTCCTCATCTGTAAATAACCATCATTAGTCTTCTTCCCGTTCCTCTTCATCATTGACGCCAGCTTGCTGTTGCTTGAATAAAGCGTCAGCTGAACCATTGTATTTCAGTATTACTAGATTTAGGTTAGCAATTACTTTGTACAAGGAGTACAGCATTCATTATTTTCGATATATGCATTTCTCAATGTATGTTCGAGCTGCTCCAGTGGCGGTGTATTTTCCCCACATTTTAAAGGTGTCTAGTCATTCACATGGAGACCACGAGTGTATAGTAGACATTTTCTGTGAATGTTTCTGTGATATTTGTATTGTCCCACTATCTTTTTTAGCTCACTGAACTATTATGCAGCATTACCGCATAGTGTAGTAATGTGTGCAGTAATGTGAGATTTTTTTGCATCGCATTGTTTTGCAGCTCACTGTGATATTTTCATTTCAGCACATTGAAGCTAAGGTACAACAACTACATTCTCAGTCTTTTTTTTTAGAGCACTAAGCTAGTAAGTGGTCATGTCACACAGTTTCCCAAATGAAAATTGTCATCACCACAGCAACATGCCAGCGATTGATTTCGTTTAGTTTTCATCGTAAACGACTTGTTGCGGGAATAAATTTTGAACGTGATATGGTTTGGGAGCCACGAGATTGCTGAGCCAATTATTCATTCTGTATGTTATGAAAACAACTCGCCTGTTGCTTGCTGTCTTGAGTAACATATTTTTGAGCATTGCAGCATGACTGCAGTCGAGAATTTAAAACAAATGTTATTTCGACATTCATACAATGTTTACAACAATAAACAAAAAACCAGCACAACTTGATGAGCACAATTGCTCGTCAAGCCTGGCATGCACAATTGAATGCTTGTAGTCAGTCACTATGAGAAGAGACGGACTTATGTACCATGTGTTCATGCAACATGTTACTAATGGAATCGCAATTTTTATGTGTTCTGGTGAAAGAAACTGTGTAACGTTCCTGCATTGTTCGCACAATTTTTTGATGGCAGAATTAAGCCCGGAGTGCCGCTCATATTCGCTTGCTTGAATCTAGTCTGTTGTGACTGTGATCAGCGATATGGAAAAGGGTGTTTCTATTGCATATTTAATGTGACATTTAAAAAATGCAGCATTTTCACATTGCCACCTTGCTTCATATTAAAGCACGAGTAAGTACTTTATGTATTCAAATGTGGCAAACGCAGCCCTGTCATGTCTAGATGCACTAGAATCAGTATAAAAATTATGTGCGCGATATGAAAACTTGAAAACTCACTGTTCCTGTGTACTTCAAAAAAGGCCCAAGACAGCACTGCGCTGCTGCTGTCTCTGAGCAGCACGTTGCGAGGTGTGATCATATGGCTCTCCCTTGGCTCCCCATCGTCATCCTCAGCTGGTGGCATGTCCACAACATACTCGTCCAAGGTCGAGTCGCCTGCATGCAACGCAATGTTGTGGAAAGCAACGCAAGCATAGATTATTCGCGCTGACCGATCGGGGTTGTAGAGTATCGTTCGAAAGTGCTGCAAGCAGCTTAAGTTGCTCTTCCACACTGCAATACATCTTTCCACAACATTGCGCATGTATGCATGCTACTTGTTGTATCGGCATTCGGAAGTGTTGCGCCGTTAACTACCAAGGATTAGAATTAGGAGCCATGCCTCAAGGGGATGCCCTGTGTCTCCTACGATAGAAACATAAAATCTGGGTGATCTGGCCCAATTAAAACACATTAATAATTACCAAGCACATATTCGCCAGGCTGTAGATGTGCAGCTAGGCGTGCACGCAGTCGATTGTGTTCCCACACCTAGGAGTCGTGGCACGAACCTGGGAATCATGGGTACATGACAAGGATGCGCAGCCATGCGTTGCACACCTGCAATGAGGAGCGATATAAAATAGTACTGCATTTATACTCAAAATCAATCTCTTTTTTC
The DNA here is from genome assembly GCF_043290135.1 of Rhipicephalus microplus. Classification (NCBI taxonomy): domain Eukaryota; kingdom Metazoa; phylum Arthropoda; class Arachnida; order Ixodida; family Ixodidae; genus Rhipicephalus; species Rhipicephalus microplus. The sequence goes on from NW_027464585.1 coordinate 37,902,524, forward strand.
TACGCATACGCAGGAAACATTGCGTACTAGTGCAGTCATTGGTACAAGAAGCTCCACTTAGAAGGAAACACAGGGTGTAGCACACTGAGGAGGAGGGATGGGGGGCAATGACCTCTCCTCTGCTGTACACATGGCTATGACTTCCACTGAATGATCGATAAGTAAAAACCCACGCGTTGCTCTTGGGAAAGAACACTAGCAAATGCTGAAACCAGCTCATGCGATTGTGATTGTAAACACTTTCGTGTTGGAAATACTTCCCAGTCATGTATATAATTCTGCTACGTCTGCTGCCCATAAGACCGATTACCTCCAAAATGCACAACTCAATTGCGCATGCACGCCAGTATGAAAACGGCAACTGGCTCACGCACAAAACACTTGCCACTTATTATAACCGAGGCCTTGCGAGCCACCACCTGCTCGCACCCAGTTCCCTGCAGGTTTTTTTTTATTCGTTGCATTTTTACGTTTTCCAGCTTTGGCGTCACAACTGAACAATTGCTCCGATGGGCGAGTAAGAAAGGATTCTAATGGTACTTACTGTCATGACGTTCAGGGCATCAGGGCATAATAGCCCTTTCTGAACATGAATCTCACCGTGTCGGTCAGTCTGAATCCCTCTGACTTGCGAATGGTGACCAACGTGCCATCAACACACGTCAGCACACCTGGGATGCCAACTCGTAGCATCAACACCGCTTTTGCCTCATCCTTTGCAGCTGTTATCAGTGGGAAGTCCACCAGCTCTTTCCTAGCAGCCACGGTAATGATGGCCTGCGTCACATCGTGGATAATGTTGCCCACGGGCGGCCGAGACATGCCGATGTGCTCCTCGCGGCCAACCCTCTTTAAGAAGCAACCGGTGTTGAAAAATGGCAGCGCACACAACACTTTCCTCTCTGTGGAAAGGCCACTGGCTCACTGGCATCTGATGATAGGGACAAGTTCGTCGCACCATCGGCTATTTGCATTCCCCTGAGTTTATCATAAATCCTATGTGACATCAGTGCGTAATTTATAGTCGACTGCAGCCTTCCTACCTCCCACGTTATTTGCCCTTCACACTTTTCAGTACTGTTGCAAGTGATCAAATTGTGCCTTTCACGCATATTTAGGATTATTTTGCCTGTTGAGTCAGTTTACCCGTTTATATCATCTATGTGCGCATTCATATCTCCTAGTATAATTATCTCGCAGTCTCCTTCTCATTTTTCAACGTCTTTTGATATACACTCGACTATTGCCTAGTTTTCATCTTTGGCCTTTGCTCCCGTCCACAAGTACACCAAACCAAGGTGTGTCATTTGCCCTGCCACTTTCCCTTTTAGCCACAAATATTCCTTGACATCCTGCTTGACCCTTTGCCAGTCTGTGTATTTATGAATGAATGCCCTAATACCACCACCCCTTCAGCTAACTTCTGTTCCATTACAAAATTCCCATACGTAGTTCGGATTGCATGGTGGTTGCTCCATGTCCCGAAGATGTGTCTCCACAACCCTATATACCATCAGTTCCTCCTGCTTTAACTGCTCTTCTACCTCTTCCCACTTCCGCCCCACCACGGTGGTCTTGTGGCTAAGGTACTCGGCTGCTGACCCGTAGGTCGCGGGTTCAAATCCCGGCGGTGGCGGCTGCATTTCCTATGGAGGCGGAAATGTTGTAGGCCCGTGTACGAAGATTTGGGTGCACGTTAAAGAACCCCAGGTGGTAGAAATTTCCGGAGCCCTCCACTATGGCGTCTCTCATAAATATACGGTGGTTTTGGGACGTTAAACCACAGAAATCAATCAATCAAATATCTCTTCCCACTTTTTATATTCCCGCCACCCTGCATTTTAATATTGCCTATGTCTGACTTAGCTCGGCCCTTTTGCTTACGTCAATTTTCTCTCCCATGGGCTCTGTATGGCTTAAATATTTGTGCCCCTTTAGAACCGTCTTCGGCTACACTGTTGGCCTCTGAGCTCTGGGCCCCCCTAAAAAAGCTGTGGCTTGACGACCCATCCTATTACCAACCCACCTGCCCATCGCACCACTGTAGTGAATGCCATCCTGTGCAAAAGGGCGAGCGCCGTGCTCGTACACGTCTTGGTTCACCTCCATGGCGCTGTATCCGAGTTGCCGGCTCATACCCTTGATCACATATTTGGCCTCCACTACCCTCCTTTCAATCCCACGAGACTGCCCCAGACCTCTGGAACTGTGCATATGGTCACATACACACTCCCAGAAGCTTCTCGGAACTTACGCATCCCTTACTTTAACTGTTTTTGAAGGTTCTTATCCTTGCCCTTCAACACAACATTGAGCCCAGCATGAATAATGACAAGATTTTCACCCTCTGTGCTGTCCTCCACAACCTCCTGAGCTTTGGCTAGTGCATCCATCATGCCCTTCCCTGACTGGGCCTCTACCCTCACCCTCCCATCTTCCTTCACTGTCTTGAAGACGCCATCCCTAACCCTGGCCACGTTAAAGTCCCCCCACCACAACGACCCTTCTACGCTCCAATGACTGGCTTCCTGCTTGTGGTGGCGCCCCTGTTTCCTTCACCTGTCTCTCTCTCTCTCTGTCGTCTGTCCTGTGTTCCCGCCCTGCTCGAAGATTGCCGCGCCACCGAGCTGTATGTTCTCGGGGCCTCTGTGCTGTGGCCAGACACTGCGGCCCCCTGACCACCCATCTTATCTGTTCCTTCCCGCCTGTCACCTTCTCCGCTAACCATGCCTTCCGGCTCACACCGCTCGGGGCCAGGGCAAAGCGCCATCAGCTCCTTTACCCGCTCCTCGAGCTCGGTCCGCCCTTCCCGTTCTTTTCGAAGGTCGCCCTTCATTATCTGTAACAGGCTGGCGGTAGCCTCCTCCCGTCCACGCGACGCTCCGAGCTGTTTTGGGAGCTCTATCCTCTGCTCCCGTTCCGCCCTAAGCTCCCCCTGAAGCCCCTCGATGCTAGTCTCCGTGCGCTGCACGGCCGCCTTCAGTGCCTCACACAGCCTTCACACGAAGCTCGCCTGTGCCTTGGCCAAACTCGTAAATGCTGCCTCATTTCAGTAGCACTAGCACTTGCATTCTTCGCACTGCACCAGGTCACTCTCGCTCGTAGTTTTCCTAGCCTTCTTAGCCATCGCCCGCCCGACCATCGGACCGAGCGCCCGACAGCCCTACGTTCAACCCTAATCCCGCTATCCAGCCGCCTCCGTTAACTTTCCTACCTCAACAACTGTTTGAAACTGCCGCCTACACCACACACATACGTGTTTGATTTCGCTAATAGCCTCTCACTAGGTCCCCTTCGTGTTCGGCTCTAGCTGTTTAACGACTAACCGGGTGCCCCGAACTTCTTCAATACAGCCGCGTACCCCGTTCACGTGGTCAACGTTACTACAATGTTGCCCTTGTCTCACACCTACAATGCTCGCAACGCTAAATATTGATTAGGAGGGAAAAAATAATAATGGGGTTCACAAACAGAAAGAACTGAAGAGAAACGTGTATCTCGTTGCGCGCTGCTCCTTCACCAACCGACCTTGCACAACCTTGCCCGACCCTAAATTTCAATCCTCATTTCAATCCAATCCACGCCACCTAGCAGCCATTTCAATTCATCCGGTTCCTTTCGAACGGTCTCTCAGACGGCGGTCGGAGAGACTAGAAAGATTTAGAATACCGTTTGCAAGCGCTGCGGGCGTTGTGGGCGTAGCGGGCGCCATATGAGTTTTACAATAGGGAGCTTTAGAATACCGTTTGCAAGTGCTGCGGGCGTTGCGGGCGCAGCGTGCACCATATGAGTTTTAAAATAGCGTTTGCCCTACTGCGATCTGCAACGCACGATCGCAGCGACACCGTAGCCTCAAAAGCAGCGCTTGTGGGCCACATGCGGGCACCTACTATACTCCTGACCTGCCTAGCTGGCGGTAGTCTACGGAGCTGCCTGCGCCGGCTCGGATTCCGAACTTCGCCGCCTAGGGAGCGCTCAGGTTACCCCAGCTGAGCGCCGGTGAATGCATTGGTTGCCGCCGGTTAGAGAAACGTTTCATTACGCATTGAGTAAATGTGTGGGCTATCTTGAATCATTTTATTTCATATGACTTTGAGAATCTTCTTTTGCATTTTAGTTGACATTTCAGTGCATTATGTTCACATAGAGTAACAAATCAGGTACAAACACATGTATCAGCGTGCAAAACAAGAAAGAATGACGTCTAGACAGTTTGTAAAAAGCGCTGACCACCAAATGTTTTTTCAACTCATGATACCAGCTATATGTATATACAATGGTAGACTTGTTGCCACTATATTACACTCAGCTGGCTTCCATTTACTGTCTCGGCAAGAAAGGGCAAAGATCATGACACTTGACAGTGTCCGCGGCATCCGGCGCGCATAGAAAACAACCCAATACAGACAATTTTGCGCATAAATGCCTTCGTCTCAAATGTCAAATGTAGATCGCAGGTACATGAATAATCAATGATAGACACTCTGCAACGGTTTTGAAACGAAACAGCGCCTAAAATCACTTATTCAACGCTAATTCTTCACACAATGGGTGTGTTTGCAAACCTAGTTGCACAACCACATGTAGTGACATGGTTTCCATATGTGCACTCATGTTGTCTTTCCTTCTTTTTTAGCTAATAAACAGGAGTGAGTATAGTGCGTCGTTGTTTACTTTCCTGAAGTTGTCGGTTTATTATTATTTTTTGCGCTAACATGTGTCTCAGTCTGTCATGCAACACCAACCAGCCCAGCAACTCACTCCTTTAGAGACGGGTATTCTTTTACAACACTGAAATCACCTCGATCCATTTTTCCTGAGCCTTGGTCAGTGGAAACTCATGAAAAGTCACATCAGGAGTCTTCCCTTGCCTTGATTCGCAGAAAAGCACGTAGCACACCACCATCGTGACGGTTAATTTGCACCAAGAAACCTCGCTTCGCTGGTGCACAAACTGCACCGACCTGGTGCACGCTTCTGTCGCAGCTCGCCACGAGCAGAAGCTAGCGAAAGATCGTCATTATAACTTTAAGTTTATTCAAAAAGAGGTTTTTATTCATTTTGATTGTCCAGAGTGTATGCACGCGTAAACATTGCTGCTTTTCTCTCAGCGTCACGCAAGCAGACGAAAAAAAAGCGCAGCGACCCATGTTTTGGCCGCCAGCAACCGGTGCGGACGAGGTAAGTTGCAGCGCCACAGGGCGCATAGCGGTAGGCAATGTAGCGAGAGAGAAAGACGAGATGGCGGCCAACGTGGTCGAGTCGTTCTCTCGCCACTTTATTCCACGCCTGAAGTGGAGCCGCTGTCGGCTGTCCACGTCCGAACCGCCAAGTGCGCTAGCTTGTTCTAATCCTCGCGCAGCTCGAGCTGGCATCAGCTGCGCGAGAGGCGCGGCGCGGTGATTGAGAAATGATGATGGTGATGATGGCACTACAGGGCTCCCCCACTAGCGCTTCGCGCGATATGAAGGCATGTGAAAAAAGAAAGAGAGCGACAAATGCTATATACAGGAATGACAATCCATGAAGTGTGCATTTGGCAAGTCCAGGTTGTCAACGGTTATGGGCCATCGGTAAGCAGTGTGTCTCCGGTGGGCGACTCTGGGAGAAGCGCAAGGGACGAAGAAGGAAGTGCCGGGTCGCTGTGGTCGCCGACAAGCGGGTCTCACGATGACCTGGTCGGACAGGCCGAGAGTGGACCGTGTGTCGCGAGGTCATGCTGCTCACGTCGGCAAAGGGTCGGCAGTGCGGGTTTGGACGTTGGGGTCGACGCAACACAGACCTCAAAGTTGAGCGGCGTCTGACGTGCCGGTATAGATAGACGTGCTGACGCACGCAGGAACGTGTCTTAACAACGCCGCCAAGTGTACGGTGGGTAGTCGGTGGGTAGCCTGGCGGAACTCGCCGATCAGGCACATGAAGCGACCTCCCCATCTGTCAACGCTGTCTTACCACCAGCAGACACAGCGATTTCACGCCTTGAAGCCCGCATCGACGAACTCGCCGCCTCCATTGCCGCACTCCAGAGCCCCCTACAGGAGACTCGTTCGCCTCGCTCCGGTCGTCGAGCTCTTCCACGCACACGAGATGCTCGGAGTCCCAGCCCTCCACCCCTCTGCTGGTACCACCGGCGTTTCCGGCACCGAGCCACGAAGTGTACACCCCCATGTTCGTGGCAGGGAAACGCCTGCCGGGATCACTGACGGCGGCGTGTGATCTTCCTTCTCGTCCCAGCCGCCTTTTCATGGTCACGGATCAGCTATCGGGCGCCAGGTTCCTTATAGATACGGGCGCGGAAATTGTTGTGCCCCCGACTAAGGCTGATCGTTCAAAGTCACAGGGGCAAGTGCTTCGTGCTGCCAACGCCTCGTCTATAGCAACGTATGGGCTCCAATCTCTCACCCTCGACTTCGGCCTTCGCTGCATTTTCCGGTGGGTTTTCGTCATCGCAGACGTGGTTCAACCGATCATCGGCTCGGACTTCCTCTCATACTTCGACTTGGACGTCAGCGTACGGCGGCGCCGCCTCATAGATGGTCAGACTCGTCTCTCCATCTCGGGAGTCCTGTCCGACATCGCTCCAATGGCCATCCGCATGCTGATACCTTCCTCACCGTTCGAAAAAATCTTGGCGAGTTTCCCGGAGCTAACTAAACCGTGCAATCTCACTCAGCCGCCTAAACATACGGTGACACACCACATCGTCACCCGGGGTCCACCGGCAGCCCCTCGACCACGCCGCCTGTTTGGAGACCGCCTAGCTATTGCTAAACGGGAGTTTGACCACATGCTGCAGCTCGGCATTATCCGCCCGTCGTCAAGCGCTTGCACTTCCCCGCTGCATTTGGCGCCAAAGCGTGATCCTGGTGACTGGCGTCCTTGGGGGGACTATCGAGCGTTGAACGCCAAGACTCTCCACGACAGCTATCCTCTACCCCACATCCAGGATTTTACATCGCGCCTCGACGGCTGCACAATTTTCAGCAAAGTGGACCTTGTTAAGGCGTACCACCAAATTCCTGTCGAGCCCGCCGACATACCTAAGACCGCCATCACGACGCCCTTTGGGTTGTTTAAATACGTGCGGATGCCTTTTGGACTCCACAATTCGGCTCAAACTTTCCAGCAGTTCATTTCTGAGGTCACACGGGGTCTTCCTACTGTGTTTGCGTACCTTGACGATGTCTTCATCGCCAGCCGCACACCTGAAGATCATGAGCACCATCTACGCGCTCTGTTCCAACGTCTTCAGCAGTACGGCCTCGTTGTGAACGCCTCTAAGTGTACTTTCGGCGCATCTGAGCTCGTGTTCTTGGGCCATCACATATCATCCAAAGGAATACGCCCTCTCCGGTCCCACGTTAAAGCAATTCAGGATTATCCTCAGCCTACAACACTGCGCCAATTACGCCAATTTCCGGGGCTTGTGAATTTTTCCAGGCGCTTCATGCCACACTGTGCCGAACTGCTACGACCGCTCACCGACCTCCTTCGGTCGACCACCGGCCCGTCCTCCGCCATTCCTTGGTCGTCAGAGGCCCAGGCCGCCTTTGCTGCTGCTAAGCAAGCGGTCGCTAACGCTGTGCTTCTCATTCATTCACGCAGCAACGCCCCTACTCGGTTGATGGTGGACGCATCCAGCGTGGCCGTCGGAGCCGTCTTACAGCAGTGCATTAACTCCGAGTGGAGACCCTTGTCGTTTTACTCTCGGAAGCTACTTCCTGCTGAGACCCGCTACAGCGTCTTTGGCCGGGAACTACTAGCCATCTACGCTGCAATACAGCACTTTCGGCATTTCCTGGAAGGATGCTCGTTTTACGTGCTGACTGACCATAAGCCACTGGCGTATGTTTTCCGCACTAACTCATCCAAGTACGTGCCCCGTGAACTCCGCCATCTGCCTTATATATCGGAGTTCACGACTGACATCCGCCAGGTGAAAGGAGCTGACAACACCGCCGCAGATGCCCTTTCTCGTATAGCCGCGGTTGACTCTCCGCCGTTAACCATCGACTGGGCCTCATTCTCCTCGGCACAGCAGGATGATAAAGAGCTTGCCGCTTTTCGGGAGAACCCCCGTTCTCTCCGACTACGCCTGGTGCCTCATCCATTATCATCTGAGCGCTTGTGGTGCGATGTCTCAGCTGACCTTCCCCGCCCTTTCATTCCCGCTTCATTACGACGCACCGTTTTCCACTCCTTACACGACATCTGTCACCCATGCATTCGGGCTACTCACCGTCTTCTCACCCAGCGCTATGTCTGGCCCGGAATCAACGGTGATGTGCGCGCTTGGACGCGCATGTGCCTGCCCTGCCAGATGACAAAGGTCTCCCGTCATACTAAGACGCCGACCTTTCCTTCCACCCAACCGTCGTTTCGACCATGTTCATCTAGACATTGTGGGCCCTCTACCAGTGTCTCAGGGGTACCGTTATATATTGACCATGGTCGGTCGCTTCACATGCTGGCCAGAGGCTGTTCCAATTCAAGATATCACAGCCGAGACAGTCGCCCGCGTTTTCATTTCTACGTGTGTATCCCGTTTTGGCTGTCCTGGCACCATGACAACAGACCGTGGACGTCAGTTTGAGTCTTCGCTGTTTACTTGCCTTAATCGCATCCTCGGAGCCAGACATTGCCGTACCACGGCTTATCATCCCTGCGCCAACGGCATGGTGGAACGCCTTCACCGACAACTGAAGACCGCTTTGACTACCCGCCTCAATAGAGCCACCTGGGTTGATGCCTTGCCACTGGTGCTCTTAGGTTTACGAGCTGTCATCCGGGCAGACCTGCAGTGCTCAACAGCAGAGCTGGTGTATGGCACTTCCCTACGGCTTCCGGGAGACTTCTTCACGTCAACGAAGCTACCAGACCAGCCACAGCAGTTCCTACAACGCCTCCTCGACTGCGTTCAAGACCTCCGGCCCACTCCACCCAGACCTTCCGAACACAAGACCATATTCGCCCACCCTGATCTGGCCACTGCAACTCATGTTTTCGTGCGCCACGACGCGGTCAGACCACCTTTGACACCAGCCTACGACGGACCATTCCGCGTCCTTCACCGCAACCCCAAAACTGCCACTCTACTTCAGAACGGCCGTGAAGAGACAGTCAGCTTGGACCGACTCAAGCCGGCGTACCTGGAGACCGCCCTAGAAAGCCTCTCATCTACGACTGATCTTCCGTTGGAATACCACAAACGGCATGTCACATTCCGACTTCCAGTCTACACGGGGGGGGGGGGGGGGGGGGCAGTAGCGCCCTCATTCGGGCGGCGCGCAAACCGGAGAGCGCGCGATGGCGACAGAAGAAAATAAAGAAGGCGCTAGGCCGTGGCACGTGAAGCCACGGCTCACGTTCCGGGCTGGCATCGGTTATCGTTCAGGCGTGTCTCTCTTTCGCTCCTGTGGCATAAGCCTACAGCAACAATACCAGAAAGGGCGTGCTGGCGCTTCGCTCGCTGGGCAGGTCAGTAAAATAAATAAGGTCGTGTATGCGGGCCGCCATCACCACTCGTAGCCTCGAAACCAGTGCTTGCGGGCCACATGCGGGCCGCCATTACCGCACGCAATTGCGGATTTTTCGCGTGCGGTCCACAAACGCGAACGCCGACTTGCGTACGACGCATGAGCAGCAGCAGCGACCGCACCGCAAGGGCTCGCGGTTCACTATTCTAAAACTCCCTACTGCTACGACCTGGTGAAAATAGCACAAACGCTATTTTCACCCAACTTGGCTTGGATCCGTGCAAAGCTATGGCTTTTGGAGAATGGTGGGTCAGGCAACCTGAGGTTCTCTGCAGAGTTCAATCTGGTTCTCTGTGCATATTTTTTGCGTCTGGCGTGCTGTGGCTTTTGGTTAACTGTTGTCAGGGTCTCTCGGCGTGGGGCTACAGTGTTCTTGAAGGTTTGTAGTGGCAAGAGTGAAGCGGGCACCCATGGGAGCCGCTGTGATCAAAAAAGCTGCTGGTCGCGTGCGGCGCTGCTGTCGCTAGCCCGAGGACAAAACTGGACTGACTGAGCGCAGCACGTGCAAAGCTTGGCACATCACAACTCGCGAGTGGCCGCTGTGGGTGCATATTTGTGTTGTGGTGGTTCTTTTTTATCATATTTTGTGTGCTCGGAGTCGATTAAGCACCCTATATCCCAATGGATAATAAGAAGAGAAAGTCGAACACGCATTGCTTCGCTGCGGGTTGTCGTACAGGCTACCCCGGCCATCACGTGGAAAATGGACGACAAATTTTGTTGTGTTCGGGGCCAAAAGAAGAAGATCACCGGAAGGATTAGGAGCGCAACCTCAAAGGGAAGGACAAGCCTCTAGCCGAGACACCTGCGGTGTGCGAAAAGCACTTTGCTGAGCATTTTGTTATTCGCGATTACGTACATATTATCGGCGGTAACGAAGTGCGAATCTCCCGGGGAAGGCCTGCTCTTGCAGCAGGTGCGGTGCCGACGCTCTTACCTGACCTACCTGCATACCTTTCAAAAGTACTTGTGAAGCCAAGATTAGAGAGAAAGCGTCGCGGCGTTCCCTCGTCTGAATCGGCGAAGAAAGGGCGGTTGTCTCGCCGCGATGAGCAGGAAGCGAGCCTGTCCGAAGACCAAAATGTCCACCCGAATGCAAGGGCCTTCGAAAACGACGAAGTGAATTCAGTTGTACCAACTGATCTGCAGGCCCTGGCCGACTCACTACATGTTCCAAGGTTGTGGACGAAACTTATTACACCAGACGTGGATGTCCTAGTGTTTGCCACGACACACACAAGAAAGGGTCCTTTTGGTATTTTCCATGAGAAAGTGATGAGCTTCACCTTAGATCAGCACAATGACATTCTGGCAAGCTGCTATGTTAATGGCAGAGAGAAGAAGTACGGAAAAATTAGTTTCCTTCTTGAAGCAAGAAACATTTTTTCAAATAGTAGACTCTGCATTGCTTTGTACAGGTGCAATGAGTAGAGACGCTTATCAAGACACTGCTCAGAGCCTGACTGACAAGATGAAAAGCACGCTTACTCCCGCAAATGATGGTGTGTTCAGCAAGAAATGCCTTGGAGTGATGACAGCTAAAGGTATGTAATAGCTTTACTTTTTAATTAAGAAGAGTATTTCCTGTTGTGGCTAACAAAGCATCTTAATTTATTCCTAACCTGAGGTTCAGCCAGCTGTATCACATTCTTCGTAATTAAAGTGAATAATATTTAAAAAAATTGCTGGACAGAGACTTTAAAAACGCGTTCCTAATTGATCTACCATTCATTCTTGGTTGGTTTGTTTGCTCTAATAACTTATTGTCTTTTAGGCTGTCTTGCACTTGGCTACATTTTAGTAAATAGCTCCTTCTGTGCTTTACAGTTTGCAGGCGGCATCTGCATTCATTGTCGCTACCTGCGAAAAGCGCTCTTGGCCCGGAAGTGCAAGCTGAAGAAAAAAGTTTCGCAGATAATTGGTCCCACAGACTTCCAGTAGCCAATCAGAAGGCAAAGCGAAGTGCTTCACGCTTCTGTACACTGGCAGGCCAAATCCGAGCTATAAAAGAAGAAAGCTTTAAGCTGAGCAATGAATATTTTCTCGGCCTAATTAAAGAACTGCCTCAGAAGCAGCAAGAAGGAGCTCTGCACATGTTCAAGGGCGCAAAAAGGAAAAGCATTAGAGGCTAGAGATACTCGAAGGAATGGGTTTTGGAATGTCTGATCATGCGTATGAAAGGACCTAAGCTGTATGAAGATATGCGTAGGCAAACCATTCTTGTCTTGCCGAGCAAGGTGACTCTGCAGAAATATATGAGGCCTTACAGGACAAGATTTGGCTTCAATGCAAAGGTAATGAGCGTGCTGAAGGAGAAAACATCTACTGTGGATGCCTTCAAAAGGCATGGGGGTCTCATCGTTGATAAGATGAAGCTTTCCGAGAATCTCTCAGTGTCATCGTCAGGCCATATAGAAGGCTTCGTTGATATGGGTCCGTTTACTCCTCCCACTGCCAAGCACAAAGTGACAGACCATAGCATGGTTATAATGTTTGTTCCGTTCAATGGCAAATGGACAGAAATACTTGCTTCTTTTGCCGCACAGAGCAACATGAAAGTAAATCTCCTTTCGAAAGTGATGATGGAGGCAGTTATTTTAGCAGAAAAAGCTGGGCTATTTGTAGACTTTATCACATGCGATGGTGCAGCCTGGAACCGTAACATGTGGGCCACGATGGGTATTGATGTGACTGTGAACAGCACAAAATGTAAAGTTCAACATCCTGTAGAAAACAAGCGGTCACTTCATTTCGTTTCTGACTTACCACATCTTGTTAAATGCGTCAGAAATGGGTTGCTCAAGTCAGGCTTAAACACACAAACAGAGCCAGTAAGTGCAGAAATTTATTCTGTTAATGTGACGAGCATGTTTTGAAGTGAAATCTTTCAAAGCAAAGTTAAAGTAGTAGTTGTGCAGCATCTAATGAAATATTTTGTTTTTCCGTGCAGGTATCACTTCATCCCTTTAAAGAGGCTCGAATTTGACCCTTCAGGCCATGCCTGCTATCACGACACGGCATATTCAGCCCAACAACTTGGGCCTGAAGGGTCACAATTGAGCCATTCACCTTCAGAGCGCGGAATATGGCGTGCCGTGATGGGCTGAATATGCCAAAGGGTGACCTTTGCCTACCAGCTTTTCAGTGACGCTGTGCTAAAGGGCCCGCGGCTCTACAAAAATGACATAGAGACCATGTGTGGGACTATCCAGCCCGTCTTGACGTTTTTCGGGTAAGATGAATGCTTTAAGTGCTGACATGGTATTAGCAGCGTTCATTACATTTTGTTGTTCGTGATTTACCTTTTATTTAAAATGAAGCAACCAGCATCTCGGCTCACTGTTTTAAAATCTCATTACATGCTTTATATGGTTCAGCATGATGAGGGACCTCATTGAGATAATGTCATCTCGATTTCCGGCCAAGGCTCTGCGTCCGGACTCCGCTGCCGTGGACGAGTTGCTGTCATTTCTAGCTCACCTCGTTGAGTGGGAGGTTCATACAGTTGGCCGTGGTGGCTTCTTGTCGGCCTCTACGACAGTTGTATTGAAGGTCACTGTTGCAAGTGTATTGTCGCTGCTAGACTACCTGAGTCAGCAACTTGAGTTCATGATGACGTCAAAGCTGAGCCAGGACCCGCTTGAAAACTTTTTTGGCATTTCAAGGCAAGCATCAGGCGTTAACACACACCCACTCCCCAGCAATTTTTGATAACAGTTTCTTGTTTGAGTTTTTATAGCCTTGCCAAGTCTGTCCCAAATGGAAATGCTGAGCCAGGTATGTTGACTGCTTTGCTTGGGACTGACGCCATAGATGAGGATGAGCACAACAAACAGTTTTTGTTAGACCAGCTCATTCCTAATGGTGATCTTTGTAGTGCTGAACTTGCAGTGAACGAGTAGGAAAAAAGTGCACCAGATCATGTTGCCTGCATATCTGCAAAAAGTGACCAATGCTTAACTTTTCATGTCGCTGGATATGTGGCAAGAAAGTTCTTGGCCAAAACCAGTTGTGACGCATGTAAGAAGGTCCTGCTTGCACACAAAAAAGAGCTCCAAAACCTTTATGCTGCTCAATTTATACAGCTGAAGGATAATGGCGGCCTTTTGTATCCGTCAGAATTTCTACTCATACTTCATACAAAACCTGGAGAATCTTTTTACAGGCTGCTTCAGTGCACAAGAACTACATCATGAAAGTATCACGGATGTAATTTGGCTTGTCACATCCAAACCACAAGAGTGTGTCGGATGTGCTGAGCATGCTCAACTACTTACTGCTGAGATGGTGGCATTTTTTGTCACCACTCGGCTGCACTTTTTTTGTAAAATCCCTCCAGAGTTCAAAGGCGTGAAATAGCGAAATACTTAAAGCCCAGCCGTTGTACGTAGACTGCTCTCACCCCCATTTTGATGTTATGTTTGCAGGAAAACCATGTTTGTTTCTTCAATGTGAAGAATTTGTTGTAAGGAGGCTAGTATTTAAACCATTTCTGCATTCTAAATATTCTAAAACAATCTAAAGGTTTCTCAAACATTATGGCACTGCTTGCACCGATCAATTTTTCATGGGTATATCGATCATATAAAAATAAATGAGCGAGCGTGGAATATCACCGCTACTGTATACAACCAAATCTTCTTCAACGACTTACAACTTCTACACGTACCCACTGGAAAAATCAACCATAAAAATAAGTCATACAATAAACTCGGCTGTTATAACTAATACAGTTGTGATTGTCACAGTGGTTTTACATCATGCTGTTATAATTATCGCCTGCACGTATTCCTTGCACAACTTGTTTCATTTGCAGTACAAGTTCGTTTTGCTACAATATTTCCGGGTGCAAAGTGCGTATTCGGTTCTCTCGAGAGAACCCAATGTGCACTGAGCATGCAGTTTATGTAGCTGCAATTATTACAAAAAATTTGGTTTCCTGATTCATCAACTGTAATACCTTTTGTTGTGCAGTGACGATGCACATGTATGTGCACAGTACATGTTAAGAGGTATGTGACCATACTTTAAGTCATCTGCAGTACTAACTAAACAGTCCTACTGCAGTTCTCTGCAAATCTGATTCTTTCTGAAATGTATATTCAAGGTTTTTTACCATACAAATACCTAGCATTTCAAACACATTTTCTTTCTGTTCAGCTTTATAGATATATATAGAATTGCTTGCATATGCTTTTATAACAGTTCGGCAAAAGTTGCGTACATATCTTTGAAAGGAGTGACTCCCAGAGTTTTTGTGAAGCACTTCTTTGGAATGTACTTCATGGCGCATGCACAGGGCATGCAGGTGTAGTATTGAATACTAGTTTTTAGGGGGGAATAACAGTGCTAATGATGAAATAAAGAGAAGGCAATGGGACACACATGCTGCGTCTGTAATTATCACCACATCTATTTTTTTATATAGTGATGATCATATATTCATGGCTAAGATGTCTATACAAATGCAGCCTAATAATTGACACACTTGACTACCGTGATCCAGCACACATCGCACTAAGTTGATGCGTCATATTTTTGCTCTATTATGAGTCTTAAGAATGCTTTGCTTGAAAACACGCTAAGTAGTGACTGGTATATAGATCATAACAAAAGGAAATAGCTACATTGAGGACAGCGTAGGTGCAACACTGCTTGTAACCTTGGTGTCTGGTTTTATCTCCTTTCGTGTTGAAATAACGACATATGTATACTCTGTTCTTTGTTCAAATAACCCAATTAGCAATTAGTCCCTAAATCCATACTTGTTTTTGGGACGTACTTATACTGTAGAGAAGAAAGTGTTTTTCTTTGCTCTGTTTCATACATCGCTAAGTAGTACAGGGGCATTGCATGCACCCCTGGCATAAAGCCATAGAGGAAACAAGGGTATGAATATTGCTTTATTTTAAACGCACATGATATTGATATCCTATTAAAGCAGCGCATCAAGCATGATGCCTGATCTGCGTGTTTTCCAATGCAGGCTGCGCTTGCGCTGTTGATGGTCTGGTTACCGGCTGTCTCTTCTGACTCGGCGTGTTTGCATCTGCTCTGGCAGGTGCATTCCTTTGGCGTCAAAACCACAAGCAGTGGCATATTCTTCAATGCAACTTCATCGGCGAAGCTCGACCATCATCTACCAAAAGCATCGACAATGACATCGCTCTCCGGAAACCACAAAAGCAGCTTGCGGACCAACCTGTTCCTCAGTGGGCACGGGAGCAGCGCATCAAGCATGATGCCTGATCTGCGTGTTTTTCCAATGCAGGTGTGTAGAAAATATTCTCTTTATGCTAAAAAATCGAATAATACCTGCCTTTTGCTGTTCCCGTGCCCACGGGTTTTGTTTGATATCATTTGTGACTGCTTTTCCACTGCCTTCCTATTATTGTGTTGCGGGGATATTGAAGCTAATCGTGGGCCAACAACGCGTTCTGAAGCGCTATTGCAACTTGAAACGCTACCCAAGAACCCCACTGAACAAATGAGTGTGCTATTTCAGCTCCTTAAAGACGTTCATGCGCGTTCTGTTCAAAGTTCGAAGAATCACGCTGATCTAGCTGCTGACGTAAAAGCTATAAAAAACGGTCAAAAGGACGTCGAGACGAAAGTAACCGGAATACTAAAAAGACTAAATGAACTAGAAAACAAATCCAAGATTGTTGAAAATTTCAAAAGTGAGCTATCAAGCATGCGTAGTAAGGTATCAGAAACTACTGCTCAAAACAGCTTGTTACAGGCTCGCCTGGACGAGCTTGAAGATAGGTCTCGACGTGACAATTTAATTTTTCATGGGTTTCCAGATGTCAAAGAATCTTGGGAAGAAACTGAAGCAAAGGTGGTCACTGAAATTACGTCCGTCATAGGGTCATT
This sequence comes from Rhipicephalus microplus, assembly GCF_043290135.1. Classification (NCBI taxonomy): domain Eukaryota; kingdom Metazoa; phylum Arthropoda; class Arachnida; order Ixodida; family Ixodidae; genus Rhipicephalus; species Rhipicephalus microplus. The sequence goes on from NW_027464585.1 coordinate 37,918,936, forward strand.
TTCGCCAAACTCGATTCATCGCGCACAACGACTAGGCTACTTTTCGCAAAACCGATGCCGTCCCATCATTGTAAAGTTTAGCGACATCAAAACTAAAGATAAAATATTGTCTGCACGCTCCCAATTTAAAATAAAAGACATAGGCATGAGCGAAGACTTCTCGCCCGCTACGCGCATCATCCGAAAAAAGCTCACTGATTTCGCAAGAAGTCTGCCAGAATCCCCCCAATTTAACTTACGTTACAACAAGCTATATGTTAACAAAAAATGCTACATGTTTGATACTAACGCTGGACAGGTTAGTATCAAACATGTAGAACGGCCTGGTCGAGGTTTCGAAAGTAACATCCAGGCACGTGTCCCTTCCTAGGAACGCGCGAGGGGTAGAGGCCCTAAATCTAACCCAAAGATCTCTGTTCTGTTCACAAACATAAGAAGCCTTCTTAACAATTATGATTCTTTATCTTCCGCAATAGATACCTGCGACGCACAAATAATTGTGCTAACCGAAACGTGGCTCCGTGCGCATGTGCAGGACTAAGAAATTTTTAATCAAGCGAGTCATTTTGCAATTTATCGTTGTGATCGAACTGCGCATCGGGATTGCGGTGTTCTGTTAGCGATATCCAAAAACATATCTTCTTCTTGCATACACATTACCACCACTCTTGAAACTATCTGGGCTTTGCTCACTATTGGCCATCAAAAAATCGTCCTAGGCGCATGCTATCGTTCCCCTTCATCGTCCTCAACATTTGTTAACGAACTCCACGACGTTATGAACCACATCGTAACACGTTTCCCCAGTTATCCCTTATTTTTACTCGGCGACTTTAACTTTCCGAACATAAATTGAACTACACAACCAGCTTCCATTTCTCCTTTTTCGACACAAGCTTCTGAGTTTTTTAACTTTTGCTCTATCTTTTCTTTAACGCAATTAGTAGATCATTCTACTAGAATATCATCTCACGCAGCTAACACTCTTGACTTAATCCTAACTACGCTACTCGATTTTACTTCCGACATAACGTACTTGCCCGGAATCAGCGATCATTCTCTTCTCAGTTTTTCTTTTAATGCATCATTCCCAAAAGTTTCAAACAACAAAAAAGTAATTCGTGACTACAAAAAAGTGAACTTTCAGGCTATTAATCACGAGTTATCCATCTTTCTTGATACTTTTTTGGCAAACTTCGATGATCATTCTGTTCAAACTAACTGGGACATATTTGCGTGTAAAGTTTATGATCTAACAGAAAAATTCATACCGAAACGCACTATCACGTGTAATCTTCGCGCCCCGTGGACAACGCCCACTTGAAAAGGCTGTCTAACTGTAAGAAGCGCCTTTATCGTTCTGCCAGGAAATCACCAACTGATTCCTGATGGGAAGCTTACAGATTAGCATCGAACGCTTACATATCTGCACTAAAAGCTGCTAAATCTTCATTTTTATCCCAAACCTTGCCATCCATGCTTAATAATAACGTTAGAAAGTTTTGGAAAGTCATAAATCCGCCACATGATAACAGTATTTACTTAGAAGACGCATCGGGCAATTCCATTTCCTTGGGTGATTGTGCGGCTGTGCTCAGTCATACATTCACGACAAACTTTTCTGTTCCTTCCACAACTAATGCTCCTAGCGTGCAGACATATAATTTTCCTGCAATGTCCTCCATCTGTATCAAAGCGCCAGGTGTGGCTAAGTTGATTGCTGGACTTAATACCAGTCTTCTCCAGGTTACGATTTATTAGACTCGAAGTTTTTGAAGAATACAAGTTCATTTAGTTCTATTATTTTAACAAAAATATTCCAGCAATCACTTGACACATCTACGCTACCCATACAATTGAAAATAGGTAAGGTGGTTCCACTCTTCAAATCTGGCCAAAAAACATTCCCCGCAAATTACCGCCCTATATCTTTAACTAGTACCTGCTGTAAATTCCTGGAACATATCATATTCTCACATCTAGTCAATTTCCTTGAATCAAATTCGTTTTTTACATCTGCACAGCACGGTTTTCGCAAATCGCTCTCATGCGAAACACAGTTAATATCTTTTACTCACAAGCTACATCGCATTTTAGACCAATCATCAAAAGCTGACTGTGTTTATTTAGACTTTTCCAAAGCCTTTGACAAGGTATGCCACGAGCTGCTACTACACAAACTAAGCGAACTCCAACTTGATGACACCATAATGAAGAGGATTCTATGTTTCCTTAAATATCGCTCGCAATTTGTTTCACCTAATAATCATAACTCTTCACTCAGCCAGGTTTCCTCTGGTGTCCCCCAGGAATCTGTTCTTGGACCTCTTTTGTTTCTTATTTAAATTAACGATCTGCCTTCTCTTATATCCTCTAATGTTCATTTGTTTGCCGACGACTGCGTAATTTTTTGGGAAATAACTGCTGACAACGACTCCTACTCTCTCCAATCAGACCTAACTAGTGTAAGCAACTGGTGCAAAGAATGGTTAATGGAACTTAATGTCACTAAATGTAAAGTAATGCGTGTATCGAGAACTACTAGTTGTATGCCTATATATTACCTGAACAATACACCAACTGAAATCGTTTCCTCTTACAAGTACTTAGGTGTTCATATTACCAACAATTTAACTTGGACGAAACACATCGAATACATTATTAACAAGGCAAACGGCATGCTAGGTTATTTACATCGAAACTTTTTTTCAGCCCCGTCTTCTTTAAAACTTCTTCTATACAAAACACTAATCAGATCAAAACTAGAGTACGCAACACCAGTATGGGATCCTTGCCACGACAACTTACTCACCGCACTTGAACTTGTTCAGAATAATTCAGCCCGTTTCATTCTATCAAATTACAATAGAACGGCAAGTGTAACGGCAATGAAAAGTAGTATTGACCTCCCATCTTTAGCATCACGACATCACATTTTTCGCCTAACTTTATTTCATAAGGTTTATTACCATGCTTCTCTCCATGCTGAACTGCTTTCACAACCTCAGTACATATCATGTCGAATCGACCATAATCATAAAGTTGGAGTTGTTTCATCTAACACTAAATATTTTGCTGAGTCTTTCATTCCAAAAACATCCCGAGAGTGGAACCACCTTTCCGCCGATGTTGTTTCCATACGCGTTAATCACCTGTTTCATCAAGCATTAGCTAATATTGTATAATCAGGATAATCTATGTTTTTTTCTATTTAAACACATGCTCTGTTTTTTCTATGTTTTGTACATCTTGTTACTCCCACTCCCCTCTTCAATGCCCATGGCTTTGAGGGTGTAATAAATAAATAAATAAATATGAGTGCTAGGTCGTCGGAATCCTTTGTCCTTTCTTTTTCAGCTTTGAAATTTATGGCATGTTTTAACTTCCTGCAAGGGCGGTATACTCATTTTCTGTTTTTTATAGAACCTAAGCATACCAAAGTGGAGCTCCTGCTCCTATACTAGACTCTGAAATGAATAACTCCTTCATTTATTGCGTGGAGCACTTTTTCACATTGTGCTTAGTAGCACACACTGAGGGTGTACGACTGAGTACATCTATTTTAGGGGAGAATCGTGTAGCACTGTAGATAAATTGGAGAGAAGGCAACATACACAACATGAGTCTGCCTATTTCACTTTATCTTTTAATTAGGGTGCTGTTTCATTTCTTTATCATAAAGAAACTGCATGGCATATGCAGTCTTGGCAAATGCGGCACAGTCCTATCTTGATACAGGCTGCTGTACATAACTTTTGTAGAGCAGGCAGTGCTGAAAAGAAAGCTTGATTGAAGCTGAAGACGCAGGATGTTTTTACCCCAGTGTGTATCAGAAGATGCTCAGAAGTCACATAATAAAAATGACTGGAGAAATTAGTCATACCAATAGAAAATAATTATACTCAGCAGGGTATAATTCAGTATTGTGTGTTACCTTGGAACTGGTTTTTATCTGTTTCTTTGTTGGTGCAATCACATAATTCTTTATAACGTGAAAAAAGTTCCGCAAGCAATTTGTCACTTGTGTTGTAATTCACACAGAGATTGCTTCATCGTACATTTACCGTACAGAAGGAAGTTTGTTTTTATTTGCTGCATTGCATAAAACATGGCTAGAACTGTATATAGACTGTACATGCATGTGTGGCATCCACAAAACCACACAAGAGACAGAATTAGGAACATCAGATTATTTTAAGGTCCACAAGATTGTCACATTCTACTTCGATACTGACAGGTAAGAGGTCCACGAATCCAACTTTTTCACACATGCTGTGAAAAAACTACAAAATTCTTCATTGCTGCAAACTCGTTCAGAGAAGGCAAGAGCCAGTTATTTGTGCAATACGGTAATCATATGAAATAAAACACACTGTTTAGAGGCTCGTTACAAGCCACTTCATGGTTATTTTCCAGGAACACATGCTTTCTTAGTCTCTTTGTCACAGCACCCAACATGGGAGGCTTTAAATGTACGTGTGTTTTCTGGGTGCATTGGAGACCACTTAATAGACAAGAGGACAATAAATCTATCTGCGATAGAATACAGTGTACACCTTAGTATAAATGACAATGCAACTTCTCCTGCTTCCTGCAGCAATGTGAAGAACGATAAAAATAAGGCACATCATTCCTTTAAATGTGGATACATGTGGTAATCAAACTTTCAGAATTTAAATGTTTTAAGGCACTAATTGCATGCATTAAGCGCCCTCTTGAAACGCAAATAGTATGTACCGGAACAAAGCGGGTTCAGCTATGTGTCAGCGTGAAAGAAGACGATGTTCGTTTGGTTCGGGCTTGCCGGGTTCCTACTTGAACTAGCTCGTTGTGGCTAACACTTCGTCAATAATAGATAACACCTCATCGTAGGCGCACTCGCTTGTTGCATTGTAGCAAGTTGTAGAGATGTGACTGCCGTGTCCGGGATCAAACTCTCAAACTTCCGGTCGGCAGGCGAGCACCTTAGCCCCTGATCCACCTTGGTGGATGCAACTTTTTGCCGTCGTGTGGCTTTGGGGTAGAAAAATTGGCTACTTCGCAGAATGCCTGGGTTCACTTTTGGCTTTAACTGTGATTTTTATTCTGTATGGTGTCAGAAATATTTTACTCTCCGGCATTGTCTCTGAAACAGGCAGCGAATTTTTTTTTGACGTAAGCTTTTTAAAGTTATCATGGTAAAATTTCCAATATCTGTTTTAGCGATACTTGAGAATAAAGCCTTACTGTGAGCTTATAACCTGCGGGACACGCCCGGATTTCATGGGTCATGGGTATGCACCAGATGTGTATGGGAAAAGGTTTTATGGTTTACGCGACAGGTATTTCATATCATTCAAGCCATGACGTGTCAGTCATATTTGTCTTACATTCATACTCTTATATGCCAGTTTTGGTATGTATTAGTAAAGGAGGTGACCACCCGAGCACCCAGACATAGGCAGCTAGATAGATGGATAGATCGAAACGGTCAAAAAAACTTTATTCCGCTAAAAATTTCTGATACTCGTATGGTGCACAAACACTTAGTACCCAATTCGAAGGCCATTTGGGACATAGTAAAAGATTGCGCATGTGACAACCTTTTTCATTTACTAAGAGTCGAGCTGTTTAAGCAGAGCGTTGGTTTGCTATTGAAGAACAGAAATAACTATCACCATGAACGGGCACTCGGTCTTCTTAGCCTCTTGTTCATCTTTGTCCTGCTGTGCTTCGCTCCCAGAACACAAGTGCCGATACGTCCGGCATGGGATGCATTAAGACTGAAGGACTAGAGAATGAGTGCAAAGAAAACGAAATGTTGGCAAAAAAATTCTTAACGAGACGACATTCAAATCTATAAACCAACAATCTGAAAACAACCACTCGGCTATACAGGCACGCTATCAAAATTTATCATAGCTTCTTATAGTATAGTGTGAAAAGGAGTTGAAAAGATAAGCGTGAGTGAGGAACAGGGAAAAAGGTGGGGACAGAGCAGGTGCCTCATAGAAAGAATGAGGAAGGAAGAGAATGAAAAACTGAGAGAGAAAGATAAAAAAGAGACAGAATGGAATATAAAATAGAGACAAAAATAACTTGTTAGGAAGAAGAAATAAACAAAAGATAAAAAGAAAAAAGGAAGAAGAGAGACTAATAACATAAACACGGAAGTTTGTTCAGTGTCATTTCTTTGGGGTTTGGCACCACTATTGCAAGTCTGCCTCAGTTTTTTTGCCTCATTGTGAGCTTGTGAGAAGAACACTCGGCACTGGTAGCAGATTAATTCAAAGGCCTGAAAAATGTGTGCCGAACCCTTCTTCAGTGCATTGGCAAAACGGGAAAGTATCTAAACATATGGTTACAGGGAAATTTGCAAAATGTAAAATACGTTGGTACAGACGTTTCTTTGGGTTCCTATAATTAGAAAAACAATTGCCAGTGCCTGTTTGAGAAAATACAAGTTATTATATTTCATCCTCATGATGGCAGCCAGAGCCTTCAATACTTTTGACTGCAAAGAACTTGCTTGCCTAGATTCATTGGCATGTTCTATGTCCCCGCTTTCCGTTTTTTTTTTGTCGTCTCCGTAATTTTATATTCCAATTCGATTTTTTTTTGTTTTCAGCATAAGCATGTTATTTTTATTTCAGGTGTAGGCAACACATTGGGGAGTTGAGATAAATTTCAATTGGATGACGGCGCTAATTCTCGTCTCACTTGTGCTGCTGTGTTTAGCGCTGAGCAGTTTCAAGTATGGAATACAAACTAATCCACAGCCACATATGTTGTTCCATGCGCAGAAACCGTGGGGTACTGGCCGCACACTCAGAGTCGAATGTTTTTTCATTGCTCATGCAGCCATGGAAGCGAATAGCGATACTTGATTGAGAATGTGGGTGTCACATGGGAACTTTCTATCGAAAGTAAATTTATGGATCATGATTGACTCATCTCTGCATCTAACGCAATCAAGAAACTTAGACTGAAAAACCATCAAAATTATATCGTGTGATGCCTGCACTTTGAAATCAGAAATGGTCGGCAGCTTTTCTGAATGATTTAGTAGTTGAAGTACCGCGCATTTAACAGCTCAGCTAATACAATTTCGATGCTACTACGCATGTAAAATGAAGTATTCGACAAACAAGCGCAAGAATCTGAGAAGGTTGCCGAACGGCTGCGCAAACCGCAAAACAATAAACACACCCGGTAAAACTGGCAAACACTACGGACTACCACACTGTCACCACCGCACACACAACAGAAGTAAATATTACGGATGTCAAAGAGCACTGAAACAGTTACGAGTCCTGGACATCATGGTCTTCACACAAGCAGAGGCGAACCTAAAAATTCAGCGATTCCAAACGCGAACACAATCTAACTATTCACGTTCACAAAGCACGGTGCAACGACAAACACAATTATAGTTTACTCCAATGACGTGAACACCGAGCCGACCAAAAACACGAAAAAAATACACCTGATGTGCCTTCATCAAAAGAAAAGCTTCCATAGGTTGCCTGAACTGCCGTTGTAAACTTTCACGAAAAGCCTTAATGTTCCTCAAATCCGCCTAGATCCAAGCGAAATTGGGTGAAAACAGCGTTTTCGTTATTTTGACCGGGTGAACATAGCATTCCGACTATTCTCCCCAGGTCGAAGCAGCGGCGGCCGGCAGGACCCGGAAACTCCGCGAAGTTCCCGCGATGGCCGTAGAGGGCGAAAAATTGACCGCGGTGAGCACAAGGGTCGAGCTAAGTTACATATAGGCATGCAGGGCGGCAGGAATAGGATAAAGTTGGAAGAGATAGTAAAGAAGTTGAGGCAGGAGGAACTGATGTTATATGGGGTTGTGGAGACACATCTTCGGGACATGGAGCAACCACCTTGCAATCCGGATTACGTATGGCAATATTGTAATAGAACAGAAGGCAAAAGAAAGGGGGGTGGCATTGGTACATTCATTCATAAAAGTAGAGACTGGCAATGGGTCAAGCAGGAGTGCAAGCAACATTTATGACTAAAAGGGAAAGTGTAGGGCAAATGACACACCTTGGTTTGGTGTACTTTTGGATTGGAGCAAAGACCAAAGAGGAAAACCAGGCAATGGTCGAGTGTATATCAAAGGACGTTGAGAAATTAGGAGGAGACTGCGAGATATTTTTACTAGAAGATATGAATGCGCACGTAGAAGATGTACATGGGTATACTGATTCAACAGGCAAAATGATCATAGATATGTGGGAAAGGGGTGATTTAATCATTTGCAAAAGTACTGAGAAGTGTGAAGGGCAAATAACATGGGAGGTAGGAAAGCTGCAGTCGACGATAGACTGCGCAGTGATGTCACATAGGATGTACGATAGGCTCAGGGGAATGCACATAGATGAAGGTGGCTCCCGAAGTCTGGGTACCAATCACAAACGTATCAAGCTAAGTTTTGGAAGAGCAGTGAAAGTGGCAAGGAGATAGAATGAGCTACTACAGAAAAAGTTTCATTCAGAAAGGCAAATAGCAATTGCTACTAAACAAATTGAGAAAGTAATCACTGAGGATAACAAAACAGTGTGGACATACACAAATCTAATTAGACTGTTCGAGCTAGAGCTTGCTAAGGTACGTGACAAGTCACCCCGGAAAAGAAAACACAAGCCCAAGAGTTGGTGAAATGAGGAAGTGAAGAGAGCCATAGCAAAATGTCAGGACGCCTCTAGGGAACACAGAGAGATGCTAAGCAGCGAGGTGAACCGACAGACGATGTTGAAAAAAATGGGACCCCTTTTTAAGCTCTAGCAGGAAATAATTCCTCCTGATCAGTGAAAATATTCGAAGAAAGTGTTCTCAGTGGCTGGCAAAAAGATATAAAAAGGACAGAAAGGCAGCTGCGACTTTCGAAACCATCCAAACTCCCTAAGAAATGAAACAAGCCTAGAGCAGAGGTTTGCAACTACAGCTCGAGGTGCTAGGCTAGAAGGAGACGAAGCTATTGAATATATTAGAACAAGGGTGACAGAAAATTTTCAACAAAGCAGTGCCTTATGCACCAGGATAGACAAGGATGGATCAAGTGGGGCAATGGCTACATTTTCACAACGAGATTGGGAAAGGGCTGAGAAGAGGGTTCAAAGTAGTACAGCAACAGGGCCAGATGGCATTCCAATTATGCTGATAAAGACATTGGGTCCGAAGTCTAAACAGCCTTTGAAAGAGGCAGTAAGCAGAACAATAATCGATGGTGAAGTCCCCGGTGGATGGAAGCTTAGCAGGATGAGCATGATCTATAAAGGAAAAGGGGACAAAGCAGACATAAGCAACTACAGTCTTATAATAGGGACATCAGTGGTCTACAGGTTGGCGATGCAGATTATAAAGAAAAGACTGCAGGCATAGATAGAGGATGAGGGGATGCTGGGAGAACTGCAGAATGGGTTTCGGAAACACAGGAGGTTGGAAGACAATCTGTTCTCACTGACGCAGTGTATCAAAATAGCAGAAAAGGAACTAAGGCCCCTGTGGCTAGCATTTTTGGATATAAAGGCAGCGTACGATAGCGTGGTTCCAGAGGACTTGTGGGGAATACCAGACAAACTAGGTTTGAAAGATGGTGTCACTAATCTTTTAAAAGAAATCTATAAACGTAAAAAGGTATGGTTATAAAGTGGGAAAAACAGGTATCGAAGCCCACAGAGGTGAAACGGAGGCTTAGACAGGGGTGTCCTCTGTCACCCTTGTTATTCATGATGTACCTACGAGGATTAGAGGCCAAATTAGAGGGAAGTAAACTTGGCTTCAAACTCTCTTTTGTCAAACAAGGAAAACTCATTGATCAGGCTCTACCAGCATTATTGTACGCAGATGATATAGTGCTAAGGTCGACAACAAGGAAGATTTGCAGAGATTGATGGACATCTGCAGTAATGAGGGAGATAGGTTAGGTTTCAGATACAGTAAAGAAAAACCAGAGGTCATGATTTTAATGATAATGAAGGTAGTGCTTAGAATACGGGAGGTCACGCTAGAGATAACAGATAAATACAAATATCAGGGCGTATGGATAAGTAATGGGGTCGAGTACCTAAGAGCGATACGGACCAACAGATGCCAATGCGTCATCACCTGGAGCCATTATCACAGAATGACACGGCAAGCACGACAGCGCAATTTACTGCGCACAGCACACGAGGCCGCCTATGGGTAGCTATCGGTGCATAGCGCAGAGCCACTTCATCGCTGGACATCGCTATAAAAGGATCACCACAAGCCTTCGACCGTCGTGGGCACGGTGGACCCGGCGCGACCATGACACTTACGCCTATGTTCTGCCTCATGCAGGTTAGTTCCAACGTGGGTTCGTTTCGTAGTGATTATCGCTGTATTTTGGTCTTGCCGTGCCCTCGGCGTTGTCGGAATATAGCATGTGAGTGTTTTTGTGCTTGTCAGTTGATTTTATGCGGTGACGTGGAAACAAACCCTAGCCCCACCCAGAAAGAACTATATGAAGAATAGCTCAACGGCCAAGCGAAAATTCACAATGATGTGCTTGAACTAAAGAAACAGTTTATTGAATCGAAAAATATGGTACATGATTTCATTACGGCACAAAAGAATTCCCAAGAACGCAGCATTCCCAGTGAAAAGGTGGGAATTACATTACAATCACGGGAACGTATTGTAAGCTTTCAAAACAAAAGCTTACTGACCTCGAAGACCGTTCCAGACGGTCGAATTTGATTATTCACGGTATTCCCGAGTGCCCTAATGAAACTGATTTAACCCTGAGGGAAAAAGGGGTTAAGGAAATATTCACAAAAAAGCTTGGTGTGAAATGTAATTCCATCGGACGCATACACCGACTAGGAAAACAAACTGGTAAAAGGCCTATCATCCTCCACGTTCAAAATTTTAGCGAAAAGAAAGTAATATTAGAAAATGCCAAAAAACTGAAAGGATTGACGGTATCTATTCAGAATCATTATTGCAGTTGACACTTAAGAAACGAAAAATGCTGTGGGACAGTGCTAAGAACGACAAGCGACAAGGAAAAAAGTATTCTTAGTACACGACAGGCTTATAGTAGATAAAGATACATTTTATTGAAATGATTTGCAAAGCAGGCGAGTAAAAGCAGGAGACCGTCAATCTTCCAAGGCGCACTCATGACCTATTTCACCACTATGTAACGAACAGTTAAGGCTACTAAAGATTAATACCCGAAGCATTGCGAATAAAACTGAAGCGTTCGAAGTGCTTCTGCTGCAACATGATCCACATATTACGGTTGTTACCGAGACTTGGCTGCACGAGCGCTTGCCTAATGACGACGTCTTCCCCCCATCCTATACAGTTTTTCATAAAGACAGATGCACTAGGGGAGGAGGGGTGGCTATATTGGTAAAACAGTGTCTCGATGCTGTTTTGTTGGATGATCTTGTTTACATAGAATGCATGTGTATTAGGGCTACATGCTGGGGTCATTGTCTCGTTGTAATTGGGTTGTACAGACCCCCAGACGTTACTCCAGAATACCTTAGCACACTGAAAAATTATATGGCCAAATTTGAGAGTAAAAAGGTCTTACTGATTGGTGACCTGAACCTACCTGGAGTAGACTGGGAGCGCCTTGACGCCGGCATTAACATTTCAAAACATGTTAACGTGGTGTTTGCATCATGCTTATACATGACCTATTGCAGGTAGTTCAGGTACCTACGCGTGTACAGAGGGATTCCACCTCAATATTAGATCTTCTGTTTCTGAACCGCAATTTCTCCGAATAGACAGTAGAGGTAGGGCAAGTCTTTCTGATCATAGCTATGTCTTCACTTCTTTTCCTCTTGTTCCACTAACTGGCCATAAAAACCTAATATTTCGCTGCTTTAAAGCCTTTTCCAGGGCTAATGATGCAGATATAATTGAACACCTAGAAACATGTCTTACAAATTTTGATGACGTAAATGTTAGCGTGCTTGGAACACGATTCAAACAAATGTGTCATTTTTGTTTAGATGACTTTGTGCCTTCCAAGCACAAAAAATTAACAAACGAATACCATAGATAAATCGCAACATCATACATATGAAGCGCGAAGTTAAGCGACTGAAAAAAAGGCGGGCAACGGCTGATTTGATACATGATGCGCACAACAGTCTCGCTCAAACTGTCCGCAACTCTAGGGAGCATTACTTTAAAACCTCACTACCTAACTTTATTGCAAATGACCCCAGTAAATTCTGGACTTTTATGAGTGAAAAGAAAAGAGCTGTATCCCAAATATCAATTGATGGAACCAACGTCACCGATCAGAAAGACATTGCCAGGCATTTTAATCAATATTTCTAGAGTGTGTTCAACACTTCTGATTTCAACTGTATATCGAATGCTACAGCCTTTCCTTATGCTGAATCACTGTTTATTTTTCATCCAGGCGTAGGTGGGTGGATATGGCGGTACCCTTTAGATCGGGTGGTGGCTAGCGCCACCTAGCCACCTAGCCGTAACACTTAGTTAACTAACTACAAGATTTATCTCTTTTTTTTCTTTAAATTGTGTAGTTGAGGACTGGTACTTTCAAGCGAAGGATTTTAATTTCACTCGTGCATTGACTTTAGCCACCAATCAGATAACTTTCTTCTAGTTAAGTCTACCCGCTGAAAGTCTATTTTGCCCTCCCTGTCCCTAAACCCTAGTTCTTTGAAAAACACTGTGCCATCAACATGAACTATAGGATGAATCCCTTTACAGAAAATTATCAAGAGTTCCGCAGTTTTCTACACCTCTCCACACACAGTGCACACCGTGTCTGCCCCTTCGTATTTGACCCGATATGTCTTGGTTCGCAATACTTCCGTCCTTGCCTCAAACAGTAGAGAACTACCAGGAGTATTATCACAGACTCTTTCCTTGGCAATTTCCTGCTTAAAAGTACGATAGATCTCTAGTGCAGACTTCTAAATCATGCCAGCTCTCCCCATGTCAGTCTCCATTTCCTTCACTTTCTTCTTAACCGATAGTTCTTGTTGGTCTGGCCACCTGCTGTTTACTAAGTATTTACCAGTCAATTTCCTAGTTTGCTTCCTCAATTTTTTATCGACATTCTTCACGTACAAGTAGCTGAAAACCTTCCTAGTCCAACGCTTATCCCGCATTTCTCTCAATCGCTTCTAAATTTTATCTTGCTGCTAGCTTCCCTGCCCTCAAATGATGTCCATCCCATATCACCTTGTACTCCCTGATTTGGTGTATTCCAGTGAGCTCCTAAAACAAGCCGACCTATCCCACGTTGCATAATTTCTAATCTGGCTTGCACTTCTGATCTCATGCGCAAGAACGCATAGCCGAAAGTTAGACCAGAAACCATGACCCTTTTCCGTATTCCTCTCACAACATCATACCTATTTTAATTCCAGAGTGCCCTAGTTTTCATCACGGCTGCATTTCTGTTACTTTTAGTCGACACGTATATTTCGTGTTCCCTCAGGTACTCGACCCCATTGCTTATCCATACGCCCAGATATTTGTATTTATCTGCTATCTCTAGCGTGATTTCCTGTATTCTAAGCTCACAACCTTGATTACCATTAAAACCATTACTGCTGATTTTTCTTTACTGAATCTGAAACCTAACATATCTCCCTCATTACCACAGATGTCCATCAATCTCTGCAAATCTTCCTTGTCGGCCATTAGCATTATATCATCTGCATACACTAATGCTGGTAGTGCCTGATCAATGAGTCTTCCTTGTTTGACGAAAGAGAGGTTGAAGCCAAGTCCACATCCCTCTAATTTGGCCTGTAATCCTTGTATGTACGTCATGAATAAGAAGGGTGACAAAGGACACCCCTGCCTAAGCCACAGTTTCACCTCTGTGGGCTTGGATACCTGTTTTTCCCACCTATTAATGCCTTGTTAATTTTATAGATTTCTTTTAAAGATTAGTGACTCCATCTCCCACACCTAGTGTGTCCTGTATTCCCCACAAGTCTTCTTGAACCACGCTATCGTACGCTCCCTTGATACCCGAAAATGGTAGCCACAGGGGCCTTAGTTCCGCTTCTGCTATTTTGATGCACTGCGTCAGTGAGAACAGATTGTCTTCCAACCTCCTGTGTTTCCGAAACCCATTCTGCAGTTCTCCCAGCATCCCCTGATCCTCTATGTATGCCTGCAGTCTTTCCTTTAAAATCTGCATTGCCAACCTGTGACCACTGTTCTCCCTATTATAGGACCATAGTTGCTTATGTCAGCTTTGTCCCCTTTTCCTTTATAGATCATGCTCATCCTGCTAAGCTTCCATCCATCGGGGACTTCACCATCGATTATTGTTCTGCTCACTGCCTTTCTCAAAGTGTGTTTAGACTTCGAACCCAATGTCTTTGTCAGCATAATTGGAATGCCTTCTGGCCCTGTTGATGTACTACTTGGAACCTTCTTCTCGGCCCTTTCCCACTCTCCTTGTGAAAATGGAGCTACTGTGCCACTTGGTCCATCATTCTCTATTCTGGTGCATAATTCAATGCTTTGGTGAAACTTTTTTGTCACCCTTGTTCTAATATATTCAATAGCTTCGTCTCCTTCTAGCCTAGCACCTTGAGCTGTAGTTCTAAACATCTGCTCTAGGCTTGTTTCATTTCTTAGGCAGTTTAGATGGTTCCAAAATTTTGCAGCTGCCTTTCTGTCTTCTTTATGTACTTCTGCCAGGCACTGAGAACCCTTTCTTCTAATATTTTCATTGACATCGCCAATGATGCAGCGTGCTCACTTACCGACCGCACTGCCACAGGGCAACCTCGTCTTGCTGGGTTGGATACCAATCGGGATGCACCAATTACGTACAATGAAATTACAAAGCACTTTTACTTGGAACGCCGCATTTTTCCACCCCCACATTCGAAACTTAACCGACCGCAGGCATTGACCCTACGCCTATTAGAGAAACACACGTACCCAAACCTTGCCACGCTTCACGTTTATTATGCCGATGCATACCCCAGCGACACATTCCCATCATGTGGACACACAGCGACACTCGAACACATGCTCTGGGAGTGTAGAACAACTCCTCTCGACTCTACCTCAAGCAAGTGGGAGAGGTCCCTCAGGAGCTCACTTCTCGCCGACCAGCAATGGGCCGTCCAGCAGGCCCACGAAGCAGCCGCCAGGTACTCCCTGTCGGCCCCTACGTGGGAGACGCCCGCTACGCGCTAAGCGCGTCCTGCAGGACTGAAATAAACTTTTTTCATTCCATTTCATCAGGAGGAATGCTTCCTTGCTAGAATTAAAAAGATGTCCCATTTTCTTTCAACATCGTCTGTCGATTCACCCCGTTGCTTAGCATGTCTGTGTTCCCTAGAGGCTTCCTAACGTTTTGCTATGGCTCTCTTAACTTCCTCATTCCGCCAACTCTTGGGCTTGTGTCTTCTCTTCCGGGGTGACTTGTCACGTGTATTAGCAAGCTCTAGCTCGAACAGTCTATCTATATTTCTGTTTGTCCACACTGTATTATTATCCTCAGTGATTACATTCTCAATTTGTTTAGTAGCAATCGCTATTTGCTTTTGTGAATGAAAATTTTCCTTTAGTTGCTCATCTTGTCTCCTTCCCACTTTCACTGCTCTTCCAAAGCTTAGCTTCATACGTTTCTGATCACTACCCAGGCTTCTGGAGCCACCTTCATTTATGTGCCTTCCCCTGAGTTTATCATACATCCTACGTGACATCAGTGCGTATTCTACCGTCGACTGCAGCCTTCCGACCTCCCATGTTATTTGCCCTTCACACTTCTCAGTAATGTTGCAAATGATCAAATCATGCCTTTCACACATATCCATGATCATTTTGCCTGTTGAGTCAGTATACCCATCTATATCTTCTATGTGCACACCCGCATCTCCTCGTATTATTATCTCGCAGTTTCCTCCTAATTTCTCAACGTCTTTTGATATACACTCTGCTATTGCCTGGTTTCCCTGTTTGGCCTTTGCTCCCGTCCACTAGTACATGAAACCAAGGAGTGTCATTTGCCTTACCACTTTCCCTTTTAGTCATAAATATTCCATGCACTCATGCTTGATCCTTTGCCAGTCTGTACAATTATGAATGAATGCCCCGATGCTACCCCCCTTTCTTCTGCCTTCTGTTCTATTACAATATTTCCTTACGTATTCCATATTGCAAGGTGGTTGCTCCATGTCCCGAAAATGTGTCTCCACAACCCCATATACCATCAGCTCCTCCTGCCTCAACGGCTCTTCTATTTCTCCCCACTTTAACCTATTCCTGCCACCCTACATGTTAATATAGCCTACGTCTGACTTAGCTCCGCCCTTGTGCTTACGTCATTTTTTTCCGCATGCGCTCTGTATGGCTCAAATATTTGTGCCCCTTCAGAACCGTCTTCGGCTGCACTGTTTGCCTCAGAGCTCTGGGCCCCTCTAAAAAAGCTGTGGCTTGACTACCCATCCTATTACCATCCCACCTGCCCGTCGCACTACTGTAGTGAATGCCATCCTGTGCAAAGGGGCGAGCGCCGGGCTCGTACACGTCTTGGTTCACCTTCATTACGCTGTATCCGAGTTGCCAGCTCATAACCTTGATCACACAGTTGGCCTCCACTACCCTCCTTTCAATCCCACGAGACCACCCCAAGACCTCTGGGACTGCCCATATGGTCACATGCACACTCCCAGAGGCTTCTTGGAGCTTACGCATCCCATCCTTTAGCGGTCTTTGAAGGTTCTGATCCTTGCCCTTCAACACATCATTGAGCCCAGCATGAATAATGACGAGATTTTCACCCTCCATGCTGTCCTCTACAACCTCCTGAGCTTTGGCCAGTGCCTCCACCATGCCCTTCCCTGACTGAGCCTCCACCCTCACTCTGCCATCTTCCTTCACTGTCTTGAAGACGCAATTCCTAACCCTGGCCACGTTAGAGTCCCCCCACAACCAGGACCCTTCTACGCTTCAATCGCTGGCTTCCAGTTTGTGATAGCACCCGTCTTTGCTTCACCTGTTTCTCTCTCTGCCATCTGTCCTGTGTTCCTGCCCTGCTTGAACACTGCCGCGCCACCGAGCTGTATGTTCTTGGGGCCTCCGTGCTGTGACCAGACACTGCGGCCCCCTGACCTCCCTTCTCATCTGTTCCTTCCCGCCTGTCATCTTCTCCGCTACCCATGGCTCTGTCTCACACCGCCCGGGGCCGGGGCAAAGCGCCATCAGCTCCTTTACTTGCTGCTCAAGCTCTGCCCGCCCTTCCCGTTCTTTTCGAAGGTCGCCCTTCATTTGCTCTCATAGGCTGGCAGTAGTCTTCTCCCGCTCACGCGATGCTCCAAGCTGTTTTTGGAGTTCCATCCTCTGCTCCCGTTCCACCCTAGGCTCCCCCTGAAGCCCCTCGATGCGCTGCACGGCCGCCTTCAGTGCCTCGCACAGCCTGCACACGAAGCTCGCCTTCCGCGCGTAGGCTAAACTCGTGAATGATTTATCATCTAAGTAGCACCAGCGCTTGCATTCTTTGCACTGCACCAGGTCACTCTCGCTCATGGTTTTCCTAGCCTTCTTAGCCATCGCCCGCCCGACCATAGGACCGAGCGCCTGACAGCCCTACATTCAACCCTAATCCCGCTATCCAGCCGCCTCCGTTAACTCTCCTACCTCAACAACTGTTTGAAGCTGCCGCCTACACCGCACACATACGTGTTCAATTTCGCTAGTAGCCTCTCACTAGGTCCCCTTCGTGCTCGGCTCTAGCTGTTTAACAACTATCTAAGCGCCCCGAGCTTCTTCAAAACAGCCGCCTACTCCGTTCACGTGGTTGACGTCACTACAACGTTGCCTGTGTCCTACACCTACAGTACTCGCAACGCTAATTATTGATTATTGATCAGGAGAGAAAAACAAATAATGGTGTTCATAAACACAAAGAAATGAAGAGAAGCTAATCTCTCGTTGCGCGCTGCGCCTGCACCAACTGACCCTGCAAAACCTTGCACGACCTTTAATCTGTCGAACAGGCGGAGCGCGCGAACACACGTCCGCACAGCTCGGAAGCAGCTCGGAAGCACCCACTCGCACAGTAACAGCAGCGCACCATGCGGCGCTGCCGGCAGTCATCAGCTGCGGAGCATCTCCTAGCCCACCACGGAGGAAGGAAAGGTAAGGAGAGGGCATGCCCAGCCGGTGCAGGTTTAAAAAATGTGGCGGAAATTATGTCACGTGCGGCCATATTCACTGGGCACAATGGCATCGTTTAGTTATTGTTGATGTAGTACGGTGTGGCACCGTTCAGGCAGTCCAGCGGCGATGTGCGCGTTTTCATATCACTTAGGATGTATGATAAGCTCGGGGAACGCGCATAGATGAAGGTGGCTTGAGAAGTGTGGGTAGTGGTCACAAATGTATCAAGCTGAGTTTTGGAAGAGCAGTGAAAGTGGG
This sequence comes from Rhipicephalus microplus, assembly GCF_043290135.1. Classification (NCBI taxonomy): domain Eukaryota; kingdom Metazoa; phylum Arthropoda; class Arachnida; order Ixodida; family Ixodidae; genus Rhipicephalus; species Rhipicephalus microplus. Next base: position 37,937,353 of record NW_027464585.1, read on the forward strand.
AAGGAGACAAGATGAGCAACTACAGTAAAATTTTTATTCAGAAAGGCAAATTGAAATAGCCACTAAACAAATTGAGAAAGTAATCACTGACGATAATAAAACAGCGTAGACATACACGAATGTAATTATACCGTTTGAGCTAGAGCTTGCAAGGCACGTGACAAGTCACCCCGGAGAAGAAGACACAAACCCAAAAGTTGGTGGTATGAGGAAGTTAAGAGAGCCATAGCAAAACGTTAGGAAACCTCTAGGGAACACAGACATGCTAAACAGCGGGGTGAACCGACAGATCATGTTGAAAGAAAATGGGAAATCTTTCAAAGCTGTAGAATGGATGCATCCCTTCTAATCAATGAAAAGGTTAGAAGAAATGGAGCTCAGTGGCTTGCAAAAGTAAATAAAAAAATAGAAAGGCAGCTGCCAAATTTAGGAACCATCTAAACTCCCTAAGAAATGAGACGAGCCTAGAGCAGAGGTTTATAACTACAGCTCAAGGTGCTAGGCTAGAAGGGGACGAAGCTATGGAATATATTGTCACGAGGTTGTGATACACGCAGCACTTGAGAGGAAGCACGCAGGAGTCAGGGCGGTGTCAGGCGAACTGTTTATTGGGCGAACTTGTGCCCAGCAAAACAGGGCCAAACACAACTCACAGCAACAGTGGCGTGAACAGTCGTCGGCCGACGGAAAAAAAAAGACTCCCCAGTGGCGCACTGCGCCGGCTTTTATACACGCGTCGTAACGCGTTCCAGAGTGGCATACAAGATAAACGCGGCCTGCGTTGCGCTTAACAGAAAGTGATAGCGGCTTCCTTCGTAAACCTAAAGAACCGCACGTGTCAGTCTTTTATACACGCGTCATAACGCGTTCCAGAGTGGCATACAAGATAAACGCGGCCTGCGTTGCGCTTAACAGAAAGTGATAGCGGCTTTCTTCGTAAACCAAAAGAACCGCACGTGTCACTACCCCCCTCTGAAATAGCATCGTCCCGATGCTAAAGACAGAACATAAGAGAGAGTACATGCAATAAATTACATTAACAATGCGTCACAGCTAATCAGCGCGCGTAATAAGGTTTAAGTCGCACCACGTGTACGACTTCGGGTCGTGCACGGCGTCGTTGGGATGACGTTAAGCCATCGGGCACGACCTCATAGTCCAGTTCACCACGACGTCGGACTACCTTGTAGGGTCCAAAGTAGCGTCGCAGAAGCTTCTCAGACAATCCCCGTCGTCGTATCGGCGTCCAGACCCAGACTAGGTCGCCGGGTTGGTATTCGGTGTGGTGTCGTCGAAGATTGTAGTGGCGCCTGTCGACCGTCTGTTGGCTCTTGATACGCAGGCGGGCTAGCTGTCGAGCTTCTTCAGCGCGCACCAGGTAGCTGGCGACGTCGAGCTTTTCTTCGTCGGTGCCGACCGGTAGCATGGCGTCAAGCATCGTTGTTGGGCTCCGTCCGTAGACGAGCTTGTATGGAGCAAACTGCGTCGTTTCCTGCACGGCCGTGTTGTACGCGAAGGTTACATACGGGATTATGGCGTCCCACGTCTTGTGCTCGACGTCCACGTACATGACCAGCATGTCGGCGATGGTCTTATTTAGACGCTCGGTGAGGCCATTCGTCTGTGGGTGATACGCGGTGGTTCGGCGGTGGTTCGGCGGTGGCTTGTCTGACTGTACCTCAAGATCGCTTGCGTTAGGTCAGCCGTAAAGGCCGTACCTCTGTCGGTGATGAGGACCTCGGGGGCTCCGTGGCGGAGGACGATGTTCTCAATGATGAACTTGGCGACCTCGGCGGCAGTGCCCTTGGGCAAGGCCCTTGTTTTGGCATAGCGGGTGAGGTAGTCAGTCGCTACGACAATCCATTTGTTGCCAGAAGTTGACGTCGGGAACGGCCCCAGTAAGTCCATGCCGATTTGTTGGAATGGCCGTTGAGGTGGTTCGACGGGTTGCAGAAGTCCGGCTGGCCTAGTTGTCGGCGTCTTGCGTCGCTGACAGTCTCTGCATGTTTTTACGTAGTGGGCGACGTCGGCAGTGAGGCGAGGCCAATAGTACTTCTCTTGTATTCGTGACAGTGTGCGGGAAACACCAAGATGTTCGGCTGTCGGGTCATCGTGTAATGCTTCCAGAACCTCTGGACGTAACGCTGAAGGCACCACGAGGAGGTGATCGGCGCGGAGCGGCGAGAAGTTCTTCTTCAGGAGGACGTTGTTTCACAGGAAAAACGAAGCCAGTCCTCGGCGGAATACATTCGGCACGTCGGCGGTCTTGCCTTGCAGGTAGTCCATGAGAATCTTGAGCTCTGTGTCAGCTCGTTGGCGTTCCGCGAAGTCGTCGGTACTTATGGGTCCCAGGAAAGAGTCGTCGTCCTGGTTATTCTGGGGCGGCGGATCGACAGGGGCACGAGACAAGCAGTCGACGTCGGAGTGCTTTCGTCCGCTCTTGTAGACGACGGTGATGTCAAATTCTTGTAGTCTGAGACTCCACCGTGTGAGGCGCCCTGATGGATCCTTCAAGTTAGCTAGCCAACACAAGGCGTGGTGGTCACTCACGACTTTGAAAGGCCTGCCGTACAGGTAGGGGCGGAACTTTGATGTAGCCCAGATGATGGCAAGGCATTCCTTTTCTGTCGTAGAATAATTGGCTTCTGCCTTCGAAAGTGACCAGCTAGCGTAACTGATGACCCTTTCAAGTCCGTCGGTCCTCTGCACGATCACGGCGCCGAGCCCTGTGCTGCTTGCGTCCGTGTGAATTTCGGTGTCAGCTTCTTCGTCAAAGTGCGCCAGTATTGGCGGCGTTTGCAGGCGTCGCTTTAATTCTTGAAATGCCTCGACTTGCAGCGTTTCCCATTTGAAGTCGACGTCGGCCTTCGTGAGGTACGTCAGTGGCTCGGCGATCCGCGAAAAGTTCTTCACGAAGCGCCTGTAATAAGCGCAGAGGCCAAGAAATCGGCGTACTGCTTTCTTGTCGGTGGGTGCAGGAAAGTCGGCAATCGCAGCTGTTTTCTGTGGATCAGGGAGCACTCCCGACTTGCTGATAACGTGGCCAAGGAACAATAGTTCCTCGTAGGCGAAGCGGCACTTTTCTGGCTTCAGGGTAAGTCCCGAGGCTTTGATTACCCGAAGAACAGCTTCAAGGTGCCGGAGGTGCTCGTCGAAGTTGGAAGAAAATACGACTACGTCGTCCAAGTAGACGAGGCAAGTCTGCCACTTCAAGCCTGCGAGTACTGTGTCCATAACCCGTTGGAACGTCGCAGGCGCCGAGCAAAGACCAAAGGGCATGACCTTAAACTCGAATAGGCCGTCTGGTGTTATGAAGGCAGTCTTCTCTCGGTCTCTCTCGTCTACTTCGATTTGCCAGTAGCCGGTTTTGAGATCCATCGACGAAAAATACTTGGCGTTGTAGAGTCTGTCCAGAGCATCGTCTATCCGTGGGAGGGGATACACGTCTTTCTTCGTGATCTTGTTCAGGCGACGATAATCGACGCAAAAACGTAGGGTTCCGTCCTTCTTCTTTACCAACACCACGGGTGATGCCCACGGACTCGTAGACGGCTGAATGATGTCGTCACGCAGCATTTCGTCGACTTGTTGCTTGATGGCCTCGCGTTGCCGTGCAGAAACTCGGTAGGGGCTCTGACGGAGCGGACGGGCATATTCGTCGGTTATGATGCGATGTTTCGTGAGAGGGGTCTGACGAAGCCTCGATGACGACGAGAAGCAGTCCTTGTATTGGTGGAGTAAGGCTTTGAGCTCCTTTTGTTGCTGCCTGGAAAGGCTTTGATTGACGTCGAAGGCGGACGCGGACACTGCTGTCGACGTTGCGGCTCCCTGAGAATCGGTGAGGGCGAAGGCATTGCTCGCTTCCACAAATTCGCTAAGATGTGCTACCGTCGTGCCCCTATTCAAGTGCCTATATTCGTTGCTGAAGTTCGTCACCATTACATTGGCTTCGCCGTTATGAAGCTTGGCTATGCCTCTTGCGACGCACATCTGACGGTTTAGGAGCAGGTGCTGGTCGCCTTCGATGACACCTTGTAAGTTGGTAGACGCTTTGGTGCCGACGGAAATGATGACGCTCGACAGTGGCGGGATGGTTACCTGCTCTTCTGTCACATTCAAGGTATTGTGAGCGACGTTGCAGTCTGACGCCGATGCATTATCCGTGGACAGCGTGATTGACCTGGATCTTAGCTCGATGACTGCGCCTTGCTGGTCCAGGAAATCAATGCCTAAAATGACGTCTCGCGAGCATTGCTGCAGGACCACAAAATTCACAGAATACGTCTGGCTGTGAATCGTGACTCTTGCCGTGCAGGTTCCAGTCGGTGTTATAAGGTGGCCCCCTGCTGTTCGGATATCCGGTCCTTCCCATGCAGTCTTTACCTTCTTGAGCTTAGCGGCGAAGAGACCACTGATGATAGAGTAGTCGGCGCCGGTATCGACTAGGGCGGTGACGCTGTGGCCGTCGATGATCACGTCGAGGTCGGTGGTTCGTCGTTTGGCGTTCCGGTTAGGTCGGGGCGTCGGATCACGGCTGCGTCGGCTTGGTCCGGTGCTGCTATGTCGCGTCGGCGGCGAGGCTTTGTCGTAAAGACTCTGCTCAGGCGGCGTACTGCGACTACGTCGGGAAAGTTCGTGCGTCGTGGTCGTCGTCATCGGCAGCGGCGGTGGCGGCGGAGGAGGATCTTCGGCATTTCGTCGTGCAGCAACCGCACCTCCATCGGTTGCTGCCTTTAGTTTCCCGGGTAGGGGCTTGGGGATCGGCCCCGGTTAGGGCCGGTGTACTGGCGGCGATCCGGGGAGACGTAGCGGCCAGGCGAAGGTGAACGGGATGGTCGTCGTTGTTGCCACTGCGATCCGGCGATGTAGTCGGCGATGTAGTCGGCGATGTCGCGAGGTCGCTCACCTGGGCGCGGACGCGGCGCGTTCACGTCGAAGCCACGCAGTCCCATCTCACGGTACTGGCAGTAGCGGTAGGTGTGCCCGGCTTCGCCGCAGTGGTAGCATAGTGGGCGGTGGTTCGGGGTGCGCCAAACGTCAGTTTTCCCTCGGCGAGCGCTGGATTACTGGCGAGCGGGAAGGCGTCGGGGGTGGCAGCGGTGGCTGGCGACGAAACTGCGGAGACGTTGGGTCCTGGTGTTGGCGAGGAGCGGCGACAGGTCGTCGTGCAGTAGCGGCGTAGGTCATCGCCTCCGGTTGGGGCTGTGGCCATTCAGGAACGCTCAGTGAGCGCTGTAGTTCCTCGCGGACTACGTCTTCGAGAGAGGCGACTTGGGGCTGAAACGATGGCAACATGCGGTGCAGTTCTTCACGAACAATAGCGCGTATGGTCTCGCGCAGGTCGTCGGGGCAGACTCCTCGGACTTCTGCGACGTCTGGCGACATGCGCCGATCGTATTGGCTGGTCCGCATTTCAAGAGTCTTCTCGATGGCGGTAGCCTTGGAGAGAAACTCTTGTACCGTCTTTGGCGGGTTTCTGATCAGTCCGGCGAAGAGCTCCTGCTTCACTCCTCGCATAAGCAGGCGAACCTTCTTGTCCTCAGACATGTCGGCGTCGGCGTGGCGGAAAAGTCGCGTCATCTCCTCCGTGAAGATCGTTACGTTTTCGTTGGGGAGCTGCACCCGAGTTTCAAGCAGTGATGCGGCTCTTTCCTTCGGCACGACGCTTGCAAAGGTGCGCAGGAAAGCAACGCGGAAGTCGTCCCAGGTTCGAAGCGTTGACTCGCGGTTCTCGAACCAAGTCCTTGCGGCGTCTTCCAGGTAAAAATACACATGACGCAGCTTGTCGTCCGGGTCCCACTTATTGAGGGCTGCGACGCGGTCGTAAATGTCAAGCCAGTTTTCCGGGTCTTCGTAGGTCGATCCGCGGAAGGTAGGCGGCTCTTTGGGCTAGTTGACGACCACGGTTGCCGAAGACCTTGCTTCCGTCATCGTGGATGCCGGCTTCGTAGCAGCCTTTGCTTTCTTGTCCTTGTCGGGGAGCGGCAGGTATTCGGGCGGTAGTCCTTGTTGTCTTCGGCTCACTCGAACGACCGGGTCGGCGTCGTCCTCTTGGCGGCTTGGGCTTGGCTCACGGCTGGACGGGGGCGTACGGTACATGGACCGAGAAGCACCTCCACCAGATGTCACGAGGTTGTGATACACGCAGCACTTGAGAGGAAGCACGCAGGAGTCAGGGCGGTGTCAGGCGAACTGTTTATTGGGCGCACTTGTGCCCAGCAAAACAGGGCCAAACACAACTCACAGCAACAGCGGCGTGAACAGTCGTCGGCCGACGGAAAAAAAAAAGACTCCCCAGTGGCGCACTGCGCCGGCTTTTATACACGCGTCGTAACGCGTTCCAGAGTGGCATACAAGATAAACGCGGCCTGCGTTGCGCTTAACAGAAAGTGATAGCGGCTTCCTTCGTAAACCAAAAGAACCGCACGTGTCAGTCTTTTATACACGCGTCATAACGCGTTCCAGAGTGGCATACAAGATAAACGCGGCCTGCGTTGCGCTTAACAGAAAGTGATAGCGGCTTTCTTCGTAAACCAAAAGAACCGCACGTGTCAATATAAGAACAAGGTTGACAGAAAAATTTCAACAAAGACGTGCTTTATGCACCACAATAGACAAGGATAAATCAAGTACGCAATGGCTCCGTTTTCACAACGAGAGGGAGAAAGGGCTAAGAAAAGGGTTCCTAGTAGTACATCAACAGGCCCAGATGGCATTACAATTATGCTGATAAAGACATTAAGTCCGAACTCTCAGCAGGCTTTGAGAGAGGCAGTGAGCAAAATAATAATCGATGGAGAAGTTCCCTATGGTTGGAAACTCAGCAGGATGAGCATGATCTATAAAGGAAAGAGGGACAAAGCTGACATAAGCATCTACCATCCTATAACAGTCACATCAGGGGTCTACAGGCTGACGATGCAGATAATAAAGGAAAGACTTCAGGCATGGATAGAAGATGAGGGGGTGCGGGGGGAATTGCAGAATGGGTTTCGGAAACGCAAGAGGTTGGAAGACAATCTGTTCTCACTGACGCAGTGCATCGATATAGCAGAAAAAGAACACAGGCCCCTGTGGCTAGCGTTTTTGGATATCAAGGCAGCGTACGATAGCGTGGTTGAAGAAGACTTCAGGGGAATACGGGACACACTAGGTGTGGGAGATGGAGTCACTAATCTTTTAAAGGATTAAAGAAAAAGATTTCATGTTCGCTCGTTTCCTGAAAACAAAGAGTCAGGCAGATTTATTCGCGTTCAAAAAGTATAGGATAAATTGACCTTGGACCCAAAGAAGGCAAAAAACGCATATTATCAAAATAAGATATCGCCGCATATTAATTACCCTAAACGGCTTTGGGGTGCTGTTAACAAAATTATAGGAATTGAACGACCACGTACACCTACTGAACTACACATAAATGGAACAGCTATCTCTGGCATGACGCTTGCGAATCAGTTTAATATGCTTTTTTTGACATCAGGTGCTTTTCTTGGCCCCAAGGTAGCAGCATCTTCGAAATCTGCTATTTCCTACATTCCTACAGCCTACAAGGATTCTATGCTTTTAACACCTACCTCAGATGTAGAGATGGCATCTGCGGTGTTCGCACTGAAAGACACGTGCTCGCCCGATTACGATGAAATCAGCGTTTCGCCGGTTAAAGCTGCTGTCTGTCACATTTCTGCCCCACTAACTTATATCTGCAACAGAATGTTGGAGACTGGCATCTTCCCCGAAAAAATGAAGGTTGCGCGTGTTACTGTCATTCACAAAGGGGGCAGTAAAAATGACCTGAATAATTATCGACCAATATCGGTACTGCCACTTTTTTCGAAAATGGCAGAGTGTATTATTTATAAACGATTGTATGATTTCATTCAAGTTAAAAATATTATCTCGAAATACCAGTACGGCTTTCAATGTGGAAAATCAGTGAAATCTGCTCTACTGAAGGTAAAAGAAAAGATACTTAGTAATTTCGAACAGCGATATTTTACAGTTGGAATATTTCTTGACTTTCGAAAAGCGTTTGATTCGATCAAACACCAAATCTTGTTTCATAAGCTAACGACATATGGTATCCGTAGACTGGCCCTTACATTAATAAAGAGTTACCTCGAAGGCAGAATGCAATATACACAGCTTCAGGAATTAAACTCACACTTATGTAAGATAAACTTTGGGGTCCCACAGGGACCTATTTTAGGCCCTTTGCTCTTTCTTTTATATATCAATGATAATGCTAACATTTCTTTTACTCCCGTCATTGCTATGTACGCCGATGACACTATTGTTTTCTTTTCTGGTCCAGATCTAAATTTATTAGAGCACCGGGCTAATATCTGGATAAACGAACTTCATACCTGGCTTAATGTGAACGAAATAAACTTAACCGTAAAAAAAACACAGTACGTAATATTTCGCCCAAAAAATAAACCACTTCTTCATAACGTAGAATTGAGTATCAATAACAATATATTAACGCCCGTCAACTCTTGCCGCTTCTTGAGAGTTGTTTTTAGGTTTGACCTCAGCTGGTCTGAGCTCATAAAGTATGTTCGTTCTAAGCTGTCTCGATCTCTTGCTATGTTATAAAGGCTAAAATATATATTGCCGCTGTGTGTTAGAAAACTATTGTACTTCGATTGATTGATATGTAGGGTTTAACGTCCCAAAACCACTATATGATTATGAGAGACGCCGTAGTGGAGGGCTCCGGAAATTTAGACCACCTGGGGTTCTTTAACGTGCACCCAAATCTGAGCACACGGGCCTACAACATTTCCGCCTCCATCGGAAATGCAGCCGCCGCAGCCGGGATTTGAACCCGCACCCTGCGGGTCAGCAGCCGAGTACCTTAGCCACTAGACCACCGCGGCGGGGCAAAAAAAACACAATTGTACTTCGCATTTATTCATTCCCACTTAACATATTGTCACCTAGTCAGGGGTACGTGCAACAACACGGATGCTGAACGTGTTTTCTCTATACAAAAAGGAGCCTAAAAATGAATTCTTCCCATCTTCCCCCATCAACTGACTCTCTGTATAAAAGTCTGAAAGTACCAACATTCTCAGAGTTATATCATCTTTCTTTGGAAGCAATGATTTTCCGCGAATTCAAACGTGATCTCACCATGTTCTCAAGCAAATATCTAAATAGACAAGTGGCATAAGACCTTCGCACTATTTCATTGATGGGATCAAGACCAAGAACTAATTATGGTACTAAAACTATAGATTATCAGATTATTTCATTGTTGAATACATACCCATCCCTATTCGAATTGGCTAATCATAACTTAAGTATGTCTCGTTTTAAAAAACAAGTAAAGCTACTTTTTCTGCCTCCTTATAATTACAATTATTTTGCTTTCAACACGAAAATATGTAATTTTGTATATTTATGTAACTTTATAAAACGGTTAAACCTGAACAATGTAAACTTTATATATTTTTGTCCGAATGTGTTTTTTTACTGTTCGTATTTTTGTTTATATAAGTTGTGCAATAAGCATTGTACTTATTTTCTCTGATTTTGCTCCTGGCTGTCCGACGTGTAAGTCCGGGGTGAAGGCCTTGTCAGGAGACATACGAGTCTCCTTTTGCCCTGCCTCGTGGACATATTTCATGTCATGTAACTATGTCCGAAATAAACTGAAACTGAAACTGGGTGTATATAAAGCTAACAAGGTAATTATAAAGTGGGAAAAACAGGTATCCAAGACTGCAGAGGTAAAACGGGGGCTTAGGCAGGGGTGTCCTCCATCACCCTTATTTTTCATGACGTACATACAAGGATTACAGGCCAAATTAGAGGAAAGTGGACTGGGCTACAACCTCTCTTTCGTCAAACAAGAAAAACTCATTGAACAGGCGCCACCAGCATTGATGTACGCAGATGATATAGTGCTAATGGCCGACAACAAGGAAGATTCGCACAGTAGACATCTGTGGTAATGAGGGAGATAGGTTAGATTTCAGATTCAGTAAGGAAAAAACAGCAGTCGTGATTTTTAATGACAATGAAGGTAGTGCTTAGAATACGGGAGGTCACACTAGAGATAGCAGATAAATACAAATATCTGGGCGTATGGATAAGCAATGGGGTTGAGTACCTGAGGGAACACGAAATATACGTGTCGACTAAAAGTAACAGGAATGCAGCGGTAATGAAAAACAGGGCACTGTGGAATTACAATAGGTATGATGTTGTGAGCGGAATATGAAAAGGGGTCATGGTTCCTAGTCTGACGTTCGGCAATGTGGTCTTGTGCGTGAAATCCGAAATTCAAGCAAGATTAGAAATTAAGCAACGTGTAATAGGTAGGCTTGCCTTAGGAGCTCACAGGAATACACCAGATCAGGGAGTACAAGGTGATATAGGATGGACATCATTTGAGGGCAGGGAAGGTAGCAGCAAGATAAAACTTGAGAATCGATTGAGAGAAATGGAGAGGAGCGTTGGGCTAGGAAGGTTTTCAGCTACTTGTACATGAAAAATGTCGATACAAAATGGATGAAGCGAACCAGGAAATTGACTGGTAAATACTTAGAAAACAGCAGGTGGCCAAACCAAAAAGAACTATAGGTTAAGAAGAAAGTGAACGGAACGGAGACTGACATGTGGAGAATTGGCATGATTAAGAAGTCTGCACTAGAATTCTATCAAACATTTAAGCAGGAAATTGCCAAGTAAAGGATCTATGGTAATACTCGGGGCAGTTCTCTACTGTTTGAGGTCAGGACGGGAGTATTGTGAACCAAGACATATCGGGCCAAACGGAGGGGTAGACACGATATGCAGTGCATATGGAGAGGAGGAGGAAACTGCCAAACACTTGATAATGTTCTGTAAATACCTTCACCCCATAGTTCAAGGTGATGGCGCAGAGTTTTTCAAAGCACTGGGGTTTAGGGACAGGGAGGGCAAAATAGACTTTAAGAGGGTAGAATTAACTAGAAGAAGGTTGTCTGACTGGTGGGTAAAGTCAAGGCACGAGTGAAAATAAACCCTTCACTACAAAGTACGAATTCTCAGCCGCACTATTAAAAGGGAAAAAAAGATAAATCTGGTGGCTAGTTCACTGAGTATTACGGCTAGGCTGCGTGGGCCGCCGCCCGATCTAAAGGGCACAGCCACATCCATCCATCCATCCATCCATGGGCCTCACACCTAACCGGGGCGCACTGCAGGTGTTCGACAGCTTCCATTCTTTGTGCCGCATTGCTAGCTACGCGATTTTCCTCCGGTTTTGGTTGTATACAGGTGTCTGAACTAGAAACCATGGAACGAGCGCGCGTATATGTACTCCGAATTTGCAGCGTCCGTCAAAATTATGCTGAAAAGCCATCATAGAAGATAACGACTGTGCTCAAGAATTCGTTCAATGTTCTTATGACAGCGGACGATGCATTTGCGGTCCGCAGGCCCTAATTAAGACTGTAATCTAATCTTTCTTTTCATGTTCCTGTACAGTTACCGGTTGGCGGTTAGCGCTGAGCTGTGTTCCGGATAAGGAAGACAGAAACAAGCGCCTTCTCTTTATTTTCCTCTAATGACTAGCCACTTATCCCGGGGACATTTCCCCTCGCATTTGGCTGGCTTTCCCTGCCGTCCATGGCGGCTGTGTCGACGCGTGAAGCTTCCCGCAGACCTTTTCTCACGCATTCCATCGGCTAACTTTCCCAATTTTCACCCTAACGCGATCCTGGTCTCCGTTCTCCGTAGCTACTAGTGCGCGTAAATCACACTGGAGACGTGTTCCCACGCACTTTCGGGAGGTCTTCGCTGCTTTCGTCCTGAAAAAATCATGGCCTTTGGGATATCGGTAGGAACCTGTGCGCGTCGGACAATGGAGGGGCGAAAACAAAGAGGCCGGCGCAAACTCAACGGGCTGTCACGCACACAAGCTCCACCGACGCCGACTTTACTGGCATAATTACGGACCCCCGGGTTTATTGCAGGGAAGACATTTTTTTCCTTTTTTTATCTTTGTGTCTAGCCCACAGCCTGACCGAAAATTTTATAAAGCCTTAAGAGAAGTGCAAAAGGGGCAGAAAGTGCCCTGAAAGAAGCTGTACAAATTTCGGTGCCTGGTTCGTCGCGTGGCAATGTTCGAAATATCATCTTTATTTTCACAAAGAACACATCAAATAAAAAAGAAAGCTTAACGTGCAACTTACCGTGTTTATCGTAAACGCCGGCAGTGCAAGAGTACAACAGCCATACGCAGAGATTTCGTCAACCATATCGCGGCAAGACAGCGTGTCGAAATCCGTTCCGTTGGTTTCGGGTAGCACCGGCGCACGCGGCGCGCAGGGCACGTGCTTTTTGAGACCAAGAGGGAGTCATGCCTTCTGCTTCGCATTCATATGTAAACAAGAGAGGAGAATTCGCCCAGTCAATATGGCTGACTTCCGGCATTATTGCGGCTTCACAACGAGTGACGTCAGGGCCTCTTTTTACCTTTCCTTCCTCCGTGTAGACCACGCTCAGCACACTCGGCAGTATATTTCTAGACACTGTACCGCTACTAGAGGTGTGCGCCAAGGCGATTTCGACCGGCGGCTGCGTGGGCGCGTCCAGCAGAGTAGGTGGCGGCAGCGTTGTCGGTGCACGCCAGTTATTTCATCGGCAGTGGCGCGCAGCCAATTTTCATCGGTGGCGGCGGCGTCGGCGGCGCGGAAACCGAAACTAAAAATTCAAAATGCTCCTTTGCCAAAGATTACTGAATCAGTTGGAATTCAAGAATTTTCATCCAAATAGCATAGATGACACTACACAGATAAGTCGACATCTCGATGAATGCAAAGCGTTTTGTAAAATAGTTTTTATTTCGCTTTTATAGTAAAATACGCGTATTTCAATCTATGTTCATTCCACACAATGAACAAATTACAAGCATGGGCGAATGTATTGTCCAGCATAGTATCACCATATTTCAAAATAGCACAGGTATTTACAGCTGCCAATTCGTATGGTGCTATCAGCGCGCATGTGCCTGTCGCAGAAATTGCATGTAATGTTAACTTTCTCTTTAATAATAATATTTAGAGGCATGATAATTAACTTGTTTTTGTATGTTGAAAGCTATTATATATACTTTTTTTTCTATGTTGCTTGGCAATTGCGTCTTTCACGTGTGTTTTTTATTCGTGCTCCTTCGCCATTTATTGTATGAGCCCGACCAAGTCGAATATCGCTCATTTTCAGTCCAAGGGCGTCTGTTTTAGAAACATGTGGCGGCAAGTGCGAGCGAGTCCTTTTCAGGAAAATTTTGGTGAGTCTGAATTTGCCAGAGTTATATTTTTGTTTTATTTTGGTGAGTTTAAGTCCGAGTGAGACCGCTGGAGGAACGTTTTGATGAGTCTGAGTATGAGTGGGTATATTTGAGGAAAGTATAAGTGGATCCGGCTGACAAAAACATCGGTGAGTCTGAGTCTGAGTGAGTTTAATTAGAGAGAAAATTTGTTAGTCTCAGTCCGAGTGTGTGCAAAGCAAAATATTTTTATTTGTGGTTATTGAGTTAGTCTGACTGAGTTCCATTTATTTTGCCACCCTATGCCTTACGTGGGATATTTCCATATTTCACAGAGTGTAGTCTGAGTGCTGTTTGCAAAATTTACTATAACCTTGCTCGTTTGAATGGCAAGCTTGGTTTTCATGTTCAGCAAAATCGTTTGTGCCAGGTGCTAAAAGCTGAACAATATTGCTGCTATTTTTTTGTCATACAAGCATACAGATATTTTGCCGAAATGTTGTCTTTGCATTTCTTCCAGGTAACGGCGCAAGGGGTGGGCACTGGGGTGCTGGAGCTCCCCCCCCCCCTCAATTTTCACTCGCCCCCATCGCCCCCCCCCCACAAGAAACAACATATTCACAACACAATGGCTAAGTTCCCTGCCTCCCTGCTCACCCTTAAGGAACTCACTTATCATGAATGCCTCACCAGTAAAATAATCCTGACGCTGCCCCTGATTTATTTCTTTGTGTTGTTGCGCTATGCATAAATACCTGAGTAAGAAATTGCTTGCTCTGGGGAGGGTATATCATGCCTATAATTTTAGGAGACTAAAGTTTTTTTTTAGTTTTCTGAGAAAAACACGGGCTTAAGAAAATCGTAATTTGGGTTCACATTGAGACGAAATTTACACCACATGGGGCTCCAAGTGAAAATTAACTTTATACCTCAATCTAGAGCAAAGAAACAGCTTTAAGTGGCAAGTGTTATCACTGGGCTATACCACGCCTTCTCTCCAAACCTTCGTGCTCGAACATTAGAGATTAGCTTTAAAAAAATGAGGATCATCTATTTATACAGCAAGGGCTTTTCCCCTGAAATGTTTCCTGACATACATTTTTCCGTACCGTATAACGCATGCGAATTGTTTTAGAAAAGCTCGAAGCTTGACTCGTAAAATGTATTTTCAAAAAATCCGTTCTGCATTCTCAATAAAATTTTTACTGACTCACTCCTATATTAAAATAGAGAAAAGATTGTCATATTGAACAGGGGTGTCCTTTCAACTTGAAATAATTTTTACGAACCCTTTCACGGGCGTTGATTGCTGCCTTAAGGAGGAAAAATATGGCCCATATTAGATATTTTTTCCATAGACAGATAACAGAGAAATGAAATAGATTGAATTAACGAATTGTCAAGTAGTTTTCCTGTAGGTGAAAAATAATTTTAAACGTACGTAATGCAAAATAGTGTGGACGACTGGCGTCAAAATTTGCGTAAAAAGCTTTTTTTTCGCTTATAAGTAGTCGTAAGTTTAACATAGACGTGTTCCAGGTAAAAATATACTGAACAGTTCATTTAGTAGAGATTTTCATTGCTTACTGACTGAAAGTTTTTGTTTACTTTTTGTTTTAGGTGAGAAAATTATTCACTAGTTTTCTTCGGCTTATCTAAGTTATCTGTGTGCTCGCACGTGTAACAATGGATCCTAGCATGAAGTACGAGCTGCGTGGAAGTGAGGAGCATTTAGAGAACATATTAAGCTTTATTAAGGCTTATTGAAGTGATTTATTAGAGAGTATTAGCTTGGATTCATATCAAAACGCCGAAAATCAAGACGCTGATTTATTAGAATGTCGAATATCAGAAAGCTGAAAAATATAAATGCCGTAAAATCAAAACACCTAAAACAACGAATGCTGCAAAATAAATATGCTGCGTATTGTCGAACATCTCTTGAACCTTGCACGCGAATACCCCCGATTCGGAGGGAAATGGACGAAGATGTGGCGGGGTGTGTTCCCAAAAAGGAAAACCAATACTTTGTTGCAGTTGTGGTTATGTTTAAGTTTTTGACAAGAAGGGGTATTCTAGGCACTATTGGAGGTGCGAGAAGTGAGGAGACTGCAACGCCAGAGTGACTACCGACCTTCCTGTAGAAGGTACTCGCATGGCAATCTCGAAGAAAGTTATCTACGACAGCCATGCACTTTCGGCTTATTGCTACCATGAAGAGGAAGCAAGCCAGACTCGAAGACATCGTCAAGGGAGTGACGACCCCGCCGCTTACAGAGAAAAAAAACAAGGGTTACGCAAAATCGCTTGATGCTGCTCTGGGCAACGCGGACAATGACGACGTTTCAACTTTTCGACAACGAATTGCACACAAGCTGCTTGCGATAAGCAAGAAATCACTCTGAAGTGCGATTTGTGGTGGAAAAGTTTATAGTTGGCTATTTTTATGAAGGCTTGAGATAAATGCAAAGGGACAACAGGAAATGAGGGTGAAAGAGTGTGCTGGCGTAACCTCTGATCTAGCTAGGTACTTCATCTTCCAGTATAGCTAGGTGACGCAGACATTTTAATATTTCGGCGTTTGAATAGTTATGTGTTTTGATTATTTGACATTTTACACTTTCGGTATCTTGTAATACGGCTTTTTGATTTTTCGGTGTTCTAAATTTCGGCATTCCAATTATTCGTCATTTCGATTTTCGGCATTTCGAGGGCCACATTAATATAGCTTTAGTCAACAATAAATGCGAACCCTACCCAGGTGCGTTTGAACCACGTGCAGCTAGCTCTCCGCTTACCGGGAAGTGATACCAACCTGTGCGACATAAGCAAAGAATTCATGAAAATAAAAAAATTTTGCATGGGAGAGAAGTCACAGATATTAACTAACTGAATAGTATTTGAGGGGTCATGTTAAATTAACCAGTAATCATCTGTTAGTATATAATTGCAACTTATCCGCCGCTAAGCATACCTTTTTTATTTTCAAGGATTCTTTGCGTGATCGTTATGCTCTATCAATATATAAATCTTCGGGTGTAACAAACGAGGTGCTTGACACGTCGGTATCTTTTAACAGTGTCACAAGTTATACACGTGGCGCACTCTAAAAGTATTTGAATTCCTCGTTGACTAAAGCTAATACTTGCAGGGAAATAATTTGAACAAGTACTTAGAGAAATGGATATGCTGTCTATATGTTTCTCGCGTCCGCACAGCTTGCACTTAATGCTAGTATCGATTGCATAAGGTGTAAACGAACCACCTTCATATAAACACATGCGAGGACAGGGATCAATAGAACGCCAATTAAAAGTTATTTTACTCACTAAAAAAAGCTTTTTTGGAAAAAACTTACACTCGGTACACAGGGAAGGCTGCTAGCAAATGCACTGTTAGTATGCATCTGTCTGGACACATCAGTGTTAAATTCAGAACCTAATGCGGCGCGTCATTGGCTCAACATCTTTTTGCAGAAGACCACAGTCTAGATGCTGATGGTCTACAAGTCCTTCAATTAGCAGAAGTGGTCTGTTATAACGTGCTTTATTTTTCCAACTGCGTCATGCGTATAGTCTTCTTTGCAGCCCTTTAGAATAGGTTTAATTGAAGGGCTCGTTGAAGAGATACAAGCTAGCTAGTTTTCTTTTTGTACCAGCACCAAAAAGCACATCGGCACTACTGCCGTGTGCTCCACATAGCACCACTCAGTGAATAGACAAACGCCATGATGAAAAATAGCAATGAGCAAAGTGCATGGTTTAACCCACCAACCTCAGGACTAGAGGGTTTCGTTACACCGGCCGTACAGACAATAGCATAGAGGCTTTTACTTGCCGTATTCGCGCTCGCGATGATCAAGAGTTGCAATATGCAACATCTGTGCACCAGGCCCCTGTGCATAAACCGTGTTTTCGCCAAAAATATCTCGCTTCTTTTAATAAACTATGCCGGAGGGAAAATTTCTGGTGATCGAATGCTTGGCAGTCTGTAGGAAATCCTGTCAATGCGTTGATATGGCGTATTGTACACCATTCTATAGAAGCGGCAGCGGGGCTTGACACTCATGAACCATGGAAAAGCACAGAAAGAGATCAAGTACTCACACGTGCGAACTTAGTTTAAAAAATGTTAGAGCGATTCCCTTTTTCTGGAAGTATCATTTCCAGGCTTCATGCGCGGTGAATAAATATTTGCAGTACTTTAACCGAAATATATGCGACTAACAACCACCTCATACCTCGGCTTTATAATGAAAATATACTATAATTACGAGACTTTCGAAGAAAAAAAGCTATCGCATACACTGCACGCCTTTTTATAATAGATGCACGTTACGTACGTCATTGCGACCGATTCCCTCTAGGAGTGAAACTGTGCGTGCTTGTGTGCGTGTGTCTGTAGAACGTGTTAAGATCGGCTTTGGCTGGGCGCCACTTGGACGCAGGGGACGATTGCAGCTAAGCCTACCCTGATTTGTTCCGGGTCAACGCTCTTGAGGTGCGCCAAAAGCGGCGACAACACGAAAGTCATACTTCGAATTCTTTAGGGTTGTTGGCTTCCCTCGTCAAACACTCTTTGGACACGCCTGACTGACTGACGGCCTAGAAAGAGCTGTTGGAAATCGATGCTGCTCGATTTGTTCGACGTGTCACGAGACGCGCTGAACAATTAGCCAGTCTTGGGCAGTAACTAGTTACTAGTAACGCGTTACCGGTAACTAGTTACTTTTTTCAGTAACTTGTAACTGTAACTAGATACTTTTTAGAGGAACTTGTAATTGTAACACTGTTACTTTTTTATTGAGTAACTGTAACGGAAAATACAGTTATTGTTCCTTTTGTTTTTGTAAAAAATTATCCAACAGCCACACTCGTTAGTGGCCGACGTTAAACGCTTTTTATTTTTTCGAACTTTTTTTCTACAATATCCTCTCCACCTGTCGACTTTCCACGGCTCCCATCGCAGTTTAAGGGAACAGATTGCTAAAAGGAATATCCTCCCTGCACAAGACCGAGTTCGCACTTTTTTTGTATACTACATGTCTGAAGGGAAACATATTTGACAAATACCTGTCTGGCTGGTTTGAAGCGCAGTGTGTCTGGAGGGAATGCTTATTCGTAAAACTACATGTCGTAAATCAGACATGTCGCCACTACATACCTTGCCAAGTTCACGTGCCCCCTTCCCCTCTTTTTTAAGGGGGGTGGGGGGGTGGGGGGGTTGGGAGGGGGAAAGGATCTGCAGCACTTGTGTGCCAGAGGCTCTCAGGTCGTCACACCAACGACGTAATCTTGACAGCGCTCCATGCAGTATTTGTGGAGTACAAGATTCTGCACGAGATATGCGTCGTCATCCCGGACAATGGTTCGAACTTTGTGAAAGCCTTCAGGTAGGTTAAAAGGCTGCTTCTGTTTTATACTCATTGTGCACATCAAGTTTGCCTATTTTCATTATCTGATCCTTCCCAAAAAGAAACTAAATTAAGCTGCAATACGACTTCAGTTGCGTTCTTTTTTTATGACCGCAATAAATAATGAGCCTGGCATGCTGCAATCGCTGATCTCACTGACTATGGAGAGTTGCGTGCACGCCCTCAACTGTTGCATACTAAGGCACATTTTGTAACCCTAGAATTTACGACAAACTTCTGCATATTTTTCACAAATCTAAATAGTCATGTGGTTATTTTGTAGAGTCAGGAATTAAAACACAAATTCATTCTACAGAGATATTGTACAAAGCCCTGAGACTAGAAAGGACGAGAGGCAAATGCAATGCACACATAACAGAAACTTTACGCTGTGTGTCGTCCCTCGTATTTTTAAAAGACCTGGATTTCTGTTTTAATAACACATTTGCAATTTTCTAAAGCCCATTATTGTGCTATATTACATATTAGGTCTACTGATCATCGGTGCCATGCAATATTTTTTTTCTGTTAGAAGCGTACCACAGATGTAAACCACCCCAAAAACGTGCGGAGTACGAAACTTCCGAGGAAGCTATAGTCTGGCTTTGTCTCAGAACATAACCTCCAAATAGATGTTCCAGCCTGTAGTATAGTCCTTGCGAGCTACACAGCTACCAGCTATTTAAGAAGCGCCACGTGCTAACAGAGCAGAAATTCGCATTTGCAGTAGAGCCTACGCTCCGCAAACGTTTGGGTGCATTTATACGTCTGCTTGGGCATAGCCGTCGCGTTTATCTTTACTTGTTAATGAATATTAACTTCACTCCTTTTTTGCTTTTTCTAACAGTTTTATTGTTAAGGGAGTGCTCTGTCCTGTCCCGTATTTTTGTGTCCAGCTGTTGGCATTTTTATTTCATACTGCTTAACAAATTAGTCAATCGAATCATATGGATGCTGTAAAAGATGTTGAACCTCCACCAGCTAATTTCCGTGCTAACTTGTTGGAAATTTCCGTTTTTCGGAACACAGGGTCTTTGAAGAAGCTCAACGGGACCAAGTTTTGTGGCAAATAACGTCACGGAGGTACTAGACAGTGGCTCGAACAATGATTCCTCTCAAGATATTCATTTGCCACGGCACAGAAGGTGTGCCGCGCACACCCTAAACCTCGTCGCTTCGGTGGATGCCGAAAATGCCGACAACAACAGAACCCATCGCGAAATGGTGAGGACCATTTTCTCAAAACTGAAGACTCTTTGGAGAAAACAAAGCCAGTCTGTCCAGGCAGCCGAAACAATAAAAGCTACCTTGGGAAGCCATCTTCCTGTGCCTAATGCAACGCGATGGAATTCGTTGTTCAACGCCATGAAGTACGTAAACGAAGTACCGAGAGGGAGGATGGACGCAATGTTCGACACACCCTCGTTGCCACGATTGCAGCTTGAGGAATCTATGTTCATTCATGAATACTGCAAGGTATGTTTCGATTATTTGTTTAACATGATGCAGTGCATTGACTATATCTTTTATTTTTCCATGCGATGTACGCTGTGGCAAAGGCGCTGGATATACTACAAGGGGAACAATGCATGTACATGGGCATCGTGAAACCAACGCTTCAATCTCTACTGCGGTATCAGCGATCCCTCCCGCCGCTTAAGTACTGCACACCCTTTGCAAGCAGTCTTCAGGACGCAGTCAAGAAAAGGTGAGAAAAATTTCCTGTGCCTATCTCCTTGCTGTCCTATCTCATCGCGTGCTCTCGCAGGGGTGCATATGCATTCGTGCCACGGATTGTCCATGGTATGAATGAAAGTGAAATGTTTTCAACAGGGCCAAACATTGTTTCTTTAACCTTATTCAATACAGGTTTTCTGGAGTTTTGGAGAATGCTGATCTGGCCTTGGCAACAGTGGTACATCCAAAGTTCAAGCTTTCCTGGATGACTGAAGCGCAGAAAGCAGTGGCGTAACGACTTCTTCAGGAAGAGTATCATGCTCTAGATAGAAGCAATTTTCAATAAAAATGCAGCCGTCAGCGAAGGAACCGACAAAGACGACGTGTTTTTTCAGTTGCCTCAATCCTCCCCTTCATGCTCCGAGGTGCAACAATGGCTCAGCAATCCCGGTACTGACATCAGCGAGCTGACGAAGTACCCTAAGATTAAGATGATTTTCATTCAGCGAAATACGGTGTTTCCGTCCAGTGCGCCGACTGAACGGCTATTCAGCAAAGGATGCGACATTTTGTCCATCAAGAGGGGAAAGCTCTCTGATGAAAACTCTGAAAAGCAACTCATTCTAAAGTGTAATGAATTTTGCAAGTAAACTTCCTTGTCACCAAGTGTGCATAAACAACAACACAAAAACTGATGTGACAAAGTGAGCCTTACAGAACAGAAAGATATTGGCCAACTTCCGGGTTTTTTTGTCTAGGGTTTCACAACATGCAACTTTCATTACCTGCATGCCTTCCTACGCCATTCATTAAAATCTATCATTTGTTTCGTAATCAATTACTTATTTTACACAGTAACAAAAAATAATGACGTTACTTTTTCACTGTAACTGTAACTCTAACAAGTTACTTATACAAAATTGGTAACACTAACTGTGAAAGAGTTACTTTTTTGCCTTCAGTAACTGCAACTGTAACACCGTAACTTTTTACTGCTAACGTTCCCATGACTGCAATTAGCCGAGAGCTTGGGATTCGTCGTCAGGTATGTTTCCCACACTTTGTAGTGCTTTCAAGTCTTCCATTCCCACAGGCCCTAGCCTGCCTAGCGTTACAGACCCTATTCTGCACGTGCGATGCAATGTTATTGCATTGTGCTGTGTTGTGCGTATTATTGCACTATGACCAACGTTGTGTTTCTCTCTCGCCATGTGACGAACTAAACGTGCATCCTCTCTCTTTCCTGGGTTT
Organism: Rhipicephalus microplus; assembly: GCF_043290135.1. NCBI lineage: Eukaryota > Metazoa > Arthropoda > Arachnida > Ixodida > Ixodidae > Rhipicephalus > Rhipicephalus microplus. Next base: position 37,958,955 of record NW_027464585.1, read on the forward strand.
AGAAAGAATTATTGCAATGTTTGACTTTCTCTCTCTTTCCCCCTCTCTCGTTTTCTTTTTATCCTTATTCGCTGTGCCCTGCGCCCCCTGCTGGGCTGCAGAAATTAGGCGCCTTCTTCTAACCACTACCCCAACCCCGTATTTGGTGGACGAAGATGAAGACGACAATTTCTTTAGACTGCCCTGAACTGAATGGACATGCAGTCTGTCACTTCACTGTGATCTGCAAGGCGGCTTTCCTGTGGTGTTTATTTTCCAACCCAAAATTCTTGTTCACAAACTGCTTTTCTTTTTCATTTTGAGCACGTTAGTCCAACAAAATGTCACCTCTCCAAATTCCAGCGAAGGCACGCGAGCTTAACAAGATCTCAAAAAGAGAATGGCAAAAACGAAATGAGCGAGAAAAGCAGTCTGTGAACGAGAGTTCTTGGTTGAAAAACTAACCTTACAGAAAAGCTGACTTGCATATTTTTGCAAAGTGTCCATTGTTTTCTCCTGCAGAAAATTTTTTGAAGACCAGGGCGTAAAATGCGATCACCGAGACGCTCTGAATCAGCTCTCAGAAGCTCCCATCAAGCTTCCATGATGCTACCATCAACATTTAGTATTACGCTACCTTTAGTGTGTAAATAGTGTATATAAACGTTCCTCTTATCAGCCACGGGTACTCTGCTAAACTTCTACCCGATACTTGGCTAGCTCTTTCAAATACATCACGAGCAAGCAAAAGGGCACGGAGTTGTACAGGCGAAAATGCGCGACATCAACTCACTTTTATTACGTGACATATTCGTTCTCCGCTGCATTCGCCCGCTCGTGTCCGCAGATAACGTTCCATTTTATATAGCGACGACACACCGTTGATTGCGGTCATGTCATTGAATATCAATTGAACAGCGGCTGTATTATTTATTTGCAAATTACTTCACCATACAGTATAGTGAGGTAATTTATTACTTGGCCACCTGAGGAGCTTTCGAACTTGACTTAATTTTTTATCAAGACTTCAATATAATGTTAAGATATATTTGGTTGATTCTGAGCATTACTTTCGCAACAGAAGTACATCACCACTGTCCGCAACAATTATTATTCATCTTTCCCAGAGCCAGTAGGTCCGTTCAAGTTACGTGATGAGAACATGTTTGCTGGACTACGTCATATATGACATGTCGCTCAAGTGTCTGTCTCTGCATTATTGACAAATGCAGCCATATTTTGTAAACTTTGTGCTGGCAAGTTTTTAAAATTTTATTTTGTTCTTTTTAAAACTGGTGGCCTCAGACAAGCTTATTACGCCTCTGCTCACCACTTATACAGCGTTGTTACGCGTGGTGCCTGGGCCGACGGGGAAGAGCGGCGTTCTTTGTTCATCAAACAAGCCACCGAAGGGCTGCCAGCCTGCTTTCCGCCGTGTTTTGTCCATCTTAGCCGGGAAGTGAGGTGGCATTCCAACACTATAAGACGTTCAACGAGACGACCACAATGGTTTCTTGGTGTCACAGGTGCAGTGTGGTGACCACGCCCCAATCAAAGACGTTGACCTGAGCGAGTGTGAGCGGCGCCATCAGAAATGCTGTGTGTGCCCCGTGATTCAACAGCGCATTCAGGAAGCCTTCCCTGATTTAGTCAAAACGCACACTTTATAAAGAGCCACTCAGCTCATTCGCAAGAGATCTCTCGTTCTGTTTGTACAGAATGTAATAAATCCTCTGTTAAGTTTGCCATCCTACTCCTGAATGCACATGCGTTTTCTTTTCTGTCTCGCTACACCCCCTTTCTTGCCCCTATTTCTCTACTCCCAGTGCTGGGCAGCAAACCGGATGCCAGGATCTGGTTAATCGCCCAGCCTTCTTTTCTCTCCCTTGCCATCTTACTGCCTTGGCATCTTCATCCCGGATATCTGATGCCTGAAAAGGCCGGTACCACCGGAGGTTAAAGAGTAAAAGAGATGGTGAATATTTTCTGCAGCATGTTGAGACGCTGCATATCAGTGGTCATCCTCGAATATTATCAACTTTAACACCACTGACAGGTGATGATATACCCTGAGTAGGTCTGAGCATGTATTATGTCTCGGCGCTTTTAATCTCCATTAAACCTCTCCCTTTCAATTTCGTCCTTCGGGGCTTTGTGTAGTTCTTCACCTAACGCGCTGCATTGGTGCTGCACTGCTACCACTTCATTTCTTCTTTATATGCACCCTGTTTCGGGCACGATCATAGGCTGCCATTGTGGACAGATAATGATGCCGTTTTGCATCCGTATGAATATTCGAATAGTGCTACGGTGAACTCGCACGCTTCAACACGCTCGGCCAGTACATTCAACTTCGTATGACCATATTCGTTGCTAATGACGACATATAAAACCAGCAAAAATTGCTTTTAAGCCTGAGATGGCAGCCTTTATGCGTTACTGTAACTGTTACATTTATTTTTTGTCAATTTGTCCAGTATGTAATTTCATGCAGCGGCCGCCGAACTTGTGCCGCTGTTCATAGTGGTACTCTCAGTCTCTGAAGCTGGATGAAGATAACTAAGATGCCTGTTTTTTACTGGCTACATAACTGTGAAACGAAGCCATAAATCAAGGTGAAAAAGAAAAAGACAAATCTGTGAAAAGTCAGAACGGCGTCTTTAAAGAACTGATATGGCCACCTTTCTTATGAAACGGCATACCGACATACACCCACATGACAATCGATACTGCACGAATTAGATCGTCAGATGAGAAGCGGCTCTGAATGTCTGACGAATGATGTACATGTACATCAAACTATACATAAAGCATGTGAGCTAGCTGAAGTGCGTTGGCGGGCTAGTTTGTTTATCATACTTGTATGCGCGATATCTTGAGATATAACCACGTCATGGCATGATGAATCTGGTCTCTAGAGATAATGTTGACTTTGGTCTACTCGTTCGAGTTGAAATTGCGTCGTTGTGACCAGAGTTGAAAACGGGGGAAACGAAAATATGTGCGTTACTTAGCCCTGAATTCTCAGGTTACAATTCGTGCATCTGTGTGTGCATTAACACCTGTAAAAGCGCATTGGGATATCGATTTGATGGGCAAGAGATGTTAACTCTTATTAGTTTGCTTGACATGAACAACCCAAGAGGTCCAATACCTTTCGCTACATATATAGCTAGATTTTTGACAGGCACAGCTTCGATCAATGAACGTGCAGCAAGGATGTTTATTCTGTGTGGGTGTATGTGCTTGTTCTCTTCTGTCCACATTCAATCGCGCTCTTCAAACTTAGTGGCAGCTTGCGCAAGAAGCTCCTACAAGTACTATACATTAAACGTTAAAAAACCCCATGTGGTCAAAATTTCCGGAGCCCTCCACTACGGTGTCTCTCATAATGGTAGTTTGGGAAGTTAAACCCCACATATCAATCAATCTACTCTCGTACTCTGAAATCACTGACTCCCCGAAATGTCGTGGAGCACTTCTTCAGACTGTGCATAGTATGCCACATTGCAGGTGTACTACTGAATATGGATTATTTAGGAAGCTATCAAACAGCACAGTAGATGAAATAGAAGGCAAAAGACACATACGTTGTGTCTGTCATTTTCACCCACCTTTCCTTTATGTCGCTAATAAATTTCTTCCCCATCAAGTAATGCACAGCTTAATCTAGTCCAATGCTAATGCAGCCTACACACTAGCTAAATGTGCCCCGGAAAACACAGCCCTAACTCTACACAGAATATTTTGGCACTAGTTTTCATTATAAGATTGCCTGGCATAGCCACATGCTGAAAAGTGACTGAAAAAATCAGTAACCAAAATAAATAATTTTTTTAGAATGGTAAAATTGTAATATTGCTCCTCACCTTGGTCTCTGCATGCTGCTTTTATATGCTTCCATGCTAACACAAACGCATACCTCTGCTCATTTTCGAGTTAGTAAAAAAATTAATTGTAGTTCAAAAGTGGCAGAGGCTGGATAGGAACAGAAGTCCCGCTAGCTCAGCGAGGTAGCCCCACCCTAAGAACCCCTTAGAAATTTGTCACTTAATCTCTACTCCCACCTACTTGTACCTCTACCTTGAAAAAGAAAGTTTTCATGTGTCTGTGTTTCGTACTACATGGATAGAGCTGCACAAGGACTATGCATGCATCCCTGGCATTAAAGGGGCCATGAAGAAACCAGGGTATGAATATATTTTTATTTTAGGGCACACAGTACTGTCACATCCTATTATGAAGCTGACAGGTATAAAATAGAGCTCATTTAGCAAGAAGGTAAGAGCGAAGGTGCACTTGTACTTTGGAAGCATAGTAAACAAATAGTGGATTAAGACACATCGAAGGTAGGCCAGGCCCATTAGAACCCACTTTGTAGGTGGCTTCCAGGCACATATGTGCCATTCCAGATAATGTACCCAGGGTCTAAGGAGTTGAAAGTGTGAATGCAGAAAATGAGAAATAGGCTACTGAGTTTAATAATTAAAAAAAGGCAGATCCCACGTACAGTGGGAATCGATATGTGAAGCACGAATGAGGAAGGTTGATATGTTCTTAAAATGAGTGTGTTACGAAACGGACGTAAACTATACTGAGCATGACTTCCAGGTCATGAATATTATGTTTGGACACGTCATTTACCTTCATCATCTATTCACGCCACGTAATACCAAATTTCGTATATGCGGAGCTAGTGAAACGGCGGCAAGCCAGCTATGAGGCTAGCATGTAGTGATGTTTTACATGACATGCATATCAGAATTATCATGTTTGAACGTTTAATTTACCTTCATCATCCATTTACGTCACATAATAGTCAAGTTCGTTATATATGAAACTAGCGAAACGGCTGCAATTGCATCATGAGCGTGGTATGATGTCATGTTCTCACATGACACGCATTTCATGTTTATAATGTTTGCACCAGTCATATACCTTCGTCACCTATTGATGTCACGTAACACCAAATTTGGTGTATGTGAAGCCAGGGGTGGATCCAGCCACTCATTTGGGGGGGGGGGGGGGGGTCATGGCTTTTTTATTTTTACTAGCAGAAAAAGCACTTCGTAGCACAAATACTGTTAATGTGTACTCGCAGTGGTTTAATTCGCTCATGAAATGAAAATCAAACATTGTGCGTGGCAATCAAGTATTCTATCACAGAGCCACTCCAGGTCTCGACACTGCTGTGGAAATAGACACCACTCAGGCACAATATTGCTTAAAAGGTCAATTGCAGTTGCAACGCTAACTATAGAACTTTCTAAAAATTACAAATGCACGAAAACCTGCGGGGTGCAAACCGCACGTACTACATACCTAGGCGTCAAAAACTTGTTTATGTACAACTACCTATTGATAGTATGATCATATGCAGCTGTATGAGGAATGAGTAGAGCCATACAGGCTCTTTCAATTTGATTCGTGTTTCTCAAGCAGGAACGACTCACTTCTGCATTTTGCAATTACGATCAGGATCTCAATCGAAATTACGTCCTGTAACACTTGGATGCCTTAACCGAGACAGAAAATCGGCCTCGTTGACCAATAAAATGGCTGAAATGCCACTCATTGATTAATTGATACGTTCAATGAGCACGCGGTAAAATAGTCAAAAGCAAGTTGCCGAAACATATGATCAAGCACAGTGGAAAACATACTTTCATGCTCAGTAAAATTTGTCCACTGAACGGTGCCACCTCACACACAAAAAAAATCAAATATTAGCAATAACAAAGTAACGCTGGAGCACGTAGTTGCAGGGAAAATATGGTCTCTAGTGCAAGTCAAGCGCTGCAAACACCTTCCGCGTTCGTCAAGCACATGAGCAACGATCAGCTCAATCGCAGTGTCCACGCCCATTACAAAGACAACGCAATCAGCGCACGTCCAGCACAACACAGATGTGCACAGCTCGCGATCACGTACAGGTCATCCTACACACGCACACATGCACACAAGCCACACGCCGAGAGAACCTGAGGTTGCCTGACCTACTGTTAACCAAAAGCCACAGCACGCCACTCGCGAAAAAGTATGCCCAAAGAACCAGATTTAACTCTACAGAGAAACTCAGGTTGCTTGACCCACCACTCTCCAAAAGCCATAGCTTTGTACGGATCGAAGCCAAGTTGGGTAAAAATAGCGTTTGCACTATTTTCACCGGGTCGTAGCAGTCACTGCCTGCTGGGGCCGTACACACAGTTGCCTAGTCTTCGTACTTGCGGACGGCGTATCGTACTTGCGGCTTCGTTTATTGCTGTGTTTCAGTTTTGTTTTGAGAGGAAGATTCAACCCTTTTGAACTTCATGACCCGATTTCGAAAGGTAAGTCTAAAGAAATTAGGTGGTGAAGTGCAACCGCTGAACATTTGCTAATATTTGTTTCGAGAAAAAACAACTTCAAGCCACACGAACACACACGGAGCCAGAAGCAGGCCACAAGTACGAATATTAGACAAATGTGGGTACTACTAGGATGGCTAGAACGGGGCGGTGTGAAAAGCGAGCCGTGTTTTTTCTGGCCGAGCAGTGCTGCGGTGCACGATATCTCCGCTAGGTTGTGATTTAGCGCGGTGATCGGAGGCGCTGCTGCTAGCGCGGCTACTAGGGTGGCGCAGGCGGCTGCAAATGGTGTGCACGCCGGGGCATGCTGCTGGTCACGTGGGAAGCAGGTTGTGCGCTCAAACTTGTTCCCTTTTTTGTGCGCTCTGGCATCCAAAGAAAGGTTAGCAAAATGGGAGCACACCATCGGAAGGGCGGACAAAGCAGTACAGAAAAATTCCACCGTCTGCGAAAAACATTTCGACGCATGGTAAATGTTTTGAATTTATTTAAGGGCAGAAAATGCTAGTGTGCATGTGTGGAAGGCATCGACAAGTGGAGATATTGAACGCTGCGCTCTTAAAACTTTGGCCATTTCTTTTTGATAAATACGTTTATTTACCTGAAAATTATGTCTTCCCACTTAGTTCTTAGATTCAGCGTGCGAGACTTCATGCATATTGTGGAAGGAAAGGAAGAATTCAGCGTGATAAGACTAGTTGAAGAGATGATGCGGTACGCCCATTATTCTCAAATCTGCCCAAAAGCATATCGGAGAATTTGCCTAGAGAGCGAAAAAGGTGAAATGCTGCTTCATCGGACTACGTACCAGCAAAGAAGTGCCCCGATTACCCTAGCACGTGGGAGAATCTCCCAAATGACTCGATGAGCTGCCTGGCAGGCGACTAGGGATTGGGATCTAAGGGGACTTCTGTATCCGTCAGTGTCTCTGTAAAACCTGGTAGAGACTATAGAAGCCAAGTTGGCACATGTGGTTAGCACAGTGCATGCGCCTGCATTCGAATTCAGTAGCCAGTCTTCTACGATCTCTAAACAGTTTCCAGACATCGGCTGCATTGAACATTGCAAAAAGCTGAACAAAGCAGTGGTCAAATTACTTTGCGTGACGAGAGTTCTTTCTTTTTTTGAAGGGTCTGAACCAAGAAAAAAGCGAGAAAAAAGTCAAGTGATTTAAGCCCTGTGTCACGTAAAAAATGTCCGTTAGTGACTTACTGTAAGAAATTTTGTTGCAGCCATGAAGCTATAGTAACTGTTGTCTTAGTTTCTACACATATTTCAGAATACTGCCTCAAGTGTAATACAAATCCAGCATTAAGAAAATAGCAATGCATAACTGCACTCGGTAAGTCGCACTGTCTAGGCAGATTTAGCAGCAAACGTTGTCACAAGCTTTCGTGGGTTAGCACAAGACAATGTTGGCGAATTAACATTATCAATGATACCACGCTTCGCTAGAGCAAGCTTTTTTTATTACGTCAAGACGTAGTTTATTGATATGGAAAATAACATCGTTTTGGTTTCACCAAGCATATGAACAGTGGTGCTGTCGAAATGATGATCCGTCAAAAACTTCGCTCTAATGGAATGTTCATTCAACGAAAGATGCGTGTATTCATAGTTGGTCAAATTGCTGTTTGATATTTACTTTGACAAAACTATTGTACAGGCGAAAAACTCGAAGTGACCATCGCGGGTGCATTGCAACGGAGAAAGCTGGCAGCACCTCAGACTACAGCGACACCGCCGGCGGCTCGTTAGCGGGAGCCACCTTGGAGCGGCCGGTTTTCACACCTCCTAATTCTGGCCACCCTGGTACTACCCATCATTCCCATGCTCGCTGAAGCGCCATGTGTTGCAGATACCATAGGCACTAGTGCCAGAGTTCTCTCTAGTGTATCTTAAAAAATTCAAAGGGCCGCACAGAAAACCTACACACTACCACTTAGAGAAACTACCTTTGACAGTGCAACAAAAATAAGGGTAGCGGTGGTGTCGTGAACTAACTTATCCGACCTAGAGACGGCGCTCAACAGACGGCCTATCAACATCATCGCGCTAAATCATTTTGGCGGCTGCGTTGGTAGCGTTAGGGTGAGGTGGCTAGAATGGGGAGGTGTGATGAGCGCGGCGCTTTTCGCTTGCCGGAGAAGGCCCTTCGGCGCGCGGATGCCGCTATGGGCGCTGATGGCAGCGGCGTGGGTAGTGAGCGGCGCACTTCGCTGGGTTTTTTTTCCTTGGGTGCGCTACTTTTTTTTTTCACAGGCGTTAGCTGCTTTACAAGTACTTTGTCAATCGGCGATTGCGCTCGGTTTCTCCGACATGTCTGAAGGTGTCAACGACAAAAAAGAAAGATAGATCTAGCGTCGCTGCATTATGCTTGTCCGCTAAACTTAATGCTTCAGCTCAGCCTCTTGAAGAGACCCAAGGGTGGCAACGCGGATCACTTAGTGGAAGAGTCTCTCTGTCTGTAGAAAAAATGCTGCATTAGATGGAATAAAATGGGGAAGACTACGAAAGACTTCCATCTGATGCACTAGCAATGTCTGTCGCCCATGAATTGTACACCGCTGAGCAGCGGATGGTCGCGTATGTGGCAAGCTATACTGTGAAAAATCTGGTACTTCGTAATAATCGTGATGAGAGCAAGAACGCCCTCCTTATTTCCAGTGCTGGTGGTTACGCGTTATAAGTATTGCTGTTACTGGTATAGCACGTTACTTCAGCAATTAGTATTTGATGCACTCGTTATACATGTAGAAAAAGAGCTGCTGCTTAAATTGTGGGAGTTGTAGTTGCCAGCAAGTCGTTCCTGCAGCACGGTAGAACTGTTTACCAGTTCTGTTTCCAAAACAAAATTTGCTTCTGCTGATAGTACAGGTCACGGAGCATTAAGTTTGCAATACCTGGAAAAGCAAGGCTAACGTTTCCATAAACAGTTAAAATTCTAGCGGACCCTGTGTAGGTTAAAGGGGCAAGAATTATTTACACAGCAAATATCTCACACTGCTAGTACTTGCGATTATGGTCCGCTAGCAGATGCAAGCTGCCAGAATTACTGTTTTTTCAATGAGGTCAGTGATCATACCTTTTCGGAGAGGGTCGCCAGTGAAATAATATTTCGAATTTCGGTGACACTGATAAATGAATTTAACATGTGCCACGACGTTATAAGCAATCACATGCAACTCTCCAGTGCACATTAGGCCACTGTATTCTACGAACAGTATCTTGTGCAATATTTGCTAGTTTAATTCAGCTAAATTAGCTATAGTTGTTTTGGTCACAGACTTCATTTCATTTGTTTCGATAGGTCGATGAACATAGGACCAAAAGCTCGAGGGATTGACAAAGTACCAGTCCAGTCACAAGTCGGCAAAGCAACAATACACGACAGAGATTCATACACGTAGAATCAAAAATAAGCTTTACAAGTATAAAACGTCACCAAGTTTGAATACAAAATTTATGAAACATGGCTCCACAAATACAGAGCGCGGGAATACATATGTATCATGATGTGGCAGTAAGATGAAAATCAAAAAACCAATAAGTAGAGTGACTGAAATTCCGGGAGATGTAATATTCGGGAAAGTGAATGAGCTGGGCGAAACATCTGATGTGACAATTTTGATTATTTAAAATTACACATATCTACTATGCCTTAGTTGTGCATTAATAATAATTGTAAGGAATTATTTACACATAATATTATATTGAAGTGTCACAAATCATCAGGACCAAAACTGTACACTAGTACACAGAGACTTCACAGTAAAATCTACGATATAGTAATAAGAAATATTAAAAAATTGCGCAAGACAGCCAATTGCAGCACGTTTGTTGCAACATTTAAATAGATTCATAAAAAGTTCTCATTAATAGAAGAAAGGACGAAGTATCAAAGTCTTCGTGGTTTAAGATGGTTAATAGGTAAGGTAGCCTGTAGGACAATGTTCATCCTAAATATTGACACACCTCGATGGGCGATGGGGTAGAAGCTGTCTGGCTCACGAGCAGCTCGGTCGCCGGTTTCTGGCTCTGAGCTGTACCGATCTCAACCATTTTCCTGTAAATAAACGCGTTCCTTCGTCACAGTTGTGGTGGAGGTGCTGGGTAAGCCAGCTACTGTCAAGCGAGACCGGAGAGCAGCCGTCTACTAACGACGGAACCGCAAGAGCACGAGCTTCGCCGCAGCCGTCGACTAGCGGGCTTGCCACCACTACCTCAAGATATGAACTTGGACGGAGACATCCAGCAGCCGGTCGCGAGGGCGCCGTCTTTCCACTACCGAGAGCCACGCACATTTACAGGAAAACCTGGCGATGACGTTGAAGAATGGCTCAGCCACTATCAACGGGTGAGCCGAGCCAATGGCTGGAATGCGGCCAGCCAGTTGTCCCACGTGGGTCTATTTCTCGATGGCAGTGCTTTAGTGTGGTTCGAGAATCACGAAGACACCTTGACAACATGGGACCAGTTTATGGAGGAGATCAAGAAGTGCTTTGGCGACCCTGCGACGAAGAAGAAACGTGCAGAGCAAATGTTGTCGCAGAGAGCTCAAGCTTGTGGTGAGACATGCAGAACCTACATTGAGGAGGTACTGAAACTGTGCAAATGTGTGGACACCAACATGACGGAAGAGGACAAGGTGGGCCACATTCTCAAAGGAATTGCGGAAGACGTCTACCACTTCCTTATCGGCAAGGAGAGTCTTGAGTCTGTGGCCGATGTGATTGGGCACTGCCGAACGTTTGAGGCCCTGAAGACTCGCCGCATCACTACGAAGTTCGGACGCCTTGCCAATGTTACGACCGTCGCCACTGTCGATGTGTGCCAAGACTCCGTGCCTACCGACCTTTCGTCAACGATTCGCCTCATTGTACGTGAGGAACTTCGTCGTCACCTTTACGCGCCCTTGAACGCCCGAGAACCACCGTGCGATACACCGTCCACAAGTATCAATGCTACGAGTTTCGAGGAGCGCAGCTATTCCAACCGCGGCCCTCAGCTAAGGGCTCCACCACCGGCGTCTTCTTATGTAGAGCCGCCTCATGCTCCCCACAGTCGTTACGGCTACAACAGCCATCCACCTCCTTTTGCGTCTCAGTGGGAACAGAGCGCCGCGTACCCTCAACATCCAGCGACGTTCCCTATGCCCCGTGAACGGCCCGTCTGCTACCAGTGCGGTGTTCGTGGACATATCGCCCGATTTTGCCCAATGCGACGTAATCCACGTTCGACATTCCCTCAGAGATCCGCGACGTTTGCACAACGAAGCCAACGGCCTGACTACACCTACTGGCCCCCCAACCCAACTGACGAGCGGCACGCCTACCAGCCGATCAACCGGAGTGATTCGCCCGGATCTGTGCGCAGCTTAACGCCGCCCACCACCCGTCCACCTCGGTCACCATCTCCACGGCGCCGGTCACGAATGTCGTCTCCGCCACCGGGAAACTAGCCAGCGCGGCCGACGGAGGTGAGGTCGCTGGACGTACCGATTTTCATCAAAGAATGCCTCCACCAGTTTCTATGCTTCAGAATAAGGTTCAGGTACTTGTTGACGACGTTCCCACGATGGCATTGATAGACACTGGCGCAAGTGTTTCCGTGATGAGTTTAGTTTTTAAGCAACGACTGGGCCGTAAGGTTATGTTTCACTGGGACAAACCTGCCACATTTCGGGCAGTGAGCGGCGCATTCTTGCGTCCTGTCGGCGTCTGCACTGCGTCTGTTAGTGTTGCCGGTAAAACGTTCAAGGCGGAATTCACAGTACTGGCTCAATCAACGCATGACGTTATACTTGGCATAGACTTTTTGCGAGAGTGTCGTGCGACCGTGGATTGTGGAGCAGGTGAGGTTCTGTTGTCTACTCTCGCCCAGCAGCCTGATTGTGAGAAAGGTAACCTCACTGTAGCTAAAGATGTACTTCTGCCAGCGTGGTCCACGGCCAGCGTACAAGTGACCACTTCGGAAACCAACTCGAGTTTGAATTCACGTGACATAGTGATTGAGCCATTGCCTGTAGCTTGTCTCAAGAAAAACATCTTTGTACCACGGTGCATTGTATCTCTCGCAGACGAGACGGCTCAATTATGGGTGATAAACAGCTCACCCGAGTCGGTTGTACTACCGGCTGGTATGCGCCTTGCCCTGTTCGAAAAGCAGAGCAGCACCTGCATTGGAGCTTTAAGCGATCTTGAAAGGGCGGGTCCGGAAACTTCTGGTATGGAAGCTGAATTTTCAAAAATGGTTAGCAAGTCCATTTCCTCACAGAAGCGCAAAGACCTGGTTGCACTGCTGGCGAGACATGCTAAAGTATTTGATTTTGCACGGACGGTGCCTAGGGCTCAGATACCGACCACGCGCGCTCGTCACAAGATCGATACTGGCTCTGCTCATCCTCTCCGACAAAAGCCCTATCGCGTGTCCGTGTCCGAACGCAAAGTTATTGCTGAACAAGTTGGCGAGATGCTAGCCACTGGTGTAATTCAAGAATCGTCAAGTCCGTGGGCTGCACCTGTTATTTTGGTAAAGAAAAAAGACGGGTCCTGGAGGTTCTGTGTTGATTATCGGCGTCTCAATTCTATAACCAAGAAGGACGTGTACCCCCTCCCCCGCATTGATGACGTAATTGACTGCCTTCATTCAGCTTCCTACTTTTCTTCGGTAGACTTGCGATCCGGGTATTGGCAGATTCCCATGGATCCAGTTGATAAAGAGAAGACGGCTTTTGTAACGCCAGACGGTCTATTTGAATTTAATGTTATGCCGTTCGGCTTGTGTAATGCTCCGGCAACATTTGAACGCTATATGGATACCGTCTTGAGAGGCCTTAAATGGGAAATTTGTTTATGTTACCTGGACGATGTGGTTATTTTTGGACGAACTTTTGAAGAACATAATCATCGCCTTGACGTTGTTCTAACATGTTTGGAGAAAGCCGCCTTGACACTGAACTCAAAAAAATGTCGTTTCGGTGAACGGCAAACACTGGTTTTAGGACACCTTGTGGACAAAGCTGGTGTTAGGCCGGACCCGCAGAAAGTGGACGCCGTCAGCAAGTTTAAGCAGCCACAGTCTATCCGCGAGCTACGAAGCTTTCTGGGCCTATGCTCTTATTTTCGCCGCTTTGTACCTAATTTTGCTGAAAAGGCCCAGCCACTGACTGACTTGCTGCGCAAGGACGTCCCTTTCCACTGGACACCAAATTGTGAGTCAGCGTTTAAGCAACTAAAGTTCGCTCTCACTTCCGGGCCAATACTATGCCACTTCGATCCCTCTGCTTCCACGGAAATCCACACCGATGCCAGTGGAGTTGGTCTCGGCGCGGTGCTTATTCAACGACACAACAATGCTGAACACGTCGTCGCCTATGCAAGCCGGTCCCTGAGCAAGGCAGAGCGTAATTATACGGTTACCGAATTGGAGTGCCTCGCCGTCGTTTTCGCCGTACACAAGTTTCGCCCCTACATCTACGGTCGTCGTTTCTCAGTCATCACCGATCATCACTCTCTTTGCTGGTTGGTGAGCCTACGTGATCCATCTGGTCGACTTGCGCGATGGGCCATACGGTTACAAGAATTTGACTTCACGGTCCGCTACAAGAGCGGTAATCGCCACGCAGACGCTGACTGCCTGTCACGGCTTCCTCTACCAACGACCGAGTGTGAAGCTGATAATTTTGACGATTTTATCACAGCTATTGACTCTCATTTTCCTGACATCGCGGCTTTCCGGACAGCACAGCACGAGGATCATTGCTTAGATCACCTGTTTGCCTCCGCGAATGACCCGGCCAGTTCAAGCTCTTTTGTAGTCCATGACGCCGTCCTTTACAAGAAGAATTATTCTGGCCAAGGCGCCCGTCTGCTTCTGGTAGTTCCACGCGCTCTACGTCCCCAAATTTTTCGGTTCTGCCATGACAACGCAACCAGTGGGCACATGGGCTTCGCCAGAACGTTTCATCGCATCCAGCAAAGGTTTTACTGGCCCAAGATGCGACGCGACACAGAAAAATACGTAGCGGGTTGCGAACAATGTCAACGTCACAAGCGTCCCACGACTACATCACCCGGACCTCTCCATCCCGTACCACCTCCTAGCTCTCCCTTCGAGATTGTTGGTGTCGACCTTCTAGGTCCGTTTCCGCGGTCAGCCAGTGCCAATCGATGGGTCATCGTGTGCGTCGACCACCTGACGCGCTACGCAGAAACTGCGGCTATACCTACTGCAACAGCCTTTCACGTGTCGCAGTTTATGCTTCGGCATATCATTCTCCGTCATGGCCCTCCACGAGTCGTCATTAGCGACCGGGGACGTCAGTTCGTCGCTGACGTCGTTGAAGAGATCCTACGCCTGTCTGCCAGCCAATTCCGCCACGCAACCCCGTATCACCCCCAGACGAATGGCCTCGTAGAGCGGACCAACAGGACGCTAACGAACATGTTGTCAATTTATGTTGATGCCAAGCACAAAAACTGGGACGAAGTACTGCCCTATATCACATACGCCTACAACACCGCGAAACACGAGACAACAGGGTACGCGCCCTTTTTCCTGCTCTACGCCCGCTCCCCTCGCAGTTGCCTCGACACCATTCTGCCTTTTACGTTAGATGTGGAAACATCGGTTGCCGAGTCACTATGCCGCGCTGAAGAAGCCCGTCGCGTCGCACGCCTTCGAACCATTGCATCTCAACAGCGCTCCAAGACCCGGTACGACGCCCACCATCACTCCGTTGCCTACACAAAGGGTGACCTGGTGTGGTTGTGGACACCTGTCCGCAAACGTGGTTTATGCCAAAAGTTTCTGGCCCACTACTCCGGACCATTTGTAGTCATTGACCGTCTCAGTGACGTCACATACGTCATCTCCGGCGTCACAAGCAATGGTCGGCGCTCTAGCAAGACACAGCTGACACACGTCGCGCGCCTCAAGCCATATCACCACCAACCTTCCTATTGACTCGCCCAGTGGGCATCGTCTGCGAACGGGGGAAATGACACACCTCGATGGGCGCATGAAGAGGAAGAGGTAGAAGCTGTCTGGCTCACGAGCAGCTCGGTCGCCGGTTTCTGGCTCTGAGCTGTACCGATCTCAACCATTTTCCTGTAAATAAACGCGTTCCTTCGTCACAATATTTCTAGCGATAGGTAAAATCTAAGCTTAATTCTTCGTGCCTGGTGAGACAAACACATGGGTTTACGTTTATCCTAGCAAGATTAATTACGGTACTAGAACCATGTTTAACGAATGCGTGATGACATGTCGAATATAAATACGATGTTTATTAAAATGATATTCTTGCTCCCGCAGCGCGGTTGCATTGATTCAATCTTCTGACCTTGGTGTATAATCGATAAGGTACCCCAGATGGTCAAAATTTCTGAAACCCTCTATTACGGCGTCTCTCATAATCATATCGTGGTTTTGGGACGTTAAACCCCACACATCAATCATGGAGTATAATCGAAGAAGACGTACGTTATTTTTATTTTGGTAACGGTAATTCGTTGCCTTTCTGGTAAACAACATCAGGTGGTAACGCGAATATTTATTGTTAGCGTTGCGAGTAACCTGTGTGGTTACTTTTTTTTAAGTGGTATCTCAGCGAAGCTTTGCAAATTGGTCGAGTGCCCTTGGTGCGATGTTATTGACTCACTCGATCCTACTTCTTTTTAAAAGGCGTAAACCAACCATATAAATAATAAAAACAAATAGTTACGCTGTGAGTGTTGTAGTTCATGAACACCTGACATGCATGAAAATAAAGTGTTTTTGTAAAAAAATATTTTCATGTCTGCTGCTGGAAACATGGTTTTTGCGCTATTTGTGCGTAACTGTGTAACTGTGATTGATTGATTGATTGATTGATTGATTATTTAATTGATTGATTGATTGATTGATTGATTGATTGATTGATTGATTGATTGATTGATTGATTGATTGATTGATTGATTGATTGATTGATTGATTGATTGATTGATTGATTGATATGTAGGGTATAACGTCCCAAAACGACCCTATGGTTAACGGAGATGGCGTAGTGGAGGACTCCGCAAATTTCGATAACCTGGAATTCTTTAACATGCACCCAAATCTTAGAATGAGTAAATGTACGCCACTAAAAGTGTTACACTCGGTGGCCGATAATGAACGCTAAGTGAGTATTCAAGTTGCGGCTTGCGCAAGATTATGCGTTCGGAACAGCGAAACGGGGCTCTGATACCAAAGTTTCCACTCGTGGTTGAATGAATTTAGTGTGTTCAAATTAATATGAAGCCTTACAGTGAATAACATCTCTCGGCACACCTGCAGCTCCGCCACGAATAACCGCAATTGCCTTACAGGCCAACTCTGGTGATTATTTGAGGTCAATGGATCTCATTGAAATTCACTGGGTACGTTCTTTTTCACATTTCCGTCATTTATACCAATTCATAGGCATGAGAGATACGCTGATTATTTGCAAATGAATGTCAAAGATTTCCTCTCAAAGCTCGCTTTGCTTGCCAGAATTATTGGCAACACTGTCTAGGTGACGTCATGTTTGGCAAGTCAACGGAAGTGACGCAGCTGATGCCAATGGTACTTTGGCCGCTACAGTCTTTATTGTGGTGGCCACAAGGCGACGGCGGAAGTCTTTGGCACGGGACCCAAGAAACACAAGAAGAGCTAAAGAACTTCTAGTAAATGTCCAAAAAGAATCGTCCGAAAGTATATAAAAAGTCTTGTTGAAATGTTATTTAAACCTAAGCAGCTTGAAAACCTCCTGTAGCTGTGCTAACGCCGCGTTATCTTACGGCTAAAAACTTCTAGCAAGAAGTCTAAAAAACGTCTTTCTAGATTTTTTAAAGAACCTTTGTAAACCTTTACTATACTTTTATTATCAGAAACCTAGTAAACTTCTTGCCAAGATTCTGAAAAGACTTTTACTAGATCTTTTAACACCTTTTTAGACATTTCTTTTTCATGCAAACCAGCGTGTTGAGCGTTTCCTGTGGGTAGTATGCTGCACCACGTCCGCGTTTTACAATCGGTGCATTTAGCTGTTCACTGTCGAGAGTGACAAGTTGGAACAGTGACACAATTTGGCAGCAAATTATTGCTGGCACTATTCTAATAAGCAAAATTGGTGCCATATTTGTTGAAAGAAATATTTCATGACTGTCATCTATTATTACCGATAATCTGTTTCGCTTGAAGACAAGACGGGCTTTTAAACGTCAGCTTATTATTGTTTCTGGTATTGTCTGGAATGCAATATACCGCACATCCAAAAGTAAATGCAAAATTTCAACAAATCTTGTTGCATACTTGTAACCTTTATAAACATAACAATGACTGCACACTGTGTCCCAAAACTTGCATGCTTTATAATAACTATAACTATACAAAGCGATTTAGGTGCTGGCCAGATGATTTGTCCAGGAACCTGCTTACATACAAAAGGCACAAACTGTTCTCTTCGAGCAGACTTCTATCAGTGCAACAAAATTTAGAAGGCTAGCTTAGCAAACACACTGGCCCAGTAGCAAATATATAAAGGTAGAAAATTTGTTACAGCCAAAAAGCAGCAGTCGAACAAGTGATTTTTCCTCACCGCCAAATTTAGGTATGTTAGAACCATGAGCAGTTGAATTTAATGGGTTTCACCACAAATCTGTGTTTAACAATCAAATTGTGATTTTAGCAACACCCCGATATCTAATTCCAACACAAAATATTCGCACAAAAAATACAGTGAAGTTAAAAACGCTACAGTATTCCAGATTGCCTTCTGTCAGTCATTATTAACAATGTTAAACTTGGTTAGGTATCACTAAGATATCACAAATGGTTAGGTATTGGCAAAGTTGGGTGTGATTAGTTGTGACAATAGAGAATCACTTGATTGCTCTTACGGCGTTAAATTCGAGAAGACAATGAAATAAGGTTACAATAATAATAAAACAAAATATTTAGTCAATACTACAGTGAAAATAAAACCACTGATCTGCTACAGCCTTCTTGCAATGCAAAACGTTCAATTTTAAGTGAACTGCAGATTACACATAACTTAAACATGACTCCACCTTGGTAAGCAGCACCGACACATTCAGAGACGTGCTTTGTGCTTGTAATAAAGTTCAGCCTTAAGAACAGAAAACTGCCTTTGTAGATAAGTTATGTGTCCAGGGGAACACAAAGTAAGACAATAATGCTGTCAGCTGGCCAATCGAATAAAAATACCAAAATTTTGGTGCCTACAATAAGTGGGTATGTTTGCATAGAAAAGTTTGTGGCATTCGTGTTTCTAGACACTCCCACTTGGAAAAATTCTTGGAGCATGTCTATGCTCTAAGATATTCCACTCGGAAGTTTATTTTGCTTTTCATGATTACGCATGCAAGACACCGAGGGTCACCAAAACATTACTCCCTAGTGAGACAAGCAGTCAGTGCTTGCTATTCCAGCCGGTAGTAAAAAGGTAACCATTATAATGCTTGTCTTTGGCTTCCATCCATGATCAGAATATATGCGGCACCTCAGGGAGTAGTAGCTCTGTGCTAGTGCTTACTGTCCTGCAAGCATAATGACACAAGCCACAACTATACTTTCCAGCGGGATATCTGAGCACAGGCATGCCAGAATTCTTTGGACCTATGTAGGAACGTGACTGGCTCAAAATTTTAATACGTGCATGGCCGCCTGCTGTAGTCACTAATAGGTTCATTATTGAATCTTATTTAAGGGCACGGCTGAAAGTATTTAAGGGCACGACTGATAACTTTAGTAGCCAATACAAAATTGATAATAGCATAGTACAACGCACTAATCATTAGAAATACCTAGGCATAAACTTAACTTCTACA
The DNA here is from genome assembly GCF_043290135.1 of Rhipicephalus microplus. Classification (NCBI taxonomy): domain Eukaryota; kingdom Metazoa; phylum Arthropoda; class Arachnida; order Ixodida; family Ixodidae; genus Rhipicephalus; species Rhipicephalus microplus. The sequence continues at coordinate 37,978,138 of NW_027464585.1, forward strand.
CTTTCGTGGTCCACACATATCACTGCTATCTGTGCCAACACATCAAGATCATTAGGTTTTCTGTGCCGAAATCTATACAGTGCTCCCTCTGATGTGCGCAAACTGGCTTACCTTGCTCTAATCCGTACTCAACTGGAGTTTGCATTCTCCATTTGGTCACCATATCAACAATACCTCATAGATAAGTTAGAATGTATACAGAACAGAGCTAGTTGATTCATAGCGCGTAATCACAGCTACCCGTCCAGCGTAACACAGATTAAACATAGCCTTGCACTCGAGCCACTGAAAATTCGCCGCGACATCTCACTTTTATCACTGTTTCACAAACGCATCAACACCAGCATGATGCCATCTGTTCACCTTAATCTAGCACATCGAACTTCGAGCAGACTACATAACACCTTTAGCTTATCACGCATGTACGGCAATACTAACGCTTTCAACCAGTCGGCTCTTCTACGAGCTATTCGTTTGTGGAATGATTTGCCAGATGATCTTGCGTCAGAACAAGACCACACAAAGTTCTATCATACTCTTAAAAAATACTTATGCACCAAAAACTGCTCTATCGCATCTTCATAATCATCAGTGTTTCTAGGACTGTTGCCGATGTTTTTGCACTATTGCTAGGTTGTAGTTACTGTCATAATAGTTATTTTTGTATTTCACCTTCACATACTGTAACTCACTTTTCTAGTATGTATTTTGCTTACATGTTCATGAATAGAACTGCATTTTCTATTATATTCATTATTTGCCTATGTATGTGTAAATATTACGTATATGTATTTTTCTAACATATTATCTGTACCGCCCCCTTACACAATGCCCCTCGAGGGCTCTGTAAGGTACTGTAAATAAATAAGTAATAACTATTATTGCACATTTTGTTCTCCTGAACACTTAGCTATCTTATAAGGTGGCTTTTACACACACAACTTAGAGCACTGACTTTTTTAAAGAAAAACAAAAGTCTTAGTATTGAACATCCTGAACATGCGAGATACTTACATAGAGCAACCAGGTGGCTCAGAGAAGTTCCCTTTCCATAGGAAACAGAAGTCATGCGCAGCTACAGCACATTTAGTAACCAACTTTTCCATGAGCCACCATTGATGACAGGCTTGTCCGGAAGTCTTTCACACTCAGTTCGTACGAGGTGCATGCATAGGCTGTGATGGAAAATCCAAAAACAATTGAGTCACATGTGTCTCTTAGAAAAACTGAATTTGTCAGCATGTTTAAAATGATTTGGAACAATGTGTCTTAAAACAAGCAGGATGTACACAAACTAGAGATGTTACAAGCAAAACTTTCTTGATGTTTTTGGCGAACACAGTTGCAAACTTATGAAAGAAAATGCAATTTCCACATTGAATATGTGTCTAAAACATGCTTGAATTGCGCTCGTGCGTAGTGCGTTGAAATCAAATTCAATGATACCTCAACACATACATGATGGTATGCACTTTCATTTTGTATTCATTGCAGGTAACCTATATTATTGAAATTATTTTGATTTCAAATACAACTAATGTAGCTTTTTTCAGGCTCTCACACTGGGGAAATTATACCTATAATGTCATAAATTGGTGTCAATAATTTACTATTGTGTGCTGCCAAATTATGGTCATCAGTTTCAACGATTCTGGTTAGCTAAAATGGCAGTAACCCTCACTCAAGCACCACAAACTGTCAATAAAAAAAACATATGAGGCACCCATCTTGAACCACTCACCATTCCAATAAAGCATGCAAGCTTCTGTAACGATCTCCGGAAATCAGAATCTTGGAAGCTATTGACCGCAATTTAGCAATAAGGTCTGATGAAAGTGATTTCCGAATTTGTCTAATTCCGTCAGTGCGAATAGCTTGGAAACTTGCAGTCTGTATTTATTATTCTCAAACAAATACAGTGTCCAATTTTACGTTTTAACAGCAATACGTGCATGACTTATGCATGCTTACCATTATTTATAACATTATCGCGAGTTTTGAGTGATAAATAAAATATTGATTCTGCACATACGACAGATTCTGTCAACATCTGTAGCGCATGCCTACAAAGTTTACTTTATCCAATATACTGTTAAGTTTGTCATTAATCAGAAAATTTTATTGGAGGGGGTGCTATAAACTATTCTTAATGTTCATACACGTAAAATTGTTTAGCAAAGTTTCAACATTAAGGTTGGGCGAGGTGCATAAAATATTTAATAAACCAAATTTTAATACCAAAATACAAGCAGAGTGGAAACAAGCAGAGTAAAATTGATGGTGCTCAAATGTGTGGACTTATGACTTAATTAATGCTCGCACAGTAAGGTAAAGCAATATGACCACATTTAGCCATAAAATATTCGTTCTAAGATACAGTTCAGGATAAACGAATGGCTTAAAATGCATGGATTCAGGCCTCATGAGGCAACCTATGTTTCTGGTGTACGCCGAAAGTTAGAATTTTACTAAACGAGCTGCATGAACACTTAAGCGTAGGTGCAACCTTTGCGAGCCCTACCTAAGACGATGCAACACGCTGCACACGAAACACGCATCAACTCGAGTATCACGGTAGTTTATGAAAACACGTGCCGGCGCGGATGCACACACCGGCATACATTCGGCCACTCGCAAGGAAAAAATTGAGACGCCAAACAGAACCATTTGAAAAACGTTTATTTAACGTCACATATTATACCTAGATTTCCGCATACCTTTCTAGACGTTTCGAGAAGTTGATACGACGTTTCGTGTTTCTTGGGGTATTGCAGAGAAAAGTTTTCTTCCTTCCTGAGTAGTGTTTGGCTGGTGCTTCACTCATCTTGTTTTCACAGTTCTCATTCTACGCGCCAGCGCGGCCAGTATACGGCCTCCGGTTCTTACCAAATAATACGTCATACGCAGAAAGGGCACCCGGTTGGGTTTCAGTTTCTCATCGTTTTGCTTATTAAAATCATTTGCAAATCTCCTGAGCATTTCAGCTCTTGATCTCGTGACAAGAGCATCTCAGGAACATAGAAACACTATTACCTTGACATGGTCGAATAATTGCCGGAATTTAATTGGCGTCGAGTCTTGCTCGTGGGCCTTTTCAAGAATGGTTTTCAGAGATGAGACTTTCAAGAGCTTAGGTGCCATGTACTGCCCTACACTTACTCGATCAAAATGATTTTACCGAGAACGGGTCAACACCGCACAGCATGAAGGCAATTTTCGTGAAGAGCAGCGCGTGCCGTCCCCTTTGTCTCCTCCTCAAAGTTACCCGCGCCGGTGCGTGCAGCGCCCCAAGCGGCATCGGCGCGCTTTGGGACCGGTTTCGGTGGCCGCTTTTCACACCTCCGCATTCTAGCCACCCTATTTAAGGTGGCCATTCTAGCCGCACTTGTAGCGGTTAGAGGTGTGTGCCGACTGGTCGGAGTGCCGCCACCCAAAGTTTTCGCCGCGCCGCCGCCGCCGACGTGAACTGATCAGCGTGCCACCACCACCGAAGATTTTCATCGGCGCAATCGGCGCGCAATTTATGCGCCAGTACTCACTTTTAACAGATTTGTCTTTTTTCTTTCTCACCTTGATTTATAGCTTCGTTTCACATTTATGTAGCCAGTAAAAAACAGGCGTCTTAGTTATCTTCATGCAGCTTCAGAGACCGAGAGTACCACTATGAACAGCGGCACGAGTTCGGCGGCCGCTGCATGAAATTACATACTGGGCAAATGGACAAAAAATAAATGTAACAGTTACAGTAACGCATAAAGGCTGAGATCTCAGGCTTAAAAGCAATTTTTGCTGGTTTTATATGTCGTCATTAGCAATGAATATGGTCATACGACGTTGAATGTACTGGCCCAGCGTGTTGATGCGTGCGAGTTCACCGTAGCACTATTCGAATATTGATACGGATGCAAAACGGCATCATTATCTGTCCACAATGGCAACCTATGATCGTGCCTGAAACAGGGCGTATATACAGAAGAAATGAAGTGGTAGCAGTGCAGCACGAATGCAGCGCGTTAGGTGAAGAACCACACAAAGTCCCGAAGGATGAAATTGAAAGGGAGAAGTTTAATGGAGATTAAAAGCGTCGAGGCATATAACATACTCGGACCTACTCAGGGTATATCATCACCTGTCAGTGGTGTTAAAGTTGGTAATTTTCGAGGATGACCACTCATATGCAGCGTCTCAACATGCTGCAGAAAATATTCACCATCTCTTTTATTCATTACCCTCCGGTGGTACCGGCCTTTTCAGGCATCAGATATCCGGGATGAACATGCCAAGGCAGTAAGATGGCACGAGAGAGAAATGAAGGCTGGGGGATTAACCAGATTTTGGCATCCGGTTTGCTGCCCAGCACTGGGAGTGGATAAATAGGGGCAAGAGAGGGGGTGTAGCGAGACAGAAAAGAAAACGCATGTGCACTCAGAAGTAGGATGGCAAACTTAACAGAGGATTTATTACATTCTATACAAACAGAACGAGAGATCTCTTGCGATTGAGCTGGGTGGCTCATTATAAAGTGTGCGTTTTGACTAAATCAGGGAAGCGGTCCAGAATGCGCTGTTGAATCACGGGACACACACAGCATTTCTGATGGCGCCGCTCACACTCGCTCAGGTCAACGTCTTTGATTGGGGCGTGGTCACCACACTGCACCTGTGACACCAAGAAACCATTGTGGTCGTCTCGTTGAACGTCTTATAGTGTTGGAATGCCACCTCACTTCCCGGCTAAGATGGACAAAACACGGCGGACAGCAGGCTGGCAGCCCTTCGGTGACTTGTTTGATGAACAAAGAACGCCGCTCTCCCCCGTCGGCCCAGGCAACACGCGTAACAACGCTGTATAAGTGGGGAGCAGAGGCGTAATAAGCTTGTCTGAGGCCACCAGTTTTAAAAAGAACAAAATAAAATTTTAAAAACTTGCCAGCAAAAAGTTTACAAAATATGGCTGCATTTGTCAATAATGCAGAGACAGACACTTGAGCGACATGTCATATATGACGTAGTCCAGCAAACATGTTCTCATCACGTAACTTGAACGGACCTACTGGCTCTGGGAAAGATGAATAATAATTGTTGCGGACAGTGGTGATGTACTTCTGTTGCGAAAGTAATGCTCAGAATCAACCAAATATATCTTAACATTATATTCAAGTCTTGATAAAAAATTAAGTCAAGTTCGAAAGCTCCTTAGGTGGCCAAGTAATAAATTACCTCACTATACTATATGGTGAAGTAATTTGCAAATAAATAATAACACCGCTGTTTAATTGATATTCAATGACATGACCGCAATCAACGGTGTGTCGTCGCTATATAAACTGGAACGTTATCTGCGGACACGAGCGGGCGAGTGCAGCAGAGAACGAATATGTCACGTAATAAAAGTGATGTGATGTCGCACATTTTCGCCTGTACAACTTCGTGCCCTTTTGCTTGCTCGTGATATATTCGAAGGAGCTAGCCAAGTATCTGGTAGAAATTTAGCAGAGTACCCGGGGCTGATAAGAGGATCGCTTATATACACTATTTACACACTAAAGGTAGCGTAATACTAAATGTTGATGGTAGCATCATGGAAGCTTGATGAGAGCTTCTGAGAGCTGATTCAGAGCGTCTCGGTGATCGCATTTTACGCCCTGGTCTTCAAAAAATTTTCTGCAAGAGAAAACAATAGACAGTTTGCAAAAATCTGCAAGTCAGCTTTTCTGTAAGGTTAGTTTTTCAACCAAGAACTCTCGTTCACAGACTGCTTTTCTCGCTCATTTCGTTTTTGCCGTTCCCCTTTTTGAGATCTTGTTAAGCTCGCGTGCCTTCGCTGGAATTTGGAGAGGTGACATTTTGTTGTACTAACGTACTCGAAATGAAAAAGAAAAGCAGTTTGTGAACAAGAGTTTTTGGTTGGAAAACAAACACCACAGCAAAGCCGCCTTGCAGATCACAGTAAAATGACAGACTGCATGTCCATTCAGTTCAGGGCAGTCCAAAGAAATTGTCGTCTTCATCTTCAACCGCCAAATAAGAGGGGTGGGGTAGTGGTTAGAAGAAGGTACCTAATTTCTGCAGCCCAGCAGGGGGCGCAAGGCACACTGAATAAGGATAAAAAAACGAGAGGGAGAAAGAGACAGAAAGTCAAACATTGCATTAATTCTTTCTAAACCCAGGAAAGAGAGAGGATGCACGTTTAGTTCGTCACATGGCGAGAGAGAAACACAACGTAGGTCACAGTGCAATAATACGCACAACACAGCACAATGCAATAACATTGAATTGCACGTGCAGAATAGGGTCTGCAACGCTAGGCAGGCTAGGGCCTGTGGGAATGGAAGACTTGAAAGCACTACAAAGTGTGGGAAACATACCTGACGACAAATCCCAAGCCCTCGGCTAATTGCAGTCATAGGCACGTTACCAGTAAAAAGTTATGGTGTTACAGTTACAGTTACTTAAGGCAAAAAAGTAACTCTTTTACAGTTAGTGTTACATATTTTGTATAAGTAACTTGTTACAGTTACAGTGAAAAAGTAATGTAATCATTTTTCGTTACTGTGTAAAATAAGTAATTCATTACAAAACAAATGATAGATTTTAATGAATGGCGTAGGAAGGCATGCAGGTAATGAAAGTTGCATGTTGCGAAACCCTAGACAAAAAAACCCGGAAGTTGGCCAATATCTTTTGTTCTGTAAGGCTCACTTTGTCACATCAGTTTTTGTGTTGTTGTTTATGCACACTTGGTGACAAGGAAGTTTACTTGCAAAATTCGTTATACCTTAGAATGAGTTGCTTTTCAAAGTTTTCATCAGAAAGCTTGCCCCTCTTGATGGACAAAATGTCGCGTCCATTGCTGAATAGCCGTTCAGTCGGCGCACTGGACGGAATCACCGTATTTCGCTGAATGAAAATCATCTTAATCTTAGGGTACTTCGCCAGCTCGCTGATGTCTGTTCCGGGATTGCTGAGCCATTGTTGCTACTCGGAGCATGACTGGGAGGATTGAGGCAACTGAAAAAACAAGTCGTCTTTGTCGGTTCCTTCGCTGACGGCTGCATTTTCATTGAAACTTGCTTCTATCTAGAGCATAATACTCTTCATCAAGAAGTCGTTACGTCACTGCTTTCTGCGCTTCAGTCATCCAGGAAAGCTTGAACTTCGGATGTACCGCTGTTGCCAGGGCCAGATCGGCATCCTCCAAAACTCCAGAAAACCTGTATTGAAAAAGGTTACAGGAACAATGTATGGCCCTGTTGAAAACATTTCACTTTCATTCATACCATGGACAACCCGTGGCACGAATGCATATGCACCCCTGCGAGAGCACGCGATGAGATAGGACAGCAAGGAGATAGGCATAGGAAATTTCTCACACCTTTTCTTGACTGCGTCCTGAAGACTGCTAGCAAAGGGTGTGCAGTACCAGTACTTAAACGGCGGGAAGGATCGCTGATACCGCAGTAGAGATTGAAGCGTTGGTTGCACGATGTCCATGTACATACATTGTTCCCCTTTTAGTATATCCAGCGCCTTTGCCACAGCGTACATCGCCTAGAAAAATAAAAGATATAGTCAATGCACTTGTCACACCCGGTCCCGTTAATTAGGGAGGCGATCACCGGGCTAATTCCAAGGGCCGAAGTATTGGCCCCCCGAACCGCACCACGAAAGCGTGGACAATTTAGAAGTGGTCCTTTTTGGCGCGCCAGCGGACGCCGGCTGTGGCCCAAAGAACAAGTCAGAGCCGAGAGTTGATAAATAAAACAAATATTATATTCTCAACAATGGCAGGTCGAAAACAATACACAAGAATGTACACTCCACAATAGTTACATACAATACGTCACCAATCAAACAGCGTACTACACAGTACAATCAGTCACACTCAAAACAACGGACACAAACAACGATACGCACTACAATGCAGTCGCATGCATTGAACAACCAAGACACTTAAAGACTAAAGATATATAAAACCTATTCAGTCCATAGTCCTTGGAACAAAAGTCTGAATGATACTCTTCCGAGAATCACTCACTCAAAGTCCAGCGTTGTTGTCGTTCCGCGCCCTCGAAGTTTCTCTTCCAGGAAACCTCGCGTCTTCAATTGGCCACTCTCCAAGCTCCAAACTTCTTCGCCCGAACACGTCGGCTTCACACACGCAGCTTTCGCCACGCGTCTTCGCTCGATAGCGGTAAACACACTCTCTTGCCTGTAGCTCGAGCCTTCACCCCTCAGGTGGAAATCCTCTTCATCTCCTGCTTCGTCCCTACGGACAAAACCTTCGCCGACTACACGGCGAAGGTTTTGTCCGCACTCTGGCGCAATCTTCCGTCTACTCCTGCTCTCTCGTCTCGGCCGCTCGATTAAATACCTTCCGCGCCACATTCCAGAAAGTTCTCGTCATTTCGTCGGCGCGATACGCAGCGAAGGCTGGGGAGAGGCGCGAGACTGTACGGGGGCCGTCCCCGACAGATGACTCAACTCGGTATGACCACGCCTATTTCCTTCTGGAACTTTCCAGTGCTTGCCCGGCCGCCGCTGCGGGGTGAGGAGGTTCGTCGGCGAAGCCACGCTTCCGCGGGGAGAGCGCGCGCCCCGGGGAGCCTTGGATGTTTGTTTTCTTTTTTTTTTCTTTTGACCTCGCGGCGTCTCTTTCGCGCGTTATCGCAAGAATTTGGCGGCGCGCCCATTTTTAGCGCTCGTTCTGTGACAGCACTGCATCATGTTAAACAAATAATCGAAACATACCTTGCAGTATTCATGAATGGACATAGATTCCTCAAGCTGCAATCGTGGCAACGAGAGTGTGTCGAACATTGCGTCCATCCTCCCTCTCGGTACTTCGTTCACCTACTTCATGGTGTTGAACAACGAATTCCATCTCGTTGCATTCGGCACAGGGAGATGCCTTCCCAAGATAGCCTTTATTGCTTCGGCTGCCTGCACAGACTGGCTTTGTTTTCTCCAAAGAGTCTTCAGTTTTGAGAAAACGGTCCTCACCATTTCGCGGTAGGTCCTGTTGTTGTCGGCATTTTCGGCATCCACCGAAGCGACGACGTTTAGGGTGTGCGCGGCACACCTTCTGTGCGGTGGCAAGTGGATATCTTGAGAGGAATCATTGTTCGAGCCACTGTCTAGTACCTCCGTGACGTTATTTGCCACAAAATCTTGGTCCCGTTCAGCTTCTTCAAAGACCCTGTCTCCTAAATAATGAAAATTTCGAACAAGTTAGCGCGGAAATGAGCTGGTAGAGGTTCAACATTTTTATACAGCATCCATATAGTTTGATGGACTAATTGGTTAAGCAGTGTGAAATAAAAATGCCAACAGCTGGACGAAAAAATACGGGACAGGACAGAGCACTCCCTCACCAATAAAACTGTTAGAAAAAGCAAGAAAGGAGTAATGTTAATATCCATTAACAAGTAAAGATAAGCGCGACAACTATGCCTCAGCACACGTATAAATGCACCCAAAAGTTTGCGGAGTGTAGGCTCTACTGCAAATGCGAATTTCTGCTCTGTTAGCGCGTGGCGCTTCTTAAATAGCTGGTAGCTGTGTAGCTTGCAAGGACTATACTACAGGCCGGAATATCTATGTGGAGGTTATGTTCTCAGACAAAGCCAGACTATAGCTTCCTCGGAATCATTCTTCTTTTGTCAGACGAGTGAGGGGTTTGGCAATGTTTGCGAAATTTTTGCCAGTAGTACTTTTCTTGCATCCTCGCGAGCGTGCGAGAAACACCGAGGTGTCCTGCCGTCGGATCGTCGTGCAGGACCCGCAGGACTTCTGGTCGCAGAGCTGAAGGCACCACAAGGAGGTACTTGGTTCCAAGCGGTGAAATGTTTTTCTTTTGGGGTAGACTGTTTCGCATGAAGAACGAAGCAAGTTCCCGCTTGAATACCTTCGAAACTTCGGCGGTCCTGCCTTCGAGATATTATATTAGGGCCTTAAGTTCCGGGTCGGCCCGCTATCGTTCAGCGAAGTCGTGGGTAGTTATAGTTCCCAAGAAGTAGTCGTCTTCCGGGTCGTCGGGCGGCGGTTGGTCGACAGGCGCACGAAAGAGACAGTCGGCGCCGGAGTGTTTCTCGCCAGACTTGTAAACGACAGTAATATCATATTCTTGAATTGTCAGGCTGCATCGTGCGAGGCGAACTGAAGGGTCCTTCACGGCGGCTAGCCGACACAAGGCGTGGTGGTCGCTCACAACTTTGAAGGGCCTGCCGTAGAGGTAGGGCCGAAATTTTGACGTTGCCCAAATGATGGCGAGGCACTCCTTTTTTGTTGTGGAATATTTGGCTTCTGCTTTGGATAGCGATCGGCTGGCCAAACTAAAAACCCTTTCAAGTCCGTCAGCCCTCTGCACAAGAGCGGTGCCAAGACCTACGCTGCTTGCGTCAGTGCGTATTTCTGTCTCGGCAAATTCGTCAAAATGGCCAAGCAATGAAGGCGTCTGGAGGCGATGTTTTAACTCTAGCAGGGAAGCATTCCTCCTGATCAATGAAAATATTAGAATAAAGGGTTCTCAGTGCCTGGCAGAAGTACATAAAGAGGACAGAAAGACTGCTTCGAAATTTTGGAATTATCTAAAATAACTTAGAAATGAAACAAGCGTAGAGCAGATGTTTTTAACTACAGCTCAAGGTGCTAGGCTAGAAGGAGACGAAGCTATTGAATATATTAGAACAAGGGTGACAGAAAATTTTCAACAAAGAAGTGCCTTATGCACCAGAATAGACAAGGATGGATCAAGTGGGGCAATGACTCCATTTTCACAACGAGAGTGGGAAAGGGCTGAGAAGAGGGTTCCAATTAGTAGATCGACAGGGCCAGATGGCATTCCAATTATGCTGATAAAGACATTGGGTCCGAAGTCTAAACAGACTTTGGGAGAGGCAGTGACCAGAACAATAATCGAAGGTGAAGTCCCCGATGGATGGAAACTTAGCAGGATGAGCATGATCTATAAAGGAAAGGGGGACAAAGCTGGCATAAACAGCTACCGTCGTATAACAGTGACCTCAGTGGTCTACAAGCTGGCGATGCAGATTATAAAGCAAACACTGCAGGCATGGATAGTGGATGAGGCGGTGCTGGGGAACTGCAGAATGGTTTTTAGAAACAGAGGAGGTTGGAAGACAACCTGTTCTCACTGACGCAGTGCATCGAAATTGCAGAAGAGAAACTCGGCCCCCTTTGGCTAGCAATTTTAATATCAAGGGCGCGTACGATAACGGGGTTGAAGATGACTTGTGGGAAATACTGGACACATTAACTGTGGAAGATGGAGTCACTAATCTTTTAAAAGAAATCTATAGAAGTAACAAGGTAGTTATAAAGTGGAAAAAACAGGTATCCAAGTCCACAAAGGTGAAACGGGGGCTTAGGCAGGGGTGTCCTCTGTCACCTTTGTAATTCATGATGTATCTACGAGGATTAGAAGCCAAATCATAGGGAAGTGAACCTGGCTTCAACCTCTCTTTCGTCAAACAAGAAAAACTCATTGATCAGGCACTACCAGCATTATTGTACGCAGATGATATAGTGCTAATGGCCGACAACAAGGAAGATTCGCAGAGATCAACGGATATCTGCGGTAATGAGGGAGATAGGTTTGATATCAGATTCATTAAGGAAAAATCTGCAGTCACGATTTTTATTGATAATGAAGGTTGTGATCTTAGGATACAGGAAGTCACGCTAGAAATAACAGATAAGTACAAATATCTGGGCGTATGGATCAGCAATGGGACCAAGTACCTAAGGGAACACTAAATATACGTGACGACTAAAGGTAACAAGAATGCAGCAGTGATGAAAAATAGGGCCCTGTGCACATCTGTCTAATGCTATATTGTTTGTTAAGCTGTGCGTGCGGCTGCACCAAACCAGCTTTGTCAGAGTAGGAGGTACAGAAAACTCATGAACTAGATTCAGTGCTTTACCTCTCGTGCGCCTTTTGAAATTAAGGGCGTGGTTTAGAAGATGCCATTGCTGCACCACTGAAACGAATTGCGAAGTGAAGCACTTTGTAAAATGGATCATGGGGTACAGGTGAATCGAAAAATTCCTAAGCACACAAGCGTCTTAGCATTTCACCCCCATTGAAATATGGCCACTGTGGCTGCGATCAAACCTGTGTTGTTGAGCTCAGCAGTGCTCAACAATCTAACAAATAGTGTTACATTTCAACGTTTTTGAAGTGTAGTTTCCATGCTTGTGGCCAATCTACAGCACCCCTCCACAATATGCGTGCCAAAACATTCACAAATACAGCATTGCATGTCTGAGGTTGGAGATGACCGTTGTAGAGGACATTCGGCGGTAGTCATCCTGTCATTGCATGGCAGTCTGGAAAAACATTTAACATCATCATCAGCCTGACTACGTCCACTGCAGGACAAAGGCCTCTTCCATGTTCCGCTTCTTAGCACGGTCCTGTGCTCGCTGCTGCCAATTTATACCCACAAACTTCTTAATCTCCTCTGCCCACCTAACCTTCTGTCTCCCCCTAACCCGCTTCCCTTCTCTTGGAATCCAGTTAGTTACCCTTAACGACCAGCGGTTATCCTGTCTACGCGCTACATGCTGGGCCTATGTCCATTTCTCCTTCTTAATTTCAGCTATGATATCCTTAACCCCCGTTTGGTCCCTAATCCGCTCTGCTCTCTTCTTGTCTCTTAAGGTTGCGACTACCATTTTTTTTCCATTGCACGCTGTGTCGTCCTGAATTTAAGCTGAACCCTCTTTGTAAGGCTCCAGGTTTCTGCTCCGTGGCTAAGTACGAGCAAGATACAGCTAAATACATCACCAATTATCAATGCATCAAATTAATGCATAAAATTTTAAAGTAAACAAATAAACTCAGTTAACTAGTAAACATCAGTACTTTACTCAATATGTAATCGTATCTTATAACACGTGTATCACTCAGGACTGCTTCTTCACAAGGCAAGTCATGTAGCAGGTTTCTTGCGAATTGTACACAGCTGCTTCCATGTCAGGTGGGCCAGGAGGCTGTGGCAGAAAAAGAAGTATTTCTGATTAATGTGACGCTTTCTTTGCCACACTATAGCAAAACAACACCCGTAACTATGTGATGTTTCTCAAATGCGACCGCGGTAAACCATTAACTCGTAGGCTTTTTGAACTAATGTATGGGCTCGATACGAAGACATATGCGAGGCGACAGTGATGTCGTTGCCTTCTTTTATCGCAACTGTCTGGTCTGTGTTATGTGGCAATATATATTCAGAATGAACTATTGAGTCAGCGACTCGTTCCCACATCAAGCCACGCTGCAAGTAACGCAATTTTCCGGTGACAGATTGAGACGTTAATCAATTTTCAAATGCAATATTGTAATGCGCTGCCACCGTATGACGCCTAAGCAGTCGTTGGCAAAAAAACTGCATATGTTGAAATGAACTAACTAGTCCAGCAAGCAACCGTCCTTTGAAAACTGAAGTGGTTTCTCCTCACCGACACGGGCTTTCATGGAATGTTCATACGATGAAAGCATGAACGGTCGCTTCGTTTCGCGGGAGTCACTTGAATCGCCCACGCGAAAGCATTTGAACGAGTCAAAATAAACAGAACTAGAAAGAGTGTGTCGGTCGGCAGAGGCTCGACATATTTACAGCGAAACGAAACAGGGCGAGACGCATCCGAACGTACCGTGAGCCGTTCTGACCCACCATTCTCCAAAAGCCATAGCTTTGTACGGATCCAAGCCAAATTGGGTGAACGTTGAAAATAGCATTTGCGCTATTATTCAGCGGGTCGTAGCTACAGTGGCTAGAATTGGAAGGTGACGCCAACGGGAGCTTGGCGCCGCTTCTCCATTTCGAGCAGCGCGGCGGTGGCGCTGTCGACGGAATGGTGATGCTAGTTACGCGCGCTGTGCCTTGAGCGCGCGGACCTTTTGAAGATGCACGATTCAGATAAATTGGCTATTCAGATAACTCACTGTGACTATGGCTGATAGAACGCCATTTGAAGCATTAAAAGAAATTGGCTACCGCTGCGAGACTGCTGCGACGTTGAATCTGCATGACTAAAAGCTTTCCTTCACATATCCTTGCAATTTTTGGAGTGTAAGGCGGTGACTTTCTTTAAAAAAATATTACCCAAGCTCTGGGGGAGAAAAATAAAACAAATATTTATTGCACACCATATTATTGTAATATCTATTGCACATCATAGACTACAGGGTAAAATAATGAAAAAATACCCACATTTACATACGTTCGGGAGTAGTTAAATAAAAAATTACGGCATATTCACGGAGTGAATGATGATGAATGGGCGAAGCTCCGGAGGGATTCATCGGTAAACTGTGAATCTTCCGTGTAATTCGCTCAGTCGATCATCATGTAAAGACGTGAGAAACGCTGTGTGTATATACACAAATCAACTTTTATTTGTTCTTAGACGATGGATGGCTTGCGATGTCCCTTGCCTCGCGCGCTCGCACATCGGGATTCTGTCTGCGAGCGCGCGCTGCTGCCGCCTTGTGCTCTCTCCGCTGTGCAGCCTTATCCATCCGGCGACTCCGAGCGCGCGCCAACAGCGGACGGATTTTATTACAACGCTCCCCCTAGCGTACGTCGCCGCACTAAATCGAACGATTGCCTTCCACCAATGACACGCGCCATATGTGACATCATTCCTATTTTATAAGATCTCGCGTCTTTCATCAACTACAAGTACCGCTTTCTAGTTTATAACATCTTGCATCTTTTCATCATCAGCTACAAGTACCACCATTTAGTAAACACTACAAGAACTAAACGAGAGGTGGCTACATACAGGAGACGGTAGCGCCATCTAATGAACACTGCAAGAACTAAACTAGAGGTGGCTACATACAGGGGACGGTACCGCCATCTAGTGAACACTGCAAGAACTAAACTAGAGGTGGCTACATACAGGCTACAGGGGACGCACAGCCCACGCCCTAAGGAGCTTCGCCACTAAAACATTGAAACATTGCCCACAGACTTGGCACTAAGTAATGAGAGGCATACAATCATTTTTCACTCTGCAAAAAAAACCAATGGAGCTTAAGGTCACAATATCAAACTGAGAGCACACGTCTAGGCTTCAACAATTTCATTCTTTCCTGCTTAGCGTTTCGCTTGCTGTTCTGAGTTTTGACATGAAAGTGGAGCCTATAGTAAGAACATAGAACTTGATAATTTTGTTTGTGAGGCACATCCTTTGGTCAGGACAGCAAACAAGTGTAAGCTTTCTTGGCTGCAAGAAGGAAACCAAGTCCATGATGCTGTCTGGCTTGACTTCTATCACACTGAAGCAGTGGGTAAAAGTGTTGTCGAGAGTGGTCACGAGTTCATTGAAGTTTGCTTCATTGTCGCTTGAAGTTTGTTTTCATTTGATGTCGTTAGCACATACCTGTCAAAAGTCAACTTGTCACAATCTAGTGTGCATACTGTAAACACCGTGGCAATGTCGGCTCCAGCAATTAGATGCTGAGCCCAGTAAGCGCTGGGAAGACACACTTGCGGACGCCTGGAATTGCAGGCACATTCGGAACAGGTACTTGGTGACTGTCGCTTTCTTTTTTTTCTTCTTTTATTTAATAATACTGTCAACCCTCACTTGAGGGTCATAACAGGGAGGGAGTACAATATAAGTACCAACAGAACACCTAAAAAAGTCACGAAGCAATAAACACAGGAAAACGGAATGGGCAGTACTTCAACCAAGACCAAAATAAGCATCAATTTCTCTGTCAAACGTTTGCACATCGGTACTATTATTAACATGTTGGGGTAAAGAATTCCATTGTTCCATATCATCCGGGAAAAATGACCACCGAAAGATGTCAGTGCGAGCGCTGAAAGGTTCAATGGGGGCATCATGATTCAATCTAGTGTTACGTTTTCCGGGAAGGCGTATGTACTCGTCTTTAGGTATTTTGAATATCCCTTGCATTATACGAAAAAATGTTTTAAGTTTTTGTTTCCGTCTTCGAATTTCCAGTGATTCTAAATTGCAAGAATTTAGCACATCAGTTACTGAATCCCGCCTTCTATATCTAGAGCACACAAACCGAGCTGCACGCCTCTGAATACGTTCTCACTTGGTGACCAAGTGTTTCTGGTGAGGGCTCCAAACCACAGAGGCGTATTCCAGTCTAGGTCTAATATATGTGTGGTATGCAAGCAGCTTTACGTGTTTCGGTGTTTTATGCATCTTTGCTCCTAGAAAACACAGTTTTTTAAATGACTCAGAACAAACCGATTCAATGTGACGGTGCCAAGTTAGGTTGTTCGTAATTGTCACCTCTAAGTATTCAAAATGGGGCATTTTACTGAGTTTATTGCTCCCGATGTTGTACTGGAAATTGAGAACATTTTTCTTGTTGGTAATGTGTACATATGTTTTTTTAAACTAATTTGCATATCCCATTCGCAACACCACAATTCGAAATCTTCAAGGCACTTATTCAACTCGAGTTGATCATCAGTACAGCTTACAGGCATATAAATCAAACAATCATCAGCATAAAGTTTCATCTTAACAGGTGGCTTTACAATAGTACTTATATCATTTATGTACAACAAAAACAACAGCGGGCCAAGCACGGACCCTTGAGGCACACCTGAAAACACATCTAGCGTAGCTGAAAAAGAACCGTCAATCCTCACTGCTTGCTTGCGTTTACTCAGGTAGGCGCCAATCCAATTTAAAATTTCATCACTGAATCCCATTTTACTCAGTTTAAAAAGCAGTTTAGTGTGATTTACAACATCAAAGGCTTTAGCAAAATCAATACAAATTACATCAACTTGTTTGCGATCGTCTATAGCCGAGCTGAAATCATGAATTGTTTGAATCAATTGCGTCACTGTGGAATTGCCACTTCTAAATCCATGCTGACAGTCATTAAGTAATTGATTAACCTCCAAGTGAACCATGATATGCTTTGCTATTATATGCTCTAAGACTTCGCATCAAACAGACGTCAGTAACACAGGACGATAGTTGCTAATAATTATTCGGTTGCCGGCTTTAAACAAAGGTATGATAATTGTGCAGAGCCAGTCCTGTGGAATAGTGTGAGTTTCTAAAGATTTTTTGAAGATAATAACAAGGAAGAACAATACCCATTCTGCGTATCCTTTCAGAAAAGCAGTTGGTATCTTGTCCGGGCCGCTAGCCTTCTTTGCATCCAGATTTAGTAACCGAGAAATTACACCTTCTTTATCAAACAATAAGGGTTTCATGGGACATGCGTATGAATAATGCAAGTTGCTATCACCGCGCACATCTGACGGCATCGTGAACACGGACTGGAAAAACCTGTTAAACTCGTATGCTATCTCAGTCTTTTGCGTCACTGTTCTCGAACCGGCAGTGATCTGTTCAGTTTTTTTTCTTTTCTGCCGCTCATATAAAGCCAAAACTTCTCAGGCGCACTCTTCAGAAATTCTGCGAGGGTATGTTTGAAAGACTTACTCTTTGATTCGGACAAGGCTTCTTTTAGGGTTTTACGAGCTTGAGATAATTCAGTAGTGTTCCTCCCTTTTTCCGTAGTCTTTTAATTTTTCTTTTTATGTGAAGTATATTCCTGGTTATCCATGGGCTGCGTTGTTTTACCTTTTTAAGACGAGACGGGATGAATCTCTGTACACAGGTGTCCATAAATGCCTTAAATCGATTCCACAATGTCTCAACGGACTCGTATTCTGAGGCAGACTGAAATTCGTCAAAGGCGACTTCTAAAAAATCTACAATAGAAGTGTCGTCCGCTTCTGCAAAATTTTTAACTTTTAAACGCGAAACAGGCTTTGGACGGTCACTTTTCTCTGTGGCAATTTTCATAACAACTAGCCGGTGGTCTGATATGCCCGCTTCCACTGACACCATGTAGCCATCCAACTGGCTTGTTACGAACACAAGGTCGAGCAATGACTTCGTTTCTGTGGTTATTCTAGTGGCTTCCTTCACGATTTGTGTAAGATTGTGTGAAAACAATATCTTTAATAATTTATCTCCGCTTGAAATTTCGATATTACCAGGCATCAGGGTTTCCCAGTTAATATGGGTAGGGTTAAGATCACCAGCCATTATCATCTGTGTGCTATCGTTTATATTGTTGCAAAGAAAAGTATTTAGATCATCTAAAAATTCAGGCGATGTACAGGGGGGTCTATAAACGGCTCCGATTAAGTATACCAGGTTTTTGTAAGTTATCTTACACTATACGGACTCCTGTAACTAGCAATCAATTAGTGCTGCCCGAATTGAATATTTCTCGACAATCGCAACGCCACCCTCTCGGGAATCTCGGTCCCACCTGAACATGGTGCATCCTACGGGAACAATGCAGTCGCTTGATACAGGGCTGCTGAGCCATGCTTCTGTTATAATTATTACGTGAGGAGACCGTGATAATATCAGACACTTTAGATCTGTTACTTTGTTTGTGATGCTACGAGCATTTAACAGGATGACAGTTAGCTATGATGTGCTGTACGAGCCAGCTGTCTCCTCGCAAGCAGCCGCGCTTGGTTCCTGACATCGAATTTTCGATGGCAGGCCGCAAGTGCATGTTCTTGACGTCCTTTTCTTCGGCACTTTCTTTGAAAGATACGCAAGAACATTTGGGAATATGGTCGGCACCACATCAGATTTCAGCACCGGTTTCCCTCGGGGAATCTGAACAGTTTCACCGTTTATCACGTGCGTGTAAAAACGCTCAATAAAATGCTCGTCGAAATGAAGCTCACAGAGCGCCGACTTCGCGTCCAACGACTTGTCGGCGCGGGGTACGGCTCGTCGCCAGGCTTCGAAGGGGGCAGGGTCTTTGGAAACAGAGAAGAAAGAAGCACGCTGACCTTGCTCCCTCGATGACACATAGCCGCTCGTGCAGCTAGGAGCGAAGCAGTGGCGTTGCCTCGCTTTCGTTGTGCTGGAGTTCATCCTAAGTTCTTCACTCACACTGTCGTGTCAGCAACTACATACATTTTGCCAAAAGTGAGACAACAACGCGGAAATTGCACACGCCCAGACACACTTTCAGAGGCAAACCGGTGAGCCCAGAGGCGAGCCGACAAGAGGACGTGGAGCATGCGCTTTGCCCGCATCACTATGCCGACAGCAGCACCGTGCTGGCCGTCGTGGCGGCGCTTGAAAAGGGGGATCACGCGCGCTCGGCGAATGCGCCTTCTGCCACCGGGTGGCACGAACTTTTTGAGAGCCAAAACACTCGGTTCACCCAATAGCCGCTTAAAATCGGCTTGACTTGGCTTAGAACGTATAAATAGACGGCGACCGAATCGCTTTGTTGGACATTTTTTGGGGACGCTTAGGTGGTGAAAACGAAAGGTCTACCGTAAGGTTCCTCAGTAACTTGTGAGGATCTTTACCGTGCGGTGGTTATTTCTCCGTGGTCTTTGCTTGGCCGGGAGCTGCATGCATTCGCGAGAACCGCCTCTGCGCATGGATACGTGTTCTCGTTCTCTAATACTGTCTATAAGCAATGTGGTAACGACCTGCCCGAGCATGAACACCGTGTGTTATGCTATTTGTGGATGTATGCCGTACATGTATGCCTGGTAAGAGCGTGTGTTGCGTAAGGATCGATGTGTGGCTTGGGTGAAACGTATGCTTGTGCCAAAACTTTTATTGAAGCTTCGACTTGCGTAACTGCGTGAGACAGATACTAAATGCACAAGTTGCAAGCGATAGAATATTAGCACGCGTTCACACGAAGTTATTTTCCAAGTCGCTTGAATATGCTGTCGCCGATTACGATAATCGGTTTTTAGATGCGGAAGCATCTTATACTCGCGCCTTGTAGTGCGTCGTCCGCGCCGTCCGCGCCGTCCGCACCGCTTCTCGAACATTCGACAGCTGACGCGCGCGCATGCGCCGTCGCGCCGTCGCCCACTCTTCCACCATCTGTGCATCCTTTCCTCCTCTATACACCGCGCGTGCTTCACTCCTCCACCATCTGTGCACCCTTCCTCCTCTACACACCGCGTTCGACATCTACAATTCTCCTGATTCTCCAGTGGACGCGCATGTGGCGTCGCGCTTCGAGAACATTCAACAGCTGACAGTGCATGCGCCGTCGAGCTGTATATATACTCAAGGTCGGCGCTCGCTCGCTCAGTTGCCGCTCGTCGGTTGGTTTGTACGGCGCGTCGACGTCCAAGGTCACGGTGAAATGAATTCCAACGAATCCACAAACACAATGATCGACGTCCCTTCGACCAGCGCCGCCCTTTCGCATACGTGTGTACGTGTTCACTCATGTAACACCCCCTCCTACAACCACGTTAACCAATTTAGCCATCGACCCAAGTAAGTCGCAATTTAACACCCCATTTCACAACCCCGTTAACCAATTTAGCCATCGACCCAAGTAAGTCGCACTTTAACACCCCGTTAACCAATTATATGCTCCGCATCCTCCTCAGTGTTCCCCCGAGGGAAGCTGCGGGCAATTTTCTTATGCTATGTCTGTTCTTGTTGGTGTATACAAAGAAAGAAAGGAAATAAAATTGAAAATATTGCCACTAGTACAATTTCTGAAAGTATTATTTTCATAGATGCTGGCAGGCTTGTATGTGCCGCTGTTTTGAAGAGGACGAAGATGCACGTGCAGAGAAAAACGATAAAGTCGTATTGCCGTTGTTCGAATCAGTTTGACGTCCTTGTGTTCCCTTATCTAATGGTTACAATTACGTTGTAACGTGACAACTGGTGGAGGTGCTGGGTTATAGTCTATGCACTGTTACCTCGAGAAAGATCTCGGCCCCAACATTGACGTCTTGGTAGAAACAGCCAACCTTCGACGCAGCCGGCGGCAACTAGGCCTACCACCCCAATTCAGCCCTCTTCCGGAACACTCCAGAACCATGGCATATGCGACAACTGCAAGCCAGACTGAACAGACCGTGACTCTGCCAGCTCCATGGCTACCAGCCCCTCGAACCCCAAAGCCCTTCCATGGGGAGCCCTATGAAGACGTTGAAGACAGGCTGGACCACTACGAACGAGTCGCCGTCGCCAAAGAATGGGACGAGCACCGTAAACTGTGGTATGTCTATTTTTACCTGGAGTATTCAGCGCGAATTCAGTTCGAGAACCACGAGGTCGCCCTGACAACCTGGCCGGTGTTTTGCACTCAGCTGTGGAACACGTATGGTAGCGCCTACAAGAAAAAAATAAGCCGAACGTCTCCTCAATTCTCGCAATCAAACACCCAATGAAAGCGTGGTCATGTTCGTTGAGGAGATGTCTAGTCTGTTCCATCGAGCGGATTCTGCAATGATGGAAGACAAAAAGGTACGCATTCTGATGTGGGGTGTCAAGAAGCAGCTGTTTGCAGGACTTTTACGAAACCCACCAGCTACCGTGGCAGAATTCCACCGTGAAGCGACGACAATGGAGCGAATGCTAAGACAGCGGTCTTCGCAGTAGGAGCGGTGCGACAACCTTGCATGTCTGTCAGCACCCTTGGTAACACCCGATGTCACGAGCGTGAGAGATCTTGCTGAGCTAGTCCGTAGCATTGTACGCGACGAGCTGCAAAAGCTTCACGCAGTGTCTTCACAGCCTCAAGTGGCTGCTCTGACAGACATCTTCCGTGAAGAGGTGCGGCAGCTGGTACGACCATTAGTGCCACCTCCAACCGAAGCTCCTCTGCTAACTTTCGCGGAACCTGTACGCACTCCTGCACCGGCACCCAGCTATTTCCCCCGACCGACTAGCCTGCAGATGCCGCAGCACTTTTCGGGCCTGCCACACTATAAAAACCAACAACCGACTTGTCTGCAGGTGCCGCAGTACTTCTCGGGCCCGCCACACCATGAGAATCCGCGACCTAAATTCAGGAAATCTAGCGTGTGGCGCGCTTCCAACAATCGGCCACAATGCTATCACTGTGGTGAGCCAGGTCACTTGTACTGGGAGTGCTCGTACAGACAGATGGGCCTACCTGGATTTCGGCCAGACGCTCGTCGGCCCAGGGACGGGGAACGACCCCACGCCATCACAGAATACTTAGCAAGTCTACCGTCTCCGAATCTTTAGCGACGCCAATCACGCTCTCCGTCTCCTCGATGCTCTACGTCCGCGAATCAATACTTTACTTACGCCGATGTTGTTGCGGGACGATCCGCTAGGTTCCCAAGTCCACGCCGGGGTAACTAGAATCAGCGGCTTCCGGGGCTGGAACCGCTGTTAAGCTATCGTCAAAACAGCCTCCTCCGACCCGTCCGCCGACCTTCGACGATTATTTTCAGCCGACACGTCACATCGGGGACGAACCCGTTTCTGCTGACATTGCCGTCCTTGTCGACAACCGTCCAGTGACTACTCTGGTTCACACCGGCGCCGACTACTCAGTTATCAGCGCTGAACTTGTGACTGAACTCAGGAAAGTCACGACTCCTTGGGGACATGTACCAAACCTTCGGACAGCAGGTGGTCATCTCTTGACACCAATCGGGAGATACACCGCAAGGCTGCAAATCTGTGAGTTGACGTTCGTTGCTTCTTTCGTTGTGCTTCCCGAATGCTCCCGGAAAGATATCCTTGGGATGGATTTCCTTCGCGAGCACGGCGCTGTTATAAATTTTCGAGACTGCCTCGTAACGTTTGCTGACGACTAAGACACGAAGCCTAGAGATACCGATCTACAGAAGACTGTGCTTCACATTGTCGATGACACCGTCACACTTCCGCCACACACCAGTATGTTCGTTACTGTACAGGGTGACATAGACCATGACGGTAGCGGTATCGCTGAAGCCAACCTTTAGGTGCTCTTGTCTCAGCAACTCTGCATTGCCCGCGGCATAATTCAATTTAAACGTGGGACGACTGAGTTGTTGGTCACCAATTTAAATGGAGCATACCAACATTTGGCCAAGCGAACAACTATCGCTCATTTCGAAGCCCTTGACGATGAAGCGTGTACGACGATAGCTCCAATTTCTGAAGCCGTTGAAAGTGACACCATGGTAGCCGATACAGTCGATGTCAATCCGAAGCTGTCATGTGCGCAGAAAGAGCAAATCCGCTGTATCCTCCGCATGTTTAGCGACTGTTTCGCGTCTACATCTAAGACAAAACAAACGCCAACCGTAAATCACTGCATTGTCACTGACCATGCTGAGCGACCCATACGTCAGCATGTCTACTGAGTATCACAAAAGGAACAAGAGGCAATACGTTCTCAAGTGAGGCACATGCTCGGAGATGGCGTAATCCAACCCTCGAACAGTCCATGGTCATACCCCGTCGTACTAGTAAAAAAGAAGGACGGCACTCTCCAATTTTGCGTCGATTACCGCAAACTCAACAAAGTCACAAAGAAAGACGTTTATCCGCTTCCGCGCATCTACAACTCACTAGACCGCTTCTGACGCGCCCGATACTTCTCCTCTGTGGATTTACGCAGTGGCTACTAGCAGATCGAAGTTGATGAACGCGATCGAGAGAAAACAGCATTCATAACGCCTGATGGTTTGTACGAATTCAAGGTGCTGCCTTTCGGTCTGTGTTCTGCCCCTGCGACATTCCAGAGGATGATGAATACAGTGCTCTCCTGTCTCAAGTGGGAAGCATGCCTTGTTTACTTAGACGACGTTGTCGTCTTCTCCCAAATGTTTGAGCAGCACTTGCAGCGACTTAGATCTGTGTTTGCAACAATTCGCACGGCAGGCCTATCACTGACACCAAAAAAATGTCATTTTGGTTACAACGAATCTAAAGTGCCCCGGCCACCTTGTTAGCCCTTATGATATTCGGCCGGACTCTGACAAAACATTGGCTGTCACAGATTTTACACCACCTGCCAACAAACGTGATGTGCTTCGATTTTTAGGCCACTGCGCATACTACAGACGCTTTGTGCAAAATTTTCTAAACATTGCCGAACCCCTCACTCGTCTCACAAAAGAAGATGTTCCCTTCGTGTGGGGCCCTGAGCAAACACGCGCTTTCTCCGAGCTCCAGCAGCGTCTCCAGTCTGAGCGCTTACTCGTGCACTATGACGAATATGCCGACACTGAACTACACACAGACGCCAGTATCATCTGCCTTGTGCAATCCTCGTCCAGCGGCAAGGCGCCGTCGAACGCTCTATTGCTTATGCGAGCCGGATTTTATTATCTGCGGAGGCGAATTACACAACCACTGAAAAGGAGTACCTAGCTGTTGTCTGGGCAATAGCTAAATTCAGACCGTACCTGTATGGTCGCCCGTCCAGAGTTGTTACCGATCATCTTGCGCTCTGCTGGTTGGCGAACCTTAAAGACCCTTCCGGACGTCTGGCCAGGTGGAGCTTACGCCTTCAGAAGTTCGATTTGACAGTCGTGTACAAGTCTGGCCGGAAGCATACTGACGCAGACTGCCTTTCCCGAGCTCGTCTTAAGACAGCGTCAGGTAATCACGACCTCGACAGCCGTAGTCTCTGCGCCGTTAGTGTATTCGACTTGGCTGAACAGCAGAAGAACGATTCAGTGCTTCGACGATTCATGGAATATCTCCAAGGCCGTACGCCGCATCCACCACCAGCCTTCGCCCGCTCGCAATCATCCTTCTACGTTCGCAGAAATATCCTCTATAAAAAAACTTCGACCATTACGCGACTGAGTACCTGCTCGTCGTCCCGCCAGCGTTACGAGCCGATGTCTCGTCCGCCTGTCCCGATGAGCCTTCCTCAGGCCACTTAGTATTCACACATACCTTGGCCCGGATTCACCAACACTATTACTGGCCTAAGCTCAATCGAGACGTGAAGCATTACGTGAAGACGTGTCACGAGTGCCAGCACCATAAAGCACCACATCAGTGCCCAGCCGGCTTTTTGAAGCCCGTCACTCCTCCGGCACAACCGTTCCAACAAATTGGCATGGATCTACTCGGACCTTCTCCCAAGTCTCGTGACGGCAACCGCTGGATTGTAGTCGCTACTGATTACATGACGCCCGACTGCTAAAAGGAGGCATTACAACGTGGCACCACCATTGAGACTGCCCACTTTTTTTATGAAGAACATCGTCCTCCAACATGGAGCACCAGCAGTTGTCATAACTGATCGCGGGCACAGCTTTTACCGCCCGGATGATACAAGGCGCCATGCAGCTTAGCGGCCTAGTACATCGAAAAACTACTGCATACCACCCACAAAGCAACGGTCTTACAGAGCGACTAAACAAGACGATCGCCGACATGCTATCCATGTACGTTGACCAAGACCACAAAAAACTGGGATAACATCCTCCCCTCCGTCACGTTCGCTTACAACACCGCTGAGCAAGAAACAACTGGTTCACACCATTCTGGCTGCTTCATGGCAGGGAGGTAACTACAATGCTGAATGCCGTGGTTCTACCAGGCAGACGCCAGATTAGTGTCAAGACGAAGCAATTTATCAGACTGGCAGACGCAGCTCGTAAGCTTGCAGTCGAACGAATCCACAAGCAACAATGCATCGACTCGCTACGCTACAACGCTCGTCGTCGCGATGTCCCTTACCAACCCGGAGAACAAGTATAGTTGTGGACTCCCATTCGACAACGGGGCCGGTCGGAAAAGTTGTTACGCCGCTATTTTGGTCCCTTTAGAGTTCTCCGCCGTCTCAGCGAAGTAAACTACGAGGTTCTTCACGAAGACATGGCTCGTAAATCCCACCGTTCACAACAGCCACAGGTCGTCCATGTTTCAACGATGAAACTATTTTACCAACGCTGACTATTCGTCAAACTTCCTTGAGTAGACTTACAGTTATTGTGAACCCCCCCTTGTGTACTGCTTATCGTATGTCTTTTCTTTTAATCTGGAAATTATGTTGTGACATCGGGACGATGTTCTTTGCGAAGGGGGTAATGCCACTAGTACAAGTTCTGAAAATATTATTTCCATAGATGCTGGCAGGCTTGTATGTGCCGCTGTTCTGAAGAGGACGAAGATGGGCGTGCAGAGAAAAACGCTAAAGTTGTATTGCCGTTGTTCGAATCAGTTTGACGTCCTTGTGTGCCTAATTCTAATGATTACAGTTACGTTGTAACGTGACATTATGCTGGGAGCACAATAAATCTCTGCTTAAAATTACCACCTTAAGCGTCTTCTTAAAATTGAACACTGCCGCAAGGTAGTCGTGAATTGCGGTAAAGCATACGTATTGCGCGCGCTCGTGTGTAAATTGGAAATGTGGCACTGACATTGGGCCTCGTCTGTGCACCTAAATTGTACACGCGCTATCCTCTGTCTCATCAGTGACGATGTGGCAGTCAGTATCGTCATCATCTTCAGCTTGTGTAACAAGCCCAGAACAATTTACCTGGTAAAATACATTTTGTGGCAGGCAATTCGCAAGGCATTCAGATTTTAGTTCATTGCAGGATTAATTCAAAATTGTTGCATGACACCTTCAAATACACAAAACACGCATATGAGAGGCTTCAGTCGTACTTCAAAATTTGTGCCATGCCTCAAATTGAAAATGATTATAAAGGAAATATTTACTAAGGCTGGGTGTAGATTACCATTCACAATTCAATTACCATTCATATTTTAGAAAATTAGAAAATATGTAGCTCATGTTTTCCTATCAAGTAACACGAAAATAACTGTTAAAGAATGGTCTACGATTACACGCACAGTTTGCAAGAAATAAATCTTTGAAACCTATGTCGTGCCAGAACTAAGAGCAAGGTGGTTCGAGGAAACTGGTTATGACCCGACACACTAGCGCATGTTTGAACGTCTTACGTGGGATGCTTGTTGGCAAAGTGTGGTGCTAATTAAGTAAGTGCCTGCAGGGATCTGCACCAAGAGGCAAAACCTGCTACATCTTTTTTCAAAAATTTCATTATTTGTGTCAAGCCTGCGTGCACTCTTCGTTGTGGTATTCTCTCAGGAAGCAAGTGTGCGCACCTAAATTGCGCTTGAAATTCATACGTTACCCCTGCGATTTGGAGATGTCATCACAGTGGACATGAACGTGCAATGTAGTTGAAAACGTTGCTGGGCACAAACGTTCTTAACAATTTGAACCCGCTTATACTACAAAAGTTACCACGTGACTTCAGTCAAATAATTTATAACTGTTGTGGTTACTGTCAGATAAAAGTAATAATGAGCTAGTTGTGCTTGGACAACAGTTTTGCTTGACTGACTGTATTAAAATACAGTATTTTGGTATCTGCATATAGAACTGACCATACAGTTAATTTTTTTATTTGTGGTCCCATTTGTTACAGTTTACTTTCAAAATGTTTCATACAGGGTGGTTAGGTTTCAAGTCCATACAGTGGGCAAATTTCATAAGCAGTATCGCATGCTGTACAATCACTCTTACTTCTCCTAGAAAGCATGGTGTTCCACTATTCCGGTATGTCTCAGCTGGGCTTCTCAACCTTGACGACTGTACATGTCAAACAGTTTGCCAAGTTTAACTATTTACTCCCCCATAACTCTAAATTTTCTCTAGCCATAATAAATAATGGGCAGTAAGAACCAGTTACAAAACCCTTTTTATGAAGTGCTTATCAATCAGGAACCTAACTATTCTGCGCATAAACGATGACAGAAAACACTTGTCCACACATTAAATTATTAGTTTGTACTAATAAAAGCTTTAATATAATCAGACCTCTTTCTTTGGAAAGTAAATACAATGCTTAAAAATTCTAACCAGTCCGTGCTCCAATATTGTAGCTAAACTATCACTGAAAGCCAGAGTCATTTACAAATACCATGTGAATTCTCGGAAAGTGCTATGTAGCTTGATATAAATTGGGCTTGTCTGCAGAATAGCAAAAAGCCTACGTTTATGTTGAGCAGAAGTCCAAGGGAACATGCATGCATATGTTCATGGACTAGTTCCGTGTGACCTGTGGTGCAACAGCTTTAGCTTGAAAGCGTCAGACAGCTTTTATGCTGCTCCAAAGAGATTTTAGTTGCTGCAAAAACTCCGAAAATGCCTTTCATTAGTCACATCTCTGTGCTTGTTTAGTCTTTAAAAAAACTGGTTTGAAGGGAATGCTAAAAATTTTTTGAAGAGGTGAGCAGCAGAGAGCATTACATTATTAATGTCTCCAGTTTTGTTAGGTTAGCACTAAGGCTTGCAGGTGTGTTAAATGAGCATGGTCACTTGAGTAATACCTCAAAGGTCAATAATTATAGGGTGGACAGCACGGTATGCATGAAACAGGATTATGCAAATTGCATAAATTAACATAATGAAGTTGTCAAGAAGACTTTGTTAACAGTACATTTACAGTCTTTATGCAGAATTTGCTTTCTAGCAGGGTGAACTTAATTTTGCTGATGCTTTGGATTGCATCATTGCAGTTCATAAGCACTGGTTTTGTGCACTGCACGTGATGATCTTGTTTTTTCAAGGATCGTGTACTGAATAAAACGTATAGCATCAAGAAACTTACATGCTGTCTTAAGGCGTAGTCAGGCTCACCATAGAGTTAATTGGTGACACTTTAGTGAGTTAAATGTTGGAGGTCTGTGTACATAACATCATAGTAATCTTGTAATGCTGTAGCTTTATTTGTGTAACGAGTGAAGCTTCTTTTCCTGTTAAAATTTTCTGCCAAGCAAACAAGTTCCAATAGCAGGATTGGCCCTTGGGTAAAGCCGGTGGTAAGAGTGAGCTTATTCACAAGCCCTTCAAGAGCACCCACTGAAGGAACTAGTACCTATAAGGCAAAACTTCCAGTGCACCAAGAAGGGCAAGGGAAGATGGTGCAGGTTAACATTTAAGGAGGGTATCTTCTGGACATCATCCTTCTCCAGCCACAAGCTTGTATGGCCAATGTTTTGCAGGTATAAATGTTGCTTTTCTATTGCAAGATGATGCACCGTATACCTTTTGAGAGTCTCCTCACCACAAGCCCTTACATTAGCGTAAAAATATTCTTTTCCATGGTGCCCTTTTTTTTTGTCCTAAACAGTTGTCTCAAGCAACAATATGGACATTGTGACAGTCAAGCTGGTGCCCACAGAGATGTCTCCAGCCATCACCATGTACACTCCACTCAAAATGTAAGACACTGTAAAATCATAGTCCGGTGTGCGTGTATGGGACCTTGAACATGCAAGCAGTGACCACTTCTCTTGTGTTCTCTGCACTGGTGCATGCTTGTCACTCAACTGTTCAAGATTGTGACAGAAAAATCAGTTCTGGCATAATGTCTCAGAGGTAAGACTGTGTACACCTACAGGAACACCATGGTGGAGCGAGCAGAGGTTCATATGAAACGTTGTAACGAACTGGCAACACCACGGTGATATAAGCACGCTTGCATTAATTTATTACATCAATTTATTGAGGCACACAATGCACCGCTAAGCCTAGCTGTGATCTCTTTTCATTACTGTATACATAGTTTTCCCATTGGTCACAGCACAGGAAGAAAAATTTCTTTGTGGAAGCACCAACCATATTTTAAGCTTGCATGACTCTAATGAAGCACTGTGTGAACAGATATATTGAAAATGTCAGTACTTCATGTCCTATAAATGGTGAACCGGTTGTCACATTTACAATGTGATCCTGCAGGAGCTGTAGCATATACTCTAAGGTAATTTTGCATCAACTATGCCACATATCGTAGTTCAACAATGGTTGTTCATGGGCGATTGGGTGCATAGCTTCAGGGAGGTAATTAAGCTAAAGGGAAAAATTGTAGATGCCTACGCACCACAGGAAAAATGAAAAAGCACAGCGAAAGAGCGTCACTCACAGCTGAACTACAGAAAATATTTACACCGCACCACGCATTCGCATCGTCTAGAATTTCCCCTAATAATGTTATACCAACCTCCCAGCAACAAGTTTTTCCAAAGTAATAAAGTGCAGCAGAATGACACTCGCATAGGACAAGAAACACAGGATGTGATTTAAGTGCCATCTATCTTTATTTGCGCAGGGTGTGTACCAACTTGGAAAAGTCGAGGAATTGGGGCATTGCTGGAAAACTGGGGGAACTTTGGTAAAACCTGGCCAATTCATGGAAACTGATGGCAGTCTGTGCCACTATCACAAAAATATGCATTACCCTTGATCAATACTCAAATGGTCATTCCTTCAACTGCAACTACAGTGAACAGCTAGAAGAGGCCTAAAAAAGGCAATGCATAACTGTTTCTTCTTAGTGTACGAACAAAAAGATACACCGACCAAAATAACACAACGTTTATTGACGTTTGGGCACCCGATATTGTTCTGAACGACAGCCATGAGAAAGGTACATCGAAATTAGGTATGACTAGGTGTGATATAAGCTCCAAAAGTATATGGTCAGCGTTCCATAAATCTTATTGAGGATATGTGCAGCTGTGTGCATGTGCAGGGATTCCAGGTGCCGGCATGATGCAAGCTTGTTTTCTTCAACCAGAACACGAATGCTTGACCAGTCAATTTGAAAGCCTGTATATTCCACATGTTCAGTGAGGCCATTCAAGGACACCCATGATTTGGTGACTTCATATTCGTGTTGTTTAACTCTTTCATTGAAATCAGAGGTCTCATAGACTGACATGTCGTCACACTCGCGGCAGACTACAGTGTAAACAAGACTACGGAAATTTCCGCTCGGCAGCTTGTTCTTCCCATTGACTAAAGCATTCCTTAGCTTTCATCTATTTTGATGTATGTTCTTTGTACATATCACATACCATATCTGACTTTCCAAGCACAGCCTTTCTCACATCGATAAATTTGTGCATATATGTCGTGGCCACAATTTCGGCTTGGCTTGAACGCTCTTTAGTTCGGTGCTTATGTTAGAACTGCCATCACAAGAGGTTTTCTGGGCTATGTCTTGCCTTTTATAATATTACTGCTAATATTATTTTTATTATTGGCGACGCAGCTGCAAACGTTCGCCGCTATGCACTTATTGCAGATATTTCAAGAGTAGCACACTCTCTTCTCATTTCATTTTTTTAAAATTGTGGTAATAAATCCATGAGTATCTTTAGCATTATGTTCATAGAAGAGTACGTTAACGAAGGTAGCACGAAGGTAACCAAAACAAGCAACTTAGCTTCACAAAAAAAAGCCTAGTGGCTTTTTCAGCTTGCCTTCTTGTACATAACATGGTCACTCCTCACAACGGTGTTCATGCTGTCTGAGGCGCATCTGGAAGCTAATTTGCGTGTTTTGGTTGCTGACAAGGAAGGCTTCTTTTTAACTCTAGTTGGCTCTATGTATAATGATAAGGTAGACATTGGTTTGGAAAAAAGCTGAATAAATCATTTTCTGAGCAACTGCAGCCAATCACTTTATTTGAATGGACACGCATCTTCACTTTCACATGTAAAGTCTGGTGTTCCCCAGTGATCAATCCTGGGACTAGTTTTGTTTCTCATTTACATCAACGACATGGGACATGGTTGCTCATCTACTATCAGATTATTTACATAAAACTTCATCACTTATTGAAAAATTGACAGCACCCAAGCTGAAGAGTCATTATAGTTGAACCCTAATAAACTCGCATTTTGTTGTCACCATGGCAAATGCAAATTAACACTTCCAAAACAAAGGCCATGACATTTATAAAATCACATAAAACAGAAATGAGTCAATATGAAATTCGAGCTGTCCCGTTTTAAAAAGTATCCCTGTTTAAATATCTTGGAATTCACTTATCTTCTGACCTATCTTAGAATAAGCGCATCGATATCATAACTAGTGAGGTGTCAAAAGCACTTGGATTTATTAAAAAAAAGCATTTAATTGGTGAACTATACCACTAAAATGCTAGCGTACACTACACTTGTCCGTTCAAAGATAAAATTTGCATCTACCATCTAGAACCCACATCAATCATATCTCATCGATTACCTAGAATCAATACAAAATGAAGCAGCAGGATTTATCACCAAGTAGTATTCTAGCAACTGAAGCACTGCAGATACTACACACTCACTTTCATTAACCCTTCTTGAAAACTCTGACTGTCGTTACTGTTGTTGCATTTTCATACATTTTATCATAATAAATATGCCTTCGTGAAGCTTTGCACAAACGTACCTCATAATAATTTGAAACATATTGATCACTAATTCAAAATACAGCCTTTTTCGGCACGCACAAATATGTATCAACACTCATCATTACTTCGAAGCACACATCACTGGAACACACTGCCGGGCGACATCGCTTGATTCATTGATTATGCCGCTTTTTTAAACCAATTCAATATTTTCTTGGACATATGACTTACCTAACTGTTTCAGTTTGTAAGTGCATGTATGTGCTTATTTTCACTCTTCTTTCATTGTAAATATATTTCCTCCTTAGAGATGATAGTCTTGCTTGGGATACTTCAAGGCAGAAATTTTCGTCTGTCTGTCAGCAAAAGGGCTGAAGTACGACCACATCCAGAGCATCCACCAATATTGCTCAAGTTTCTGCGTTCGTACTTGTACGATTGTCGATAAAAAGTAAATATTGAGCAGATTGCATGCATCAGATTGCATGATTGAGCAGATTGCATGATTGAGCAGATTGCATGCATGAGCAAGATTGCATGCATGCTGCGTGCTCGCTATAACGAAGGCCATCCTTTCGTTTTCTGAGATTACCACCAGATGGCGTTCATGTCTCACACAACACCTCCAGGATCCCATTCACCAATTTTCTCGTGCAAAACATCAAATAAATACTTCATTCTATTCACTCCTTTCAGGCGAAAGACAATAGTCTTTTGACGACATGTTTAGTCAAATATGCAGATACGGAGCCAATTTCTTTTATGGCAATTTTCTGTATATATATTTTTTCACACTATAGCTGTGTCTCTCTTATTGAGTTTTCATTCCTGCCACAATTTTTTTTACCTTTTGCATCTTTGTCTATAGAACTGTATTTTACTTTGTTTACCATTTTATTTTAGAATGGCTATGTTCTGATTTCCAAATTTATTGTATAACTAAAACCCCCTATGTATTGCCCGAATGGGCCTTTAGGACATACCTGATGCAAAAAGCGGGTGACTGAATGAATAAGTTTGTGTCCTGTTACTAAGACTTAATTGATAACGCGTAGCGGCAAGTGTGAAAAAAGCAAAAAGGCAAGAACTTTCAGTTTTTATTTCAGTGAAGATTCATGTTGCCACTAAAAGCTGTTGTTTAGAAAAAGACACTTGGTAAAAAAATGTTTCGGAGTGTCTTCAAAGAAATTTGGTGTGTTTGAAGATTGTGATCCGCTAAGAATTTCCAACACAGAATCTGTCTTCTTATCACTAAGTAAACAACTTTCTTTGTGCCGCAACGCATTCGGTATAGACAAAAAAGATTTATATTATTGTTTGTCCCAATGTGAAAATTTGAAGTGTATAAAGCAGTGCATAAGAGAAGATAACGATGAGTTGTTGTTTCAGTGAAAGTGTGGCATCTCTATTGAGTGGTTTTTAGAGCTCATGCAGGCCATCTAAATTCTACTGTTGTGTCTTGGAAGGGAAACAATTTTGTCCAAAAATCTGGCATCTGCATTCAATCATGAATATACCTTTAATTATTTCTAATTTTCTTGGGTATGTAGACGGGCAGCTGCAAAAGCATTTGAATTAGTTATCATCACACGCTGTTTGATATGTCCATGACTCCTTAGTTCTACTGGACATTAACAATTGCTCTGTACTGGTTGCTAATATAAAGAAAGATGTTAAGGAAAATGGGATGTCGGCATTTGACTTTGGAGTTGCCAAAAATTGATGAGCTACAGTTTCTCGATTTAAGGCAAGCTTTCGTCAAAGATGACATATATAGCAATGCCAACCTAGATTCATAAAGCCAATTCTGAATTTTATATCTGGCCTCTCAAAACCATACAGGGAGCCATTGCATCAACTGTGCTGGGTGCGGCTTTTCAGAAGTTACACGAGCACATTGTGGCGCATGCATTTGATACACAAGTTGCTCGCCCCGCAAATTCTGGCTTTCCGAGTGACGTGATTTGCTCCTTGTGAAAAAAAGCTATTTCAAAGATCAAGCAGTTTCATCATTGTGATTCTAGTGCCACAGGAATTCGCAAGAAAAAGAGGCAGGCAGTTATCCCATACATACAAAGGATAGCACATGGTTTGAAAAATGTTGGTGCTCGTTATGGCATAAACATGTCATTCTCAGCATGCAATAAATTGCATAATGTGTGTACTTTGGTGGATAGAGCGTTATGTCAGCAGCCAAGGAAAGGGAACAAATGTGTCTCCAGTCATGTCCTTAAATATGCTCCTTGCACTGCTGGCGTGGTTTATGGAACTCCACTGTCTTGCGGCTGCGAATGTTTAGGCGAAATGGAGCGTTATATAAACGTGCACTTAAGAGAGCATGAACTAATGCTACCAGATGCTGCAATCTCGTATCATTTGGCAGATCATTGTAGGCCATGTGGATGTGTGCTCAGGGCTGGCCAGAGATGCCCGAAAAAGTATTCTGGAATACAGATATCGAAATGCGTAGTTTGGAAGCATAAAATACAGATACTGAGATAATATTGTAATTGATGTGACAATATATTTCAGAGGTACTTTTGCAAAAAGACAAAAAAAGTATTCCGAAATACAGATACTGAAATACTTTTCTCTATGTCGGGGATAGTTATACTCCATACAGACTTTGTTATGAGCAGCATAATATTTAAAATGGGCAGCGCATTGAAACTTGCAAATGAAATTAATTTATTATATTATCGCCGACCTCCGAGTGCCATTAAGGCATTACAAAAGATGCTTATACTCCATATAATCAGTGTTCCTTGTAAAATGTTAGAACATATAATTTACTCCAACCTTGTCTCATTCCTAGAATCAAATTCTTTTTTTACTCCCTACCAGCACGGATTCCGAAAAAGTTACTCATGTGAAACCCAACTTCTTTATTTTACTAATGACATAGGATCGGCTTTAGATCGCGGCTCACTTGTGCATTGCATTTTCCTTGACTTTCAAAAAGCTTTCGATAAAGTACCTCACCAATTACTCCTCCTGAAAATTAGTTCCTTAAACATTGACCCGAACATTCTTAAATGGATTGAATGCTTTCTGACTAATCGCACTCAGTTTGTAACAACTAATGGCTATAACTCACCTCTTTCTAAAGTAACATCCGGCGTACCCCAAGGTTCCGTATTAGGCCCTTTACTCTTTCTTATATATATTAATGATCTCCCAGACAGCATTAACTCCGCTATAAGGTTATTTGCAGATGATTGTGTAATTTACCGCGAAATAAACAATGAATATGATAACCAATTTCTACAGTCAGACCTTGACACTCTCTCAACCTGGTGCAATAAATGGCTTATGACTCTCAACTCTAACAAATCTAAATGCATGTCAATAACCCGGCGATCTATTTCTCCCCCCTGTACCTACAGAATTAACGCCGTTCCCCTCCAGCATGTCTCTTCATATAAGTACCTCGGCGTTTACATTACCAACAATCTATCTTGGCACACGCATGTTACCTACATCTGTAATAACGCTAACCGAACGCTAGGATACTTACGCCGCAACTTTTCCCGCGCTCCGCTGTCCCTCAAAATTCTATTATACCGATCACTAATTCGCCCAAAGCTTGAGTACGCGTCCGCTATATGGGATCCCGTGCAGCAAAATTTAATTAACGCGTTAGAATCTGTTCAGAACCGCTCAGTTCGGTTCATTTGTTCTAATTATTCCCGTACTGCTAGCATATCAGAAATGAAATCTAACCTTGACCTACCCAATTTAACTGTCCGGAGGAAACTGGCGCGACTGCACTTTTTTCATAAGATATTTTTTCACAATCCATCAATGAAGCGAGACCTCATTTCACAACCGTCATACCACTCATCGCGCATTGATCATCAGCATAAGGTTGCCATTCCGTTTTGCCGCACCAAATTCTTTTCAGCAGCCTTCTTACCGAAAACAGCCGCCGATTGGAACCACCTTCCCTCTTCCGTTGTATCAATAACAGACCCTTTGTTATTCAAGACTGCAATTTCTCAGCAATGCTTGTAACTATACGCAGTTTCCATTATCTATCTTTGTCTTGTATGTGCTTGAATTCTTATACATTTTTAGTTTACTTATGTTGCCTTCCTGATTTGCGCATCTGATACTTGTTTCTTTATTTTGTCTTTTTTTCTTGTGTGTTATATATGTTGTACCCACCCCCTCTGTAATGCCCTACGGGCCCTGAGAGTATTCTAATAAATAAAATAAATAAATATACTGTACATAATTGTTAATAACCACTTATTTACCGATATTAGTTGCAATAGAAAACTATGCCGTATGAGAGCATCAGTCACACGCATTGTACTCCGAAATATGGAACTCAACAGACAGTATAACTATGCTAGAAGGATCATATTTCAAGCGAAGTGCTAGAACCATAAAAAAACGAACTTCCTTTGAAGGTTTAGTGTAGAAAGAATTAGGAACTGACAAAACAAGGAACAAACGCCATGCTGGCGTTTTTCAGAAATGCTCTGCAGAAAGAGGTATCGTAGATGGCACACGGCACCACGCACCAAATTTTTTGGGTGGTTTGTGGCTTCCGCAATAAGCTTCAGTTTTTGAAATGGGTGCTGCAAAAGAAAAGTGGAAAAAAACGAGAGAAAAAAAGCACTACTGGTTCACTTGGCATGAGGAAATACATTTTAAAAACGGCGCCCATTGTGCAGTATACAATGCTCCTCACAATGAAAATATCTGCGCTGGAATTCAATATGGCAGAATAACATGGTTGGCACGCTGAAGCAGGCCATCACTCAAACACATTCCAGTTCTGCCTGAAGGAGCACAATGGGATGCGGGTAGCAAAGCACCTAGCTCGCTTTCAAGCAAGTAGGAGCCAGTTTCGCCCTCAGCAGAAATGTAGAAATGGTGGGTGCATATCTTGCCGTGGACTTCCAAGGTCACAGCAGAAATTCTTTCCCCATTGTCAACACGTCTCATCTCATTTACGAAAAAAAAAACTAACTGAATACCCGTGTCCTGGCTAGTATCGCGATACATGCGATTCATCGTAAAAGTATTTCACTACTGAGATACAGATACATTTTTGAAAAGTGCCTCGATAAAGCAATACAGACACTCAAAAGTATCTGTTGAATACTATTGCGATACTACCCAGGCCTGTGTGTGCCCCACTTGTAGAAAACGAATATCAAATATTGACATGTTGATTAGCACATGTGTGAAATAGCCGAAGCATTTTTCATTAGATCTAACGACAAGTGCATAAGTATTCCATGTAACACTCTTCTAGATGAAGAGCATAAGCTCTTAGAGAAGACATGAATCATTCTGTGTTGTAACACATGTGTACATGTGCACAGTTTTAATGAGTCAATATTTTCTATATATGTTCTTTCCTTTTCCAAATCAATTTCAGTTGTGAAATCAGCTGTGACCCTCTCCGACTGCTTCTAACCCGTTCCTTTGTAATTTTTTCTACGGTAAACATTCACCGATTTGCCTAACTCGCGATTCTGCATATTTTATTTAGCTATGGAATCGGGGAAGCTCTTGCGGCCTGACAGATTCCTTTTTTTCTCCCCATATTAAAGCATCAGCACTTCAAACGCTATCCCAGCTTTTATTGCAGAAGTCTGAGAACTTTCATTGTTCTCCACGTGTCAGAACCCAGAGAAATAAAACACCAACAAGCATGTGTGCATTGTGTAAAAAAAAAGCGAGAGAGTGAAAGAAAGGATAAAAAAAAATTGCTGTACGGTTTCGTTCTCGCGACGTTGTTTTTAGTCGTTGTCAATACAAGGTTGCATAAAATGCGTAAATACGCTTTTTTACTGAAAAGTATATTTTAGACGTCTACAAATCAGACGGGGATGCAAATTATTAGTAAATACAGCAGTCTAGGTCAAGGTAATCTAATCGGATCCTAAATGGCCTGCAGGATATAGCCATTATAATGAACTAGAATGTGCTCCAGTAAGCCAACTTGCCGGGTTGCCGCATCCTGGTTTTATATGAATGCCGCGAGATGGCGCCATTTCTACGTTTCCTAGCAGCATTGACTGCAATGTTGGACAATCGCAGGCTCCTTAAACTTGCATCTGTAGTTGATTTTATTTGTGTGGTTGTGTCCTGGTTGTTCCAAAAATCAAACAGCCAACTTCCTCAGTGCCTGGGTCACGGGTTTTATTTTGACCACATACACACATTTTTTTTCATATTTACGACATACACTCACAACAGTATGAGTGTGTGTGCAAAATATAACCATTTGCTTTATATGGGTGCCTCATATTTTATTTTTTTACCGCTTAAGTCTTCTTTCCACTACACGGTTTTCCAAGCAGACATTATGGTCGTGGAGTTGCCTTTTAATTGCGGTGAAAAACCTGAAAAAGCCAGGAAATTTGAAAAAAAAATGAAATTGATGAACACCCTGTTGTGGCTTTGCTAGCAAATATGTTAGGAAACAGACACATGTGCAGTGTGGAAGTGTAATGTCGTAATGTAATGTCGAGAAACGTCACAAAAATATGCTTGAAAAACTTTTCTGACCTTCTAAGTTTCAACAAATTTGTCAATGACACATCACTTCTTCCTAGCATGAAATGCCTTCAAGAGTCCAAATCTATCAGGACCCCTGCCTGTGATCTTTGTCAGGTATTTAATCTGAACTGACATGCCATAATATTTGCATACTTGCAGAAGGATCTGTCAGATTTGTCCATCCACACTTAACAACCTGTGAAACCACTCCTAACAGCACCCCCTCCACTCTTCCAGTATAGACCAAAAGGGTGATTACTTACAAAACCATGCTTGTGGAACATTATTATATATGAATCTTACAATTGTTTGGTGAAAAAATTAGGGGACCCTTAAGGTTCGAGTAGAACACGACAGTGATATCCTATCCCTAGCGCATACTCCAACCACCTATTGCATTCCTTTTACGTGATAACCTTACTTGAAAAATTTATACTGCTGATTATTACTACGTAATCAATGTTTAAAGTGGCTTGTGCCAGTAAGGGTTTCGCATATAGCTGCAGTCTGTGTAATGGATTTTTAAATGGCGGCAAAGCGAGCTCGTTGATACGTACACATAGTTACTTCGAAGACCGCAGAGATGGGACACAGGATATACCATGCAATACAGGCACTGGGTAGTATGCTTTACACCACGAGCAACTATGTGCATGAAATATTTTTAAACTTGTTATGCACTCACTACGTGGTCCTAAGAGAATACTCCAGTAGCGTTTGTGCCTTTTGTTATTAGTGGCTGGCTTTAAACAATGAAGTCATTAGGATAATCACACGTTCTGATAGCCAGTGGCAATAAAAAATACTGTGATAATACATGTTGTATTGTGAAGCATGTATACAAGACGTGTGTATTTGTAAAGCATGAAACTTATTTTTGAGCAGGCACGTGGCTTTGTGGTAGAATGCCTGCTTGCCACACAAGCAGCTTGGCTTCTATTCTCACTCAGACCTAGAAGGTTTTATTTGTTATTCTTTTTATTTCCATCTTCCCATGTTTTTATATCATGGACCAGATGTAAAGTGGACATGGAGAATTTCATGCACCAAAAAAATGCAAACACTGCAGCTGTACAGGTGGAATCACACTTGTCCAGAGCAGCGGAGCGCATGGTTCTTGTTAGCGACGGTTTCTATGTCACCTTAGCTACATGCTTCTGTTCACGCTTATTTTTGTCGCACGAAGGCCTAGCACACCGTGTGCCATGTTGAATATTCATGCGGCGTCGGCATTAACATA
Organism: Rhipicephalus microplus; assembly: GCF_043290135.1. NCBI lineage: Eukaryota > Metazoa > Arthropoda > Arachnida > Ixodida > Ixodidae > Rhipicephalus > Rhipicephalus microplus. The sequence goes on from NW_027464585.1 coordinate 38,017,911, forward strand.
TTTCTGCAGAAAAGGGCAACTAAAGTGGTCGGCTGGGTGTTTTAGACAAGTGTGATTCAATCTGTAGAAATATTCAGTGATTTAATATTCCAAATTTATTTTGTTTTGTTCGATTCAACAGTCATTCTTTGTAAAACTGTATATGTTTTTACAGTTTACTAATGTGCTAAAATGTTAAGTACACCAAAATAAAAGGAAAACTTGTGCAACAGTATGATACACAGCGTCCGCACTGGCACATTATAAGAAAAGACTTGAGAAGTTGTGTAGCGCAGCTGGCTACTTAGCTCCAGGAATGTGCTTGTACCAATGAATATTTACCCTTTCTTAACGGTTCTGTGGATTTCGAGGGCCTGATTATTTCCTTCAGCCAACCAATTTTTAATGTACATTTCTTTTATGTCACTGGAAAGATCGTAATTCAGAGTGTCAAATCACGCATTGGCAACTCAAAAAAAGGCAATGAAACAGTTTTCCCCAAACCTTGTTACTCATGGAGTCTTATATGCAACACATGTTGCAAACAGTGGCCTATAGCTGTTCACTGCATTGGTACCGAATTTCGCCATGACACAGTGCATGAGCGAAATGCTGGAGAGATGGCGCGTGCATGCACTGTGGTTCAATGCAGGTTTTTTGTTGCTGTGGAGGAAGCTCCACTGCTGAGCATCAATTTCTTAACATTTTGAGGGTCAATAGGATGAATGCATTCCACTTTTTTCTCAGTAAAACTCTCTCTGCCACTTTACGTTGCCATCAGCACAGTGCTTTCTAGCTGTGGTGTACCAGAAACATTAAGGAAACTGAGAAACTATATATTGCACGTTTACAATGCATAGTATGAGTGATACATTGAGCTTATATTATTTTGTTCTGTTAATAATTTTTCAGCCGGTGTCATATTGCGTACCAGGTAGCGAAAGTTCCAAATTTTTGGTATGCTTCTGTTCTGAATTTTCAAATAACGTTAGCATGCAACTATAGATTTTCTTTCTAAATTGCAAAATTATATCTGCCTAAAATCATTGTGAAAGTGTACTTAAATGAAAAATGAATCAGTTCCTTGCATAGCCTATCAACATAGCATACATGCATAACTGTACTTTTATGTTTGATAGATTTCACAAAACAGCATATTCTTTTATATTTTTCACCATTGTGAGGGGAGGCAATGAGACCAAAAGCTGTGGCTAAGACACTGTTGCTAAAATTTCGGGCGAAAGAAAAAATATGGCAAAACTACTGCTTCATACAGCCAGGAAGCCATAGAGAACACGAATATTCAAGGTCATCAAATCATGCAAGATATATGAGAATAGCAAATATGTCACACCTGAATGGAGTTCACAAATATTGCCACGTTCCATTTCTCAAGTTTTGTGATCGCTCCAAAACACTACGCAATTCTCAGCGCAAAATGCGCTTGCAGTTTTCGAGAAGCTTCCGGACTTTAGTAGATCATTTCGATAAGATCACGCCCCCTCTGCGAACTGTACAGATTATTCTGGAACCTACGCCACCGCCAGCGATAACGCTAGAACATTCGATGGCAAGAGTATAAATGCTGACGCACTTCACCGCTTATCAGTAGTTGATCGACGGCCGACGCTCCGTTCACTACTATCTGTGCAAGACGGCTACTGTAATCGAACTCTCCTTTTACCGAGCACAGGTTCGCCCAAATAAACAGTTAAAGCCCAACATACATGACCCCGTGACATCTGGTGGTGGTGCTGCTTCGTTCATGTATCGGACGCCCCCGTCAAGCCGTGAACCCAGCCCACGTCGCGAAGAAGACACCGACGCCAACCAAGAGCAGCAAACAAGCCGCCGACAGCAAGGTCTCCCACTGGAGTACGGGCTTCTACAAGACAAGGCGCGGAAGACCAAGGCCATGATCGCGACTGCAGCGACAATGACAACTGCAGCGCCCCAGCCCACGATGGTCATGCATCAACCCAGGGAGCCACCAATTTTCTATGGGTCATCGTCCGAATACTCGGACTCCTGGCTAGAAACATACGACCGTGTGGCCGCCCTCAACCACTGGGACCATGACGAAAAGCTCCGTCATGTGTTCTTCTATATAGAAGACACCGCAACGACCTGGCTCGAAAATCGGGAGTCCACGCTCCGAACGTGGGATGTTTTCTGCAGTGCATTCCTGCAAACGTTCGCGAGCGTCGCTCGCAAAGAGAGAGCCGCTGCTTTATTAGAAACCCGGGTTCAGCTACCAAATGAAAAGGTTGCAATTTTCACAAAGGAGATGACCCGCCTATTCCGTCACGCTGACCCAGACATGCCTGAGGAGAAGAAAGTTCGTTTTCTCATGCGAGGGGTCAAACAGGAGCTCTTCGCGGGACTAATGAGGAATCCAGCGAACACCGTCCAAGAATTTGTATCCGAGGCGACCACTATCTAAAAAACCTTGGACATGCGCACAAGACAGTATATTTGTCGCCTGACCCCAGAATGCGCTGCTCCTCAAGCCAGTGACTCCGAAGACCTGCGTGAAACGATCCAAGCGATCGTGCGGGAAGAGCTGTGCAAGCTGTTGCCTTCGGCGCAGCCTCAAGTGGATTCGATCACCGACATTGGGCGAGAAATTCGGCAATCGCTTCGAACTCCCCAAACACCGTTTCCCGAGCCAGAAACTATGAGCTACGCCACTACAGTGCGCCAAAACGCCCCTCCCCGTCCACGCCAAAACACCACCCCGTCGCACTTCCATCGCCAGACGCCACCGCCGCCACCACCCCCACCGACGTCCTACCGTTCGCCAGCGGGCCAGCGCAGTGCGCCGAGGAAAACGGACGTTTGGCGTGCACCGGAAATCTGCACAGGCGGAGGTCATCTCGTAACGCCTGCAGGAATCTGCACAGCGAGAGTCACCATTTATGGCTGTATTTACCCTACAGACTTCTTAGTTCTACAGCGTTGCTCGAGAGATGTCATCTTTGGCATGGACTTATTATGCCTCCATGGTGCTGTCATCAACCTAAAAACAAAGTCGATAACGTTATCCACAGAACAAACACTACCGCCGCACACGCCATCAGGAAACCATGCCTTGAATGTGCTGGAAGAACAAGTCACCATTCCGCCTCGCTCAAGCGTCATTATTTCAGTCGGCGCCCCTAACTCACCTGGCTTGGAAGGCGTCGTTGAAGGCAGTCAGCATCTGTTGGTCACCCGAACTATTTGCGTCGCAAGAGGAATTGTGGAGCTCCGGAAAGGCAAAGCAACGTTTCTGCTCACGAATTTCAGCAATGAGTACAAACATGGGAACAAAGGAACGACGGTCGAATACATCAAAGAATTTGACGAAGCCACCATGCAGTGCCTTCGCCCTCGCCCATTCTGAGGAACCTGCTTGAAGGAACCAAGCCCCTCCCATAGCTTTCGATGCCAATCCCAGACTTCTGAACCATAAGCAAGAACAGCTCAAGGCCCTGCTCCTGCAATACGAAGATTGCTTTTCGTCGTCATCAAAAATTCGGCAGACCCCAATGACGAAACATCGCATCATAACCGAAGAAAATGCCAGACCACTCCGTCAGAGTCCGTACAGGGTTTCGACGCGAGAACGTGAGGCCATGAAGAGACAAGTTGATGAAATGCTGCGGGCTGATATTACCCAGCCGTCCAAGAGTCCATGGGTATCCCCCGTGGTGTTAGTGAAGAAAAAGGATGGGACCCTACGTTTCTGCGTCGATTATCGCCGCCTGAACAAAATCACAAAAAAGGCCGTATATCCTCCCCCACGAATAGACGACGCACTTGATCGGCTTCATAACGCCAAGTACTTTTTGTCCATGGACCTCAAGACTGGCTATTGGCAAATCGAAGTCGACGAAAGAGACCGAGAGAAGACGGCGTTTATAACACCGGACGGCCTCTTCGAGTTTAAGGTGATGCCCTTCGGTCTTTTCTCAGCGCCTGCAACTTTTCAACGCGTTATGGATACAGTACTGGCAGGATTGAAGTGGTAGACTTGTCTTGTGTACTTGGACGACGTCGTCGTGTTTTCCTCGAGTTTCGACGAGCATATTCGGCGCCTTGAAGCTGTACTCTAAGCCACTAGGACGTCCGGACTCACACTGAAGCCAGAAAAGTGCACATTTGCGTACGCGGAGCTCTTGTTTCTGGAGCACGTTATTAGCGAGTCTGGAGTTCGTCCCGATCCACGGAAAACAGCCGCCATCGCCGACTTCTCGACACCCACTGACAAGAAGGCGGAGAGACGAATTCCGGGCCTGTGCGCCTATTATAGGTGGTTCGTGAAAAACTTCGCCCACATCGCCGATCCTCTCACAAACCTTTCCAAGGCCGACGTGGAGTTCAAGTGGGAAACGCCGCAGGAACACGCTTTCTAGGAGATTAAACATCGCCTACAGACGCCTCCGTTACTAGCCCATTTCGACGAATTCGCTGAGACAGAAATACACACTGACGCAAGCAGCGTAGGTCTTGGCGCCGTTCTTGTGCAGAGGGCTCACGGGCTTGAAAGGGTTATTAGTTACGCCAGCCGATCGCTATCCAAACCAGAAGCCAATTATTCCACAACAGAAAAGGTGTGCCTTGCCATCATCTGGGCTACGTCGAAATTTCGCGCCTACTTCTACGGCAGGCCCTTCAAAGTTGTGAGCGACCACCACGCCTTGTGTTGGCTAGCCACCTTGAAGGACCCTTCAGGTCGCCTCGCACGATGGAGTCTGACACTTCAAGAATATGACATTACTGTCATTTACAAGTCCGCCAAGAAACACTCCGACACCGACTGTCTCTATCGGGCGCCTGTCGACCAACCATCACCCAACGACCCGGATGACGACTCCTTCTTGGGAACGATAACTACCGACGATTTCGCTGAACGACAGCGGGCCGACCCGGAACTTGAGGCCCTAATAGAATACCTCGAAGGCAGGACCACCGAAGTCCCGAAGGTATTCAAGCGCGCACTTGCGTCGTTCTTCCTGTGAAACGGTCTTCTCCAAAAGAAGAACTTTTCACCGATCCGAGCAGAGTACCTCTTTGTGGTGCCTTCAGGTCTGCGACCAGAACTCCTGCAGGCCCTGCAGAACAATCCTACGGCAGGGCACCTCAGTGTCTCTCGCACGCTCGCGAGGATTCAAAAAAGGTAGTACTGGCCACGTCTTACCACCGACGTCACTTCTTATGTGAGGACATGCCGGTACTGTCAACAACGCAAAACACCATTGACAAGGCTGGCGGAACTTCTGCAGCCAATTGAACCACCTCGCCGGCCTGTCCAGCAGAATGGTACGGACCTACTGGGGCCGTTCCCGACGTCGGCTTTCGGAAACAAATAAATCGTGGTAGCTACCGACTACCTCACCCGCTACGCCGAGACAAAAGCCCTTCCCAAAGGCAGTGCATCCAAGGTAGCTAAGTTCTTCGTCGAGAATATCGTCCTACGTCACGGCGCCCCGGAAGTCCTTAGCAACGATAGAGGAACTGCATTTAACGCCGACTTAACTCAAGCGATCTTGGCATACAGCCAGACAAACCACCGCCGGACGACAGCGTACCACCCACAGACCAACGGCCTCACCGAGCGGCTTAACAAGACGATCGCCGACATGCTGGCAATGTACGTCGATGTCGAACACAAGACGTGGGACGCCATTCTTCCGTACGTGACCTTCGCATACAACAGGACGATGCAAGAGACGACGCAGATATCGCCATACAAATTGGTCTATGGAAGGAGCCCGGCAACGACGCTCGATGCCATGTTACCCAACGTCACCTAAGAAGAAAACCTCGATGTGAGTGAGTACCTTCAACGCGCCGAAGAAGCCCGACAACTCGCGCGTCTCCGTATCAAGAATCAACAGACGACCGACAGCCGCCGTTACAATCTTCGACCACGCTTCATGAAATACCAGCCCTGTGAACGTGTTTTGGTATGGACGCCGATACGCCGACGTGGACTAAGTGAAAGGCTTCTGCGACGGTACTTCGGACCGTACAGGGTGGTTCGACGTCTCGGCCCACTTAATTACGAGGTTGTCCCCGACGGCATCACGAACTCTCAACGACGCTCATCGCGACCTGAAGTCGTCCATGTCGCGCGCCACAAGCCGTTTCATGCGCGTTAACAAACTGCAACAGTGTTTTTTGTATTATTATTGTATCGTAATTTATTAATTGTACTTTCTTGCATTATTGTTGTACCTTCAACTTTAGTTAAATCATAGGAACGATGCCTTTTTTAGAGGGGGGCAATGTCACGTTCTATTCCCCAAGTTTTGTTATCGTCTCAAAACACTACACAATTCTCAGCGCAAAATGCGCATGCAGTTTTCGAGAAGCTTCCGGACTTTAGTAGATCGTTTCGATAAGATCACGCCCACTCTGCGAACTGTACAGATTATTCTGGAACCTACGCCACCACCAGCAATAACGCTAGAACATTCGATGGCAAGAGTATAAATGCCGACGCACTTCGCCGCTTGTCAGTAGTTGATCGACGGCCGATGCTCCGTTCACTGCTATCTGTGCAAGACTGCTACTATAATCGACCTTTCCGTTTACCGGGCACAGGTTCGCCCAAATAAACAGTTAAATTCCAACATAAAGTCTCCTGTCTTCGGCCATGTCACGACCCCGTGAAAATATGATGCAGCATTTGTAAATGCACTTACAGCATTCAGTGCATTGAGACCACGTCCAAGTGGCTTGCCATGATTCATTACCACAATTTTAATTATGTGCGAAAATGCAGGCTTAACTGAAATGTTCTCCCTTATCCGTTGCAGATACAAGACAAGACATGCATAGACACAGCTTCGTGGAATGTGAATGAAAAGCAATATTCTCCTTTTTCTTTTTTTTTCTTATGAATGCATGCACTCTTCTATGCCTGCTGTTTTCTCCTTGTTTTCGTCAAGTTTCAATATTATCTACACCTACCGACAAGACAGACACAAGCTGAAAGAGTTTGTGTATGTGAAGACTTTAAGACAGAGCCGCTACACTCAATGCCACAGGCAGAGGCGCCGAATTGTGTAGAACATCTGAAGTTAAGGTTCACTGCAATTTTTCCCACAGTTTTAAAAGTGTTCCTCTGTATTGCTTCAATTGGGCCTTTTTGGGCAAGAAATTTGGCAGCAGAATCACAGCTTAGTGCCCTTATAAGACAATGTGATAGGTGTTGTCCCACTTATTCAAGGATGCTTCATGGGTCGATGAGCGAGCGACATGCGTCCCACTTTTTTCTCGTAAATTGATGGTCATATTTTAGTGAAGATTTTGGCACACTATTTTAAGCATGAAGTTCTGCAAATTTCTGTTAATATGTGAAAAATCGATGAAACCACGAAGGGTAAATTAAACTGCATAATAAGCAGAATTGAAAGTGAGATTGCAATATATTGCTATATATGCTATATAATTTTATTATATAACTTTAATATAACTTTATATATTTATAATATATAATATCTAATTTCAAGCCAGATTAACAATTGTCTGAGCTGCAGCAGGCAACGTGCAGGAATTCTCCAGAACTCGATACTAAGCTTTTGCCACGAAGCGGTACAATGTCACAGCTGCTGTGATTTTCAAACACCTTATCAAAATACATATACAACTCAAATTACTCAAGGCAAAGGGAGCTTGATTTTATTATACTTCTGCATGTTTCCAAATAAAGAAAAATCTACTTGCACTTTCTGGCCAGTTAATTGCTGTACCCCTGAACAGACATAAAAGTGAAAGCCATGACATTTGGTAGTCTAACAATGGAACTAGGGATTTCAACATCACACCAATGTGATTTGGCATAAGCTGTAAAAGCTTATTCAATCAGTCATAGATTGTTACCCTTTTATGCCAGTTTTAACGTGATAGTTTGAAAATCTTGTGGGTGTCGTTGATTGTGAGTGATGAACCTTGTGAGCAACCGGAAAATCAAGATGCAAATAAAATAAGTAATAAACAATTTGACAGTTTGCGGGAGGATCGAGCCCAGGGCGTCTGCATGGCAAGCAGACGTTCTACCGCACAGCCACACATCTACTTGAAAATTTGGGGGAAATATATTCATCTGCTTGAAAGTGCAGTAAAAATAACGTTAGGCTTTGCAAAAACATGTGTCCTGTATACTGCCTTCACACTTCAATATGTAATATCACAGTAATATTGTCTGATACAAGCGTGCATTGTAATCAGGCATCAGAACATGCGATTATGTTAAGGACTTTATAGTTGAAAGGTGGTCAGCCTTAACAAAACGCACACATTGTCCTGTACACATTTCCTTCAGAACACATAGTTAGTGCATTCCAAGTTCGAAAAGATTTCATGCACCAAGTGCTTGAAGTACGCACTAGGGCCAGGGTACCGTCATCGTGATCAATTCTTGAAAGCGAGCCTTAAGGGTCCCCCAATGTTTCGTTTTGAAGTGAGGGAAACGAAGCATTATTCTAACCATGGATATTTTTATGCCAGCAATTTGACTAGTAGGTTAGCTCAGTGAGCCATTTTTGCATTTATATGAGGTTTATTTGACTCAAAGAAAGCAATATTATTTAAAATGGCACTGTATGCGAAAGACCTGACATGGTGTCTATTGTTGGGCCTTAATCGCCTGGTCTCCTCGGCCCTCCGTCTTTCCCTCGTTGAAGTGCGTGTTTATTGTTTGAGAAAAGGTAGCAACCCTGGTGACAGCAAAGTGTAAAAACAGTATAGAAATATTGAAGCAGGTTGTGCAGACAACAATCTACAGACAGTGAGTGGCATACAGAATTGACTTGGCTGTCTTCTATGTGTGGCGGGGGGGGGGGGCATAAAAAAAGCTGCTACAAGGCCAAAACAGATGCCTCGATTGCAGTGGCAACTATGCAAAGGGGCAGCTGGAAAGTCTACTTAAATGCTTCAAACATGAGCGTCTTGAATTCGCTGCAGTTTTATCAAGAACGAATTAGGACTTGAAAAAAAAGAAAACCTAGCCCTCATATATTTGAAACATGCACATATTGCAAGAAGGCTGGTGATAAACTAGCAACAAGTTCAGCCATGCCTTCATTGTTGTCAATTGTGAGCATACAATACATACAAAAGCGATACTTTTGGAAAGCACACCTTGATGTGACCGAGGTTAGGGGCACAGGCTTTCACCCAGGTGCCGGGGAAGGAGACACCTTTGAGAGGCTTCTTGATGACAGAAACACACGATTTCTTTACATATTTACAGGTGTAAAAACACAAGGTGTCGAGATGCTCTTTTACAGGAGACAGGACTGGCCGTAGCGAAGGCCACAGAGAGAGCCCTGAGCACACACGCGACGCGCTTTTCATATCGTCGGTCCGAGCATGCGCTTCTCCTCAAACGCGAACTGTCTGTCCCAGCAACGCTGATGCGTGTTCCCTGTAGCGCCCCCAGACACCTCTTGCGTTTCTGCTGGACGTGTACCACATTTGGCAGGTACGCCAATGAGCGTCTATTGCAGACTGGGTCCTTGCACTGCCAGTCATATCATTTGAATGGATACTGGCAAGCTAACTGGCACCTCCAAGCTTGTGCAGCTTTAGAAGACTGGCCCCATCTGCAATGAACCACTTTTTAGCAGCAGAAGGAAAGAAAACAAGAATATTTCTTGTTTTTTTCACTTACTCGAGGCAGTATTCGAACCAGCGAACGTACAATTGAAAGGTGACCATAATAACTCTCAGCTATTTACGCACGGTGACAGAAAAAAGCATAGCCTTAAATAGTATAGGGGGTGGGAAAGTCAAGGTAGGATGCAAAGGAGAGAGTGAAAGATAAGATGGGAGAACCGTTAGAAAGAGGAGGAAGAGAAAAAAAGAAGGGAAGAAACCAATTGCATAGAGAGGGCAAAAAAGACAAATATATTATCTAAAAAAAGCAGGCTTGTGCAAGTATTCGAATGTTTCGAATATTTGAAGGAACAGTACTGTAATCAAAATCCCTTCGACTCAATTTTAAATTATTAAAAATTTATTTATAATAATTAAAATATTGAAAGTGTATATAAATTATTGAAAGTATTTGCAATTAACCAATAGTTAACATTATTCTGCACATGACCTCCTGTAAAGGTGATTTCACTCTAACGTCGAATGCTATGCCATGAAAGCACCTATCCAAGAGAATTCACACTGCCACAAAACCACTTCAAAGTTTAAGGGGCCCTGCAACACTTATTGAATATGGTCCGAAAATGCGGCCAATCGGTAATCAAGACTCCCGAGAACACGTGAGCCAAATATTGTTGCGCAGCACGAGGCCAGAATTTCTCAATAAATGTTCAAATTCAGCTGAAAGTTGCTTTCCTTTCACTCGACAAATTGCGCTACAAGCTCAAAATATACACATCACAGCTATTGTATCAGCGATTGGCTGATTTCAGCATGGCGCGTTGGACGTTACTGGGGCCAGGCTCACTTGGACTATAATCGAGCCGTGAGTTTCAGTGAGTACAGCTGAGTAATATTACATGAGTTTGAGATAGAGTGAGTCTGGCTAAGGAAAATTTCAATGAACCTGAATCCAAATGAGTAAAATATTTGCGAGTCTGAGGTGGTGAGCTCTAAGCTCAACGTGTATTTCTTGCGTGAGCCTTAGTGAGCACCACCTATTATTTCTAATTTATGTTCCTATATACCCGCCTATCAGCATTACTATCGGCATCATATTTGCTTACATTGGTAATCAAATCTGTTCAAGCATACGTCAACACACAACCGTTCATGCGGGTATTGAACAGAGGCGCAAGTTAGGAGATAAGGGGGTCACCAGGACCTCACTTCACAAACTCGCTCACGGGACATTCATGGCAATAATTCTGATGTGAGCCGCATATTTCATAAAAATATTCTTACTGGATTGCGACCAGTGACAGCTATTTGCTCACTCAGACACAGGTCAAATCTCAAGTCTGAGCGTGCCCAACTGAGTAATATGTTGGTAAGTTTGAGCCTGAGTGAGAGTGGTTTACAAACAGTTTAGCGAGTCCCAATTAGTTCTGTTCAACTAAATTTCAGTAAATTGAGTCCGAGTGAGTTTGCATGGGGAAACGTATTTCTTGAGTGAGTTCAAATAAGTTCCACTTTTTCTACCGGCCTATGGCTGCAACTCTCAAACATCAAAACTATATCCTTGGGCAGCAATGAAGAAGCTGCAGCCATTCAGCCATCATGCCTGCGATGCAGGATCGTTTTACTGAGGCAGGGTCTCGTTTCAGGAAAGGAGGAGCCAGTTTTTCACACACAAATGTCAAACATTTAAAACGAAAGTAATTTTGAATAAAAGCAAGACAACCACACTGAAACTGCACCCACTACCAAACTACTAAGACAAGCAAAGCTTCATAATAAATGAAGCTCTGCTGAACATTTGAAACAAAAACAGTCGCTAGTAGTTCCAAAGCTGGTGTCATTCAGGTGTATTTGTTGCAGGTGTACTTGTTGGCTGAAGCAGATGAGAAGCCCAGTTTACCCATAAGTCATGGACAGAAGCGCTTCAGTCATGGTCTGAAAAAAACCTCCAAATGTGAGCAGAGAGATCAGAACATCTGATAGATAGAGCTGCAAGAGACAGGATGTTCCTTGCAGCTTCTGTTTCTTCTTTCTCTGTCTAGTTGTAGTGCTGTTTATAGCAAGTTCATGATTTATTAACAAGCCTGCATTAACACTTTATATCAGACAGATCTATCTATGCATGTACCATGGTGGCTGGTCACTGCATCACGGTGGCTGGTGACCAGAAGCAGAAACTCGCTCGCCAACCTAGACGGTTGAGTCAGCTTCCCAAAGGCAGGTCAGGACCAGGACATGATGGCTGGCAGCAGGTCCTTGTTATGGTGTCGGGACTAGTAACCAACATGAGCACTGCACTGATGTTACACGCACATCACAATGTCACAGTATAAGCACTGACTTAAATTCAGGCGATGTGTAAAAACCACTGGCGGCTAACAGCAGCAAGCATACGGTTGTTACTAATAGGAACCAAGACTATATGATTGTTGGTCCGTGGGCATAACTGCCTGTACCATGATAAGAAGCAGTTTTGTGCAACTTCACATCATGGAACGTTTCTCTATCTGCCACCCGAGAACACGCTCTGTAGTGGTCAGTCTCCGGCCGGAGACTTAGACAGTATGAAACTAATACAGGCCATGCTGAACTGCTGCCTCGAACTGCAGCCAGCGTAATGGAATCAAACTTTGCCATAGCAAACATTAAGACCTTTACTAGAAATGATGCTGTTTTCTAGGGAATGTTCAGAATATGAACTATTTGTTAATGCATTGAGAACATCTTACATTGTAATACAATCATATAAAATTTATTTACAGTTGGAAAAGTAAATTTTAACCAGCTGCCCGCTTTAGCTTTCATTTTGCCGAAGTATGTGTTTCCACATAGCACAGCTTTGAAAATTAAGTCAGGCATTCAATCACAAAGGAAGGAATCTTTTTTTAGCTGAACGGGACGCTAAAGGCAAGAAATTTATTCCTTCGAATGATAAGTGAAAGTTTAAGCATGCCTAAACGTCAGTATTATCTACAGGGCTTAGTTCACTAAGAAAGAAGTAAATGTATGATAAGGCTCGCGGCACCAATGCACTATTCTGCCAACTCTGTAACTCTATGAAATGACATAGTCGAGTCCCAGAAAAAGTAATTACTGAAACTGTCCACAGTAGAAAAGATGATTTCAGTGCAGTAAAATCTGGTATGAAATGCTTATTTTTATATCTAAGGTTTAACGTCTCAAAACCACCATATGATTATGAGAGACGCTGTAGTGGAGGGCTCCGGAAATTTCTACTATTTTGGGTTCTTTAACGTGCGCCTTAATTTGGTATGAAATGCTGCTTGGTTCTTTCTATTCCATTCTTTGAACTAAGAGCCACCGACAAGACTCATGGCTAGCTTCAATAATTCCCCAAAAACGGGAGGGGGGGTGAAAGTTCTCTCAAATTACCTACCTGTGCGAGTGCGAGAGCATCATGGGTCACATACCTCATCAAAGCTTTTACTGCTCCGACTAAGTGCATGTCACGTGTTAGATAATACTTTACCTTTTGATTGTGGCTTTCTATTTGATTGTTAGTGTTATTTCCTAAACTACATGCATTTGCACGATAAGCATGAACCCACATGTTCTTGCAGCTGTGCCAATTATTATAGAAGTACTCCAGGAGGGCTTTGTCATCAAGTGCTTCTTCTAAGTCCTGCAAGTGCTCTTGATATATATCTACAGTAGTGCAAAAACCAGTTTCGTAATTATATTTCTAACATACTTCTTATCTAGACTGTTTGACTTATGCTGCATCACTTTGGTGTGTAATTACTTTAACACGTGTTTTTGAACACAACAAGATTCTACATTTCGGCAGAGGCTCCTTCAGTACAATCAATTCATTTATATCTTTATTCATTACCGCGATTTTGCTCTTCCCCTCTACGACAGGATTCAAACAAAGGAATGTCCCTAGGAAAGACTTTATTATTTCTGATGTCTCTCGCTGAACAAATGCATAACATACAGGCCTACCATGGCTTGTCCCATCTTCACACAAAATAGAATGCAAGATAGACTCTTCTTTATTAACTTTATACGTACCATCAAAGAACAACACTTCGGGGTATTTTATAGTAACTTCACCATATTCTCTGATTGAAGCAATACATACAAGAGATCACTTTCTGTATTCTTTTCAATATGAACTTTTCCCCAAGACTTTTCAGAAAACAATTCGTTGATTTCTTTCTAACTGAAGGGCTCCATGATGAGCATTGTGCTCAATTTTTTGAACTGTTCTATGCTTCAAGTTTGTAGTATCACGAGAAGTAATGTGTTTTCTCGTTTTCTTCAGAATGGGATCCTTTAGGTCTTTAGGTTTCCCATTACGAGAAATCAAGTCCTGAAGTTTCTCTTTTTCAGAAGCACATAATGCACGATTATTATTGTACCACACAAAAGTCTCGGGACCTATTTTATGATAGCGCACGTCCACTAAATTTACAACTTCATAATAGGGTAGTAGAGAAACCCGCAGCGCAAGCTTAAGTTCAACGTTGCATGCTGTACCGTTGAAGCGTTGATTGGGCCGAATATTTTGTCCCCTCGGATTTGGATACCCTGCGTGGCAACATACAAACTTAACTCGAACATACGGAAACTCTGCTTTGTTTAATTCTTTCTCAATACACAATGCGTTTTTATCTGATCTTTCAATACGCATCGAATGGAACTCTTCACTTTTCAATCTTTCAAAGCTAGCTTTAAACTCCTTATAAGTGCTGAATTTGCTCCCTACAAAATCATTTCCTCCACCTGTGCAAATATGGCTGTGTGACGATTTTGCTGGTGTTCCTTTCTGCTCCTGTTCAGGGTCTTCTCCACGAGGTGAGAAAGTACTGGTGGCAGCCGCACTGCTGCTCTTGCGCAGAACCACACCTTCTGACTTGGGGCTCACCGTAGATGTTACACCGCAGGCGTCGGGTGGCCCACAGTCAGAAGGTGTAGTCCACACAAAAGCAGCAGAGCACAGTGGCACAGCAGTACGCCTAGTCTCCTTCACTTTGTGGCGCACACTTGCACCACTGACAAGAGCAGGAGAAACTGGTTTCTTGTTATTGCGCCCTTTCTTATTTTCGACTCTAACCTCCTTTTCTACACGGGCATCACCACGAGGTGTGGAAGCGCTGGTGTCAGCCGCACTGCTGCCCTTGCGGAGAACCAGACCAGACGCCGGAGCGAGCGGACGCGCGTCACATGCGCTCCTCCGAATGTGTGCTCTCGTTGACCGGATTACTCCGATATCGTCGCCAGCACTGTGTCGGATCATCAAGTTTTAACTGTCCGGGAAACCGCACATCCTTCCCGAGGCTGTAGAGCATCTCGATTTTTCTCTATCGCCGTCAGAAGAACCCGTGTGAGCGCTGGGCCGCTGGGCCTAAGCGTCGACCCAGCTCGCCTGTGCGAGTACGGGTCACTTGGCCTAACGACGCGACCCCTTCCACAACAATATGGACGCTAGCACTACGCCAACTACTGACGTGACTACTACCGGATGCGTTCAACTTGCATTCAGCCCCAACGACACCCATGTTAACACGGACTCGCTCGACCTCGACAAGCTCACTTCGGCAAGTGAAGATATGTTGCCGTGCACCATCCCACATCGTCTGCATCGCTGGAACCAGCGAGCGACACCGACACCAACTGGAAACTGGCGATTTCCTGTCGCCAGCTTCAACGCCAGAAAAATTCGACAAAGCTCGAGCGAAATTGATGCAGCCGGCCGTTCCTGCAAGCACTCCGCCCAGCCATGTCAACGCCGGGGCTGCTGCGGCTGCGAGCGCTCCTGCTGCGCAGGCAGACGTGGCCGGCGTCGCACCGGCGCGAACACCACCACCCGTAACGAAGCCGCGCCAGCTACGACGGAAGCCGCCGCCGCTTCCACGCACGGACATAACGATCATCATGCGCCCGAAAAAGGACCTGGCCGTTTGGAACTTCACTACGCATCAAATCTCCCGAGCCGTAGCAGGGGCGGGCGATTCTCAACAACATTGTACTGGTGATCATTTCATTATACGTACTCGTCCCGGGTCGAACATCATTATCGCCAGCACGCCACATGTTGAGACGGCCGAAATTCTCCGTCGGATCACCACCCTCACGCTTGAGAGGAAGACCTAAGAATTCAATACCTATGTGGCGGCCCTCGAGGGCACCTTGCGGCGAGTTATTTATGGGATAGACCTCGGCACAACTCCGGAAGAACTTACCGCCAACCTCCGTGTGCGCACGCAGGGAGTGACAGTGCACAGGGCACGAATGCTTGGTGCTACCAAATCTGCCGTGATCACTTTTGAGGGCCCCCTTCTGCCCCGATAGGTACTGTATTATGGTGAGGAGGTGGCCTGCCACCCGTACAAGCCGACGCGACAAGCCTGCCAAATCTGTTTACAACCGGGGCACCGCTCAGACGTATGCTTCACGCCAAACGCTTCTGTTTGTCGGCAGTGTGGTATCCTCGACCCCGTCGACGGTCCCCCTGTGCTCCCAAATGTCACTTGTGAGGCGATGCCCACTTAATGGGCGCCAAAGAGTGCTCTCAAAGACTGAAGGCCCCACGCCCACGGCCACCTCCTCAACCAGCAGTACCAGCTAGGGGCCGCAACCCCCATCGTAACCCACCCACTCCCAAACGCAGGTGGTTCAGCAAGGAAAACGAGACCTCATGCAGCTGCTCCCGCTCACGCTCGAGGTCACAGTCCTTCCCGCTCCTCCCTTCTGTGGAACCTGGCCAACAGCAGCAGCCACAGCAGCGACAGCAGCAGCGGCAGCATCTGAAGAACCAGATAACCAAGGGGCAGCAGCAGCAACCTGCCCGTCACCAGTCCCAGCACGCCTCCAGCAAACATACTGAGAAGCCCAATCCCACTCCATCAGCCGGTGCCGAATATAAGGTGAGCTGGTCAGCAAATGTAGATCATCCCATCGCTCCACTCAATACCCTGTCCACCACATACGAACACCTTCTCGCGGAAAACATAAAACTCAAACAAGAGCTGGCGGCCATCAGGGCACGTCAAGCCAAGGACAGTTCTCAGCTTCGTGCCCTAATGGCACGTCTTGGATCGCCGCCTGACTCTCCTGAAAAAAAAACCCCAACCTTCCTCGAGAGACAAAATCCCTAAAAGGGCGCTATTGATTCTTGCTGCGTCAGGCACCACAGTCACACGCGAAGAGTTACGTGAAATGCTCTCAACGCTCGCACAGCAGTTATCGCAACAATTCAGTGCCGTATTGACACAGTTCGACAGTTCGGAGAACGCCTCGACTCTCTTGAGACACGCTTCGAGGCGCGACTTGCTGAAACAGGCGAAAATATACGCAGAAAGAGGGCCACTCGTAGCTCCCACGCCACGACAGATCAAGGTTACCATAGACCAGGATTGGAATCACATGCATCCGAAATCCTCGCTACCCCCGCATCGACACCCAGCGACCTCACCCTCACTCCAACATCGGCGTCGCAAGCTGGGATTCCGATACCCACGCTTTTCCACTCAACGAATCAACCATGGGCAGCACAGCCCCACTCATTGGCAAACATTTTGAAGTCTGACAATGGAACAGCCGCGGCTTCCGCAGAAAGTGCAGCCTCCTCCAACAGTACATTAACACACACCTTGCTCGGCCAGATGTCATAGCGCTTCAGGAGCCCGGAACGCCACCCATATTTTCTGGTTATGAGTCCTATAATAGTCAAACAGAAGGCAAAGTGGCCATCCTGATTGACAAAGCGCTAACCGCAGTTGGCTCAGACAACATCCCAGACACCAACATATAACATGTGACTGTGGAGCTAGTTCTCAGGCAAAAAAAAGAAAGGAGAAAAGCGGAGTGTCATCATTGTCAACGTATATAGCGCCCAAAGCAAAAAGCCACTGATTTCCATGCCTTCGTCCAAGGTGCCTGCAGATTGGCCCAGGGAAAAGAACTTTTACTGCTCGGCGACTTCAACGCTCTCGACGAACGCGGGGTTTAAAACCAGTCGGATGTCAAAGGCAAACATCTTGTGGCTGCCACTGAAAATTTTCAGCTTGAACTGCTTATGGATCCCGCGTTTCCTACCCGGATCGGCAACAGTGTGTGCAGAGACACTTGCCCCGATCTCACCGTGGCTGTGCAAACTAAACTGGGACAACCTGCAGGAATCCTTGGGCAGCGACCGCTTCATGCTCCGCACAAAAGTTACAGAGAGCGCAGTGCGTCGGTCTATTAGAAAAGCACGCATCACAAACTGGGACGCCTTTCGCCGTGAGAGCGAACATTCACTCGACAGCCTCACAAGCCTCACCGACTGGTGCACCCAACCTAAAGAAATTCGAGAGCGTTGTACCACCACCATTAGCATAACACCTGCACTGCCGGAAGTGGACGGCCACCTGCTACATCTGAGGGAAGCCCTAAGGAGCCTCATCCGCAGATGGAGGACGCAAAAACATAACCGACGCCTCAAGCTAAGGATTGCCGCACTCACAACTCAGGCAGAGCAGTACGCTACAGAACTGGCGCGACTCAATTGGGCCCAGTTTAGCGACTCTCTTCGAAGATCATTGGGCACGGCCCGCACGTGGCACATTTTGCGCGCTCTGATGGACCCCACTAGAACAAAAATGAGACGAATAAGTCAGTATGCGCCTCATACACGACTTTGAAGGCACAGACGATGAGCTGCTGGATCAAGTCCGGCGAAAATGCTTTGGCGATTTCCACCCACCCGCATGTCAGGCTGCGTATCGTGGACGTGCCAATGACACTCTCGACCGACCAATAACGGTGGACGAAGTTTACGCAGCCATTCACAGCAGCAACCGCAAGACAGCTGCTGGGGCAGACGGAATCACGTACTCTCTTATCAGGAACTTCAACGACAGCGCCCTACAAGAAATCACGGTGTTTTTCAATGATCATTGGCAACGTGGCACGCTTCCTCCTGAATGGAAGCACGCGGAGGTCATAATGATACCGAAGCCAGGCAAAAAACTTCAGATCGAAAACCTCCGACCAATATCCCTCACTCCCTGCCATGATAGGCTCTTCGATCGCGTCATCACTAATCGCGTGCAAGATTATCTCGAGGACAATGACCTTTTCCCGCACTCAATGTACGGGTTCCGGGCACATCTTTCAACGCAGGATGTACTGCTACAATTGAAAGAAGTCATTGAGAACGCCCCCAGCAAGGATAAAACATTATTTTGACATTAGACATTAAGGGCGCATTTGATAACGTTAGCCACCAGGCCATATTTGAGAGCCTCGAGGTTCTTCATTGTGGGCAGCGCGTCTACAGTTATGCTCAAACCTTCTTGTCGGACCGCACTGCCACAGTCGGTCTCGGCTCCATTCGATCCCATGTTATCAGGATTCCGAACAAGGACACCCCGCAGGACTCAGTGATATCCCCGCTACTCTTTAATGTAGCTATGGTCGGCCTGCCACATGAACTCCACCGCATCGATGGCATCCATCACGCAATGTATGCGGACGATATCACCGTCTGGACAACGCGGCAGTCTCTTGGAGAAAAAGAATATAACCTGCAGCAGGCAGCCACATGCGTCGAACAATACGCGCAGGCACGAGGCCTGGCCTGTGTAACAGAAAAATCTGAGCTTCTACGAATTTATTGACGCAAGCTTCCACCATCAGCGCACAACAACCAAGGCTCCCACCTCCAGGTCGTCCTTGCTGGCAAACGAATCCCAAAGAAATCCTACATTCGAATATTACGCATGTGGGTACAGTCGAACCACCATGTGAATCACACACTTTCCCTTCTCCGCACCACTACACTGCAAGTGGCCCGAATGATATCTCGGGTAGCCACTCGTCGCCATGACATGCGCGAGGAGGACATCCTGAAACTCATATTTAGCCTTGTGGTCAGTAGGGCGTCATACAGTTTGCCCTACAAGGCCTCACCAAAAGTGAACAGGGCCAAGTAGACGCAATGCTCCGCAAGGCCTACAAAGTGGCACTCAAGCTACCACTGGGCACTCCCTCCGGCAAGCTCCTCACATTGGGTCTACACAACACCTTTGAAGAACTTTGTGAAGCGCAACTCGCCACACAACTGCAGCGGCTCACGCAAACACCTACACGCCGTGACCTGCTCCTACGCCTTGGCTACATCAGCCAGTTTCACGACGCAGCTCGTCGCAAGCTCATTCTGGACCAACTTCATGCCACTTAAAAGGTCACTCTCATCCCCTGCAATATGGATCCCCCACTACATCAGGGCCGGCGGGAAGCCAAAGTGGAAGCTCTCGAGCGAACTTATGCACACAAGAACGCTACGTACTATGTTGACGCCGCCAACTACGACCATGCAAACAATAAGGCTGTAGCCACAGTCGTGGACCACACACTCACAGAACGTACCAGTGCTTCCGTGCGGTGCCATAACATCACCGAGGCTGAAGAAACTGCCATCGCGCTCACTCTCGCCCTTGACTACAGACAACGAAGGTCACTGACAGTTCTCACGGACTCTCAAGCAGCTTGCCGCAACTACCTACAGGGGCTCATCAGCCAACCCGCTCTCATCGTCATCCTGATCGCTGCAGACACTGGCGAGCATTCCATTACACAGCCAATCAGACTTCGGCATTGGACTATATGGATTCCGGGCCACATACGACTGGAGGGGAATCAGTCAGCAGATAGGGTAGCTCGAGGGTATGCGAGCCGAGCACCTTCCAACTCCGCCCCCGAGGAACTCGTTTCAGTCCCCTGCGATACAGAGGACTTATGAAAGCTTATTCGCTACCACACCGAACACTAAATAAAGAGGAATCGGTCAGCTGGAGGCAAATTCAAACTGGCACGTTTCCAAATTTGCACATCCTTAGTAAATTGCACCCCTCGGCATATTCTCCTCTCTGCCCATGATGTTCAGCTAAAGCCACTCTGTACCACGTCACATGGGAGTGTCAGGCCATTACAGCCTTACAACCAGTACAAAATCCAACAGCGGTGCGATGGGAGGAGCTGCTGGCCAGCGAGAACCTGGAAGATCAGTTGAGTCTGATCAACCGGGCCCACAGAGTGGCTGCTGCAAGCGAAGCCTTGGACTAAGCCCCCCCCCCCCCACCACAAGCCAAGCATCTCCGACTACTCGGAGATTCTCTGCAGAAAATTTCCTGTAAATAAATAAATAAATAAATACGTTTTCACCACCAGAACCACACCTCTGACTGGGAGCTCACAATGGATGTTACGACGCAGGCGTCCGGTGGCCCACAGTCAGAAGGTGGGCTCTGCTCAAAAGCAGCAGAGCACAGTGGCACGGCAGTACGACCTGTCTTCTTCACATTGTGGTGCACATTTGCACCACTGACAAGAGCAGGAGAAACCGGTTTCTTGTTACTATGGCCTTTCTTATTTTCGACTCTAACCTCCTTTTCTGCACGGGGATCACCACGAGGTGTGGAAGCGCTGGTGTCAGCCGCACTGCCGCCCTTGCGCAGAATTACACCTTCAGACTGGGGGCTCACCGTGGATGTCACACCGCAGGCGTTGGGTGGCCCACAGTCAGAAGGTGGGCTCTGTTAAAAAGCAGCAGAGCACAGTGGCACGGCAGTACGCCCAGTCTTCTTCACTTTGTGCTGCATCCACGCACCACCGACTAGTGCAGGAGGACGCACAGAGCACCGTTTTACTTGAGCGAAAACAGTCAGTCACTGACATGGCACTCTGACTTTGTAAGGTAGCAGAATCAGACTTCCGTGCAATGTCCGACCACATTTCCGTGCATGGAGATGCAGGGGCTGGGGCTGCAACAAGCATAGGGTCTGTGGAAAGAGCTGGGAAATTATTTTTAGTATTTTAATACTGTGCCAGCCCTTCTGACTGATCACCGCGCTGGAATCGAAGCTTCTTGTGGTCCATTTCTTTCTGGTGCTGCTGCTGTAATGCTCAATTGTGGCTTGCCTCAAGGTCCTTGCTTGCTTGATGGCTGCACGTAGCAGACACACCAGCAGCTGGAACACAGAGGAGCACATTCGCAGTTGAACCCCTCCATAACGGAAGCCCTCAAGAATAGCAATGAAGAAATATAACATCCACGATGAACATTCATTGAGTACAAGGTGTTTACTCTCTCAACAGCGAAAAGATTTTAAAAGCATTCTTACAATAAATGTTAGTAATATGTGACTTTTTTGACTGCTAAACTAGGTAAGAAAGTAGTTGTAAAAATATTGCAGCGCCGCTCATTTCACAAGTCGGGCACCTGGAAATTTGCCAAAAGGCATTGGTGCAACAGTTGCTGTTCACGTTCTTGAACAATTATGATAGCAAAATAACTTCTTTTTCTTCAAGAGAATACTTTTTGCTAAAGCTTCTGTTGGCAACTACGTCGCACATGACATATGAAGTGCCATAATTTCGATAGATGTTTTGTAGACTGCCTAACTTCTTGCTGATGTGGTTCTGCCCAAACGCATGCCAAGACCTCGCAGTTTGCTTACGTGCAGTGTTGTTTGGCATTTGAGCGTCAATAGAAAGACACCAGGCGTTATTGATCTCTTGACTTTGTGTGAGCTGATGGCGACCTGATTGCATGCGAGGAGTTCTGCAATGTTGCCAACATCAGAAGGACATGCCACAGTGAAAAAGTAAGAAGTGTATGAACTGGTCTCCAGATTTTGTAGGCAAATCAATAAGTATGTGCTCTTTCTGCAATAGATGGCACAATACGTAGTGAGCTCTGTGCACCAGGGTCTCACCGGCTTGCCATATGTGAATATAAGGAAAGCGCCGCTGAACCATTGAGGACATTAAAAGAGTTTGTTGACATTTTTTCCCTTTGTCGAAGTTCTTGCGATCATTTGCTCATGCTGTGAAAGTAAAAACGAATGTAGGCTGTCGCCACAGGCTTGGCTGTCATGCACAGATACCTATGCGCGCACACTAGTCACAAGAAAATGCCTGAAAAATCAACATACACATTTGTAGAATAGACACCTCCAACATGTATGCCCCACTAGAAGGATGGTTTTGTTCTGTAGCACAATTAAGCTATAGGGAGAGCCAAAGCTGGTTTTATTTATTTTTGAATTGAATATTGGAATTTATTTTCCGTATTTTAGACGTGTACTCTGTCAACACTGAAAATGTTATTTACGTACGTCGACAGCTGCAGGCTGTGGTACCCACACTTACTTTTGTAAGCAAGGGCCTGTGATGCAGTGGTTTGTGTCGCCTTGAGTGTTAAACTAGTGCCTGTACATCCTCACAGGACCAGGGGTTTAGCTGGACTCACATTACTGACATACTCAAGCAATTTCTGTTACAAATATATTTTCTAACTTTGCCAATTGTTTCATTGCTTATGTGAGCATGCATGAGGCACCACAGCAGAGTACGTCACATCACATAAGCTACACAGACTGCAGTGTGAAAAAAAACATGGTTAACTAAGACAGTAAAATACATACAATACCTAGAGAGGAGCGGTAGCGACACTCTATTTAAAACCTCAGCAGAACCAATTCCTTCACTGTGCTTAGCAGCTTGGCATTTAATGCAATGTTTTCTCACATTGGTCAGGTGCAAGGTAGGGAACTTTACTAGCACAGTGTCCCTTGACAATTTCCTCCTTTGCGGCATGTTCCTCAGGACGTGTTCATTGTAGTGTGTTGTTCATTCTTTGCACATGCGTTTGAGCTCGAAATGTTTTTTGCAGGCAAAATCAGATGAATGAAGGACCTGATTGTTCATAAGGACTGCTCGCCTCCACTTGTCCAGAAGATCACCATCTCTTGTTGCACAAAACAAGGAAAACATTTTTCTCACATCTTATACCCCAGGGTGTATTGCAGCAGGGTACGAAACGCTTTCTCCCAATTATGAACTGCAGACTGTGACGCATTTTTACGAAACCATGCGTTAAATAACTGGTCAGCAACTGATGCTACTTATCATTGAAACCCAACAATTACAGCACGAGCGTGTCACACTCTCTTATCAGTGCTCCCGCGCAGTCTTCTTTACATTATCTTTTTGAATGTGGTGCTGCCTGCCTTGTTCTTGCATAGCAGACGCCCTTTCGTGGAGAGAGCGCTTGCTTGCCAGGCAGTGCTATGAGAGCTTGCACACCAGCTGTCAAACTCACAATAAAATTATCTAAACGAGTGTTACTTGGGCCAATGAGAGCTCTATGAAGTGCCGCATAAGGTATACAACATGTGCAGAGAGGATGCACAATGACTGTCAGTAGAAGGAACAGCTCGCATTGATGCCGCCGACGTACGACGGTGATGTTGCCGACGGCGAATATTAGTGCTTGGGGGAGGCATCTAAGGTTTTCAGCTTAATAATGCACCAGACGGCATACTTGATAGATTTTTTTTTGGTGCACATAATTTATAGCTGACAGATTCGAACGACAGTAGTTATTTCGTTAAGTGGTTAGATGCACCAACCATATTTTGCAGGAATGCCTTGTGGAGGTGTCTGACATACAAGCTATACCGCTGAAATAACTAGCTATCAGATTAATGAACTAGCATGCCACTATAAGCGATTCCTTCACAAGAGCTCTGGTCGTGGATATAAATCTTCACATTTAATAGCACGAAGACCGTCACGTGAAATTGCACGTCTACATGAGGTTCCTAAACGATTAACGCACTCAACGACTCAGTAGGTCATGTCTACAGTGTTAAAGCAGGCTTTAAATTAAGCAAGCCTTGACATAACCCATACTGATAGTGACAGACTTGCAACTTACATCGCAAAGTCGAGTGAAAAATGTCTGCCTGAAATTCTGATTTGGTTAATTTCATTGATTGATATGTGAGGTTTAACGTCCCAAAACCACCATATGATTATGAGAGACGCCGTAGTGGAGGGCTCCGGAAATTCCTACCACCTGGTGTTCTTTAATGTGCACCCAAATCCAAGCACACGGGCCTACAACATTTCCGCCTCCATCGTAAATGCAGCCGCTGCAGCCAGGACTCGATCCCACGACCTGTGGGTCAGCAACCGAGTACCTTAGCCACTAGACCGCCGTGGCGGGGCTGCCTGAAATTCTTAATGCTGATTCTATGCAACCATGTCTTTTGTCGCAACTCAATACACTTAACAGATGGCATCATAAAATGATTTTGGTCGACACGACTTATTCTGGCATCAGAAGGTGCAAGAGGCACCGATGGCATCCAACAGCAAGGTCATTCTAGGGTGAAAGGTATTTCACAGCTCAACGTGCACTAAAAAACAAGTGCATATCCAAAAAACAGTAGTGTTGTACACCATCAAATCCGTGCATCTAAAGCAAAGTTGGTAATCGAGAGCGGCTGTAAACAAACGAATGCTGCGAGTGGTCCCACGTGACAGCATCTAGCCAAAACCAACTCGGCGCCAGCCTCGGGGAGGTTCGAGGAAAGAGATAGAGAGGAAGTGTGCTTGTAACCTTATATAATGTGACTTAACGAAATTACAGGGGTGTTCGCACACCTCTCCTACTGGGCGCAAAGAAAAATGAAGATGACAACAAGAGTGAGGAAAGCCACAAAGCAAGTTTCGGAGACGTTGTTGATGCTTTTAACATTGTTCGCACTTTCTTAAGCACCCACGACTATGACAAAGCTATGCAAAGCGTCCTAAGCGGTCATCCATCAAACTCTTTCAAATCAATGTCATTATATGAAACAGAATAAGGTCACCAACAACCTTAAATAAATTTTGGTTGCGCTGTGTAACTGCAAGATTTGCATATTTTTCAGTTTTCACTGCAAAGAAATTGTGACAACGAACAGAGATAAAGGGGTTCGACTGTACACCAGTTACAATAGTTAAAGAAAGCTCAGAAATTTCTGTGCACAGACATGTGTGGTGTCTCACATATCATGTTACTAAATTATGTTTCTGTAGAGCTTGTGTGGGTTCCGGCTCACTCACAGGTAGCAGGCAACATCATCGCTGACTACCATGCCAAATAAATGTTAACCTGGGCTGAGCAAGAACGGCAAGACCTACTGCACCCAGGTACCGGCCTTTGGGACATTACCCGGGTACACCGAGAAGATTGGTGCAAACTGTCAGAAACGCAGTCCAAACTGGCCAAGCAACATCAGACGATCCCACATTGAGTGCAGGCAGGATTGCTTAAGCATCGCGTCCTATTTACTAATCTTGTTTCCTTCCTCACATCAAACTCTTTATTTTACTTCATTTCGGCATGGGTTTTGCAAGCACTACTCATGCGAAACAACACTAATATTGTTTAATCATAACATTTTCTCTACTTTTGACAAAGGCCTTATTATTCACTGTACTTTTTAAAATTTTGCTAAACCTTCTGACGAGTTGTCTCATCGCTTACTACTTGTCCAACTTAGTATTCTTAACATTGACCCTAGCATCTTGAACAGGATAACCATACTCAATTTGCAACTTGATGCTGCATCCCCTTGTTGTGATGTAAAGTCGGGGTCAATTTACAATATTGACTTACCTACAGTAATAATAAACACACTAAACTATTTGCTGATGACTGTGTTTTATGCCATCAAATCACTAATCAGCATGATAACTCTATTCTTCAATCTGACTTGGATAACAGATATAGCAACTGCTCACAACGGCTTATGTTCTTAAATCCCACTATAAATGCTAAATCATGCATTTATCGCATCGCCCTGACTCAACAAAATTTTTCAGCTGTGCCATCAATAACATCAACCTCAAATAGGTAACATGATATTAATACCGCTGAATTCAGATTGCCAATAACCTTTCTTAGCATGCACACATTGAATACATCACTAACAATGCTAAGAGACCTTTCTGCAGTGGCATACCAATTCTTTCGTGATTGCGAGGGCAGGCAAGCCTACCTCACTCGTCACCCGGGATATATATATATATATATATATATATATATTGTCGCGGTACAACGCGTATAAAACACAGGTACACCTTGGGACGACGAAAGCAGCGTGTCCTCAACAGCTGAGCCACAAGATCGTCTTCTTTGGCCACAAGAGAAGCTAGAGGCCAACTACCTCGAGCCCACTAAATGCCCCATCATCGTTATCATCCACATGTAGGCACGCGTCAATATATATATGCACCTATAAGGAAAATCATCAAAACGGAAATGTTAGCAAAATAACACTATGTTGTAACATATCCTCGTAACAATTTCATTTTCCTATAGAAGCACGATTGAGTAAATGCTGTTGTGATAAATAATTACACCTTACTTGTTCGTTTTCCCAGCGTGCAGCCAAGAGTGACCACTGTCGAAAGTGGGGTGGCTCAGCCCCCCAAATTTTCTCAATGAAGAGGGGGGGGGGGGCTCGCGTCCCCTTTGCTCCCCCACCGGCTGGTATGCCTACGTCTCTCTGGTACATTTGCAGAAGTTTTTCCAACGCTTCAAGTTTTTTAAAAGTACAACTCTATAAAACAATAATTAGACCCTAGCTGGAATATGCTGCTCATCTTTGGGATCTGGTCAAAAGGTATTAACAACTATAATTGAATCAGTTCAAAAACATTCAGCGCGTTTCACACACTCAAATCATTCTCACTCAGCTAGCATTTCACTGATGAAATCATACTTTGGACTAACAAATTATAAACTTCGAAGAAAAATGTCTCCTGTATTTTTTTTCAAAAGATCAGCTACCATAAATGTTCACTTAAACAGAAAATCATCTCGCATCTTCATACGTATCAATGCATCTTCATTCCTTTTTCATTCAAAGTTTTCATTCCTGTTTACTGCGCTAATTTTTTTCAGACACCTTCTTAGCGAAAACGAGCACTGAGTGGAACCACCTTCCGCACTTTATCGCCTGCATGGAGGATGCGTCAGCATTTAAGGCTGTACTAACGGATTACGTCTTCAGCCTATTGTAACTTTGTTTGAGCATGTATTTTCATTAATATAATGTATTGCTATGTTGAGTTTGTTGCCTTCTTTGTTTTTGTATAGCCCTACCCCCTCTGTAAGGCCTTTATGCGCCTGAGGTTAAATCAATAAGATGAAACGCATGTGCCCTGCAAACATGCCACGCTCAGTCCGTTTTGCAAAAGAGGAAAACGCTTCCTGCCACATATTTTGGCAGATTGCTCAGAACTCAAGACCCCCTTCTTTCCCTTTCCCCTAACACCCTCAATACCCAAACTCTTTGGCGTTGGAGACCTCAATATACAGCCCCCTCCTACCAGCTCGGCTTGTGCACTGACGAACAAGGGTCAGGATCTGCTGAGAACATATAGGTCCCGTAACCAGTGAACCACCTCGTCTGGTGCCCGTGTGCACCACCAACATAGTTGGGCTTAATGAAAGTTGATTCATTTCTCTGACTCTCATCATCTAATTTTGGGGCTATGTGGACTCCCCAGTTTTAGTTTCTCTTAATGGGTCACACAGTATCCCTCAACAGGAATTTCTTGCAGCCCATTCTTACAAGCTTTCTCCAAATAAATTGCAGTCCCTTCCCTGTTCTTGGGCTAGCTTGACTTTCTCTTGAGCACATCGGCATTAATACACCTTTCGCCTCTACCAGATAGTATATCTAGTGCCCAAACAATCAAAGAATTGCAATTGGGTCATTCTATGCCAAACGTCCCAGCCATTTTGGCGACCATCTCAAATGTATTCGAAAAAAACAATCGTGCTGATTCACTGCCTTGAAAACAGTGAACTGCTAAAATTTTTCTGGGAGAAAAAAAAATTTAGTCATGTGGCTGCCTTCTGAGTTTCCTAAAAATGTCGTTTAGTTGTTGTTTGTGGAAAAGTCTATTTCAAAAGTACCGCTAATTCTTTCTATACCAACATTGGTCTACACGTTAAGCAAAGGTGCTTGTGTAAGTTGTTTGAAGCTCAGTAATATTGTCACGTGCTTGCTCAAGAAAGACGATGGCAGTTGTGCATGTGCCACGAAGGACTACAAAATGGACGAAAAAGAAGAACTCGCTTGGGCGTTCTAATTAAAAAAGATCGACCTGCTTCTGGTGTATCAATCTCTGCGGCAATACCTCTGTTTTGACGTCGTGACAATATTAGTGCAAATTTACTGGCGGCGCATATGCCTACAAGAATTTAGCCGAAATGTCTTATGTTTGCAGTTTTTTATGGCAATACTGCAGTTTCCATGAATACCTGAGTAGTGAATACTTTCTCGACAAATTGTATATTTTGAGGAAAAAATATTTTCAGACCTCTCAAGCAGCTAAACTTTAAGAGAAAAAATCGCAAACTTTGCAAGTCGTCTTTTTTGTCCATATTGAAACTCAATTTGCACCTTCTTGTGCTATAATTAACTCACCTTTATACCTAAATTAAAAGCAAATAAGCAGTTATTTTCGTATGCAAATTTCATCATTACATTTATTGTTTCAGGGAAGAAAGTAATTTTTGAACTTTCGCATTGGAGCCCATCTTCCAATCTGGTCATACAACAGCTGCCCCTTTGAAATTCCACATTGCCGTCTATAGGAAAGTTTCAAAATTTTCTTCCTTAAAACAAAAAACTTAATGATGAGCTTTGTCATTTGAAAAGAAGTGCTGATTTGCTTTTAATTTAAATATTAAGGTGACTTTCAATTTGACCACCACAGGGTGCAAATTGCATCTGAATATAGACAAAATTGACAATTTTGTGAAATTTAAGTTTTTTTTTCTTTTAAATTTTATCTGCATGAGAGATCGAACAATATTTTTTACTCAAAATAAACCTTTTGTGGAGTAAGTATTCACTACACAGGTATTCATACAAACTGCTGTATTGCAATAAAAAACTGCAAACATAAGACATTTTGGCTAAATTCTTGGAGGCATATGCGTTAGTGAAATTGCACTAATATTACTGAGCTTCAAACACCATGCACAAGCACCTTTGCTTAACATGTAGACGAAATTTGGTATAGAAAGAAAAAGCGGTACTTTTTAAAAAAAAATTCCACAAACAACACCCAAATGACATTTTCAGGTAACTTAGAAGGCAGCCACATGACCAAAAATTTTTTTCAATCAGAAAAATTCTACCTGTTCACTGTTTTAAACACTGTGCTCCGGCAAGATTTTTTTAGAATACATTTAAGATGGTCGCCAAAATGGCTGGGACGTTCGATGTATATTGATCTAGTTACATAGATGACTTGCAGAATTTTTAATTTATATATCAGACATTACTGTCCTGTTTTGGAAACAACTGAGACATATCAGACATCTCATTTTCAGTATTTCAATTAAGAGAATAAAATGGTTTAAAATGGGTTTGATGAAATATGATCTGTGTTTATGACAATAAGAGTAACAGTAGTATTAATCTTTCCTGTGATGCACTGTAGGAAATTCACATTTACACCAGATGCTTGTCAAATCATGGCAGAGATAATGCACATAAGGGAGGTAACCTCACTGGCCTCCTTAGTAGTCCTTGTCAGCTTGCTTATTCTGCAATTCTGAGTAAAGGAGCTGCTGTTGCATAAGGGCTGTGCACCAGTGAGCTTACTCGTTGGTGCCTCTCAAATATACTGTGGTAATGAACACACAGTAAAACCCGCTTTTATCAATACCTTAGTATGGTCATGAAACGTTAATAGTGGTTGCAGTGGTGGCAATCCAGCTTTATAAACATTACATATGTACTTCTATGACGCAGCCGTGACGTCGCGTTAACGTCAATCGTTGCTAGGTGCCATGCCCTGAAGTTGATTTATGCAGCAGCGTCCAGGGCTACTATCCTCACTAGCACCAGCACTTTATACCAGCTTATTGCTTCTGGTGTTCTAATGCTCAAGTTCATGTTTGCATCATTGCACAAGTGCAAACAACTGGTTATATAAACACTTGAAACTCTTCAATGTATGTCTGTGCGTGGAACATTTGGATGTATATTTAGCGTAATTTCATAAAGTGACGCTATAAAAAAATTACAACATGGTCACGCTAAGCATACCTCCGAATGCTTCGCATAACGTCGATTCCTAAGCTACGTGGAATCTGCTGAATTTTTCAGAAATATTTTTGGGCAAGACGTACTTTCAGCAAGAATCTTGACGTTGGCATGTGTCGATCTTTTACAAGAAAATGTAACTCTTAGGAATGCCGATTACCATAATTTCAATTGTATAGTCAGTGTACCTAACATTTCAAGCAGTCCTCTCTTTTATATTCATACAAAACTGCTGTAGTGTATGGCTCATAGTTGAAGGAAATGTTGGCAAAGCACAACTTGCACTTCTGCAGTTAACATGACATAACTTAAGGGCCCACTGAATGCTTGTGTTGTGCATGGTGTACTACTAAGTTATTACCGTTACTCCGTACGATCAGGCTGACATTATGATCTGTGCATAATCCAGCTCCTCAGCCGCACGATAGTGATTTGCATTGCAAAGCTGTTTTCTGGCACGACAGGCATGAGAATTTTGGGACAGGATGTGACAACGAGCAAGTACGCTAAATCTGAGTGCGCCATCAATTCAGTCGATCTGTGTATAGGAGCGAAAATTTACCCAGGTAAGGGCAAAAAAAGTGACGCATAGGGAAAAAACGAGGAGCCCTCAAAAATGGGAGAGAGCGAAATTCGGTGTGCCTGTGCCTCCTTCTTTCTCTCTTTTCTTTTCTCTTTTTCTTTGAGAGCTCGCCTTTTTTTTGCTCTTTTCTCTGTTTTATCTTTCCTCTTTGTTTTCTTTTCTGCATTTCGATGCATCACTTTCAGCATTCTTTTCTTTCCAGGTAAAAAATGGTTTCAGTTCAATTTAACTGAAACTATGGCTGTATACAGCTGGGACTAAGTGGAAGCCAACAGGTTAGCAACATGTTCCATATGGTCCCAGCTTGAACCACTTGAGACTGAAAATGAAACCAGTTGGTGTGAATTTTTATTATTATTGTTATATTATTATTATTATTATTATTATTATTATTATTATTATTATTATTATTATTATTATTATTATTATTATTATTATTATTATTATTATTATTATTATTATTATTATTATTATTATTATTATTATTATTATTATTATTATTATTATTATTATTATTATTATTATTATTATATTCCTTAAGGCCATTCTCTTCATCCCAGAATACCTGTATGCAAGGCAAATAAGTGATAAGAGCTCACTGTCTTCATGATGGTTTTTTTGTACATCTATTGCTGACGACATTTACAGTTCGTTGTATGCCAGTACAAGTTTCATTTCAAAAACGCACAGGGTATTTCAAGCAGTGCAAACATCTGTGAAGAAGAAAGAGCGTCGTTGGCAAGCAACATCGCCACCGCTTGGGTACTGGGTGCTGGGCTTCGCTCGCTCGGCTCGTGCTGATCATCGCCGCCATCTGCTTGACCGTTGCTCTTGCACGATCGTGTTTCTTCGTAGGACCACCGTCGCAACAGTCGTCAATAAACCCTTTTTCAATTGGTGGACGGTGCTGACATTCCCCGTCGCCTGAACCTGGGTGCTGCCATTCGCCGTCGCCTGAACCTGGAGCTGCGCAACCGAACGCTACCTCCCATCATGGCTACCAACAACGCGCAACCTGGCTCTTCCACTCCATCCCCCAGCAACCCCGGCGTTCTTCGTTTGCGAGAGCCTAAGGTCTTTAGCGGAGCTGATGAGACCGACGTGGGAGACTGGTTCGCTAACTATGAACTGGTGAGCGCTAACAACAAGTGGGATGACGCGGACAAATTGACTTACGTCATCTTTTACCTCACTGACGTGGCCGAAATGTGGTATAACAACCACAAAAACGACATCACGACGTGGTCCATCTTTAAAACCTTGTTTGCTGACGTTTTTGGCCGACCCGCAGTCCGCAAGTCCAGAGCCGAACAACGCTTGCGGACTCGCGCCCAAAAGCCAACAGAATCTTTCACCAGCTACATCGAAGACATTATTGGTCTTTGCAACCGTGTCAACACCACCATGCCCGAGTCGGAGAAGATTCAACACATCCTCAAAGGGATAAATGACGGTGCATATCAGCTGCTCCTGGCCCGTAATCCTGCCACCGTTGCGGAACTTGTCACTTTGTGTCAAAGTTTCGACGAGTTGAGCAAGCAGCGCGCCCTGACTCGCCCATTTTCCTCACACGCCGGCTCACTCTCCAGTCTCACTTCTGTTCCCGACCACTCACCAACCCTGCAAGAGATTAAAGACTTTGTGCGTGAAGAAGTAGCTCGGCAACTGTCGTTGATTCCCTTCACGCAGCAGCCGCCGTCCTCTCGTCTGCCCTCACCACTCCGCGACGTTATTGCAGAAGAGGTAGCTCAGGCTGTTCCCGTCGCTTCCCACCAGCAGCCTGTGGCCATGCCTGTTGCCCATGCGCCGGCTATGCAGCCCGTGGCCGCGCCCCTTACGTATGCCCAGGTGGTACGTAGCAGACCCCGCCAGCAGCATTTGCCACCCATGTCTTCAGTCGCTCCCCACTCCGCCCCATTTTCGACACCTTGGGCCGCACCACGAGTCAGCAATTCCTGGCGCACTCCTGACAATCGCCCGATCTGCTACGCCTGCGGTACTCCAGGACACGTGGCACGATATTGTCGCCGTCGCTTCCAACCACTCCGCGACGCTACTCGGCCGTTACCGTATGACCCACAGCCCATGCACATACCTGCTCCCTATCCCTCACCGCAGTATGGATGCACTAACTTTCCTGAGTCTCGGTCACACCAGCCTCAAACTCACTCTCCCCGCTCCCCATCTCCTCGCAGGCGATCACTATCCCCAATGTGGTCATGCCGGAGTTTTCAAAACTTACGAACGCATTCGCCACCGCTTCTACTGGCGCGGAATGTATAATTTCGTTCGAAAATTCGTTATGGGCTGTCCTGACTGTCAACGTCGCAAATCACCGCCTTTCCACTCGTCCGGTGCGCTTCAACCGCTTCCGTGCCCTGCCAAACCTTTCGATCGGATCGGAATTGATCTCTATGGCCCTCTACCGACAACATCAGATGAAAATCGGTGGATTATAGTCGCTGTGGACCATTTAACACGCTACGCTGACACCGCTGCCCTTCCAAGTGCCACTGCGCGGGACGTAGCATCCTTCATCCTTCATCGCTTCATATTACGACATGGTGCACCTCGAGAACTACTAAGCGATCGAGGTCGAGCCTTCCTATCAGAAGTCGTCACGTCTCTGCTTTCTGAATGCCATGTTGTTCATCGCAAGACCACGGCATACCACCCGCAGACTAACGGGCTCACGGAAAGATTTAACCGCACCCTTGGCGATATGCTCGCCATGTATGTGACATCCGATCATACTAACTGGGATCGCATTCTTCCATTCATTACGTTCGCATATAACACCGCGGCACAGTCTACCACTGGATTTTCACCTTTCTTTCTTCTTTATGGACGCGAACCATCCCACACCATCGATACTCTCCTTCCATACCGTCCTGACGCATCCGAATGCCCATCTGTGTCCGAAGCTGCCCGAAATGCGGAAGAGTGCCGTGAACTCGCACGCACCTTTACGTCTCGAGAACAACAGCGCCAGAAAGAAAACAACGTCGACTCTTCACAAAGCCCCAGCTATTCCCCGGGATCACTTGTATGGCTGGCTGTTCCTTACCAAACCCCCGGCATTTCCTCAAAACTCGTTCCAAAGTACGAGGGCCCATACCGCGTTTTGCAGCAAACCTCGCCGGTGAATTTTCTCATCGAGCCACTTTCCCCATCTGACGACATGCGCCGGCGTGGATGTGACATCGTCCACGTCGCCCGCCTTAAGCCATATTATAGCCCTCTGCCTCCAGACTCTTAGGTCGCCAGGATGGCTCTTTTTCGGCGGGGGCAAATTGTGAAGAAGAAAGAGCGTCGTTGGCAAGCAACATCGCCACCGCTTGGGTACTGGGTGCTGGGCTTCGCTCGCTCGGCTCGTGCTGATCATCGCCGCCATCTGCTTGACCGTTGCTCTTGCACGATCGTGTTTCTTCGTAGGACCACCGTCGCAACAGTCGTCAATAAACCCTTTTTCACATCTAAAAAACAGTTTGTGTAAAGCACAGGACATATGCACAACAAAATATTGCTGCGTGCTGCATCAAAGTTTAAAGGGGCTGGCACTCCCTTACCTCCTATTGCCTTGCACCTATATGCCAGAGGAGGACATGGCACCGCAATTTATAGAAAGGCATAAAGCTACTCTGAAAAGCTCTAACTGCTTTTCCTCATACTGCTATCACCTGATCTTTTGAAGATAAGATAAGGTTGAGTGAAAAACAGGTTGTCGTGCATCAGTCATTTCCTAATACGTACCTCCTTCAAAAATCCAAAACATCCTCAGGATGTCCTAAAATGACGAAAATATTCTTGTCCTATAGGGTGTGCCACAAGACTGGCTGATATATTTGAGTCTATTAAAAGGCAGTTAAAGTATGCAGGTGTCTGTAAGGAGATTATAAATACTGTCTTGAACAGTGTAGCAGTGGAACACAGATTTAATGAGTAAACCGCAAATCAAGTGCAATGTTATCAATGCAATGGTAATACTACTACTACTACTACTACTAATAATAATAATAATAATAATAATAATAATAATAATAATAATAATAATAATAATAATAATAAATGAATATATTACTAACATGATTATAATAGTATTGTTTGGTTTCTGCATACAAAGTAACTAATTGCGAGGATTAAAAGGGGGTGCACAGGAAGGCAGTGAGGTATATTTATAACAAATGTAATCTAACGAATTCTCCTACTGAGTTGTAAACGAAAGCTGGTTTATTAACACTACAAGGTAGGGCAAAAATAGCAAGACTAAAGATTTTGTTTCAATTAATTCATAGTGACATAAACATCTACACATCAAAAGTAATTTTTTTCAGTCATTTTAGGTTAACACATTACAGGCACTCACGAACACTTAATAAATATACTTCCAAAACAAATTGCTATAAATAATAATAGTTCCACTAAATCACAAAAAAATGCAAACCAAATAAGTCCTTTTGGTACTGATGCTTCATCTTTCACTGTGTCCTTAGATATGGTACAAGCGTCACGCGTAACCGAGAGAAGAGACGAGAAAGAAAAGAAGGCAGTATTTGCCAAGAAGTATAATAGGCAGTGCTTTATTAGGAATTACATAGAAACGGCAGTTGGGTAAAGATAACTAGATGGCGCTGTACCCCTACTTTCCGATTGGCTACATTGGGGGGGGGGGGGGGGGCTGTGCCTGGGTATGCATAGAACGAGTGGATTTCTCAGTCTCCTGGACAGTCACCATACGTAGTGCATCGGTGGTGGGGCATGAACGAAGCAGAATGGCGGGCACGTTAAAGGCGCTTGCGCTCGGCTTCCTTGGCACGCGTCTCATCGTTGTTACCCATGCGCCATCTGCATTCTCGAACGCGATCGGAAGCATAGACGCATGCACGGGCGGACGCTTCACCCCACTCATCATCAATGACTTCATGAATACGCTGTGATTTTTTATTTTCTTTTTTTTCTGGGATTTAAAAAAATTATTATTATTTTTCGTCATTTTAACTTGCACATATGTTGTAATACCACTACTATTATAATATTTTAACAAAGCTTATTCAGCAGTTCAGTACATCTACATCGCTCTAAATTTCGCACTACACTACGCACTATAGATTTAAAAATACGCTTCAAAGTTAGACTCCACTTATTTACTTATAAATCCTGCCATTCTATTGATGCAGTGATTCATAAACTGAATTATTTTAGAATTTGGTAACACATTTGACAAGGTCAGTCATAAATATTTACTTTAAAATTAAGTCATCTGGACCTTGGCACTAACAAAGTTTAGTACTTTGAATGCTTCGCATGAAATTGAACTCACTTTGTGCTCAGCTAAGCCCAGCTTATTTCTCATTTTAACTGCATTGCCCCTTCCTTGCTATCACCTAAATTCCGTCATGATTTGCTGATAATGGTGTTGTCATTTGTGAAACTACGAACAGGCACTATTTCTTCCACATTAGATATATTGCTAAATAAAAGTAGGGTAGAATTGATCTGAAACTCCCGTACTAACTATAAAGTTATCAATGCTAACCACATGCTTGGCTTGAGCCAGAAATGTCGCACCGCTCCTTCCTTTCTTAATGTTAACGTACAACCAAACCAAAACATGTGCACGCATGTGCCTTTAACACGTTTTGTAAACCGATTTGTCCGGTGCCTACGAACAAGCCTTACCGTTGCCTTTCGGCCTGTTTGACACTTCAGGGCCTTCGATGCACTGTAAGGGCACAAGAAAACTTGTGGGTTTTAAAAGTGACTTGTTTCAAGACTTTGCAATGTGATGGTTGATTGAAAGTGATAAAATACTGAAGTTGATATATGAGTTAGTTGTGGTGTCTTGTATAATAATATGCATACTCTGTGAAAAAGAAGCAAGCATGCAAATTATTAAATTCATAATGAAAACATAATGACATCAGTGCAAGATTGGTTGTTGTGGTAACTCACTTGCAGTTTCATTGTAATTATGGAAAATCAATGTTTATATCTTGAGTTTTCGTTAACTGGCATTTTGTTTGTGAATAACAGTATGCTAAAGAGCATGCGCATATTCTTGTTTGGTTGTAAAACAATAGCGTTAGGAAATATTTTCAAAGAATTCGTGGTAGAAAATTTGTGGCACAAGACAAGAACATTATTAGCATTGCTCATTTTGTACTCAGCCTGGACATTCGAGAATATTCTAACAGATATCTGCCCAGCCAATTATTTAAAATTTTCAACGAATTTTCAAGGGACGACTACATAATAATTGCACCTGCATGCATGAGCTCGTGTCTCTGAGGTTTCATGCATGTGCTTCGTTATGGCAGAGCGTGGTGAAAATACACC
This sequence comes from Rhipicephalus microplus, assembly GCF_043290135.1. Lineage (NCBI taxonomy): Eukaryota > Metazoa > Arthropoda > Arachnida > Ixodida > Ixodidae > Rhipicephalus > Rhipicephalus microplus. The sequence continues at coordinate 38,055,339 of NW_027464585.1, forward strand.
CAATGATTGTCGGCCACTGTTTGGTACACATGTTGTGCAGTAAAATGAATTTGAAATAAATTTTAATACAAAATGTTTTATTTCTATTTCCCAGTTAATGTATTATTTCCATGGCAATATAAAAACAAGTACATCAAATACTGGCTGTATCTTCCTTTGCAGTAATGATAAGAACTCCTAGCAATTTTGAATGTAGGAATCTAGTATCTGGCGAAAACATCAAGCCCTTAAAATCTACAGAAGTGTTAAGAAAAATCTACAGAAGTGTACAAGTATAACACTTGCTCCTAGAGCGAAGCAGCCAGCTTCGTTCTAGGAGCAAATGTTATACTTGTACTTCATTTGTTTTTTCCAAAGCAGTTTTAGGGTTCACATGTCCCTATTTTCAAGAAACACGAAGTGAACGAATGAAAGTAAAGTTGGGCAGCTAACTGAATGATATAATGACCCGTATGGACTATTACCACTGAAGGGTGGAGCGGATGTTGTTACACGTGGACTTACAGGCTGGTAAGAGTAGATAGACAAATCTGGCTGATTGTTGAGCAAGTATTAGGGCATGTCAGTTCATAATAAATACCATACAAAGATTACAGGCATCAATCCTGATAGATGTGAACTGTTGGAAGCAGTGCAAGCTGGAAAAGAAGTAGCGTATTTATTGGTTACACCTTTGTTGAAACTTTGAAAACCAGAAAATTTTCTCGAGCAGGCAATGTTATGTGATGTTTTTGATGACTGTGACATTGCACACTGTCACTCTGCACATATGTATCTTTCCTTATATATTTTCTACCAAAGCCAAAAACAAATATAGATGGCAGTTAACTCGCGTCCTGTGTTTCTTGTCCTATGCGAGTGTCATTCTGCTGCTCTTTATTACTTTGGAAAGACTTGTTGCTGGGAGGTTGGTATAACATTATTAGGGGAAATTATAGACGATGCGAATGCGTGGTGCGGTGTAAATATTTTCTCTAGTTCAGCAGCGAGTGACGCTCTTTCCCTGTGCTTTTTTTATTTTTCATGTGATGCTTAGGCATCTAGAATTTTCCCCCTTAGCTTATTTGCCTCCCTGAAGCTATGCACCATCTTGCCCATAAACAACTATTGTTAAACTATTGGATGTGACAATGTTGATGCAAAATGACCTTTTAGTATATGCTAGAGCTCCTGCAGGATCACTGGCTGAATTGGACGACCAGTTCACCGTTTATAAGACACGTAGTATTGACATTTTCAATATATCTGTTCGCACAGTGCTTCATTGGACTCATGCAAGCTTAAAACATGGTGCTCCCACAAATAAATTGTTCTTCCTGTGCTGTGACCAACGGGAAAACTATGAAGACAGTACCAAAAAGAGATCACAATTAGGCTTAGCGGTACGATGTCTGCCTCAATAAATTAATGTAATAAATTAATTCAAGTGTGCTTATGTCACCATGGTTTTGCCAGTTTATTACTACCTTTGATATGAACCTCTGCTCGCTTCACTATGGTGTTTCTGGCAGTGTAAACAGTCTTACCTCTGAGACAGCAATTCCAGAACTAATTTCACTGTCACAATCTTGAACAGGTGTGCGACAAGCATGCGCCAGTGCAGAAAACACAAGAGAAGTGGTCACTGCTTACATGTTTAAGGTCCTATACACGCACACCAGACTATGATTTTGCATATCTTACATTTTGAGACGAGTATACATCGTGATGGCTGGAGCCATCTCTTTGGTCACCAGCTAGACTGTCACAATGTGCATGTTGTTGCTTGAGACAACCATTTAGGACAAAAAAAGCCACCGTAGAAAAAAAATACTTTTAGGCTAACGTAAGGGCTTGTGGTGAGGAGACTCTCAAAAGGTATATGGTGTGTCATCTTGCAATAGAGAAATAACATTTATACATAGTTTATGATAGTAGGAGTCTGCTAAACATTGGCCATACAAGCTTGTGGCTAGAGAAGGATGATGTCCAGAAGATAACCTCCGGAAATGTTAACCTGCACCGTCCTCCATTGTCCTTCTTGGTGCTCTGGAATTTCCGCCCTATAGGTACTAGTTCCTTCAGTGGGTACTCTTGAAGGGCTTGTGGATAAGCTCACTCTTACTACCTGCTTTACCCAAGGGCTAATCCTTCTGCTAAAACTTGTTTGCTTGGCAGAAATTTTTAACAGGAAAAGAGCTTCACTCGTTACACAAATAAAGCTACAGCATTGCAAGATTACAATGATGTTATGTACACAGACCTCCCACATATAACTCACTCAAATGTCACCACATACCTCTATGGTGAGCCTGATTAAGCCTTAAGAAAGCATGTAACTTTCGTGATCCTATACTTTTAAGTGTGAATACACTTTATAAGCGATCCCAAACCATCCACGGCCGTCGGCGGCGTCCGCAGTCTTCTCTCTATCTTTAAAAGAAAGAGGACTTGGCGGGCCGTAGCGCGACGCTCTACCGAATAAGCCCCGGACGCGACGCTGATATCGGTGTCAGTAACGCGCCTTATACCCCCTCCCCCTTCACTCGCTCCTCCGCTCTCCTCGCTCACTGCAGCTGCGCGCGCACCCCTCTCTCTCGCGCGCCCGCCTTCTCTCTCAGTCTCCCGTCGAGAGCGGGTCGTGAGGGGGAGTAAAGTTAAAATCCGTTGGCATTCGCCAATGAGTTAACGTAAACTCCCCCGTGTGATCAAATTGCGATTCCCAGGAACCATTACACCATAAAGGCACCATAATGTGATCAATAAATATAATAGTGCGAATTCATAAATACCCCTCATAGCATCACCCCGTGTATTCGCACTTAACCATGTTCACCCTCGGGGAAATGCATGGGAGTTTTTTTAATCAGTGCATTTATTTATTTATTTATTCATTTATTTATTCATTCATTCATTCATTTATTGGTACTGCAATCCCCTGGAGGGATTTTAGCAGGTGGGTACAAAAGACGTAAACATCAGCGTATAACACCAGGCAAACAGATAGAACAGCCTATCACATTTCACATAGTAGGCAGCCATATAACACAAAGCAAACAAATAACTATCATTTGCGTTTTACAACGTAAACAAACGTAACAAAATTTTACCGATGACACATCACTCTCATTTTAAGAAAAGAAAACAGAACTAGCACACAAGTAAAATTATTTTCTCTGTTGTTCCAGACCAGCGGCAAAAGATGTTAAAGACTGTGTTGTGCCTTGATGGTTATTACAACTATACCAATCCTGCACAGCTCTGGGGAAAAAAGAATATTTGATGCAGTTATTTCGGGTATGAAAGAGAGTGATTGTACGATCATGGCGTTGTCTGGTGGCGTAACCTGAAGAAAATGAAATAATTTTTCTAATATCTATCTTGTATTGCCCATTAAGTATTTGATATAAATATTTTAATCGCGATATGCGGTTTCTTTCTGAAAGTGAAGTACGTTAGCTCTTACTAACAGTTCATTTACCAAGGTTCGTCCATAACTGTTATATTTGAAGCGAACGGCTCTTCTTTGTACTTTTTCGACTTTGTGAATGTTAGTTTGAGTAAATGGATCCCAGATCACTGCAGCATAATCAAGTATGAACCTTGAAAAAATAAGATCGTCACGTGCAGTGCATAAAACCAGTGCTTATGAAGTGCAATGATGCCATCGGAAGCATCAGCAAAGGTAAATCTGCCCTGCTAGAAACCAAATTCTGCATGAAGCCTGTAAATGTACTGTTAACAAAGTATTTTATTTATTTATTTATTTATTTATTTATTTATTTATTTATTTATTTACAGTACCTCAAAGGCCCCAATGAAGGGGTTTTACATGAGGGGTGGGCTATTACAATCGGTTAAAGGAGTAGATGCTCGATCGCTGCTTTGAAGTTGATGATACTGGAGTGGTGCGCAACGTGAGGAGGAAGGCCATTCCAATCTTGTGCGGTCTTGACAAAGAAGGATGAAAGGTGCGCAGTGGCGTGAGCTCTTGGCGGGTAAACAGTTTTCCTGTGATTGATGCGGTCTGAATGACGATGGGCTGGCTTGATGGTGGGAGTACGAGGCGATCCATGATAAAACTTGCAAAACAGGCACAGACGAGCTATACAGCGGCGTGACGGAAGGGTAGCGAGGTTAGCACGAGTTTTCAGTTCGGTTACGCTTGACTGATATGAATAATCTGAAAAGATGAATCTTGCTGCCCGGCTTCGCACTGTTTCAAGTGTTTTAGTATTGTTACTCTGATGAGGGTCCCAAACAGCGCATGCGTATTCAAGTTTTGGTCTGATTAGTGTCTGATAAGCGAGTAGTTTGACAGGGGTAGGAGCTAGATGAAGGTTTCGGCGCAGACAGCCAAGAGCACGGTTTGCTTCGTTAGTAATGTGCGTTATGTGAAGGGAATCAGAAGAAAAATGGACACCTAGATACTTGTATGTAGTTACGCATGAAATTTGAGTGTTGTTAATGAAGTATGCTGGAGATGGGTAGCACTGTCGGCGATGGAAAGAGACTAGTGACGTTTTGTTTGCGTCAAGGCACATTAACCACGTTGTACACCAGATTTCAATTTTATGAAGGTCAGATTGAAGTTCATGAACATCTGATGTGTTGTTAATTAGGCGATAAATGACACAATCATCGGCGAAAAGTCTGATGTTAGAAGAAATATTATTTGGCAAGTCGTTAATATATATGAGAAAAAGCAAAGGTCCTAGAACCGTGCCTTCAGGCACGCCTGAAATGACAGGGCGTAAAGACGAAGAAAGATTATTTGCCTAAACGAACTGCTGGCGGTTAGTTAAAAAGTCGCAAATCCAATTGAAAACTAAGGGGTCCAGGTTGAGACAAGAAAGTTTTAAGAACAAGCGTTTATGAGAAACTTTGTCAAAAGCTTTTTCGAAGTCTAAAAAGAGCGCGTCTACTGGTATATTTACATCAATTCTAGAGCTAATGTCATTAGTGAACAGAGCTAGTTGGGTGTCACACGAAACACCTTTCTGAAAGCCATGTGGGTTTGATGAAAGAAATGAAGAGGTGCGAGAAAGTTGACTATGTGGGAATAGATTACGTGTTCCATTATTTTAGAGCATACACTTGTGAGCGAAATAGGACGATAGTTTTTGGGTGAATACGAGTTACTTTTATTTGGGATTGGAATGACCTTGCCTACCTTCCAGTCTTGGGGCACCACTCCAGATGAGAGTGATTGCTGAAAAATGTTAGATAAAATCACACTTGTGACAATTTAAGTGTTCTTCAATATTTTTGTGTTAATGCCATCTATACCCATTGATGAAGTAAGCTTTAACGAGTCGATTATTTTGGAAATACCATTGGCATGAAATACAATTTTCGACATGACCGGGTGGCATACAGGAAGGGCATGGGGAAGGTCACCGTCAGGTTCTATGGTGAATACAGAGCAGAAGGTTTCATTTAATACATGCGAAGTGTAGTGTTCAGGAATTGAAACATGTTGTTCGTCGCGTAGTGTAATGTTCGATGAAGGGGTATTAGATGATGGGTTAATTGTTTTCCAAAATTGCTTAGGATTTTTTCGGAGCATATCAGGTAAGGTAGAAGAATAGAAAGAACGCTTGGCTTTAGCTGCGAGAGAATCAAAAAGCTTTTCGGTTGCCTTGTATTTGTCCCACGCGTACTGGGTGTCTGAATGCTTAGTGGAGCGGAACTGCCGCTTCTTTTTATTTTTATTTTTAAGACGTTTTAGTGAGGCGTTGAACCATGGGGTTGTTGACCTTATGGTTAAGGTGACAGTGGAAACGTGAACATTTATCAGGTGCTGTAGTTTGGTTTTAAATAGGTGCCAGTTTGTTTCGACAGTGCGCATAAAAAATCGGTTAGAAAGGATTCAGAGAAAGCTGTTAGCTCATCGTTTATAGCTCTGTAGTTGCCCTTATCGTATAATGTGATTGTTCTCTTAATTTTCTTGGGAGTAGGTAAGTAGCACTGAAAGGATGTCTGAAGAACAGAGTGATCGCTAATGGCAGATAAATATGACACTGTACTAAAATTATCAGGGTGAGACGTAAGCAATAGGTCTAGAATGTTGGAGGAGTATTCTGTTTGTCGAGTAGGTTTAGAGATAAGTTGTGATAAGCCTAATGTTAAACAAGAGTTTAAGAAATCACTTTCAGCGCTGTGTTTTGATGCAGTTCGTGCTACATTTGATAATTTTATTCCGGGAAAACTGAAGTCACCAAATAAAATAAGTGGGGCGTTTGGAAATGCAGTTGTGACAGAATAAATGGCATCATGGAAATGTTTTGTGAAAGACGTATCGGCTTTAGGTGGGCGGTAACACACTCCGATTACAACAGGTGTATTAGACGCTTGGCAATGCACAAAAAAGATTTCTAAGGGAGAGGGTACATCAACTATGGAGCACTGAACACTGTTATGGGCGGCCATCATGACACCACCACCACGTTTATTTTCTCGGTCGCGCCGAATAATTACAAAATCAGGGAAACAGCACTGTAGTTCGGGGTTGGAAATGGATGAATTTAGCCAAGTTTTGGTTAAAACTATAAAATTGCAGTCAGTGGTATCTGTTATGTGTGAAAGTGAGTCGCGTTTGCGCAGGATACTTCTTATGTTCGTATATACGAAAGACAGAGCTGTGCGTAGAAATTCTCGCTGAGAATAGTCATGTGATTGCTACCGTGGCTGTCGAATGACCTTCTGCTCAGTAGAATCAAAAAGGTAAGTAGTGTTATCGAGTATAAGTTTATCATAACGGAGCTTTAAAGGCTTGCGTTGAGTTCTACCAAATTCGACTAGCTTTTTGCGGGCAAGGCGAGTAGCTGGCGAGAAATCTGCTGTAATCCTGTAGTTGGTGCCCTTGAGTCGCGCGCTTCTTGATAATACGCCCTCCTTATCTTTGAAATGGGAAAATCGGACAATAATGGGTCGATTGTTATTCGGTCGAAAGCGGTCAATTCTGTGAGCGCACTCTATATCTCTTGGTTGCAGAGAAGTTTCAAGGCTCGCGCTGCAGAAATCAATTATTAACTTCTCCGATTGCTCCCGTGTTTCAAGTTCATTGTCTTTTAGCCCAAAGAGTACTATATTTGAGCGTCTAGCCCTATCTTCGGAGTCGTCTAGTCTGGTAGCCAAATTTGCAAACATCTTGGTGCTCTGCTCTGCCATGCCTGGAACTTCATGGATTTGTTCTTTGACTAAGGCGATCGAAGAACAAACGCCCTCTATTTCCCCTAGTCTTTTCTTTATATCGTCGAGAGCTTTGTCATTCTCTGATAATTTTAGGTGGATTGATTTCATTTCATCTAAGAGTGTTGCTTGTCCGCTCTGAATTGCGCTCTGCACTGACATTATGTCATCAGATGGCTGTGATGAAGCTGTGATTCTCAACAACTTCATTACTTCTATTTCTGCAATTCGCACAATCCTGTTTCATGCATACTTTGCTGTCAACCCAAAACCCATAAATTATTGACAAATTATTGACAAATTAGTCAACCCATAAATTATTGACCTCTGAGGTGTTTCTCATGTGACCATTGTCATTTAACATACCTGCAAGCCTCAGTGCTAATGTAATAAAATCAAGGACTTTAATAAAGTAATGCTCTCTAATTCTCACCCCTTCAAAAAATTTTTAGCATCCCCTTAAAACCCATTCTTTGAAAACTTGATGATCAGAGAAGCGATGTATCTCCACACCGGATGACAGGCATTTGTCCAATACAGCCAGCTTATAACAACAAGCAGCCTTTGTAAGATGCTTGAACACGTGCCGTCATATAAGGTCAACATGTTTCCTGAAACCACCTTGCTCTTGGTTCTGGGACAGAATGGTTTTCATAAATCATTCTCTTGCTAAGCTCAACTTGCCCCTTGACAAACTGTGCGTTTAATTTTAGACCCTTCTTGGGGAGCTATTTTTCTTGACAACTCAAGAAAACCCGATAAAGTGAACCATGAGCTTTTAAAAGAAAATTTGCAAAATATGCACAATCATCTCCAATACATAGCCTGAGTATATCTTTTAATAATAATGATCATTTTCATTTTAGTGCACATATGTAATGGCACAAAATCTGGAGTACCAAGGAGTCTGTCACAGGTATTTTTCACTTTTTTATTGGGGGCCATGCAACAATTTAAATTATTCATGCGATATATACTGGAAGTTTACTGCAGTGTGATTCACTTGCCACAATTAAAAAAGTTATGGCGGGAGCATATGAACTCTTTACAGAGGTTGAAGTTGGTGCCAATGCCGTCGTCGGCATGACCAGCAATGATACATAGCACGGCGCATCACATTAGGCCTAATAGCAGTGCTACGCTTCCATTTTACACACACGCGCGCGTTATGTGTGCTTTACTGCAATACCCTGCAAGCACTTCACCCCATAACATTTCTGTATTGCGGCAATGTTAAGTTTTAAAGAGACCTTTATGGGTTAGCAATTTAAGCTCGACAATGCTCCCAGCAATGTAATTTCTATTTTATTCCATTTTTATCATTTTAATACAGTTACCTAAACTAGTGTTACCAGCCATCCCGAATTTTGCTGGACTGTCCAAGACTTCGCCCGCGCTGTCCCTGTCGGGACAGATGTCCCCGATTATTTCCGGACCGTTCAGTAAACTAAAAAAAAGAAACGTTTTCTGTTATCAAAGACACGCCAAATAACGTGCGTCCAACTGATCACACAGACAAAGAATTGTTGCTGTGAATAGCTGCGAGGAACTTGAAACACTTCAGCTGAATTTGGCCGCGTCTGCTGCCACCGGGTGGCACGAGCCTTTTGAGAGCCAAAACGCTCGGTTCCCCCAATAGCCGCTTAACATCGGCTTGACTTGGCTTAAAACCTATAAATAGACGGCGACCGAATCGCTTTGTTGGACATTTTTGGGGACGCATGGGTGGTGAAAACGAAAGGTCTACCGTAAGGTTTCTCACTAACTTTTGAGGACCTTCACCGTGCGGTTGTTATTTCTCCGTGGTCTTTGCTTGGTCGGGAGCTGTATGCATTCGCGAAAACCGCCTCTGCGCATGAATATGTGGTCTCGTTCTGTAATACTGTCTATAAGCAATGTGGTAACGACTTGCACGAGCATGAACACCGTGTGTTATGCTATTTGTGGATGTATGCCGTACGTGTATTTCTGGTAAGTGCGTGTGTTGTGCGAGGATCGGTGTGTCGCTTGGGTGAAGTGTATGCTTGTGCCAAACTTTCATTGAATCTTCGTCTTGCGTAACTGCGTGAGACAGATACGAAATGCACAAGTTGGAAGCGATGGAATATTAGCAGGCGTCCACACGACGTTATTCCCAAGTGGCTTAAATATGCTGTCGCCGATGACGATAATCGGTTTCCTAAGCTTTGTCTGTTCTTGTGGGTGTATACAAAGAAAAAAGACAAAGGAAATAAAATTGAAAATATGCTGGGAGCACTTTAAATCTCCGCTCGAAATTGCCACCTTAAGCGTCTTCTTATTATTTGAACAGTACGGCAAGGCAGTCGTGCCTGGCGGTGAAGTGCACGCAATGTATTGCGGTAAAGCACACGTATTGCGCGCGCTCGTGTGTATATTGGAAATGTAGCACTGGCATTGGGCCTCGTGTGTGCACCTAAATTGTACACGCGCTATCCTCTGTCTCATCAGGGACGATGCGGCAGTCAGTATCGTCATCATCTTCAGCTTGCGTAACAAGCCCAGAACAATTTACCTGGTAAAATACATTTCGTGGCAGGCAATTCGCAAGGCATTCAGATTTTAGTTCATTGCAGGATTAATTCAATATTGTTGCATGGCATCTTCAAATAAACAAAACATGCACATGAGAGGCTTCAGTCGTATTTCGAAATTTGTGCCATGCCTCAAATTGAAAATGATTATAAAGGAAATATATACTAAGGCTGGGTGTAGATTATCATTCACAATTCAATTACCATTCATACTTTAGAAACTTAGAAAATTTGTAGCTCATGTTTTCCTATCGAGTAAGCACGAAAATAACCGCTGAAGAATGGTCTACAATCACACGCACAGTTTGAAAGAAATACATTTTTGAAACCTATGTCGTGCCAGAACTAAGAGCAAGGTGGTTCGAGGAAACTGGTTATAACGCGACATGGGGCTACTTGTTGGCAAAATGTGGAGGTAATTAAGTAAGTGCCTGCAGGGATCTGCACCAAGAGGCAAAACCTGCTACATCTTTTTCAACAATTTTATTATTTGTGTCAACCATGCGTGCACTCTTCGTTGTTTTGTTCTCTCAGGGAGCAAGTATAGGGCATGCGCTTGAAATCTATACGTTTCCCCTGCGCTTTGGAGATGTCATCACAGTAGACATGAACGTGCAATGCAGTTGAAAAAGTTGCTGGGCACAAACTTTCTTAACAATTTGAACACGCTTATACTGCAAAAGTTACCACATGACTTCAGTCAAACAGTTTCTAATTGTTGTGGTTAATGTCCGATAAAAGTAATAATGAGCTAGTTGTGCTTGGACAACAGTCATGCTTGACTGACTGTATTAAAATACAGTAATTTAGTACCTGCATATAGAACTCACCATTTACTCAATTTTTTTTATTTGTGGTCTTATTTGTGACAGTTTACTTTCAAAATATTTCATACAGGGCGGTTAAGTTTTGAGTCCATACAGTGGGCAAATTTTATCAGCAGTACCGCATGCTGTAGTTCACTGTAACCTCTCCTAGAAGGAATGGTGTTTCACTATTCCGGTATGTCTCTGCTGGGCTTCTTGACCTCGACGACTGTACATGTCAAACAGTTTGCCAAGTGTAACTACTTATTCCCCCATAACTCTAAATTTTGTCGAGCCATATTAAATAATTGGCAGTAAGGACCAGTTACGAAACCCTTTTTTTATGAACCGCTCAATAATCAGGAACCTAACAATTCTGTGCATAAACGATGACAGCAACCTCTTCGCCACTCGTTGAATGATTCTGTTGTACTAATACAAGCACTAATATAATCAGACCTCTTCTTTTTTTCGAAAGTAAACAGAATGCATGAAAAGTGTTACTGGTCCGTGCTTCAATATTGTAGCAAAACTATCACTGAAAGCCACAGTCATTTACAAATACCATGTTAATTCCCGGAAAGTGCTAGGTAGCTTGATACAAATTGGGGATGTCTGCATAAAAGCAAAACGTCTACGTTTATGTTGAGCAGAAGTCCAAGTGAACATGCATGCGTATGTTCATGAACTACTTCCGTGTGACATGTGGGGCAACATCTCTAGTTTAAAAGCTTCAGGCGGCTTTTATGGTGCTCCAAAGAGATTTTAGTTGCTCCACTAGCTTCGGAAATGCCTTTCATGAGTCACGTCACTGTGCCTGTTGAGTCTTCAAACAAACAGGTTTGAAAGGGATGCTAAAAATATTTCTGAAGGGGTGAGTAGCAGAGAGCATTACTTTATCAAAGTCTTCAATTTTATTATGTTAGCACTGAGGCTTGCACGTATGTTAAATGAGCATGGTCACTTGAGTAACACCTCAGAGGTCAATAATTTTTGGGTGGACAGCAAGGTATGCATGAGACAAGATTATGCAAATTACAGAAATAGAAGTAATGAAGTTGTTGAGAATACTTTGTTAACAGTGCATTTACAGGCTTCATGCTAAATTTCCTTTCTAGCAGGGTGAAATTACTTTTGCTGATGCTTCCGATGACATCATTGCAGTTCATAAGCACTGGTTTTATGCACTGCACGTGACGATCTTGTGTTTTCAAGGTTCATATACTGATTAAAAAGTATAAGATCAAGGAACCTTCATGCTGTCTTAAGACATAACCAGGCTCACCATAGAGGTAATTGGTGACATTTTAGTGATTTGTATGTGGGAGCTCTGTGTACATAACATCATAGTAATCTTGGAATGCTGTAGCTTTATTTGTGTAACGATTGAAGCTTCTTTTCCTGTTAAAAATTTCTGCCAAGCAAACAAGTTCCAACAGCAGGATTGACCCTTGGGAAAAGCAGCTGGTAAGGGTGAGCTTATTCACAAGCCCTTCAAGAGCACCCACTGAAAGAACTAGTGGCGAAAATTCCAGTGCACCAAGAAGTGCAAAGGAGAACGGTGAGGGTTAACATTTCAGGAGGGTATCTTCTGGACATCATCATTCTCTAGCCGCAAGCTTGTATGGCCAATGCTTAGCAGACTCCTACTAACATAAGTTAGGTATAAATGTTATTTCTCTGTTGCAAGATGACACACCATATACCTTTTGAAAGTCTCCTCATCGCAAGAACTTACATTAGCCTAAATTTCTATTTTCTACGGTGCCCTTTTTTTGTCCCAAAGAGTTGTCTCAAGCAACAATATGCACATTGTGACAGTCTAGCTTGTGACCACAGAGATGGCTCCACCCATCACCATGTATACTCTACTCAAAATGTAAGACGCTGTAAAATCGTAGTCCGTTGTGCGTGCATGGACGTTGAACATGTAAGCAGTGACCACTTCTCTTGTGTTCTCTGCACTGGCACATGCTTGTCGCACACCTGTTCAAGATTGCGACAGTGAAATTACTTCTGGCAATGCTGGCTCAGAGATAAGGCTGTGTATACCCCCAGGAACACCATGGTGGAGTGAGAAGAGGTTCATATCAAACGTAGTATTAAACTGGTAACACCATGGTGACATAAGCACACTTGCTTTAATTTATTACATTAATTTATTGAGAAAGAGATCGCACCGTTATGTCTAGCTGTCTCTTTTCGTTATTGTCTACATAGTTTTCCCGTTGGTCACAGCACAGGAAGAAAAATTTTTGTGGGAGCACCATATTTTAAGCTCACATGACTCCAGTGAAGCACTGTGCGAACAGATATATTAGTCAGCACTCCGTGTCCTATAAGTGGTGAACTGGTTGTCACATTCAGACGGTGATCCTGCAGGAGCTCTAGGAAATACTCTAAGGTCATTTTGCATCAACAATGCCACATACAATTGTTTAACAATGGTTGTTAATGGGTGAGAGGGTACATAGCTTCAGAGAGGTAATTAAGCTAAGGGGGAAAAATTTAGATGCCGAAGCACCACAGGAAAAATGAAAAAGCACAGAAAAAGAGCATCATTCGCAGCTGAACTACAGAAAATATTTACACCACACCACACATTCGCATCGCCTAGAATTTCCGCTAATAATGTTATACCAACCAGCCCAGCAACAAGTACTTCCAAAGTAATAAAGTGCAGAATGACACTCGCATAAGACAAGAAACACAGGACGCAATTTAACTGCCGTCTATCTTTATTTGCGCAGGGTGTGTACCAACTTCGAAAAGTCGAGGAATTGGGGCATTGCTGGAAAACTGGGGGAACTTTGGTAAAACCTGGCCAATTCATGGAAACTGATGGCAGTCTGTGCCACTATCACAAAAATATGCATTACCCTTGATCAATACTCAAATGGTCATTCCTTCAACTGCAACTACAGTGAACAGCTAGAAGAGGCCTAAAAAAAGGCAATGCATAACTGTTTCTTCTTAGTGTACAAAAAAAAGGATACACTGACCAAAACAACACAAAGTTTATTGACGCTCGGGCACACGATATTGTTCTGAATAATAGCCATGAGAAAGGTACATCGTATTTAAGTATGACTAAGTGCGTGATGTAAGCGCCAAAAGTATATGGTCAGCGTTCCATAAATCTTATTGAGGATATGTGCAGCTGTGTGCATGTGTAGGGATTCCAGGTGCCAGCATGATGCAAGCTTGTTTTCTTCGACCAGAACACGGTTGCTTGACAGGTCTATTTGAAAGCCTGTATATTACACATGTTCAGCGAGGGCATTCAAAGCCGCCCATGATTTGGTGACATCATATTCGTGTTGTTTAACTCTTTCATTGAAATCATAGATCTCATAGATTAACGGGTTGTCACAATTGTGGCAGACTACAGTGTAAACAAGACTACGGAAATTTCCGCTCGGCAGCTTGTTCTTCTTATTGACTAAAGCATTCCTCAGCTTTCATGTTGGTACACGCCCTATTTTGATGTATGTTCCTTATACACATAACATAGCATATCTTACTTTCCAAGCACAGCATTTCTCACATCGGTAAATTTGTGCATATTTGTCGTGGCCCCGATTTCGGCTTGGCTTGAAGGCCTTTTAGTTAGGTGCTGATGTTAGAAATGCCATCGCAAGAGGCTTGCTGGGCTATATTCTGCCTTTTATAATATTACTGCTATTATTATGATCGGCGATGCAGCTGCAAACGTCTTCCACTATGCACTTATTGCAGATATTTCAAGAGTAGCACTTTCTCTTCTCATTTGTTTTTCATTTTCTTGAGATGGTGTTATTGAATCCCTAAGTATTTTTTAGCATTACGTTCATAGAAGAGTACGTAAATGAAAGTGGCATGAAGGTTACCATAACACGTAACTTAACTTCCCAAAAAAAGTCTACTGGCTTTTTCAGCTTGCCTTTGTTGTACATAGCATGGTCACTCCTCAAAACGGTGTTCATGCTGTCTGAGATGCATCTGGAAGTTAAGTTGTGTGTTTTGATTGCCGACAAGGAAGGCTTCTTTTTAACTCTGGATGGCTCTATGTATAATGATAAGGTAGCCACTGGTTTGGAAAAAATCTGAATAAATCATTTTCTGAGCAACTGCAGCCAATCAATTTATGTGAATAGACACGCATCTTCACTTTCACATGTAAAGTCTGGTGTTCCCCAAGGATCGATCCTGGGACCAGTTTTGTTTCTCATTTACATCAACGCCATTGGACATGCATAATCATCTACTATCAGATTATTTACATACAACTGCATCATCTAAATAAAAAAATTATAGCACCCAAGCTCACGAGTCATTATAATTGGACCCTAATAAACTAGCATTTTGTGTCACCAGTAGCAAATGCAAATTAACACTTCCAAAACAAAGGCCATGACATTTAAAAGAGCACATAAAACAGAATTGAGTCAATATGAAATTCCAGCTGTCCCCATTGAAAAAGTATCCCTGTTTAAATAACTTGGAATTCATTTATCTTCTGACCTGCCTTAGAATAAGCGCATCGATATCATAACTAGTGAGGTGTCAAAAGCACTTCGATTTATTAAAAGAAACCTTTACTTGGTGAACTATACCTCTAAAATGCTAGCGTACACTACACTTGTCCGTTCAAAGATAGAATATGCACCCAACATCTAGAACCCACATCAATCATACGTCATCGATTAACTAGAATCGATATAAAATGAAGCAGCAGGAATTATCACCGAGTAGTATTCTCGCAACTGCAGCACTACAGATATTACACACTCACTTTCATTACCCCTTCTTGAAAAACGCAGACTGTCGTCACTGTTATTCCATTTTCATACATTTTATCATAGTAAATCTGCCTTCGTGAAGCTCGCACAAACACACCTCATAATATTTTGAAACATATTGGTCACCAATTCAAAATACACCCTTTTTTGGCACGCACAATAATGTATCAACACTCACCATTATTTCGAGCTATACATCATTGAAACACACTGCCGGGCGACATTGCTTGATCCATTGATCGTGCCGCTTTTATAAACTTATTTAATATTTTCTTGCACATATGACTTACCTATCTGTGTGAGTTTGTAAGTACATGTATGCGCTTATTTTTACTCTTCTTTCATTGTAAATCTATTTTCTCCTTAAAGACGATAGTCTTGCTTGGGATACATCAACGCAAAAATTTGGGTCTGTCTTTCAGCAAAATGCTCAAATACGACCACATCCACAGCATCCACCAGTATTGCTCAAGTTTCTGCGTTGATACTTGTACGATTTTCGATAAAAAGCAAATATTGAGCATATTTGAGGCGCAATATCAACACATCGATATTCTGCACTGCGTTTCTTTATATTAGAAATGGCATAAATAGGTAATTCTGAGCAGTGCAGCTGACAATGTGACGCTTCGCACGAAAAGGCGAGTTTCCTACGCTTTGCTAAGACGATACTGTGCTGCTACCTATCTTGAAATCTACAAAATATGGCCAGCTATAACAAAGGCCATCCTTTCGTTTTCTGAGATTACCGCCAGATGGCGCTCATGTCTCACGCAACACCTTCAGGATCCCATTCACCAGTTTTCTCGTGCAAAACCTCAAATAAATATTTCATTCTATTCACTCTTTTCAGGCGAAAGATGATAGTCTTTCAAGAACCATTTTAGTCTAATATGCAGATACGGGGCCAATTTTTTTCATGGCAATTTTCTGTATATATATTTTTTTGCACTATAGATGTGTCTCTTTTATTGAGTTTTCATTCCTGCCACAATTTTTTCCCCTTTTGCATCTTTGTCTATGCAACTGTATTTTACTTTGTTTACCATGTTAATTTTATGATGGCAATGTTCTGATTTGCAAATTTATTGTACAACTAAGACCCCTATGTAATGCCCGAATGGGCCTTTAGGGTATACATGAATAAAAAAAGTGTTGATGCAAAAAGAGGGCAACTGAGTGAATAAGTTCATGCCCTGTTACTAACGCTTAATCGGGAACGCGTAGCGGCAAGTGTGAAAAAACAAAAAGGCAAGAACTATCAGTTTTTATTTCAGTGAAGATTCATGTTGCCACTAAAAGCTGTTATTTCAGAAAAAGACACTTGGTAAAAAATGTTTCAGAGTATCTTCAAAGAAATTTGGAGCGTTTAAAGACTTGTGATCCGCTAAGAATTTCCAACTCAGAATCTGTCACCTTATTAGGGAGTGAACAACCTTCTTTGTGCCGCGACGCATTTGGCATAGACGTAAAAGATTCATATTATTGTTTGCCCACATGTGAAGATTTGAAATGTATAAAGCAGTGCATAAGAGAAGATAACGATGAGTTGTTGTTTCAGTGCCAGTGTGGCTTCTCTATTGCGTCGTTTTTAGAGCGCATGCAAGCTACGTAAATTCTAGCGTGGTGTCTCGGAAGGGGAATAATTTTGTCCAAAAATCTGGCATGTGCATTTAATCATGAATATACCTGTAATTAGTTATATTTTTCTTGGGTATGTAGACGGGCAGGTGCAAAAGCGTTTGAATTAATTATCATCACACGCTGTTTGATATTCTCATGACTTCTTAGTTCTACGGGACATTAACATTTGCTCTGTACTGGTTGCTAATATAAGGAAAGATTTTAAGGAAAACGGGATGTCAGCATTTCACTTTGGAGTTACCAAAAATCAATGAGCTACAGTTTCTTGATTTAAGACAGGCTTTCGTCGATTATCACATTTGTAGCAATGCCAACCTAGATTCATAAAGCCAATTCTGAATTTTAATTCTGGCCACTCAAAATCTTACAGGAAGCCATTGCTTCAACTGTGCGGGGTGCCGCTCTTCAGAAGTTACGCGAGCACCTTATGGCGCATGCATTTGATACACAAGTTGCTCGCCTTGAAAGTTCTGGCTTTCCGAGTGACGTGATTTGCTCCTTGTCGAGAAAACTTATTTCAAAGCTCAAGAAGTTTCATCATTGTGATTCTAGTGCACCAGAAATTTGCAAGAAAAAGAGGCAGGCAGTTATCCCATACATACACAGGATAGTACATGGTTTGAAAAATTGTTAATGCTCGTTATGGCATAAACATGTCATTCCCTGCACGTAATTAGGTGCATAATGTGTATACTTTGGTGGATAGAGCGTTGTGTCAGCAGCCAGGGAAAGAGAACAAATGTGTCTCCGGTCATGTCCACAGATGTGCTCCTTGCACTACTGGCGTGGTTTATGGAACTCCACTGTCTTGCGGCTGCGAATGTTTAGGCGAAATGGAGCGTTATAAAAACGTGTGCTTAAGAGAGCCTGAACTAATGCTACCAGATGCTGCAATCTCGTATCATTTGGCAGATCATTGTAGGCCATGTGGATGTGTGCTCAGGGCTGGCCAGAGATGCCTGAAAAAGTACTCTGGAATACAGATATCGAAATACGTAGTTTGGAAGCATAAAATACAGATACTGAGATAATATTGTAATTGATGTGACAATATATTTCAGAGGTACTTTTGCAAAAAGACAAAAAAGTATTCCGAAATACAGATACTGAAATACTTTTCTCTATGTCGGGGATAGTTATACTCCATACAGACTTTGTTATGAGCAGCATAATATTTAAAATGGGCAGCGCATTGAAACTTGCAAATGAAATTAATTTATTATATTATCGCCGACCTCCGAGTGCCATTAAGGCATTACAAAAGATGCTTATACTGTACATAATTGTTAATAACCACTTATTTACAGATATGAGTTGCAATAACGAACTATGCCGTATGAGAGCATCAGTCACACGCATTGTACACCGAAATGCGGAACTCAACAGCAACAGTGTTAGCTACGCTAGAAGGAGCATAGTTCAAGCGAAGTGCTGGAACCATAAACAAACGAACTTCCAGTTGAAGGTTTAGTGTTTTCTAGAAATATGATGAAAAGGGAGAAAGAATTAGGAACTGACAAAACAAGGAATGCGAAAAGAATCTCAAAAAGACCTCTTTCGAATCGCCGTTTGAACATGCTGGCGTTTTTCAGAAATTCTCTACAGAAAGAAGCATCGTAGATGGCACACGGCACCACGCACCGAATTCTTTGGGTGGTTTGTGGCTTCCGCAATAAGCTCCAGTTTTTCAAATAAGCGCCGCAAAAGAAAAGTACATTTTTGAAATGTGCCTCGATACAGCAATAGAGACACTCAAAAGTATCTCTTAAATACTATTGCGATACTGCCCAGCCCTGTGTGTGCCCCACTTGTAGAAAACAAATATCAACTATTGGCATGTTCATTAGCACATGCGCGAAATAGCCTAAGCATTTTAATTAGATCTAACGACAAGTTCATAAGTATTCCATGTAACACTCTTCTAGATGAAGAACATAAGCTCTTTCAGAAGACATGAATCATTATGTGTTGTAACACATGTGTACATGTGCACAGTTTTGATGAGTCAATATTTTCTATATATGTTCTCTCCTTTTCCAAATAAATTTCAGTAGTCAAATCAGCTGTGACCCTCTCCGACTGCTTCTAACCAGTTCCTTTGTAAATTTTTCTACGGTGAACATTCACCGATTTGCCTAACTCGCGATTCTGCATATTTTATTTAGCTATGAAATCGGGGAAGCTCTTGCGGCCTGACAGATTCCTTTTTTCCTCCCCATAATAAAGCATCAGCGCTTGAAACGCTACCCCAGCTTTTATTGCAGAAGTCTGAGAACTTTCCTTGTGCTCCACGTGTCAGAACCCAGAGAAATAAAACACTAACAAGCATGTGTGCCTTCTGTAAAAAAAAGCAAGAGAGTGAAAGAAAGCATAAAGTAAATTTTGCTGTACGGTTTCGTTCCCGCGACGTTGTTTTTAGTCGTTGTCAATACAAGGTTGCATAAAATGCGTAAGTACTCTTTTTTGCTGAAAAGTATATTTTAGACGTGTACAAAGCAGACGGGGATGAAATCATTAGTAAAAACAGCAGTCTAGGTCAAGGTAATCTAATCGGATCCTAATAGGCCTGCAGGCTATAGCCATTATAATGAACTAGAATGTGCTCCAGTAAGCCAACTGGCCGGGTTGCCCATCCTTGTTTTATATGAATGCCGCGAGATGGCGCCACTTCTACGTCACAGGTGCAAGAAGCCCCCGAATGTAGGACGCTCCAGCTGAAAAGTCACAGCATGTGATAATCGCCGGGGACTCGAATTTAAATCGATGCACAGAAGCCATCAAAGAGAGGGTAAGAGGTGACAAGGAGGTTGCAGTAGGGGCGTTCCCAGGACGCAAGCTAGAAGCAGTCATGAGGCAAGCGAGCGCAAAACTCAAAACTACAGCTGATAGACGAAACCTCGTGATAATTTCAGGTGGTTTAAATGTTGTCTTAAATGAAGATACAGCAGGACTAGCAGCTACACTGGCGAAAGGCGTCGATGACATGCGCGCCACTTCTCCTAAGGTACAGGTAGTGATATGCACGATACCGGAGGTACCGGTGCGTGATAGCAACCTGCAAAGAGCGGTTGTCAACGCAAATCAAGAGATATGGCGGATGAGTCGAGAGAAAGGCTTTAAGCTGGTGGTAATAAACAGAGAGGTGCATAGGTGGGGTGGTTTTCAACGAGACAGAATTCACTTCGATGGGCGGTTAGGTCATGAGGTGGGCTGGCGACTTGCAGGACGCGCAGTAGCTTTTTTGGGGGGCAAGTGAGCCCTTCGGAGTGCAGGATAGCTAGTAACGAGGAAAACAACCAGGGAGACTCTTCGACAGGTGTTATGGACAGATACGATTCCAAAGTAGCACCAATGTCTGAGATAGGTAGAGTCCGGGGCATAAATAGACGTAGCCATGAGCGCCGAGCCCATTCAGACATAGAATATATTAACATGCAGGGTGGTAGGAACAGGCTGAAGTGGGAAGAGATGAAAGAACAGCTAAGGGAAGAGAGGCCGATGGTATACGGTTTTGTAGAAACACATCACAGGGACATGGAACAACCTCCTAACAATCCGGACTACGCGTGGGAATATTGTATTAGAACAGAAGGCAGGAGAAAGGGGGATGGTATTGGGGCATTTATTCATAAAATTACAGACGGGCAAAAGGTCAAGCAGGAGTGAAAGGAACATTTATGGCTAAAAGGGAAAGTGGCAGGTCAAATGACACTCCTTGGTTTTATGTACTTGTGGACGGGAGCAAAGGTCAGAGAGGAAAACCAGGCAATGGTAGAATGTATATCAAAGGACATTCAGGAGTTAGGAAGAGAGTGCGAGATAATTATACTAGGAGACATGAATGCGCATATAGAAGATATAGATGGGTATACCGACTCGACAGGCAAAATGATCATGGATATGTGTGAAAGGCTTGATTTGATCATTTGCAACAGTACCGAGAAGTGTGAAGGGCAAATAACATGGGAGGTAGGAAGGCTGCAGTCAACGATAGATCATGCACTGATGTCACATAGCATGTATGATAAGCTCAGGAGAATGCACATAGATGAAGGTGGCTCCAAAAGTCTGGGTAGTGATCACAAACGTATCAAGCTAAGTTTTTGAAGAGCAGTGAAAGTGGGAAGGAGACAAGATGAGCAACTACAGGAAAATTTTTATTCAGAAGGGCAAATTGAAATAGCCACTAGACAAATTGAGAAAGTAATCACGGAGGATAATAAGACAGTGTGGACATACACGAATCTATTTAATAGACTCTTTGAGCTAGAGCTTGCTAATATGTCCATTTGCTTTATATGGGTGCCAAGTCACCCCGGAAAGGAAGACACAAACACAAAAGTTGGTGGGATGAGGAAGTTAAGAGAGCCATAGCAAAACATCAGGAAGCCTCTAGGGAACACAGACATGCTAAGCAGCGGGTATTGAACCGACAGTTGCTTTTGAAAGAAAATGGGAAAACTTTCTAAGCTGTAGAAGGGCTGCATCCCTTCTGATCAAAGAAAATATTAGAAGAAAGGGAGCTCAGTGGCTGGCCGAAGTACATAAAAAAGATAGCAAGGCAGCTGCGAAATTTTGGAACCATCTAAACTCCCTAAGAAATGAGACGAGCCTAGAGCAGAGTTTTATACCTACAGCCCAAGGTGCCAGGCTAGAAGGGGATGAAGCTATTGAATATATAAGAACAAGGGTGACAGAAAAATTTCAACAAAGAAGTACTTTATTCACCACAATAGACAAGGACGAATCAAGTGGCGCAATGGCTCCATTTTCACAACGAGAGTGGGAAAGGGCTGAGAAATGGCTTCCTAGTAGTACATCAGCAGGCCCAGATGGCATTCCAATCAGGCTGATAAAGACATTAGGTCCGAAGTCTAAGCAGGCTTTAAGAGAGGCAGTGAGCAAAATAATAATCGATGGTGAAGTTCCCGATGGATGGAAACTTAGCAGGATGAGCATGATCTATAAAGGAAAGGGGGACAAAGCTGACATAAACAACTACCGTCCTATAACAGTGACATCAGTGTTCTACAGGCTGGCGATGAAGATTATAAAGGAAAGACTGCAAGCATGGATAGAAGATGAGGGGGTGCTGGGGGAACTGCAGAATGTGTTTCGGAAACACAGGAGGTTGGACGACATTCTGTTCTCACTCACGCAGTGCATCGAAATAGCAGAAAGGAAACACAGGCCCCTGTGGCTAGCATTCTTGGATATCAAGGGAGCGTACGATAGCGTGGTTCAAGAGGAATTGTTGAGAATACTGGACACACTAGGCGTGGAACATGTAGTCACTAATCTTTTAAAGGGTATCTATAAAGGTAACAAGGTAGTTATAAAGTGGGAAAAACAGGTATCCAAGCCTGCAGAGGGAAAACGGGGCTTAGGCAGGGGTGCCCCCTGTCACCCTTATTATTCATGATGTAGCTACAAGTATTAGAGGCAAAATTAGAAGGAAGTGGGCTGGGCTTTAACCTCTCTTTAATCAAACAAGGAAAACTTATTGATCACGCACTACCAGCATTAATGTACGCAGATGATATAGTGCTAAAGGCCAACAACAAGCAAGATTTGCAGAGATTGATGAACATCTGCGGTAATGAGAAAGATAGGTTATATTTTAGATTCAGTAAGGAAAAATCAGCAGTCATGATTTTCAATGACAACGAAGGTAGTGAGCTTAGGATACAGGAGGTCACGCTAGAGATAACAGATAAATACAAATATCTGGGCGTATGGATAAGCATTGGGACCGAGTACCTGAGGGAACACGAAATATACGTGACGACTAAAGGCAACAGGAATGTAGCAGTGATGAAAATAGGGCACTGTGGAATTACAATAGCTATGATTTTGTGAAAGGAATATGGAAAGGGGTCATGGTTCCTGGGCTGACGTTCGGCAATGTGGTCTTGTGCATGAGATCAAAGTTCAAGCAAGATTAGAAAGTAAGCAACGTGGAATAGGTAGGCTTGCTTTAGGAGCTCACGGGAATACACCAAATCAGAGAGTACAAGGTGATATGGGATGGACATCATTTGAGGGCAGGGAAGCTAGCAGCAAGATAAAATTGCAGAAGCGATTGAGAGAAATGAAGGAGGAGCGTTGGGCTAGGAAGGTTTTCAGCTACTTGTACATGAAGAATGTCGATACAAAATGGAGTAAGCGAACCAGGAAGTTGACTGGTAAATACTTAGAAAACAGCAGGTGGCCAAACCAAAACGAACTATCGGTTAAGGAGAAAGTGAAGGAAATGGAGACTGACATGTGGAAAATGGGCATGATTAAGAAGTCCGCACTAGAGATCTATCGAACTTTTAAGCAGGAAATTGCCAAGGAAAGGATCTATGATAATACTCGGGGTAGTTCTCTACTGTTTGAGGCAAGGACGGGAGTACTGCGAACCAAGACATATCGGGCCCAATACGAAGGGGTAGACACAGTATGCAGTGCGTGTGGAGAGGAAGAAGAAACTGCCGAACACTTGATAATGTTCTGTAAAGGGCTTTACCCTATAGTTCAGGATGATGGCGCAGAGTTTTTCAAACACTGGGGTATAGGGACCGGGAGGGCAAAATAGACTTTAAGCAAGTAGACTTAACTAGAGAGAGGTTATCTGATTGGTGGCTAAAGTCAAGGCACGAGTGAAAATTAAACTTTCACTGCAAAGTACGAATCCTCAAACTCACTTTTTAAGAGAAAAAATAAATATAGTTTTGGATTCTTCAAGTATTACGGCTTGGTGGCGCTAGCCACCGCCCGATCTAAAGGGTACAGCCATATCCATCCATCTATCCTAGCAGCATTGACTGCACTGTTGGACTGTCGCAGGCTCCTTCAAACTTGCAGCTGCAGTTTATTTTATTTGTGTGGTTGTGTCCTGGTTGTTCCAAAAATCAAGCGTCCAACTTCCTCAGTGCCTGGGTCACAGGTTTTATTTCGACCAGATACACACATTTTTTCATATTTACCATATAAACTCACAACATTATGAGTGTGTGTGCAAAATATGTCCATTTGCTTTATATGGGTGCCTCATATTTTATTTTTTTACCGCTATTGTGTTCTTTCCACCGCACAGTTTTCCAAGCAGACATTATAATCATGGAGTTTGCTTTTAATCGCTGTGAAAAACCTCTAAAAGTCAATAAAATTTGGAACAAATCTCATTCATAAACACCCTGTTGTGGCTTTTCTAGCAAATATGTTAGGAAACAGACACATGTGCAGTGTAGAAGTGTGCGATGTCACAGTCATGTACTGTCAAGAAACGTCACATAACTATGCTTGAAAAACGTTTTTGATCTTCCAAGTTTCAACAGATGAGTAAATGACAAATCCCTTCTTTCCTAGCATGAAATTCTTTCAAGAGTCCACATCTATCAGGACCCCTGCCTGTGATCTTTGTCAGGTATTTAATGTGAACTGACATGCCCCAATACTTGCACAACAATCTGTC
The DNA here is from genome assembly GCF_043290135.1 of Rhipicephalus microplus. NCBI lineage: Eukaryota > Metazoa > Arthropoda > Arachnida > Ixodida > Ixodidae > Rhipicephalus > Rhipicephalus microplus. The sequence continues at coordinate 38,079,754 of NW_027464585.1, forward strand.
AGATTTGTCCATCCACTCTTAACAGCCTGCAAATCCACTCCTAACAGCACCCTCTCCACTCTTCCAGTATAAACCAAAAAGGTGATTACATACAAAACCATGCTTGTGAAAGATTACTATATATGAACCTTATAATCGTTTGGTGAAAAAAATTAGGGGACCTTAAGGTTCGAGTAGAACACGACAGCGATATCCTATCCCTAGTGCATACTCCAACCACCTAGTGCATACTTTTTACGGGATAAGATTACTTGAAGAGTTAATACTGCAGATTATTACTACGTAATCACTGTTTAAAGAGGCTTGTGCCCGTCAGGGTTTCGTATATAGCTGCGGTCTGTGTAATGTATTTCTAAATGGTGGCTAAGCGAGCTTGTTGATACGTGCACACCGTTACTTCGAAGAGCGCAGAGATGGTATACAGGATAGACCACGCAATACAGGCACTAGGTAGTATCCTTTAAAGCACGAGCAACTATGTGCATGAAATGTTTTTAAACTTGTTATGCGCCCACTACGTGATCCTAAGAGAATACTCCAGTAACATTTGTGCCTTTGGTTGTTCGTGGCAGGCTTTAAACAACGAAGTCATTATGATAATCACGCGTTCTGATGGCCAGTGGCAATACACATTTGTACCATGAAATACTGCGATATTACATGTTGTATTGTGAAGCGTGTATAGAGGACGCGTGTATTTGTAAAGCATGAAAATTACTTTTGAGCAGGCACGTGGCTTTGTGGTAGAACACCTGCTTACCACACAAGCAGCTTAGCTTCTATTCTCACTCAGACTTAGATGGTTTTATTTGTTATTCTTTTAATTTGCATCTTTCCATGTTTTTATATCATGGACCAGATGTAGAGTGAAGATGGAGAATTTCATGCACCAAAAAAATGCAAACACTGCAGCTGTACAGGTGGAATGACACTTGTCCAGAGCAGCGGAGCGCATGGTTCTTGTTAGCGACAGTTTCTATGTCACCTTAGCTACATGCTTCTGTTCAAGCTTATTTTTGTCGCACAAAGGCCTACCACACCGTATGACGTGTTAAATATTCATACGGCGTCGGCATCAACATATTTCTGCAGAAAAGGGCAACTAGAGTGGTTGGCTGGGTGTTTTAGACAAGTGTGATTCAATCTGTAGAAATATTCAGTGATTTAACATTCCAAATTTATTTTGTTGTGTTCGATTCAACAGTCATTCTTTGTAAAACTGTATATGTTTTAACAGTTTACTAATGTGTAAAAATGCTAAGTACACCAAAATAAAAGGAAAACTTGTGCAACAGTGTGATACACAGCGTCCGCGCTGGCACATTATAAGAAAAGAATTGAGGAGTTGTGTAGCGCAGCTGGCTACTTAGCTCCAAGAATGTGCTTGTACCAATGAATATTTACTCTTTCTTAACGGTTCTGTGGATTTCGAGGGCCTGATTATTTCCTTCAGCCAACCAATTTTTTAATGTACATTTCTTTTATGTCACTGGAAAGCTCGTAATTCAGAGTGTCTAGGCACGCATTGGCAACTCAAAAAAGGCAATGAAACAGTTTTCACCAAACCTTGTTGCTGATGGAGTCTTATATGCAACACATGTTGCAAACAGTGGCCTATAGTTGTTCACTGCATTGGTACCAAATTCTTCCATGACACAGTGCATGAGCGAAATTCTAGAGAGATGCTCTGTGCATGCACTGTGGTTCAATGCAGGTTTTTTGTTGCTGTGGAGGAAGCTTCACTGCTGAGCATCGATTTCTTAACCTTTTTAGGGTTACTAGGATGAATGCATCCCACTTTTTCCTCGGTAAAACTTTCTCGTCCACTTTACGTTGCCATCAGCAAAATGCCTTCCAGTTGTGGTGTACCAGAAATATTAAGGCAACTGAGAAACTATATATTGCACATTTACAATGCATGGTATCAGTGATACGTTGGGCTTAAAATGATTTTCTTCTGTTAATATTTTTTAGCCGGTGTCATATTGCGTACCAGGTAGCTAAAGTTCCAAATTTATGGTATTCTTGTGTTCAGAATTTTGAGAGAACTTTAGCATGCAACTATAGATTTCCTTTCTAAATTGCAAAAATATATCTGCCTAAAATCGTTGAGGAAGTGCACTCGAATGAAAAATGAAGCAGTTCCTTGCATAGCCTAACAACATAGCATACATGCATAACTGCTTTTTCATGTTTGATGGATGTCACAAAACAGCACATTCTCTTAAATTTTTTACCATTATGAGGAGATGCAATGAGACCAAAAGCTGTGGCTAAGACACTGTTGCTAAAATTCCGGGCCAAAGAAAAAATATGGCAAAATTGCTGCTTCATACAGCCAGGAAGCCAAGGAAAACACGAATATTCAAGATCATAAAATCATGTGAGATATATGAGAAATGTCACACCTGAATAGAGTTCACGAATATGATGCAGCATTTGTAAACGCACTTACAGCATTCAGTGCATTGAGACCACGTCCAAGTGGCTTGCCATGATTCATTACCACAATTTTAATTATGTGCGAAAATACAGGCTTAACTGAAATGTTCTCCCTTATCCGTTGCTGATACAAGACAAGACAAGCATAGACACAGCTTCGTTGAATGTGAATGGAAAGCAATATTCTCTTTTTTCTTTTTTTCTTATGAATGCATGCACTCTTCTATGCCTGCTTTTTTCTCCTTGTTTTCGTCAAGTTTCAATATTATCTACACCTACCGACAAGACAGACACAAGCTGAAAAGGTTTGTGTATGTGAAGACCTTAAGACAGAGCCGCTAGACTCAATGCCACAGGCAGAGGCGCAGAATTGTGTAGAACATCTGAATTTAAAGTTCACTGCAATTTTTTCCCACAGTTTTAGAAGTGTTCCTCTGTACTGCTTCTATTGGGCCTTTTTGGGCAAGAAATTTGGCAGCAGAAATACAGCTTAGTGCCCTTATGAGACAATGTGACAGGTGTTGCCCCACTTATTCAGAGATGCTTCATGGGTTGATGAGCCACATGCGCCCACTTTTTTTTCATAAATTGACGGCCATATTTTAGTGAATATTGTGTCACACAATGTTTAGGCATGAAGTTCAGCAAATTTCTGTTGTTACGTAAAAAATATTGATGAACCCACGAAGGGTAAGTTAAACTGCATAATAAGCAAAATTGAAAATGAGAATGCAATATATATACTATATAATTTTGAGCCAGATTAACAATTGTCTGAGCTGCAGCAGGCAACGTGCAGGAATTCTCCAGAACTCGATACTAAGCTTTTGCCACGAAGCGGTACAATGGCACAGCTGCTGTGATTTTCAAACACCTTATCAAAATACATATACAACTCAAATTACTCAAGGCAAAGGGAGCTTGATTTTATTATACTTCTGCATGTTTCCAAATTAAGAAAGATCTACTTACACCTTCTGGCCAGCTAATTGCTGTACCCCTTACCAGACATAAAAATGAAAGCCATGACATTTGGTAGTCTAACAATGGACCTAGGGATTTCAACATCACACCAATGTGATTTGGCATAAGCTGTAAAAGCTTATTCAATCAGTCATAGATTGCTACCCTTTCATGCCAGTTTTAACGCGATAGTGTTAAAAATCTCGTGGGTGTCGTTGATTGTGAGTAATGAACCTTGTGAGCAACCGGAAAATTCAGAAAGATGCAAATAAAATAAGTAATAAAAGTTACTCAGTTTGCGAGAGGATCGAGCCCAGGCCGTTTGCATGACAAGCAGAAGTTCTACCGCACAGCCACACATCTGCTTTGAAATTCAGGGAAAATAACTTCATCTGCTTGAAAATGCAGTGAAAATAACGTTAGGAGAGAGAGAGATAAAGATACAAGGAAAGGCAGGGAGGTTAACCAGACGCACATCCGGTTTGCTACCCTGCACTGGGGAAGGGATAAAGGGGAGAAAAGAGGTTGCACAAAGATGAGAAGGTACACACAATCACGAGCACACTCGGTGAGCACACACAGTTCACAGGCGGTCGCTCAGGTTTGTTGACTTAAGGTAAAGAAGCAGTGCTTTAGTTGCTTTCTGCGCAACTGAGGCAGATGCCCAAGGTCCTAGTATCTTCCGCACACAAAATGGTCCGGGGTCAAGTCGATTCAAAACCATCCGTAGCTGGCATCGCTGTGTGTCGTAGCAAGCGCAGCTGCAGAGGACGTGTTCGATGGTTTCTTCATCTCCGCAGTAGTCGCATGTAGGAGTGTCTGCCATACCAATGCGAAAGGAGTACACCTTTGTGAATGCAACACCCAACCAAAGGCGGCATAACAGTGTCGCATCGGAGCGGGAAAGTTGTGATGGTAGCTTTAGCTTTAGCGAAGGATCCAGTTCATAAAATTGACACCTTTGGAAGCTGGTAGACGACCAGAACGTGCGTGTGAGATCTCGAGCCAGCAGGTAAAGTTGTCCTGCTGCATCATTCCTTGATAGAGGAATCGGGACTACACGGGTTTCTTCATGGGCTGAGCGGGCTGCATCATCGGCTAGTTCATTTCCGGTAATACCGATATGTCCAGGCAGCCATTGATATATAATATCAAGCCCTCGTGCTGGAGGTTCATGATGGCAATGTCTTATTTCTTGTACCAGTTGGTCATGGCTCCTCCTACGCATGGCAGACTGCAAACTCTGAAGCGCTGCCTTCGAATCACAGAATATGACCCATTTTCCTGGACGTTCTTGAACGAGATATTGTAAAGCAGCCCTTATAGCAGCAAGCTCTGATGCCGTAGATGTAGTCATATGTGACAACTTAAATTTGATTGTCATTTCTGCAGCCGGAATTACAGCGGCACTTGATGAGCTGCTGGATGAGACGGACCCATCAGTGTATATCTGCGTTCGGTCTAAGTACAACTCATGTAATAATAGCAGTGTTGCTTGCTTCAATGCTACTCTGGAGTGACTGCTTTTCTTTTTGATTCCCGGAATTTCTAGACGTACTTGCAGCTGGTCGAGGCACCACAAAGGGCATGCCGTTCTCGCAGCTGGCGTATATCCTGATGGAATGCTGTTTAGGTGCTTGGCTATGACGTCTGAAAACGTAGCACGTGGTCTTCCGGAAGGTAGAAGGGCCAAGTGGTGGTCGGGGACACGACTAGCATGTCGAATGTGCGCTCTGAGGCAATCCACAGCTATATATGTCCTGACCGGGTGGTCTTTGGCAAGCATGATTGTGGCATAAGTAGAAGCGCATCGGGGCAGTCCTAGGCAGATACGCAGTGCCTGACCCTGCAAACTCTCCAATGAATGAGTATTCGATTTGCAAGTGTTAGTCAATACCGCCAAGCTGTAGCGCAATAGACCCAGAAATAGGGCCCTGTACAGCTGTAGCATGGAGGCCACAGAAGTTCCCCATGCTTTACCGCACAAGAATTTCATGATATGCACAATAGATAGCAGTCTCTTCTTCAAGTACGCACAATTTGGGCTCCACGAAAGACTTCTGTCGATTATTATGCCCAGGAAACGATGCGTCCGTGCATATTTGACACTCTGCCCATTGATGTAAACAGGGTATGGCGTCATTGGTTTGCGTGTAAACGCCATCAACGCGCACTTCACAGTTGATATATTTAGGCCTTGTTTCTGAAGGTAGGCTGTTGTGAGTGTTGCTGCCCGCTGTATTCGTGCACGCACCTGAGGGCGTGTAACTGCAGCACTCCAGAGGCAAATATCATCAGCGTATATGGATAGGCACACCGACTTTGGCAGAACCTTCACCAGACCAATGAGGGCCACATTGAACAATGTGGGGCTTAAAACACCTCCCTGAGGTACTCCGCAGTAGGTGTAATGTTGGGCAGTTGTACCCTCATATGTTTGTACAAAGAAACCTCTGCCAGTTATATAATCTTTTATCCATTGAAACATTCGTCCACCAACACCCATCGCTGCGAGAGAAGTGAGGATGGCATCGTGAGCTACATTATCATATGCACCCTTCACGTCAAGAAAGAGTGCCACTGATATGCGCTTGCGACTTTTTTCTTGATGAACAAATGTCGACAAATCAAGGACACAGTCAATGGAGGAGCGGCCCCGACGAAAGCCTGCCATGCAAGAAGGGTATTTGGTGTATCGTTCCAAGTACCACTCGAGACGAAATAGAACCATCCTTTCCATCACTTTTCCGATGCAGCTTGCGAGGGCAATAGGGCGATACGCTGTCAAGTCCAATGGTGATTTTCCCGATTTCAAAAGTGGTATTAATCGACTAATTTTCCATTCTCGGGGAACACTGCCGCTGAGCCAGGAGTTGTTGAAGCATGTTAAAAGTTCTTTTCTAGCTTTTTGTCCAAGGTGTCCCAACGCACTATAAGTAATACCATCAGGGCCTGGCGATGACATGCGCTTAGAAGCGACTAACGCACCTTCCAGTTCTTCCATGGTGAACGGAATGTCCATTTCTGGTAATTGCGTCTCAGGAACGATCACGGCGTCGATGCTCTCGTTCACAATATTCCCGGCAACTCTCGTGCAAAATTCTTCAGCCACCTCGAGTTCTGTTTTTCCCTGATGGAGTGCCAAAGCTTTAAAAGGGTGCCGTTGTTGTGGAGAGGAGCGAAGACCACGAACTGTTCTCCAGATATATGACAGCGGTTTATGAGGGTCTAGAGATTCGCAGAATGCTTTCCAGCGTTCGCTCTCCAGTTTGTAAATGCGTCGTTGAATCTTTTTCTGGAGCCGCCTTGCTTCCCTCAGATCGTAAATTGATCTTGTGCGTCTGTATCGTCGTTCTGCACGCCTTCGTATAGCTCGTAATTTTTCCAGTTCGATGTCAAACTGTGTAACTTTAGACGAAAATGGTAATTTACATTTGGACGCTTGCATAGCTTCCACTATGGTATTTTCCAGGCTGCAGGCGAGGCCGTCTTGGCAAGCGTTCTCAACACGCGATGCAAACATCGACCAGTCAGTGCCAATTGCAACACCGGAAGAGAAATTTTTCACGATACCATCGATCGTCACGTAGGTGGGTATGTGATCACTCCCATGAGTCTCAATATCGCAAAACCACTTAACTTTGTGAGAGAAGCACCGTGACACCAATGTCAGGTCAAGGCAACTGCCATACGTGAGACCCCGCAGATATGTGGGGGTACCATCGTTCATGATGGAAAGGTCGTAATCGGAAGCGAATGTAACAATGTTCCGGCCCCTGGCATTCATTGTAGTGCTCCCCCAAAGCATGTGATGGGCGTTGAAGTCACCGGTTATGATCCAAGGCCCATGGGTTCTCATTAGGATGTCTTTTAATCTGTCGCAGTCAAATCGCGATGACGGAGATATATATCCACCAATAAGCGTGAACGAAACTGCATTCTTCTTCACACGAAGACACACGTACTGATTGTCGTCATTTGAACTTATTGGGTGCGAAAGATAAGTCAAGTCTGTGCGAATGTAAACAATTACTTTGCTACGTTCTTCGCAAGCGGCTGAACAAAAAGCTTCATAACCGGACAATCTATAAGACGTTGACACGTTTGGTTCACATATGACAAGTATAGGGAATTGATTGGCCCGAACAAATTGGCGCAAGTCCGAGATACGGGACTTCATGCCTCTGGCATTCCACTGAAAAATCGACGCACTTTTAACTTCAGTGCGGAAGTGGAGATTTTGTTGAGCCATTGTGCTTATACGAAGTTAGCAAGAACTGGATTCAGTGCATCCAGTATTTGCAGTGCACTCTTAGCAGACGGAGATTGTATGCTGCTCAGTAGCGTGCGAATCGTGGCAATTAATGATTGCACGATTGCAGCCACTTGCCTGTCTTGGTTGGAAAGATCTCGAACCGGGACGATTGCAGTCACTTGCCTGTCTTGGTTGGAAAGATCTCGAACCGGGAGCGTGGACTGGCCGTCATGAAGCTCCTTCGGTTCGCTTGATGCTGCTTCCCTTGGAAGTGCAGGCCACTCTGTCGCAGTCAGGGTATGCTCACTGGCTTTGTCCTTTACAGCCTTTCCCGCGGCATGTGGTCTGGGAGGCAAAGGAGGTGGTACTGATGAGGGATCACGCAATTGTGTCGAGGAGGTAGCGGGCGTCCTCGAAGACCGACGTCGACGTGAACGACGCCTTCTGACTTTAGCTGCGGCTTCTCGGTGAGATGAGTGATCGCGCACCATCTCCTTCAAGATGGCAATTTCCTTCTGAATCCGCGGGCAGTCCTTCGATGTGGCTTCATGGGATCCATTGCAATTAGAGCATTTCTTGACAGTTGCGACGCACTTATCCGCTTCATGGTGCTCGGCGCAGCGGTGGCATACCACCGAATTCTCGCAGACGCTGCTCACATGTCCAAGTTTCATGCATTTACGGCACTGGAGAGGCTTTGGAATGAAAGGCCGCACAGCATGTCTGAAGTACCCCACCTTCACATGAGAGGGGAGTGATGTGCTCTTAAACGCAATCTTCACACAGCGAGACTTGCCTAGCCGGGTGACATCAACAATTGGAGTATCAGTTGTTGACTTGACAAGAAGCTGTAAGTCCTTATTGGAAATAGCGACATCAATGTCGTAGATCACGCCGGTTACTACATCACATCCCAAGGGAACATGAGAGCGCACCTGGTTGCCGTCCAAGTCAGTTACACTGCGCAGAACGCCCAACGCACTTGCGTGCAAAACGTCCACAGCCAGTATATTCTTTCTGGCGTTCACTCTTATGTCCGTGATCTCATTTGGCACGAGCGTTTCCAGAGACCTCGACACAGACTGTCTGTTAAGGCGTTTCATGCTGACGGTAGGAAGTGCAGGCAGAAACAGGATGGTAAAAGCGTTCGATTTTGGCGCTTCACTTACAGTTTGAATAGTTGAGGATGAGGATGTCCTCATGTTCCTTCTCTTCGCCTTGCGGCTCAGCACAGGTTGGAAACCGTCATCTGAGAAGTCCTCACTGCTGAGATAGTAAGCATGAGTATCTTCACTGTCGCTGTCGCTGGCTTGTCCCATCCGCTTCCTGGAGGCGGACGCCGCTGACGCCGCTGGTGCCGGCAGGCGCCCGGGGTGGTCTACTTCCATCCCCTCCAAGGGAGCAGTGGAAACTGATCAACAGACTTAAATTACAACTGAAATACGCCGGAGTTAGCAGAAGCAGCTCCTATTCAAAACACACTTCTTCGTCTTCCCTCCTTAAGATTTGCAAACACATGTGTCCTGTATACTGCCTTCACAATTCAATATGTAATATCACAGTAATATTGTTTGATACAAGCGTGCATTGTAATCAGGCATCAGAGCATGCGATTATCTTAAGGACTTCATAGTTAAAACGTGGCCAGCCGTAACAAAACACACGCATTTTGCTGCACACATTTCCTTCAGACCACATAGTGAGTTCATTCCAAGTTCGAAAAGATTTCATGCACCAAGTGCTTGAAGTACGCACTAGGGCCAGGGTACCGTCATTGTGTTCAATTTTTGAAAGCGAGCCTTAAGGGTCCCCCAATTTTTTTCTTTTTCAAGTGAGGGAAACGAAGCATTATTCTAACCATGGATATTTTTATGCCAGCGATTTGACTAGTAGGTTAGCTCAGTGAGCCATTTTTGCATTTACATGAGGTTTATTTGACTCAAAGAAAGCAATAATATTTGAAATGGCACTGTATGTGAAAGACCTGAAAGGGTGTCTATTGTTGGGCCTTAATCGCCTGGTATCCTCGGCCCTCCGTCTTTCCCTCGTTGAAGGGCGTGTTTATTGTTTGAGAAAAGAAAGCAACCCTGGTGACAGCAAAGTGTAAAAACAGTATAGAAATATTGAAGCAGGTTGTGTAGACAACAATCTACAGACAGTGAGTGGCATACAGAATTGACTTGGCTGTATTCGATGTGGGGCGGGGGGGGGGGCATAAAAAAAGCTGCTACAAGGCCAAAACAGATGCTTCAATCGCAGTGGCAACTATGCAAAGGGGCAGCTGGAAAGTCTACTTAAATGTTCCAAACATGAGCGTATTGATTTCGCTGTAGTTTCATCTCAAACGAATTAGGACTTGAAAAAAAAGAAAACCTAGCCCTCATATATTTAAAACAGGCACATATTGCAAGAAGGCTGGTGATAAACCAGCAACAAGTTTAGCCATGCCTTCATTGTCAATTGTGAGCACACAATACATACAACACCAACACTTTTTGGAAGCACTCCTTGATGTGACCGAGGCTAGGGGCACAGGCTTTCTCCCTGGTGCCGGGGAAAGAGACACCTTTGACAGGCTTCCTGACGACAGAAAAACACGAATTCTTTACATATTTACAGGTGTAAAAAACACAAGGTATCGAGATGCTCTTTTACAGGAGACAGGACTGGCCGTAGCGAAGGCCACGGAGAGAGCCCTGAGCGCACACGCGACGCGCTTTTCATATCCTCGGTTCGTGCATGCGCTTCTCCTCAAACGCGAACTGTCTGTCCCAGCAACGCTGATGCGTGTTCTCTGCAGCACACCCAGACACCTCTTGCATTTCTGCTCGACGCGTACCACATTAGGCAGGTACGCCAATGAGCGTCTGTTGCATACTGGGTCCTTGCACTGCCAGTCATAACATTTTAATGGATACTGGCAAGCTAACTGGCACCTCCGAGCCTGTGCAGCTTTAGAAGACGGGCCCCATCTGCAATTAACCACATTTTAGCAGCAGAAGGAAAGAAAACAAGAACACTTCTTGGTTTGTTTGTTGTTGTTTTTTTTTGCTTACCAGAGGCAATATTCGAACTAGCGAACATACAATTGAAAGCTGAGCATAATAACTCTTCAGCTATTTACGCACGGTGACAGAAGAAATCATAGCCTTAAAAAATATAGGGGGTGGGAAAGGCAAGGGAGGATGCAAAGGACCGAGTGAAAAAGAAGATGGGAGAACCATTAGAAATAGGAGAAAGAGAAAAAGAGAAGGGGAGAAACCGATTGCGTAGAGAGAGCAAAATAGACAAATAAATAACTAAAAAAACAGGCTTGTACAAATAGTCGAAGGCTTCCAATATTTTAAGGAACAGTACTGTATTCAAACTCGCTTCAACTCGATTTTAAACTATTGAAAATTTTGAAGTATTTGCCATGAACAAATAGTTAACATTGATCTGCACATAACCCCCTGCAAAAATAAATTCACTGCAGTATAGAACGCTATGCCGTGAAAGCACCTTTCAAGGGAATTCGCTCTGCCGCAAAACCTACTCAAAGTTTAAGGGGCCCTGCCACACTTATTGAATATGGTCGGAAAACGCGACCAATCGGTAGTCGAGACGCCCGAGATCACGTGAGCCAAATATTGTTGTGCAGCACGAGGCCAGAATTTCTCAATAAATGTTCAAATTCAGCTGAAAGTTGCTTTCCTTTCACTCGACAAATTGCGCTACAAGCTCAAAAATAACACATCACAGCTATTGTATCAGCGATTGGCTGATTCGAGCATGGCACGTTGGACGTTACTAGGGCCAGGCTCACTTGGACTACAATCTAGTCGTGAGTTTGAGTGAGTACAGCTGAGTAATATTACATGAGTTTGAGTTAGAGTGAGTCTGGCTAAGGAAAATTTGAATGAGCTTGAATCCAAGTGAGTAAAATATTTGCGAGTCTGAAGTGGTGAGCTCTAAGCTCAACGTGTATTTCTTCCGTGAGCCTTAGTGAGCACGACCTATTATTTCTAACCTATGTTCCTATATACCCGCCTATCAGCATTACTATCGGCATCATATTTGCTTACATTGGTAATCAAATCTGTTCAAGCATACGTCAACACAGAACCATTCATGCGGGTATTGAACAGAGGCGCAAGCTAGGAGATAAGGGGGTCGCCAAGACCTTTCTTCACAACCTCGCTCACGGGACATTCATGGCGAAAATTTCTGATGTGAGCTGCATATTTCATAAAAATATTCTTATTCGATTGCGACTAGTGACAGCTGTTCGCTCACTCAGACACGGGTTAAATCGCGAGTCTGAGCGTGCCGAACTGAGTAATTAGTTGGTAAGTTTGAGCCTGAGTGAGAGTGGTTGACAAACAGTTTGCGAGTCCCAATTAGTTCTGTTAAGCTAAATTTCAGTGAATTTGAGTCCGAGTGAGTTTCCGTGGTGAAACGTATTTGTTGAATGAGTTTAAATAGGTTCCAATTTTTCTACCGGCCAATGGCTGCTGCTCTCGAATATCAACACTACAACCTTGGGCAGCATTGAAGCAGCTGAAGTTATTCAGCCATCATGCCTGCGATGCAGGATCGTTTTACTGAGGCAGGGTCTCGTTTCAGGAAAGGATGAGCCAGTTTTTCACACACAAATGTCAAACATGTAAAACGAAAGTAATTTTGAATAAAAGCAAGACAACCACACTGAAACTGCACACACTACCAAAATACTAAGGCAAGCAAAGCTTCATAATAAATGAAGTTCTGCTGAACATTTGAAACAAAAACAGTCGCTAGTAGTTCCAAGGCTGGTGTCATTCAGGTGTATTTGTTGCAGGTGTTCTTGTTGGCTGAAGCAGATGAGAACTCCAGTTAACCCATAAGTCATGGACAAAAGCGCTTCAGTCATAGTGTGAAAAAAACCTCTAAATGTGAGCAGAGAGATCAGAACATCTGATAGATAGAGCTGCAAAAGACAGGATGTTCCTTGCAGCTTCTGTTTCTTCTTTCTCTGTCTAGTTGTAGTACTGTTTATAGCAAGTTCATGATGTATTAACAAGCCTGCATTAACACTTTATATCAGACAGATCTATCTATGCATGTACCATGGTGGCTGGTCACTGCATCACGGTGGCTGGTGACCAGAAGCAGAAACTCGCTCGCCAACCTAGATGGTTGAGTCAGCTTCCCAAAGGCAGGTCAGGACCAGGACATGATGGCTGGCAGCAGGTCCTTGTTATGGTGTCGGGACTAGTAACCAACATGAGCACTGCACTGATGTTACACACACATCACAATGTCAAAATATAAGCACTGACTTAAATTCGGGTGATGTGTAAAAACCACTGGCCGCTAACAGCAGCAAAAATATGGTTGTTATTAATATGAACCATGACTATATGCCCGTTGGTCCGTGGACATAACTGCCTGTACCATGATGTGATGCAGCTTTGTGCAGCTTCACATCATGGAACGTTTCTCCATCCACCACCCGAGAACGCGCTCTGTAGCGGTGAGGCTCCGCCAGAGACTTAGACAGTATGAAACTAATACAGGCCATGCTGAACTGCTGCCTCAAACTGCAGCCAGCGTAATGGAATCAAACTTTGCCATAGCAAACATTAAGACCTTTACTAGAAATGATGCTGTTTTTGTTGGAAATGTTCAGAATATGAACTATTTGTTAGTGCATTAAGAACATCTTACATTGTAATACAATCGCATAAAATTTATTTACAGTTGGAAACGTAAATTTTCACTAGCTGCCCGCATTAGCTTTCATTTTGCCGAAGTATGCGTTTCCACATAGCACAACTTAGAAAATTAAGTCAGGCATTCAAACACAAAGGATCAAAATCTTCTTCATCTGAAAGGAACGCTAAAGGCGAAAAATTTCTCCCGTTCCAATGATGAGTGAAAGTTTAAGAATGCCTGAACGTCAGAATTATCTACAGGGCTTAGTTCACCAAGAAAGAAGTAAATGTATGATAAGGCTCTAGGCACCCATCCAATATTCTGCGAACTCTGTAACTCTATGAAATGACATAGTCGAGTCCCAGAAAAAGTAATTACTGAAACTGCCCACAGTATAAAAAAATGATTTCACTGCATTAAAATCGGGTATGAAATGCTTATGTTTTATATGTAAGGTTTAACGTCTCAAAACCAGCATATGATTATGAGAGACGACGTAGTGGAGGGCTCTGGAAATTTCTATCACCTGGGTTCTTTGACGTGCACCCAAATCCGAGCACACGGGCCTACAGCACTTCAGCCTCCATCGGAAGTGCAGCCGCTGCAGCCAGGATTTGATCTTACGACTTGCGGGTCAGCAGCCGAGTACCTTAGCCCCTAGACCACCGTGGTGGGGCCGCGAGAAATTCCTAATTCTCATTCTATGCAACCGTGTATTTTGTCGCAACTCATTACACTTAAAAGATGGCATCATGAAATGCTCTCGGTCGACACGACTTATTCTGGCATAAGAAGATGCAACATGCACCGATGGCATCCAACAGCAAGGTCATTCTAGGGTGAAAAGTATTTCACAGCTCAACGCGCACTAAAGGACAAGTGCATACCTAAAAAACCGATGCGTTGTACACCATCGTATGCGTGCTTCTGAAGCAAAGTTGGTAATCGAGAGCGGCCGTAAACAAACGAGGGCTGCGAGCGGCCCCACGTGACAGAATCTAGCCAAAACCAACTCGGCGCCAGCCTCAAAGAGGTTCGAAGAGAGAGAAAGAGAGGAAGTGTGCTTTTAACCACATATATTTTACTTAACGAAGTTGCAGGGGTGTTCGCACACCTCTCCTTCTGGGCGCAAGGAAAAATGAAGATGACAACAAGAGTGACGAAAGCCGCAAAGCAAGCTTGGGTGAAGTTGTTCATGCTTTTAACAACGCTCGCACACTCTTTAGCACCCACGACTCTGACAAAGCTATGCGAAGCGTACTAAGCGGTCAGCCATCAAACTCCTTCAAAGCAATTTCATTATATTAAACAGAACAAGGTCACCAACAACCTTAAAAAATGTTAATTGTGCTTGTAACTGCAAGATTTGCATATTTTTCAGTTCTCGCTGCAAAGAAATTGTGACAACGAACAGAGATTAGGGGCTCGACTGTACCGCAGTAGCAATAGTTGAAAAAAAAATCTCAGAAATTTCTGTGCACAGACATTTGTGGTGTCTCACATATCATGTTACTGAATTCATGTTTCTGTAGAGCTTGTGTGGGTTCCGGCTCAATCACAGGTAGCAGGCAACATCATCGCTGACTACCATGCCTGATAAATTTTAACCTGGGCCGAGCAAGAACCGCAAGAGCTACTGCACCCGGGTACCAGCCTGCGGTACATTACTCGGTTAGACCAGCACGAATGGTGCAACCTGCCAGAACCACAGCCCAAACTGTCCAGGCAACAGCAGACGATCCCACATTGAACGCAGGCAGGATCGCTTAAGCATAGCGTCCTATTTACTAATCTCGTTTTCTTGCTTACATCAAACTCTTTATTTTACTTCATTTCGGCATGTGTTTGCAAGAACTACTCATGCGAAACAACACTAATATTGTTAACCATAACATTTCCTCTACTTTTGACAAAGGCCATATTATTCACTGTATTTTTTTGCTAAAGCTTCTAACAAGGTGTCTCATCGCTTCTTCAAATTAATATTGTCACGGGGTCGTGACGTGGCCGAAGACAGGAGATTTCGTGTTGGGATTTGACTGTTTAGTTGGGCGAACCTGTGCCCAGTAAATGCAAAGTCCGATTACAGCAGCAGTCTTGCACAGATAGCAGTCTCGGACTGATAGCGGCGAACGAAGCGTCGGCCTTCGTTCAACAACTGGCAAGAGGCGAAGCGCGTCGGCATTTATACTCTCGCCAACGAATGTTCTAGCGTTATCGCTGGCAGTGGCGTAGGTTCCAGAACAATCTGTACCGTTCGCACAGTGGGCGTGATCTTATCGAAATGATCTACTATAGTCCGGAACCTTCTCGAAAACTGCAGGCGCGGTTTGCGCTCAGAATTGCGTGGTGTTTGGGACGATAACGAAAACTTGGGAAATGGAGCGTGGCATTGCCCCCCTCTGAAACAAGGCATCGCCCCGATGCTTGTAAAGATGAAGGTACAATAATAATGCAAGAAAGTACAATGAATAAATTACGATGAAACAATATTACAAAAGAAACACTGTTTCAGTTTGTTAACGCGCATGAAACGGCTTGAGGCGCACGACATGCACGACTTCAGGTCGCGATGAGCGTCGTTGAGAGTTCGTGATGCCGTCGGGGACAACCTCGTAATTAAGTGGGCCGAGACGTCGAACCACCCTTTACGGTCCGAAGTACCGTCGCAGAAGCCTTTCACTTAGTCCACGTCGGCGTATCGGCGTCCACACCCAAACACGTTCACCAGGCTGGTATCCCACGAAGCGTCGTCGAAGGTTGTAACGGTGGCTGTTTGTCGTCTGTTGATTCTTGATAAGGAGCCGCGCTGGTTGTCGGGATTCTTCGGCACGTTGAAGGTACTCGCTCACAACGAGGCTTTCTTCGTCGGTGACGTTGGGTAACATGGCATCGAGCGTCGTTGCCGGGCTCCTTCCGTAGACCAATTTTTATGGAGATATCTGCGTCGTCTCCTGCACCGCCGTGTTGTATGCGAAGGTCACATACAGAAGGATGGCGTCCCACGTCTTGTGTTCGACATCGACGTACATTGACAGCATGTCGGCGATCGTCTTGTTAAGCCGCTCGGTGAGGACGTTGGTCTGTAGGTGGTACGCTGTCGTCCGGCGGTGGTTTGTTTGGCTGTATGCAGAGATCGCTTGAGTTAAGTCGGCAGTGAATGCCGTTCCTCTGTCGGTGATAAGGACCTCCGGGGCGCCGTGACGTAGGACGATATTTTCGACGAAGAACTTAGCTACCTCGGATGCACTGCCTTTTGGCAGGGCTTTTGTCTCGGCGTAGCGGGTGAGGTAGTCGGTAACTACCACGATCCACTTGTTTACGAAAGCCGACGTCGGGAACGGCCCTAGTAGGTCCATACCAATCTTCTGGAAAGGTCGGAAAGGTGGATCAATTGGCTGCAGAAGTCCCGCTGGCCTTGTCAGCGGTGTCTTGCGTCGCTGACAGTCTCGGCATGTCCTCACATAACGAGTGACGTCTGTGGTAAAACGTGGCCAGTAGTACCTTTCTTGTATCCTCGCGAGCGTGCGAGAAACACCGAGGTGCCCTGCCGTCGGATCGTCGTGCAGGGCCTGCAGGAGTTCTGGTCGCAGAGCTGAAGGCACCACAAGGAGGTACATAGCTCGAAGCGGTGAAAAGTTTTTCTTTTGTAGAAGACCGTTTCGTAGGAAGAACGACGCAAGTGCGCGCTTGAATACCTTCGGGACTTCGGCGGTCCTGCCTTCGAGGTATTCTATTAGGGCCTTAAGTTCCGGGTCGGCCCACTGTCGTTCAGCGAAATCGTCTGTAGTTATCGTTCCCAAGAAGTAGTCGTCATCCGGGTTGTCGGGTAGCGGTTGGTCGACAGGCGCACAAGAGAGACAGTCGGCGTCGGAGTGTTTTTTGCCGGACTTGTACATGACAGTAATGTCATATTCTTGAAGTATCAGGCTCCATCGTGCGAGGCGACCTGAAGGGTCCTTCAAGGTGGCTAGCCAACACAAGGCGTGGTGGTCGCTCACAGCTTTGAATGGCCTGCCGTAGAGGTAGGGGCGAAATTTCGACGTAGCCCAGATGATGTCGAGGCACTCCTTTTCTGTTGTGGAGTAATTTGTTTCTGCTTTGGATAGCGATCGGCTGGTGTAACTAATAACCCTTTCAAGTCCGTCAGCCCTCTGCACAAGAACGGCGCCAAGACCTACGCTGCTTGCATCAGTATGTATTTCTGTTTCGGCGAATTCGTCGAAATGGGCAAGTAACGGAGGCGTCTGGAGGCGATGTTTAAGCTCCTGGAAAGCGTGTTCCTGTGGCGTTTCCCACTTGAATTTTTCGTCGGCTTTGGTAAGGTTAGTGAGAGGATCGGTGATGCGGGCGAAGTTTTTCACTAACCGCCTATAATAGGCGCACAGGCCCAGAAATCGGCGCACGGCCTTCTTGTCAGTGGGCGGCGGGAAGTCGGCGATGGCGGCGGTTTTCCGTGGATCGGAACGAACTCCAGACTTGCTGATAACGTGCCCCAGAAACAAGAGCTCCTCATACGCAAATCTGCATTTTTCTGGCTTCAGTGTGAGTCCAGACGTCTTGATGGCTTGAAGTACAGCTTCAAGGCGCCGAAGATGCTTGTCAAAACTCGAGGAAAACACGACGACGTCGTCCAAGTACACAAGGCAAGTCTGCCACTTCAATCCTGCTAGTACTGTATCCATAACGCGTTGGAAAGTTGCAGGCGCTGAGCAAAGGCCGAAGGGCATCACCTTAAACTCGAAGAGGCCGTCCGGTGTTATAAACGCCGTCTTCTCTCGGTCTCTTTCGTCGACTTCGATTTGCCAATAGCCAGTCTTGAGGTCCATGGACAAAAAGTACTTGGCGTTATGAAGCCGATCAAGTGCGTCGTCTATTCGTGGGAGAGGATATACGGCCTTTTTTGTGATTTTGTTCAGGCGGCGATAATCGACGCAGAAACGTAGGGTCCCATCTTTTTTCTTCACTAACACCACGGGGGATGCCCATGGGCTCTTGGACGGCTGGATAATGTCATCCCGCAGCATTTAATCAACTTGTCTCTTTATGGCCTCACGTTCTCGCGTCGAAACCCTGTACGGACTCTGACGGAGTGGTCTGGCATTTTCTTCGGTTATGATGCGATGTTTCATGATTGGGGTCTGCCGAATTTTCGATGACGACGAAAAGCAGTCTTCGTATTGTAGGAGCAGGGCCTTGAGCTGTTCTTGCTTATCGTTCGGAAGTCTGGGATTGACGTCGAAAGCTATGGGAGGGGCTTGGTCCTCTGAGCAGGTTCCGCAGAATCGGCGAGGGCGAAAGCACTGGTGGCTTCGACAATTTATTTGATGTATGCGACCGTTATACCTTCTTACATCGCATACCTTAGGTCTATTAATCAATTTAGAAAGCTCTGCCAGTTCTATTTTGTCTGTTGTACTTGACACTTTCATGATTTGACGCTTCCGAATTAGGTTCTTCGTTTCCTGGGAAAGCTTGCCAGTGTCCTGTCTAACTACCCTGCCTCCAACTTCCATTGCACACTCTGTAATGATACTCGTCAGATTATCATTCATTGTATCTACGCTAAGGTTGGTTTCCTCACTAAGAGCCGAGTACCTGTTCTGCAGCGACACTCTGAATTCCTGTACTTTCCCTCTCAGTGCTAGCTGATTGATTGGCTTCTTGCGTATCAGTTTCTGTCGTTCCTTCTTCAAGTCTAGGCGAATTCGAGACCGTACCATTCTATGGTCACTGCATCGTACCTTGCCAATCACTTCCACATTCTGCGCGATTCCAGGGTGTGCACTCATTATAAAGTCTATTTCGTTCTTATTTTTGCCATTAGGGCTCCTCCATGTCCACTTGCGGTTTTCTCGTTTTCGGTAGAAGGTATTCAATATCCGTAAATTATTGCGTTCTGCGAATTCCACTAGTAGCTCTCCTCTGGCGTTTCTAGTACCAATGCCATAATCTCCTACTGCCTGGTCTCCAGCCTGCTTCTTCCCTACCTTTGCATTAAAGTCGCCCATCACTATAGTATACTGTGTTTTTACTTTACTCATTGCCGATTCCACGTCTTCATAGAAGCTTTCAACTGAAGCGTCATCATGGCTGGATGTAGGCGCGTAAGCATGTACTACCTTCATTTTGTATCTTTTATTCAGTTTAATTACGATACCTACCACCCTTTCATTAGTGCTATAGTATTCCTCTATGTTGTCAGCTATGTTCCTGTGAATTAGGAACCCCACTCCCAGTTCTCTTCTGTCTGCCAAGCCCTTGTAGCAAAGGACGTGCCCATTCTGTAGCACCGTATAGGTCTCATCTGTCCTCCTAACCTCACTGAGCCCTATTATATCCCATTTAACACCCTCTAGCTCCTCGAATAGTACAGCTAGACTTCCCTCACTAGATAAGGTTCTAGCGTTAAACGTTGCCAAGTTCAGGTTTCAATGGCGGCCTGTCCGGATCCAGAGATTCTTAGCACCCTCTGCTGCGTTGCAGATCTGACCGCCGCCGTGGTCAGTTGCTTCACAGCTGCTGGGGACTGAGGGCCGTGAGTTATTTGACGTAAGCATGTGGGAGGTAGTGGCCAGATACTGAAGGTATAACATGAAGAGAATTGAACACGCTCTGAAAAATGGAGGAAGTGTCAAAGCATTGAAGAAGAAACTTGGGATAGGCAAAAGTCGGATGTATGCACTAAGGGACAAAGAAGGCAAAATAACTACCAATATGGATAGGATAGTTAAAATAGCAGAGGAGTTTTACAGAGATCTGTACAGTAGCCGAGACAACCACGACCTTAATACTATAAGAACTAGCAGTAACCCAGATTACACCCGACCAGTAATGATAGAAGAAGTCAGAAAGGCTTTGGAGAGCATGCAAAGGGGCAAAGCTGCTGGTGAGGATCAGGTAACATCAGATCTGCTGAAAGATGGAGGACAAATTGTGTTAGAAAAACTAGCCACCCTGTTTACGAGGTGTCTCCTGACGGGAAGAGTACCAGAGTCTTGGAAGAACGCTAACATCATCTTAATACATAAGAAAGGAGATGACAAGGACTTGAAGAATTACAGGCCGATCAGCTTGCTCTCTGTAGTATACAAGCTATTTACAAAGGTAATTGCTAACAGAGTAAAGAAAACATTAGAATTCAATCAACCAAAGGAACAAGCAGGGTTTCGAACAGGCTACTCAACAATTGACCACATTCATACTATCAATCAGGTAATAGAAAAATGCTCAGAGTATAACCAACCACTATATATAGCCTTCATAGATTACGAGAAGGCGTTTGATTCAGTAGAAATATCATCTGTCATGCAAACACTGCGGAATCAGGGCGTATATGAAGTATATATAAAAATTCTGGAAGAAATCTACAGGGGATCAACTGCTACCATAGTGCTTCATAAAGAAAGCAACAGAATACCAATCAAGAAGGGTGTAAGGCAGGGGGACACAATTTCCCCAATGCTATTTACCGCGTGCTTACAGGAGGTTTTCAGAAGCCTAGAATGGGAACAGTTAGGGATAAGAGTCAATGGAGAATACCTTAGTAAATTGCGCTTCGCCGATGACATTGCATTGCTGAGTAACTCGGGGAACGAATTGCAACTCATGATTACGGAGTTAAACAAGGAGAGCAGAAAGGTGGGCCTTAAAATTAATCTGCAGAAAACGAAAGTAATGTACAACAACCTCGGCAAGGAGCAGCGCTTCGAGATAGGTAATAGTGCACTTGAAGTTGTAAAAGACTATGTCTACTTAGGGCAGGTAATAACCGCAGAGCCGAACCACGAGATTGAAGTAACTAGAAGAATAAGAATGGGGTGGAGCACATTCGGCAAGCACTCTCAAATTATGACAGGTATATTGCCACTATCCCTCAAGAGGAAGGTATATAACAGCTGTATCTTGCCGGTACTTAGCTACGGAGCAGAAACCTGGAGACTTACAAAGAGGGTTCAGCTTAAATTGAGGACGACGCAGCGAGCAATGGAAAGAAAAATGGTAGGTGTAACCTTAAGAGACAAGAAGAGAGCAGAGTGGATTAGGGAACAAACGGAGATTAAGGATATCATAGCTGAAATCAAGAAAAAGAAATGGACATGGGCAGGGCATGTAGCGCGTAGACAGGATAACCGCTGGTCATTAAGGGTAACTGACTGGATTCCCAGAGAAGGGAAGCGGGTTAGGGGGAGACAGAAGGTTAGGTGGGCAGATGAGATTAAGAAGTTTGCGGGTATAAATTGGCAGCAGCAAGCACAGGACCGGGTTAACTGGCGGAACATGGGAGAGGCCTTTGTCCTGCAGTGGACATAGCCAGGCTGATGATGATGATGATGATGATGATGATGATGATGATGATGATGATGATGCGACCGTTGTTCCTTTGTTCACATGTTTGTACTCATTGCTGAAATTCGTGAGCATAACCGTAGCTTTGCCTTCCCGCAGCTCTGCAATTTCTCTTGCGACGCAAATATTTCGGGTGACCAACAGATGCTGACTGCCTTCAACGATGCCTTCCAAGTCAGGTGATTCAGGAGCGCCGACTGAAATAATGACGTTTGAGTGAGGCGGAATGGTGTCTTGTTCTTCCAGCACACTCAAGGCATGGTGTCCTGACGGCGTGCGCGGCGGTAGTGCTTCTTCTGTGGATAACGTTATCGACATTGTTTTTAGGTTGATGACAGCACCATGGAGGCATAAGAAGTCCATGCCAAGGATGACATCTCTCGAGCAACGCTGTAGGACTACAAAGTCTGTAGGATAAATACGGTCGTTGTGGTAAAGCCTTTGAACAGTGGGTCATCCTCTTCAGCGCCTTCTAGTGGGTCGCCCTTTTCCTTAAGAAGAAGATCAGCTCGTGCAGACAGTCGATCCCCGCATTGACTGTCGCTGTCGTGAATCATCGCTGAGTGTCCGTCAATAAACCGCTTAACAATTTGGTGGAGAGTGCTGAGAGTGCTGTGCCCTTCAAACACCTTCGGTCAGCATTCGATGCCCTTGGAGCTTCGATCCCGTACCGTGCCTCCAACCATGTACCAAGACGCCGCCCAGCAAACCCTTCCTCCTACGTCGCCGCCATGTCCCGGTGTCCCCCGCATCCGCGACCCTCCTGTCTTCACCGGCGCGGATGGCACCGACGTCGAGGACTGGCTTGCCATGTACGAACGTGTGAGCGTCCCCAATCATTGGGATGAGGCAGCTAAACTAGGTAACCTGTTCTTCTACCTTGCGGGTGTGGCCGGAATGTGGTACAATAACCACGCATCTGATTTCCCGACTTGGTCCGCTTTTAAAACCGCTGTCGTCGACGTGTTCGGCCGCCCTGCTGTTCGTAAGCTGCAAGCTGAACAGCGTTTACGTGAACGAGCCCAGCAGACCGGTGAGTCCTTCACAAGTTACATCGAGGACATCCTTGACTTGTGCAAGAAAGTCGACCTGAACATGTCAGAGGCTGACAAAATCACGCATGTTCTAAAAGGCATCGCCGACGATGCCTTCACCATGCTCCTGGCAAAGAACCCCCGCACTGTGGCAGAAGTCATCATGTTATGCCAAAGTTACGACGAGCTGCGGCGGCAGCGCTTGATGACCCGTCGTCCGCCACCACGTGATGCTGATCTCTCGGCCTTGTCAGCAGTTCCAGACCACGCAACCTTGCTCGCCGAAATCAAGTCGTTCGTGCGTGAGGAAGTTGCCCGCCAGGTCTCTCTACTGGCTTTTGCTTCCCCACAACAAGCTCAACAGCCATCAAGTACACTTCTACCTCCGCTCCGCCGAGCCATTCAGCAGGAAATCGCGGAGGTCGTCCCTGAATACCACCAGCCACCTCCTGCATCTGTGCCACTCAGCTACGCCCAAGTTGTCGCCAGACCGCAGGCCTTCGGAGAAACTGTGCCGCCTACTTATACCGACGTCATCCACGTGCCCCGTGTGCCGCCCACTATGCAGTTATATCAGCAGCCGGCTCGCCCATTGCGTTCTTCGACATGGATGGGACCCGCGAACCGATGGCGCACTGCGGACAATCGCCCCATCTGCTTTGCTTGTGGTTGCGTCGGTCACGTAGCACGCTACTGCAATCGTGTGCAGCGACCGCAGGTGGCCTCCAATTTTCCCAGCCAGTCGAGCCGCTTTTATGACCAACCGCCACCTACGTCCCCTTCGTCCCGCCCCGCTCCATCTACCCGCCGTTCACATTCTCTGCGACGTCGCTCACTGTCGCCGATGCGGCCACGTCCACTAGAGGGTGACCAAGAAAACTAGTCGTCGCAGTCCACGAGGCAAGGGCTGCGACACTGTCGAACTGCGGAAGCCCTCAGGAAAGCCCGTCGAACGTGATAGACGTGCTTGTGGATGGCGTTCGTGCATCTGCCCTTGTAGATACTGGAGCCGCCGTATCCGTGATGGACGAAAAACTTTGCCGATTACTGCGCAAAGTGACCACGCCGCTTTGCGGGCTCTCCCTCCGTACAGCCAGTGCCCAAAGAATTCACCCTACAGCGATGTGCACAGCCCGCCTTATGATTCAGGACGTGATGTATGCGGTCGAATTCATCATAATTTCTTCATGCTCTCACGACGTCATCCTAGGATGGGATTTTCTTTCCCGCCACGACGCCGTCATTCATTGCGCACCAGCAGAAATAGAACTCGCGCCATTCTCTTCTTTGACGCCGGCCGACAGTCCATCCGCTGCAAGCAAGTTACTCGTCAGAGACGACATTCAAGTGCCTGCAAACTCGTCCGTTGCGGTGTCGCTCTACTGCGCAAGCCTTTCTGACACCGCTGCACTCCTCTCGCCATCTCATCGTGTTTTCATAAGAAAAAGCTTGCTAGTTCCTTTCGCGACCATCCAACTCACTCACGGCAGCACCACTATTTTTGTTGTGAACCCATCTCCGTACAGCGTTACGTTGGTGCGAGGAGAATGTCTCGGCAGCGTGGAACCCATCGAAGACGCGCAAGTTATGGATCAACCCGATGACATGCACTACCCAAGTTCCTGTACGCTTGGTGCTGTTTCGACATCTGCTTCATCATCCGATGATATATTCGGTCCCTGCATACCCGACGACCTTACGCAGGGCCAGCGTTCCCAGCTTTTGGGCCTGTTGGAAGAATTCCGCTCTTCTTTCGATGTCGCTCAACCTTCTCTCGGCCGCACATCCACCGTTACGCATCGCATCGACACAGGCGCACAGCCACCGCTGCGGCAACGTCCATATCGCGTATCTCCCACAGAACGCCGTGTAATCAACGAGCAAGCCGACGACATGCTTCGCCGCGATGTTATTCGCCCCTCTAGCAGCCCCTGGGCATCTCCTGTCGTTCTCGTCACGAAGAAGGACGGTTCTGTGCGGTTCTGTGTGGACTACCGACGCCTCAACAAGATCACTCGTAAGGACGTGTATCCACTACCGCGGGTAGATGACGCGATCGACAGCCTGCAAGGAGCAGAATTCTTTTCATCCCTCGATTTGCGCTCAGGGTACTGGCAAGTACCTATGGCTGAGGACGCTCGACCAAAGACCGCTTTTGTCACCCCCGACGGCTTGTACGAGTTTAACGTTATGCCGTTTGGGCTGTGCAATGCGCCCGCCACCTTTGAGCGCATGATGGATACAGTTCTGCGTGACCTGAAATGGCACACGTGCTTGTGCTACCTTGATGACGTCGTCGTTTTCGCTCCTGACTTCTCGACGCACCTTCAACGCCTTCGGCATGTTTTAACGCGTCTGAGAAACGCCAGTCTGCAACTGAACCTAAAGAAGTGCCAATTTGCAGCTCGGCAGCTGACAATACTCGGCTACGTCGTGTCCAAGGACGGAATTCTCCCTGATCCAACCAAGCTTCGGGCCGTGACCGAGTTCCCCAAGCCGACATCCGTGAAGGAACTGCGCAGTTTCGTAGGACTGTGTTCCTACTTTCGGCGCTTCATTCGAAACTTCGCGACTATCATATCGCCGCTGACGAAGCTTCTCGGAAGTAACGGGCCTCTCCATTCGTGGTCATCACAGTGCGACGACGCTTTCAGAACACTTCGTCGTTTGTTGACGTCGCCTCCCATACTCCGCCACTACGACCCTACGGCCCCTACAGAGGTACACACGGATGCCAGTGGTGTCGGCCTCGGCGCTGTCCTTGCGCAGCGCAAACCAGGGTTCCCGGAATATGTCGTGGCGTACGCGAGCCGTACGCTTACTAAAGCCGAGACTAATTACACAGTCACCGAGAAAGAATGTTTGGCAATCGTCTGGGCCCTTGCAAAGTTCCGACCTTATTTGTATGGTCACC
Organism: Rhipicephalus microplus; assembly: GCF_043290135.1. Taxonomy (NCBI): domain Eukaryota; kingdom Metazoa; phylum Arthropoda; class Arachnida; order Ixodida; family Ixodidae; genus Rhipicephalus; species Rhipicephalus microplus. The sequence continues at coordinate 38,105,387 of NW_027464585.1, forward strand.
CATTTGATGTCGTCACCGACCACCACGCACTATGCTGGTTGTCGTCATTGAAAGATCCCTCAGGCCGTCTCGCCCGGTGGGCACTTCGCCTGCAAGACTATGACATCCGCGTGCTGTACCGCAATGGAAGGCAACATGCTGACGCCGACGCCCTGTCGCGCTCTCCCTTGCCTGACGACAACGCCAACTCAGTGTCTCACCTTGCCATTTCTTCGATTAGCATTCATGCTATTGCTACTGAACAGCGCAAGGATCAATGGATTGCCTCACTGATAGACTTGCTGACTGATCCATCCACTCCATCCACTCGCGCGTTGCGTCGTCAAGCCCACCATTTCGCCGTTCGCGACGACCTCCTCCATCGACGCAATTACAACGGTGACGGCCGCCAGTGGCTACTAGTCATACCTCGCAGTCTGCGCTCTGACATATGCGAATTATTTCATTCTGATCCGCAGTGTGCGCACTCCGGGGTATCAAAGACGTACCACCGCATTCGCCAACGGTACTTTTGGCGCGGCATGTACCGCTACGTGCAGAAATTTGTTCGCTCCTGCATAGAATGTCAGCGCCGCAAAACTTCAACGCACCTGTCGCCGGTAGGTCTGCAACCTCTACCTTGCCCTGCCAGGCCGTTTGGGCGCGTTGGCATCGATTTGTATGGGCCACTTCCACTAACGTCGGCTGGTAACCGCTGGGCCATTGTTGCTGTGGACCACCTCACGCGATACGCCGAAACGGCCGCTCTTCCCGCGGCTACAGCGAGCGATGTGGCTTCCTTTCTGCTCCAACGATTCATTCTGCGACACGGCCCACCCCAGGAACTTCTCAGTGACCGAGGCCGTGTCTTCCTGTCTGAAGTCGTTCAAGCCATTCTCAAAGAGTGCAACGTTGTTCACCGCAAAACTGCTGCTTACCACCCGCAGACGAATGGCCTCACAGAACGCTTCAACCGTACGCTGGGTGACATGCTCTCCAAATACGTCGCCGCCGATCACACAAATTGGGATTCCATTCTACCCTTCGTCACCTACGCATATAATACCGCCCCTCAGAGCACTACTGGCTTTTCACCTTTCTTTTTATTTGGAAGGCACCCGTCACACACCATCGACACGATACTTCCGTACAGGCCAGATCCGTCTGAGTGGGCACCTATTTCTGCTACAGCCAAGCTTGCTGAAGAATGTCGAGAGCTTGCAAAGACCTTTACTGCGCATGATCAAGAGCGGCAAAAAAGCATTCGCGCTGACGCCAGTACTACTGCACCCACATTCCTCCCTGTAGCGCTCGTCTGGCTCTCGATCCCTACTACTGCAACTGGCCTATCTTCAAAACTATTGCCTAAATACGAAGGCCCCTACCGTGTCGTCAAATGCACTTCCCCAGACAACTACTTGATTGAACCCATCGAACAATCTTCGGACATGCGTCGTCGAGGACGCGACATTGTTAACGTGGAGCGCCTCAAGGCCTACCATGACCCGCTCATTGTAACCAGCTGTTAGGTCGCCAGGCGGCTCCCTTTTCGTACCCGGGGTAGTTGTGGTAAAGCCTTTGAACAGTGGGTCATCCTCTTCAGCGCCTTCTAGTGGGTCGCCCTTTTCCTTAAGAAGAAGAGCAGCTCGTGCAGACAGTCGATCCCCGCATTGACTGTCGCTGTCGTGAATCATCGCTGAGTGTCCGTCAATAAACCGCTTAACATCGTTAATGGTGACTCTCACTGTGCAGATTCCTGCAGGCGTTACGAGATGACCTCCAGCTGTGCGGATTTCAGGGCCTTTCCAAGCTGTTCTAACTTTCTTTAACTTCGCGGCGAACGACCCACTGATGACAGAGTAGTCAGCTCCAGTATCGACGAGAGCGGTCACACTGTAGCCGTCGATAAGAACGTCGAGGTCGCTAGTTCGCCGTCTCGCATTACAGTTAGGGCGTGGCATCGAGTCACGGCTGCGTCGGCTTGCTCCGCTGCTTCCATGTTGCGTCGTCAGGCCACCTTCGGTAAGTGAGCTTTCGCCGTCAGGGCTCTGCCTGGTTGGCGTTGTGTTCGGGAAGCTCCGTCGCGGCGTCGTCGTCGTCGGAGAATCTTCGGTAGTTCATCGCACAGCAACCGCACCTCCACCGGTTGCTGCCCTTACTGTCCCTGATACGTGCTAGGAGACTGGCCCCGCGTTGGGCCGGAGTACTGCCGGGGGTGTGGTGACATGCGGCGGCTGGGCGACGGCGAACGGGAAGGACTTCGTGGTGTCCATTGAGTTCCTGTCAGGTAGTCTGCGATGTCACGTGTGTACCAGGCGGGCCACCGCTTAATAAATCGGGATGATCCCACCTCACCTGGCCACCTTGAGAGAGGGCGCGCGCGCGGCGCGGCAGCCATCAATAAACAGTCCCTTGCTAGCTAGCGTCTCGTGTGGTTGTGTCTTTGCTGAGCGCGTAAAGCAGAACATGGTGTCAGAAGTGTAACAGTCGAACCCTGCGCTGAAGATGGACTGCCTACCACCACCCGAGCCACTTGTACTGACAAATACTCCGGCCGACAACTGGAAAAAGTTCCGCCAACGAATCGAACTCTACTTCAAAGCTACTGAGACCAACAAGAAACGGACGCCAGCACAGAAGGCTGCCATCTTTCTACACGTCGCGGGCCCAGAGGCAATTGAAGTGTTTAACACCCTACCTCTATCAGCAGAACAACGAGAGGACTATGACTCGATCGTCAAAGCCTTCGAAGACTACTGCACGCCTCGGTGCAACGAGACATTCGAGAGGTACGTTCTGCGCAGTCGGCAACAACAGGATGGTGAACCTTTCGAACAGTTTTTGCGCGACATTCAGTTGAAAGCACAGACTTGTAATTTTGGCGAACTTAGGGACTCGATGGTGAGGGACCAGATAGTGTGCGGTATCGTCGACAAGAAGCTACGTGCACGCCTGCTTCAGGAGAAGGACTTAACCCTAGAATCAGCTGTAGAAATCTGCAAAGCCGCGGAACTGGCAGCAACGCAGAACCGGGCTCTTGAAAGCGAAGCGAAAGTGCAGAGAGTCGAAAAAATTGCAAACGCTGCCGGACAGTCTCGTACGAGCGGACAACGTCGACGCTGTGGCTACTGTGGCAAGATTCACGGACCAAGACGCTGCCCAGCGTTTGGAAAAACGTGCACGCTGTGCAACAAAAGAAACCATTTTGCAGCTTGCTGCAGGAGTAGACGCGGCGTTCATGAGTTAGGCGTCGCTGCAACAGAAGATGCACTGGAGGAGTCCTCGGACGCTACCGATGAAGACATTCAAGTTCTCACGGTACAAATCAGAAACGTGTCCAAAAATCAGGATTGGACGGTGGCAGGGGACCTTGCCGGGCACCCGACAGAACTGAAAGTGGATACAGGAGCGCAAGCGAACATATTGCCGTACTCGTACTTTCGCAGGATGCGTTTGCCGACCATGGTGCGGCCATCGACCACAGTACTTACTAACTACGAAGGAAGCAAAATACATCATTTGGGCGTTATCAGTCTGCCACTACGTCTAGGAGAGCAGCAAGAGAATATCAGTTTTTTTGTGGTCAAGAGAGGCAAGCAAGTCCTACTCGGATTGAATGCAGCAGAACGTTTCGGGCTGATTTCCCGCGTTCACGATGTATCTTCAAGAAGTGACGTTAGCACCGACTGGGTCACCGAGTTCCCGGAGTTATTCCACGGTCTGGGCTGCATCCGTAGACCATATTCGCTGGCAATGGAGGATGATGCGCGCCCCACGATCATGCCGCCGAGGAAAGTGCCACACGCACTGCGAGCGCCACTTAAGCAGGAGTTGGCCCGGATGGTCTCGCAGGGCATCATATGCAAAATGGAAGAGCCGTCAGACTGGGTGAGTCCACTTGTTCTTATTATGAAGAAGAATGGCCGCATGCGAATATGCCTAGACCCACGGTACATTAATCGAAGCCTTAAACGCGAGCATTATCAGCTACCCTCACGTGAAGAAATAGAAGCAGAGCTGGCAGGAGCGGTGATGTTCACCAAGCTTGATGCCAATAGCGGGTTTCACCAGATCCCCTTAGACGAAGACACTTCAAAGATCTGCACCTTTAGCACGCCGTTCGGAAGATACCGATTTTTGCGCCTGCCATTTGGTATCGCGTCCGCCCCCGAAGTATTTCAGAAGGCAATGACGGAAGTGTTTGAAAACCTGCCGGGCACACGCGTATATGTCGATGATATTTTAATTTGGGGTGCATCAAAAGAGCAGCATGATCAACGCCTGCGTGCAGCACTGATGGCAGCGAGAAAGGCTGGCCTGACACTGAACAAAGAAAAGTGTCTGTTCGCGAAGGCCGAAGTTAAATTCCTGGGAGATTGTATCAGCAAAGAAGGAATAAAACCCGATGCTAGTCTCATTGAATGCGTTGCCAACATGCAAAAGCCGTCGAGTAAACAGGAAGTTCAAAGGTTTTTAGGTATTATGAATTACTTTGGCAAATTCATACCTAATCTCTCAAAAAGAACTGACGCCCTTAGGTCATTGATAAAGAATGATGTTGAATTCATATGGGAAGTTCACCATGACAAAGAATGGAAAGATCTTATTAAGGCTTTGACATCGGCTCCAGTGATCGCAGTTTTTGACCCATTGAAGCAAACGAAACTCTCAGCTGATGCATCAAGCTTTGCAGTAGGTGCTGCTCTTCTTCAACTCCATGACCAAGATTGGCGCCCAGTGGGTTATGCTTCAAGGGTGCTCTCAAAGGCTGAAACAAAATATGCCCAAATTGAAAAGGAAGCGCTGGCCGTGACGTTTGCTTGTGAGCGTTTCCGGGAGTTCGTACTGGGGTTATCAGTGACAGTCGAAACAGACCACCGACCTTTGCTTGCTATTTCACAAAAGAACCTGAGTGAAATGCCGCCACGATTGCAGCGCTATTTCTTGAGGCTAATGCCTTTTGATATCAAATTGCAATATGTTCCTGGGAAGCATCTGCTAGTGGCGGACACACTGTCCCGAATTCCAGGAACCCAACCGAGTGACGGAGAAAGCGAACAAGACGTATGCATCCATGCGACTCGCGTGCTAGCCAGCATCGTAAGTGAGAACACGAAGACTGAACTGACCTCTGCAATCCTGGCGGACCCATACCTCAAGCAAGTGGTGGAGGCACTCCAGGAAGGACGACCAGTCTCAGGCGAACTAGCTCCATGTTTGTCAGAACTGTCATATGTTGATGGAGTGCTTTTGCGGGGCAGCAGGGTGGTAATCCCAAAGAGTCTGAGGCGATCCATGCTGCAACGTCTTCATGAAGGCCATTTGGGAATGAGCAAGTGCAAAGCCAGAGCACGCCTTCTGATGTACTGGCCTGGGATGAATGCTGACATCAAGTCACTCATTAGCAAGTGTGCCACATGTCAGCACTTCGCCTACCAGCAACCTTCAGAGCCACTGTTATCGAGGGAAATCCCAACGCGGCCGTGGCAGCGAATTGGTGTCGACCTATTTGACCATGGGGGCAAGCGTTACCTGGTTGCGTACTGTGCCTACTCCAACTACCCAGAAGTGGAACAGTTGCCTCAGTCAACAAGTCAGGTCGTAGTGGACACACTAGGGACCATGTTTGCTCGCCACGGTATACCCATTGAAGTCTGTACCGATGGAGGACCACAGTTCACATCGCGAGAGTTTAGACAGTTTGCAGTAAAATACGATTTTACTCATACCATATCCAGTCCACACTTCCCCAGGGCCAATGGTCTAGCTGAGAAAGGGGTACAGGTCGTAAAGCGCCTCTTGAAGAAAAGTGAGTACGCTGGCGAGGAGTTCTGGGTTGCACTGCTCAATTATCGAATCTCGCCCCTGATAGACGGACGCACACCAAGTCAGCTCCTTATGGGACGGATGCTTCGGGGACGACTTCCAGACTTCTCATCGGCTTCGACATCGTCAGTGCGGAAACATCCACAGGATCACGGCAAAGGCATACCTCTCACACCTCTCTCCGAAGGGGACGTCGTCAGAATAAGAAACGACAAGGGGTGGTTTCCGAAAGCCCGAGTAGAGAAACTTGCTGGCCCTAGATCTTACATAGTCTGTACAGATGAAGGCCGGCGTTATCGAAGGAATCGTCAGCATCTAAAAAGGACGCCCGAACACTTAGACCCACTGGATGACAAGGATGTCGCACCGATAATCCCGTCGCCTATACAGCATAGACAACATTCAACATCAGATACAGCGCCCGATTTGACAACAGCATCCGCATCACGAAAGGAACGACATCCGTCACAACAGGCGCCTGCATCGGATGCTCTACTGAACCAGTCAGCTGCACGTGCACCACCCATTGCAAGTCAACCATCAAGGGACCCCGACGTGGTCCCGTCCCAGCATAAGGTCACTTGCCAGGCACAAGAAGCAGCCGACTCGAGTCTCAGAAGATCAACTAGGCCACGTAGAGCACCGACGCGCTTTGCCGACTACATCACCTAAAGAAAAAGGAGGATGTACCAGGCGGGCCACCGCTTAATAAATCGGGATGATCCCACCTCACCTGGCCACCTTGAGAGAGGGCGCGCGCGCGGCGCGGCAGCCATCAATAAACAGTCCCTTGCTAGCTAGCGTCTCGTGTGGTTGTGTCTTTGCTGAGCGCGTAAAGCAGAACAACGTGGCCGTTCCCCTGGCTGCGGACGTGTTGAATTGACGGCGAAGCCATGCAGTCCCATCTGTCGGTACTGGCAACGGCGGTAAGTGTGCCCGGCCTCGCCGCAGTGGTAGCGCAGTGGGTGGTGGTCAGGGGTGTTCCAAACGTCAGTTTTCTTCGGCGCACTGCGCTGGCCCGCTGGCGAACGGTAGGTCGTCGGTGGGGATGGTGGCGGCGGTGGTGTCTGGCGACGGAAGTGCGACGGGGCGGCGTTTCGGCGTGAACGGGGAGGAGCGTTGTGGCGCACTGCAGCGGCTTAGCTCATAGTTTCTGGCTCGGGTAGCGGTGTTTGGGGAATTCGAAGCGATTGCCGAACTTCTCGCACAATGTCGGCGATCGAATCCACTTGAGGTTGCGTCGAAGGCAACAGTTTGCGCAGCTCTTCCCGCACGATCGCTCAGATCGTTTCACGCAGGTTGTCGGAGTCACTGGCTTGAGCAGCAGCGCATTCTGGAGTCAGGCGACGATTATACAGTCTGGTGCGCATGTCCAGCGTTTTTTGGATGGTGGTCGCCTTGGATACAAATTCTTGGACGGTGTTCGGTGGATTCCTCTTTAGTCCCGCGAAGAGCTCTTGTTTGACCCCTCGCATGAGGAAACGCATGACCCCTCGCATGAGGATCCTCAGGCATGTCTGGGTCAGCGTGACGAAATAGGCGGGTCATCTCCTCTGTAAAAGTTCCAACCTCTTCATTTGGCAGCTGAACCTGGGCCTCTAGTAGAGCAGTGGCCCTTTCTTTGCGAGCGACGCTCGCGAACGTTTGCAGAAATGCGCCGCAGAAGACATCCCACGTTCGGAGCGTGGACTCCCGATTCTCTAGCCAGGTCCTTGTGGTGTCTTTCAGGTAGAAGTACACACGACGGAGCTTTTCTTCGTTGTCCCAGTGGTTGAGGGCGGCCACACGATCGTATGTTTCTAGCCAGGTTTCCGGGTCTTCAAACGATGACCCATGAAACGTTGGTGGTCCCCTGGGTTGATAAATGACGATCGCAGGCTGGGATTCTCCGGTTGTCATAGTCGCTGCAGTAGAGGTCATGGCCTTTGCTTTCCTCGCCTTGTCTTGTAGAAGCCCGCACTCCGGTGGGAGACCTTGCTGTCGGCGGCTTGTTCGCTGCTCTTGGTTGACGTCGGTGTCTTCTCCGCCACGTGGGCTGGGTCCACGGCTTGACGGGGGCGTCCGGTACATGAACGAAGCAGCACCTCCACCAGATGTCACGGGGTCGTAACGTGGCCGAAGACAGGAGACTTCGTGTTGGGATTTGACTGTTTATTTGGGCGAACCTGTGCCCAGTAAACGGAAAGTCCGATTACAGCAGCAGTCTTGCACAGATAGCAGTCTCGGACTGATAGCGGCGAATGGAGCGTCGGCCTTCGTTCAACAACTGACAAGTGGCGAAGCGCGTCGGCATTTATAGTCTTGCCATCAAATGTTCTAGCGTTATCGCTGGCGGCGGCGTAGGTTCCAGAACAATCTGTACCGTTCGCACAGTGGGCGTGATCTTATCGAAAAGATCTACTATACTCCGGAACCTTCTCGAAAACTGCAGGCGCGGTTTGCGCTGAGAATCGCGTGGTGTTTTCGGACGATAACGAAAACTTTGGAAATGGAACGTGGCAATATTCTTAACATTGACCATAGCATCTTGAACTGGATAACCATTCTTAATTTGCTACTTGATGCTGCATCCCCTTGTTGTGATGTAAAGTCGGGCGTCCCTCAAGGCTCTGTCCTCGGCTCATTGTTATTTCTAATTTACATTAATGACTTACCTACAATAAATATTAGTCCCACTAAACTATTGGCCGATGACTGTCTTTTATGCCATGAAATCACTAATCAGCATGATGACTCAATTTTTCAATCTGACTCGGATAACATATAAGGCAACTGCTCGCAACGGCTTATGTTCTTAAATCCCGCTATAAATGCTAAATCATGCATTTATCGCATCGCCCTGCTATGACAAAATATTTCGGCTATGCCAATAATAACATCAACCTCGAGTAGGTAACATGATATAAATACCTCGGAATTCAGATTGCCAATAACCTTTCTTAGAATGCACACATTGAATACATCACTAACAATAATAACAGATCTCTCTGCAGTGGCATACCATTTCTTTCGTGAGTGGGCGGGCAAGCCTACCTTACTCGTCACCCGGGATATATATATTGTGATGAGCGAGACCGGGAACAAGAGACAACACCTGATCCTGGGCCAGCCGTTCTTATTCTGTCCTTCGTCTTCCTCTACCTTCCCTTAGCTGCCCACGCACCCGAGCCCCAGCGTCTTTCTTCGTCTTGACACTCGGCCATGACTGCGCACATGCGGAGCTGGCGGCAAAGTTTCTGCTGGGTGGGCTTGGCTGCATCGTGGTGGTCGTCCCGAACCACAATGCAACATAGAGTGACGATCCGGGGGAAGCGTCTCTGGTAAACGACACTGGCTGCGAGCCGGTCGGTCAACGCCACGGTGCGCCTCTGCTCGAAAATCTGTCAGTGTGTACTCAAGTGGGCGGAAATGGCTTTGTCGCTGTGGTTGAACTCGTCCATGTACAAAGTTTCCTGACAACTCGTGGAATACCGCTCAGGTGGACGGCCCTGACTGTTCCGGCATGGTCGCAGAGTAACCTGGAAATGCTGGTGTTTGTCCCACCGCCGTTGGTGGACTGAACTGCAGTGGGACGCTCTGTGAGGCAGCCGTGTGGACGTTTGTGCTATTTCTTGAAATGAGCTGCGATGCAGCTCATGGTTAGGCATCAATACTGCAGCAGAACTCTGTGAAGTTGTCGAGCTGGTGGCTTCTGGCGAGCTGTCGCGTGCAGACTTGGTGTGCTGGGAGGGAACAGCTCGAGAGCTGGTCCTCGTCAAGTTCTTAAAGGCAGTGGCCTCAGCCTGGCTAGGTGTCTGAGTTTTCTCAAAGGAAACATCCCTTGGGAGCCAAGTGTCGGCTGAGCGTATGTGCGTCTTCGAAAATGATTGTACGAGTCGTCTGCAAACATCGCTGTGTCAGGTTACGGCTGATCCTGTTCGCATCCTCGGAAAGGCCTGCTTTGTGAAGCGGTAAGGAGTGCATTTTGTTTCCGATGATCATGGTCTGGTGGGGTTCAGTTGTGTCTGATACGATAGATGTGAGCGCCTCCATGTCCTCAAACGACAACGAGCGCGAGGACAGTATTTCCTGAGGAAGGTATAGTAGTGGTGTTCCCGGGTCTGATACCGAAGAAGAGTTCACGACCTGCAGAGGAGGGCTGAGGTCACTTTGCTCAGGTTCACCAGCAGGAAACTCCTCGATATACTTCATTTCTCGAGAGGCGTCTTTTTGCAAGGCGGAAATGCTCTCATGTTCAGTTACTGAATCATGTAAAGCATGCAGACCCACTTCTGTCTGGTCAAGGTTGAGCATGGTGAAATCCACAGGCACTTGCGTTTGATGACGCGGTAGAATGTCCAGTAATATGGAAGCTGGTGCCTCAGCGTCTACCGAATGGTCTGGCGACTCTGGATGGCGTTCGTTGGGGCCTGTCGCAGGGCGTTTTGCAAAACTTGCCATGAGAGACCTACCGGACACAGGTGCACCATCGGGCTGCGGCTCGATGACAGCAGAAATGCGTGTGCAAGGCAGAGTTACACAATCGTGATTGTTCCCTACATCTTAATCACCGAGAGATGACAGGATGGTAGGGGCTCGAATTGCATCCTCTAGGTCGGGCTTTTCCCGAGTTCCATCTTGAGAGAAGGTCGAGTTGCATGGACAGGTGGCACAGGGAATCAGACCAAAAACAGCTATGAGCTTGAAGCTCCACTCCGCCCATGACTGCTGCTTACAACCTTCATACCGGTGCCACCCTGCTGTACCTTCCCGAAGACGGTCTATATCCACATACCATTTCTGATTTTCTGTCCAGGCCTCGCGCATTGCTATCGCGTTGACGGTTGCCACCCAGCTGTCGGCGTCGTTCCGGACCCCGTGGAATTCTGGTAGTTCGCAGACGACTGGTGATTGTGAGGTGGCAGGTGCCAGCGCAGAGATCACCGACGCGAAGCAGTTGAGCTCGTGTGAGAGCTCGATCAGAGAATACCGAAGCTCCCTGCGTTGCTCCGGTGTGCTTGCCTCAAGGTCGTATGAGGCAGCTACATCCAACACTGCGTTACTGTCACACAACGCTGGCAACATTGTAGGAGCTCGCTCGGCGATCAACGCTGTTAGTTTGTTAGTCTCGGCGCAGAGCAGTGCGATGGTACGCCGCAGCTCCACGGCACTGTCGCACGAGGCTTCTGAACAGCTTTGGTTCGCGTTCGTGAAGTACGTGGTTCTAGTAGTACTCACGGTGGTGACACGCACGTCCAAGGAAGCATGAACAGCTTTTCTTGGCGACTTATGTGTTGAAAGAGTACTGGACAGGGAATGCAGGCCATGGGAAGCTTGAACAGCATTCCCAAAGGACAGGAGCCCGTGCGTATTACGGCCGCGAAGTGGTAGCATAGTGTCCAATGGGTGATGCCCTGGTGCCACACAGGAGGCATGGATACCATCCCCTGATGGTCTGATGGGCAGCTGAAGTGGCGGCCGGGTTGTTGACTCCGTTGTCAAAGAAGCGTGAACGGTGTTCCTGGATGGTGAAACCCGCACTGCCGACGAACCACGAAGACACGTACCGGTGGCTTCCCGCAGAGGGTTCACTTGTCGGCTTGCGCTGACGACAAAATCCATAGCCAAAGAAGCGTGGACGGCGTTCCTTGTGAAATGGTACTGGTAACGTGTACTGCAGCCACCGAGGGGGCCTTGACGCCGTCCCCGAATGGTGGTGGCAGTGGCGGCAGGTGAACCGCTGCCGAGGAGGTCTTGACGCCGTCCTCAAGCGGCGCTTATCGTGGCTGTTTGCTTGCTTGCTTGTTCCTTTCTTTTGTGGCTCTCACCCACTAAGGTGAATCGGCCAAGAAGCCGGTGGGTAATGCAAGTCAATATCTTTAGGTTTTCTAGACTAGGGGAATATGATTACTGTGTTTTGACTGTGAAGTTAATTTGGCGCAATGTAAAAAAAGGAAAAAAGGGGGGAAGAGAAATAATAGAATTTGTTGAATATCTGAGGTGGAATCGTTATACGAAATTCTCCTGAAAGTTGAATCATTGCAGTGTATCAGCTAAATAATAAGTGGTAGTGTGGCTTGTAAATTTCGAGAGCGGATCGCTGACTCAGCAAGGTAATCTTGTTGTGTTATATATGTATTCGCAGAAAGCCCCGCAGATGTTCCTGTCGCTGTGTCCCAATGAAGTGGCCCCAAAAGACAAAATATTGGGAGTATTAAGTGATATTCCTTGTTTTCTTAATAAAATTTTGAAGCAGTTTTTTCTTTGATTTTTGAAACGGTGACATGTGATCCTGAATGACGAAGCCCGGACGTAAGACTTCTTCTTCGTCGACTGCGCCATTGTGATGAGCGAGACCGAGAACAAGAGACAACACCCGATCCTGGGCCAGCTGTTCGTTTGTTTGTTTATTTGTTTGTTTGTTTGTTTGTTTGTTTGTTTGTTTGTTTGTTTGTTTGTTTGTTTGTTTGTTTGTTTGTTTGTTTGTAGCCTCTAATTCATGGCTCATACCCACTCTGGGTGATCGGCCAAAAGAACATATAGTCCCATATGGACGATAACTGCATTGTTGCTTACAACGAAAAAAAAAAGGGGGGGGGGGAGTTGTATAGTTAAGACAGTATATTAAAAAAAGAAAGAAACCAAAGATTTAGATAGGGAGAAAAAAGAATCAACAAGAAAGTAGACACTAATAGCTATACCTTGATTTTGGGACCGACCAGACAGGTGGTTTTGCCAAAGCTGATTATTTGGTATGTCATGGATTCATCCAGATTTGCTACTTACTTTTCGACCCGTTTTTTTAGTACCTGTTAACGTGGGTTTTATGTTGAAAAACGTTTAGAGTCTTGAATAAAATCACACACCACATCGAATGCATCTCTGTAGCAATTTCCCAAAACAGAGGCACCAAAATTTAGAACATTTTCTGTGGTTAAATTTAAACCTAGCTTCGCACATGGAATATCTAGAAGTCATTTCCTAATTATTGCATAGTTCCGACATGAGCCGAAATATTGTTTAGTAGTTTGATTCTTTGCAAAACGGACAAAGGAGGGAAAGTGTCAGACCAGCTCTGTGTAAATAAAAATTTAATGGGGGGACACGGCACCAGAATCTGGAGATTATAATTTGAAGTTTTTTTCGACGGACTCCACTGGGTTTTCAATGGAAATTCGAGGTGCTGATAATCTGTCCATTGTGTGATATTTTCTAAACTATCTGTAAAAATAGCGAATTTCCTACATCTAACCCATGATAAGTATTCTAACTCGGGAAGTACTGAAATTACTGGTCCATCGAGTGATGCTCGTGCCAAAGCATCTGCCAATTCATTTAATTGTAAACCGCAGAGACCTGGGACCCACGCTTATTTGAGGAGTTTTAAATGCGGCAGTGCTAATATGTGGAACGCTGCTAGGGCACGAGATTGTTCGGAGGTTGTCAGAGCTGCACACAGCGAAAGTGAGTCTGTTAGGATGACTGCACTGGTCTCGGTCGTAGGAATTTTACGAAGAGCTAAAATAATAGCTACTAGCTCGACTTCAAATATAGGAGTGAAATCTGGAAGCCTTACTGAAAAAGACCAGCCGAGGGAATCAGACGCGATTCCTACGCCTGCCTTTTCATTACTGACAGAAGCATCTGTAGCTATTACATTTTTTGTTTCTGCATGTACCAAGTAATCGTTTAATGTAGTGGTCAAAAATATAAAAGATTGCAACTTGGCTTGTGGGGAGAAGATTTCATCCTACTCTATTCTAATGTTGAGGGTTGAGGAATTAGTTTCAATTACTGTGCTAATGTGTACATTTATGCAATCCCGTTTCTTTTTAACGAAAATTATCTGAGGGGAATGAAATCGAGGCCAATGTGCAAGAAAGAAAAAGTCAGGGTCACTGATAAATGCGTACTCTGATCTTCGCGCCAGTAAACTGTAGAATTTTAAGAAGGTTTGAACCGTTAGAATGCGACATCGACAGAGGAGTGTTGGCGATCGCGCTTCTTGACACAGCTGTTCTTATTCTGTCCTTCGTCTTCCTCTACCTTCCCATATATATATATATATATATATATATATATATATATAGTATAAAAAGAGGTCGACAAACGTGCGAAAAAACACTAGTTTTACTAACGTTTCGGCAGGTGGGCCTGCCTTCGTCGGAGTGAATGGTAACCATTCACTCCGACGAAGGCAGGCCCACCTGCCGAAACGTTAGTAAAACTAGTGTTTTTTCGCACGTTTGTCGACCTCTTTTTATACTGCATTTTCCACCGGATCCATTGAATACCACCCCACCATATATATATATATATATATATATATATATATATATATATATGAACCTACAAGTAAAATCATCAAAGCGGGAATGTTGGCCAAATTACACTATGTTGTAACATATCCTCTTAACAATTTCATTCTTCTATAGAAACACAATTGAGTAAATGCTGTTGTGATAAATAATTACACCTTACTTGTTCGTTTCACCAGCGTGCAGCCAAGAGTGACCTCTGTCGAAAGTGGGGTGGCTCAGCCCCTCAGTTTTCTTAATGGAGGGGGGGGGAATCTCGCGTCCCCCTTCCTCCGCCACAGGCTGGTACGCCTACGTCTCTCTGGTACATTTGCAGAACTTTTTCCAACGCTTCATGTCATTTAAAATTACAACTCTACAAAACACTAATTAGACCCTAGCTGGAATATGCTGCTCATCTTTGGGATCTGGTCAAAAGGTATTAACAACAAAATTGAATCAGTTCAGAAACATTCAGCACGTTTCACACACTCAAGTCATTTCCCACTCAGCTAGCATTTCACTGACAAAATCAGACCTTGGACTAACAAATTTGAAACTTCGAAGAAAAATGTCTCGTGTATTTCTTTTTCAAAAGATCAGCTACCATAAATGTTCATTTAAACAGGAAATCATCTCAGTATCTTCATACGTATCATTGCATCTTCATTCCTTTTTCATTCCAGGTTTTCATTCCTTTTTACTGCACTAATTTTTTCAGACCCCTTTTAAGCAAAAATGAGCACTGAGTGGAACCGCCTTCCGCACTCTATCGCCTGCGTGGAGGATGCGTCATCATTCAAGTCTGCACTAGCGGATTACGTCTTGCGCCTATTGTAACTTAGTTTTTTTTTTAGCATGTATTTTGATTATTATGTTCTATTGCTATGTTGTATTTGTTGCCTTTTTGGTTTTGTTGCCTTTTTGGTTTGTTGCCTTTTTGGTTGTATTGCTATGTTGTGTTGTTGCCTTTTTGGTTTTTGTAGGTGCCATGCGCGGAAGTTGATTTATACAGCAGCGTCCAGGGCTACCATCCTCACTAGCGCCAGCACTTCATACCAGCTTGTTGCTTCTGGTGTTCCTAATGCTCAAGTTCATTTTTGCATTATTGCACAAATGCAAACAACTGGTTATACAAACACTTTGAACTCTTCAAAGTATGTCTGTGCATGGAACATTTGGACGTATATTTGGCGTAATTTCATGACATGACGCTATAAAAAATATAACATGGTCACGCTAAGCATGCCTCCGCATGCTTCGCATAACGTCGATTCCTAAGCTACGCGGAGTATGCTGAATTTGTCAGAAATAACCTTGGGCAAGACGTACTTTCGTCACGAATCTTGACATAGGTATGTGTCAGTTTTTTACAAGAAAATGTAACTCTTATAAATGTCGATTACCATATTTTTAATCGTGTAGTCAGTGTACTAAACATTTCAAGCGGTACTCTCTTTTATATTCATGCAAAACACAGCTGTAGTGCATGGCTCATAGTTGAAGAAAAGGCTGGCAAAGCACAACTTGCACTTCTGCAGTTAACATGACATAACTTAAGGGCACACTGAACTCTTGTGTTATGCATGGTGTACTACTAAGTTATTACCGTTACTTCGTGCGATCAGGCTGACATTATGATCTGTGCGTGATCCAGCTCCTTAGCCGCACGATAGTGATTTGCATCGCAAAGCTGTTTTCTGGTACGACAGGCATGAGAATTTTGGGACAGGATGTGACAACGAGCAAGTACGCTAAATCTGAGTGCGCCATCAATTCAGTTGATCTGTGTATAGAAGCGAAAATTTAGCCAGGTAATGGTAAAAAAGTGACGCATAGGGAAAAAACGAGGATTTCTCTCACCCCCTCAAAAATGGGGGTGAGAGAAATTCGGTGTGCGTGTGCCTCCTTCTTTCTCTCGTTTCTTCTCTCTTTCTCTTTAAGAGCTCGCCTTTTTTTATTATTTTTTCTGTTTTATCTTTCCTCTTTGTTTTCTTTTCTGCCTTTCGATGCATCACTTTCTACATTCTTTTCTTTCCAGGTGAAAATACTCCACGGTTTCAGTTCACTTTAACTGAAACCATGACTGTATACAGCTGGGACTAAGTAGAAGCCAACAGGTTAGCAACATGTTCCAGTTGGTCCCAGCATGAACCACTCAAGACTGAAAACTAAACCAGCTGGCCTGGGAATGGAATCAGCTGGAATCATTTATTACAAAGAAACCGTTTGGTGTGAAGAATTATTATTATTATTATTATTATTATTATTATTATTATTATTATTATTATTATTATTATTATTATTATTATTATTATTATTATTATTATTATTATTATTATTATTATTATTATTATTATTATTATTTTCCTTATGGCCATTCTCCTCATCCCAGAATACCTGTAGTGCAAGGCAAATAAGGGATAAGGGCTCACTGCCTTCAAGATGTTTTTTTTTGTACATCAAATGCTGACAACCTTTACAGTTCATTGTATGTCAGTGCAAGTTTGATTTCAAAAAGATACAGGGCATTTCAAGCAGTGCAAACAACTAAAAACTGTTTGTGTAAAGCACAAGACATACGCACAACCAAATATTGCTGTGTGCTGCATCGAAGTTTAAAGGGGCTGGCACTCCCTTACCTCCTATTGCCTCGCACCTCTCTGCCAGAGAAAGACATGGCACTGCAATTTATTGAAAGGCATAAAGCTACTCTGAAAAGGTCTGACTGCTTTCTCTCATACTGCCATCCCCTGATCTTTTGGAGATAAAACGTAAGGTTGCATGAAAAACAGGTTGCCGTGCATCAGTCATTCCCTAATACATACCTCCTTCAAAAATCCAAAACATCCTCAGGATGTCCTGAAATGATGAAAATATTCTTCTCCTCTAGGGTGTGCCACAACACTGGCTGATATATAAGAGTTCATTTATTGCAGTTAAAATATGTAGGTCTCTGTAAGGACAATATAAATACTGCCTTGAACAGTGTAACACTGGAACACATATTTAATGAGGAAACCGCAAATCAAGTGCAATGTTATCGATGCAATAATATTAATAATAATAAAATTATTATTAATAATATAAATGAATACATTACTAACATGACTATAATAGTATTGTTTGATTTCTGCAAACAAAGCAACTAATTGCGAGGATTAAAAGGGGGTTCACAGGAAGGCAGTGAGGTATATTTATAACAAATGCAATCTAACGAATTTTCCTACTGAGTTGCAAACCAAAGCAGGCCTATTTACACTACAAGGTAGGGCAAAAATAGGAAGACTAAACATTTTGTTTCAATTAATTCATAGTGACATAAACATCGACACGTCAAAAGTAATTTTTTTCTGTCGTTTTAAGCTAACACATCAGGTACTCACAAACGCTTAATAAATACACTTCCAAATCAAATTGCTATAAATATTCATACTTCCCCGAAACCATATCAGAATGCAAACCAAATAAGTCCTTTTGGTACTAATAATGCCCCATCTTTCACTGTGTCCTTAGATATGGTACAAGCGTCCCGCGTAACCGAGAAAAGAGACGAGAAAGAAAAGAAGGCAGTATTTGCCGAACAGTATAATATACAGCACTTTCTTAAGAATAACATAGAAACTGCAGTTGGGTAAAGATAACTAGATGGCGCTATACCCCTACTCTCCGATTAGCTGCATGGGGGGCGCTATGCCTGGGTATGCATAGAACGAGTGGATCTTTGAGTCTCCTGGACAGTCACAATACGTAGTGGATCGTTGGTGGGGCAAGAACGAAGCAGAGTGGCAGGCACAATAACTACGCTTGCACTCGGCTTCCTTGGCACGCGTCTCATCGGTGTTACCCATGCGCCATCTGCTTTCTCGAACGCGATCAGACGCATAGACGCATGCACGGACGGACGCTTCACCCCATTCATCATCAATAATTTCTTAAATAGGCTGCAATTTTTATATTTCTTTTTTTTTTGTTCTGGGACTTAACAAATTTATTATTTTTTCTCATTTTTACTTGCACATACGTTGTAATACCACTACTGTTATTATTTTCTAACAAAGCTTATTCAGCAGCTCTGCACATCTACATCGCCCTAAATTTCATACAACTCTATGCAGTACAGATTTAAAAATACGCTTCAAAGTTAGACTCCACTTATTTACTCATAATCTTGCCATTCTCTTGATGCATTGATTCATACACTGAATTATTTTAGAATTTTCTAACACATTTGACAAGGTCAGTCATAAACATTTACTTTAAAATTAAGTCATCTGGACCTTGGCACTAACAAAGTTTAGTACTTTAAATGCTTCGCACGAAATTGAACTCACTTTGTGCTGAGCTAAGCCCAGCTTATTTCTCATTTTAACTGCCGATGCCCCTTCCTTGCTATCACCTCAATTCCGTCATGATTTGCTGATAATTAATGGTGTTGTCATTTGTTAAACTACTAACAGGCACTATTTGTACTACATGTTATAGATATATTGCTAAATAAAAGTAGGGTGGAATTGATCTGAAACTCTCGTACTAACTATAAAGTTATCAATGCTAGCCACATGCTTGGCTTGTGCCAGAAATGTCGCACCACTCCTTCCTTTCTTAATGTTGACGTACAACCAAACCAAAACATGTGCACGCATGTGCCTTTAACACGTTTTGTAAACCGATTTGTCCGGTGCCTACGAACAAGCCTTACCGTTGCCTTTCGGCCTGTTTGACACTTCAGGGCCTTCGATGCACTGTAAGGGCACAAGAAAACTTGTGGGTTTTAAAAGTGACTTGTTTCAAGACTTTGCAATGTGATGGTTGATTGAAAGTGATAAAATACTGAACTTGATAAATGAGTTAGTTGTGGTGTCTTGTGTAATATTATGCATACTCTGTGAAAAAGAAGCAAGCATGCAAATTAATCAATTCATAATGAAAACCTAATGACATCAGTGCAAGATTGTTTGTTGTGGTAGCTCACTTGCAAATTTATTGTAATATGGAATATGAATCTTTAATTATCCTAAGTTTTAATAAACTGGCATTAATAAATTGGCAAGTCGTGACATAATTTTTTTAATTAAGCCATCATAGCAAGTGTTATACTTGTACTTCATTTGTTTTTGCAAAGCAGTTGTAGGGTTCCCATATCTCTATTTTCAAGAAATGTGAAGTGAATGAATGATAGTTGGGCAGCTAACTGAATGATATAATGACCCGTATGGACTATGACCACTGGAAGGGTGGAGCGGGTGTTGTTACACGTGGACTTACAGGCTGTTAAGGATAGATATACAAATCTGGCTGATTGTGCACAAGTATTAGGGCATGTCAGTTCAGATTAAATGCGAGACAAAGATTACAGGCAGCAGTCCTGATAGATGTGAATTGTTGGAAGTAGTCCAAGCTGGAGAAGAAGTGGCGTATTTATTAGTGACACATTTGTTGAAACATTGAAAACCAGGAAAGTTTCTCGAGCAGGCAATGTTATGTGATGTTTTTGATGACTGTGACATTGCACATGACATTGCACACTTTCACTCTGCACATGTGTCTGTTTCCTTATATATTTTCTACCAAAGCCACAAAGATAGATGGCAGTTAAATCGCGTCCTGTGTTTCTTGTCCTATGCGAGTGTCATTCTGCACTTTATTACTTTGGAAGTACCTGTTGCTGGGCTGGTTGGTATATTATTATTAGGGGAAATTATTGACGATGCGAATGTGTGGTGCGGTGTAAATATTTTCTGTATTTCAGCTGCGAGTGACGCTCTTTTCCTGTGCTTTTTTCATTTTTCCTGTGGTGCTTCGGCATCTAGAATTTTCCCCCTTAGCTTAATTACCTCCCTGAAGCTGTGCACCCTCTCGCCCATTAACAACCATTGTTAAACTATTGTGTGTGGCATTTTTGGTGCAAAATCACCTTATAGTATATGCTAGAGCTCCTGCAGAATCACCGGCTGAATGTGACAACCAGTTCAACATTATAGGACACGAAGGTTTTACATTTTCAATATATTTGTTCGCACAGTGCTTCAATGGAGTCATGCAAGCTTAAAATATGGTGCTCCCACAAAGAAATTTTTCTTCTTGTGCTGTGACCAGCGGGAAAACTATGTAGACAATAACGAAAAAAGATCACAGCTAGGCATAGCGGTGCGATGTCTGCCTCAATGAATAATGTAATAAATTAATGCAAGTGTGCTTATGTCACCATGGTGTTGTCAGTTTATTACTACGTTTGATGTGAACCTCTGCTCGCTCCACCATGGTGTGTCTGTGGGTGTACACAGTCTTACCTCTGAGACAGCATTGCCAGAACAAATTTCACTGTCACAATCTTGAACAGGTGTGTGACAAGCATGCGCCAGTGCCGAGAACACAAGAGAAGTGGTCACTGCTTACATGTTCAACGTCCATGCACGCACAACGGACTACGATTTTACAGCGTCTTACATTTTGAGTGGAGTATACATGGTGATGGGTGGAGCCATCTCTGTGGTCACCGGCTAGACTGTCACAATGTGCATATTGTTGCTTGAGACAACTCTTTGGGACAAAAAAGGGCACCGTAGAAAAAAATTTTGGCTAATGTAAGGGCTTGTGGTGAGGAGACTCTCAAAAGGTATATGGTGTGTCATCTTGCAACAGAGAAATAACATTTATAATTAACTTATGTTAGTAGGAGTCTGTTAAACATTGGCTATACAAGCTTGTGGCTAGAGAAGGGTGATGTCCAGAAGATACCCTCCTGAAGTGTTAACCTGCACCGTCCTCCCTTGTTCTTTTGGTGCTCTTCAATTTTCGCCCTATAGGTACTAATTCCTTCAGTGGGTAGTCTTGAAGGGCTTGTGAATAAGCTCACTCTTACCACCGGCTTTACCCAAGGGCCAATCCTGCTGTTGGAACTTGTTTGCTTGGCAGAAAATTTTAACAGGAAAAGAAGCTTCACTCGTTACACAAATAAAGCTACAGCATTCCAAGATTACTATGATGTTATGTACACAGACCTCCCACATACAAATCACTAAAATGTCACCACTTACCTCTATGGTGAGCCTGATTAAGCCTTATAAAAGCATGTAAGTTTCTTGATCCTATACTTTTTAATCAGTACATGAACCTTGAAAAAACAAGATCATCACGTGCAGTGCACAAAACCAGTGCTTATGAACTGCAATGATGCAATCCAAAGCATCAGCAAAATTAAATTCACCCTGCTAGAAAGCAAATTCTGCATAAAGCCTGTAAATGTACTGTTAACAAAGTCTTCTCGACAACTTCATTATGTCTATTTCGGCAAATTGCATAATCCTGTGTCATGCATACCGTGCTGTCCACCCTATAATTATTGACCTTTGAGGTATTACTCAAATGACCATGCTCATTTAACATACCTTCAAGCCTTAGTGCTAACCTAATAAAATTGGAGACTTTAATAAAGTAATGCTCTCTAATGCTCACCCCTTTAAAAAAATTTTTAGCATCCCCAAAACCCATTCTTTAAAAACTCGATGATCAAAGATGCGATGTATCGATGATGTACCTGATGACAAGCATTTGTCCAATTACAGCATCATTATAACAACAAGGAGCCTTTGTGAGATGCTTGAACAGGTGCCGTCATCTGTGGTCAACAAGTTCCCTGAAACCACCTTGCTCTTATTTATGCGACAGAATGGTTTTCGTGAATCATTTTCTTCCTAAGCTCAACTTGCCCCTTGACAAACTGTTTGTTTGAATTTAGACCATTCCTTGGGAGCTATTTTTGTTGACAACTCAAGAAAACCCGCTTAAGTGAACCATGAGTGTTTAAAAGGAAATTTGCGAAATATGCACAATCATCTCCAATACCTATAGCCTGGGTATATCTTTCAATAATAACGATCATTTTCATTTTAGAGCACATATCTGATGGCACAAAATCTGGAGTACGAAGGAGTTTGTCACAGGTATTTTTCACTGCCTTATTGGGGGCCATGCAACAATTTTAAATTATTCATGCGATATACTAGAAGTTTACGGCAGTGTGAATCACTTGCCACAATTTAAAAAAAAGTAATTATGGGTGGAACATATGGACTCTTTACAAAGGTTTAAGTTGGTGCCGATGCCGTCTGCCGCATGACCAGTAATGAGACAAAGCACTATGCATCACATTGGGCCTAATAGCAGTGCTACGCTTCCATTTTTCACACACACGCGTTATGTATGCTTTACTACAATACACTGCATGCACTTTAGCCCATGACACTGCTGTATTGCGGCAATGTTCACTTTTAAAAACACCTTTAGGGGTTAGCAATTTAAGCTCGACAATGCTCCCAGTTATGAAATTTCTATTTTATTTCGTGTTTTTATTTTTATACACTTGCCTATACTAGTGTTACCAGCGGTCCCGAATTTCGCTGGACTGTCCAAGACGTGGCCAGCGCTGTACCAGTCGGGACAGATGTCCCCGATTTTTTTCAGACCGTTCAGTAAACAAGAAAAAAAAGAAACGTTTTGTGCTATCAAAGGCACGCCAAATAATGTGCGTCCAACTGATTACACAGACAAAGGAATGTTGCTTTGGATAGCGGCAAGGAACTTTAAACACTTCAGCTGAACTTTTGCGTCAACTTTTACTAGAGAATTCTACAGCGAGAGGAAGTGTCACGAAGAGCACATAGCAAAATTTAGTGCCACATCTAAGAGACCGACGCAATGAAGTGAAGAAACAACGGATTTGTTTGCAAAGCACCGCAATGAAGAAAACTAATTTCCCCACCCACGCACAACAACCTTCACTGTTGGTTACCACAAGCTAAGCACACACTGCTAAGCAAACATATTTCCATCATCTGCGACCGCTTAATAAAGCCAATCGGACAAGAACGTTCTCTAATTCTAACTTGTGCATTCCGTATCTATCTCGCGCACCTACGCAAGAACAAGCTTCAACGAAAGCGTTGGCACAAGTATATACTTCCTCCCAAGTGACACCAGCTGTTTGATCGGTCCTCAAGCAACACGCATGCACCAACCATACATCTGCGTAGTACATGCGTCAGACCAACATTCACAAATCGCATTCCACACGGCCTTTATTTTATGCTCGTTATCATTGCTTGTAGATTTGTTGGCAAACACTTCGGGCGAATGCCGTAATCTACTCGATAAGCACGGATGAGAAGCTCCTGAACACGGCGACATCACAGGAATTAACAAAAGCAGCAGCGACTTGCTTATCAATCACTTTCTAACAACAGAAAGCGACCACGTCCCCACGGGCAGAGGTGGTTCTCGCCATTTCAAACATATTACAGTCCAATCCAACACCAACATCGGATCAAAACCAAACATCACGATTAGAATACGATGAACCCGCCACTGACTGTGTGTCACAAGCTAGTGAGAAACTCTACCTGAACCACAGAATAAAGAACGCCTAAATCGCCTGAAAAAAAGTTTTTTAACACTGCGATTCTAACACCGTCTGTTCATACATTTACAGCCAAGTCAAGCTGGTTTTAAGCGGCTATTGGTTGAACCGAGCGTTTTTGCCTCGAAAAGGTTCGTGCCAGCGGGTGAACCGAAACACTGCCGCTGAACTTTCGCGTCAACTTTTACTACAGCATTCTACAGCGAGAGGAGGTGTCACGAAGAGCACATTGCAAAATTTAGTGCCACATCAAGAGACCGACGCAATGAAGAGAAGAAACAGTGGATTTGTTTGGAAGGCACCGCAACAAATACAACTAATTTCCCCACCCACACACAACTACTGTTGGTTACCACAATCTAACACACTTGCTTGGCAGTGACTGCTACGATATGGTGGCTAGAATGGGGAGGGGACGCCAGCGCCCGCATATTCGCCGAGGCGTTTCGGTTCACCCGGTGGCACGAACGTTTTGAGGGCCAAAATACAGTGAACTAAAAGAACTCAGTGCAATGAGCGGACGGGGCGCCGCCTTGCTTCGCGTGTCACAGTGAACAGAAATCGAAGTGGTGGCGCTGTCGTCAACCACTCTTGAAAGGTTGTGCAAGGTTGGTTGGTGCAGAAGCAGCGCGCAACAAGAGATAAGTTTCTTTTCATTTCATTGTGTTTGTGTAACCATTATTATTTTTCTCTCCTAATTATAACTAGCGTTGCGAGTATTGTAGGTGTGGGACACGGGCAACGTTGTAGTGACGATGACCACGTGAACGGGCTAGGCGGCTGTTTTGAAGAAGGTCGGGGCGCCCGGTTAGTTGCTAAAGAGCTAGAGCCGAACAAGGAGGGAACCTAGTGAGAGGCTACTAGCGAAATTGAACACGTTGTGTGCGGTGTAGGCGGCAGCTTCTAACAGTTGTTGAGGTACGAGAGTTAATGGAGGCGGCTGGATAGCGGGATTATGGTTGAACGTAGGCCTGTCGGGCACTCGGTCTGATGGTCGGGCGGCCGATGGCTAAGGAGGCTAGGAAAACCACGAGCGGAGTGAGCTGGTGCAGTGCGAAGAATGCAAGCGCTGGTGCTACTTAGATGAGACAGCATTCACGAGTTTGGCCGACGCGCAGAAGGCGAGCTTTGTGTGCAGGCTGTGCGAGGCACTGAAGGCGGCCGTGCAGCGCATGGAGTCTAGCATCAAGGGGCTTCAGGGGAAGCTTAGGGCGGAACGGTAGCAGAGGATAGAACTCCAAAAACAGCTCGGAGCGTCGCGTGAGCGGGAGGAGGCTACCGCCAGCCTATTAGAGCAAATGAAGGGCGACCTTCGAAAAAAACGGGAAGGGCGGACCGAGCTAGAACAGCAGGTAAAGGAGCTAATGGCGCTTTTCCCCAGTCCCGAGGGGTGTGAGATGGAAGGCATGGATACCGGAGAAGGCGACAGGCGGGATGGAACAGGCGAGAAGGGAGGTAAGGGAGCCGCAGTGTCTGGCCACAGCACGGAGGCTCCGAGAACATACAGCTCGGTGGCGCAGCAGTCTTCAAACAGGGCAGAAACACCGGACAGACGGCAGAGAGAGAAACAGGTGAAGTAAACAGGGACGCCATAACAAACAGGAAGCCAGCAATTGGAGCATAGAAGGGTCCTAGTGGTGGACACTCTAACGTGGCCAGGGTTAGAGATGACGTCTTTAAGACAGTGAAGGAAAATGGGAGAGTCAGGGTGGAGGCACAGTCAGGGAAGAGCATGGTGGATGCACTGGCCAAAGCTCAGGAGGTTGTAGAAAACAGCGTGGAGGGCGAAAATCTAGTCATTATTCATGCTGGCCTCAATGATGTGTTGAAGGGAGAGGATCAGAACCTTTAAAGAAAGTTAGAGGATGGGATTCGTAAGCTCCGAGAAACTTCTGGGAGTGTGCATGTGACCATATGCGCAGCCCCAGAGGTCTGGGGGCAGCCTCGTGGGATTGAAAGGAGGGTGGTGGAGGCCAATTGTGTGATCAAGGGTTTGAGCCGGCAACTCGGATACAGTGTAATGGAAGTTAACCAAGACGTGTACGAGCCCGGCGCTCGCCCCTTTGCTCAGGATGGCATTCACTACAGTGGTGCGACGGGCAGGAGGGTCGGTAACACAATGGGTTGCCAAGAAACAGCTTTTTTAGGGGGACTCAGAGCCCTGAGGCCAACAATGTAGCCAAAGACTGACCTGAAGGGGCACAAATATTCAAGCCACACGAAGTCCGAGGGAGAAGAAATTGACGTAAGCACAAGGGCCGAGCTAAGTCAGACGTAGGCTATATTAACATGTAGGGTGGCAGGAATGGGTTAAAGTGGGAAGAGATAGTAGAGCAGTTCAGGCAGGAGGAGCTGATGGTATACGGGGTTGTGGAGACACATCTTCGGGACATGGAGCAACCACCCTGCAATCCGGACTACGTATGGGAATATTGCAATAGAACAGAAGGCAGCAAAAATGGGGGTCGAATTGGTGCATTTATACATAAGAGCGTGGGTTGGCAAAGAGTCAAGCAGGCATGCATGGAACATTTACGGTTAAGAGGGAAACAGCTGGGCAGATGACACTCCTTGGTTTGGTGTACTTGTGAATGGTAGCAAAGGCCAGAGAGGAAAAACCAGGCAATGATGGAGTGTATATCAAAGAACATTGAGGAATTAGGAGGGGAATGCGAGATAATTATACTAGGAGATATGAATGCGACATAGAAGATATAGATGGGTATACTGACTTAACAGGCAAAATGATCATGGATATGTGTGAAAGGCATGATTTGATCATTTGCAAATGTACCGAGAGGTGTGAAGGGGAAATAACATGGGAGGTAAGAAGGCTGTAGTCAACAATAGATTACGCACTGATGTCACATAGGATGTATGCTAAGCTCACGGGAATGCACATAGATGAAGGTGGCTCCAGAAGTCCGGGTAGGGATCACAAACGTATCAAGCTCAGTTTTGTAAGAGCAGCAAAAGTGGGAAGGAGACAAGATGAGCAACTACAGGAAAATTTTCATTCAGAAAGGCAAATATAAATTGCTACTGAACAAATTGAGAAAGTGATCACTCAGAATAATAAAACTGTGCGGACGTACACAAATCTAATTAGACTGTTTGGGCTAGAGCTTGCTGAGGCGCGTGAGAAGTCACCCCGGAAAAGAAGACACAAACCCAAAGGTTGATGAGATGAGGAAGTTAAGAGAGCCATAGCAAAACGTCAGGAAGCCTCTAGGGAACACAAACATGCTAAGCAACGGGGTGAACCGACAGATGATGTTGAAAGAAAATGGGAAATCTTTCTAAGCTCTAGAAAGGAAGCAACCCCCCTGATCATTGAAAAGATTAGTAGAAAGGGTGCTCAGTGGCTGGCAGAAGTACATAAAAAGGACAGAAAGGCAGCTGCGAAATTATGGAACCATCTGAACTTCCTCAGAAATGAAACAAATCTAGAGCAGAGGTTTATAACTACAGCTCAAGGTGCTAGGCTAGGAGACGAAGCTATTGAATATATAAGAACAAGGGTGACAGAAAACTTCAACAAAGAAGTGCCTTATGCACCACAATATACAGGGACGGATCAAGGGGCACAATGGCTCCATTTTCACAACGAGAGTAGGAAAGGACTGAGAAGAGGGTTACAAGTAGTACATCAAAAGGCCCAGATTGCATTCCAATTATGCTGATAAAGACATTGGGTCCGAAGTCTAAACAGACTTTGAGAGAGGCAGTGAGCAGAACTATAATCGATGGTGAAGTCCCTGATGGATGGAAACTTAGCAGGATGAGCATGATTTATAAAGGAAAGGGGGACAAAAATGACATAAACAACTACCATCCGCTAGCAGTGACATCAGTGGTCTAGAGGCTGGCGACGCAGATTATAAAGGAAAGACAGACTGCAGGCATGTATAGAGGATAAGGGGGTGCTGGGGGAACTGCATAATGGGTTTCGGAAACACAGGAGGTTGGAAGGAGATCTGTTCTCACTCACGCAGTGCATCGAAATAGCAGAAAAGGAACTCAGGCACCTGTGGCTAGCATTTTTGGATATCAAGGGAGCGTACGATGCGTGGTTAAAGAGGACTTGTGGGGAATACTAGACACACTTGGTGTGGAAGATAAAGTCACTAATCTTTTAAAGGAAATCTATAAAAGTAACAAGGTAGTTATAAAGTGGGAAAAACAGGTATCCAAGCCCATAGAGGTGAAACGGGGACTTAGGCAGGAGTGCCCACTCTCACCCTTGTTATTCATGATGTACCTACAAGAATTAGAGGCCAAATTAGAGGGAAGTGGACTTGGCTTCACCTCTGTTCAGTCAAACAAGAAAAACTCATTGATCAGGCACAACCAGCATTAATGTACGCAGATGATATAGTGCTAATGGCCGACAACAAGGAAGATTTGCAGAGCTTGATCTGCATCTGCGGTAATGAGGGAGATAGGTTAGATTTTAGATTCAGTAAGAAAAAATCAGCAGTCATGATTTTCAATGACAACGACGGTAGTGAGCTTAGAATACAGGAGGTCACTCTAGAGATAACCGATAAATACAAATATCTGGGCTATTCATAAGCAATGGGACCGAGTACCTGAGGGAACACGAAATATACGTGACGACTATAGATAACAGGAATGCAGCAGGGATGAAAAATAGGGCACTGTGCATTTACAATAGGTATGATGTTGGGAGAGGAATATGGAAAGGGGTCCTGGTTCCTGGGCTGACGTTCGGCAATGTGGTCTTGTGCATGAGATCTTAAGTTCAAGCAAGATTAGAAATTAGGCAACGTGGAATAGGTAGGCTTGCTTTAGGAGCTCACGGGAATACACCAAATCAGGGAGTGCAAGGTGATATGGGATGGACATCATTTGAGGGCAGAGAAGCTAGCATCAAGATAAAATTTTAGAAGCGATTCAGAGAAATGGGGGAGGAGCGTTGGGCTAGGAAGGTTTTCAGCTACTTGTACATGAAGAATGTCGATACAAAATAGAGGAAGCGAACCAGGAAATTCACTGGTAAATACTTAGAAAACAGCAGGTGGCCAAATCAAAAAGAACTATCGGTTAAGAAGAAAGTGAAGGAAACGGAGACTGCCATGTGGAGAATTGGCATGATTAAGAAGTCCGCACTAGAGATCTATCGAACTTTTAAGCAGGAAATTGCCAGGGAAAGGATCTATGATAATACTCGGGGTAGTTCTCTACTGTTTGAGGCAAGGACGGGAGTACTGCGAACCAAGACATATCGGGCCAAATACGAAGGGGTACACACAGTATGCAGTGCGTGTGGAGAGGAAGAAGAAACAGTCGAACACTTGATAATGTTCTGTAAAGGGCTTCACCCTATAGTTCAGGATGATGGCGCAGAGTTTTTCAAAGCACCGGGGTTTAGAGACAGTGAGGGCAAAATTGACTTTAAGCGGGTAGAATTAACTTGAAGGAGGGTGTGCGTGTATAGGACCTTGAACATGTAAGCAGTGACCACTGCTCTTGTGTTCTCTGCACTGGCGCATGCTCGTCGCACACCTGTTCAAGATTGTGACAGAGAAATCAGTTCTGGTAATGCTGTCTCAGAGATAAGTCTGTGTACACCCACACGAACACCATGGTGGAGCGAGCAGAGGTTCATATCAAACGTAGTAACGAACTGGCAACACCGTGTTGATATAAGCACTCTTGCATTAATTTATTACAATAATTTATTTAGGCAGACATTGCACCGCTAAGCCTAGCTGTGCTCTCTTTTCATTATTGTATACATAGTTTTCCCACTGGTCACAGCACAGGAAGAAAAATTTCTTTGTGGGAGCACCATATTTTAAGCTTGCATGACTCCAATGAAGCACTGTGCGAACAAATATATTCAAAATGTAAAAACTTCGTGTCCTATAAATGTTGAACTGGTTGTCACATTTAGCATGTGATCCTACAGGAGCTCTAGCAAATACTCTAAGGTCATTTTGCATCAACAATGCCACGTACAATAGTTCAACAATGGTTGTTAATGGGCGATTGGGTGCATAGCTTCAGGGAGGTAATTAAGCTAAGGAGAAAAATTCTAGATGCCTAAGCACCACAGGAAAAATGAAAAAGCACACGGAAAGAGCGTCTTATGCAGCTGAATACAGAAATTATTTACACCGCACCACACAATCGCAACGTCTATAATTTCCCCTAATAATGGTGTACCAATCAGCCCAGCAACAAGTAATAAAGTGCAGAATGACACTTGCATAAGACAAGAAACAGACGACGCGAGTTAACTGCCAGCTATCTTTAGTTGTGGCTTTGGTGGAATATATATGAAGAAACAGACACACGTGCAGTGTGACAGTGTGCAATGTTACAGTCATCAAAAAACATCACATAACATCGCCTGCTCGAAAAACTTTCCTGGTTTTCGAAGTTTCAACAGATGTGTCACTAATAAATACGGCACTTCTTCTGCAGCTTGAACCGCTTCCAACATTCCACATCTATCAGGACTGCTGCCTGTGATCTTTGTCTGGTATTTAATCTGAACTGACAAGCCCTAATACTAGCGCAACAATCAGCCAGGTTTGTATATCTACCCTTAATAGCCTTTAGGTCGACGTCTAACAAAACCTCCTCCACCCTTCTAGTGGTCATAGTTTATACGTGTCATTATATCATTCATTTAGCTGCTCAACCATACTTTCATTCATTTGTTCAGTTCATATTTCTTGAAAATAGAGATATGTGAACCCTATAACTGCTTTGCAATAAACAAATGAAGTACAAGTATAACACTTGCTATGATGGCTTGATTAAAAAAATTATTTCACGATGATGGCCCAGAACCTTTTTTAGAAAACATGTAAATACCACATGGAGAAGTGTCTGTCCAGAAAAATTCTGAAAGTGCCAAATTCAAAGGGTGTGCAAATATTCTATCATTTCACATAACAAATTGAATACTGTTCTATTTGATTCAGTCCCTATTATTCGTAGAACTAAATATTTTTATAGTTTAACAATATTTAAAATTTTAAGTGCACAGAAATAAATAGAAAATGTTTAAAAGTTTTCTAGTGCCCTTACAGTGCATCGAAGGCCCTGAAGTGTCCAACAGGCGAAAAGGTAACGGTAAGGCTTGTTCATAGGCATCGGACAAATCTGCTTACAAAACGTGTTAAAGGCACATGCGTGCACATGTTTTGGTTTGGTTGTTAAGAAAGGAAAGAGTGGTGCGACATTTCTGGCACAAGCCAAGCATGTGGTTAGCATTGATAACTTTATAGTTAGTACGGGAGTTTCAGATCAATTCCACCCTACTTTTATTTAGCAATATATCTAATGTGGTAGAAATAGTGCCTGTTCGTAGTTTCACAAATGACAACACCATTATCAGCAAATCATGACGGAATTTAGGTGATAGCAAGAAAGGGGCAATGCAGTTAAAATGAGAAATAAGCTGGGCTTAGCTGAGCACAAAGTGAGTTCAATTTCATGCAAAGCATTCAAAGTACTAAACTTTGTTAGTGCCAAGGTCCAGATGACTTAATTTTAAAGTAAATATTTATGACTGACCTTGTCAAATGTGTTACAAAATTCTAAAATAATTCAGTCTATGAATCAATGCATCAAGAGAATGGCAAGATTATGAGTAAATAAGTGGAGTCTAACTTTGAAGCGTATTTTTAAATCTATACTGCATAGTGTTGTATGAATTTTAGGGCGATGTAGATGTGCAGAACTGCTGAATAAGCTTTGTTAGAAAATAATAACAGTAGCGGTATTACAACGTATGTGCAAGTTAAAATGAGAAAAAATAATAAACTTGTTACGTCCCAGAACAAAAAAAGAAAATTAAAAAATTGCAGCCTATTCAAGGAATTATTGATGATGAGTGGGGTGAAGCGTCCGTCCGTGCATGCGTCTATGCGTCTGATCGCGTTCGAGAAAGCAGATGGCGCATGGGTAACACCGATGAGACGCGTGCCAAGGAAGCCGAGTGCAAGCGTATTTATTGTGCCTGCCACTCTGCTTCGTTCTTGCCCCACCAACGATCCACTACTTATGGTGACTGTCCAGGAGACTCAGAGATCCACTCGTTCTATGCATACCCAGACATAGCGCCCCCCATGCAGCTAATCGGAGAGTAGGGGTACAGCGCCATCTAGTTATCTTTACCCAACTGCAGTTTCTATGTTATTCTTAAGAAAGTGCTGTATATTATACTGTTCGGCAAATACTGCCTTCTTTTCTTTCTCGTCTCTTTTCTCGGTTACGCGGGACACTTGTACCATATCTAAGGACACAGTGAAAGATGAGGCATCAGTACCAAAAGGACTTATTTGGTTTGCATTCTTTTGTGATTTAGTGGAACTATTAATATTTATAGCAATTTGTTTTGGTAGTGTATTTATTAAGTGTTTGTGTTAACTTAAAATTGAAAAAATTTAGTTTTGACGTGTCGATGTATATGTCACTATGAATTAATTGAAACAAAATTTTTAGTCTTCCTATTTTTGCCCTACGTTGTAGTGTAAATAGGCCTGCTTTGGTTTGCAACTCAGTAGGAGAATTCGTTAGATTGCATTTGTTATAAATATACCTCACGGCCGTCCTGGTCACCCCCTTTTGATCCTCGTGATTAGTTACATTGTATACAGAAACAAACAATACTATTACAATTATATTGGTATTATAATCATTAATAATTTTATAATAATAATAATATTATTACTACTCTAATATATTATTACTGCATCGACAACATTGCAGTTGTTTTGCATTTTACTCCTTAAATCTGTGTTCCACTCTTACACTGTTCACAGCAGTATTTATAATGTCCTTAGAAAGACCTACTTATTTTAACTGCATTCAATGGACTCAAATATATCAGCCAGTCCTGTGATTGTTCTCAGAACATTCTGTCAGGACATTCTGGGGATGTTTTGGATTTTTGAAGGATGTACGTATTAGGGAATCACTGATGCACGGTTACCTGTTTTTCATGCAGCATTACTTTATCTCCAAAAGATCAGGAGATGGCAGTATGAGGCAGAGCAGTTAGACTTTTTCAGAGTAACTTTATGCCTTTCTATAAATTGCAGTGCGATGTCCTCCTCCGGTAGAGGGGTTCAAGGCAATATGAGGGAAGGGAGTGCCAGCCCCTTTACACATCGATGCAGCACACAGCAATATTTGGTTGTGCATATGTCCTGTGCTTTACGCAAACTGTTTTTTAGTTGTTTGCACTGCTTGAGATACCCTGTGCCTTTTTCAAATGAAACTTGTACTGGCATACAATGAACTGTTAATATTGTCAGCATTAGATGTACAAAAAAAACCATCATGAAGGCCGTAAGCACTTATCACTTCTTTGCCTCACACTACAGGTATTCTGGGATGAAGTGAATGGCCATACGTAAGATGATGATGATAATAATAATGATAATAATAATAACAATTCACACCAACTGATTTCATTACAAGAAATGATTCCAGCTGACTCCATTTCCAGGCCAGCTGGATCCATTTTCAGTCTGGAGTGGTTCTTGCTGGGACCAACTGGAACATCTTAGTGGGCGAGGCGGCAGCGTGCCTGCAACTATGCTGAACAAGCACGTCTTTTTCCTTGTGCAGATGCTGGTCGCCATTTCGTCCAGCCCTATGCCGGCACCCGATCAGGATTTCTGCCCAGCCGACGTTTCTCGTGCCCTATCTGGCGAAGTACACGGAAATTCAACATTCATGAACTACTGCAGTTTCATCGAACAACCAGGCGCCTCGTGTGCACTTGCGAGCCATGCCTTCACCTCCTTTCACGTGACGTCATCCGGCCCAGGACTTATATACTCGCCGCCACCCCTGCGCATCTTCAGTGGGCGAGGCGGCAGCGTGCCTGCAACTATGCTGAACAAGCACGTCTTTTTCCTTGTGCAGATGCTGGTCGCCATTTCGTCCAGCCCTATGCCGGCACCCGATCAGGATTTCTGCCCAGCCGACGTTTCTCGTGCCCTATCTGGCGAAGTACACGGAAATTCAACATTCATGAACTACTGCAGTTTCATCGAACAACCAGGCGCCTCGTGTGCACTTGCGAGCCATGCCTTCACCTCCTTTCACGTGACGTCATCCGGCCCAGGACTTATATACTCGCCGCCACCCCTGCGCATCTTCAGTGGGCGAGGCGGCAGCGTGCCTGCAACTATGCTGAACAAGCACGTCTTTTTCCTTGTGCAGGTCAGTTACCTTAGCGGTGCTAAATGTTTTCGAAGCAATGATCCTTTTCTTGTCCTGCTGCCTTGCCCACAGAAGCGAAAATGTGCATTTTGTAGTCTACTATGTTCGTTAAGTTCTTTCTTTTTTGATGTGCTATTACTGTGCGGTGACGTTGAGCAAAACCCAGGGCCTAATGATGATAAGGTATCACGCCAACTGCGCAGCTCAAAAGTAGACTCTGAAAGTGATCATGAATTACTACTTCACGTTCTTGAAGGCCAAAAGGAAATAATTCGCCGTATGAACGATTATAGCACGGCGCAGACTTCTTTACAGGACACCTTAGTTCAGCTCAAAGACAGGCTAGATTCCTTGGAGGCATCGGTCATACCGATTGCCAATGCTCAGGAGCAATTTGCTTCTATGAAATCCCACATGCAGAGCATAGATAAAAGCATTGCCTCTATTGCTGATAAAGTTGACGATCTCGAAAATCGCAGCAGGCGCAATAACATTATTATTCACGGTTTTCGTGAACCCGCAGATGAAACATTGTCATCTCTGTGTGAATGTGTTTCTAGGGATTTTTTTCAAGAAAAGCTTCAGCTTTCTATAAATGGTATGGAAAGATGTCACCGGATTGGATCAAAACGCCCAAACAAAACGAGACCAATCGTTATTAAATTACTTGATTATAGAGAAAAACAATCAATTCTAAAGAACTGTGGCAAACTAAAAAATTCTGGTATGTATGTGACCGAAGATTACTCAGAAAAAGTACGGAACATAAGAAAAAGGTTGTGGGATTGTACCAGTGTACACAGAGAACGCGGGGATCGGGTTAAACTTTCCTTCGACAAGGTGTCTGTCAATGGAACTCTGTATACCTGGGATGAAGCATCTAACGATAAGGTTGCAGTTTCTAGAAACGCAAAACAATGACCCCAGCACCCTCCCTTTTCGTTGAAACTGCTCAACGCAAACTGTCGAAGTATTGTGCGCAAGGGCCTCGATTTAGAGCACTTAACTTCAATTCACGATCCTGACGTAATCGCCTTAACCGAAACATGGCTTCACAACGGTGTCCTCGATAGCGAATTCACGCCCCCTCAGTTCTGCGCTCATAGGAGAGATAGGAATTTCAGGGGTGGGGGAGTGGCACTTCTGTTTCGAAAAGGCTTAAAAGTAGTACGCTTGTCCGAGCCACCTGGAGCTGAAGCTATGTTCTGCAAATTGTTTTTTGAAAACGAATGCCTAGTAATCGGAGTAGTTTACAGACCACCCGGCGAAGATGTAAAAGTCCTGGAAGAGCTGAAAGCATTTATAGCTTCCCTTATATCGCAAAACACAAAGCTCATTCTTTGCGGTGATTTTAATTTGCCGGGAATCGACTGGAATACATTTTCAGCTACTAATAATGATATAGTGTGTGGTGAAGAACTTATCGACATTGCGTTTCGCTTTGATCTAAGACAAATAGTTAAGGATTGTACACGTGTTCACGGTGAGTCTAAATCCATTCTGGATCTCGTTTTTGTTCGAAGCAACATTCCGGGAACTATTGAGTGTGATGTAGTTGATGGCATCTCCGACCATCATGCGGTGCTTGTACAGTTTCCTTCTTTAAAGGCGACGAAACATGTTAAGGTTATAAGTTTTCATGACTTTGCAAGAGCTGATGATGTATCTATTTTGGAAATGTTGGAATCATCTTACGACGATTTCTTTCGCAGTGTTCACACATGTGATGTTAACGCTTTGTGGGTAAAATTTAGAAACATGGTCCATGCTTGCATACAACTTTTTGTACCCCTTAGAACTAAAAAAACTAACGTATCCAATCCTTGGATTACACGGGACATTATTCATTTAAAAAGGAAGGTTAAGCGTTTGAAGAAAGCTAAAAAAAAGCTCCACCATAACACAAATATTCATAATCAAATCTTAAGCGTATCTAAAGAACTTAAAATTAAGATGCGAGAAGAGAAACATAATTTTTACAATGTTAGGCTGAGTAAAATGATAAAAGAGTCCCCTGCCTCTTTTTGGAGGTTCATAAAACCGGTGATCTCAAACTGTGATACCTTCATTGTAAATAATGCTTCTACCTCTGATGCTACTGTAATTGCCAGTGAATTTAATGATTACTTCAAATCTGTATTTGTCACAGATGATGGAAGCTCCCCTTTTTATAAAAAATTTAGTGATCTGCCCCCTATAGAAAATTTAGATGTATCAGAATCTGGGGTACTTAATTTATTGTTAGACCTGAATATAAAAAAAAGTCCTGGTCCAGATGAAATACCCAATGCGTTTTTAAAGCGGTACGCGTTATGGTGCGCCAAGTATCTTACATTAATTTATAACTTATCTCTGTCCACTGGTCTTTTACCTGATGACTGGAAGACGTCGATAGTTAAACCCCTACATAAGCAAGGCGATAAACACCTGATAGCCAATTACAGACCAATAGCCCTCACCTGTACATGCTGTAAACTATTGGAGCACGTAATTTACAAGCATGTTATGAAATTCTTGGAAGCCAACTCAGTTTTATCACCTGCACAGCATGGTTTCAGGCATGGGTTCTCCACCGTCACACAACTAGTTGAGGTAATTCATGACTTTGCTTCGGCGATCAACAATCACACTCAAATTGACGCTATTTTTCTGGATTTCACCAAGGCGTTCGATAAACTGTCGCACCCAAAACTACTACTTAAAGTTTCGCACATCTTAAAGAATAGTACAATTTGTAACTGGATAGAGTCTTACTTAACTTCTAGAAAACAGTGTGTCTCGTTTAATCAAGCTACTTCAACCATGCTTCCGGTTTCTTCGGGAGTACCCCAAGGATCGGTGTTAGGACCATTATTATTCTTACTCTACATCAATGATATTGCTGACAATTGTAATGTAAAAATTAGGTTGTACGCGGACGACTGTGTAATTTACTCCGTCATTAACTCTATTAATGATCAACTACAACTGAACTGGGGACTTCATCAGCTTTTTCAATGGTGCAATACATGGCAAATGTCAGTAAATCTTAAGAAAAGTGTTGTCATGTCTATCGCAAATAAAACACATATACACTCATTTGACTACACAATTGACGGTACCATCCTATCTCGCGTCGAGCACTACAAGTACCTTGGTCTTCACATTCGTAGCGACCTGCGCTGGAATGATCATATAACAGAGATCACTAACAAAGGAATGTCGAAACTGCATTACTTAAAACGCTCCCTTCGTCATTCTTCTTGTGATACTAAGCTTATAGCATTTAAAACACTTGTCTTACCTATTCTAGAATACGCTAATATTGTTTGGGACCCCTTTACACAATCTAATGTTAATAAGCTAGAAAGAGTCCAAAACAAAGCCGTAAGATTTATTTTCAATCGCTACGATAGGGTCTCGGTCTCAGGCTTAGTGGCTAAGGCTAATCTGAAGCACACTTCGGCGAGGAATAAAATCGCACGATTACGTTTTATGTTTAAAATAGTTAAAGGTCATCTCAACGGCAGTATATCCAATTATGTGCATTTTTCAACAGGTTATGATACCAGAATGCGACATTGTTTTTCAATCACTCCATATCAAACGGCTAATAATGTTTTTAAGTATTCTTTTTTTCCGCGAACGATCGATGAGTGGAACGCCCTGGATGCACCCACCGTTGAGGCCAACAGTGTGGAATTGTTCGATTCATTGCTTGCCGGTTGATTGTGTGGAGTTCCTTTCTTATGCATTGCTTGCCTTTCGCCTTATATTTCGGCCTGAATGGGTGTCCGTTTTTGTTTCTGGTTTTTTCTTTATACATTGTGCGCCTGTTTACATTGTGCGCCTGCACATTACACATTGTGCGCCTGTTTTGTTTAACTAATTGTGTTGGTTCTTTGCTATGTATTGTCTTCATTTTTTATTGTAACCCCACTCTGCGGCGACTCCACCAGGAGTTAGCAGTATTGTCAAATAAATAAAAATAAATCTTGCTAACCTGTTGGCTTCCACTTGGTCCCAGCTGTATACAGCCATGGTTCCAGTTAAAGTGAACTGAAACCGTGGAGTATTTTCACTTGGAAAGGCAAGAATGTGGAAATTGATGCATCGAAAGACAAAAAGAAACAAAGAGAAAAGATAAAGAAGAGAAAATAACAAAAAAGTTGAGTTCTCAATAAGAAAAAGAGAGGAAAAGAGAGAAAGAAGGAGGCACACACACCGAACTTCTGTCGCCCCCATTTTTGAGGGCTCCTCGTATTTCTCCCTATGCGTCACTTTTAAAAGCACTATTACCTGGCTAAATTTTCGCTCCTATGCACAGATCGACTGAATTGATGGCGCCCTCAGATTTAGCCTAATTGCTCGTTGTCACATCCTGTCCCGAAATTCTCATGCCTGTTGTGCCAGAAAACAGCTTTGCCATGCTAATCACTATCGTGGCGGTAAGGAACCAGATCATGCACAGATCATAACGTCAGCCTGACCACACGAAGCAACGGTAATAACTTAGTAGTACGCCATGCATAATAGAAGCGTTCAGTGGGCCTTTAAGCTATGTCATGTTAACTGCAGAAGTGGAAGATGTGCTCTGCCAGCATATTCTTCAACTATGAGCCATGCACTACAGCTGTGTTTTGTAAGAATATAAAATAGAGTACCGCTTGAAATGTTAAGTACACTAACTATACGATTCAAAATATGGTGATCGGCATTCCTAAGAGTTACATTTTCTTGTAGAAAACTGACACATACCTATGTCAAGATTCGTGCTGAAAGTACGTCTTGCCGAAGGATATTTTTGAAAAATTCAGCAGATTCCACGTAGCTTAGGAATCGATGTTATGCGAAGCATCTGGAGGCATGCTTAGCATGACCTTGTTGTAATTTTTTTATAGTGCCACGTCATGAAATTACGCCAAATATACGTCCAAATGTTGCACACACAGACATACATTGAAGCGTTCCAAGTGTTTAGATAACCAGTTGTTTGTACGTGCGCGATGATGCAAACAAGAACTTGAGCATTAGGAACACCAGAAGCAATAAGCTGATATGAAGCGCTGGTTCTAGCGAGGATGATAGCCCTTGACGCTGCTACATAAGTCAACTTCAGCGCATGCACCTAGCAACAATTGACGTTAACCTGACGTCACAGCTGTATCATAGGCGTACATATGTAATATTTAAAAAATTGGATAGTCGGCACGGCAACCCTTGCAACCACAATTGACATTTCATGAGCATATTAAGGTATTAAGCTATTTGAAAAGTAGGTCCAAGTTCTGGCGTGGCTTTGTGGTAAAATATGCTTGATTGCCACGCAGAATGCTTGGGTTCAATTACTGCTGGGACCTTGACATTTATTCTTGGCATTCGCCGGGTCAGCGCTGCTGAAGTGAGGCTTTTTAGATGCGAAGCATCTGTTTGACTCACGCGTGTAACGCTGTACGTACGTCCGTGTGAATGCACCCTGGCACGTGTTCCTTGCCGCAGGTATTGGAGCAGTGCCAAGTAGGTCAAGTCGCAGCTGCACGTTAATGTCTCACCCGCAGCAGCTGCCGGCTCTTCCACGCACTCGCAACGAAATCTCTCTTGCTTCACCCTTTCCACCGCCCCCAACGCTCGACCGCATGTCAAGTACAAACACTCTTTCAGCTCGTAATCTGCGATGAAAC
Source organism: Rhipicephalus microplus (assembly GCF_043290135.1). Taxonomy (NCBI): domain Eukaryota; kingdom Metazoa; phylum Arthropoda; class Arachnida; order Ixodida; family Ixodidae; genus Rhipicephalus; species Rhipicephalus microplus. The sequence continues at coordinate 38,144,761 of NW_027464585.1, forward strand.
GTGCACGAAACCCAACCCGCCTCCCATGTTTTTGCGTTTCAAAGAAATGTTTACCTGAGTAAATGTTACACTGAGTTTCGCTTCAAGCCATTTTTCCAGCAGCCGCGTCGACGCCCGTTTCAACTGTGTCAACACCGTGCGCACCACTGCTGCTTCGCATCCCAGCAGGGTTCACTTCGGGAAATAGCTCATAACTTCGTAATGCTCACGCGTCAAAATTTTCCACGTCTGTTCTCGTCATTCCTGGGTAGATGCAAAAAAAATTAAGTGTCAATTACTTGTGGCACATACGCGCCCACGGGTATGTGTCACTATTTGGCAGGAAGTATTTGACGACGCACGTGACAGGATTGTAACCTTATTCATGTCTTAACCAGCGCGTCGTATTCGTCAAACTATGGAACCCTCCCACACTTATTTTGGTTCACGCGAAGTTAAGGAGGTGATGACGAGAGCACCCAGACGTAAGCGGCTAGATAGATAGATAGATAGATAGATAGATAGATAGATAGATAGATAGATAGATAGATAGATAGATAGATAGATAGATAGATAGATAGATAGATAGATAGATAGATAGATAGATAGATAGATAGATAGATAGATAGATAGATAGATAGATAGATAGATAGATAGATAGATAGATAGATAGATAGATAGATAGATAGATAGATAGATAGATAGATAGATAGATAGATAGATAGATAGATAGATAGATAGATAGATAGATAGATAGATAGATAGATAGATAGATAGATAGATAGATAGATAGATAGATAGATAGATAGATAGATAGATAGATAGATAGAAGAAATGCTTCGGCTGTAATGTCTTTACTCACATTTGTAAAACGGCTACGGCAAAATAAATATGAATTACCTTTCTTAGGTTTAATCAATCACAAGAAGGCTATTTGTGTATGACGCGTTCTTATCGATAATCTGCATGCTGTGAAAATGCCTCCCGTATTGCTGTTGACATGTGCGTTAATTCGTTTCATTTATGCATTGGAAACTGCATGCTTGCTTTCAGGGGGCGAGGGCGCGCGTTGCTGTTACATGCAGCATTCAGTATTTCTTTTGTCGAGCTACACGATAGGACGTGGCACAGCGCCGCGCAGTGCGCCATGTCCACTTATACCCTATGAATGGGTCTTCGCGCTGTTAGGCACAGTGATTCTTCACATCCGTTTGCCGGTGCGCAAAGTTTTAACACCTTGAGAGTGCAAATGCATGCAGGAAGATATCTATATATATATATATATATATATATATATATATATATATATATATATATATATATATATATATATATATATATATATATATATATATATATATATATATATATATATATATATATATATATATATATATATAAGAAACGAAGCTGCTACACGTACGAAAAAGCTATCAGTTCTTTTATGGATTTACGTTTCGGCCGTGCCACCACGGCCGAAACTTCAGGTTCCCTCATGCGGATAAAATTTAAAGAAAAAACCATAATGGTCGAATTGAAACTCGCCTTTATAATTAAATCAAAAGCAAATAAGGACTTCTTTTCAAATGCCAAAGCTGATCAATAAATTTTTGTTTTAAGGAAGAAAATAATTTTGGAACTTTTCTACTGACAACAATGTGGAATTTTTAAGTGGCAGCTCTCAAATGACCAGATGGGAAGATGGGCTCCAATGGGGAAGTTCCAAAAATTTCTTTCTGCCATAAAACAACAAAAATGTAAGGATGAAATTTGTATATAAAAATACCTGGTTATTTGCTTTTGATTTAAGTACCAAGGTGACTTAATTATTGCACCATAAGATTCAAATTGACTTTCAATATGGACAAAAAAGACGACTTGAAAAACTTGTGATTTTTTCTCGTAAAGTTTAGCTGGTCGAGAGGTTTGAAAATATTTTTTCTTATAAATATACCTTTTGTCGAGAAAGTATTCACTACTCCGGTATTCATACAAACTGCAGTATTGCAATAAAAAAACTGCAAACATAAGACACTTCGGCTAAATTCTTGTAGGCGTACGCGCCAGTAACATTGCACTAATATTACTGAGCTTCAAACACCTTACACAGGCACCTTTGCTTAACATGTAGACCAATGTTGGTATAGAAAGAAGGAGCGGTACTTTTGAAATAAATTTTTCTACAAACAACAACCAAACGACATTTTTAGGAAACTCAGAAAGCAGCCTCGTGACCAAAAAATTTTTTCTCTCAGAAAAATTTGAGCAGTTCACTGTTTTCAGCGCAGTGAACGAGCACAATTTTTTTCGTATACATTTGAGATGGTCGCCAAAATGGCTGGAGCGTTTGGCATAGAATCACCCAATTGCAGTTTTTTTTTTATTTTTTCTGCATGCATATTGTTTCGGCACTAGATATAACATCTGGAAGCGGTAAAAGATGTATTACGCGATGTGCTGAAGAGAAAGTCAAACTAGCCTAACGACAGGGAAGCGACTGCTATTTATTTGGAGAAAGCATGTAAGAATGGGTTACAAGAAATTCCTGCTGTGGGATGCTGTGTGACACATTACAAGAAACTAATACTGGGGAGTCCACATAGCCCCAAAATTAGATGATGAGAATCAGAGAGATAAATCAACTTTCATTGAGCCCAACTATGTTGGTGGTGCACACAGGCACCAGGCAAGGTGGTTCATTGGTTACAGGACCCGTATGTTTTCAGCAGATCCTGGCCCTTGTTCGTCAATGCAAGCCAGCTAGTAGGAGGGGGCTGGATATCAAAGTCTCCACGCTAAAGTGGCTGGGTATTGAGCGTGTTAGGGGAAAGGGAAAGAAGGGGGGTCTTGAGTTCTTAGCACTCTGCCAAGATATGTGGCAGAAAGCCTTTTTCTCTTTTGAAAAACAGACAGAGCGTGGCATGTTTCGCAGGGCACTTGCAGTTCATTTCATTAATTTAACCTGAGGGCGCATAAAGGCTTCACAGAGGGGGTAGGGTTATACAAAAACAAAAAAGGCAACAAACGTAGCATAGTAATACAACATAATAATGAAAATACATTCTCAAACATACTAAGTTACAATAGGCTGAAAACGTAATCCGTTAGTGCAGCCTTGAATGATGACGCATCCCCCATGTAGGCATTAGAGGGCGGAAGGTGGTTCCGCTCAGTGCTCGTTTTTGCTAAAAAGAAGTCTGAAAAAATTAGTGCAGTAAAAAGAAATGAAAACTATGAATGAAAAGGGAATGAAGATACAGTGATACGTATGAAGATGCCGAGATGAGTTTCTGTTTAAGCGAACATTTATGGTAGCTGATCTTTTGAAAACGAAATACACGAGAAATTTTTCTTCGAAGTTTCCAATTTGTTAGTCCAAGGTCTGATTTCGTCAGTGAAATGCTAGCTGAGTGGAAATGATTTGAGTGTGTACAACACGCTGAATGTTTATTAACTGATTTAATTATAGTTGTTAAAACGTTTTGACCAGATCCAAAAAAGAGCAGCCTATTCCAGCTGGGTTTAATTAATGTTTTGTAAAGTAGTAATTTTAAATGACATGAAGCTTCAGAACAACTTCCGCAATTGTACCAGAGAGACGTAGGCGTACCAGCCGAGGGGGGAGGCAAGGGGGGCGCGAGCCCCATCATTAAGAAAACTTAGGGGCTGAGCCCCCTACATTCAACACTGGTCACTCATGGCTGCACGCCGGGGAAACAAACAAGTAAGGTGTAATTCTTTATCACAACAGCAATTACTCCATTGTGTTTCCATAGGAGAATGAAACTGTTACGAGGATATGTTACAACGTCGTGTAATTTTGCCAACATTGCCGCTCTGATGATTTCCCTTGTAGGTTCTTATTATATATATATATATATATATATATATATATATATATATATATATATATATATATATATATATATATATATATATCGCGGGTGACGAGCAAGGTAGGATATATATATATATATATATATATATATATATCGCGGGTGACGAGTAAGGTAGGCTTGCGCCCTCGCTCACGAAAGAATCAGTAGGCCACTGCACTGCAGCATTGTCCGCGATTTATTCAATGTGTGCATGCTAAGAAAGGTTATTGGCAATCTGAATTCTAAGGTATTTATATCATGTCACCTACTAAAGGTTGATGTTATTGATGGCATAGCCGAAAAATTTTGTTGAGTCATGGGGATGCAATAAATGCAATTATAGTGGGATTTAAGAACATAAGCCATTACGAGCAGTTGCTTTATATGTTATCTAAGTAAGATTGAAGAATAGAGTTATCACGCTAATTAGTTATTTCAAGGCATAAAACAGTCATCAGTAAATAGTATAGTGGGACTAATAATTAGCGTAGGTAAGTCATTATTGTAAATTAGAAATAACAATGAGCCAAGGACAGGGCTTTGAGGGGCACCCAACTTTACTTCACAACAAACGGATGCAGCATCAAGTTACACATTGAGTATGGTTAGTTAGAGAACATTTTATCCAGTTCAAGATGCTAGGGTCAATGATACGAATAATAGGCTGGAGAAGTAGTAAGCGATGAGACACCTTGTCAGAAGCTTTAGCAAAATCTAAATAAATATAGTGAATAATATGGTCTTTGTCTAAAGTAGAGGAGATGGTATTGTTAAACAATAGTAGTGTTGTTTAACATTAGTAGTTTTTGCAAAACTCATGCCGAAATGAAGTAAGATAAAGAGTTTGATGTGAGGAAGAAATCAGATTAGTAAATAGGACGTGATGCTTAAGCGATCCTGCCTGCACTCAATGCGGGATCGTCCGCTGTTGCCTGGTCAGTTTAGGGTGCGGTTCTGGCAGTTTCCACCATTCTTCTCGGTGTACCCTGGTAATGTCCCAAAGGCCGGTATCTGGGTGCAGTAGGTCTTGCCGTTCTTGCTCAGCCCAGGTTAACATTTCTCAGGCATAGTAGTCAGCGATGATGTTTCCTGCTACCTGTGATTGAGCCGGAACCCACACAAGCTCTACAGAAACGTGAATTTAGTAACATGATATGTGGGACACCACACATGTCTGTGCACAGAAATTTCTGAGCTTTTTTTAACTATTGCAACTGGTTTACAGTCAAACACCTTTATCTCTGTTCGTTGTCACAATTTCTTTGCAGCGAAAACTGAAAAATACGCAAATCTTGCAGTTACACAGCGCAACCAAAATTTATTTAAGGTTGTTGGTGACCTTGTTCTGTTTCATATAATGACATTTCTTTGAAATAGTTTAATGGCTAACGGCTTAGTACGCTTTGCATAGCTTCGTCATAGTCAAGGGTGCTTAAGAAAGTGCGAACGATGTTAAAAGCATCAACAACCTCTCCGAAACTTGCTTTGTGACTTTCCTCACTCTTGTTGTCATCCTCATTTTTCTTTGCGCACAGTAGGAGAGGTGTGCGAACACCCCTGCAACTTTGTTAAGTCACAATATATAAGGTTACAAGCACACTTCCTCTCTATCTCTCTCCTCGAACCTCTCTGAGGCTGGCGCCAAGTTGGTTTTGGCTAGATTCTGTCACGTGGGACCGCTCGCAGCCCTCGTTTGTTCACAGTCGCTCTTTATTACCAACTTTGGTTTAGAAGCATAAATTCGAATTCGGTGGTGTACAACGCATCTGTTTTTGGATATGCTCCTGTCCTTCAGTGCGCGTTGAGCCGTGAAATACCTTTCACCCTAGAATGGCGTTGCTGTTGGATGTCATCGGTGCCTGTCACACCTTCTCATGCCAGAATAAGTCTAGTGTTGACCTAAAGCATTTCATGATGCTATCTGTTTAGTGTAACTGGTTGCAACAAAAGACACGGTTGCATCGAATCACAAGTAAGAATTTCAGGCCGCCCCGCCGCGGTGGTATAGTGGCTAAGGCACTCATCTGCTCACCCGCAAATCGCGGGATTAAATCTCGGCTGCAGCGGCTGCATTTCCGATGGTGGCGGAAATGTTGTAGGCCGGTGTGCTCAGATTTGGGTGCACATTAAAGAACCCCAGTTGGTCAAAATTTCAGGAGCCCTTCACTACGGCGTCTCTCATAATCTCATGGTGATTTTGGGATGGTAAACCCAACATATCAATCAATCAAATCAATCAAATTAGAATTTCAGTCAGACATTTTCCACTCGACTTTGCGATGTAAGTTGCAAGTCTATAACTATGAATATGTGTCAATGCTCGCTTAATTCAAAGCCTGCTTTAACACTGTAGACATAACCTACCGAGTCGTTGAGTGCGTTCATCGTTTAGGAACCTCATGTAGACGTGCAATTTCGCGCGGCGGTCTTCGTGCTATTCAATGTGAAGATTTAAATCCACCACCGGAGCTCTTGTGAAGAAATTGCTTATGGTGGCATGCTAGTTCATTCATTTGCTAGCTAGGTATTTCAGCGGTATAGTTTGTATGTCATACACCTCCACAAAGCGCTTCTGCAAAATATGGCTGGTGCATCTAACTACTTAACGAAATAACTACTGTCGTTCGAATGTATCAGCTATAAATTATGTGCACCAAAAAACTATCAAGTATGCCATCTGGTGCATTATTAATGTGAAAACCTTAGATGCCTCTCCCAAACACTAAAATTTGCCATCGGCAACATCGCCGTCGTACGTCGACGGCATCAATGTGAGCTGTTGCTTCTATTGACAGTCATTTTGTGTGCTCCCTGAACATGTTGTATACCTTATGCGGCACTTCACAGAGCTCTTATTGGCCAACGTGACACTCGTTCAGATAATTTTATGGTGAGTTTGACAGCTGGTGTGCAAGTTCTCATAGCACTGCCTGGCAAGCAAACGCTGTCTTCATGAAAGGGTGTGTGCTATGCGAGAACAAGGCAGGCGGCGCCACATTCAAAAAGATAATGTAAAGAAGACTGCGTGGGAGCACTCTGAAGAGAGTGTGATACGCTCTCGCTGTAATTGTTGGGTTTCAATAATAGGTAGCATCAGTTGCTGCCCAGTTATTTAACGCATGATTTTGCAAGAATGCGCCACAGTCTGTAGTTCCTAATTGGGAGAAAACGTTTTGTACCTTGCTGCAATACGCCCCGGGATATAAGACGTGAGAAAAAAGTTTTCCTTGATTTGTGCAACAAAAGAGGGCGATCTTCTGAACAAGTGGAGGCGGGCAGTCCTGATGAACCATTAGGTCCTTCATTCAACTGATTTTGCCTGCAAAAAACATTTCGAGTTCAAACGCATGTGCAAAGAATGAACAATACTTTTCAATGAACACATCCTGAGGAACATGCCGCAAAAGGAGACATTGTCAAGGGACACTGAGCCAATAAAGTTGTCTGCCTGGCATACCCGAGCAATGTGAGAAAAAATTGCATTAACTGCCAAGATGCTAAGTGCAGTGAACCAATTGGTTCTGCTGAGGTTTTTAATAGTGTGTCACTACCGCTCTTCTTTAGGTATACATGTATTTTTCTATCTTAGTTATCCGTAGTTTTGATTCTCTGCAGTCTGTGCAGCTTATGTGACGTGACAAGTTCTGCTGTGGTGCCTCATGCATGCTCACATAAGCAGTGACACAATCGCCAAAGTTTAAATATATATTTGTAACAGAAATTGTAACAGAAATTGCTAAGTAATGTGAGCGCAGCTGCACCACTGGTCCCGGGAGGATGTACAGGCACTAATTTACAGCTCAAGACGACACAAACCACTGCATCACAGGCCCTTACAAAAGGAAGTGTGGGTACCGCAGCCTGCAGTTGTCGACATACGTAAATGACACTTTCAGTGTTGACAGAGTACACGTCTAGAATACGGAAACTAAATTCCAATATTCCAATCAAAAACAAAAGCAAAATAAAAAATATGTTTAACTCTCCCTTCAGCTTCATTTTACTACAGAACAAAACCATCCCTCTAGTGGGGCATACATGTTGCATGTGCCTATTATACAAATGTGCACGTTGATTTTTGAGGCACTTTCATGTGATTGGTGTGCTCATATAGGTATATGTGTATGACAGCCGGCCTGTGGCGACAGCCTATACTCGTTTCTACTTTCACAGCATGAGTAGATGATCGCAAGAACTTCGACAAAGGGAAAATATGTCAACAAACCTATTTTATTGCCCTCAATGGTTCAGGTGCGCTTTCCTTATACACATATGGCAAGCCAGCGAGACCCTGGTGCACAGTTCACTACGTATTGTGCCATCTATTGCAGAAGGAGCAGAGCCTTATTGATTTGCCTACCAAATCTGGAGACCAGTTCATACACTTCTTGTTTTTCCACTATGACATGTACTTCCGATGTTGGCAACACTGCAGAACTCCTCCCATGCGATCAGGTCGCAATGAGCTCACGCAAAGTCATTCAGATCAACAGTTCCTGGTGTCGCTCCATTGAGGCTGAAATGCCAAACAACACTGCACGTAAGGAAATTGTGCGAGGTCTTGGCATGCGTATTGACAGAACCACTTCAGCAAGCAGTTAGGCAGTGTACAGAACATCTATCGAAATTATGGCAATTTATATGTCATGTGCTGACGTAGTCACCAACAGAAGCATTAGCAAAAAGTATTCTTTTAAAGAAGAAGAAGTGATTTTGCTGTCATCATTATTCAACAATGTACACAGCAATGATCGCACCAATGCCTTTTGGCAAATACTCAAGTGACTGACTTTTGAAATAAGCGGCACTGCAATTTTTTTACATCTACTTTCTCAACTAGTTTAAGAGTCTAAAAAAAGTCGCATATTACTAACATGTATTGTGGTAGTGCTTTTAAAATCTCTTCGCTGTTGAGAGAGAGCAAACACCTTGTATCTAATGAATGTTCATCGCGGTTGTTATATTTCTTCATTGCTATTCTTTAGGGCTTCCGTTATGGAGGAATTCAGCTGTAAATGTGCTCCTCTGTGTTCCAGCTGCTGAGGTGTCTGCAACGTGTGGCCATCAAGCAAGCAAGCAAGCAAGGACCTTGAGGCAAGCCACAATGAAGCATTACAGCAGCAGCACAGGAAAGGAAAGGACCACCAGACGCTTCGATTCCAGTGCGGTGATCAGTCAGAAGGGCCAGCGCAGTATTGGAATAATGTAACCAATTTCCCACCTCTTTCCGCAGAACCTACGCTTGTTGCAGCCCCCTGATCTCCATTTAAGGAAATGTGGTCGGACTTAGCATGGAAGTCTGCTTTTGCTACCATACAATGTCACAGTGCGATGTCAGTGACACCTAAGGTTGCAGAAACAGACACTGCTCATAGATACCCTTCACTGCCAATAACTGCAGTGGCAAACACCAGGGTTTCAGCTGTGACTGTGGTCGCTCAAGTAAAACAGCACCCTGTGCGTGCTCCTGCATTGTCGGTGGTGTGTGGATGCAGCACAAAGTGAAGAAGACTGAGCGTACTGCCGTGCCACTGTGCTCTGTTGCTTTTGAGCAGAGCCCCGCTTATGACTGTGGGACAACCGACGCCTGCGGTGTAACATCCACGGTGAGTCCCCAGTCAGAAGGTGTGGTTCAGTGCAAAGGCTACAGTGCGGCCGACACCATCAGTTTCTGACCCCATAATGAAGACCCTGTACAGGAGCAGAAAGGAACACCAGCAAAATTGTCACACAGCCATATTTGCACAGGTGGAGGAAATCATTTTGTAGGGAGCAAATTTAGCACTTTAAGGAGTTTAAAGCTAGCTTTGAAGGATGGAAAGGTGAAGGGTTCCATTCCATGCGTATTGAAAGATCAGATAAAAACCAATTGTGTATTGAGAAAGATTTAAACAAAGCAGACTTTCCGTATGTTCGAGTGAAGTTTGTCTGTTGCCCGCAGGGTATCCAAATCCGAGGAAACAAAATATTCAGCCCAATCAACGCTTCAATGGTACAGGATGCAACGTTGAACTTAAGCTTGCGCTGCGGGTTTCTCTACTACCCTATTATGAAGTTATAAATTTAGTGGACGTGCGCTATCATAAAATAGGTCCCGAGACTTTTGTATCGTACAATAATAATCGTGCATTAAGTGCTTCTGAAAAAGAGCAACTTCCGGACTTGATTTCTTGTAATGGAAAACCTAAAGACCTAAAAGATGCCATTCTGAAGAAAACGAGAAAACACGTTACTTCTCGTGATACTACAAACTTGAAGCATAGAACAGTTCAAAAAATTCAGCGCAATGCTCCTCATGGAGCCCTTCCGTTAGAAAAAAATCAACGAATTGTTTTCTGAAAAGTCTTGGTGAAAAGTTCATATTGAAAAGAATACAGAAAGTGATCTCTTGTACGTATTGCTTCAATCAGAGCATATGGTCCAGTTAATAGAAAAATATCCTGAAGTGTTGTTTTTTGATGGTACATATAAAGTTAATAAATGGTACATATAAAGTTAATAAAGAAGGGTATATCTTGCATTCGATTCTGTGTGAAGATGGAACAAGCCATGGAAGGCCTGTATGTTATGCATTTGTTCAGCGGGAGACATCAGAAATATTAGTCTTTCCTAGGGACATTCCTTTGTATGAATCCTGTCATAGAGGAGAAGTGCAAAATTGTGGTACTGGACAAATATCTAAATGACATGAATATACCGTAATTAAGCAGCTTATGCCCAAATGTAGAATCTTGTTGTGTTCGTGGCATGTGGTAAAGTATTTACACACCAAAGAGATGCAGCATAAGTCAAACAGTCTAGATAAGAAGTATGTTAGAAATATAATTACGAAACTGGTTTTTGCACATACTGTAGATATATATCAAGAGCACTTGCAGGACTTGGAAGAAGCACTTGATGACAAAGCCCTCCTGGAGTACTTGTATAATAATTGGCACAGCTGCAAGAACATATGGGTTCATGCTTATCGTGCAAATGCATGTAGTCTAGGAAATAACACTAACAATCGAATAGAAAGCCATAATCAAAAGGTAAAGTATTATCAAACACGTGACATGCACTTAGTCGGAGCAGTAAAAGCTTTGATAAGGTATGTGACCCATGATGCTCTCGCACTCGCACAGGTAGCTAATTTGAGAGAACTTTCACCACCCACCCCTCGTTTTTGGGGAATTATTGAAGCTAGGCATGAGTCTTGTCGGTGGCTCTTAGTTCAAAGAATGAAATAGAAAGAACCGAACATTATTTCATACCAAATTTGGGCGCACGTTAAAGAACCCCAGATGGTAGAAATTTCCGGAGCCTTCCACTACAGCGTCTCTCATAATCATATGCTGGTTTTGAGACGTTAAGCCTTACATATAAAAAGTAACCATTTCATACCAGATTTTACTGCGCTGAAATCATCTTTTCTACTGTGGACAGTTTCAGTAATTACTTTTTCTTGGACTCGACTATGTCATTTCATAGAGTTTCAGAGTTGGCATAATAGTGCATGGGTGCCTCTAGCCTTATCATACATTTACTTCTTTCTTAGTGAACTAAGCCCTGTAGATAATACTGACGTTTAGGCATGCTTAAACTTTCACTCATCATTTTTGAAAGGGATAAATTTTTCGCCTTTAGCGTCCCCTTCAGCTAAAAAAGATTTGTTCCTTTGTGATTGAATACCTGACTTTATTTTCTAATTTTCTAAGCTGTGCTATGTGGAAACACATACTTCGGCAAAATGAAAGCTAATGCGGGCAGCTGGTGCAAATTTACTTTTCCAACTGTAAATAAATTTATTATGATTGTATTACAATGTAAGATGTTCTCAATGCATTAACAAATAGTTCATATTCTGAACAGTCTCTAGAAAACAGAATCATTTCTAGTGAAAGTCTAAATGTTTGCTATGGCAAAGTTTGATTCCATTAGGCTGGCTGGAGTTTGAGGCAGCAGTTCAGCATGGCCTGTATTAGTTTCATACTGTCTAAGTCTCTGGGCGGAGACTTACCGCTACAGAGCGTGTTCTCGGGTGGCAGATATAGAAACGTTCCATGATGTGAAGTTGCACAAAGATGCTTCTTATTATGGTACAGGCAGTTATGCCCGCGGACCAACAAGCATATAGTCATGGTTCATATTAGTAACAACCGTATGCTTGCTGCTGTTAGCCGCCAGTGGTTTTTACACATCGCCTGAATTTAAGTCAGTGCTTATACTTTGACATTGTGATGTGCGTGTAACATCAGTGCAGTGCTCATATTGGATACCAGTCACGACACTATAACAAGGACCTGCTGCCAGCCATCATGTCCGGGTCCTTACTTGCCTTTGGGAAGCTGACTCAACCGTCTAGGTTGGCGAGTGAGTTTCTGCTTCTGGTCACCAGCCACAATGATGCAGTCACCAGCCACCATGGTACATGCATAGATAGATCTGTCTGATATAAAGTGTTAATGCAGGCTTGTTAATACATCATGAACGTGCTATAAACAGCACTACAACTAGACAGAGAAAGAAGAAACAGAAGCTGCCAGGAACATTCTGTCTCTTGCAGCTCTATCTATCTATTGTACTCATCTCTGTGCTCACATTTGGAAATATTTTTCACACTATGACTGAAGCGCTTCTGTCCATGACCTATGGGTGAACTGGACTTCTCATCTGCTTCAGCCAACAAATACACCTGCAACAAATACACCTGAATGACACCAGCATTGGAACTACTAGTGACTGTATTTGTTTCAAATGTTCAGCAGAACTTCATTTCTTATAAAACTTTGCTTGTCTTAGTAGTTTGGTAGTGGGTGCAGTTTCAGTGTGGTTGTCTTGCTTTTATTCAAAATTACTTTCGTTTTAAATGTTTGACATTTGTGTGTGAAAACTGGCTCATCCTTTCCTGAAACGAGACCCTGCCTCAGTAAAACGATCCTGCATCGCAGGCCTGATGGCTCAATGGCTGCAGCTGCTTCAATGCTGCCCAAGGATGTAGTGTTGATGTTTGAGAGTAGCAGCCATAGGCCGGTAGAAAAATTGGAACTTATTTAAACTCACTCAAGAAATACGTTTCACCATAGAAACTCACTCTGACTCAAATGTACTGACATTTAGCTCAACAGAACTAATTGGGGCTCGCTAAACTGTTTGTAAACCACTCTCACTCAGGCTCAAACTTACCAACATATTACTCAGTTTGGCACGCTCAGACTTGAGATTTGACCTGCGTCTGAGTGAGCAATTAGCTGTCACTGGTCGCAACCCAATAAGAATATTTTTATGAAATATGTGGCTCACATTAGAAATTTTTGCCATGAATGTCCCATGAGCGAGTTTGTGAAGAAAGGTCTTGGCGACCCCCTTATCTCCTAACTTGCGCCTCTGTTCAATACCCGCATGAATGGTTCTGTGTTGACGTATGCTTGAACAGATTTGATTACCAATGTAAGCAAATATGATGCCAATAGTAATGCTGATAGGCGGGTATATAGGAACATAGGTTAGAAATAATAGGTTGTGCTCATAAGGCTCACGCAAGAAATACACGTTGAGCTTAGAGCTCACCACCTCAGACTCGCAAATATTTTACTCACTTGGATTCAAGCTCATTCAAATTTTCCTTGGCCAGACTGACTCTAACTCAAACTCATGTAATATTACTCAGCTGTACTCACTCAAACTCACGGCTCTATTATAGTCTAAGTGAGCCTGGCCCCAGTAACCTCCAACGCACCATGCTCGAATCAGCCAATCGCTGATACAATAGCTGTGATGTGTAATTTTTGAGCTTCTAGCGCAATTGGTCGAATGAAAGGAAAGCAACTTTCAGCTGAATTTGAACATTTATTGAGAACTTCTGGCCTCGTGCTGCGCAACAACATTTGGCTCACGTGTTCTCGGGAGTCTTGACTACCGATTGGCCGCGTTTTCCGACCATATTCAATAAGTGTTGCAGGGCCCCTTAAACTTTGAAGTGGTTTTGCGGCAGTGCGAATTCCCTTGGATAGGTGCTTTCATGGCATAGCATTCTATGTTAGAAGGAAGTCACCTTTACAGGAGGTTATGTGCAGACCAATGTTAACTATTTGTTAATTGCAAATACTCTCAATAATTCATATCGATTTTCAATAATTTTGTTATTATTTATTAAACTTTTAATAATTTAAAGTTGAGTTGAAGGGATTTTGAATACAGTACTGTTCCTTCAAATATTCGAAGCATTCGAATATTTCCACAAGCCTGCTTTTTTTAGTTAATATATTTGTCTTTTTTGCTCTCTCTATGCAATTGGTTTCTCCCCTTCTTTTTTCTCTTCCTTCTCTTTCTAATGGTTTTCCGATCTTATCTTTAAATTTCTCCTTTGCATCCTACCTTGCCTTTCCCACCCCCCATACTAATTAAGGCTATGCTTGTTTTTCGTCACCGTGCGTAAATAGCTGAAGAGTGGTTATGGTCACCTTTCAATTGTACGTTCGCTGGTTCGAATACTGCCTCGAGTAAGCGAGAAAAAAACAAGAAATATTCTTGTTTTTTTTCCTTCTGCTGCTAAAAAGTGGTTCATTGCAGATGGGGCCCATCTTCTAAAGCTGCACAGGCTCGGAGGTGCCAGTTATCTTGCCAGTATCCATTCAAATGTTATGACTGGCAGTGCAAGGATCCAGTCTGCAATAGACGCTCATTGGCGTACCTGCCAAATGTGGTACACGTCCAGCAGAAACGCAAGAGGTGTCTGGGGGCGCTACAGGGAACACGCATCAGCATTGCTGGGACAGACAGTTCGCGTTTGAGGAGAAGCGCATGCTCGGACCGACGATATGAAAAGCGCGTCGCGTGTGTGCTCAGGGCTCTCTCTGTGGCCTTCGCTACGGCCAGTCCTGCCTCCTGTAAAAGAGCATCTCGACACCTTGTGTTTTTACACCTGTAAATATGTAAAGAAATCGTGTGTTTCTGTCATTAAGAAGCCTGTCAAAGGTGTCTCCTTCCCTGGCACCTGGGTGAAAGCCTGTGCCCCTAACCTCGGTCACATCAAGGTGTGCTTTCCAAAAGTATCGCTTTTGTATGTATTGTATGCTCACAATTGACAACAATGAAGGCATGGCTGAACTTGTTGCTAGTTTATCACCAGCCTTCTTGATTTATGTGCCTGTTTCAAATATATGAGGGCTAGGTTTTCTTTTTTTCAAGTCCTAATTCGTTCGAGATAAAACTACAGCGAATTCAAGATGCTCCTGTTTGAAACATTTGAGTAGACTTTCCAGCTGCCCCTTTGCATAGTTGCCACTCCAATCGAGACATCTGTTTTGGCCTTGTAGCAGCTTTTTTATGCCCCTCCCCCCCCCCCCGCCACACATTGAAGACAGCCAAGTCAATTCTGTATGCCACTCACTGTCTGTATATTGTTGTCTACACAACCTGCTTCAATATTTCTATACAGTTTTTACACTTTGCTGTCACCAGGGTTGCTACCTTTTTCTCAAACAAAAAAATTGCCCGCAGCTTCCCTCGGGGGAACACTGAGGAGGATGCGGAGCATATAATTGGTTAACGGGGTGTTAAAGTGCGACTTATTTGGGTCGATGGCTAAATTGGTTAACGTGGTTGTGAAATGGGGTGTTAAATTGCGACTTACTTGGGTCGCTGGCTAAATTGGTTAACATGGTTGTAGGAGGGGTGTTAAATGAGTGAACACGTACGACACGTATGCGAAAGGGCGGTGTTTATTTATTGCGACAAACTTTGAGCACGATGGCTTTTTGGTCGGTAAAGTGAAGAGTGAGTGGATCGGGTTGCAGCGGTCGTAGGTCGAAATTTGCAAAGACGTGGTCGATGCAGGTTCCGCGAATGGTGGTCGGCTGGTGGTGTTTGCAGTCGTCGTGCGTTGCGCGTTTCAGCGAGTGTCGCGACGCCATGTATTCGACTATCCAATCGTCCTTGATGACGTCGACGTTGAAGCCGCTCGACGCCGACGTTTACGTTCGGCGTCGCGAGCTCTTCTCCGCCCTGCCTTGTCTTCGGATGACGACTTGGTTGCGGTTCCGCCAACACTTTGGCCGGCGCTGGTCGAAGGGACGTCGATCATTGCGACCTCGGACGTCGACGCGCCGTACAAACCAACCGACGAGCGGCAACTGAGTGAGCGAGCACCGACCTTGAGTATATATACAGCGCGACGGCGCATGCACTGTCAGCTGTCGAATGTTCGAGAAGGGGGAGAAGCGCAACGGCGCATGCGCGCGCGTCAGCTGCCGATGTTCTCGAAGCGCGACGGCGCATGCGCGCGCGTCAGCTGCCGATGTTCTCGAAGCGTGACGGCGCATGCGCGCTACATTATACAGCTAGCGAATGTTCGTGAAGAGGAGAAGCGCACGCGGTGTGTAGAGGAGGAAGGGTGCACAGATGGTAGAAGAGTGAAGCGTGCGCGGTGTGTAAAGGAGGAAGCTTGCGGACGGCGCCGCACTACAAGCCTCGAGTATTAGATGCTCCGCATCTAAAACACGCCCTTCAACGAGGGAAAGACGGAGGGCCGAGGATACCAGGTGATTAATGTCCAACAATAGACACCCTTTCAGGTCTTTCACATACAGTGCCATTTCAAATATTATTGCTTTCTTTGAGTCAAATAAACCTCATATAAATGCAAAAATGGCTCACTGAGCTAACCTACTAGTCAAATCGCTGGCATAAAAATATCCATGGTTAGAATAATGCTTCGTTTCCCTCACTTGAAAAAGAAAAAATTGGGGGACCCTTAAGGCTCGCTTTCAAGAATTGAACACAATGACGGTACCCTGGCCCTAGTGCGTACTTCAAGCACTTGGTGCATGAAATCTTTTCGAACTTGGAATGAACTCACTATGTGGTCTGAAGGAAATGTGTGCAGCAAAACGCGTGTGTTTTGTTACGGCTGGCCACGTTTTAACTATGAAGTCCTTAAGATAATCGCATGCTCTGATGCCTGATTACAATGCACGCTTGTATCAAACAATATTACTGTGATATTACATATTGAATTGTGAAGGCAGTATACAGGACACATGTGTTTGCAAATCTTAACGTTATTTTCACTGCATTTTCAAGCAGATGAAGTTATTTTCCCTGAATTTCAAAGCAGATGTGTGGCTGTGCGGTAGAACTTCTGCTTGTCATGCAAACGGCCTGGGCTCGATCCTCTCGCAAACTGGGTAACTTTTATTACTTATTTTATTTGCATCTTTCTGAATTTTCCGGTTGCTCACAAGGTTCATTTATTTACATTATTTACAAATACTGCTGTCTCAAAGTTCGAGACATTGCAGGAGTGGGTTCATAACAGTGAATACACACTAAACTAACAAAACACATGGTTTGGTAGTTCATTCAAAAAACTATTGGTAGGCAACTTTCGGAGAGAAACATCCAGATTATTCCACAATTCCACTGTGAAAGTAAAAAATGAAAACTTAAAACAATCTAGAAATGGCATGAAGGGTGTGATGTTAATGGGGTTTGACCTGCGAGTGCTTGCAACGGAGTTGGCAAAGGAAAAGGGCATGCCAATGGTGATTATCTTGTTCACGATTTTATGTAAAGTGCCGATACGCTCGCAAGTACGTCTGTGTTCAAGTGATTTGAGTGATAGACGTACAGCGTGTGACGAAGGCGAAAAATTGTGATCATAACGGTGATATATGAATCTTATTGCTTTTTTTTTGAACACCTTCCAAGTGTGCTATGTCGCATGCGCAGTGAGGTGACCAGACAACGGAGGCGTATTCAAGGACAGGCCGTATCAGGGATTTGTATGCTGTTAGTTTGCATTCGTGAGTTGCACCTTTTAACGTTCGCTTCAAGAAGCCCAATTTTCGGAGCGCTTTCGAGCAGATTAGGTTTATATGTTTATGCCATTTTAAGTTCGGTGAGAATGTTACGCCAAGATACTTGTATTCGTTGACATGCCTCATGTTCTGGCCATAGGAAAAACGTAGGGGTTCCTTCTTGTTTGTGAATGTCATGCTTACCGTTTTGTTAAGGTTTAGTGCCATTTGCCACGTTGAGCTCCAGGTACGGAAAGAAGAAAAAACATTATTTAACTGTATTTGGTCACGGGAGGTACTAATACAAGAATAGAGGACACAGTCGTCGGCGTATAGACGGAGTTTGACTTTTGTATTTTTTGTTATTTCGACAACATCGTTGAGATAAATTAGGAAAAGAAGAGGCCCAAGGACCGAGCCCTGCGGCACACCTGATGTGACAGGGAGGGATGACGAATGCGAATTGTTAAACGCGACAAACTGCTGCCTTAAATTTAGGTAATCTGAAAGCCAAGATAACAAGCGAATGCCGTGAGTGCCGCGCAGAAAGGCTTTTAATTTGAGGAGGAGTTTATTGTGGCAAACAGTGTCAAACGCTTTCGAGAAGTCAATAAAAATGGCGTCCACTTGACCGCGATCGTTTAAAGTCGAAGCGATGTCATGCGTAAACCCCAGCAACTGCGTGATTGTTGAAAATCCTACACGAAAGCCGTGTTGATTTTGGGAGAGGAGGTTGTTTTCAATTAAATATGTGACTACATGTTTGTGAATAATGTGTTCAAGAATTTTACAGCAGGTGCAGATTAATGAAATAGGTCGATAGTTTGGAATTACTTGTTTGTCGCCAGATTTTAACACCGGAACAACTTTTGCATTTTTCCAAATCTGCGGTACAATTCCTGTTTCAAGGGATCTCTGAAAAATGACAGTTAAATACCTCGCATTCCATTCAGCGTAACGTTTTAAAAATGTGTTAGGGATGTTATCAGCGCCGGCACTCTTATTTGTGTCGATGTTCAGTAGGAGATTGACAACTCCAGCGTAACTAATCTGTAGTTCTGGGAAGGCAGGCAATGTACTGTCAAGACCGAAAGCGGGACTGGTGCCATCATCTGTACTAAACACTGATTTGAAATAACCATTGAACGCTTCCGAGATAGTTAAAGAATCCGAAGAAGGCTGCTCGTTCACAATAAGTAAGGAAGATGTCGGGCCTGCAGGATTAAGAGTTTTTCCAGAATTTAGATGGGTCGTTTTTCATAAAGGTTGTTAACGAACTTTCATAGTAGAATTTGCGGGCAGCATGCATTTTTTCTTTTAGCTCTGTTTTCAGAGAGTTCAATAAGTGCTGGTTATTTAGGAGAGTGTTACGATGCCTTCGAAGTCGCTTTATTCGCCGAGCAAGCTGAATAATTTCTCTGTTTAGCCAAGGATGCCGAGGGTTTCGTTTTAGGCACTTCTGTGGGACATATGTGTGTATGCAGTGTTCAACAATCTTATAAAACTGATCAACTAACAAGTCCACATGACATTGGTTGCTATTGAACAAGAAATCATCAAAAGACGCTGCTAAAACTGCAAGAATTGAATTGTCGTCCGCGTGGGTAAAATCCAGAACCGTTTTGTACGTCGGAAGTTTGGGTTCACAGGCAACATTCAAGCTAAGAAGGACTGCCTTGTGGTCAGATACCCCATTCACTGCTTCACATTCAAATCCATTCTGCTGTACAGCCTCATTCAAGAATACAAGGTCTAAAATTGCATTTTCCCGCGTAGGAACATCGACTACTTGGGTAAGATCAAACGACACAACAAGGTCAACTAAAGCTTCACTGAGTGCCCTATCGCGACCAGTGGGTAAGAGTAAATTCCAGTCAACATGCGGTACATTAAAATCACCACATAAAATCAGTTGAAATTTGTGAAGCCTGTTTTTCAATATATAATCACTAATAGCAGGAAAAACAACGTGGTCAGTACCAGGAGGCCGGTATATTACGCCTAATACGGTTATTTTCCCCCCAACGCTGATTTTGCACCATAAAGATTCTGACTCGGGAAGGTCGGGTAATGGATAGAACTTCAAACTATTCTTTAAGAAGATGGCGACACCGCCACCGCGGCTGTCCTCTCTGTCTTTACGTAGCACCGAGAAACCCGGGGGTAGGAATTCAGCCTCAGAAATAGTGTTATTTAACCATGTCTCAGTAACACAAATTAGTGATGGGGCGTAAGTTTGGATGAGCCAATTAAAATCTACAGCCTTATTCACCAAACTGCGAGCATTTACGTTCAGCAGCACTAATTTACGCTGGCTTCCGGAAAGTCATTCATTGCTACGGGGAACACGATTGCTAGACGCTTCAATAACTGACTTTGTGACGTTGTCCCAGACGTAACGAACACTGTCAATTACTAACTGATCGTACTGTAGTCGTACTTTTTTGGCTACTTTTCTTAGGTCAGCAGAGTGTTGCCATAGTTCCTTGCGGATTTGTCGAACCCTGAGTGAAAAATCTTCGTTGATGAAGATATCCGTTCCTTTTAATTTGCTAGCCTTGCTTAAGATCTCGGACTTGGTTCGAAAATCGAGTAGCTTGATAATTACTGGCCTTGGACTGTCGCTTCTGCGTGTTCAGAGGCGATGACAGCGTTCGATGTTGTCACATTCAATATCAAGCTTCGTTGATATAAGGTTCACGACCGACGGTAGTAGCTGCTCGGGTTTCTCATCATGTGGTTCCAGCAATCCATGTATTATAAGGTTATTTCGTCGTGATCGATTTTCCAAGTCGTCGTTTTTGCGATCAAGTGTGTGCGCTGCTTTAGTTAGATCGTTCATTTTAATCTCCATTTCCGGCACACGTTTCACAAGATCGTTATTATCAGTGACACTAGACTCCAACTTTGTTAGACGGGCTTCAAACGCTGCAACCCTTGTGGTGAGTGCTAATGTATCTTCGCTAATACGTGTTTGCCCAGCTAGCAATTCTAATAACATTTGTTCAGTTTTGGATGCGGGGCCGGGATTGGTCTCGACGTCACCAGACAAAAGTAACAGAAATCTCAAGACAATTTTTACACTAGTGACAACACTCAAAAGGCATGCGCAGGTAGGGTCCGGCAGAAGCAGCAAAAAACGGTTGTCACTTCAATGGCATCTATACCGGTACGGATTCCCTACCTGCAAAATGAAGCAGAGGACACTGTAGCGACTGCACATCATGCCGCTGCCGGACCCACTGAAGGGGAGCGTCGGCGACGATGCTTTTATGTCCGTTTGCCTCCAGGTAGGTGTCGCTGCCGTCCCACGCCGTGTGCAATTTGGCCAGCTGATCATGGACCAGCCGACGGGCGAGCACCACGTGGCAGCGGGCACGTCCCAGAGAGTCGATGATTTGGCGCACGTGCTGTTATTGAAGGCTTCGTCATGCCGTTTGAAGGGCGCGTTGCAAAGGTGGCTTTTGGAAGGGGCATGCAAGTGGAGATAGTGGTTTCCCAGACTGGCGGCAATCTGCAAAATGAAGCAGAGGACACTGTAGCGACTGCACATCATGCCGCTGCCGGACCCACTGAAGGGGAGCGTCGGCGACGATGCTTTTATGTCCGTTTGCCTCCAGGTAGGTGTCGCTGCCATCCCACGCCGTGTGCAATTTGGCCAGCTGATCATGGACCAGCCGACGGGCGAGCACCACGTGGCAGCGGGCACGTCCCAGAGAGTCGATGATTTGGCGCACGTGCTGTTATTGAAGGCTTCGTCATGCCGTTTGAAGGGCGCGTTGCAAAGGTGGCTTTTGGAAGGGGCATGCAAGTGGAGATAGTGGTTTCCCAGACTGGCGGCAATCTGCAAAATGAAGCAGAGGACACTGTAGCGACTGCACATCATGCCGCTGCCGGACCCACTGAAGGGGAGCGTCGGCGACGATGCTTTTATGTCCGTTTGCCTCCAGGTAGGTGTCGCTGCCATCCCACGCCGTGTGCAATTTGGCCAGCTGATCATGGACCAGCCGACGGGCGAGCACCACGTGGCAGCGGGCACGTCCCAGAGAGTCGATGATTTGGCGCACGTGCTGTTATTGAAGGCTTCGTCATGCCGTTTGAAGGGCGCGTTGCAAAGGTGGCTTTTGGAAGGGGCATGCAAGTGGAGATAGTGGTTTCCCAGACTGGCGGCAATCTGCAAAATGAAGCAGAGGACACTGTAGCGACTGCACATCATGCCGCTGCCGGACCCACTGAAGGGGAGCGTCGGCGACGATGCTTTTATGTCCGTTTGCCTCCAGGTAGGTGTCGCTGCCATCCCACGCCGTGTGCAATTTGGCCAGCTGATCATGGACCAGCCGACGGGCGAGCACCACGTGGCAGCGGGCACGTCCCAGAGAGTCGATGATTTGGCGCACGTGCTGTTATTGAAGGCTTCGTCATGCCGTTTGAACGGCGCGTTGCAAAGGTGGCTTTTGGAAGGGGCATGCAAGTGGAGATAGTGGTTTCCCAGACTGGCGGCAATCTGCAAAATGAAGCAGAGGACACTGTAGCGACTGCACATCATGCCGCTGCCGGACCCACTGAAGGGGAGCGTCGGCGACGATGCTTTTATGTCCGTTTGCCTCCAGGTAGGTGTCGCTGCCATCCCACGCCGTGTGCAATTTGGCCAGCTGATCATGGACCAGCCGACGGGCGAGCACCACGTGGCAGCGGGCACGTCCCAGAGAGTCGATGATTTGGCGCACGTGCTGTTATTGAAGGCTTCGTCATGCCGTTTTAAGGGCGCGTTGCAAAGGTGGCTTTTGGAAGGGGCATGCAAGTGGAGATAGTGGTTTCCCAGACTGGCGGCAATCTGCAAAATGAAGCAGAGGACACTGTAGCGACTGCACATCATGCCGCTGCCGGACCCACTGACATCATCACTCACAATCAACGACACCCACGAGATTTTTAACACTATCGCGTTAAAACTGGCATGAAAGGGTAGCAAGTATGACTGATCGAATAAGCTTTTACAGCTTATGCCAAATCACATTGGTGTGATGTTGAAATCCCTAGGTCCATTGTTAGACTACCAAATGTCATGGCTTTCATTTTTATGTCTGGTAAGGGGTACAGCAATTAGCTGGCCAGAAGGTGTAAGTAGATCTTTCTTAATTTGGAAACATGCAGAAGTATAATAAAATCAAGCTCCCTTTGCCTTGAGTAATTTGAGTTGTATATGTATTTTGATAAGGTGTTTGAAAATCACAGCAGCTGTGCCACTGCACTGCTTCATGGCAAAAGCTTAGTATCGAGTTCTGGAGAATTTCTGCACGTTGCCTGCTGCAGCTCAGACAATTGTTAATCTGGCTCAAAATTATATAGTATATATATTGCATTCTCATTTTCAATTTTGCTTATTATGCAGTTTAACTTACCCTTCGTGGGTTCATCAATATTTTTTACGTAACAACAGAAATTTGCTGAACTTCATGCCTAAACATTGTGTGACACAATATTCACTAAAATATGGCCGTCAATTTATGAGAAAAAAGTGGGCGCATGTGGCTCATCAACCCATGAAGCATCTCTGAATAAGTGGGGCAACACCTGTCACATTGTCTCATAAGGGCACTAAGCTGTAATTCTGCTGCCAAATTTCTTGCCCAAAAAGGCCCAATAGAAGCAGTACAGAGGAACACTTCTAAAACTGTGGGAAAAAATTGCAGTGAACCTTAAATTCAGATGTTCTACACAATTCTGCGCCTCTGCCTGTGGCATTGAGTCTAGCGGCTCTGTCTTAAGGTCTTCACATACACAAACCTTTTCAGCTTGTGTCTGTCTTGTCGGTAGGTGTAGATAATATTGAAACTTGACGAAACCAAGGAGAAAACAGCAGGCATAGAAGAGTGCATGCATTCATAAGAAAAAAAGAAAAAAGAGAATATTGCTTTCCATTCACATTCAACGAAGCTGTGTCTATGCTTGTCTTGTCTTGTATCAGCAACGGATAAGGGAGAACATTTCAGTTAAGCCTGTATTTTCGCACATAATTAAAATTGTGGTAATGAATCATGGCAAGCCACTTGGACGTGGTCTCAATGCACTGAATGCTGTAAGTGCGTTTACAAATGCTGCATCATATTCGTGAACTCTATTCAGGTGTGACATTTCTCATATATCTCACATGATTTTATGATCTTGAATATTCGTGTTTTCCTTGGCTTCCTGGCTGTATGAAGCAGCAATTTTGCCATATTTTTTCTTTGGCCCGGAATTTTAGCAACAGTGTCTTAGCCACAGCTTTTGGTCTCATTGCATCTCCTCATAATGGTAAAAAATGTAAAAGAATGTGCTGTTTTGTGACATCCATCAAACATGAAAAAGCAGTTATGCATGTATTCTATGTTGTTAGGCTATGCAAGGAACTGCGTCATTTTTCATTCGAGTGCACTTCCTCAACGATTTTAGGCAGATATAATTTAACGATTTAGAAAGAAAGTCTACAGTTGCGTGTTAAATTTCTCTCAAAATTACGAACAGAAGAATACCACAAATTTGGAACTTTAGCTACCTGGTACGCAATAGGACACCAGCTGAAAAATTATTAATAGAACAAAATGATTTTAAGCTCAACTTATCACTGATACCATGCATTGTAAACGTGCAATATACAGTTTCTCAGTTTCTTTAATGTTTCTGGTACACCACAGCTGGAAGACATTGTGCTGATGGCAACGTAAAGTGGCAGAGAAAGTTTTACTGAGGAAAAAGTGGGATGCATTCATCCTATTAACCCTCAAAAGGTTAAGAAATTGATGCTCAGCAGTGGAGCTTCCTCCACAGCAACAAAAAACCTGCATTGAACCACAGTGCATGCACACACCATCTCTTCAGCATTTCGCCCATGCACTGTGTCATGGCAGAATTTGGTACCAACGCAGTGAACAGCTATAGGCCACTATGTGCAACATGTGTTGCATATAAGACTCCATCAGCAACAAGGTTTGGTGAAAACTGTTTCATTGCCTTTTTTGAGTTGCCAATGCGGGATTAGACACTCTGAATTACGAGCTTTCCAGTGACATAAAAGAAATGTACATTTAAAAATCGGTTGGCTGAAGGAAATAATCAGGCCCTCGAAGTCCACAGAACCGTTAAGAAAGGGTAAATATTCATTGCTACAAGCACATTCCTGGAGCTAAGTAGCCAGATGCGCTACACAACATCTCAAGTCTTTTTTTATAATGTGCCAGGGCGGATGCTGTGTATTATACTGTTGCACAAGTTTTCCTTTGAAAATGGTGTACTTAACATTTTAAAACATTAGTAAACTGTTAAAACATATAGTTTTGCAAATCATGACTGTTGAATCAAGCACAAAAAATTAAATTTGGAGTGTTAAATCACTGAATATTTCTACAGATCGAATCACACTTGTCTAAAACACCCAGCCGACCATTCCAGTTGCTGTTTTCTGCAGAAAAATGTTAATGCCGACGCCGTAAGAATGTTTAACATGGCATACGGCGTGCTAGGCCTTTGTGCGATAAAAATAAGCGTGAACAGAAGCAAGTAACTAAGGTGACATAGAAGCTGTCGCTAACAAGAGCCATGCGCTCCGCTGCTCTGGACAAGTGTGATTCCACCTGTACAGCTGCAGTGTTGGCATTTTTTTGGTGCATGAAATTCTCCATGTTCACGTTACATTTGGTCCAGGATATAAGAACATGGAAATAAAAAGCATATAAAATAAACTCTTCTATGTCAGAGTGAGAATAGAAACCAAGCTGCTTGTGTGGCAAGCAGGCGTTCTACCACAAAGCCACGTGCCTGCTCAAAAGTAATTTTCATGCTTTACAAATACACGCGTCTTCTATACACGCTTCACAATACAACATGTAATATCGCAGTATTTCATGGTACAAATGTGCATTGCCACTGGCCATCAGAACGTGTGATTATCATAATGACTTCATTGTTTAAAGCCAGCCACTAATAACAAAAGGCACAAATGCTACTGGAGTATTCTATTAGGACCACGTAGTGGGCGCATAATAAAAACATTTCATGCCATAGTTGCTCGTGGTTTAAAGCATACTAACCAGTACCTGTATTGCGTGGTCTATCCTGTGTCCCATCTCTGCGCTCTTCGAAGTAACTATGTGTACGTATCAACAAGCTCGCTTAGCCACCATTTAGAAATCCATTATACAGACTGCAACTATATGCAAAACCCTTACTGGCACAAGCCACTTTACACATTGATTACGTAGTAATAATCTGCAGTATAAACTTTTCAAGTATTGTTATCGCGTAAAAAGTATGCACTAGGTGGTTGGAGTATGCACTAGAGATAGGATATCACTGTCGTGTTCTACTCAAACCTTAAGGGTCCCCTAATTTTTTTCACCAAACAATTGTAAGATTCATATATAGTAATGTTTCACAAGCATGGTTTTGTAACTAATCACCCTTTTGGCCTATACTAGAAGAGTGGAGGGGGTGCTATTAGGAGTGGATTTACAGGCTGGTAAGTGTGGATGGACAAACTTTACAGATTGTTGTGCAAGTATGCAAGTATTAGGGCATGTCAGTTCAGATTAAATACCTGACAAAGATCACAGGCATGGGTCCTGACAGATGTGGACTCTTGAAAGCATTTCATGCTAGGAAAAATGTGATGTGTCATTGACACATCTGTTGAAACTTGGAAGGTCAGAAAAGTTTTTCAAGCATCCTTATGTGACATTTCTTGAAAGTACATGACTGTGACATCGCACACTTCCACACCGCACATTTGTCTATTTCCTAACATATTTGCTAGCAAAGCCGCCACAGGGTGTTTATCAATTTAATTTTTTTTCGAATTTAGTGACTTTTCCAGGTTTTTTACATCAATTAAAAGAAAACTCCATGACCATAATGTCTGCTTGGAAAACTGTGCTGTGGAAAGAAAACTTTAGCGGTAAAGAAATAATATATGAGGCACTAATATAAAACAAATGAACACGGTTTGCACACACACTCATAATGTTGTGAGTGTATGTGGTAAGAATGAAAAAATGTGTGTATCTAGTCAAAATGAAACCTGTGACCCAGGCACTGAGGAAGTTGGCTGTTTCATTTTTGGAACAAACAGGACCCAACCACACAAATAAAATCAACTGCAGCTGAAAGTTTGAAGGAGCCTGCGATAGTCCAACAGTGCAGCCAATCCTGCTAGGATGGATGGATGGATGGATATGGCTGTACCCTTTAGATCGGGCGGTGGCTAGCGCCCCCAAGCCGTAATACTTAATGAACCCAAAACTATATTTATTTTTTTTCTCAAAAAGTGAGTTTGAGGATTCGTACTTTGCAGTGAAGAGTTTAATTTTCACTCGTCCCTTGAGTTTAGCCACCAATCAGATAACCTCCTTCTAGTTAAGTCTGCTTGCTTAAAGTCTATTTTGCCCTCCCGGTCCCTAAACCCCAGTGCTTTGAAAAACTCTGCGTCATGATCCTGAACTATAGGGTGAAGCCCTTTACAGAACATTATCAAGTCTTCGACTGTTTCTTCTTCCTCTCCACACGCACTGCATACTGTGTCTACCCCTTCGTATTTGGCCCGATATGTCTTGGTTCGCAGAACTCCCGTCCTTGCCTCAAACAGTAGAGAACTACCCCGAGTATTATCATAAATCCTTTCCTTGGCAATTTCCTGCTTAAAAGTTCGATAGATCTCTAGGGCGGACTTCTTAATCATGCCCACTTTCCACATGTCAGTCTCTGTTTCCTTCACTTTCTTCTTAGCCGATAGTTTTTTTTTTTTTTTTGGTTTGGCCATCTGCTGTTTTGTAAGTATTTACCAGTCAACTTCCTGGTTCGCTTCCTTCATTTTGTATCGACATTCTTCATGTACAAGTAGCTGAAAACCTTCCTAGCCCAACGCTCCTCCTTCATTTCTCTCAATCGCTTCTCAAATTTCATCTTGCTGCTAGCTTCCCTGCCCTCAAATGATGTCCATCCCATATCACCTTGTACTCCCTGATTTGGTGTATTCCCGTGAGCTCCTAAAGCAAGCCTACCTATTCCACGTTGCTCAATTTCTAATCTTGCTTGAACTTCTGATCTCATGCACAAGACCGCATTGCCGAAGGTCAGCCCAGGAACCATGACCCCTTTCCATATTCCTCTCACAATATCATACCTATTGTAATTTCACAGTGCCCTATTTTTCATCACTGCTGCATTCCTGTTACCTTTAGTCGTCACGTATATTTAGTGTTCCCTCAGGTACTCGGTCGCATTGCTTATCCATACGCTCAGATATTTATATTTATCTGTTATCTCTAGCGTGACCTCCTGTATCCTAAGCTCACTACCTTCGTTGTCATTGAAAATCATGACTGCTGATTTTTTTTACTGAATCTAAAATCTAACCTATCTCCCTCATTACCGCAGATGTCCATCAATCTCTGCAAATCTTTTTTGTTGTTGGCCATTAGCACTATATCATCTGCGTACATTAATGCTGGTAGTGTCTGATCAATACATTTTCCTTGTTTGACTAAAGAGAGGTTGAAGCCCAGTCCACTTCCCTCTAATTTTGCCTCTAATCCTTGTAGGTACATCATGAATATTAAGGGTGACAGGGGGCACCCCTGCCTAAGCCCCCGTTTTACCTCTGCAGGCTTGGATACCTGTTTTTCCCACTTTATAACTACCTTGTTACCTTTATAGATACTCTTTAAAAGATTAGTGACTACATGTTCCACGCCTAGTGTGTCCAGTATTCCCCACAATTCCTCTTGAACCACGCTATCGTACGCTCCCTTGATATCCAAGAATGCTAGCCACAGGGGCCTGTGTTCCTTTTCTGCTATTTCGATGCACTGCGTCAGTGAGAAGAGATTGTCTTCCAACCTCCTGTGTTTCCGAAACCCATTCTGCAGTTCCCCCAGCACCCTTTCATCTTCTATCCATGCCTGCAGTCTTTCCTTTATAATCTGCATCGCCAGCCTGTAGATCACTGATGTCACTGTTATAGGACGGTAGTTGTTTATGTCAGCTTTGTCCCCCTTCTCCTTATAGATCATGCTCATCTTGCTAAGTTTCCATCCATCGGGAACTTCACCATCGATTATTATTTTGCTCACTGCCTCTCTCAAAGCCTGCTTAGACTTCGGACCTAATGTCTTTATCAGCCTAATTCGATTGTCATCAGGGCCTGTTGATGTACTACTAGGAACCCTTTTTTCAGCCGTTTCCCACTCTCCCATTCAGACATAGGGTATATTAACATGCAGGGTGGTAGGAACAGGCTGAAGTGGGAAGAAATAGAAGAACAGCTAAGGGAAGAGAGGCCGATGGTATACGGTTTTGTAGAAACACATATCACGGACATGGAACAACCTCCGAACAATCCGGAATACGCGTGGGAATATTTTAATAGAACAAAGGGCAGCAGAAAGGGGGGTGGTGTTGGGGCATTCATTCATAAAAGTACAGACTGGCAAAGGGTCAAGCAGGAGTGCAAGGAACATTTATGGCTAAAAGGGAAAGTGGCAGGTCAAATGACACTCCTTGGTTTCGTGTACTTGTGGAGGGGAGCAAAGGCCAGAGAGGAAAACCAGGCAATGGTAGAGTGTATATCAAATGACATTCAGGAGTTAGGAAGAGAGTGCGAGATAATTATACTAGGAGACATGAATGCGCACATAGAAGATACAGATGGGTATACTGACCCGACAGGCAAAATGATCATGGATATGTGTGAAAGGCTTGATTTGATCATTTGCAACAGTACTGAGAAGTGTGAAGGGCAAATAACATGGGAGGGAGGAAGGCTGCAGTCGACGATAGATTATGCACTGATGTCACATAGGATGTATGATAAGCTCAGGGGAATGCACCTAGATGAAGGTGGCTCCAGAAGTCGAGAAACAGAAAACAGAATTTTGCAGCTGCTTTTCTGTCCTTTTTATGTACTTCTGCCAGCCACTGAGCACCCTTTCTTCTAATCTTTTCATTGATCAGGAGGGATGCTTGCCTTCTAGAGCTTAGAAAGATTTCCCATTTTCTTTTAACATCATCTGTCGGTTCACCCCGCTGCATAGCATGTCAATTTTCCTTAGAGGCTTCCTGACGCTTTGATATGGCTCTCTTAACTTCCTCATCCCACCAACTTTTGTGTTTGTGTCTTCTTTTCCGGGGTGACTTGTCACGTGCCTTAGCAAGCCCTAGCTAAAACAGTCTAATTAGATTCGTGAATGTCCACACTGTTTTATTATCCTCAGTGATCACTTTCTCAATATTTAGTGGCTATTTGAATTTGCCTTTCAGAATAAAAATTTTTCTGTAGTTGCTCATCATGTTTCCTTCCCACTTTCACTGCCCTTCCAAAACTTATCTTGATACGTTTGTGATCACTACCCAGACTTCTGGAGCCGTCTTCATCTATGTGCATTCCCCTGAGCTTATCATACATCCTATGTGGCATCAGTGCGTAATCTATTGTCGACTGCAGCCTTCCTCCCTCCCATGTTATTTGCCCTTCACACTTCTCGGTACTGTTGCAAATGATCGAATCAAGCCTTTCATACATATCCATTATCATTTTGTCTGTCGGGTCGGTATACCCATCTTTATCTTCTATGTGTGCATTCGTATCTCCTAGTATAATTATCTAGCACTCTCTTCCTAACTCCTGAATGTCCTTTGATATACACTCTACCATCGCCTGGTTTTCCTCTCTGGCCTTTGCTCCCCTCCATAAGCACACAAAACTAAGGAGTGTCATTTGCTCTGCCACTTTCCCTTTTAGCCATAAAATTCCTTGCACTCCTGCTTGACCCTTTGCCAGTCTGTACTTTTATGAATGAATGCCCCAATACCACCCCTCTTTCTGCTGCCATCTGTTCTATTAAAATATTCCCACACGTAGTCTGCATTGTTAGGAGGTTGTTCTATGTCCCTGAGATGTGTTTCTACAAAACCGTATACCATCGGCCTCTCCTCCCTTAGCAGTTCTTCAGTCTCTTCCCACTTCAGCCTGTTCGTACCACCCTGCATATTAATATATTTTATGTCTGTCTTTGCTCGGCGCTCGTGGGAACGTCTTTTTCTGCCCCGGACTCTACCTATCCTAAATACTAGTGCCACTTTGGAATCGTATCTGTCCATACCATCTGTCAGAGAGTCTCCCTGGTTGTTTTCCTCTTTACCAGCTATCCTGCACCCCGAAGGGCCCGCTTGCCCCCCAAAAAAGCTACTGCGCGTCCAGCAAGTTGCCAACCCACCTCATGACCTAGCCGCCCATCGAAGTGAATTCTGTCTCGTTGAAAACCCCCCCACCTATGCACCTCTCTGGTTATTTCCACCACATCAAAGCCTTTCCCTCGACTCATCCGCCATATCTCTTCGTTTGCGTTGACAACCGCTCTGTGCAGGTTTCTATCACGCACCGATACCTCAGGCATCGTGCATATCGCTACCTGTACCTGATAAGAAGTGACGCACATGTCATCGACGCCTTTCGCCAGTGTAGTTGCTAGTCCTACTGTATCTTCATTTAAGACATTGTTTACACAGCCTGAAATTATTACGAGGTTTAGTCTATCAGCTGAAGTTTTGAGTTTTGCGCTCGCTTGCCTCATGACTGCTTCCATCTTGCGTCCTGGGAACGCCCCTACTGCAACCCTCTCTCTTTGATGGCTTCTGTGCATCGATTTAAATCCGAGTCCCCGCCGATTATGAAATGCTGTGACTTTTCGGCTGGAGCGTCCTGCACCTGGGAGTTACTTGCAACTGGGAGTTACTTGCACCTGTGACGCCGGCTGCTTTCTCCCCTTCCAGCCCCACCACTACCTCGCTGAAGCTGGGCCTTGCGACAATTGAACCGGCTGAACCTGTTCTTTCCAAACTTGCTAGCTCTTTCTTCTCCTCAGTTCTGATTGCCGGTTCCCTACTGTTCTCTCCGTAGGCCGCTCCTCTGTTCACCTTGGCTAGTGCTTCCTCAGCGGACTTCAGCCTTTCTCCCTTTGCCTCCGTTTTCCCTTGCTCGGTCGCTAACGCAGTCTCGAGCTCAGTGATTCTCATCAGCAGCTCACTCTGGATAACCATCATTTTCTCCATTTTTTCCTCGACCTCACATTGCCTACACTTCGCGTCAGCTTCTTCTCCTTCCGCTTCTACACTTGGGTCCACTTTCAAACCAACCCCACATCCTGAACACTTCACAGTCTTTTTAACCATGTCTCCCCGACACCAATTGTCCCTATGACTTGTCTCACTCGATAATTACAAAACTCGAGACAGTGACTGCAGCGCCATGGCGAGTCATGTCGAGAACTAATACGAGTGGCCACGCCCTAGGTGTTTTTCTGGTGACCGCGTGCTGCCTAGGCACCAAAATCACGCGAACATCCCTAGGCGCTTTGATCCCTAGTGGTGCACCGACGTCGACTGTCAGCGCAGGTGTTCTGTGGCTTCCAAATGGCGGTATTATTCCTTGCGAATCTGGTGATGTGGCAGTGATTCTCGGCCGACCGATCCTTCAGAGGGGGGAGATCGAGCGCTGTGGTTGTTTCGTGCAAACCGTAGCGTTGAATGACCAACAACCCGCATCGATGTGATATGCTCAAGTGCTGGCTGTCTTGTGTGTGCTGTGCGGTGGTTTGACAAATTTAGTTCCCTGCACATTTGATGATACCTTAGTGTTGGCTGGTTCATGCGAGCCGTAGCGTTGAATTACTCTCGCGTAAGCGTGATCATGTTTGGGCAGACATACTTCAGAATGAGATTTAGGGTCTGACACACTGTACTGACAACACCACTGCCACACGGGTTCTTGTTTGCTATGTCGTATCCTTGGCAAGGGTTCTGGTTCTGTTTGGCGTTGCATAAATTGTTGCCAGACTGAGAGAGTTAGTGTTGCCAGATTGCCGCCAAATTTGGTAGAGAAATTCGCTCCTGTAGTTGTGGCTTCCTCGCGAGAGTTTGGTGTCGTCCGCGGTGCATTTTGCAAGTGCATGAGCAATGCTGGCCGTTTTACTTAACGGAATGAACCGCGCCTTGCAGACGTTGGCGCGCGTTCTCTTGCTGTGTGCGCTGCGGTGTAATTAAGAGATTGCGTCTCAGAGTCAGGGAATCGACGCGTCGTCCGCCATGCATTTCGCGAGTGCGATGAACTTGTCCACAAGTGTGTGTGCGACGTAATTAGCGCAATGAACCGCGCTTTTTCTTGCTGTGTGTGCAGCTGTGCAATCAAGAGATCGTGTGTCAGTATTAGGGACGACAGGGAAGACTCAATAGAGTCGCAGCCGGTGGCGTGCTGCCGCCCCCCCCCCCCCTTTTTTTCACAGCTGATCGTGCCGCGTCAACCGCGTGCCACGACGGGGACGCTAGGCTTCCCCTAGCTGTGTCAGCACAAGACATATCGTTCGGAGTCGTGTACATGTGACGAATAAACGTCCCAAGGCTGGCTAATCGGGGTACGTCGGATATGCTACAGCTATATACGCCTGGAAGGCTGCTTTATTGATGCAGTTGGAACGAATTAAGCGTGACTCACGCGTACCTGTAAATAGGACCCCACATAAGCATTCATTATTTGGGATTTTGGTTATTTGTGCTTATTGCGGGTGGGGCCCTGCAAGCGACGGTGGCTGGTCGGCGGGGTCCTACTTACAGGTACGCGCGAGTCGCGCCTAATTCTCCCCAGCTGCGTTGATAAAGCAGCCTTCCAGGCGTAAATGGCTGTAGCATATCAGACGTACCCCGATGAGCCAGCCTTGGGACGTTTGTTCGTCACATGTACACAAGTCTGAACGATATGTCTTTTGCCGACACAGCTAGGGGAAGCATAGCGTCCCCGTCGTGGCACGCGGTCGACGCCGCACGATCAGCTGTGGAAAAAAAAGGGGGGGGGGGCGCAGCGCCTGCTGCGACTCTATTCAGTTTTCCCCGTCGTCCCTAATACTGAGCCGTGATCTCTTAATTGCACAGCTGCACACATAGCAAGAGAACGGGCCCCGACTTCTGTAACGCGCGGTTCATTGCGTTAATTAGGTCGCACACACTCGCGAAAAAGTTCATCGCACTCGCGAAATGCACGGCGGACGACGCGTCGTTGATTCCCTAGCTCTGGGACACGATCTCTTAATTTTACAGCAGCGCACACAGCAAGAGAACGCGCCCCGACTTCTCGAACACTCGTTTTACGTTCATTTTGTTAATTAAAACGGCCAACGTAGCTCACGCACTCACAAAATGCACCGCGGACGACATCCAACCCTCACAAAAAAGTCACAAATAAAGGGGTAAAATTATCCATTCAATTTGGTGGCAGTCTGGCAACAACCACCCTAAAGTCTGGCAACTGACTTTTGCAACGCCAAACCGAACCTTGCCGTACCATTTTATATCTTAGTTAGATGACGCCTGCACCGTATTTGATCCGATTAGTTTGGGCAGTTAGCAGTGACTAATACTGGTGTCACTCGAATACTTTTGATCAACATCGACAGGTCTGTCGCTGCTGCGCTGGATCTAATTTGGCGCAGACGCCCTAGCTGATTGCAATCAAAAGTGCCCGTGTGACACCGGTATGCTCGCACATGCGAATGCTCAAACCCTTTCTGTGCGCTCTTGTGGTCTATATTTCTTGGCTGCTGGTTGCGTCTGTAGACGAGCATGAAAGAAAAACAGTTTACTACATATAATCAGAATCAAATTTTATTGTTACTACGAAGTGAAGTCATTACAGACAGTATACAGAAGGGGTCCCGTAGTCGGAGACTGAATTGGGACCTCCTGTGCATGATGAACATAAAAACAAATAAAACATAGCTTCAACAGGAAGGGAAAAATTTCAATAATCATAATGATATGGGTGATCAAGCACATTTCATAATATAAAGAAACCATGTAAACACGAGTAAAGAAAAAAAAATATAAATATATACACACATATATACACCATACATATATACACACATACATTTACACATATATATATACACACATATATATACACACATACATATATGTGTGAGAGCATGCTTTAGGGGCTATGAGAATGAAGTGCTACGTGTTGTATTGGTTGACAAAGAGCTTTTTTAATTCTTTTACAAACGAGTGTGGATTCATTACTTTTAAGATGAATGGAAGTGAATTCCATATGGAAAGTGAGCTAAAATGAGCGGTTTGTTTGCCATAGTCAGTCCGGGCTTTCAATAAGATGAAGTTTTTGTGGTAAGCAAATCTAGTGTTGTTGGTATTGACAAGTGAGGAGGATGGGATGATGGATATGGGAAATAGCTTATTGATATGCTTGGATAAACATATGACTAGATTATACTTAACCATATCGCGCACTGTAAGGATGTTGTAGCTGTAGAATAGTTGTTTTGAATCGGTGTAATGTGAACTAGAAGTGACTATTTTAATTGCTTTGTTTTGAACAGTCTGTAACAGTGCGAGGTGAGTGTTGTAGGTAGTGCCCCAGGTAGTTATACAGTAGTTGATGTGAGAATGAATAAATGCGTAGTATAGTGACAAGAGAATGGAACGTGAAAAAAAAGGGCGAGACCGAATGAGGATGCGTATACCATAAGACAGCTTTTTCTTGACGTCTAAAATATGAGAGTGGAATTTTAAGTTTCTATCTAGTTTGACGCCCAAGTAAACACAATCATTACTAGCGTGGATCGAATGATTTGGGATACTAATTGAGGGATCCGTTACTTGCGATCGCTGATGTGATGAAAAGAGAATGAATTTGGTTTTTTTTGAGGATTGAACTGTAATTTGTTTAGCTTACACCAGTGTAGTATATTGCGAAGATTATTTATTAAACAGTCTATGCTATTATCGGAACTAAAAATCGTCGTATCATCAGCGTAGAGCAAATATTTACAGTGTATGATAAAATTGGGTAGATCGTTGATATAGATTAAAAACAAAAGTGGGCCCAGAATGGACCCTTGTGGTACTCCTATGTTCGTTGTTGTTTGTTTGGAGTAGGTACCGGAAATACTGACCGTTTGGTTTCGATTAAGGAGATAACTGCGAATAAATAACAGAGCAGGACCACATATTCCCATTGCTTCCAGTTTTATGAAGAGTATCTGATGGTTAATAGTATCAAATGCTTTTGTTAGGTCAACAAAAACAGATCCAGCTAAACTGCCATCGTCAATCGCCTGCTTTAAAAATTCAGTAAGATATAATAAAGCGTGATCAGTAGAATATCCTGTTCGAAAACCAAACTGAAAATCAGTAAGAATGCTAAACTTTCGAAGGTAATTAGTTAGGCGCTTTGCAAATAATTTCTCAATTACTTTGCTGGGGAACGAGAGCACACATATAGGCCGGTAGTTCGTTACCAATGATCGGTCTCCTTTTTTAAATACTGGGGTAACTCTAGCACGCTTAAGTTCGCGAGGAAAAGTCCCCTTTTTAAATATTAGATTAATGACATGTGCAAGAATGTCAGATATAGATAGAGCAATCAGCTTTATGTGTGATGGACTGATGTCGTCTAGACCAGCGCTAGTGGTTTTTAGATTCCGAATTACCGCGGTTACTTCATCGGCAGAAGTGGGGAACAAATAGAAGGACTGGGGTAAGCGAGTGATTTCGTAATCTAAAACTTGGTCCGATGGCAGATTGTTTGAAAAAAAGAAGTCACTGAATGTATCAGCAATGTCATGTGGATTTGAGTGCACAATGCCGTTATGAATTATTGAAGTAATGCTTCCTCGGTCACCGTTTCTATTTAGAAAGGAATTTACTAATTTCCATTTTTTATCGGAGTTACTTCCACATTCCAATATTTTCTGTTCGAGGTATTTTCTTTTTGCTCTTTTTAAGTACGCACAGAGATTGTTACAGTATTTCTTGTACCTTGCTCTTAGCTTAACATTGAAAGGCTGTTTCTTGGTTTTTTTGTAAAGATTCTCGCGTCTGCGCATCGCTTTAAGTAATTTATCAGTTAGCCATGAGTTTTGAGGTGACGCAATGGTCTTCTTGCATTTTTTCCTATGCGAATTGGAATGGAAGTAATGTAAAAGTAAAGAAAAAAAGCGCGAGAATGCTTCTTGAGGGTCGTTGGTTTCCCTTACAGCAAGCCAGTCTGATTTCGTAATGTTCTCGATAAGCACTTCCTTATCCAAAACAAGTTTATGAAAGCATGCGGAACGACAAATAGGAGTTGAAATAGTTTTAAGAATAATGGGATAATGGTCGGTGATATCACTGGTAAGAATGCTTGCTTCAGGAGCGACCAGAAGGTTTGATAGCGCATGATCAATTAGTGAGCATCTGCCGTCACGAGAAAGACGTGTAGCTTGAGTAATTAGGCATTCAAAACCATAACTGTGATAGCAGCTAGAATATGTCGTGAAGTTTGCGGACGCGGTATCAAGCAGGTTGATATTCATGTCACCTACGATAACTACATTTTTATTTTCTGACGATATTAATTCAAGCACATTGTCTAAAGCGTTGCAAAAATCGGTAATGGAGGTAGAGGGTGAACGATAAATACAACCCAAAATAAAATTTTTGTTGTCGATGTTAAGCAACAAATGATCAAATTCTACCCATACAGCTTCACAGTTAGGTAAATTTAGTGCAAGGTCATGCCGTCGTTTGAACGCCAGGTTTGATAATACATAGATGGCTGCTCCACCATGATTGCTTGATGGTCTGTGTGCGTATTCAGATGAGTAGTTGGGGAAGCCGAAAAGATCTTTATCAGCGTCTGAAAGCCAAGTTTCGGTGATACAAATGATAGGAAAGGGCTTTGTGATTGTAGAGAGAAGATTTTGAATGTCGTCGTAATGTTTCCGCATACTACGAGCATTGAAATGAATAAGCGAACATGAGCTGTTAAAAAGAAAATGATCCACCTCCGAAGTGTTTAGGTAAACTGACATGGTGAATCAGATACAGCGATGGTGAAAAAAAACAGCGTATGCGTAAAAAAAAAAAAAACAGGGATATCTAGATTATAAAAGAGAGAACAGATTCTTTAGCAATGCGGTAAACCTGACTGTCGGTAGTTTTCCTTGCCTTAATTGCACAATTTTCTGTCCATAAGAATTTCCAGTTATTGGCTTTCTTTAGAGTTAGAGCCTTGGAGAATAATAATTTATTTGTTGGCATCAGGTGATCATTTACGGACACAGGGCTGTTGATTGCAGAAGACATACCAAGATCCCCAAGACACAACTTAGCTTTACGGGCCTTAGAAATGAATTCATTCTTCTTCGAACGCGAGCAAAACCTAGCAACAACATTCTTTTTTTCCCTGACCTTCGTCGGGACACGGTGCACAATGTCAAGGTCAGAGGGCACAAGGGGGCAACCTACAGTATCGCCAACTTTTTGCAAAATCGCTACACAGTCTTCCCCTTGCGTGCAGGGAATGCCCTTGATTTCTACATTGTTGATTCTGGAGTACTGTTCAAGTTCTTGAACCTTTTTTGAGAGCAAGTTGTTTTCGTTCAACAGTCTTTTATTATCGGCAGCGAGTACCTCTTTTTCTGAGCGCAGTGTCTCAACAACGCCATTCAGGATTTCCATGCTCTGTTTTAAATCGTCAATTTCGCTTTTGAGCTCCTTAACATCAATTCCTGAAGATTGCATTCTCAACAAGACTTTACCGAAGACATCATGAGCCAGACGGTCAGTCTCATTGTTAAAGTTCACTTCAATTGCATCGATGCGCTTCGCAAGTTCGGCACACGTCGGCATCGCTTAACAAGTTTCAGTCACACCATAAATTGCAAAAGAAAAAAAACTACAGTACTTTGGTAGCAGCAGCAACAGCGAATTGAACAAAAGGGTTACCTTAGAATACTTAACTACTAACCTGCACGAATGACAGAATTCACTTCAGTACGTGACCATCCCGCTGTCGCTGCTGCAATGGAGCCTTGGTGGGGACGGTAGCTTTCTAAGTGGCAATTCAGAGCAGGAGCGTCACACAGTAGGGCCGGAGGAAGCTTCTTCTGGTGTCGTCAGGCTGCCCTCAACGGGTTGACAGATCGGCACAAGTGATGAATTTGATCAGTCAAGGCCTATGGTAGCTCCTCCTCACGGCGGTAGAATGCCCTACACGTGCCGGTAATCGCGCTGGAAGGGCACGATACGGTATCTGCACGCTATTATATATAAAGCTATTCTATCAAACTTATGCAGAAAAGGTGCATAATACTGGGTAGCTAGGTCTTGAATAATGGGACGTCCGCAAATAAGCACATGTACACAGAAGGACTGAAAGCTGGACCAGTTGGTGACAGTACTTTAACATATATCGCACGACTATGCAGGCACTTAACACAGCGCACGACTATGCGGGCACAAGAGCGATTTGTCCCTTCTCTAGTGTCCGTGTAGTCCTGCCCTGTGTTACGATACATAGTGTGCACGTGCGTCACGCAGCGCCAATTCGTCACTTCCGAAATGTGGCACCGACATGCCTGGGTACCTACTGGCTCCGTGGCAGACCGCTGCCGTGTTGTTTCCTCGTGCATGCGCCTGTTCAGTTTGGCCTAACGATGCAAGTTGAAGCAATTATCAGCTGCTGCTGAGGCAAGTTGATATAACAAAGAGCAAGCAGAGCATCAGGGTGTTCTCTTTGCCGAAAGTTATTACCCCAAATTGAGAACACACATTGCGATTGTCCAAAAAGCACCGGCATGTTTGGCTGGCACAGATTAACAAAAACGACTTGAAGAACCGGTGATATTTGCGTCTTCAGGTGTAACTTTATTACGGGTGTGTGCTATATCCAAGCACGTACCTGCAAACAGAGATAGGTACTGTATATACAAACTTGTCCGCGACCACTGCATGCACAATCAGCGTGTCAGGGAGGCGGTTAAAATTGTGAAGGCGATCACGGGAATTCGGGTATTACATTCAAACAAACTGTGAAAATGGATGTGAAACGCTATTCGTTCACTCACGATTTGAAGTATAGCCGATCGGTTCGATTGGGGGGGGGGGGGGGTCAGGTTTTTGAAAATTGGTCGATTGATTCCCTAAAACGGTCTGCATCATTTTCAGGGACAATACTGTATATTAGCGCGCAACAACAAAAGTAATATACAAGGTGAAATATTAGTCATAATATACGCGAAAAAAACTGACCAGCATCAGCGCGGCATGCACCCGCGAAGTCTCTACCTAGCATAATATATTCCTTGTTTGTTTCCACAAATTCAATCAAAGACACTCAACATCAGCAATGTTTAAAACACTCGGGGAGCCGTACTGCCACTTTGGTGGTGTGCGGCGCAGCAATATATTAAACTTGTTATTATTAACATATCTCCTGTAAACTTGCCTAGCTCTGCACGATGACTCGTTTTCGATGGGAGCTCTGCGCTTCGCCCATCCACTTTTAAAATTGCGGCCCGAGAGACTTTGAGCTTTCACTTGTTCTTATACCACGCAATTGATAGTGAAAGCGAGATAATGGGCCCTCGTAGATCGTGGCGGGCCGCTGGTGTACGCGGTTGCTGGAATAAGTGTGACACGTTTTGATTTTTCTGGTCTTGTATGAAGTGAACAAGCGAGACCTTCCTGACCCGATGAACTCATTAAAGTGACATTGAAAAACGGCATGGCTTCTCTTCAAACATTGCGCACAGCAACAGATGACGAGCCCTCAACAAACCGCGCTGCAGCACGCTAACTGCTGTAGGTACCCAGCGAGGTACCCGGGCATGGCGGGAGATGGCGACATCGGCGGAAGTGACATCACATGAGCATTATGTGTAGGTTCAAGCACATGTATGTGTTTGGTCTTGCTAAATCAAGAGTATCACATGGAAAAT
Source organism: Rhipicephalus microplus (assembly GCF_043290135.1). NCBI lineage: Eukaryota > Metazoa > Arthropoda > Arachnida > Ixodida > Ixodidae > Rhipicephalus > Rhipicephalus microplus. Next base: position 38,185,195 of record NW_027464585.1, read on the forward strand.
TGAAGGACATTTTATTCTTTAGCAAGTACAATGTCATTTTGGGTCTTATTACTAGTTTTCCTGCGTGTCAAAAGTATGTGATGTTTACTTCACTATCAGATTAGCACATTTGTCCCCGCTTAGTAGTCAGTGCACCATACAAGCTTTTGGTCTTCGTTGGTGCGTGTGCGCAATAATAAATAGCATGAAGTTACATTTCTCGGCTCCTCTATATTATAAATAACATCATTTTTTGGGATAGGCACAATTGTAAAGTAATATGATTTTTGTATTGAGCGAAATTTCTCAAAATTTTGTTCAGCCTTGTAAAAGACAAGTCCACTTGTCAAAACGTCGTCTCCAGCACCCACCCCCCGTTTACAAACTTTTCATGGCTCCCCAATGTGTAATTTTTACTAATAAATACTAATAAAACTCTATCTAGCAAAACCATCTTACGGAGTTTTAATCTGTCGAAGAATTTTCATTCACCAGCAAATATTTGTAGAATGTAACGTCTTCAGACCAATTTAAAGTTTTTAAAAAAGCTATGTCAAAAGTCAGTGATTCTTTTTTTATAATTTTGCTGTAACAGATTTGAGTATGCGCTCTCACACTACCACATTGAAGATTTATGTGCCCTCTCTTTACTTTTATGGAGCTGCACGCCACAAGCCTGTGCAGAAGAACAATGAATGCAGCCTTTGGCACTGCTCTTACGCTTCAGATGGTGGCAGAGGTGACGGTGGCTGCTTTTGTTATTTCATGGCTTATGTGACAAAAGGCACTGGTCACTCCTAGCCTTTTTCTAGCTTGGAATGTTCGCACAATCACTGCATTAATTCCCCTTGTCATTGCATATTGGTAACTTGGCATAGCCACATGTCTCCCTGGTCTGCATCACCCAGACATGGTGTCCCTCTTCTATGTCAAATTTGCCCCTACATATTTTTAAGACACAAAGGTCAGGCTGCTATTCTAATCGGTACATTTTCTTGTAGAAGCCACAAAGATATGGCTGTTTTAGTGACAAAGTAATGAGAAAAGAGGTTTAGGGGAGCTCAAAATTTTGACAGCTTATTCATGATATCCTTCATCGAAAATATAGGCACACATGTGTGGAGTAAGCTAGGCTCACATTGAGAGCATACTAACTAATCACAATCTGTGAACTTGTTCTCTACCTACCAGAAAGACAAAGTATCACTGATACCTAATGAACCTCGTGATTTTATACAAAATGCATCCATGCGTTCTCGAGTAGTTGTGTCCCTGCTTCAGCCAATAATCAAAACCTTATCCAGGTACGGCTCACACTTAAGAGAATCGCAATGCGTCAGCAAATGTGCCCCATCTTTACCTTTTAACGAAAGCTCATGTTTCTGTGCATGCTCATTCACGCACATTCTTGCCCGGCCAACATTCATCTTTTGCTGTATAATAGTGGAATTTCATAAACGACCTCATTGACACATTTTGTGTATGATTGCTGTGCCTCTTACCGTACCCACCTTTGTTGCTTCCATCAGATAGTATACATTAGAAAGCTGAGATGATTTTAGTGGCGTAGAAAAAAGAATCGGCATGCCATCTCTGTTTGCGACCATTTTTAGGTCGTGTGCAGCTCGGTGCATACACGGTACAACCTCAGGTCTTGCTGTTCTGCGCTCTTTCTCTACCCCAGTATCGTGGTGTTCTCTCTTGATAGTCTGGTGGAGCAACTCAGCTACAGCGTTAAGGAGCATGTGAAGGAAACCAACCACAGACAACCTGTCCGATTGGTTTAGAAAAGTCTTCTGCATAACGTGCGAGCACGACCCTGCACGTGCATACTCTGGGCATTATTCAGCTATAACCCTTTTTACAGTTTTGGAATGCGTCAACTCATATGTAACCAATTTTCAGCACACCTAGACAAAAAAGCCAACAGCCATGAGTACTCTGCAAGATAATGCGCTAAGCCAAAAACTGCCAAAAGCCACTAGCCTTCAACTCATGTGTAAACACCGATCCTTTTTCAGTCTGGGAAAGCGTGCTAGAACATTGTTAACAATGCGCTAATATGTGACGGTAGTTAGTTGCTTTAAAATAATTAAAAAGTTATTGTCATACGTAAGAGCTTCCAAAACCTCCCACTAATTAAAATGTTAGTGGAACGTAATAAAAGCGGTTACGGTCAAACATGAGAAATTGCACAACACAGGAGCAACATACAAGCTACCTTTAACATAAAGTTTAAGAAGTGAGAAGAGCCATAAGAGCTTATACTGCCAGGCCCGCGGTATCCCTGAAGGCAATCACACCGCTATCTTCTGTGCAACTTCATGTGTAAAAAAACAATTCACCGTGCAGGACAGAATAAAATAAGTCTTCAACATCTACCAAGAACAAGTACCCATCGAAGGATTCTTCGAAGAAAGTGAATTATATATGAGAAATTCCCAGTTTAAAATGGGTCTCTCATGACAACCGGGTCTAGCCGCTTCATTAAAAACTGACTAATCATGTTCTGCCAGATACCTCAATCACTCGCAATTGTCCTGAATAAAACACCCGGCTTATGCGTCTTGGCCATAAAAAACACAGAAAGGGTGTTCTTTTTTCTAGCTGCAGTATGCAATAGACTCTGCTAGTCATGCAAGTTCCAAGTCCTTACTCGTAGCCACTGCCTTGCTTTTCAAAACTCTTGCTTTGATGACTTTTAACTTGACGAACTTCATGTAGACTGCTTGTCTTGCCTTGAAGCTGCACAAATCTACATCCATTACTACGGAGCCACTACTTTTATCCACTTGAAACGGGCACAAATTGTTGCACTTGAAGAATGACAACACCCACCAACGTATCCTCCTGACGAAGAGGGTTTTTCCCCTGTTCTTGCTAGAGCTTAGACATTGTCTTGTAAGCAATAGTCCCTAACTGCGACTTCTACTTTTGCCGCAACTTGTCGGTGCAATGCCAGTAATTAGTGAGCCAGCAACAGAGGTTCATGACTAAATTTTGGGCCTTTGTTGAGTACATAGCATACACTTTCTGCAATGTGAACATTTCCCAGCCCAGTGAGGCTTTCCCAGGTCGTGCGAGCAGGCTTCTTCAGTATGAAACAGCGGGCATGCCTCATCTTCAGGTTCCAGTTTGCCTCAGTGATGTGGGCTGCTGAACGCTTGGCATCGCGAAACTTCTTTAGTGCCAGCCACTCCAGGTCCAAACTGAAGTAAAGTGAACGAAGCAGGTAAATAAAGCACACCTGCTGCCATAAATCATGATTTCACATACTTTCGTAACATGACCAAACAAAGATGTGACTTTTCCAAAACGAGCACTCACTTCTTGTAGAACATGGCCTTTCAGAGAAGTCATACCTTCATTTGGTTATGTTAGCAAATATGTAAAATTTTGAAATCCACATTGTGGTGGCAGGCATGCTTGTTTATTTACCTCCTTCGTGCAATGTGCTTTAGTTTGGAACTGGAGTGGTTGGTGCTAAAGAAGTTTTGCAATGCCAACCGTATCACACTTGACCGGGCACAATAACAAGTGCCTAGTCAGGCATGTGTTATCAGCCGAAACTCGTCATCTCTCAGAATCCACGTGCTGAAAGCGCCCTGAGGTACCATGCATCTACGGTTAAACAGGCACACCTTTCAACATGGTTACACTTGTGCAAAGCAGCCCTGAATGTCTATTAGGTCACACGTGCTCCTGGGAACACCAAGTCGGAGCCCACAACTTCCGCAAGGTACCACGGATTAAGCCTGGCTGCAGATACACTATAAAGAGCCGGGGACATGGCTGTACATGGTTCTGCTAAATGTTCCAGATATATTTCAATCTTGCTAGAAGCCTATCGAAGAGCAGTTGGTAGTACAACTACAACACGTAACCAGTAGCACTGCTATGTGAGTTGAATAACCTGTTGGTATTGAAACCAACCTGCAATGTGCAGCAGCTTGATAACACATGCTCTTTTTATATATCAGCCTTTTATTATGTCCAATGCTATACAAAGGCTTCTCGCAGTTACCTATAATTTTCCCGACCTTGTGCAAGCATAATTGATCTTATGCGTGCAAAACCCATCTAGCCTTCTGCCTTTCTCAGCTATTTTTCCCATCTTTTCGTAGCCACATAATATTTCTAACTGGTCACTTGTCTCTCCCTCACATTGCTTGAACTGCCCAGGTCCACCTTTTTTTTTTTCTTAATATCAGCTAGAATGTCATCTAGCCCTGTTTGTTCTCTATCGAGCTCTGCTTTTTTAATATCTCTATGTTATGCTAAACATTTTCTGTTTCTACTTTGCATATATCTTGGTCTGTTCTGAACTTTTTTTCTTCTTTTTTTACTATCATTCATGTTTCTGCACCATATGTTAGTACTCGCAGCATATAATAGTTGACCACTTTCTGTTTTAGAGACAGTTGTAAATTGCCTTTTATGATTTGGGAATGTATGCCATTAAAGCTTTAGCCCATCCATGTTGTTTGGTGAATTTCCTTGTCACGAGTAGTGTGTACTGTGAATATCTGACTTAAATACATATAAACTGTAAGGATTCTAGTGTGCCGTTGCAAACTCTCGCTCCCTTGTTTGGCCTCCTAAGATTAGATCTTTGTCTTTTAATTATTTATCTGTAGCCCTACTTGAACACTTTGTCGGTTTAGACCCTCAGTTCATTGTATTTTAACGGCACCACTGCTGAACATCAAATGTCGTTTGCAAAGCGTAAGTACCGAGATATTCCTTGTAAATGTTTATTCGAGCTTCTTATCAACATGGTGGCTCAAATACTTCTGCTAAGCAAGCTGTAAATATTGCTCAGATTTCGTCTCCTTGCCAGATCCACTTCAAAAATAAAATTTTTCTGCTCTGCGACAGCTCCTTCCCCATAAAAGGACTTTTCTAGTCGCCCTTCAAGACCTTAATAAAGTTCATTGTCTGTCTGTCTGCTGTGTACTCTCTGTAGGTGTTGGCTAGGGTATACATGCATGCATTATGCACTAGCTACTCTAAGACTGTTGGTATCTCTACCGAGTCGAGCGCGTTTTATTAGTCTCTGCAGGCTAAGTAAACGGATGTATTCCATTTGGCAGATTTTTCAGTTTGACAGCGCATGACTATGATCCACAGTGGGACATCTGTTGATCTGTGTATAATTCTTCAAATCTTCCATTTATTTTTTGTATTTGTTTGGTATCGGGATTTATTTATTTATTTTATTTATTTATTGTACCCTCAGGGCCCGAGGGCATTACTGAGGGGAGTGGAGGTATACATAACGGAAGCAATGTAAAACAGCAAGGAAAAAAACTCACAGCAGATAAGTAAGTGAAATAAAATAGGCATAAATGACAACAATTCGATAAGGAAACAGGTATACTAACAATAATAAGCTTATATATACACACATATGTACTACATATATACAAACATATATATACACACAAACATTTACAGAAGAATAATAGTTTATGAAACATATCATTATCAGTTATATAAGCGACATCATGAGGAAGATCATTCCAACTGACACAAGTTCTGGGTATGAATGAGTAATGAAAACATTTGGTGTGACATGATGAAACTCCAACTTTATTGCAGTGATCAATTCGAGCTGATATGTATGATGGCCTTGTTAATAATTTCTGTTTCAGATAGCTGTTGTAATACATTTTGTGAAAAAGACATAATGAAGCTACCAACCTGCGATGAGAAAGAGGAGGGAGGGACAAACTTAATTTTATGGCGGTTACGCTTCTTGTTCCATGATAGTTGGAGAGTATAAAACGGCAGGCACGGTACTGCACAGCTTCAAAATCGGAAATGAGTGATTCAATGCCAGGGCTCCAGACAGATGCAGAATACTCTAATTTTGAGCGAACCAGTGTTTTATAAAGTAATCGTTTAATGAACTGGATGAATGAGAAAAGTTCCTGCGAATATACCCAAGCATGCGGTCGGCGTTATTTATGATATAATTATTATGAGTTTTCCAAGACAGGTTATAAGAAATGTGAACACCTAGGTACTTATAAGAGAGCACAGTTTCAAGAAAGACATTGTTAATGTGGTAAGTGGAAGCTGGGCTAGAATTTCCAGAAATGTGCATGTGCTTACACTTATTAATGTTTAGTTTCATGTTCCAAGTGTTGCACCAGTCTATAACCTTGTTAATGTAGGATTGAATGGCAAGAGACATCGTTATTGTCGGTAATTTCGCGATAAATAACACAATCATCTGCAAAAAGATTAATTGAAAAAGAAATATAGGTCGGTAAGCCGTTTATATAGATTAGAAACAGAAGGGGCCCGAGAACGGACCCCTGAGGTACACCAGAACGGACAGGTAAAGGATGTGAGTCAAAGTTGTTTGCTGTTACGAATTGTGAGCGGTTTGAAAGAAAACATATAATTATGCAAGTACATTAGGGTCAATGTTAAGGTTACGTAGTTTAAAAAATAGATGTTCATGCGAGACTTTGTCAAAGGCTTTCGAAAAATCCAAATATATACAGTCTACCTGAGATCCATGATCGAGGATGCAATGAAGTTCATGCGTGAAACATGCGAGTTGGGTTTCGCGTGAAAATGACTTACGGAATCCATGCTGGGCTATAGTGAAAAAGAATTCGATTCTAAGAAAGAGACGAGATGAGAGTATATGACGTGCTTCATGATTTTAATGGTATACTAGTGAGATAAATGGGACGAAGTTTGTCAGGGCAACGTTTATTTCCAGACTTGTGCAGAGGAATCACCCTCCCAACTTTCCAATCATTGGGAATACAACCTGTTTCAAGAGATTGTTCAAACAGTTTATTAAGAATTGTGGAATAATACAACTTTGTATTAATCAAGAAGTTGGACTTAATGTTGTCAATGCCACAAGAAGAAGAAATTTCAAGATTTTCTATAATCTTCTGATTGCCGGATACGTCAAATATAACTGGCTTCATAGGAGGAACTTCAAAAACAGGGTAGTTAAAATTATTGCTAGAAACATCATTAGAAAAAGCCGCCGCAAAAACATTGTTGAGGACCGAAGTGCATTCGTGTGACGGGACTGCAACACCATCAGTAGATGTAAGTAAAAATGTGGTGGTGTATTTCTTGTTTATTACATTCCAAAATTGTTTAAGATTGTTAATAAGGATAGCAGGCAAAGTTTGGTTGTTGAACGTGTCCTTGGCGCTCTTTAATGCAGATTTGTACTCAGAAGCCACGAAAAAATAGGATTCCCATCGCACCTTGAAATTCATCACCTTTGCAGAGCGAAACAAACGTTTCCTTTTATTGAACAGTCTTTTCAAATATTTATTAAACCAGAAGATTCCCTCTCACACCTCAAAGATTTGAGCGGCACAAAAGTGTCAATAAGACGCTCAACAATGCCCTTAAACAATTCTCAAATAGTGTCCACAGAATGCAGTGAAAACTCCTGCGAGTAATCATCGAGAAAAAGAGCTAGCTCAAGATTCATCGCGTTGTAGTCAGCACGTTTATAGTCTCTAATATATTTTGTCTGATTGATGTGTTTACAGACAGGAGTTTTAAGATCAAAACGGAGTAATGAATGATCACTGAGACCAGGTACACGAGTGAAGAGATAAGATGCGGTACGTTAGTTAGAACGAGATCTAAAATGCTGGATGTGGCTGAGGTAGTTCGAGTAGGTTCAGAGACAAGTTGTGCCAGGCTGATCCAAACAAGTCATCAAAAACTTGTTACACTCAGTCGAGAAAGGGCTAAGATAAGGCGATGCATTGCTCCACACAATCAAGGGGTAGTTATAATCCCCAGCCAAGAGAATAGGAGTGTTGGGAAAACGTACAGTGATCATGTTAAGCGCGTCATGCAATTCACCAACGAAAGTGGGACACGAAGATGGGGGGCGGTAACATATGCCCAAGATCAACTTCTTAAAACGTATGCAAAGCTCAACCCAGACTAGTTCCAGGTTACTTGGGGAATGAATGGGCAACGCAACAAAATTATCTGCAACAGCTATCAAAACACCACCACCACATCTTTGGCCTCTGTCGAAGCGGAATACGTTGAATTTCTTTTTGTAATCAAACGATTCCATACTCGTTATCTTAGAAGAAAGCCATGTTTCAGTCAACAAAACAACACCAGCATCACAGGAATCGATTATTGAGTCAAGTTCATCGCGCTTTGGTAATAAACTTCTAATATTTGTAAAAAGAAAAGACAGAATTTGCGGTAGTAGGCGCTGAACCACTGCCCCTCGCGTAACCCTACAGCGCAGGGTGCGGTATAACAGTGACATCACGCGTTAACTGCTGACTCTGGACCAGCGGACGAGCAGAGCGATCAGTATGCTCAGTACTTGGCAAGTCAGAGATACTAGAATCGTCGATATCGTGACGCGATGTCTGTCCCCGAAAATTATTTTCCATAAAAACATGATCACGAGCTGCGCTGTAGCTATAGCACTGACCGTTAATGTACAGTTTGTTGTACCTCAGTTTGTGATGCGAGCCCCGATTCTTTGAAAATTGAAGCAGCTTTTTCTTGGCTTGGCGCGTTTCTAAAAAAAAATCTTCGCTTACAGTGATACCTTTATCCCTGACCTTCACTGACTGGTACAGAATCGGCTGCTTCGTTTTAAAGGAACAAAATTTCTCGATTACCGGATGGCATTTTCCCTCCGAGAATGCACCAATTCTATGAGCACTCATCGTGGTTAACAGCGCGAAACACCCGGACAGGAGCGATAGAAGGACACGGTACAGCGCTGACTTTCAACTGAAATTTTTATTGAAAACACGAGAATATATATATAGACAGAACAGAAGACCTCGTGACCAAACCAGCCCCCTCAATCGATAAAATTATACACGGCGACAAGGCTTTGTCATGTGCACGCAATCTTGCCACAAAAATAACACATACTTCAAACTATAAGATTCCAATGTCGCCAAGAAAACCGGGCATGAGCAGACGAATGAACTTTAGCCACTATCTAACAAAGATAATTCATTACCAAGTAAGGCGATAGACGGCTGGCTAACGCATTGAGACCCTTTCTTATTTATAAAAAATGCCTCCATAATTTCTCTTGAAAGCTTGTCTGGGTGCTTGAAAAGTACTTTTGTTTTTTCAAAAAGTGGGTGGCATCCACATTCGCGGCAATGCAAAGACAAATGTGAATGCGCAAATCCTTTCAAGGAACTGTGGTGTTCCCTTAGCCGTATATTGACACAACGCCCGGTCTGACCAATGTACTCTCGCCCGCATGAAAATGGGGTTGAGTACACGACATTCTGCATGCACGGGAGAAACTTCATAGTATGTTTGATACTACACTGCTGATAAATTCCAGTCTTCTTGCCTTCTATGCGAGTGTTTACTGCCTGGCAAAGTCCCTTAAGCTTCGTTCTGCTTGAAAACCCAACGTTTAATCTGAACTTAGATGCTACTTTCTTTAATCTGTGCGAAAAAGCATGAACATATGGAATGTAGACAGAACGGCTAAAATCTTTTTCTTTCACTCGGGAGGACTGCCCCTTGACCTCACGCAGCAGCTTATCGCAAGTCGTAGAAATGATAGAGTGAGGAAAGCCTGCATCACGCAGCCTCGCCACCTGATAGTTAACGCTGTCAAGCATACGATGGGGACAACTCTTATTGAGGGCGGACCTTATAGCGGAAGTGGCTATACCTCGTTTAATCAATTTCGAGTGCCCTGATCTGAAATCAAGAAGAGACTTCTTTGACCTCGGTTGATAGGTCCAACACACATGTTCCGCTTTGAAAGACAGTCTAAGGTCTAAGAACTGCAACTCCTCCTTTTCAGGAACCTCAATAGTAAACCTAAGACCTTGTCCCTGTTCATTAAACAACTTTGCGACGTCCACAATCGATCTTTGGAAATTTAGCCTATTGACGAAAACCAAATAGTCATCCACAAAGCGGAAAATTCTCAAAGCTAATTCACCTAGGTTATCATTTATTTTGCGGTCAACGAAACTTAAAAAGATGCTGCTTAGTACTGGCGCTACGCAGGAACCTATGCACACTCCTGCCCTTTGGATAACTGTCCTTCCTTGCCACTGAACGATCGTGGACTTCAAGTAAAACTCCAAAAGCTCTAGGAAGCTAGCAACCGGTATTTTGCAACTTTCGACGAAGCCTAACTCATTCATTTGTCCCTCGATGGTCTGTTGCACGAATTTCAATAACTGTACATGAGGCAGGGAATAATAAAGATCTTCTATGTCTATGCTGAATCCAAAGCAACCGCCAGGGTTATTATTCTGCAGAACTTGAAAGCTTGTCTGGGTACTTTTCAAGCACCCAGACAAGCTTTCAAGAGAAATTATGGAGGCATTTTTTATAAATAAGAAAGGGTCTCAATGCGTTAGCCAGCCGTCTATCGCCTTACTTGGTAATGAATTATCTTTGTTAGATAGTGGCTAAAGTTCATTCGTCTGCTCATGCCCGGTTTTCTTGGCGACATTGGAATCTTATAGTTTGAAGTATGTGTTATTTTTGTGGCAAGATTGCGTGCACATGACAAAGCCTTGTCGCCGTGTATAATTTTATCGATTGAGGGGGCTGGTTTGGTCACGAGGTCTTCTGTTCTGTCTATATATATATTCTCGTGTTTTCAATAAAAATTTCAGTTGAAAGCAGCGCTGTACCGTGTCCTTCTATCGCTCCTGTCCGGGTGTTTCGCGCTGTTAACCACGATGAATGCTCACCAACTAGCCCAGTTTTCCATCTTGCTCTATGAGCACGTTCTAACGCGTCCTTTGTAAGCGCTGGAGTAAAGCAGCTAAAAATCATGTTTAACAGCTTTTCTTCTGTGGCCTGCCATGTTTCTAATAAACTGTCATGTACACCGAAGAACAATAAATTGTCTCTTCGTTGCCTGTCCTCCAGCTGTGATTGACCAAGTCGCAATTTGTCATTTTCACGAGCTAGGCTATCCCTGAGGTCTCGTAAGGCCAGCAGGTCTTGTTGAGCGGTGTCAGTGGTAGGCGTCCTAGTTTCAACAGCGGACAGCCTTATATCAATATTGGCTATGTTGCTTTTCATAGTTTCCTGAGCTTCTTTTAATTCAGCAATAGACGTAATTAAACGTGACTGTTCCGTTTCCATCCTAGCTGTGCGCGAGTTAAAGCTCTGTAGTAGTGTTAACACATCATTCAGTTTCTTCTGCATTGCCTCCTCGCTAGAATTGTCTTTAGACCGCGTAACAACGCCAGAAGCACCAGTAGAAGGGCCAGGGTTTAACTCTACGTTTCCTGACTGCAAAAGCAGCTGAGCACAAACATCAAATGATTGCACAAGTAAAACAAGTAGCACTCGTGGGCATGGGAACAGCAAAAGGCAGGCACTGCTAGATTTCTTAACAAATAACGAAGTGTTATTAATGACCTGCATGAACAAAAGCATGTTGTAAAGCAACCGTCCAACGATGCTGTTCACACGCCCACTGGAAGGCGCGGCACTGTGGGCGCGGGCCGTTGGCGTCCGTTTATATCCAGAGGAAATGCTGATGTCGTAGGCGATGAGCTGAACTTGTGCAATGGAGCCATGGTCCAGGAGGGTTGCCAAGGCAAGTCATGGCCAGCATAGTCTTCATGGCGGTAGCCGCAATCAGTAGGTGCGCACGAAGCGATAACGGCTGGAGCGTTCGATGCCGCGCAAACTCGAAGGCATCCCGCTATCTGCATGAACAAATGCATGTTGTAAAGCAACCGTCCAACGATGCTGTTCGCATGCCCACAACAGAACACCTTGTCCATCTGGAAGGCGCGGGCCGTTGGCGTCCGTTTATATCCAGAGGAAATGGTGATGTCGTAGGCGATGAGCTGAACTTGTGCGATGGAGCCATGGTCCAGGAGGGTTGCCAAGGCAAGTCATGTCCAGCGTAGTCTTCATGGCGGTGGCCGCAATCAGTAGGTTCGCACGAAGCGATAACGGCTGGAGCGTTCGATGCCACGCAAACTTGAAGGCATCCCGCTATCTGCATGAACAAATGCATGTTGTAAAGCAACCGTCCAACGATGCTGTTCGCACGCCTTTTACAGTTAGGCTGTACATTTGATTCGCCAGTACGTGAGGCATTGTACAGAAAGTGTCACAAGCTTTTAAAGACGAGATCTCCATCTCTGATTGGGTCAACAATTTCGCTGCACGATTTTTCGTTGGTCATGTTTTGTAGGGTTCTATTCCATTCTCTCAGGGTAGGGTATCCAAGCAGATTTGTTCCTGGTTAGGCTTCGGATTTTATGTTTCTTTTAACTTTGTTTATATTCCCTCATGGAGTTTAAGTGTTTTGTTGAACGTTGGCTTCTTTCTTTGTTAGGTGGCTTATTCATGAGCTGTAGTAAATGTTTTCTGCCACCTTACTATAGATGTTGAGACTGCTGATTATGTTATTCTATCTGTTGGAGTGTGCATTCGTAATTAGTTTTCTGTTGTCATGCTCTCTCCTTTCTTTGAATTCTTCATCTAATTCTTTGGTGCTATAAATCCCCATGTCGGCAATTTTATCTTTGTTAATCAGCCATTTTAGCTGAGTTAATTCAACTTTAGATCTAGAGTGGGTAGCTTTTGTAGATTGTTGTTTTTTTGTGATTTGTGAGAGTTTGCTTACTTCTTGCCCTAGTGCTTTAACCTAACTGCAATTGAGTTTTGGGAATCAATGTAGTTATGGTTTTGTTCATTTCCTCTAAGTCATAATTTTCTTCTTGTTCAAAGGCCTCGCATACGAGTGTTCTAGGGCAGTGCTGAGAATGCGTGTGACTGTGGCTCTACTCCATTTTCAGAGGAGCCTTGCAATTTCTCTGCAAGTTATAATAATAATGTTAATGATCACAATAAAAGTGGCAATTTTGGGTGCCTTAAAGTTACGCATTCAATTTTCGCGGGTTTACTGATGATGATGACTGCGGTATTCAAGCATGCGAGGAGATTGTTTTCGTCAAACATTTAAAATGACAAATTAAAAACGAAAACGTAAGCACAAATCACCGGTCATCGCTGCTGTGTATGAGGGGGTAGCTGCATTGAATTTCGCTTGCAACAACTTAGGCTTACGTTGGCTCGTTGGCACAGCGTCTGTTTCCTGTGAGAAAAAGTGTCATGGCGCCTTCCGGTTTTGTCGTTGAACCAGTGCGAAGTTCAAGCTACGTGTTTAATTGCGCCAAACACTCTTTCTCGCGATAAATCTACTCTTCAGTGACGACAGTGATGAACACAAATGTTCACAGGTTCACAGAGCACCTCGTGTCAAGGACGGGTAAGCTGTCAACCTATAACTAATCTCCGAGTGAACGCGCTTTTGCACCATTAATTTCGTGGCAGTGATCGTAATACCGTTCTGTGTTAATGTACCACAATTCAAAAACGTTCTCGCTGCGCAAGTTGCTTGGTTTGTACAGCAACCTGATGAGAGTACTGTAAAGGCTAATACAGATCTTGACAATAAAATAAGACTCTCATTGTTTACCGTACTTCCGCCGTACGTGTTGCGTATTTCTCCTGTTGCGATACGTGTAATCATGACGTACATTTATTGCGTGTGTAATTTGAACACATTGCTGGTTTTAGGATCAGGTGTCGCTCCTCTGCTGTGCCCGATCTACAGCGGGAGCGTTTCAACCAGGTAAAATCGGCTGCGCTGACACTGAGTGACGGACGAGTCAGCTGCTCAGTGCTGCATAACAAATTAAGGTGATACGTCACATTTGGCCCACTTTTCGAATTGTTATGCTATTTGAATTAATGAACCACTGAAAAAATTGCAGATTAGCGGTAGGGGGGATGTTTTTCACCTTCGCCCAGGAATGAACTCTTCATTGGTTAGCCAGCACTCATGCCTCCGGCACTTGACATGCTGGTAACAAAATAAAAAGGCGCAATTACTAAATATCCTAATTTCGGTGCTACAATGTAAGAACATCATTCTTTTTGTTTCTTTCATATTTTCAGTCGTAGTATAGTAGGTACTAGTCTGTAGATGCAAGATGGCTGGAAATAAACAAAACATGGCAGGAAATAAACGAAGAAGAGCAATCGTTGTTTCACTAACTCAGTCAAATGATTGCTTTTAAGAAATCAAGACAATGGGTGCATTGAAAATCTATTGAAGTACAAACAAAAGCGAGCTATTATTACCATGGATCATACAAGGCAGTACCAATTTTATTATTTTTTAAAGATCAGAAGTGTCATGTTATGAAACCAAAAAACACAGAAGTTGTGAGGAAGACAAGCTTAAAGAGATCAAACATTTGTGAACACGGATTGTCGCTAGAGCCATCATCTCAACATGCAGACTTCTTCAAGGGTGCAACTGCCGACCTATCTGCATTGTGTAGGGCAGATTTAGCAAGATGAAGGGAATGTGGGATACGCTGGTGCAAACAATCAACAAATGACTACAAAACATTTCACATATGTTGTACCAACATCCCTTGCCTACCTTAGTGCATCTTGTATATTCTTCATACCCTCTTCTCTAACTTAAACAAAGCAGGGAAGGCCACAAGCGAAAACGGGGAGATGAAAACGAGAAGTCGGCATGCTGAATTGGGTGAGTTAAAAGCCAATCCCCCGTAATGGGCTGCGCCAGGGTAAAAGGGGCAATCAATCAAAAGCCCATGAAACAGAAAGAAATAAGGGGCAGGAGGGAGCAAGTGTTTTGCATGGATGAGTAGAAAAGGAGAAGACATTTCGCTGAATTATCTTTGCCTGGAGGAAGCACCACCTAACAATGGAGATAATTAGCCTTAAAAATTCCTTGAATAATGGCTTATCTTTTATAGGTTTTTGTTGTGTATGTGCCATGCCAAATTGGTTCAAGTGCCCCCTTTAAAACATTTATACTTGTTGGATGGAATGTGTTAAACTTGTGAAGAAGGTGTGGCAATTTTTCTTTTTCTAAAAGCTGGCTACTGTATTTGAGGTTTAAGATTGTTGAAGATATGTCCTGCCACTATAAATTGCTGCGCCATTGCTTCCAGTCATTTTTCATGCTTGCTTGATGCCTATTTAATGAAACGTTAACAGGTTGTCCTGTTTGTTCAGTAGGGTTGAGAGCTGGAATAGCTGGTGAAATATCATTTTAACATGTGGCGTAGTAGCGCAACTTCGACGGGGACACGGAGGACAAGAAAAGCGAGTTTCGTGTTTTCTTGTACACTGTGTCCCTGTCGAAGTTGTTCTACTACACCAAGTTAAAATGTTGTCCTGTTTGTGACAATATATATATTTCATCATGAGGATAATGTTTGAACTCGTGCAGGTAAAACTAGATTTTATACTATGCATAAATCACTTTTAGTTCTTTTAATTCTAACATAATCTTGAAGGTGTTTGCAGGTCTTAAATCTTAGATGACAACTAGGTATTATGTGTACCAAAAAAATGCGGGTTTACTTTTGCATGCACTAACTGTCGGGGAACATTTTCCGAAGCGGCTCATTGCTTGTTATTGTTGGGTAATACTTGCGAAAGGCATTATTTAGGTTTGGAAATGCATTTCAATATTTGATTGCAAAGGCTAGCGGCTGGTTAGGCTGTGCTATGGGACGTGTTAAGCTAATGATGATTTCCTCATTTTCAAGCTTCATTTTGGATTTTGTTCAGAGTGTTGTGCAGGTTATTTCACCCAATGTCTCCTTTGGCTTGCTTAATTGGTGAGCATAGTGATCGTTGTCTCTACAGACACTTTTTAAACGCTTTGACTGTCTAATGAATATTTTTTCTTTGCCGTGTCATAGATGATGGCTTGCGTAGTATATGTATTATAGTTGGCTATTCCTTTGCATTATGTAGAGAGTATTCTTTGATTTCTCTGTAAAAGAAAGAACTCCAAGACAGCCCCATTAAGATGCACATCACAAGAATTCATCACTGAAGATTAAATTGGGCCAAACATGTTAGCAGCAAGAACAACATTGTAAACCGAAGATCTTTTTTTTTCTTTTTGTCCGGTTCGACAGGGGGTGGAGTCCGCTTCTCCTGCACATCCTTCCTCCTCATAATTTTACTTGCCTCTGCCCTGTCCATTTTTCTTTTCTGATTGGCATTGCTTGCTATATGTTTATGGTGTACGTGGGCAAAGGATTTGTATTTTTTTCATACCTCACATTAAAGAATGTTTCAATAGATACCGTCATATCTAGGAAGTTGATTTTGCTGAAAGGGTGGTGCATGGTAAATTTATTACTAGGGTGATACTTTTTATAATTGCCAAAAAATGCAATTGTCATGAATGCAGGTCAGAAAGGAGGCTAGTAGCAGAGATATTGAATCTATTCTTCAAAATGATTCCATTTCCAATAATATCAGTGTTACCTCAAGACAACTTATTCACTGAAAGAACAAAAAACAACATTTAAACCAAGAAAAATGCACGTGTTAGTCTCTTTTTATCATAGAGTTGTAAAGAACAAGGGGAATAAATGTCATGTTTTGCCACCATTGAACCCGTGTGGTTGAAACTGTGGAAGCAAACTCTGGAGGAATTTATAGGCTTTTGCTGCTGTAGTCTCGAGCAGTTTGGTTCCCTTCACTGCAGCAATTCAACAGGGGTGAAATCACATAGTACAAACTCCGTACTCCCAACACCAGTTTGCTGTGCAACTTTGCACTTGATTCACAAGCTTCTTGTGTGTATTTCACAAAAGCATTACAAGGATACTGAAAAGAAACAGTGACCTTGTTTAGATCGACAAACTGCACTCTGGGTACTCTAATGCCAATGCCATATGTTTCACTATCCCAAGTTCATTATTAGTGGAGTAAATTAAGGTTGAAGTTTCACTATTGAAAGTTGTGCCGAAATGTCCATGCGTGACGTCAAAAGTTTTTAAATGTATTATTCACAATTTTGCGATTGGCTCGGTGATATTTTCTGAAACTTCATATGCTAGGTCTATGACACCCACAGATGACAATGTCCTTCATTTTTATCAATTATAAGCTATGTAGAACCCAGTAAATGGCATCAAAATTAATGATGTCATGGTGTTTGGTGAGACATTTTCTTTGCGCGGTTTCGCACTTGCCAAGCGTCGTGTCGTGGTAAGAGTGGTGATGTGAAATCATACTTCAATAGTATGCGAAAAATTATTTCGCTCTTTAGTGTCCTTTCAACACCCAAAGAAAAAAACTAATAAGAATCATGTAGAGTAGCTGACCAGCTCATTCACCTGGCCCAAAGAGAAATGAAAGTCAGTGTAGTTGTATTGTTAGGTCGTCACATCTCAATGCGTATAATCCTAGGAGGATGGAAGATAGGAAGCGTGACAAAGAGGACAATTTCTTGCAACAGACACACATTACATGTACATTTAAACGAGCTCGTGCACTGCTTTTCTCAAACAAAAAAAAATGCAGTCTCACAAGTCTGCAGCACTGTGGTATCTCGTGAAGCAACATTCATATGCCCGAGCACAGCACTATGAAAATGTCTTTAAAGAATTTAACTGTTGTGCGCTCCGTTAAAAAAGGTTGGTAGTCAAGATAACTGGGTCATTAGTCACTCATTGCAACAAAAGAAATGACATATCCAGTTTTTGTGGCGGTAGTCTCTTACCAATATTTACTAACTGAATTGGAACAACTAAAACAGCCGCTAAACAAAGCACATCGCCTTTTGGAGGCATCTATTGGCAAACAAAAGAATGAATTATGGCCGTTGGATAGGCGCTGATAACAACAGAAGCGGGCACGCTTTCTTCAGTTGTAGGTTGATAGTACTGTAGCCAGTCGCCGCTGAGCGCAGGCCACGTGCTCATGTTTTCCCTTTCATAAAGGACGACAGTGTATAACCATGCTGACTGTGACGACTGTGACTGGTGACGTGGCAAGTGCGCCCTCATAAGCTCAAAGGCTACACATGGCTGAAGATTGCCCTCATTTACACAACTTGTTTGATAGACATGCGAGTTTCACCTTGGTGAACTAAAACTTGAAACAGTGCAAGCGTATTTGGTATGCTGTGTTTCATCTCTTTGCGTAGGGGTACAAGCTGTCTAGGTTCTTAGTACTTGAAAGTGAGAGATGCACACTGTCCCAAGCACTGCCTCCAACTTCATACTACTGTAAAATCCCGAGAAATCACCCCCTGTCACAGGTCCCGTTAATTCGGGAGGTGATCGCCCGGCTAGATCCAAGGGCCGAAGTACTGGCCCCCCGAACCGCACCACGAAAGCGTGGACAATTTAGAAGTGGTCCTTTTTGGCGCGCCAGCGGACGCCGGCTGTGGCCCAAAGATCAAGTCAGAGCCGAGAGTTGATAAACAAACAAAATTATATTCTCAATAATGGCAGATCAACAACAATACACAAGTATGCCCACTCCGCAATAGTTGAGTACAATATGTCACCAATCAAACAACGTACTACACAGTACAATCAGCCACACTCGAAACAACGGACACAAACAACAATAGGCACTACAATGCAGTCGCATGCATTAAACAACCAAGACACTTACAGACTAAAGAGATAGAAAACCTATTCAGTCCAAAGTTCTTGGAACAAAAGTCTGCATGATACTCTTCCGAGAATCACTCACTCAAAGTCCAGCGTTGTCGTTCCGCTGCCCCCGAAGTTTCTCTTCCAGGAAACCTCGCGTCTTCAATTGGCCACTCTCCAAGCTTCAAACTTCTTCGCCGTAAACACGTCGGCTTCACACACGCAGCTGTTGCCACGCGTCCTCGCTCGATAGCGGTAAACACACACTCTTGCCTGTAGCTCCAGTCGTCACCCCTCAGGTGGAAATCATCTTTTTCTCCTGCTTTGTCTCTACGGACAAAACCTTCGCCGACTACACGGCGGAATCCCCACGCGCTCTGGCGCTAACTTCTGTCTTCTCCTGCTCTCTCATCTCGGCTACTCGATTAAGTACCTTCCGCGCGAGATTCCAGAAAGTTCTCATCCTTTCGTCGGCGCGATGCGCAGTGAAGGCTGAGGGAAAGCGCGAGACGGTACGAGGGCCGTCCGCGATGGATGACTCAACCCAGCATCACCACGCCCCTTTCCATCTAGAAAATTCCAGTGCTTGCTCGGCCGCCGATGCGAGGAGACTTCGTCGGCGAACCTACGCTTTCGAGGGAGAGAGTCGCGCGCCCGGGGAGTCTTTGGATGTTTGTTTTCTTTTTTTATCGTTGACCTCGCGGCGTCACTCCGACGTTTCCTCGCGAGAAGTTGGCGGCGCGCCCTTTTTGAGCGCTCGTTTTGTGACACCCCCTCGACGCTGAAAGATGATCTGGAAGGGGGCCCTTGCTTGGTCTCGGACACTAATTCAGTGTAGAAAAATGCACACCTGTGTTTCGAATGAAATGCTGTATTGAATACACACGCATTTACTGTTTTACAGATCCGAAGAGAATCCTTGTGTGAAATTTCAGGTGTTATGACAAGGCGGGAAAAATGTTCTACAAATGTTCACACAATTCGTGACAACTCAGAATGCAGCCCCGCCGCATCACACTGTAAATGTGTTAAAAAAACCTTGCGCATATATAAGGACTCTTAGAACTTTGGTTCCAAAAAACTGCTGCTGTAGAATTCTATAGTGGAGAATGGGTTGAAAAATAATTGCTGGAGGGGAGGGGGCGCTTGCTCTGTATTTTACAGTGCCCACTCATGATTGAAGTTAGAATGGAGGCACTAGCATGTGCTTTTTTCATAGCATTGCCAGGGCTGCACAAGAGGCCCATCGAACGTGACTACCCGTACAACCAAGGAATGCTTGCCACCAATTCAACTGCTCTAGCTGCGAGTGTCACCTATTTTAACTGTGCGATACTTTGCAGTAAAAATGCACACCTATTTTTATATTGTGTTTCAACCAATTTTGCTTAAATATCTGCAGTCCAAACAAAGTGAACTCTTATTACAGCTTCTTATAAAAGTTTATGCTTTGAATTGCAGCCCGAGTCATGCAGTGGAGTTCATGCATGCACAGCTTACTCACTGACACCTTTATTTGGGAGTGGAAAGATAGGCTGCTAGAAATTGTACAGGAAAATAAAGGAGGAGGTGGGGTAATTTGCTATGTCTGTTACAGGTAGGTGTACTTGCTGCCAAGGACCTCAAAGGAAGATAAGTGACAGTGGTGGAAATGTGGAAATGAATCTGCACTCCAGCCAAGTGCACAACAAGCTGAGTCAAGAACAATATTGAAACGAACCAGAAGATAAGCATTTTAAAAACTGCTAATAAAGCGTTGTCTTGGCTTCATCATCCAACATGTGGTCGTTTTCATAATTTCTTTATTTTCCTGCATCAAAAACCTCAAGTTGAGCATTCTGTTGTTATTACTAGCACATATGTTTGCAGGTGCTTATTTTGCTGCAATCTTGGATAGGATATTTAGTAAAAGAGCTCAGAGGCATTAATGTTTATCTGCTCCCTCGTTTGGTTTTAAGATGCACTTTTTTCTTGATTTTCACTTGTCTCTAATTGCAGAGAATTCATATTGATCCTTGAGGTGTGTAGTAAATAACAAGCAACTTTTTCAGGCAAGGTTACCTTATCATTTTCGGTGATATATGGGGTTTAACATCCAAAAACCACCATATGAATATGACAGAAGCCTAACTTAACGTTTTCTTGTCAGTAACTTTTATTAAACATTTCTATTTGTCCTGAAACATTATTTCTTTGACAGTATAGCTGCATGACTGCTACACAATTATATAGAATTAGTTTGCCTAATGAAAGTGAATAAATTTTGTTCATTTGCAAAAGGTGTGTGTATGGGCCAACTTTAACACGTAACCAACTGTTTCAAACATCCTCCCATGCAGTAAATGTTCCCTGGTGAACTTGTCTTCTGGTTTGAACAAATGTGAAAAAAAGGTCATGGCAATAAGGAAGGCCTTGAAAAATCACACTGCTAAATAATGCCATAAATTCTATGATGAACCACACATTCACATGAAAAAAACTGGGAGCAGGATTTCACTGAGGTTCGGAATCAATCCTGTGATCTTGTGCAGAACTGCACGCAGTGGCGGATCCAGAAAAAGTGCGCTAGAGGCGATCGCCCCCACCCCAAAGCCTGTCAGTATCCCCTGCCCCTCTCTTCAGTGCTTGCCATCCACCTGTTATCACCAGTTAGGATAAATGACTGGGATTCATTTAAGCACACATTAATAGTATTTATGCTATGATAGAGTTTTAAGCTATAAAAAAAAACAAAAAGTAATGACCATGCCCCTCTCTCCGGTGTTAAATTAAGCAACCCCCTCCACCTAAAATGATTGGCTAGATCCACCCCTGACTGTACGGTACCATTTCCCTTTACCTTAGAATCAGATTATAGATACACTTTCTTTCTTTTAATGCACTATTTCATAGTTAAATAAAGACAGCCGCATTTACACTGATGATTTTTAAAGCTACATGTGTAGACAAAAAAAAGCATGTATATGCGACCGATGGTATAGCGTCCTGTACAAACAAACAGTATTGCTCATATGCTCTACAGCAGAATGCTGAATAAGGTCACTGCCTTGAACAATAGCTTAAAAAGAAACCTCTTTGTGGTGAATGGAGATGTGAGATATTAATCTCTTTTTTGGCATCTAGCATCAAATGCTATGCTAAGTCAGCGTGAAATGTGACATAGACAGGCAATAATAATACGACACTTCCGGTTTGTTCAAATGTCTATAATGAAATGCAGAGGCATAAAGAAGAGGATAAATATGGTGCTACTACATATACATGCAACAAAGTGAAACCTCAATACTAATTACTTAAATTCAATTAGTTCTAAGAATATGGACATCACCAGCAATGCTTTTACTGAATGATGTTACCCTCTTCATGAGATACGATAAAACATCACATTTGAATTATACAAGTTTTCTGTTTACTAAGTTGAGGCATTTGTTATTAGATCGTTTGTGATGTGTTTGACTATCTGTGCAAATACATAGCAATTGAAACAGCACCTGTTAAATCAGAGCAAAAATACTCTATTCATTACAGTGAAGTTCAATATGTTATGACGCAATCCTGACACGCTAAAGAAAACCCGAATAATTTGTGACAATGTTGACTTCAGAAGTATTTGAATTTCTAGACATTTAATGTTCAGGTATTAGCAGTTTGTTATAAAAGGATAGGAAAGAAGCTATATAAAGAGTAAAAATAGAGCTTAGTAAGAAATTGTTTGGAGGCCAGCAAAAGAGCTTAAGACCTAGAAAAACAGTTGACTTTCCTTGGTGTTAGCGAAGGGCGTTAAAACTGCATTGCCAAAGACTAGCAAAGGCTTTTTAAATCACAATCAAGAGGAGCCTTGCCTTGGTTTTTGTGCTAAGAAAGCATTTTCTTTTTGAGAACCAAAGCCTCCTCAAGGGGTGTTATAGCATCTAAAGATCGTAAGTACTTTTACCTTCTCAACTAACTCTAACCAGACAAACTTCCTAATTGAAATGTATGGCTGCACGAGGTAAATCGAATTTTTTAATTATGCTTTTAATGGAGAGCAACGTAGGCTCCTTCTGCTCTGCTGTGCATGAGCCTGAAAGCACAGAAACTTATGCAAGTACAAAAGATCTGTACATGGTGACAGACTCCCAATAGAGCTGTGATCAAGTGCTCCCAGCTTTTATTTAACTGCAAATAACTTGCTTGAAGTGCTGCAGCTGTTGTTTCGTACCCATTGACTACATATTTTAGACAAATGTTATAACGCTGTGCTATAGTCAGTAGGCATGTAGTACCGTTTGAGTGCTTTTTAAAAACTAATAGACCAGCTGTTGTCGATCGTCTGAGCATGTTTTCACAACCAAAAGTTTACACAGACAAATGTTGCAACAAAAGAGTTTATTGTGAATTAAGTATGCCAAGCAGTGGTCTTTGAGTTGCAGTTGAAAATTGCAATATGGTAGTGCATGATCAAAGTGTCAAGGCCCTCCACTGCCCTGGTCCTTTTATTATTGTATGATATGTGATCTTTTATTAAATAATTTGCATTATGAAGTGGGAAAAAGCAACAAGACCATAACGGATATTTTTTGCCCAAAATAAATCCCTGCTAGATCATGAAAAGAAGATGCACCGACCGAAATACGCTGCACTTAACTGCACTGTGGAATCTACCATAATGTTAACGTTATCGTGTGCCATAAACATATCAAACAACACCTTCACATACAATCAACACCTATACATGGCCTTCATAGAGTACGAGAAGGTATTTGACTCAGTCAAGACATTAGCAGTAATACAGGCACTACTGAATCAGGGCATTGAAGAACGCTACATAAACATACTGAAAGAAATCTACAGTGGATGCACAGTAACCACGAAGAAAGCGGCAGAATTCCAATAAAGAAGGGTGTAAGGCAGAGAGATACAATCTCTCCAGTGCTATTCATCTCGTGTTTACAGGAGGTTTTAAGGACCCTAGCTTAGGAAGAGTTAGGAATAGGAGTTAATGGAAAGTATCTTAAAAAACTGATGACATTGCCTCGATGAGTAACATTGGATATGAATTACAGCTCACGATTACCGAACTGAACATGGAAAGCAGAAAAGTAGGTCTGAAAGTGAATGTCCACAAAACTAAAGTAATGTGCTACAGTCTCGGCAGAAAACAGCACTTTGCGATAGGTGGAGAGACGCTGAAAGTAGTGAAGGAATATGTCTACTCAGGACAGGTAGGAGCCGCGAAGCCAAACCATGAGAGTGAAGTAACTAGAAGAATGAAGATGGAGTTGGTCACATTCAGCAAGCATTCTCTAATCATTAATGGTAATCTGCCACTAACCCTCAAGAGGAAGCTATATAACAATTGCATCTTGCCAGTATTTATCTACTGAGCAGAAACCTGGAGGCTTACGAAGAGGGTCGAGCTTAAATTGAGAATGACCCATTGAGCGAAGGAAAGGAAAATGATAGCTGTAACTTTAAAAGACAAGAAGAGAGCAGAGTGGGTCATCGAACAAACCAGGGTTCAGGATATCATAGTTGTAATCAAGAATAAGAAATGGACATGGGCCGGCACATTGCACGTAGGCAGGATAACCGCTGGTCTTTAAGGGTAACTGACTGGATTCCCAGAAAAGGCAAACGCACGAAGGGGAGACAGGAAGTTAGATGGATCCATGAGATTAAAAGGTTTGCAGGTATAACATGGCAATGAAAAGCACAAGACCGGGTAGATTGGCAGATCATGGGAGATCCCTTTGCCCTGCAGTCAGCGTAGTCAGGCTGATGATGATGACACTTTCAATGTACGACGAGGTTTAGATTTAGGTGTTAAGCAAAAAGTGAGCATGCCAAAGTTGCGCTGAAGGCAAAGCACTCACTTTTTATGCAGATCGCAATTTACAGGTGACTACTTGACACACCAATTATACAATATATGTATAATGCGGTGGCCCTCTGCTGCTCATGTCAGCAGAACCCTAACAACAAAATTTGCCAAAAGCGTGAGCATTAAGCTTGTTTGCAAGACCGAACATGTACATGGGCTTCTTTGCAGACGTTTTATATTTTCTAGAGACTTGCCCAAGCATAATGCACCGTTTCTGCGTTATTTTGATGTATTTAGTAGACTGCTTTTTTCTTGCATTGTCATGTAAGCAGCAGCCAAAGAAGTAGAGGCCACAAAAGTGTACAGAACTGAACTGTTTAACTTGGTATAAGCATTCAGGTGTGATCACCGACAGGGGATACCGCAGTCAAAGCTTTTTTTTTCTCTATGCTACTTGGACTACATATGCGAGTAGTGGAAATAATGCGATATTCATACCGCCAATGCGTACTACACGTGGGAATATTGTAATAGAACAGAAGGCAGCAGAAAGGGGGGTGGTATTGGGGCATTCATACATAAAAGTACAGACTGGCAAAAGGTCATCTAGGAGGGCAAGGAACATTCATGGCTAAAAGGGAAAGTGGCAGGGCAAATGACACTCTTTGGTTTCGTGTACTTGTGGACGGGAGCAAAGGCCAAAGAGGAAAACCAGGCAATTGTAGAATGTATATCAAAGGACATTCAGGAGTTAGGAGGAGAGTGCGAGATAATTATACTAGGAGATATGAATGCACACATAGAAGATATAGATGGTTATACCGACCCGACAAGCAAAATGATCATGGATATGTGTGAAAGGCTGGATTTGATCATTTGCAACAGTACCGAGAAGTGTGAAGGGCAAATAACATGGGAGGTAGGAAGGCTGCAGTCGACGGTAGATTACACACTGATGTGACATAGGATGCATGATAAGCTCAGGGGAATGCACATAGATGAAGGTGGCTCCAGAAGTATGGGTAGTGATCACAAACGTATCAAGCTAAGTTTTGGAAGAGCAGTGAAAGTGGGAAGAAGAAAAGATAAGCAACTACAGGAAAATTTTTATTTAGAAAGGCAAATTGAAATAGCCACTAAACAAATTGAGAAAGTAATCACTGAGGATAATAAAACAGTGGGGACATACAGGAATCTAATTAGACTGTTTGAGCTAGAGCCTGCTAAGGCACGTGACAAGTCACCCCGCAAAAGGAGACACAAACACAAAAGTTGTTGGGATGAGGAAGTTAAGAGAGCCATAGCAAAACGTCAGGAAGCCTCTAGGGAAAATTGACATGCTAAGCAGCGGAGTGAACTGACAGATGATGTTAAAAGTAAATGGGAAATCTTTCTAAACTGTAGAAGGGATGCATCCCTTCTGATCAATGAAAAGATTAGAAGAAAGGGAGCCCAGTGGCTGGCAGAAATACATAAAAAAATATAAAGGCAGCTGTGAAATTTCGGAATCATCAAAACTCCCTAAGAAATGAGACGAGCCTAAAGCAGAGGTTTATAACTACAACTCAAGGTGCTAGGCTAGAAGGGGCGAAGCTATTGAATATATAAGAACAAGGATCACAGAAAAATTTCAACACAGAAGTGCTTTATGCACCACAATAGACAAGGATGAATCAAGTGGCGCAATGCCTCAATTTTCACAAGAACAGTGGGAAAGGGCTGAGAAGAGGGTTCCAAGTAGTACATCAACAGGCCCAGATGGCATTCCAATTATGCTGATAAAGACATTGAGTCCGAAGTCTAAGCAGACTTTGAAAGAGGCAGTGAGCAAAATAATAATCGATGGAGAAGTTCCTGATGGATGGAAACTTAGCAGGATGAGCATGATCTATAAAGGAAAGGGGGACAAAGCTGACATAAACAACTACCGTCCTATAACAGTGACATCAGTGGTCTACAGGCTGGCGATGTAGATTATAAAGGAAAGACTGCAGGCATGGATAGAGGAAGAGGGGGTGCTGGGGAAACTGCAGAATGGGATTCGGAAACACAGGAGGTTGGAAGACAATCTCTTCTCACTGACGCAGTCATCGAAATGGCAAAATGGAACACAGACCCCTGTGGCTAGCATTTTTGGATATCAAGGAAGCGTACGATAGCGTGGTTCAAGAGGAATTGTGGGGAATACTGGACACTTTAGGCGTGGAAGATATAGTCATTAATTTTTTAAAGGAGATCTATAAAAGTAACAAGGTAGTTATAAAGTGGGAAAAACGGGTATCTAAGCCCACAAAGATGAAATGGGGGCTTAGGTAGGGGTGTCCTGTGTCACCCTTGTTATTCATGATGTACCTACAAGGATTAGAGGCCAAATTAGTGGGAACTGGACTGGGCTTCAACCTCTCTTTCGTCAAACAAGGTACACTCATTGAACAGGCACTAACAGCATTGATGTACGCAGATGATAAATGCTAATGGCTGACAACAAGGAAGATTTGCAGAGATTGGTGGACATCTGCGGTAATGAGGGAGATAGCTTAGATTTCAGATTCAGTAGGGAAAAATCAGCAGTAATGATTTTTAATGACAATGAAGGTAGTGAGGTTACAATACAGGAGGTCGCGCTAGAGATAACAGATAAATACAAATATCTGGGCGTATGGATAAGCAATGGGGCCAAGTACCTAAGTGAACACGAAATATACGTCTCGACTAAAGGTAACAGGAATGAAGTGGTAATGAAAAACAGGGCACTGTGGAATTACAATAGGTATGATGTTGTGAGAGGAATATGGAAAGGGGTCATGGTTCCTGGTCTGACGTTCGGCAATGCGGTCTTGTGCATGAGATCAGAAGTTCAAGCAAGAATAGAAATTAAGCAACGTGGAATAGGTAGGCTTGCCTTAGGAGCTCACGGGAGTACTCCAAATCAGGGAGTACAAGGTGATATGGGATGGACATTATTTGAGGGCAGAGAAGCTAGCAGCAAGATAAAATTCTAGAAGCGATTGAGAGAAATGGGGGAGGAGCGTTGGGCTAGGAAGGTTTTCAGCTACTTGTACATGAAGAATGTCGATACAAAATGGAGGAAGCGAACCAAAAAATTCACTGGTAAATACTTAGAAAACAGCAGGTGGCCAAATCAAAAAGAACTATCGGTTAAGAAGAAAGTGAAGGAAACGGAGACTGACATGTGGAGAATTGGCATGATTAAGAAGTCCGCACTAGAGATCTATCGAACTTTTAAGCAGGAAATTGCCAGGGAAAGAACTGTTTGAGGCCAGGACGGGAGTATTGCGAAACAAGACATATCGGGCCAAATACGAAGGGGTTGACAAGGTATGCAGTGCGTGTCGAGAGGAGGAAGAAACTGCCGAACACTTGATAATGTTCTGTAAAGGGCTTCACCCTATAGTTCAGGGTGATTGCACAGAGTTAATTTTTCAAAGCACTCGGGTTTAGGGACAGTGAGGGCAAAATAGACTTTAAGCGGGTAGAATCAACTAGAAGGAGGTTATTTGAATAGTGGCTAAAGTCAAGGCACGAGCGAAGAATAAACCCTTCACTGCAAAGTACGAATCCTCAACCTCACTATTTAAGGAAAAATAAATAAGTCTAGTTTTTGTTTCATTAAGTATTCGCCTCTTTTCTGAATGAAATGTTTCTTGTCATTCACCTTATCCAGTGTATTTTGACATGCATGTGCTTTGTCTATGTTATGGCCATGACCTACTACACTCCTGACCTGTTCAGATAGCGGGGTTCCTATGGGAGCGCGTGTCCCCGCTCTCGTTCAATCGCTCGCCGTAGGTGGCGCTACCTATAACCTGTTCGTCTGCTTCTTTACGGTTGTTTTGTAGGCGCTGGTATAAGAATGCCTGCTTTCTGTGGTGAACTGTCGGCATATATGTGACTATTTCTTCCCATACATTGCTGGTCAAGTAAGCTGTTCAGTGCGCTTAAGAATTTATAGCACACTGGTTGACAAACGTGGAAACCCGTGGATTTACATGATTTTGGACAGCCTATGCGTTGTCGCGTGCATTTTATTGCAAAAAAAATTCTGAATGTCTTTTAGTATTATTATTTCTGGATATTTCTAAATTGTGGATCATAAATTCGCACTACGAGTGCTTTGTTGGTTAAAATTTGACTACAAAGAGTGAAGGTGACGTCAGCGAACAGGTGCTGCCTAGCGCCACGCCGCTCGTAGGTGACGGCCCTAGCGGCAGAAGGTATGAACTAGAACGTGGGCGCTGGAAGAGGTGCTCTCTGGGCAGGTCAGGAGTGTAGTAGGTCATGGTTATGGCTATACGATATGTCTCAGTTTTTCCGAGACTTTCCGAGCTTTCCTGTTCTTACGAGCATTACGATTTAGTGGCGCTGGCCACCGCGCAATCTAAAGGATATAGCCCTAAACATCCATCCATTTAAGCAATCCAATTTGTACGATTTCTGTTTCGAAAGCGCACTCAACATGTTTATTTTCACACAAGCTCCAGGCAATGAATGTCGCATATTTTCAGAAAAAAAAAATAATGTTTGTTTAGAAAAAACGAAACAAAAGCTTTATTGAAGCGCCGCTATTGGTCGCGCACCAGACCTTATCATTTACTTATATTTCAAGCAATATTCAGAAAATTTCTTGTTCTCATCTTTGGTTCTCCACGTCAAGTAGCATATGATAATATATGAAACTTTATGGTTCTCGCTTTTGGCTTCACTGCCTCTATGGACTTGGCAACACTGCACATCGTTTTAAAATGGCGGTGGGCACGTTGTTTGCGCATTTTCCGCAGTTCTCGTTATGGCTACCAACAATCAAGTTGGTTCGCTAGAGGAGCAAGCTCTGAAGCGGAAGGAACGTCTCCGCGCTTTGCGTGAGAAAAAAACAAGTGCCAACGACGGCCAGGACAAACCGGAGGTGCAGGGAACTTTGCCAAAGCCCGTGTTTCGATCGTACAGACCCGAAGACGAGGTGCTGAAGGAGTCCGTGATACCGGACATCTCTCCCGCTGCCATCGAGCAAGAGATCAAGGAGAAAATCGCAGTCGGTGATCCTGAACAACACGCCAAGGAGGTCGACCTCGCGTCGCTCGCACCGAGGAAGCCCGACTGGGACCTGAAGCGCGACGTGTCCAAAAAGCTGGAGAAACTGGAGAGGCGCACCCGCAGGGCAATAGCCGAGCTGATCCGCGAACGCCTGAGCAGCGGCGACCTCGCCACGGCGGTGAACACGGCCAGCGGGCCGCAGAACATCGATTCCGATTGAGCTCATGGTAAGCCCTGCTGCGCATTCTCTCACGTTCAGTGCCAGGTCCATTTTTGTTTTCTCCACAGCAGTGAATTGCATCTTACAGCATGTAAACGGCAATCGCCTTCACTAGGCTCCGCACACCATCGCAGTTGCATGGAAGTTAAGCTTACTTAAGGGTGGAAACCCTGCTCCAAACTGATTTTTGTTTATACTTGCTCTTAAACGGCACTGTGAAAATGAATGCTAGAAATTTTAGGAACCTTTTACCTGCGCAGAAAAGACCGAACACCTAGGGAGCAGCGCTCAACTACCACTGTTCACGCCTGGACAGGAAGGTTTTTTTTTTTTTTTTTTGCAGACATCAGATCCACGAAAGGTGATTCCATAAAATCAAGCGACTATATTTCCTTAAAATGTGACGTAACGCTAACGTACTCCCTCATCACAAGAAGTCACGTTTGAGAACGACCAACAAATGACAGCTCAGTCTGAAACTTGCTACTTGAAGCACAGCACATTCATAGTGTGCAAAGTGTATAAACACACACACGCGCGCGTGCACACACACACACACACACACACACACACACACACACACACACACACACACCTGAAAAAAAGTTTTTCCAGTGAGCCAAACGTACTTGAGAAGACAAGAGACACAACTGTATATTGTGAGGCACTGCTTTTTGGGATGAGCTCAGACTCGCTATGTCTAAATGACAAAGGAAAGTCAACAACTGTGCTCACACTAATTCCCTCTCGCCGTAGAAGGGGCCACCTGACCACGTGGTAGCATTAAGAATATCATTGTGTATATTGGGCTTTAACCGAGAAACATGCACGATTTCTGTCTCACGCAAAGGTGATTGAAAGAAGGCCTCAGGAGTGAAACACGGTAATGAACGGGGGACGATTGCTTTATGACCGTGTAGGGGTCAATAAAGCGACTCATGAACTTATCACATAAGCCAGGAAAATGTTCTGGAGTCCAAAGAAAAACTTTTTCTCCAAAAGAAAAAGTTACGGCACCATCAGTCAAGTCGTAGTGCGACTTTCGAGCTTTTTTAGAGATGCTGGTGTTGATTCGGGCAAGGTAACAGCAGTGTGCAAGGAGAGACAGAAATGGTTCTCATAAAGGCTGAGATTGCCGGAGCCAAAAGAAACGAGACGTCCAGAGCGAAACTCGGTGAGCGGCCATATGCAAGGAAAAAGGGCGAGAAGCCGGTGGTGCGTTGTAGCTGCATTATGGGCAAATGTCATGTACAGCAGAATTGCATCCCAGTTCGTGTGGTCGGGGTTGATGTACATTGCAGTTATGTCAGAGAGTGTGCGGTGAAAGCGTTTTGTCAAGCCGTTTGACGATAGTACGCACTAGTGGCTGCTAAAACCTCGGCAACAACAGAAGAAAGGAAGACTTTAGCCGCGGTCACTGAGCTGTACTCCTGGAGCTCCGTGGGGCAAATATATGTTGCACAGAAAAAAATCAGTGATAGCTGCGGCAGTGCCAGCTTGTAGCGAGGCCGTTTCCGCGTAGTGGGTCACAGGGTCAACAGCCATCACAATTCAATGATTCCCATTGGAGGTTATGGGAAGAGGGCTGTACATGTCCATCCCGACGACTTCGTAAGGCAAAGCGGGACAAGGAAGAGGCTGTATGAGGCCAGAAGGAGCTGTGATAGGTCGCTTGCGGCTCTGACAGCGGGCACATGAGGCAGCATACTTGGAAACGGCTGAAAAGAGGCCATGCCAGGTGCAGTGACTTCGTATGTTTTGTGGCAGCCAAGATGATCGGCGGTAGAATTATCGTGAAATGTTTGAAGAACATCACATTGCAGTGATCTGGGTATAAGTGGGACCCATTTGTTTCGGTCGGCGTGATGAACGTAGCGATGTAGGGCACCATTGTGTACCTTGAATTGGTCACATTGTCGATGAAATCGGGCATTCAGAGGAGCGGAAGTGCCTTCCAAGCGTGCTATAATAGAGCGGCAGTAAGGTTTGAGGCGTTGATGCGAGACATGGGCTGATGCGTTGCCCAGTCTTAGACAACTGACCACTGAGATGGGTAAAGCAGTTTTGAGGAGATGTTGCAATTGTGAATTATTATGGCTGGGCAGTGGGCAACGAGAGAGAGCATCAGCGTCTTGATGTTTCTTTCCGGACCGGTAGGCGATATCGAAATCATACTCCTGCAAGCGAAGCACCGAGCGAAGAAGGGGACCTGATAAGTTCTTTAGCGAGGAAAGCCAGCACCGTGCGTTATGGTCAGTGACGACTGTAAAGTGGCGGTTATGAAGGTACGGGCGATATTTTTGTTTGGCCCAAACAACGGCAAAGTACTCCTACTCTGTTATCGTGTAGTTCTTTTCTGGAGCAGACAGCGTACGACTGGCGTAGGCAATAGCTCGTCGCGGGCGGTGGGATCATGTTGCAGAAGAATGGCACCAAGCACATGGCTGCTCGCGTCGATGTGAAAAGTGGTGCATGCACTTGGTTCAAAGCGGCACAGTACCAAGTCAGATATTAGGACTTTCTTTAATGCCACGAAAGCCCTATCAAAGGCTTCGCCCCAGACGAAAGATGTGTTACTTGGGCGCAGTTGATGTAGCGGAGACGCAAGCGTGGGAAAGTCACGTATGAAGCGCCGGAAATAAGATGCTAAGCCGAGAAAACTACGCAGTCTTTCTGACGCAGTGGACGAGAGAAGTTGAGCACGACGGCAAGCTTCTTAGGGTTCAGTCTAATTCCTTCTTTGCTGACTAAGTGCCCCAGAACTTCGATCGTC
Source organism: Rhipicephalus microplus (assembly GCF_043290135.1). NCBI lineage: Eukaryota > Metazoa > Arthropoda > Arachnida > Ixodida > Ixodidae > Rhipicephalus > Rhipicephalus microplus. The sequence goes on from NW_027464585.1 coordinate 38,217,486, forward strand.
TTGCTGGCCAAGTTACTGTTTCTGTATTTAGCCGTAGACCAGTTTTTGCAAGGCAGACACTACAGATGTTGCGAGAACATGGTGGAAAACACTACTATATTGTCGAGACAGCATAAGCATGATTTCTACTTAAGACCACTGTATGCTGTCTATCATGCGTTCGAAGGTAGCGGGTGCATTACAAAGCCTGAAAGGCATTACATTAAATTCGTACATCCCATCTTGGGTGGAAAAAGCGATCGTCTTTTTGTATGATGCGGACATCGTTATTTGCCAGTATCCAGATCGCAGATTCAGGCTAGAAAAATACCCTACGTCATGTAACGAATCCGGTGCGTTATCGATCCGTGGCAAAGGGTAAATATCTTTGCGCATTATCTTGTTGAGTGCACAGTAATCGACACAAAAATGTACTGTGCAATCTTTCGTTTGCACTATAACAACTAGAGAGGACCAGGGGCTTCTGGATGGTCAAATTATGTTTCGTCGCAGCATGTCGGAGAGGTTTCCTTCAATGATCTTACACTTGGACAAAGACATGCGATATGGGTGCCAGTGGGTCATACGAGAGCCGTTAGCGTGAATGCGGTGAAGAGCGGCAGTGGTCATACCAAGGATAGGCCAAGTTGCGATGGGCCAAGTTGCAGACGAATCAACGTCGAACCAAGAACGGTGTCGATTCAGTAAGGCGAGCGAATCTTGTCTCTGGGCTTCTGTTAGATCAGGGCTTATGGTAGACACCAATGGTGGGTTGAGTGGTGGTGAGGTTGGCTTTGGTAGTTGATTTGAAAAGGCAACGACGGCCACAAGATCATTTCAACCGCGCAAGTGATCGTTGACCCACACAGCAGCAGTAAGGGTTCAGGGGTTCGGTTAAGTGCAGTCAAGAAGGCAGACCACCAGAGAAATGAATAAGGCCTGGGATAATCAGAATGCCACGATGTAGGGTATGACCGCAAGGTAACATGAGTACGTCACCATCCACAATACTGCTGGAACTAACGCTTATGCTTTCTTCTTTAGGTGGTCGAGGTGGTGTCTGAAGTGGTGACGAGGCGATTGCGCCTTTCGTGTTAAGGCAAAGAAGAGTCAGTGACACGGAGATGTATGAGGCACTGCCAATAGAAGCGGACGCGACAGACAAGGAGACGCAACCCAAAATGAGTTTGTGGGTACACTCATGGAGAACGGTGCAGACAATCATCATCATCAGCCTATGTCCACTGCAGGACAAAGGCCTCTCCCATGTTTCGCCAGTCAACTCGGTCCTGTGCTTGCTGCTGCCAATTTATACCCGCAAACTTCTTAATCTCATCTGCCCACCTAACCTTCTGTCCCCCCCTAACCCTCTTGCCTTCTCTGGGAATCCAGTTAGTTACCCTTAATGACCAGGGGTTATCCTGTCTACGCGCTACATGCCCGGCCCATGTCCATTTCCTCTTCTTGATTTCAACTATGATATTCTTAACCCCCATTTCTTCCCTAATCCACTCTGCTCTCTTCTTGTCCCTTAAGGTTACACCTACCATTTTTCTTTCCATTGCTCGCTGCATCGTCCTGAATTTAAGCTGAACCCTCTTTGTAAGTCTCAAGGTTTCTGCGCCATAGCTAAGTACCAGCAAGATGCAGCTGTTATATACCTTCCTCTTGAGGGATAGTGGTAATCTACCTGTCATGATTTGAGAGTGCTTCCCAGATGTGCGCCACCCCATTCTTATTCTTCTAGTTACTTCAATCTCGTGGTTTGGCTCTGTGGTTATTACCTGCCCTAAGTAGACATCTTAGCAACTTGAAGTGTGCTGTTACCTATCTCGAAGCGCTGCTCTCTTCCAAGGTTGTTGTACATTGCTTTCGTTTTCTGCAGATTAATTTTAAGACCCACCTTTCTGCTTTCCTTGTCTAACTTCGTAATCATGAGTTGCAATTTGTTCCTCAAGTTACTCAGCAATGAAATGTCATCAGCAAAGCGCAAATTACTAAGGTACTCTCCATTAACTCTTATCCCTAACTGTTCCCATTCTGCCCACATATGTGATGCTACTTAAAAGCGTGGCACTGCCAATGCCCAAAAGTATTTTGGGGGGAGAGGGGGGGGGCACATCTGGCGGCGAGAACGGCGGCAATGCAGGCTTGTGGAGTGGAGGCCTGTCTGCCCGCCTCACGCCGGTCCAATGTCATCGGCGAAGCGCAAGTTACTAAGGTACTCTTCATTAACTCTTATCCCTGACTGTTCCCATTTTACGCCTCTGAAAACCTCCTGTAAGCACATGGTAAATAGCATTGGGGAGATTTTATCCCCCTGCCTTACACTTTTCTTGATTGGTATTCTGTTGCTTTCTTTATGAAGCAATATGGTAGCAGTTATCTCCTGTAGATTTCTTCCAGGATGTTTACATATACTTCATGGATGCCCTGATTCCGCGGTGTCTGCATGACTACTGATATTTGTACTGAATCAAACGCCTTTTCGTAATCTATGAAGGCTATGTATAGTGGTTGGCTATATTCTGAACATTTTTCTATTACCTGATTGATAGTATGAATGTGGCCGATTGTTCAGTAGCCTGTTCGGAAACCTGCTTGTTCCTTTGGTTGATTGAATTCTAATGTTTTCTTTACTCTGTTAGCAATTACCTTTGTAAATAGCTTTGTTGTAGGCCCGTGTGCTCAGATTTGGGTGCACGTTAAAGAACCCCAGGTGGTCGAAATTTCCGGAGCCCTCCACTACGGCGTCTCTCATAATCATATGGTGGTTTTGGGACGTTAAACCCCACATATCATTTGTGAATAGCTTGTATAATGGAGAGCAAGCTGATCGGCCTGTAATTCTTCAAGTCTTTGTCATCTCCTTTTTTATGTATTAAGATGATGTTAGCGTTCTTTCAAGACTCTGGTACTCTTCCCGTCAGGAGACACCTCGTAAACAGGGTGGCTAGTTTTTCTAACGCAATCTGTCCTCCATCTTTCAGCAGATTTGATGTTACCTGGTCCTCACCAGCAGCTTTACCTCTTTGCATGCTCTCCAAGGCTTTTCTGACTTCGTCTATTATTACGGAGGTGTCATCTGGGTTACTGCTAGTTCCTATAGTATCAAGGTCAGGGTTGTCCCGGCTGCTGTACCGGTCTCTGTAAAACTCCTCCGCTATTTTAAATATATTAGTAGCATACCTGCCAAGTTTCCCGGATTGGCCGGGAGACTCCCGGATTTGGGCTGTTTCTTCCGTTTGTGCGGTTGTCATGAAAATCTCCCGGACATCGAAATTTTTGTGCGTGATCCGGCGGCCTTGACAAAAAAGCAGCTCAATCTGCTCCAGGCTTTTCGAACTTACCCCATTTTATTATGAATGAGTGTAAGAGGGGTTCATCTAAACGTACAGTAGAATCTCAGTGATGCTAAACAGCGGCAGATACTTAATTCGTAAAATTTCTCAGCGAAATTTCATTGTGTCTATTGGGTCTAAATTCGAATGTTCCCAACACATTTCCTAATCGCGGCAGGTGATACGAAATTTAGTACGGAAATCGTCGAACGAAGGCCGAGAGCAGCGTACTCGAAGCTTCGAAAGTACGCGTGCGACCGGCGCACGCACTGTCTTCTACAGTGTGCGTGATTGTCGTTGCCACAACTGCTGTGGACGAAACCGTGGTCGCTTTTGACACGATCATGTATGGCGACGACGTAGCCTCAAAAATGTGCGTGCGTCCAACACTCAACCAGTCAAAGCAACGCTGATTTTCACAAACCCTGCGGACAAAACCGCGGCAGATACGATCATATACGGCATAAAACGACTTTGTTTCAAAGGTGTGTGCGCAGTAAAGCACATGGGGATTGAAAAGGAACTACCATTTGCCACAACCGCCGCGCCCAACATTGCGGTGGCGGCGGCGTGATAGCGATCTATGAGCCCCGAGGGCACGTAGCGGTAGACTAAAGGCAGTAAATACGAAAAAAAAGCAGTTTTTGTCGATGTTGGTTCTATCATACGACGAAGAATATTCCACGTTTTGGGCACGTTAGGTAAGCGTTCCATAACCTTACAAAGCTGATGCCAGTTCTGGCGGGAGAGTTAAAGAGTGTAATCTTCAATTTGACGCATTAATATAGCATTGCGTTTGCGTAACGAGCGGTTCAATTTGTTGGAGTTATAGCGCTTGCGCAGACCAGCGAGGGCCTCCCACATGTGCAGCAGCTTGGTGCCTACCGTGTCGCCTACGGCGTCTTCTGAGGGAGTCTTGGTAGCACGCTTAACGTCTCGTAGTAAGGAAGCTGTCCATTGGTTGATCGAGGTGGCAGATTCTGGAGAGGCCGTTGCCCGCAATTAGCGGAAGACATCCCAGTCAACAAGGGCAGGCTATTTGAATTTCCTGCGCTGCGGGCCAATCTTGACAATCGTTTGTCTTATGTAGCGGTCGCTGCCTAGATGTTCATGAAGGTTGGACCACTCTGCATGCGTAATGTTCGTAGTGAAAGTGAGGTCAGGAGTGGTGTCTCTGGCAACGCTGTTGCCCAACCGCGTAGGGTGTGCTGGGTCTGTGATAAGGGTGTAGCCAAGATTGTGGGTGTCTTGCCACAGCATTCGCCCTTTTCTGGTGTCGTGAATGTAGCCCCAAGCGGGTGAGGGAGCGTTAAAATCCCCTACCAGGAGGAGGGGGGAAATTCTTGCCAACTTCTTAACATGAGACAGGAGCTTGTGAAAGCGATGTGGTTGTCGTGGGCTGCTGTAAACATTGACCAAGAACATACTGGTGGATGTCCGGCGAGATGAAGAGAGGATTTCCAATAGAATGTGTGGCACTGTATCAGAGAGCGAGGGGTGTTGAATTACAGGGATATTTCGTTTCACAAAGGTAATAAGCGTAGAGGACACCACCTGTTGCTTCTAGTAACTGGGAGGTGGCGGCCCCACTCTGTATAAAAGGCATCGGTGGGCATTAAACGGGGCTTTTTGCTGTTTGTGAACTACGCGTTGTCGGGTCATTCTTCGCGGCCTTCACGCCCACTTTTGGCTCGGCTAGCGGCGTCCGCGCTCCCCGGGCACGTCAATACATGGTGTCAGAAGTGCGGCCCTGCGACAACCGTGCAACATGCAGGATAACCCAGCCGCCGCCTCCTACGTGACCGCCAGCTTCACATTGCGAACTCCGCCGCAGTTCACTTTTGACAACCCAGCCCAATGGACGGTGTGGCTTCAACAATTCGAGGATTACTCCTTCGTCTCAGGACTGTCCTCCGCCCCCGAAGAAACCAAGGTACGCACGCTCCTCTACTGTATGGGTCCCCAAGGTCGCGAGGTTCTTTCGTCTCTCATGTCAGACGCCGAGGCCTATCACTCGTACTTCAGCGTGACAACAAGTCTTTCGGGATATTTTGTACACCCCGTCAACGAGGTATACGAGTCGAGCAGGTTCCACAAGCGCACGCAAGCGGTAGGCGAGTCAGTTGACGCGTTTTTCACGGCGCTCCGAAATCTCGTGAAAAAGTGCAACTACGCCTCTCGGGAAATTGACGACCGGCTGGTTCGGGACAGATTTATCGTAGGTTTGCGTGACTCTCGCTTGACCGACCAGCTCGGCCGCAATCCAAAGCTTACACTGGACGAGGCGCTCATCCAAGCGCGTACGTACGAAGACACTGAAAATGAGAAATTCTGGGGACAGGGGACAGGCCTTGCACCAGACGCACTAAACGTCAACGCCGTTGCGAACAACCGGTACCGAATGGCCGACGCCCCAGCATGCGAAGCTGCCCAAAGTAAAAGTAACGTCTGTCGGCCTCCCGAGTACCGCGCCGGCCCGAAGTCGGCATGCGGTTTTTGCGGCCACGCCCCTCATCCGCGATCTGAGTGCCCAGCACGATGGGCCACATGCAGCCAATGTCGCAAGAAGGGACACTTCATGGCAATTTGCCGCTCGAATAATACTAGGCGTTTAAGCCAAATCCAGCTCTGCGCCGTAGATGCCTCGCAAACAGAACGCCGGCACGTTGTTGTTCATGTCAACGGACGCCCCCTTCAATTCAAAGTGGATACTGGGGCGGACGTTTCGGTGGTACCTCCGAGCTTTGCCGGGTGCCCAGTAGACCTTGACAAACCCGATCATGAACAGTTGATGGGGCCGGGCCGCTGCCGCCTAAGGTTGCTTGGGACGTTTCCTGCTACCCTGTCGTGGCGAGGCCGGTCGGTATGCAAAACGTTGTACGTTGTAGCGGACATTGACTTTCCTCTGCTGGGGTACTCGGCGGTAGTGGACCTGGGAGTCGTCCAGTTTGTTGACACCGTGGAAGATGCGGAAGCTCCGAATAGGCCCCCAACGTCAGACAAAGCCGCAGCTTCGCTGTTCTCAGGTCTTGGCGAGATGCCTGAAGAATACCACATTCGTATCAAGCCGGGAGCGATTCCATTTTCTTTCAGCGTTCCTAGGCGCATCCTTATTCCCCTCGAAGGCGTAGTCAAGAAGCACTTATATGCCATGGAAAGGGACGGGGTCATCCGGCGAGTCACAGTGCCAACCCCGTGGTGTGCTGGTATTGTGCTGGTACCCAAAGCCGATGGCGAATACAGAAATTGTGTTGACCTCACGAAGTTGAACCAAGTAGTTCTTCGGGAGAGACACCTTATGCCCACAGTGGACCAGGTACTTTGGCCGTCTTGGCAATGCCGCAGTCTTCTCGAAACTTGATGCGAAATCGGGGTTTCATCAAGTAAGGCTATCGGAAAGCCGTCAGGAGCTGACTACCTTCATAACACCGTTTGGACGCTACTGCTACCGCCGCCTGCCCTTCGGCATCACGTCCGCTCCCGAAGTATTTCAGCGCCGAATGTCTCGGATTCTAGAGGGCCTGGAAGGGTGTGTGAACGTGGTAGATGACATTCTAGTATTCGGCAGGAGCCGTTCCGAGCACGACAGCAGACTCCAAGCAGTCCTTCGCAAGTTGGAACAAGCGGGCATTACGTTGAATGCCTCGAAATGCTCCTTCGGGGTATCTTCTGTTAAGTTCCTTGGTGTAGTGGTAAGCGCCAGTGGCATCTCGGCTGACCCTGACAAGGTATCGGCTATTGTGAACATGAAGCCGCCGACAGATACGCATGGCGTCCGTCGTTTCCTGGGCATGCTGAACCACATTGGAAGATTTTTACCGAACCTGTCTGCCGTCACTACACCAATACGGCTCCTGTTGAACAAGAATGCGGTCTGGACCTGGGACCATGCGCAAGCAACCTCTTTCGAGACATTGAAGGGAATGGTGGCATCTAATGCTTGTATGGCCAGCTACAATCCAGAGCTACCCACCCTTGTGTCGGCAGATGCCAGTTCGTTTGGGCTAGGCGCGGTTCTCTTGCAGGAGCAACAGATGGGAGAGCGACGGGCTGTTGCGTTCGTGTCAAGAGCTCTGACTACCGCTGAGCAGCGGTACAGTCAGATTGAGGCGTTCGTGTCAAGAGCTCTGACTACCGCTGAGCAGCGGTACAGTCAGATTGAGAAAGAAGTGCTTGGTGTCTCTTGGGCTATCGAGAGGTTTGAGGAATTCCTGCGAGGACTCAGCTTTGTCGTTGAAACCGACCATCAGCCGCTCGTCAGGTTGCTTGGTTCCGCCGATCTGGACCTCATGCCCCCTCGCATCCAGATATTTCGCATAAGGCTCATGCGATATCAGTTCACAGTCAAGTATGTTCCAGGAAAGTACCTGGCCACGGCAGACACCCTCTCTAGGGATCCCGAAGGCTCTTCCACGTCTGAAGAGGACAGCGCAGAAATTTTTGTGTCTCTGGTCGTGGCAGCCCTTCCTTCAACCCTGGCCGTACGTCTTGAAGACTTCAGGTCTCAGCAAACTTCAGACGGCTTGTGCTCGATGCTGAAAGCATACTGCATGAAAGGGTGGCCTCGACGAGATCGTCTGCCGCTCAACATCACGCGTTACTGGGACCACCGGGGCGACTTCACTGTATGCGAGAACATGCTGTTCATGGGCGGACGCCTAGTTGTGCCCGCAGCACTACACAGAGACATCGTGAACCTGCTGCACGATGGTCCCCAAGGCGTCAATCGGTGCTTGGCGGTGGCCCGAGGCTCTGTCTGGTGGCCCGGTTTCAACAGCCAGGTGAAAGCAGCCGTAGAGAACTGCCCAGCATGTGCTTCTATACGTGTTCAACGCTGTGAGCCCATGATTGGGACCGAGACACCATCAGCTCCATAAAAAAGTGTGGCCATTGACTTGTTTCATATTACTAATCAAGAGTTCCTGGTGGTTGTCGACTACCGTTCTCGGTACCCTGAGGTCCTCACTGTGGTGTTTGCGAAAGACGTAAGAAGCACCAGCAGCACCACCATACAAAAAGACGTTTATTGTACGCAACACATCGAATATATACATAAAAAACAGACGCGCTCCCTGGGGGTGAAAGAGGTGATGAACTCGGAGCTTCGCCGCCGCCTTAAAAAAGTTTTAACACCGCGCACAGTGCTACTCATCCAAGTCGCTGACGGTGGAACTTTTCCTGTGCTTGGGTTGTGCTCCACACGTGTTAGTGTTGCTGACCGCTCGACAACTGTGCTTTTTGCCGTGCTCGAGAAGTGCTCTCATGAACTCATCCTGGGCATGGACTTTCCTGCCGCGCACTCTGCCTTAGTCGACTCTGGAATAGGCTTGCTTTAGCTTGACCTACTTTATTGCTATGACACTACAACTACACGTCAACCATGTGTGTGTTCTATTGAGTACGTTCACGTAGCGCCCCAAGCCGTTACCTATGTAATCATGAGGTCTTTTCCTCAGGTGCCCGACGGCGATTGTGTGGTGGCACCGATTTTAGACGTGTTATTACACAGAAATATTGCCCTTCCTCATACTCTGTTGACGACTGCGAATAATGTGGCATCGCTACCGATACTGAACTTCAGCTGGTGCACTCAAGTTGTTCCTGATGGCATGACTCTAGCCAACGTCTCTTCCATCAGTGAACATTCTGTTTCTGCATTCTTTGCAGACGCTCCTTTGCCTGCTACTGCATTTTCTTCACAGAGCTCCACTGATGTCGACTTTGACAAGATGATCGCGCCAGACCTCGTTCCAGCACAGGAAGCCGATCTCCGGCATATCTTGGCATCCTTCAGGAACATCTTCGACTTTGGCAACAGCCCTTTAGACGTCGGTTGTTACTCACAGGATTAACAATGGAGACGCCAGCCCAATCCGACGACGTCCTCATCAGGTGTCACATGCAAAGCGACAAGTCATCCAACGTGAAGTTGATAAAATGCTCACAGAAGACGTCATTGAACCATCTTGCAGTCCATGGGCCTCACCAGTCATTGTAGTAAAAAAAGAAGGATGGCATCTGGTGCTTCTTCGTCGACTACCATCACTTAAACAAGGTCACGCGCAAGGATGTCTACCCTTTGCCACGGATTGACGATGCCCTCGACTGCCTGCACGAGTCTGTCTACTTCTCCTCTATCGACCTGCGTTCAGAATACTGGTAGATTTCCGTCGACGAATAAGACCGTGAAAAGACTGCATTTGTTACACTAAACGGACTTTTCTAGTTTAAGGTAATGCTCTTTGGCTTATGCAATGCTCCCGCTACATTTGAGAAAATGATGGACTTCCTGCTACGGGGTTACTAATAATCAACGTGCCTCTGTCATCTTGATGACGTCATTGTATTCTCGACGTCATTCGAAAGTCACCTTAGCCGTCTGTCAGCTGTTCTCGAAGTTTTCAGAAGGGTAGGCCTACAGCTCAACTCCTCCGAATGCCGTTTCGGCCGCAAAACAATCACTGTGCTCGGCTATCTTGTCAGTGTTAAAGGCGTGCAACCCGATCCCAACAAAATTCGCCTCAAAGATTTCCCTGCACCACGTTCCACAAAAGACGTACGGAGCTTTGTCGGCCTCTGTTCCTATTTCCAGCGTTTTGTCCACAACTTCGCCGACATTGCCCATCTTTTGACACAGCTACTGAAGAAGTTCACGCCCTTTTCTTGGGGTCCCCAGCAAGCCAATTCATTTCGCCGACTTACTGTGTTGCTCACTTCCCCGCCCATCTTAGGTCATTTCGATTCTTCTGCGCCCACTAAAGTTCGCACTGACGCCAGTGGACACGGTATTGGCGCTGTCCTCGCCCAGCGGCAACAGGGTCAAAATCATGTAATCGTCTATGCAAGTCGCCTCCTCTTCCCATTTGAGTGCAAGTTTTCCATCACTGAGCACGAGTGCCTCGCTCTTGTATGAGCAGTTGGAAAATTTCGACCATACTTGTTTGGCCGCCACTTTTCGGTCATCGTTTGGCCGCCACTTTTTGGTCATCACGGGTCACCACGCCCTGTGCTGGTTGTCCTCCCTCAAAGATCCTTCTGGACGCCTGGTTTGTTGGGTTTAAAGCTACAGGAATATAGCTTTGACGTGACCTACAGGTCTGGCCGAATGCACCAGGATGCCGACTGTCTATCTCGCCATCCGGTCGATCCCCCTGACCTGTCAGCGCACGATTCTGATGCCTGTGTCTTCGCCATTTCTGATTTCACGGACATATGTGGGGAACAACTCAGTGATGCCAATTTGCGGTTTATGATACGCTGTCTAGCTTTTGACACCTCGGATTCTTTCCTTTGCCTGTTCAGGCTTCATGATGGAATTCTCTATCAGCGCAACACAAACACCGAAGGCCCAGAACTTCTGGTAGTTCCTGCAACGCTACTGTGCTCGAACAACTTCAGGATGCGCCAACTGCTGGACATGTCGGAGCAGCCCGCATGTATCACCGCGTACGGCATCGATTCTTCTGGCCCGACCTTTACCGCTCTGTGGGCTGATACGTTGCATCTTGTGAGTCCTGCCAGCGCCGCAAGCATCCTTTATGGGCACCACCTGGCCCACTTCATCCTATCGGCATTCCAACAGACCCATTCTACCGCGTCGGCCTCGATCTCATTGGACCATTTCCAGCGTCTCTGAGTGGGAATAAGTGGGTAGGGGTGGCTACAGACTACGTGACACACTTTGCCATCACACGAGCGCTACCAAGAAGCTGTGCTACTGATGCTGCGGACTTTCTCCTTCATGGCGTTATTCTCCACCATGGAGCGCCGCGTCAACAGCCGACCTACCGTGGTCGTTCATTTTTCTCCGAGGTCGTGGACGACATTCTTCGCTCATGTTCCACACGTCATAAACTCACCACTGCCTACAACCCGCAAACAAATGGACTCGCTGAGTGCCTTAACCTCACACTGATGACAATGCTATCCGTGTATGTGTCCGCTGGTCATCGTGATTGGGATGCCAATTTGCTTTATGTGACGTTTGCCTACAACTCGTCACAACACGACACCGCTGGCTTTTCTCCCTTCTATCTTTTGTACGGCCGTCACCCCACTTTGCCTTTCGACACTCTTGTGCCGTCACATACTGACACTCCTACCGAGTACGCTTGCGATGCAACTACTCCGGCTTGAGCGGCCTGCCGGATTGCCCGGGATCGCCTTTCTGCTTTGCAGCTATCTCAAAAGGATCGCTACGACAGCCGTTACAGAGCTCTCTTTTACTCCCCAGGATCGTTGGTCTTGCTCTGGACTCCCTCCCGTCACGTTGGCTTGTCCTTGAAGTTCCTCGCTCGCTACAACGGGCCTTACAAAGTCTTGTTCCAACTGACCGAGGTCACCTATTCGATCGTGCCCTTGGACACGCCATCCTCATCTTCTTTGTCGTCCACTGATGTTGTACATGTCTTCCGCCTTAAGTCATACTTCTCTGCGCAGGATCGCACGCTTTCTTAAGCGCCGAGATGGCGCTCTCACTGGTGGCGGCTATATGATACAAATCATCATTAACATCAACGAATGCACCATAAAGGCGACGAAGATGTTCTGATTGAACAAAAGCTCGTGTTGTTGTTGCCACTCCGCTATCTTGGTTCAAGGACACTGTGTACTCCGTGTACAATCTGTAAATATATATTTACCCTCTGCCTACTCTCACCTCGTGACAATAACATGTATTAAAAAGAAAAATTGGCATATTTGTCATGACCCAACTAACCTGCACAATAGTTTCAAATAATTGATGCTACACATGTGCAAATGCATGTTTTTTTTTTTTTTTGTTGTTCAAAAGAAGTGGAAACAACTTTCAAGTAGTAGCAGGATTTGACTTTCACTATAATGCACGTGATAACCTGTAATTATTTTACGTCTTAAAATTTACTCTACTTTAATCATATAAATCAGCAATGAAGTTCTACTTTTGGTCTTCCACTTGCCTCGCTGGTTGCGCGACACTTGCTGCTGCCCCCAAGGGACCATTCTGACATCATTTCGATAGAGACGTTTATTCCTTTCTCTTCTTTTCCTCCTGTCCATGCACCCCTGGTTTTATTCCCTAACTACCCATTCAAACACTCTTACAATCCAATCAGAACACAGGAATGTCTCTCTCCTTGACTCCCGGTTTGCTGCTGTTAAATGTGCCAGGCACGAAGTCCTTCCTCCTCGAATCTTCCTTAAAGAACCACCACCTCTTGCCGCCACACAATTTCCTTCGTGGAAATTGGTTCGTGGAACACTCGGCGTCCGGCATCGGTGGGCCGTGGGAACGCACCTCTCCAGTACGTGCCTGCAACGCTGGGCTGACAGGCCATAAGTATAATTGGCCCGTGTATCGATGCCGCCGCTGCCACTAGTTTTGGTTGCTACAGTGGAGCGCAAGTACACCTTCCACTCTTGCGGCCGGACTTGACTCTTGTCTCCAGTAAGGCGCCACCACTAAGCCCCTTGGGAGACGTGAGTCTACACGTCCTTTATGACTGACAGACAGCTGTCGTTCCACCAATTCATTGTTACCGCTTCCATCATGGCATGGGCTCATCGTCAGCGGGGCGGGTAACAATATGAAGATATTCGGCTAACGCACCAAGTTCAAACCCAACACATCCCTTCCAAATGTGTTGCACTGTATCTATGACTTGCAACACAAACACAACCATACATTCACACGTGTTCACTGGCTCAATACGTGAGGCACGAATCGCCACTCGTACCCCTTTGACTCTGTCACGCCTGCATTGACAAAGCATACAGCCCCTTCACCTTGCTGTCCCTTTTATGCATCATTATTGAGAGTCACCAACCGTGACATTGTGTCAGCATTAGTGTTTAGAGACCCCTTATTAATATTGTTCGATTTCCTGGTTATACTTCGGCAATGCCAACGCCCAGCGTGTGAGCCTTGGGCTCTGCGGAGTGGTTATAGTCAGAAATTTGAGTGGGTTATGATCGGTAATCACCTTGACCTTAGTGCCAAACAGTCAAACGTCCAACTTCCCCAGTGTCCAAATGATTGCATAAGCTTCTTTTTCCATTGCGGCCTATCAAATCTGAGCTGGGCTAAGCTTCTTGCTCAGAAAAGTGATAGGGCGCTCGCTCCTTGCCCTCGAGATCCTGCTGTGCCTGGCACGCACCAACGGTGTAATTAGATGCATCTGTGGCGAGGATAAATTCCTTCCTTGGATCTGGGGCTTGCAATGCAAACACCTGCACTAGGCAGTTTTTCACTTTGTCAAAAACTTCTTGCGCCTCTGTATTCCAAGGTAATTTATGCGGAATACGTCGGCCAGTTAGGTTGGTCAGAGGCATAACGACATTGGAGTACTCAAGCACGTAGTCCCTATAATAGTTGGCTAGGCTTAGGAAACTACGAAGTTGTCCGTTTGTTTCGGGAGCGGGAATCTCCTTTGTCGTCCGGACTTTCTCTGAGTCGGCCCTGTGCCTGCCTGATCCTATAATGTGCCCCAAGAATTTGACTTCTTGTGAAAAATGACACTTCCGTCTATCCTGTTTTTGCCAGTGACGCAAGCACCTTGTCCAAATGTTCCACCTGCTCGTCCCAGCTCTCAGAGTGTATCGCGACATCGTCAATGTAAGCGCAAGCGTAATGTCTATGCAGAGCCAGCACAACATTGATGACCCTCTGATAGGTGCTGGTGGCATTCTTTAATTCAAAGGGCATAACTTTCCATGCATACTGGCCTGAGGGAGGGGAAAAAGCAGTACAAACCTGCGCGTCCTCGTCGAGAGGTATTTGCCAGTAACCTCTGAATATGTCTAGCAGAGTTATGTACTTGGCCTTCACTACCTGGTATAACAGATCAGTCGCCACGCTCATGGGAAATGCATCTGTCTCTGTTCAGTCTCCTGTAATTGCAACAGATGCGGATGCCGCCATTCTTCTTTGATACGCAGACCAGTGGATACGTGTGCTGACTTTCAACCGGGTATACCAATCCCCACTGCTGTAGCTCATTCACCTGCCTCTCTACTTTGTGGATCAGTACCACTGGCACCCTGTAAGCGTAGTGACACGTGCGGTTCTTTGGGCTGGTTGACGACCACGGTTGCCGAAGACCTTGCTTCCGTCATCGTGGACGCTATCACTTTCTGTTAAGCGCAACGCAGGCCGCGTGGTTGCGCTTAACAGAAAGTCCCAGTGGACCCCCAGTGGTTGCGCTTAACAGAAAGTGATAGCGTCTTCCTTCGCAAACGAAAAGAACCGCACGGGTTAGTTTTTTATACACGCGTCGTAACGCGTTCCAGAGTGGCATACAAGATAAACGCGGCCTGCGTTGCGCTTAACAGAAAGTGATAGCGTCTTCCTTCGTAAACCAAAAGAACCGCACGTGTCAGTATGCTCGTCTCGGTTGCTCTCCTTCTTTGATTTTTATTTTGTGCATTCCCACTTTTCAGCTGCTGGGTTTGTTTGCTAATATTCTCGAATGCCTCGCGATGAAGTCTCGCAGCTGTTTTCTCTGTGTGGGCTCCAAGTGTGCTACTTCAACAAGCTGCTGTGTTGCCTGCGCCTCTGGCTCTCAGGGTGGGACCGGAACATCTCTAAATTCCTGATCGCCCTCGAATATTACTCCTACTGCACTTAGTCACGTGTGATAGGGGCGAAGCTTGTTAGTGTGAATGGTTCTGCACGAGCTGTCATCGAGCTCAACTAAATAACTGTACGGTCGCAGTTTTTTTACTACAGTGATCGGTCCCTTCTATTTTCCCACTAGCTTTCCCTCTCCTCCCTTCTCAAGCCATCGTACTTGGTCGCCTGCGACGAACTGTTTGCCCGTAGCCCTCAAGTTATAGCGTCCTACGTACTCTTTCTGACCGACTTCACTCTGTCGGACAGCTCCTTCACTAGCTTCTTCCAAACTACTTCAAAGCTTCACAAGATATTCCGGTGCTGGCGTACCCAGTGATTCCGGAACTTCCCAGTCTCCTGGCCAAGTCTTTTTGAGAATGGCTAGGGGCCCGTTTGGCACCCACCCGTACAGGAGCTCGAACGGTGACCAGCCTGTAGTCACAAGTGGAACTCACGATAGGGGAACTCACGAGAGTGTATCAAGAGGCAGAGAGGGTTCACGTCCATAAAGAAGGTAGAAAGGGGAATAGCCTGCGGTGTCATGTCTGGAGGAGTTGTAAGCGAAGGTGACATAGGGTAACGTTGCGTCCCAGTCCCGATAGTTTGGAGAAACATACATCGACAACATGTCAGTGATATTGCGATTCAGGTGCTCTCTAAGTCCATTAGTTTGTGGATGGTATGCCGTTGTGAACTTGTGGTTCGTGGAACAGGAACGTACGATATCCTGGACGACGCGAGATAAAAAGTATCGGCCTTGGTCAGTAACGAGCTGTCGAGGAGCACCGTGATGCAGAATTATGTCGTGCAGTAGAAAGTCGGCGACAGTGGTAGCGCAGCTGGTTGGGAGAGCGCGGGGGATTGCGTAACGTGTTGCGTAGTCGGTCGCCCCGGCAACCCATTTGTTCCCTAATGCAGAAGTGGGAAACGGCCCGAGAAGGTCGAGCCCTAGGCGGTATATTGGTTCAGCAGCGATCTCAATAGGGTGAAGGAGTCCAGCTGGAAGAGATGTTGGTCGTTTTCGACATTGACAAAGGTCGCAGCTGGTGACATACTTTTGTACAGAGCGATATAGGCGTGGCCAGAAAAAAGGGCTCCGGACGCGATCATAAGTGCGGGTGACTCCCAGGTGACCAGCGGCAGGTTCATCGTGAAGCTGTCGGAGAACATCTACACGCAAATCTGAAGACACGACGAGAAGGCGGTCAGGACCATTAAGGCGCACGTTATGGCAGTAGAGAACCCCTTTATGAAGTTCAGAGAAGTGGGTGGAGTAGCGGAACTCAGGCTTTCTATGATGGGAAGTAATACCGGGTCGCGGCGTTGCTCAGAAGCGATGTCAAGAAAGTCTGATATTGATAAGACACAAGCCTCAGTAGCTCTCTCTGTGGCATCTGGCGAATCCACTAGATACCGTGACAGGCAGTCGGTGTCCTGATAAAGGTGACCAGATTTATACACGACCGAGAAGGTGTATTCTTGGAGGCGGAGAGACCAACGACCAAGACGTCCCGTGGCATCCTTGAGTGACGAAAGCCAGCAGAGCGCATGATGATCAGTTAAACAGTAAAACTGCTGTTGAACAGGTACGGGCAAAATTTAGCGACAGCCCAAACAAGAGCAAGACATTCTCTTTCGGTGATGGAATAGTTCCTCTCGGCAGGGGACAAAAGGCGTCTGGCGTAGGCGATGACGCAGTCACGTCCATGCTGACGCTGAGCTAAAACAGCACCAATTCCATGGCCACTCGCGTCAGTACGAACTTGTGTCGATGCGGTCTGATCGAAGTGGGCTAATATTGGCGTAGTCGTGAGGGCTGCAATGAGCGCCGAAAATGCAACACTTTGTAGCAAATTCGAAGTAAATGGAACGTCTTTTTTAAGAAGCTCGGTGAGAGGCCGCGCAATATCGGCAAAATTCCGGATGAAGCGGCTGAAATAGGAGCACAAGCCAAGGAAGCTCCGGACATCCTTAGCAAAAGAGGGTATGGGAAATTGAGTCACTGCGCCAATTTTGTCTGGATTGGGCTGTACCCCAGATGCGTTAATGAGGTGACCAAGTACAGTTATTTTGCGTCGGCCGAAACGGCATTTGGAGGAGTTCAGCTGGAGACCAGCATTGCGGAATACTTGGAGAATACTGAACAGTCGCTCAAGATGGCTCGTAATTGTTGGTGAAAAAACAATTAAATTACCTAAGTCGCACAAACAAGTAGACCACTTGAAGCCGCACAAAAGGGAATCCATCATGCGCTCAAAGGTGGCCGGCGCATCGCAAAGCCCAAACGGCATTACTTTAAATTGATATAACCCATCGGGGGTTACAAATGCTGTTTTTTCTCGGTCCCGTGGGTCAACAGTGATCTGCCAATAATTAGATCAAAGGTCACTGGACGAAAAAAACTCTGCCATGAAGGCAGTGAAGGGCATCATCTATTCTTGGTAAGGGGTAAACGTCCTTCTTAGTGGCCTTGTTGAGATGTTTATAGTCGACGCGAAACCGCCATGTGTTGTCCTTTTTCTTGACAAGCACGACCGGGGATGCCCATAAGCTAGATGAGTGTTCGACGACGCCTTTGGCGAGAATTTTCTCGACCTCTTTCTGGATGACAGACACAGTAAGGGCGGCAATGTATTAAGTTGGCATCGCCGGTGTTTATGCGATGGGTCACAACAGATGTCTGGCCTAAAGGGCAGTTGTCAAGATCGAATATGTCCGCATAGGATGTCAAGAGGCGGTGGAGGTCTTGTGCTTCGGAGGGCACAATATCTGGCGCTATCATTTTGGCAATGTCAGTGCTTGAAAGGTGGGGCACCATGAGCAAGTTGATGTGCGGAGTAGGTTGCTCAGCTGTCAGTTCAGAGATATCACACTCTTGCAATGACGACATGACGCCTAGTTTAATACCAGCAGGCAGCACATGCGCGAAGAAACCAAAGTTCAAAAGAGACAAATAGGTCTGGTTGTGGCGTACTCTCACCGCCGTGTGCGGGACAGCAATAGAATGCTTTAGCACAACGTTGGTAATGGGTGAAATGACATATTCACCATCGCGCACAGGCGGATCACACATGAGCTACACGTAAGTCGCGGCTTGCGGCGGAAGATACAGGATTTCGGTGGCACAAAGACGACATTGAGCATTTGACCATCACGCGCAATAGCGGCGTCAAAAGGCAGTTCCAGCTGAAGAAGGCCCGTTGAGCAGTCGATAAGGGGGGAGTGCGCAGAGAGAAAGTCGAGACCGAGAATGACGTCATGTGGGCACTGCTCAAGCACGGTGAACAATATGACGGTCTGACGGCCAGCAATACACACGCGAGAGGTGTACATGCCGAGAACTGTTGATGTGCTCCCATCAGCAAGCATTACTGCACACCTAAGAGGAGGCATTTTCACTTTTCACAGTTTAATACAGAGAAAAGCGCTCTTGACTGAAATTTGTGCACCAGTGTCTACGAGGGCTATAACGGTTACGTCATCCACCAAAAGGTCCAAAATGTTGCGGCGTGTAGGAATCATCAACAGAGGATTTGCAGACCGAGTCGTTAATACAGCGTCACCTCCGGGAGCTGTATGGTCTAGTTTCCATGAGGTTGAGGGCCCAGGTCGTGCAGGGGACCTGGATCAAGGAATCATAGGCGGCCTTGGGGTGATGGTGATCAGCTGAACCTTCGGCCCTGAACGTTAGTAGCAGCAGGCTGGGGATTGTACAGAGTAGAAAACCGACGAGAGTTGCCTTCAAAGCGACGCCATGTCCCAGTGTTACAGGATGAATTGGACGTCCGACGATTGCGACAGTAGCGCGCAATGTGTTTGGCGTGAGAGCAATGAAAGCAGATCGGTCGATCATCCGACGTCCTCCATTGAGCAGAACTTCGGTAGCGGGAAGGGTAGTGTGAAGGGTACACCGGGATCTGGTTAACCGAAGTCGAACTCTCGGTAGTGCGAACAGCGCAAACAGGTGCGATGCCGAGATTTGCTATTTCTTGGCGAACGACGGCTTGGATGAAGGAGACGATGGGTGCGTTATCTTGAGGGCGGTCAGATGCGATGGCTGGAGAAGCCATTGCTTCGAGTTCGCAGCGAACGATCCGGGTGACATTTTCGGATGAAGTAGCTTGCGTGAACTTGTGGCAGTCTTCGCAGGTCGAAGTGGCTGCAGTATTAGGCAGACGCGCAAACTGGCGGGTTATGCGATGGTTCTTGGCGTGCTCGAAGCGTTGACATTCCTTCACCTCAGCGTCGACGGTGGCGCAATATTTAACGACCAACCGATTAAAGGTATCGTTGGCATTTCTCTTTAATATGTGGGCGATTCAGTAGCATCAGTAGCATGTTTGTTTGAATTGAATTTTGTTGCGCCTGTGCACCCGCAGCGTAAAATTGTTTATGACGTCGACAAGGTCCCTCGCTGGCCCATCTGCGCATGTTCTGTATGTTTTATCTTATGTGTTCAGACCATTTGTATATTTCAATAAATCTTCAGTTGAGAGTCAGCTCTTGATTGTGTCCCTTCCCTTCGTTCGGTGAGTTTGTGCACTGTTACTGTCCATAATGTGTCACCAACGAGCCCAACTATCAGTTTTGCTTCTGTTGTTGCTATTCCTGATTCGAATGCGGAAGCCGTCACTCTTGCGACCACTGGACTGTTTTGTTGTCATACTGCTGGCCTAGTGCCTTGCCTTGCTCCCAAGTTCTTATTGGGGCAATTCTCGGCAATTTGGTCAGTTCACTTTCACTCAAAACATCGCGTTTTTTCCATTTTCCTTCCACGGGTGTTTCCATGAGTGCTTTAGCTTTCTTTAGCCACTCTTCGACGTTCCCCTTCTTTTGTCCTGCTGTACATTTTTCACTCTCCACGAGCCTAGCCACCCCACTGGGTAGCAAAAAGGCCTCTTGTTGACTATAAACAACATGTGCTCTTGCTTCCGGGCTTAAACATTCTTTCTAGCAATCTGCGACAACTAGCTGCTTGGGTTCCTCGAACGTGCCTACCTTTGAACTTTGGACATAATAGTTGAAATAATTCCCAAGGCGCATGGCAAACTGATCCCATGACTCCTTTTCTCTCTTTATCAATCCTGCAAATAGCCTCCTGTACTCCGCCGCCGTAAGCCTAACCCCCGTATTCTAGATCGTCCCTTCATTCAACTCTTCACCTTCACTTGAGAAAGCCGATGGGAGCGCCGTTTCTAGGCACGGTAAAGTGCCAACCACTGGCATGTGTATGCTTGCGTCTACGCGTCAAAAGCGTCCAATGCGCCTCTCGGCATCGGAGGGGCATACGCGAGGAGGCGCGAGGGATCAAGCCGTGGTTGATATTTTTGCCACGCGTACGCTATCTCACCGCGCGTACAGCGGCGCCAACCAACCAGGGGCCGCGTGCCAATCAACTAGGCGCCGCGATGCCTCCGAATGTTATGCCTAATGGCCGCCGCTTCGAAGGCACGGCCGCGTGCTGGAAGCAAGCACGGAAACTACTCCAAATGTGCCTGAATAACCGCTTCGTAATCTAGAAGGACAACGATACGACGAACGACTGCGAGTGCTACCAGCGTGACGTGGTTTCGTGCTGAGCTCGAGCGACGCCAACAAATCCAGCGGATGCCGGCCGGCTATGCTTGCGCCGGTCCCGAGTGCGATCGTCAGCCGAGCGAAAACATCGCACAGACTACTGAAGCATTCCGGTGTTCTTGTGCTTTGATCTGTGATTTTCCGTGCCCCGCCATAGTGGTCTAGTGGCTAAGGTACTCGGCTGCTGACCCGCAGGGCGCGGGTTCAAATCCCGGCTGCGGCGGCTGCATTTCCGATGGAGGCGGAAATGTTGTAGGCCCGTGTGCTGAGATTTGGGTGCACGTTAAAGAACCCCAGGTGGTCTAAATTTCCGGAGCCCTCCACTACGGCGTCTCTCATAATCATATAGTGGTTTTGGGACGTTAAACCCCACATATCAATGTGATTTTCCATGCTAAAAACGAGTGTAAACAGACTTCGGAGGTTCGAAGCTTTGAGCATGAGCCCTCGCCTACTGCGGAGGCAATTCAGAGCAGTGTCATCTGCATCCAGCGTAGGCCTCTATCCTCTGGTTCATATGAACCAGCACATGCGAGGAACATCGGCTGAAAAAAATCTACGGTAGTTTCCGTCGCAACATAGACACCATATACGACGCCTGAAACATTGCGTAGTGCATACAGAGAAGTTTTTATCTGCACTGTGTTTGTTTTCAACATCGGTATTCATCATCGCTGAAAGCGAACCTCGCACTAGCCAGCACATTTTGGTGATGTGAAATTGTGCGTACTTATATAGGTGTATTCGCAAATTGTATGACGTTGAAACATTCGTTGGCTTCGGTGCTAATCGTTTTCGTGTGTTGCCAAGCTTATAACAAGCGTGGGCTGGTTGGTAGCAGTGTGATGTGACTGCGTGTCGGGTACCAGCGACGCTGACACATTCAGTGGTCAGTGGTCTCATCCATGTTCAAGATAGAAACTCGAACGTGCATTGCTGTGATGATCAAAAAAAAATTGCATGATTAAGTGCTGCTGGTATTGCTTGCTATTTCACTTCTCACTTGTTCTGCTTTTCTGCCACGCTCAGTAGCACATACGTTGTTTGGGGGCATTCTAACACACACATTCTTAATTAATAGTTCATTCTGATACACATAGCTATAGGCATACACTGGCGCTTCTCTATCGTTTTACTGTTTACCATAATATAACGCGTTTTGTTTACATCTGGACAGATAACTGAAAACCTTGTGAGAAGCACATGATTTCAAATCAGCTGCACGATGACACGATAGTAGGAAGAAAAGGTCACCACATGTATGCACAGAATGAATGAAAGTGCACTAGTACTGTACTGCACTTTGTATAGAAGAAATGCAAAAAGTACCTCATGTTACTTACTACCTTTCAGAACTGTTCATGTATTTATCTGTTCCTCCAGACTGTAATCAGCCGAAGATATTATTCGATGGTTTCGAATATTGAATCTTTGTATGTGTTTCGTAGGACTGCTTTATTTCTGTTCAGTTTTTTAGTATACACATTAACTTGCACTATATATGCATGCACTTAAGCATATTCAAAATATCAAGATATTCAGTTTAACTATATTAGAAAACTTGCCAAAACTTCTGCACAGTGCTCTGGTGCAATCCTATGACAGTTATCTGTCCCATCAAAAATTTTGGGCATTCTTTGTTGTATTATAGGGTGTTTTGACCGTTGAATACATGTGAAAGCCTTCTACACAGTGCTTGGCTGCAATCTCAAAACCAATGTCTGTCTCATCAAGAAGTGTCCGATGCATTTTGTAGATGTTAAAGGATATTTAAACTAGCAGCAAAGTGCAGAAACCTTCAACACAGCACTGATCTGCTATCACACTCTAGCTTAGAAGCCATTTGTAGTGCTCCCTAACACGTTCGAATAAAGTTACAAACACCGGAATGATCTACTTGGTTTGGTTCGTGATACCAGTGTGTCTGACTTTTTGGAGGCACTTGTGTCATAATAATGTTCTATTTCTCTCATTTCTTACCGGGGTGCACTAGGGGGTATTGATATTTGTTTACGTTGGCACACTTATTTTGATATTACTGTTTTACTGCTTTCATTTTGTATATATGTACACCACTCCTGCAGTAGCCTCACATTGGGCTGCCATATTTGAAAATAAATAAACATACCATCCAAAACTGTTCTACCCTGTGCTCGGTTCCAATATGATCACAAATATTTTTTGCATCATGAAGTGTCGGGTGAGTTTTATTGCATTGGAGAACATTTTGGCTGCCTTGCATACAGGGTTCAGTTCCAGTATTATGACCGATATCTGTGTCTTCATGAAGAGATGGGTGCGGTTTGTCGTTTTAGAGAATACCTTAACTATAGACAATGTCCAGAAGTTTTCCATACAGGGTTCAGTTGCAGTAATATGACCAGTAGTGATCCAGCTGCGCCATTTGCGCCAATTTGCTACAATTATACCTTCCTGCGCCTTACTGCGCAAGTGTTGTTTTGTTTGCGCCAAATGCGCCAAATTGCACGAAAGAACCCGACTTTAGCGTATGTTCATTTTGCAGTTGGCAACAAGTGAATTTTTTTCTAGGTTGGCAATTGTTTACCATGTGCTTTGCAGCTTTGGTATTCGTCGGTGTCGTTCGGGTGTTTTCTGTAGGTTTTCGCGCTCATGCACAGCACGTCGTGTCGTTGCATGTGCGCCATGTGCTTGTGAACAACCAGTCAGCGAATGTTTCTCATCTCCCCGCTGTTGAAATGGACAAAAGTAAGTCGCTTTCTTTTTAAATTTTGTGGCATTTCTTAATAGCGCCCGTGAAATACTTCAGTGAATGCTTAGGCGATCGCGTAGCGCTGCTGGCATTTATTACCGGCCGCACTTTGCCATTGAATCAGTACAGAAGTTGCAACTTGCCTATAATTCTTCCGATT
Source organism: Rhipicephalus microplus (assembly GCF_043290135.1). Classification (NCBI taxonomy): domain Eukaryota; kingdom Metazoa; phylum Arthropoda; class Arachnida; order Ixodida; family Ixodidae; genus Rhipicephalus; species Rhipicephalus microplus. The sequence continues at coordinate 38,240,864 of NW_027464585.1, forward strand.
TCTCGCTACTGATGGTTTTTGTGTTCGGAGTGTCCGAGCGCTGTACGTAGGCTTAGCAAGGTGCGCCGTGCCTTGTTTCGTGGTGCGAAATATCCGCATTTGAAACGCGCAATCGCTCGTACGGCATGCAGCGGTTACACCTCCTACATGCTACCGTTCGGAACGTATAATAGTGCGAAACGAACGAGCGAGTGACGCGGAATACACTACGAATTTCTGCAGGCGGGTCGCTTTTGTTGACGTTAGCAGATCGCTAGATGGGCCGTATGTGCTGCCGGCGCGTCACGGATCGGGTGCCCCACCGTGCGAGCTGCTTGTAGAATAGTCGGAAAAGAGTGATTGAGCGTCGACCATGTCAACACAAGCAAGTCAATAAGCACCGTAATGTTACCGCATTAGCGGCCGCCGATCGTTGGGAATCCGCTATTCGTGACGTGCCGTTCCCAATCAGCTTTTTTAAGTATTTAATTTAAGGAAAACATTGCTGTCGATTTCTGCTCTGGTCTGCGCCGCGCCGGAAGGAAGTAAACCTCCAACATACATTAGCGCCTTATGCCGCCTTGCCAGCTGGGGCAATGCGTTTGTCTTCGGCCGTCAGAACCACGCATCATCCGCATGGCAACTTCCTGTAAGTTGGTCGCGAGTTTTAGGTGTGAATGGTCGACAGACAACTGGCATCCCGATTCGCGCCATTTGTCGAGGCTGTACCCAAAATGCTTGCGCAAATATTTGGTGTTGGCGCCTTAGAGTTGGTATTTAGATCTTCCAATGAAGTAAGGTTGGCATTATGTTACGGGCTACCCTAAAAATAAATCTAGTAGTTACGTGCTCTTTTTACTAGCGTGCCTTTGTCGTGGGAAAATTTACAAGATTGGAACCTTGGGCTAGTTGGTGCGTAGTCACATTTGCCAGTTTTTTATACTGACGCATTGACTAGGCTTGTATTTTGTCATGTTTTTAATCATCCTTTTTTTGGGCATATATATTCTTGCCACTCTGTGATATAAAGTTAGAAGTCAGTGCTCTTTCTGTCTACCCTGTTGCTTTTACCTATATTCACGCTCTGAAAAAAAACTTGGGAAAGTTTACTGTCATAAAGTTCGTTTCGCTCATGTTTTCAGATCGCAACACCAAGTTCAACGCCTCTGTACTCAACGAGGTGGACTCCAATAATGATCCGATCAGTCGGTGGTGCAAGAGTGGAACCCGAAATACAGATGCATTTTGTATTCTTTGCAACTGCACCATTTCTTGCGCACAGCATGGAGCGGCAGCAGTGAAGCGTCATGCTGGGATGAAGAAACATATTGATGCAGCTGCTAGACACAGAGACAAGGACAGGAATCTTCTTCCACCCAAATTGGTGCAAGGCACACTGGACTTCTCCAACGGGTCTGCTAATACATCACTTGAGCACCAAGTCAGCAAGGCAGAAACTACTTTTGCTTTGTCTGTTGTGGCCAAGGGAATTCCTTTTTCATGGAGAGACACGGCAACTTCGATTTATCACTGCATGTTCCCCGACAGTGACATTGCCAAAAAGTTTAGTTGCGGCAGAATAAAGTTGGCCCGCATTGTATCAGATGGACTGGGTCCCTACTTTAAAGGACAAGTGGTGACTGAGCTGTGCCAGCCAAATGTCTATTTTTCCATTATGATTGATGAGACGCCAAAGCCAGAGCTAAGGGTGCAGCAACTAGATGTGCTGGTACGCTATTTTTCCAGCAGCCAACAGGAAGTTGTTGTTGAACATGTCCAGTCATTTGATCTTGGGCGTGCAACCGCTGAAATAATTGTTGGCTGCATAGAAGAAGCAATAGCAGATCTTCCAAAGCAAGGACTTGTTTGCTTTTTCAGTGATGGCCCTAATGTTATGAAGAGCGTAAGAAACAAGCTTCAGAAGCATGTGGCACCAAGTTTGATTGATATTGGCAACTGCAATCTTCATAAGGTTCACAATGCATTTGGCAGAGGCCTGGATGCATTTGGCTTAGATGTAGAAGAAGTAGTGAGAAATATTTACTACTACTTCAAAGGTGCTGTCCGCACTGAAGCACTCAGAGAATGCCAGGATACTTTGGGAATCTCTTGTCATGTATTTCTGCGCCACGTTTCTAATCGCTGGCTGACGCTACAAGACTCACTTTGCCGAGTTGAGGAACAGTTTGAAGCGCTTTGCACCTATTTTTTTAAGGGCAATTCATCTCGTCAACGACCTGACACCCAAAGCCTACACAACAAGCTTGTGTCGGCATTTTCTGAGAAACAACTTTTGGCCAAAGTGTTGTTCCTTAAGAACTGTGCGCAGCTTTTCAGTGGATTTCAGCTGCTCTTCCAAAAGCAAGAGCCGCTCTTGCACATACTTCACGTTGAACTTATTGTTCTAGTCCAACGAGTCCTCAGTCGGTTTCTTCGTCATGAAGCCTTTCCAGACAAGAGTGCTGAACAACTGAAAAGGCTAGATGTGATGGATGTATCCGTTTGGAAATCAAGGCCGGAAGTTGGTACAGATACTGAAAAATCAATGCTTGAGTGGGACTCTAGTGAGAAGAAGCGGTTTTATCTTGGAGCACGTGCTTTTTACTTGGCCTGTGCCAAGGATCTTCTTCAGAAGCTTCCACTCGACAATAGAGTTCTTCAATCTGCTAGCCTCCTCAATTGGCAGTCAACAAATGTTGAATCGGAAGTGAGAGCACTGAAGTACCTTGTGTCTCAGCTTCCACAGGTAATCAAACATGAAGAAGTTTCCTCAGCCATCGATGAGTGGCATATGTTAAAGTGTGACTCAAACAGTGACCTCCTGGCACTTGGAGGTGAAAGAATTGATGTTCGTTGGGGCAAAATATTTGAACTGAAGTCTCCTGGAGGTCAACCAAAGTATTCATTATTGTCGAGGCTTGTCAAGTGTCTGCTGTGCCTGCCACATGGCAACGCAGACTGCGAACGAGGATTTAGCGAAAATCAGCGCTTTTATGAGAACCGCTACTCATTATGTATTGCAAGCATTAACGGGTTGCGCCAGACAAAGACATACCTCCGCAGGTATGATGGAGATGCCACTAAAGTTCCCTTGTCTACAGAGCTTCTGCAAAGTGTAAGGAGATCTAGAGCCCGATACACAGAGAGAACTGCAAGTGCACAGCAGTCAGAAAGCAGGAAAAGGCTTGGAGACCAAGACACTGGTGCTGATGTCGACGAAAAGCGACTTCGTAAGAACTTGGAAGAAAAGGTCACCTCAAGTAGGGCATTGCTGAAACGAGCAGAAGACATAATTTCTTCTGGTCTGGGTTCTAAGAGCCTGGAACAAGTTGAAGCTGGGCAAACTTTATTAGCTGAAGGCAACTCCGCTTTGAGCCAAACCCTCTCGCAGCTGGAAGAACTAAGCAAGAAGGTGAGCAAGAGGACGTAAATGCTGCAACATGCACATCTTTCTTCTGTAAATAAATGAAAGTTCAAAACTCTCCTTACAGTTCGGTTTCTGGAAATTTTCGTCGTAGCTTTTAGTGTACTTTAATAAACTAATGCTACACCTGCACTACCTTCATTTTCAGTAGTGCATTAAATCTGATGGACTGGTCCATTTCTTGGTGGCTTTTAAAATCGGCTTGCATGTGACACTCTAATTAATAATTGAGAATTAAGACAAATACGGTTTTATAGAACTGTGGTTGCTATCACAGCTTTAGTTTCAGCAATAATGAGAGATGTATTTTTGTAAAGTAAGTTGCTGCTACAATTGCTGCTCCAAAATCGAGTGCAGATACAAAGGTGCTCCAAAAGAGCATTTTCTCTGCTCCAAAAATTGCTCCAAAAGTTGAAGTGGCTGGATTATAATGACCAATATCTGTCTTATCATGAAAGTTTCAGGTACAGCTTGTTGCGTTACGGCATATTTTGACTACAAAAAATGCCCAAAGGCATTCTACGCAGTGCTTGGTTCCATTCTTATGACCAGTATCTGTTGTATCATTAAGAGCCAGGTGCGGTTTCTTGCATTAGAGGATATCCCTAATACGCTTATCATTCGAAAGCCCTCCACACAGGGCACAATTACAGCCTCATGACCTAAATCCGTCACATCATGAAGAGTAGGGTGCGGGTTGCTGCATTGGAGAACATTTCGGCTGCAGACAACATTCAAAAGCCTTCTATACAGGGTTCAGTTCTAATATTATGACTGATATCTGTGACTTCATGAACAGTTAAGTGTGGTTTGTCGCTTTAGAGAATACTTTGACTAAAGACAACGATCAGAAGTCTTCCATACAGGGTTCAATTCTAATATTATGACCAATACCTGTGACTTCATGAGCAGTTGGGTGCGTTTTTGTCGCTTTAGAGAATACTTTGACTAAAGACAACGTCCAGAAGTCTTCCATACGGGGTTCAGTTGCAATATTATGACCGATATCTGTCGCATCATGAAGTGTCAGGCCGAGTTAGTTGCATTAGAGCATATTTCGACTATGGAAAATGCCCAAAGGCATTCTACGCAGTATTTGGTTCCTATCTTATGACCAATATCTGTTGTATCGATAAGAACCAGGTGTGCTTTGTGGCATTAGAGGATATTTCTAAGACACACATTAGCCGAAAGCCTGCTACTCTGGCCTCAATTGTAGTCTTATGACCAATACCTGTTGTATCAATAAGAACCAGGTGTGCTTTGTTGCATTAGAAGATATTTTTAACACACACACCAGCCAAAAGCCTGCTACTCTGGCCTCAATTGTAGTCTTATGACTTTAATCTGTCAGATCATGAAGTTTCAGGCGTGATTATTAAGTTGAGTTCTATAAAGTATGAAGTGTAAATGTACCGAAGGTACCAGCATATTCACGATATTGTTAATAAATTTGGTAGTGCAGGTATAGAAACCCGGTGGTTTGTAAACCTGATTAGGAGGGCAGCCGCCGCCTCATTCACCGAAGAGAGGAGGGGGGGGGGGGCTCAATATCAACTCTATATATTAACATAATAGGGAGGGGGCGCTAAAACAGCCCCTACACGAGCATAATAGGAAGGGGGCACTGCGACGAACTTTTGCCCCCCTTCCCCTCAAGGAGAACCTTGATAAACATACACTATCCCCCCCCCCCCCCCCTTAAGGAGCCTATGATAGACGTAGAGTATCCTAGACGCGAATGTTCATTCACGAAAGCGACGCACGCACGGATGTTGATTTCTAGTGCATACCGCTGTATTTACTTTGGGCACTGGAATGTCAATTACTTCTAAAATAGTCTAAACTGTGGTGGGTGAAGCAGTATCAATTTTTTAACATGTTCTCATATCCTCTAAAACATACAAACCCGCTCCAGTTGAGAACGTGCCGTTCTGTGCTGAACTTGAACAGTTCTAAGCCAAATGATCAAGCAACATTGTGCATCGGCCTTAGACGCATGGGTGTCAATGCGGTTGACGCATGCCAGTGGTTGGGCGCCCTTTTCCTCCACAGGCCCGACTAGACGCTTTTGACGCGTAGGCGCGTACATACGCGTGCCGGCGGTTGGCACTTAGGTCACTGCATATCAGTGATAATCTGCGGCGATTCTTGAGTAGCGCAGCGTCATTTTCATCCTGAGCGGTGGCGCAGTGCTCAACTTTGTCAAGTGAAGGGTGAAAGTCAAGTCGAGGAGCGTTTGTGAATACGGGGGTGAGACCCCCCAAAATGCTGGACTTAAGCTTAACGTAAGCTTTTCGCTTGTCTGCAGTCAGCCTTCACAGCAGCCCACATGCCCTTTCGCTCAACTGTGGTGAAACTAGCCTGGGCTACCATTCGCTCGGAAGTTCATACGATTTGAGCGTTGCCTCAACATCCTCGAACCACATTGGCGCCACTGCCTCTTAGTTTGGCATTGGTGCAGGTACACCCTTTAACAAGCTTGCAAATTTGATTCGCCTGTCTTCTTGTAACCTTCTGCCAAGCGATACTCTGTCAGTGCCCTCGTAGTACTCTGCCGCATTACGTGCTCGTAGCTGCTGGCTTTCTAGCATGAAGCACTGCCTCTCCACTTCTGCCTCACCAATTTTCGATTGCTGCTGAAGCAGCGCTAGCTGCTGTTTTGACACCATACCTGATGCACTACCATGACCCCCTGTGCCGCTGTCAGCAACTCCCGAAGCTTGCAAGTTTCCTGCCCCGTCCCCGTTCATTTCCGAGTTGTCCCTTTCTCTGTCTCGCAACTTGTAATGCTTTGTCATAGCCTCCGCCCAACAGAAAATCAAGAGGTACCCAGTAGCCTTGCGGTGCGCTGCAGTAGCCTTGCCTGCTCGGAAACCAGTGGACTAGACTTGCTTTGTTGATCCCGCAGCACGGTAGTCAGTTGAAGTTAGTTGTCGTCAGTCTCAGCCGATGTCGCTCCCCGCTGTCCACCTCAGTTCAACCATGCAGATCCTGCTCGACTGCTCCAGTTAAGTTCTGTTTTTGGTCTTCCGCTCGCCTCCCTCGTTGTGCGACATTTGCAGCTGCCGCCAAGGAAGTCGAAAACAAGATTTTTTATCTGCTGGCACCTTAAGAAATGGACCTCTCGGACAGCATTTCGATAGGGACGTTTATTGGTTTCTCTTCTTTCCTTCCTGCCGCTGCACCCCTGCCTTTATCTCCTAACTCCCCATTAAACTACTCTTATACAATCCAATCGGAACACAGGAATGTCTCTCTCCTGCACTCCCGGTTGGCTGCCGTTAAAAGTGCCAGGCAAGTAGTCCTTTCTCCTCGGATATTTCTCGAAGAACCACCACCTCTTGCCGCTGCTCAACTTTCTTCACTGCAGTTCCCGGGACACTTGGCGTTCGGCGTCGACGGGCCGTGGGAGTGCACCTCCCGGGTACATACCTGCAACACTGGGCTGACAGGTCACAAGTATAATTGGCCTGTGTATCAATGTCGCCGCTGCCGCTGGTTTCGGTTGCTACAGCAGAGAGCAAGTGCACCTTCCACTCATGCAGGCAGATTCGACTCTTGTCTCTAGTAAGGCGCTACCACTAAGCCCCTTCGGAGACGTGAGTCTTCGCATCCTTTATGACCGACAGACAGCCATCGTTCCGCCTATTCAGTGGTACCGCTTTCGTCATGGCGTGGGCTCACCGTCAGCGGGGCGGGTAACAATATGAAGGTATTCAGCGAACGCACCAAGTTCGAACCCAACATTAGCATAACAAGCTTAAATTTTAAACATAAAAAATGATGAATTGATCGGAGGCTAATATGTTAATTCAACCTTGTTTTGATACTTGTGGCGATTCCCCTACATTTTTCCCTAGGTAAGCGTTTCTGCGGCACAGACCCCTTCACTGCAGTGAAACCACCTCTACGGAAATTGGATGCGGACAAAAATACATCTATTTGTTCGTTTCGAACACTTCAAAATTTTGAATAACTTCGATTCAATCGATTTGAATTGAAATACTGTTAAAGTAATATGCAAGAGCTACAACTGTGGCTCCTAATTGGACATCATCGTAACTCGAGGCTGCAGGGTAGTGATGTGAGCCAAGTAGAGGGATCATCATTGAGTCACTTTTGAGGGTGTCTGTGCCATGCGGTGTGGTTTATAGTGCTCAAGAGTGCACACACACTTTGAAATACCTTCCGTGCCAAATTTGGTGTTGATATTTTGCAGGTGATATACACATATTCTGGGGAATTAATCCCACAGGTCATATTGCCTGTGAAATTCTGTGTCAGCAGCTGTTTAGCTGTTTAACGGATTTTTCTGTGCCAATGTAATCGTAAGTGCCATGATTAAACAGTTGCAAAGTGCCCCAGTATTGCAGTTGGCCAACCAAAATTCTATACTTGTCTAACTCAGCTGGAACTTTCAAAGGTTGCTCTGGCTGATGAATTGTAAAGCAAGGTGTGTTCCTGCCTACACAGGTGATTCGATTCAGGAAAGGATTGTTCCCTTCACTTCACTCAATTATCGGCAAGACCGTGTCGGGCAGCCACAAGCAACGGTTGATGCAGCGCCCCTGCCCTTTGCTGACTACTACCATGGCGACAGCACAAAACCTGAGTCGTGCCATCCAGCCCCCTGCAGGTGTCCTCGGCATGGTCGAACTGAACAGGGCTGCATTTGACACCACGGTATCTGTGCCAAGCTTCGAAGTGGATGCCAAGGATATAGCAGACGTCATGACACACATGCGTAAATACCTGCTGAAGTTGCCGAAATTCAAGGCTGTGCAGGAGAATGGTACCAGGAAGCGATTTCATCTTGACCCAGCCAAGGTTCGTGCCAAATGACACACGTGGCATGCCTATGTACATCGTGCGAGTGAAAGCTTAGATTGTCAGATGTTATGTTTGTGCACTTGGTGTAGATGTGCAACCATACAGTCCACAGTAATGCACTGGATGAAATAGGAATACAGAAACACTGCGGTTTGTATACTGCTGATCTCAAATGTATACCTTTGTGGCACTTGATCGCTTTGCAAATGGCATGGCATACCTCCCTGCAGTTAACGATTTCATTACCTACTATGCAAGCCTGTTCAGCCGAAGTGCCACACAGTGCTTTTTCACTGTCATCTGATGGCTATTGGGTTAGTGTTGCCTTGGCACACAGCTGAGTTTAATGTTTCGCATGTCTCCATTCTGAAATATCTTAAGATCCTAATGGTCTCTTTTTTCAGTGTTCTTTATCTTGCTGCTCAGTGGCTTGCCTCATTGCTCTTTCCTGTTTTGTTCAGTACATAACTCACGGATTCAAAAGCAATACGAAATTCTTTATACTAAACGACTGGTATGCACAGTTGCTTGTGACAACCACGTCTTGTCATAACAAATCTGCCCTCTAAAGATAATGTTAGCGTTGGTCTACACCAGAAGGGACAATTGGGCGAGTGGATGTGCTTCCATCTTGAACAAATATTAGCGCGACAAAAACGGGGATGGGAAAGAAAAGACAAACTACATCGCTGACGCGCAACTGAAATTTATTCCAAAAACAAGTGGTCTACGCATTTGAGCCGAAATCACAACTATATGATCCAAACTGAATACGGTAGGAACAAGAGTATGCCTGTTACTTAGTGTCCTATTTCAGACCATACAACATGCTGCTTCCGATTACCAGCTGCTAGGTTAGGTTAGGTTAGGTTAGGTTAGGTTAGGTTAGGTTAGGTTAGACTCATTTAAAAGGGTCACGACGCCCAATCTTCGACCATAATCTGTGTTGTGTGGGTTGATTCTTGTACGTTCAGGGACAAGCTGGCGAAATTTCAGCACATTTGGTCGTGCCGTTAATTTATGATCGAATACTTATATGAATGAGCAAGTGGCCTTAAAGTTGGGCAACACTGGTGCGCTTGCTAGCCGTGGCGTAACGAGCTGCTTGCTGGTCGGGCTGTTGCACGGTCTTCATTTCGGAGGACAATTGTGTTTTGTAGTCAGCTGTGCTTGCAATTGAGCTTTTCCTGCATTGGTTCAACTTGCCAGTGGAACTAAATAACTTGCAGCAGTTGAAACAATGCCACGGCATCACCCACGTAGCGCTGGTATTTGCAGCTAAGAAATCTGTCAGTCTGCCTAAGGTCGAAAAGTGCACTGCAGTGTGCAATGCATATGCGGTTTGCCACTACGGATAAATATTTATGGAAGCTCCTTGCAAGCATCACACTTGCTATTTTTTTACCGGAACTAAATGCAAATAACAGAGTTCAAGCAAACATTTGGCCAAAGTGCATATTGTGAGCTTTATATCTAATAAAAGCAGAAAGCGTGGTGACATCACTACTGATGCACTGCAGTTTATGTATATATATTGCCAAACAAGATGCTGGGTTATTAGATTAAACTATTCACCATGAAACTGCCACAGCTGCCTTCTTGTTACCGAGCTACAGCTGGTGACGAGGATGTTCAAGCGAATCTACATTGTGAAGGGGTGGATCTCGTGAAAAACTGAGGCCGGACACAGCGCGCTCATGGCATGGCCAAGATGTGGGAATTCGACACACTCCTGTGTCGAAGATTCGAGCACTACTGCAAAGTAACCAATTTACAAGAGGATGAGTTTCAGTAGTGGGCCTTCATAACGGCCATTGGAAAACATGAATACAAAACGTTCAAGGATTTGCTTCTACTGGCAATCTGTGCAGATAAGTGTTGTAGACCATATCAAGGTACTGAGTGACCATTATCAGCCTCTTATCCTTGTCAGCCTCTTCTGTCCGTCCCTCTTTTAGTGCGCTTCAACAAAATTTTCAATTATGACCATTATGAGCCTGCAAGCCGAATCATTGCAGAGCGATTCAGATTTAATAGGTGGTATCAAAGCGGAAGGCGAGACAGTAGCGATGTTTGCAGTTGCAGTAAAGCACATGGCTGTTGATTGCATGTACGTCATATTCCTTCACGAGGCACTATACGACCGGTTCGTCACTGGACTGCGAAATCCTGCCATATAGACAGGTCTGCTAGAAAAGAAGTAGTTGTCGTTTAAATCTGCTTGAGACTTTGCCAGTAGCATTGAAAGGGTGGAACAGGAGTCGAAGGGTTTTCGACCTGGCACTGGAATAGAAGCCAACGTCCATGCGATAAGGGAGTAGGGCAGAAAAGTGGCATTTGTGGTCAAGCCAGGCAAGCAATAAGCGGCAACAAAGACGACCTGTCACCGTTGCGGGCTAGAGATTTCTTGTCATTATTGGAAAGCAAGGTGCTACAGCTGCAAACGCACGGGTCACTTGGCCCGAGTATGTTGACAACGTCCACCTGGTGCAAAAAAAAATTCATGCTATTGCTGGCCTGCAAGAAAATGATGCTCTATACTGTACATCACGCCAGCCTTGCGAAGCAGCCGTATGAGGTAAAGTTTATGCTCGGATGGAAGCGCGTGCAGATACAAGTAGACACAGCATTCTCTGATATTGGAATGCCTATGGAAGTAGCTAGTGAATTCTCCACTATTTAGGGTAAAGCTGAAGACTTGCGGAGGAGCACCCCTCGAAGTGAAGGGGCAAGCTGCGATTCCCGTCGAGTACAACGGACAGTGCAAGATTCTATCAGTAATTGCGGTGTCAGGAAACAAGCCAGCGCTACTTGGACGCGATTGGATCTAGAGCCTGGACATCGAATTGAATGGTATTCACCTGGTGCAAGTGGAGCTCACCGCGGACAACCTTGTGAAAAGTTATGCTAGCGTTTTCACTCCTGGGCTGGGACTGATAAAAGGCTCTCAAGCGAAACTTTCCTTCAAAGAAGGTAGCTTGCCGGTGTTCTGCAAGGCATGTCCTGCACCATGTGCCATAAGGGAGCGAGTTAAAAAAGAGCTAGATAGCCTAGTAACTGATAGGGTGCTAGTGGGTGTAACGCAAAGTGACTGAGCCACGTCGTTGGTGGTAGTCAAAAAACCAAAAAACAAAGTGCACCTTTGTGGAGACTATAAAGTGACAGTAAAGCCGCGCATTAAAACTGATCACTACCTGCTGCCAGCGGTTGAAGACATATTCGCAGTCCTAGCAGGAAGCAAAGTGTTTACCGGTTTAGACTTGTCAGTGTACCAGCAAATTGAGCTGCGCCCTGACTTGTGGCCCCTGTTGACTATAAATGCGCCCATGGGCTGATTCGAATATGTTCAAATGCCTTATGGCATTTTCCAGTGCACCAGCAGTATTCCAAGCAATTATGGACGAGTTGCTTAAGGAACTAAGGGACGTAGTTTATTACATTAACAATGTGCTTATCGCAGGTGCCGACAAGAACAAATGTCTGGCACTTGTAGAAGCAGTCCTGCAGCATTTCGAGAAGCACGGTGTAAAATAAAGGCACGAAAAGTGCAAATTTTTTCTGAAATTCATTAGATATCTGGGCCACATCATTGACGATGCAGGCGTGCACCCTTGCCTTGAAAAGGTCGAAGCAATTAAAAAAGCTTCAGCGCCAAATAACTGCACGGAACTAAAAGCATACCTTGGCATATTGACATGTTATTCCCGGTTCATGCCTCACGTCATATGAGCTAAGGCCCTTATACCAACTTGGTGTTTGGAGGAGACTAAAAAGGCATTTCAGAAAAGCAAGAAAATGCTCACTCAGGATTCAGTACTAACCTTCTGTGACCCTAAAAACCACTATGTTTGGTTTGGTTTGGATTGGAGCATTTTTATTCCATGTTGTTTGCGGCCAAGAGAAACCGGTATCGTACGCATTGCGCATGCCAAGCAGTGCCGAGAAGAGCTACATGCATTTCGAGAAGGAGGTGTTGACTGTGGTGTTCGGGGTAAAGCGCTTTCATAAATACACATCTGGGCGCGAGTTCACAATTTATTCCAATCACCTTTCACTAGCTAGCCTGTTTGGCCAGACAAAGGCGATTCCACAAGATGGCTGCTGCGCATATGACACTGGATGCATTTACTGGCAGCTTATCAGCACAAGCTGACTTATAGAAAGGGTGTGCAAGTGGCTAATGCAGATGCGTTACCACGATTGCCGCTTCTGAACAAAGCAGGCAGGAGTGTCTACGTTCTCTTTTTCTCTACTGTTGAAGCATCATGGCCTTCCGCAAGCAAGATTCAAGCGGAAACTGAGGAAGACCGCACGTTGTCAAAACTTTTCGTTTTGAATAGCTGGGCTGAAAGACTATCAGATATTGACATTGCACCATCTTTTGCCAGGCGAAACGAGCTATCTTTACACTTTGGTCGCATAACCTGGGGCACTCGAGTAGTTATTCCTGAATCTTTACAGCCAGCTACAGCTTTTGCACGAGAGGCACCCTGGTACCACTCGCACGAAAATGTTATCAAGAGGCTATGGGTGGTGGCAGAAGTTGAATTAAGTGATCGAAGAAACAGTTATGCTGTTCAACTTGCCAGCTCAGCCCAAACGCTGCACCCGCCATATCACTTATACCACCAGACGATGGCAAGGAGTACACCTAGATTTCGTCTACTACAAACAAGACTGGCTTTTGGTGCTTGGTGATGCCTATTCTAATTGGGTGGATGTCATACTCATTAAATCGACCCCGGGCATTTAAGACTGTAAGAAGTTTCGCACCATTTTTTGCAGCACTTGGGCTTCCCAAACAGATTGTGACAGATAATGGTCCTCAATTTGTGTCTGGCAAATTTGCAGTTTTCCTCAGATCCAATGTGGTGCAACACATCGAGACACTACCGTACGATTCGGCTTTAAATGGGGCAGCAGAGAGGCCTGTCCAGACCGTAAAGAAGAACCTTGTACACCAACTGCTAGACGAGAGGCGCTCGGGGCAAGCCAAGACCATTCAGCACCAACTGAACCAGTTTCTCTTCACATACCACAACACACCATGCTCCATGTCCAATGAGACTCCTGCAGAGAGCATATCGTCTTGGGCATTGTGCACACGTCTCAAAATTTTGCACCCTTAATTAGCCAAGCGTTCAGAGCCCACTCCATCTAGAGATCAAGACCAGGGACAGAAAAAGAACAGGAGGGAATTTGAGGCAGGAGAACGGGTCTGGGTGAGAGGTATCTGACCAGAAGATTGTCACTCGTTAAAAGGAACAATTGTTCGCCGTGGCAGCTTACATAGTTGAAGTGGAAGGCCAGGAGTGATTCATGCATGATGATGACATTGCTAATAATACACAAGTACTTCTTTTACTCTGTCCAGAACAGTGTGCATCACTGGCACACCTCTAGCGCAACCTGGTCTGGTGACTCCTGGAAAAAAAGAGAGGAAACTCCTATCCAGGTCCAGGAACCAACGACGGAAGCTACAGATTCTACCACCGCTGAAGAACAACCTGCTGATCCTCTGCCACGCTGAAGTGCAAGGGTTGGGCAACAGCCTGACAGAAATGTATATTAAAGAAAATGAGCGAGAAGGAATGTTGTATCTAATAAAAGCAGAAAGCGTGATGACGTCTCTACTGACACACCGCTACTTATGTGTATATATTGCCAAGCAAGATGCTGGGTTATCAGATTAAACTGTATCGCCATGAAACGTGTCACAGCTACCTTCTTGTTCCAGAGCTACAACAGTGCCGCACTGACATGCCGTTCTCTTCGGCTAATGCTTACATATGCTGCACGCAACAACTGAAGGAAAGGCAGTGGTCCCAACGTGCAGCATTGTTACGACCACTTATTTATTATGTTCCGCACTGAAAATCGTGCATGTACGTATGCTAGAAAACAAGCTGCACGCTTTGCCAGTTCTACTGTGTAAAGGAACACTTGCTCGCGAATGCAGCGTTGACAGACCCCTGTATTCCAAGCTCGCTTGTCAGCCGGGCAGGCTTGAGGTAAACCTACTTATCTTTGCAAAAGGCTATCTGCAACGTCTGCCACAACACCGAGGTCGTTGACATCTTGGTTTGCAGTGTCCTGGACACTTTCTTCGTCGCATGGGGCTGAAGTCAATGCACAGCGGCAATGGGGCCGAAGTCAAAATGCACAGCGTACACGTCATCGCCTCCTCTGCGGCTCGATGAATCACTGCACCAATTGTCAGTTGATGATGGGGCTGACAACATGGAGATGGTACCTGTAACAAGCCGCAATACTTGCAGCACACTGACAGGTGCGGACCACGCTACAAGCAGCACTCACAACAGAGTGAACAAATTGACCGCGTGTGGAAGGGGCTGTTTGGTAGGAGACGACGGCACTGCTCCTTATGGCTTGTGACATCACGCACGCCATGGGACAATGTGGTCGCCGGCATCGGGCGGAGTTTACAGCCGGTGACTTATAAGGATTATTTTGAACTGAGATGATCTTTACTGTCAGTAGAGTTTCCACACCCCACCGAAGGCCCCTGTGAACCCTGGCAGCAGCCAGGCCACCACACAAACTAAAGAGGTCCCTTCGACCTCCTACCCGGTAGGGTCGAAGGCTCCGTCTGTCGGGATGAAGCCTACAATGAAAACAGTACTGTCTGGCGCCTCTCCTGAGGCAATGGACACATCCAGTGCACCGGCGCAGACTACGCCAAGAGAGCGGCGAGGTCCTCTCGACTGCTCTAAAAAAGACAAAACAGTAATTACAGGGCCTCCTAAAAGATCTGTAAAATAAGTCACTTTTCTCTTTGAGACACCAGCCACACTCATTTCGTACACACAGCTCTTCTTTACTCCAAATATGGAGACACAAATTATACAATTGAACGTCAGAGGACTACTTCGAAACCTCGACGATGTCCAAGAACTTCTACACGACATTCACCAAAAGTGCTGTGTGTACAGGAAGCACACCTAAAATCCAAGAATACAAATTTTTTGTGTCAATGTGTTGTCTTCTGAAAGGACAGAGATGATGCTGTAGCGTCATCTGGTGGTGTAGCCTTTATTGTTTATCGAGGAGTAGCATGTACTCATGTACCGCTACTAACATCCCTAGTAGCAGTGGCAGTTCGAGCAGTTCTATTGAATAAGCTCGTCACCATCTGCTCTCTATACATACCGCCGCAACACCGCCTGGAAAAACATGAATTCCAGTCTTTAATAGATGAGTTACCAAAACCTTATCTGGTTCTTGGGGACCTGAATGCGCACAGCTGTTTATGGCGTGACTGTCGGTGTGATGCACGAGGTCGTCTCATAGAACAGTTCCTCTTTCCATCAGGTGCTTGTCTGTTGAATAGAAAAGAGGCAACATATTATAACCTTGCAAACAAAACTTACCCCTCCATAGACCTCAGTATTGCATCTCCTTCACTTGTACCATTACTCCAACAGAAAATTAGAAATAATCTCTGCAGAAGTGACCATTTTCCTGTTGTTTTGAGTTCACAAACATCTTACGAATGTCCTTCATGAATTTCCAAATGGCTGACATACAAAGCCGACTGGGAACAGTTTCATAACATTACTCATTTAAGTTGGACTGACATATGTGGGTTAAGCATGGATGAAGCTGTGCAGTGCTTCACAGCTTTCCTTATTGACGCAGCAGCCAAGTGCATCCCGCAAACATCTGGACTGCCCGGCAAGCAACGCGTCCCACGGTAGAACACTGAGTGTTGTAATGTGCGAAAAGAGCAGAACAAGGCATGGAGGTTGCTTCGAAACTCACCGACAGCCGAAAATCTTGACAGCTTTAAGAAAATAAAGTCTCAAGGCAGGAGAATGCGTCGGCAGGCCAGAAGAGAAAGCTGGCACAAGTTTTTATTAGGGATCAATTCATATACACAAGAGGCTAAAGTCGGGAACGTGGTTGATATAGTAGCAGGAAGACAAGTACATTCACTCCCACTCGTAAACACACAGGGTGACAGCCTGGAAGATCAGGCGAACTTCCTCGGTGCCCACTACGAGTAGGTGTCTAGCTTGTCACACTGTACTGAAACTTTTCAAAGATATAAAGCAAGAATAAAAATGCTTAACCTTTAACTTAGCTGAGCTACAAACATCTTAAACTCCTGCAGTAATTCTGCCCCAGGCTACAATCGTGTTGTGTATGATAACTATGTTGAAAAACCTGTCGCTCAAAGCGCAAAAAACTTTACTCTCCCTATACAATGCTATCTGGCTTTCTGGCACCATCCGTACTTCCTGGAAAGAGGCTATTGTTATCCCTATTTTGCATCGGGGCAAGGACCCTTCGTCAGTTTCAAGGTATAGGCCCATTGCACTTACTAGCTACCTTTGTAAACTTTTTGAAAAGATGATAAGCTGTCGACTTTTACATTTCCTTGAAACACACAATCTGCTCGACCAATTCCAGTGTGGGTTTCGAGAGAGTAGATCCACCATTGACCATCTGGTGCGTATCGTGGCAGAGATCTGAGACGCTTTCGTCCCCAAAGAATACTTCCTCTCTGTGTTCTTCGATATCGAGAAGGCTTACCACACAACATGGCATTTTGGCATATTAGTGTTGTGAGTGAAGTGCGCGAGTCAAGTGACTTTCAAATTTGGCGCGTAAGATGAACTACTGACAATGTGTGCAAGATGGCGTATTGCGCCAGTGCGGCGAACACTGGCGATTGGAAAAAGAAGAAAATTCAAGGGAATGGGAGAAAAATCCAGAGCCAGGGCATCGAAGAACGAGGAAGAAGAGATTCGGGCTCGTGCTTGGAAGAAGAAGGCTAGGGTGCGGCGTGCGACCTCGTCGGGTGCGAGTACCTCCTGGGCGTCAGGGCATCCACCTAGCTGGCGACTGTTTCCACGGGGTCCTGGTGACCATTCAACCGCAGC
Organism: Rhipicephalus microplus; assembly: GCF_043290135.1. Classification (NCBI taxonomy): domain Eukaryota; kingdom Metazoa; phylum Arthropoda; class Arachnida; order Ixodida; family Ixodidae; genus Rhipicephalus; species Rhipicephalus microplus. The sequence goes on from NW_027464585.1 coordinate 38,258,006, forward strand.
GGCTATTGGCGAATCCTTGGCAAGACCTTGGTCTGATGTTCGAGCGGAAGACAGCGCAGCAGATGACGTCTACCGGGAGCGGGAGCAAGCCGTCGGGCTACGGGCCCGAGCTTATGCACTCTCACCACGGCAACTTCCCCAATGGACTATTGAAGGGCGTGAACCGCTGGTGAGCCGTATCCGTCTTCTTTCGCGTCCGGACTCAAACACGAGGACTTTAACGAAAAGGACTGTTTAGACTCTTAGAGGTTTCCGCTCGCTAACGAAACTGACAGTGCTAATTAGTTAACATTTTTCTGATCTTGGTATTTTCCTTTTTGTGTTTTTTTGTGTGTTTGTGAAAGTACAATTTTTTTTGCAAATCAAACGCTCACTTCCTTTTCTCGTGAGAGAATAACGTTTCACAGCTAGCTCGACTGGCTTTATTTACTGAACCTGTCACAATTAGAGACTTTGCTCACCTAGGTGTGCGCGGTAAAATGCTTTCCATAATCGAGAGTTACTTGTCCAATCGGACATTCTGTGACCATGTGGGCAGTGTTCTCTCCCAAACATTTGTTCAAGAAACGGGAGTACTGCAAGGTGGTGTACTTGGTTGGTTGGTTGCGAAACTTTATTGTGGTCCTGCAAGGCGCGCGTCAGTGCGCAGCGGGCGACTCCTACGTTAGGATCGTTAGGCCAAGCCTATCGGCCTCTCCGCGGGCCTGCTGGGCGGCCCCAAGTTGGTCGGCCAGGAGGGAGCTGCGTATGGCCGTCTCCCACCTGACTGATGTAGTGTTGGGGTAGTGTACTTAGTTGTAACTTTTTATTATCAAAATGAATTCCTTGCACCTGACCATCCCCCACAATATGTTCTATTGTACATATGTCGACGACGTCCAGCTTGGCTTTAAGTCATGCAACCTGACAATGTGTCAGTGGCAGGTTCAGCTAGGTTTAAACAAGGTCTCCAAATGGGCAGAGGAAAACGTATTCCAACTGAACCCACAAAAAAAAAAAAAACATGTGTCTGGTTCTCCCGAAAGAAAGGCATGCACTCAGAACCTGACATTCAACTGAATGGTCAATGTCTGTCTGTGAATGCAGAGCATGAATTCTTAGGCCTAATCTTGGACAACAAGTTCACCTTCATACCACACATCAAGTATTTAAAAACAATATGTGTAAAAGCCATGAATGTTCTAAAAGTGTTGTCACATTCTACACGGGGTATTGACAGGCAATGTCTCATGAATTTGTATAGAAGCCTCATTCGCACCCGCTTAGACTATGGGGCCGTTGTTTATCCGTCTGCGACTCAAAGTGCTTTGAAGATGCTGGACCCCGTGCACCATTTGGGCATTCGCCTTTCTATGGGTGCTTTCCGCACCAGCCCTTAGGAAAACCTATATGTGGAATCGAATGAGTGGTCACTCCACTTACAGAGATGTTACACATCTTTTTTTTACTACCTCAAGGTGAACGCTGACAAAGGACACCCCTCTCATTTCACAATCTATGATCGGTTTTATTCTGCCCTGTTTTACAGCCGTCCTTTGTTGAGGCAGCCCTACTCACTTCGTGTGAGAGGCCTCGCTGTGGAAACAGATGTGCCACTTCTAGAACACTCTTTGATGGCTCCTGCTGCATATCTGCTGCCATGGCAGTGGCAGCTTACAGACAGTGATGTTTTTTTTTTTTTTGTGGAAGTCACAAAGCATGTGCCTGTTGCACACAACTGCACATACTTTCATGAACTCCAACACAAATACATTTGTCCCGAATTCTACACAGATGCCTCAGACGAACACTTTTTTCTTGTACGCTGCGGTCGACCCATCCTTTTTAGATACGGGTACTCTTCATCCTAACACAAGCATCTTTACTGCAGAAGCTCATGCGATATTTGCGGCCGTAAACACATTAAACAAATAAAACTACAAAGCGCAGTAATATACACAGATTTTCTAAGCGTGGTAAAAAGCCCTCAAAACCCTGAAAAAAAAAATTCTGTTCTTGTGTCTTTTTACTCGCTCCTATGCACGGTATACTCACTCAAACAGCATGTCGTAGTGCGCTGGGTGCCAGGACAGAGCGAGATAGAAGGAAGCGAATTGGCGGACGACTTGGCTGCATCTGGCAAGCTAACCAGTGCCAATACAACAATGGCGATCTCTGCACTCGACCTGAAACCTCTCCTTAAACGAAACCTCGGGGCTTTTTGGCAGCACACATGGGATAGGCACACACGAAATAAACTGCATGTTAACAAGCCGCAACTCAGTCAATAGCCGGCAGTATCTAAGTCACGCTGCGCACAAGTTACAATAACACAGTTAAGGATAGGACACACATACACGACACACTCATACCTTTTGTCTGGTGACGATCCACCATTATGTGAGAGATGTGGTGAAGCACAAATTATGCTTTGCATTTTAATTGAATGTAAGGAATTAGACACCCTTAGAAAACAATACTTCCCATTACGCTACCAGCAACAAATACCATTCCATCCTGCAATGTTCATTGCTAGAGAACCACTTTTCGAACTCGAGCCACTTCTGTCATTTTTAAAACAGGTGCAAGATTTTCAAGTGATTTACCCAGGCAATTCCTAGCATGACCTCTGAAGAGAGGTCGCTGCTGCAGTTATTACAAAAAACACAGCACATGCTTCCCGACCCTTGTATACAAGGGCGTTCAAGAGGTGTTTTTGCTAGTGCCGATTATCACCATAGTTTTATTATCACGATCTTTCGCCACCCATTCCCACTAGACACATTTCATGTCACTGTCATTATTTTAATACTGTTTTTTTTTACCCGCCACAGTGTGTGGAATTTTAAGGCCCTTATACAGCCACCTACCATGAACATTGCCCACATTCCTTGTCTCGTGAAATGGCGCTCTTTGGCCATCATATGGCCCTTGCACCATAAAGCACCACACATCATCAGTAGAGTTTTCACATGTGCATAAGCATATTTGACACTCTACGTTCGTTTTTCGCTGAAAACTGTCGATTCGTCCTGGTCCAGGGTTCGAATCTCTGGACCAAGACGAATTTTTCGACAGCTAAGAAGCGTTTCTTTCTGACAAATTCGTATGAATTTCCTTGTGGCTTTGTGCTATAGTAGAGTCGTTGTCTTCTTTCTCTTTTTTAACCCTTTTGCCACCTTGTGAGTTTCCGCAGAACTCATTTGCATTGCTTTGCTTTCTTATGTTACACAAAGCAATTTATTATTTCACAAACATTAACAAGTTTGTGTTGCTTCAGAATTATACATTATGCAGTGAACCCTGTGCAGTTAAGTTATCATGACATCATAGTCGTTATTTTTCTTTTGCCCGATTTTCACCAACTGTGGCCGTGGCGCACACGTTGAATGTTTTGCGTTTGCAAACACTGCCATCCCGTTTCCTGTTCGAAAACACTTCTTAATGTGGACCGTGTGTAAGTGCGTCAAGTTCTGTGGGCCGACCTAGTTGAAAGTTGCGCATGCTAGATGGTGATAGTTGCTCTAGAGATGCGCATGGGCCGCAGTTTCGCGACCCAGCCGGGCCCGATGATGCATAGAGGACAGTCAGCCTAGGCGCAGCCCGGCATATCATACCCGAGGCCCAGCCCAGCCCGACCTCGCCCGACTCGATCAACGATACAATAAAGCACATGGCAACAGAAAAATGAAAATTCATTTATTAAGAAAAAAAAGCGTGCCGTCCATTCCCGTCTCTTTTTTTTTTGTATTCGATATGTATACTATAAAGAAGAAAACATTTATGAAACCTTTGCAGTTTTTTTACTTCTAGTACATATCTGTGCTGTTCTCTCAGTGTTAAAAGCCGTTAATTTCAGTTAATTAATCAACGTACACCCCAACTATGAAACCTATGACAAAACAAATATTTTTCTTTCACAAAAAGTATCATTCTCTCCAAAGAAAGCACACATACAAACAACGAGAATTCCAGCACATCGTCTGTATCTTTGGCTTGATTCGGGCTTTTCATCAGTCCCAAGCCTGGCCCTATAATTCAACAAGGAAGCCTGAGCCAGGCCCGGGTCCGAGGTGAAAAGACCGCGGGCGGGATGTGCTCGGGCTTTCGGGCTACCCATAGCCCGTGCACATCTCTAAGTTGCACTGAACGGCTTGTCATATTTAGAACTCTCTCAAACCAGAACTGAGACTGGTTGGTAACGAGAAGCCTGTAATTAATTATCTGTTGCACTCTGCAGCAAACAATGTGCCGTGTTACGACTAACAGGCCTCTAGCAATACAGTGCAGCAAAAAAAATGTGAGGCTAAAATTATTGAGTCAGTACCCCTTTAATCATGCTCTCGTACAGATTCTATTACCAAGATACTCGGTTCTGAACTTGCCCACGCTTGCTGAATGCAGGCACATAGCAAGGTTAAGGTTTTTTACCTTCTCAAGAAAAACAAATTTAAGGCTGCTTGATAGCATGACAAGAATAGTGTGAAGAAGCTATGGAACTTTCAAAGTGCCTCAGATGATAGTTAACAGTTACTTATTTGCTTTCTTCCCTAGAACCAATAAAAAAATCGATTGATTTGCTGCCGCTAACACGAGAAAGCATCAGCGCAGGTCAATTTGAGAATAACCTAGCATACCATTGAAGATGCATGCTAACTAAATAGAAAAAAATGCATGTATGCATGCTTTCTATTATATGGTTGAGGGTCATTTGTTTATGGATGTTTTCTATTATGTCGATCATTTGTTAGCATTGTTTGTTTTGTAATTTATGTGCAGGAGTATGTATAAATTTTTCACTTATGTACTGCTGTGTGTTTTTGTACTAATATGCTTAGTTATGTTTTGTGACATTGCTTCTTATCTTTGCATTTATCTTGTATAATTTGATTGTTGTATGGACGAACTATTCCGCTGATGTATGATTATGTTTTTTTTTTGTTTCATACATTAGCTTATGTAGTCTTTTCATTCTTTTTTTTTTTATGTAACGTTGGACTTTAAGAAGTGGTGCTTTTGACCGTCCCTGTAACGGCTGATAGGTCATCTGAGTGAATAGAAAAAATATTCTAAGAAATATATTTGTGACGAGAACCTTTCTTAAAGAACAAGTGCCAGCATCGGGTACAAGTGGGCCCAGGGTCCTACACTAATGATATAATCAGTCTGGTCAAGATAAGATATCGCATGTATTTGATAGTTGGAAAATAGTCCTGTGAACGTTAGATATTGTGAGCACATGAAAGTTGATGGTGGGCACATAAATGAGATAAAAGGGTGGTTGGTGTCCTCACTGCACAACAGAAGCTCACTAAAAACAAGTATTTTTTTGGTGAAGGAAACGAAGAGTCTTCTTTTGTTTCTGATTGAAGTCAGTGGTGCTTTATTATGAGCTTGGAATGACGATTCAACACAATGGAGCTGTTTGAGATGAGAGTTCAGCTGTATGAACAGCCTCTTCTGTTTCCTCTAATCAATACATTAGCCCAAGCTATGTGCGAGCCATAGGCATGCTGCTTCAAATATACTTTAGCAGTGTGCTAGTTGATCCATAGCAGAACAAAAAAAAATCTAGAGCTGTGCAAATAGCGAGTTTTTGTGTGCAAAGTGAATTCGAATGTTTAGGTGTGAGTCCGAATCAAATATTTCTTGAATCTGTTTTGAATAGTTCGAAGCAAAATAGCAGGAAAGGAAGTTGGAAAGGATTCCTAAGCATATTCTTACGAGACATAACAACATGAAAGTGTTTTCTTTTCTCTAGATCAGGGGTTCTCAAGCTTGTTGGTACCAGGAAACCCTTACAAGCTACATTAAGTGCCAAGAAACCCTGCACCCCCTGCCAAGCTTTTTTAATTTTTAAATAAAAGGACTGAGATATGGTTATCGGCTGTGAATAGTGGAGGTTCCCTAGGTCGATCACACACCTCGCCATCTAAGTTAGTTGAGTGGGCGAGTGCAGAAAACTTATCAGTGGCTTCCTGCGTAACTCACTTTAAGAACCTTTGTGCTAAGTTAATGGGGGTTGTGTTTCACAGTTGTCTTACCAAGAAGGAAGCACTGCCGAGACTGAATAGCACTAGCACGTGATTTGGTGCAACCAAGGTGTTGCCGACATTACTTCCCATGTGAAAGGCGGAGATGCTCTTCTTTTTCAACTTTTGAGGAAGCCCAGCTGATGTGGCAGACAAGGTAGTGCTCTCATGAAGTCAGGAGTTCCAAATCTGCCTCATCGTTCTCAACATCATTTGAAATTCTGGATGCTAAAAATTTTCAGCGTCCAATTTTCACACTTTATGCATAAATTTAAGGCCCAAAACAGCATTAAATGAGCCCCCACTTCTGCCACATCAATAATTTTCATGTCGGAACCAGCGTTTTTCTTGAGTCAATGCATTTGAGACTTCGATGAGAGCTTGAAAGGCAACTTTGCTGCAATGTACCTCCACCGCATAATTATCTGATGAATTCAACCGAACGTGGCCATGCCGATCCCTTGCGATAACTTAGCGAAGCAATGAAGACCTGAAATGCAGTGCGCATATAGTTGCGTGGACCATAGGGTCAATGTGTTGTACATTACACACCAGATCTCTATAGGTCATTGGAGCCAAAGTTTTATTGGGCTGAAGCCAGCCGTGTGTGGGAATGCCACTTAGGAACACTGACCTCAGAGGAATAGATCAGGTGAGCTAGAAAATCACCATGTCTGCCAAAGGAAGCGCCTTGTCCCTGTCACCCTCTAGTTGGAACTTGCACTTTTGTCGTCGCAGCGAAGAATATTCAGTGCAGCGAGGATTACCAGGCAGGCACTTGTATGAGGCTGTGAAGAAATGAAGAAAAAAAGCATGGAGTAAAAAAGAATTATGACGACCTAAACAAAGCAAGTGAAGACACGAAAAATTATGTTCAGGAAAGTTGCTTGTTGGGCAAGTTGGTACATACTTAGTAAACGACAAAAGCCACAAAATGTTGAAGTCGGAAAAAGCAGAGCTCTAGAAACAAAGAGCAGAGGCGTGGCACTAACAACTGATGCTTATTTTGGAAAAAACTTTCTTCGCTAGTCCGTACAACGCATGTGCAAATAACACGCCAATCTAAGCAAATCACCTCAGTACTAGAAAGAAATATTCTTTTCTGGTGAGATAAACTGAAGCTGCTCTAACACATTTGTCGGGACCCAGTTTCCAGATTGACAGCTCGAGTGCGCTGGTTGAGGCTCTGAGGCTGGACGAGCTGGTAGCAAACACAGCGTTTTCTGTTGACATTTAAGAGCTGTATTCTGCACCCCATAAAGAACTGTTTTCAGTTCTGGGCGAGGCCATTGAATCGCATGGCGAGACCTCTTTTCAAGGTGCATGCGGCCTTTCAGCTAAGAACTTTATTAAACTTTTAAACTTTTGTCGGCAATTTTGGTCACCTTCGATGGCCAATTGTTTTTACAGAAAAATGGTATATGTATATCCTGTATTGCTCCAGTGCTATGCAGTATTCTTTTTTAGCTAATTTTGACGGACGCTTGTGCCAAAGCCTCGATGATCACCGTATAGTCAGTATTTGCAGATATGTTAATGATTTTATTGTTCGTTTTAGTACTTAGGGGAGTGGTTGTGTTTTAGATGTCATTGGTATCATCATTTCAGTATTTCAAGCATGCTGTTCACATTTTCGTTTCACGCATGAAGTTCCGCAGAAAAATTGCGAAGTCCTTCAGGTATGTTTACCATCGCTTGTTACTAAAGCATTCTGTGTTAAGTAACGCTTGAGGTGGTAGTATAGCCGCCGCCTTTTATAGGCACAAAGTTTCACGCGACAGTGATATGACTAGCGTAATGCGCGCCCCGCCGTGGTGGTCTAGTGGCTAAGGTACTCGGCTGCTGACCCGCAGGCCGCGGGTTCGAATCCCGGCTGCGGCGGCTGCATTTCCGATGGAGGCGGAAATGTTGTAGGCCCGTGTGCTCAGATTTGGGTGCACGTTAAAGAACCCCAGGTGGTCAAAATTTCCGGAGTCCTCCACTACGGCGTCTCTCATAATCATATGGTGGTTTTGGGACGTTAAACCCCACATATCAATCAATCAACTAGCGTAATGCGCGCACCACTTGTCCTGCTGTTTTCGTCTTTTACTGGGAGGGGTGTTTATACATTAGGATTTCTCCATTTCTGAATAGCACACAGAAAATTATAATGTTGACCACACAGATATCTGTTGTTCCCACTGTGGCTTCCATTTGTAGTGAGCGGGTGGTGGGATTTTCCAGATTTCTCAGGCGTGAATCCGTTCATGTTGCCCAACCAGCGTTACCACGTATCCCGGACATCGACTAAGAACAGTATTTCTCTTTTAAAAAAAGTTCTGTATGTAAGCAAGCAGTCATATTCGTTTGGTTCATAAAAGTCAGAAGAGCTCAAAGGGCCTCGTCTAATCGTTTATGGTCGGTCACAAACATGCTGAGTAACGAACGCGGGACAGTGCAAAATAAAATGCTCAAGCACTTCTCAAGAGCCACAAGATGCACATGACGGACTGTTCGCACGTTTTCGACAGTTCAAGTACATTTTTGTCTTTAAAATGGTAAAATGTTGCGAATCTCGAAAAGCAGCTTTGCCAGAAAATGAGAATTGGATTAGGTAAAGCATATTAAAGATCAGAAGAGGTCACTTTCAATTGAACATTCACTGAAGTGTCTTTGAGAAGTTCGAATAGTAAAAATTGCCATGCGAATCGAGTCAAGTAGAAAACATTATTTGGAAAATATTTGAAACTTTGTTTATTTGCACACCTCTACAAAAAACATCACTTAAGACTGGACAAGATGAAGACCAAGACACGGCGCTGAATGCAGACATCAGCACTATCTCATCTGATACCATCTGAAGCACTGCTCTATTCACCTGCTTCGTATATGAATAGATTCAGTGGTTTACTGCATTGTCTACTGCGGTCATGCTCATATTTTACAATATACTGAACAGCAGCCTGACTGTTAAGGCCCAACCCGGTTGTATATTACCCCACTTTGTTCACTGAAAGAATGTGACACGTTTGTTGCAGGTTTCTACGTTCAATGAGATCGACTTGGCTTCTCAGGCTGCACTCTCACAAGCAGGGGTCTCTGTGCTTGGGGAGCGGCAGGTGTCACTCACTTACGATAACTGGACGAGTGAAGACATACTGCGTGCCGTAATTGGCCAACCAGATGCTTCGGGTTACAGTTTGATTGGCCATGTGCTGCACCTCAACCTTCGTGAGCACTTGCAGCCCTACAAGAAGCTAATTGGACAGGTGAGTGGTTTTATCTGACATGTCTTGCCCTGTTTTAGTGCCCAGGTAAATTTAAATGTGTGACATGGTAACCTCCCATTACCTGAAGGGTCACTGCTACTTGAAGTGGGCTTTGCTGATACCAGCTCAAGTCATGCAAGAGTGATGCATCCACAAAGCTGCCCAGTAAGCAACTAACCGCGTGGCTTTTATTCTCAACCCAATATGCCTTCATAATGATGACCATCAGCCTGACTACGTCCACTGTAGGGCAAAGCCCTCTTCCATGTTCGGTTGTTCTCCATAGTTGGTTGAAAATAAACAGTTGGCACAGGACAGGCCAACTGTATATTGCCAACCAAATATGTGTGGAGGGAAGCATTGGCTACATACCCTCCTTTGCAAACCTTGACGCGCATATATCGAAGCTGGATCCCTGGGACAATGATAGGCATGCTCATAGTGGTGGGGGGGGGGGGGGAGGAGTAGCTGCCCCCCAGTCAGCTGAGTAGGTGGGGGGGGGGGGGGGGGGGCGCTGTGACGCACCTTCGTCTCCCCTTGAAGGGGAACCCTGTGCATGCCTATGGTGACAGTGATCAAGCTGAGGAAGTTGTAGTGGAAGTAACTACAGTGGCCCACTTATGACGATCCCTGATATAACGTCCTATCAGTTATAACATTCATATCTCAGTACACTTACGATTTTCCTATGCGACACAATGAAACTGCCCACATATAGTGAACATTTTTTAATGCCTCCTACTTTTACTACAAGCACTTCCAACATAGTTGGGGCAAAAATATGGTGTAGTTAAAAGCATGTCAGAGGTGCACGCTCGCACATGCCTTGCTGCAGCGAAGACATCCCTGACTATGGCGAGGGCCGCATGCAGATTTCGAATGCCGCGAGCGAGGCGCTTCTTCACTTGCAGCGAACAAAAAAGAATAAAGAAAAAAGAACTTTGCTGACATTGTTCTCTGCATCTATGAGCACCGATGATTAACCAAACAATGCTATCGAATGCAAACAGCCATAAATGCCAAAAGCGATAACCTTTTGTTGCAACTCGCCAGCACCATTACGTGCCGCAAAGAATCTTCCTCTTCTCGGTAACGGCAGATACAGGTCGATCAAGGATAATGACTTCCAAGCGCTTGTGGCAGCGCCTCAACAGATAAGCGTCAGAAAAAGCGAAGATGAGGTGGCCAGTAGCAATGAACGTGCAGTTTTGACTCATTGCCACCAACCTGATCACAGTCATCTGCAGATATCCACTCGGCTACTTGTGCCTAAACGGCGTTGAGTGACGCAGCTACACGCACGTCATGCTGCCATTTGCAAATTCGCTGCCTCTGCGTTGGGGAAGCCACTTGCTAAATGCATGTTTTTGTCGTGTTGAACAGACAGGCTACTCGCCCCACCCGAGCACAATTCAGAGTGAAGCATGCACAAAGAATGCACGCACGTTTGCATGCATTACACTGCAAACGGCCTGTGCGAATAAGCGTGAAGTAAGCGAAGTGCTGCATGCAACTATGATTGATTACATGTGGTGGTACCGTGAATCAGTGGAACGGCACTAGTTCATTGTGAACGTGGTTGAACTCTTTCGTTATAGTGAGAAAATGGTTATTTATTATGTCACGGCAATAAAGCTATTGCCTGTTTCAAAAGCACTGCAGCATACATTGCAGCATAATACATCATGCACAGTTAAACGCTCTTTCCAAAAAGTATAAGTTGTACAACAACTAAAATGCTTTGGAATACAGCCAAGTACGGTAATATCAAACCCAGATATAATATCAAACCCAGATATATCGAATTTTTGGGTATATCGAACTTGTAAGTTGAAATTTCTCGTAAGTTTATATCGAACGGTATTTTTACCCACTGTTGCGAAAGACGGCGACGCCAACACGGTCCCGAAGGCGCCACTGCTTCGAACTCCGCAGGGAAGGTCACCAGCCGTTTGGTAGCGTAGGTTTCTCAGCTCGCGACTGCTTCTGCGCCGAGCTGATAGACGAGCGGACGAGACGACAGTGAGTTAAACAAGGTTTATGTACAGCATATATACAGAGGCGTTACAAATTCGGCACTGGGGCCGACAAAGACTCGAAGAGCCGAGCTCTTCTCTCTAACACATGGCTCTACTCTCAAATGGGTCTCTGTCAAAGGGGTGGTGTCTCTCGACGCGCCGCAGGGCTTCTTTTATATGCCCCGGGTCCCACCCAAACGTCCAACCCGAAGCGCCGCTGGCCGCGGGGTCAGAATCCTCCAATGAGGTCGCCGCTGGGCCGCGTCCTTCTTTCTCCTCAAATCTGGAGAGGCTGCGCTGCAGGTGGCTGCACCCAAGGACGAGTGACGTCGCAAGGCATTGCGTCAGACCCGCCAGACAGGAAGGCACCGTTGAGTTGTTGATCGCGTCAGGCGGGCGACGCGGGCTGGCCTTGACACAGATAGCCTTTTTCAGAGGCACGGACGTCCGCTGTGGACTCGCAGGCATAACACCACCCCCGCCGCCAGACAATGCGCCGGAAAGACGAGCTGCTTCCACGGGGCTCGGATGACAGGCGCGCTCGTTCGCCAGGTCCCTCCAGGTTTGCCTCCAGGGCCATGGGGAGAATGTAGCTCCAGACTCCGTTCCGAGAACACATTCCATTCTTGAGGACGGATCCCAGCTTCACTGGCTTGTCGTCACAACTTGTCGACCAGCTTCGCTCGTCTCTTCTGACGATCTTTGGTTTCAGCACTTGTCGATGGTTCTGCAACTTGTCAAGAACGGTTCGACAACAGATAACACACGACACAAGCAAGTGCCCTCGGTCATCCGACAGAACACCAGACAAAGTATAGTACAACATATACCTAGCTATGTGTCTATCGGAATTTCGTTCCCTCTACATCAAGAGGCACATGTGGGACACAAGACTCTTAAAATGACAACTCAAATTTTTCACACGTACAACAACGCAGCGAATTAGAATACCACAAAGTTGGTCCCTTGAGATCACTCTGAACGAGAGCGCTCAGCCTAGGTCGTGATGAGGTCAAAATTTTGCCCCGAATCGCCAGCGAGAAACCGAAAGGTTGAGAAGGTACTAGCTAGAACGCACTGCTCAATGCACCTGCATTAGCGTTTAGCTTTCCCTTTTTTTTTTTTTTTGATAGCGAACGTCAAAGTTGCGCTGTGGAGCAACATGCTCCACCTCAGTAACCGGCCACTTTTAGGCGACGATACCTATGCGGCACCAAGAGCGGCTCACACTTGCGACGTTGCACAGGGGAACAACGATACGGCTTGCTACGGATTGACTCCTCACCGCTTAGCTCGATATCGTGTTCGATCACCCTCGTGTTTCCGGGGCGGTCCGAAAACACGTCTCCAAACTCGGAAACAATCCTTCTCGGGTCCTCCTTCCGGGCTTCACTTAACCTAGGTTCTAGGTTTATTTCTCCAGATTACTTTCGACCCCCCTTCGATTACCTCACTAGTACTCAAAGCTTCCGCTCCCTCTTCCTCTGAAGCACTTAAAAGTAAATTTACGACTGCTTTCAAGTTACTGTGATAAATTTTGTTCCGCCGCCTTCCTAATTTCACTTCATAATTCGTATCGGGAAGCTTCGATATCACTTTGGCGGGCCCTTCCCAATGAATCTCAAGCTTGTTCCTTTTGGACGGCTGCAGCAGCATTACCTGATTATCAACTTCAAAAGCGCGCTTCTTCACCGATTTCTCGTAGTGCTCCTTCGACAGCACTTGTGCCGCGTTTTTGTGGCTTTCCACTAGCGCTTCAATCGAGAGATCCTCACGCTGCTCTCGAATGAGCGTCTCTTGATCAACTCTCGGCAGCTCGCTCCAACTTTCCGCTACAGGCGAGAGCGTTGCAACCCTCTCGCTCTGACTCAATGGCGCCATGTCGTCTCCCCCTACGCATACCTCGCCGGCGGCTTCCGCGACGGGCCGCTCGCGTGACCGCTCACATGACTCATGCGGAAAATTTCCTTTCGGAAGTTCCGTCGACCCGCCGACAAGGTCACTTGAGAGTTCACTGCATTGAACCGGATCAAGCTGCCGCGATAGCTTCCGCGCTTGCGATCGCGTGAGGGCCATGCACGCTAAGTTGGGGAAGAACGATTTGCCCTGCTCTTTGAGAAGCTGCTCTGAGTTGTTGGAGAAAAGATAAGGAAAACGATCATTTAGCGCGGCAGACACAGCCGCTTCGGTGTGAAGCTTACCGAACGGGCCTTCAATGACAACCGTGGCGATTGGTAAGCGAACACTCTGCTCCTCGGCGACTTGCCTGATTCACGCGCATTCTCCTGTAAAGTCATCCGGAGACACCAATGAAGGATGGACAACGTCCATGGTTGCCGCTGAGTCTCTAAGCGCTCGGCACGTTTTCTCATTCACCCTAATTTCTTGGAGATACGGCTCCAACAACCGCATGTTTTTTTCTGATTCTCGGATTGTTGCGAAGGCAAACTTTTCCTGACAGTTTCTCGCGATGTGTCCTTCCTTTTTGCAGTTGTAGCAGATTAGCGGCTTCCGTTTGTTTTCCGATTCAAATGCCTGTGTGGTAGAAACCTCACTCGATTTCTCCGCTTCTGTTTGCCCTTCCCCTACACTGTCCTTCGTAAGACACGGGTCCTTCTTGAAATTACGGTGCGCAGCGGGTCTCCGCTGATCAGGTTTCCTTGAAAAGCTCTCTTTCCTTTCATCCTTTTCCACGTGCACTGCCCTGCTATGCAACTTTCGGCGAGTGTAATACTCCTCAGCTAACTCTGCTGCCTTGTTTAGCTGTACTTCACCAAGTCTGTCCTGCAGCCAAAGCCTGACATTATCCTCGATGCAGCGGTAGAATTGCTCCAATGCAACGCATTCCACCACTCTATCGCGGTCGTCATAAACACCTTCGCCCTTGAGCCATTCAATGAAATCGGCCTTAAGACGAAACGCGAAGTCAACGTGTGACTCATTCCCCTTTTCAGCATACCGGAACCTTTGCCTGAAAGCCTCGGGTGACAACTTATAACGTCTTAAGAGCACTTCCTTAACCTCGTCATAGCTCTCAAACGCTTCCCTCGACAAGCAAGTTATCGCGTCGGACACTTCGCCGGGAAGAAGAGCTAACAGGTTCCGCGCCCAAAGAGACCGCTCCAAAGCGTTTCGCTCACAGACGTGTTCAAACTTGACGAGATACTTCGCCATGTCCTCGCCTACTACGAACGGTGGCAGTTGGTCCCGAATTCTAAAACCGCTGACCTGAATCGTCGGAGAAGCTACGCTAGGCGCCTGCGAACACTGTAGGATTGCCAATTCTATTCGTTTCAACTCGAGGCGCTCCTGTCTCTCGGCCTCCTCGCGACGTTCGCGCCTTTCAGCTTCTTCACGTTCGCGAGCTTCGCGCCTTTCAGCTTCTTCGCGAGCTTCGCGCCTTTCAGCTTCTTCGCGGCGTGCTTTGATATCCACCCAGGCCTCATCGACTTCCTCAGCCGACACTCCCTCATGCTTCATGATCTCAAGGATCGCTTGCTTTCGTTTCGCACGGCTCAAAGTAATGCCGAGTTCTTCACAAATTTCGATGAGTTCCTTCACTTTAAGGTTCTCCATTGTTCACACTAGCCTCTTGCTGTTTGCCCCTGTTAAGAATCTACTTGCGTACCCACTTTAAGCCTACTAGCAAGACGCGCAAGCAATTTTTCACACTCCCGTGTTTACCCCCTCTGCATTAACTTTGGTTTCAAAGCGCTTCGACTTGGCTTGAAACAATCAAAGCTCACTTCAATGCTTCACACAGCCCTTCTCTAAACTACTACAACCTGAGCTACAGTAGTCTGGTGAACTGAGGGGAAAACATCAGGCACTCACCGCATCGATGTCGCTGACGCCGGCCGATCCCGCAGCTGCCAACCACTGTTGCGAAAGACGGCGACGCCAACACGGTTCCGAAGGCGCCACTGTTTCGAACTCTGCAGGGAAGGTCACCAGCCGTTTGGTAGCGTAGGTTTCTCAGCTCGCGACTGCTTCTGCGCCGAGCTGATAGACGAGCGGACGAGACGACGGTGAGTTAAACAAGGTTTATGTACAGCATATATACAGAGGCGTTACAAATTCGGCACTGGGGCCGACAAAGACTCGAAGAGCCGAGCTCTTCTCTCTAACACATAGCTCTACTCTCAAATGGGTCTCTGTCAAAGGGGTGGTGTCTCTCGACGCGCCGCAGGGCTTCTTTTATATGCCCCGGGTCCCACCCAAACGTCCAACCCGAAGCGCCACTGGTCGCGAGGTCAGAATCCTCCAATGAGGTCGCCGCTGGGCCGCGTCCTTCTTTCTCCTCAAATCTGGAGAGGCTGCGCTGCAGGTGGCTGCACCCAAGGACGAGTGACGTCGCAAGGCATTGCGTCAGACCCGCCAGACAGGAAGGCGCCGTTGAGTTGTTGATCGCGTCAGGCGGGCGACGCGGGCTGGCCTTGACACAGATTGCCTTTTTCAGAGGCACGGACGTCCGCTGTGGACTCGCAGGCATAACACCACCTTCGGATATATCGAACGCCACGCGAGCTGGAAGGTGCGCTTCGACACCTGCCCCCTCCCCCCGCACTTTAGCACTCGCAGCGTCTGGCGACCTCCGCGCTATCCGCGCGGCACCACGCCTTCGCCAAAACCCGAAACGCTCTAAAAAAGGTAAGGGCAAGAGGGCTCGGACTGCACAATTTCTAGATTGCGGAGCGTTTTTTTTTTAATGTGATATTCTTTCTTGGGGTACTTTGACACAAAAATTTTGGTCTGTCTGTCTGTGTTTTTCTGCCTCTACATTTGTCTGTCCGCCGTAACGATACCCCAAGCGGCCCCATACGGCCAACCCCATCCTCAGCGCCCACCAATATTTCTCAAATTCCCGCGTTCATACTTGTACGATTGTCAATTAAAAAGCAATTACTGCGCATATCTGAGGCATTATAACATCACACGTCAATATTTTGTATGTGCGTCTTTATACTATAGAAGGCATACATAAGCAATTCTAAGGACCATAGCACTTATCACGCTTTGCTGACAATGCAACATGATGCTCAAAAAGGCAAGTGTTTCCAACGCTTTGCTAAGATGACACGGTGGTGGCACCTGCCCATTCTTTGCATTCTACACCTTATCGGCTCCAAGACACGAGTGAACGTTTTTCTTCGTTTTGGAAGATAACTGCCAGATAGCACTTGTGTCGAACGTGCCTCGATGTGCTCATTCGCCTTCGCTGCACGGATCGAGACGCTCTGACGCAGCGCCTCCAGAATACAATAAACCTTTCTAAAACCAAGTAGGTTATGCCCAGCGAGTACAACGTAGCAACCCTTTTTTGTCAGATAGTGCTCAATGTACATGCCAATGGCTGCTAATGGGTGAGACGTCCCCCGCTACGCCACCGATTACCAAAGAGAGGGAAGACCACTCAACCCCTTTGTCTATCCGGTTCCCTCTTGGCTATGTGTCTCAATCACTTCTCACATACAGGGATTCGTTCCGGGGACGGGAAGTAAGAGACATCACGATCTTTTCTTAATCATGGACGCATTTAATTCAATAGCAAGTGCAAATGGCGTACACACATACTGTCCGTGAACGACATCTATGTTACACGAAATTGCAACACATCAGCAAATACTCGCGACATGCGAAACAGGATACATAAGCGAAATAACGGTGACAATACAAGGGTGCATATAAAAAAAAAAACACGATGACACAAACGATGAAGTTATCAATGAATAAAACCACGCAATGTTATAGGACCCGACTGTGTTCTACCGGGGCACCAAACCAATCGCCACTATCGACGCGGCATATTTTCTTGTCAGTCGAAGTGTGTCATCTTCGACGGCCGCCCCCGCGGCCCACATCAGCGGAGAACCCTCTCCCAAGCAAAGCCGAGCAAGTAACAATGTTCAAACTCAAGCCTCAGGGAGAGAGATGGGCAAGCCGTTCGAAGACACTTTAATTACGGGCGAACAATGGTCCCGATGCTTCCGACAAAGTGCGTCGACTGTAATGGCCAACGTCCGGAGTTTGCAGTGTTGTGCCAAAATGTTTTCGACCGAACCAATTGCCCCGGTTTCTGTAACTTGATGAGCCGGTCTCCAGAACGAGTCTCAACATTACCATGCAGCTCGGTGTCTCCCGCGAAATTCTCCGTAGCCTGTAAAGGTGGTTTTGCAGCAGTGTAGTGGCGCTAAGCCGTGAAAGCACGTCTTCAGGGAAAATTTGCTCAGCCGTGAACCATCGCTTCACATTTAAAGGTGCCCTGCAACACTTTTTGAGCAAGATCAGAAAACGCTGCTGATCCATAGTTGAGGCTTCCAAGAATACGCGAGCCAAATATTATAGAGCAGCACGCGGCCTGCAATTCGCAATAAATTCTCAGTCTGCTAAACATTGCTCTCTTTTCTCGCCAAATGACGGCACAAGCTCAAAAATTCTTGGTTAAAGCCATTGTATCGGCCATTGACTGATTTGAGCACGACGTGCTAAATCATTACTGGGGCCTCCGCGGGAGGCTGCCACTGGTCCACGCGTATGTGCGCAATCACACTGGAAAGCCGCCTACTTGAAGAAAAAAGAAAAAGTGCTCAAGGTCACGAGGTGTGTGTGGCGTGTTTTCTTTCCCCATGCCATCTCTCGCTGCTTAGCCTTCAGCGCTTTTGTCGGGTTTAAAGATGAGAGAATGCGATTGCAGCATGGGACAAATCTTTGCAACTCTGCTCGTACTGGATGGATTCTAAAACTTTTTGTGGCGGTGAATCCATGAGGCAGTAAGCTTCTTTATTGAATCCATTTCATGGCTACTCGAAAAAGTGTTGCAGGGCCTTTAAAATGAACATATTGCCCTCAAACAAATTCATCATTCTTTAAGCTTAAAAGCTTGTTAACAGCGGCTTATATGCTTAAAATTTTAAAATGTTATGTATTTTACAAATTATTACTCGCACCCTACTGAAAGACTAATCCTCCAACTACTCAAACCACCCAAACTACTCAAAGTTGTTTCCACTTCTTTTATACGAAAAGAAAAAAATGCATTTGCATAGAGGCCTTATTTCATTTTTTTTTTTATATTGGCCAGATAAGTTAGGTCATAATATATGTGCCATTATTTTTTATGTTTCTTATATACTATTTGAATTCCATTAGAAATTATTTGACCAGAATCACTATTCGCTTCGAATCTAAAATTCACTATGCACACAAGCCTACCTAAGACGTGCTCTCCACCTGATAAAATTTCCGTCTCAAACTCATACAAAAGATTTCTCTCAGGATGTGCTCATGAGCAACCGTGTCAAACACTTTAGCAAGATCCAACGCCAAGACCCCTTTGACATCACGCATTTGATTATCTATTGATTATTTAGAATGGCCCGCTCAATGGAAGGACATCCTGTGTAGACAGCGCTCGCTGAAACTCGACGAGATTGTGTCTGAAGAGTTCGTGTTGCGCTACGTACTCCGTGACCTGATTAAGAATCGCATGTTCTGCAACCTCGCCCAGACACGACGTTAGTGAAATCGAACACAGGTTGTCTGCATGCGAAGGCTTACCTGTCTTAGGGATGAGGACTACCCTGGCAGTATGCCACTCAAACGGCACCTTCCCAGTAGACCACTCGTCAACAATTTTTTTTGTAAGAATTTCAATCGCCGTATCGTTAAGGTTACATAAGAGCCTATTTGTGATCCCATCCGGACCAGCAGCGTATTTACCATTAAGGTTAAACAGAACATGCCTGATTTCTGACACCATAAAAGGGGCATCAAGCTCCGGCCGGTCCGCACCTCCATAATCGCTCAACACCTGATCCCCAGTCACATTTCCCTTTCTATGAGGCAGGTACTGGGTGGCAAGATCATGGGCCATATCTGCCTCCGTCATTCCCATATGCAATTGCTTCCTAATGATGCGATTGGTTGCCAGGCAAGCTGGCTCCTTTGACGCCTTGTCATTAAGGAGACTCTTGAACAGGCCTCCCTTGCTACTCCTGTGCATTTGGCTGTCCGTCTCATTACACTTCTCCATTCATTGTTGCCGGCCAAGCTTTTTCGCGTAACTCTCAATTTCTTTATTGAGCAAGGATATCCTCGCCCTTAGCCTCCTATTAAGCCTCTGTGTATGCTACCGACTTAGCAGGCCATCTTTAGCTCCCAGTAAGTGGGCCAATTTTGAATCTATTTTGAAAACTTTCAGCTGCATTTCTATCTCTTTCGTAGCCCTTTCTATTGCCCGTTGCAGCCGAGAGAGAAGCCCTGCAACATCATCATCATCCGAAGCATCTTTCCCCAATACTCCTGAAAAGATCCCAGTCCACATATCTGTGGCCATATCCAAATAAGCTTCTTCAGAATGTAGTGATCGTTGCCTAAGTCCTCCTGCAGGTTACCCCACTCCACGTCCGCATCCCTAAGGAATACCAGACCAGGAGTGGTATCTTTTTCAACTGAATCTCCCCGTCTCTTCGGAAAGCTAAGATTCGTGATCAGCGTAAACCCAAACTGCAAGGCCCAATTCACTGAACGCGTACCCTTAACAGTACTGCAGGCATGTTCCCATTCCATATTGATAGCGTTAAATTTCCTGCAACAACCCAAGCCTTACCCCAGCTTTCTGAATTGCAGCCAAAAGCAAAATCCCAAAGCCTCTCTGCCTGTCTGAGGGTGAACTATATATTCAGAACAAATATGCAGGTACGACATTTGCGATGCAGCATAATCTCCACCAACTCGGCTTCAAGCCCAGACTTGTACGGAGGTATATCATGCACGAGGAAAGACCACCCCATTCACAACCAGGATTGCCATCGCCCGTTCCTTGTCTCCACGGCTGGCGACAGCTTGGTATCCGGGAAAGGTCAAATTTTCCCCCATCAACATTTCCTGTAAGAGAACGATCTCTGACTTATTTTCTGCCAATTGGATCAGCTGCACCAGTGCAGCCGTACCCTTGCTGAAACTGGCTCAGTTCCACAGCCAGATCTTAAATGTTCCTGGCGTCCCTGCCATGTTTATGACGCGCACACCATTATATGATTAGTCGCGCTCTTCTCCCTGGTAAGACCGGGATCCCACAACTACGATTCGGCTACCAGCTCATGCCTACCCTTAGCAAGAAGCTTTGGATGCTCCAACACAGTCATCCTACCCTCCAAAGAGGGCAGAACATCCATCATACGATCTAACATTGTCTCCATACGTACCAATCTATCATCTACGCCACTCATCACAGAAGACGGTGTAGCTTCCAACTCTACTGCCGCAATCGCAGCCGTACTTTCCAATTGCTCCTCAGCAGGAGCCAGGGCTCTGCGCTCGAATTTACCCCAAAGGGGACTATCTTCCTTACAATCGCCTTGTGCGCTCTCTTTGAATGACTCAAAAGCGGCCTTGAGTTCCACCAAGTCCCTCCTCAACTGCTCAACTGCGTATTTTCGGCCACGAGAGCTTGCATGCAGTGATTTACAACATGCTCTGACCTGCCTCTCACCGGCGACTGGCCTCTTCGTTCAGGAGGCCCAGGCTTTGGGTGATTCTTGGCTTAATCCGCCCATGTTGTATACTTCTCAGGTTGCCTGCAACTTCTACTGCAGGACAGCGCCGACACCTCACGATGCCAAGACTGCTGCCCAGCCGTACCTGCCCGAGTCCCCGACCAAGAGTGTTCCCTGGACAGGGAGCGGAGCACCCACTGGGCTGAGAGTTAGAGTGAAGGATGCAAGCTCGGGACCACGCTCAGCCCTGCCGGCGTTGTCCCAAGCCGCCTTCAGTTTTTTTTTTTTTTTTTTTTGCGCGTTGTCGACGACGTCGCACCACATACAGCACCTCAAAGCGCTCCTTGCATTCCTTGCAGTTCGTAAGATGTGTGTCTCCGCACAACCCAGACCTTGGCTCACAGACATGATGCTTAAAGCGATACTAAAGTCAAATAGCAATTTACATCAGAGTGAAAGCTCAATGTATGGCATTTAAAATGACTACCGTATTTACTCGATTCTACCGCGCCCTCGATTGTAACGTGCACCCGATTTCCACGACGAAAGAAAACAATGTAAGACATCGATTGCAATGCACACCCATTTTTCTCGCTGGCCCGCACGATCACGCCACTCGAAAAAACGACTCCTTTCGGGAGCGTCTTCCATTTAAATATGAGGTACGGGCGAAGCTTGTGCCCATCTGACGTGTAACAGAGCATTGCCGTCACTGTAGTTTTACCTAGGACCGATGTCAGCATGCGAAGAATCGCATTGCCTCCAAGATATGCGCCGCACGTTCGCCATAAGAAGTCTCACAATTCCTTACAAATGGCAGCACATTATCTAGCGTTTGCTGTTTGCTTGATCAAAGCCTTTGAAAAGGTATCATTTTAACACTTTCATTTTCTGAAGTTTTGTTATCGCCCCAATACACTACACAATTCTCAGCGCAAACCACGCCTGCAGTTTTCAAGAAGCTTCAGGACTGTAGTAGATCATTTTGATAAGATCACGCCAATTGCACGAACTGTACAGATTATTCTGGAATCTACGTCACCGCTAGCGATAACGCTAGAACATTCGATGGCAAGAGTATAAATGCCGACGTGCTTTGCCGCTTGCCACTTGATCGACGGCCGACGCTGCATGCACCGCTATCAGTGCAAGTGTTCTACCGTAACTAACCTGACTTTTTGTTTAGCGGGCACAAGTTCGCCCAAATAAACAGTTTGATCTGACCATTCCGTCTCCTGCCTTCAACCCCGTCACAACCCCGTGACAATATGTGTGTGTTGTGTGTGTGTGTGTGTGTGCGCGCGCGCACATGTGTAGAGAGAGAAAGTGCCATGCATTGTCCCTCCGTTGTTTTTTTTATGTTGGCGATGATCGCTCGAATTGTTGAACATTCATTTGATGCCACATACGACTGCCTTCTTGGTAAGACAATTGGTGGTGATGTGTGGAAGCTAAACACAGCTCTTTCATTCATGACTATGCTTTTAGTGGCCAGGTTTTTATCTGCATATTATTCATAGCTTGGCTTTGCACTGGAGCATGTTACTTAAATGTGCGAAATCATGAAGCGATTTATATGATTGTGAACTTGTATCAGCTACTGTTTCTTCCTTTTGGATATAGCGAAAGATTGCTAGAGAGAATCTATAGCAGGAAAGTTGAAGATTCATTATGGATGGTAATTTTCCAATGATCATCTTTGCGTTGACCTTCCTAACTCATTGAACCTTGCCACTGCTGCATTTTGGTAGCAGCAAGGTGGTCATCCTCTACTGTCAGTCACAAACCAATTACATTTTTGTTGCACCTAAGATCTGTTCTTGCTCACACATGTTCACTGCAGCTGTGCAACTGCAGTTTTACTCGAGAAAACGGTTTCATTCCATGGTTCAGGTGTACTTGGACAAGGTGAAGAATGTTCGGTGTGTGGTGAGCAAGGTGAACATAATCGAGAACACCTTCCGCAACTTCTGCATGGAGCTGCTTGCTGGAGAGCGTGACACCAGGGTCCAGGTCAAACAGAATGGTGCCAGGTAATTTATTGTGTCCCTGCTGCCTTTATTGTGTAGCTGGGGTATGATGGAGTCTGTTTAGCACTGAAGTTCAGTCAATTTGTATGACACGATCAAATAACTTCACAGTGTTGAAAATAGCAACAGGCAAAAAAATTGCCCCATCTTGCACTCAAGGGAGCTATGTGGGGATGCAAAGCAATGCTAGTGTTCGCTTGTGTTTTCATTTGTAAGCTTTCATGTATGTTTCATTTGTGTGTGAAGTTGTGTATATGTTGTGCATTGCTAATGTAACCCCTTTCCAATTTATGTGTAGTAAGATGTGTGTGTCACAAAATTACCACTCAGCGCTGCTAGAAGAGTGCAACGGACTGAACGCGCCCAGCAGTATATACAAGCTGTTGCAGAGAGGTAAACAAGACAGGAGAAACGATGTGGAAGCAGCACTCTGCCACCTCTTCGCGTGAACGCAAGAAGAGGAGGGAGAATATACTACAAAAAGGAAAAAAAAGAGCGGAAATGAAAATCAGTGGAACCCCGTTCATACATTTTTCTGCGGACTGGGTAGGAAAAACGTAACAGCTAAGAAAATGCAAGAGTGAGGAAAGCTCTGAAAATGACTGAGAGCACAGGCGCTTTGACTACAAACAATTTATTTTGGCATGGTGAGCCTAGGACTTAAAAGTGTCACTCACCAGGCCCCATACCAAGTTTTAGTTAGACCGTGGAAGTTGTTGGGTGTCCGATGGAAACATTTTACCACAAAATGTTTTTAATCGGTTCATTGTGAGCTGAGAAAACTTTTCTTGAAGCGCCGCGAAACGAGGATGAGAGGAGGCGGGCTCGAAACCCTCTCTGCTCCTCCGCGAAGCCTTTGCAAGCCAAATCTCTTCCCTACCATTGCTGGCATTCAACTAAAAGGTCACATGCGCATGACGTGCCCAAAAAAGCCCGACCCTCGTGCACGCGAGCAGCGTTTTTTTTTTTTTTTTTTTTCACCAGCGTTGTTTCGAGGTCTACTGCCTGTTTCTGCGGGATGGCTTGGAAACGCTAGCTCAAACGCGGTAGAATAGATGAGTGCGCGAAGGCGTGGAGCGTTCTATGGCTGTCGTCTGCTCAATGTGCTGACCGTGGAGACACGAACGCATGCGAAATGCCAGCACATTAGTCGCGAGTATTGTTGCAATTCACAGGAAAAAAAGTTTTAAAAAAAGAACACTCATATTCTCTTATTGCGTCTCGTTATTTATCTAAAGATTTATTAATCTCTTCAAGCATTAAATACATAAACTATGCATGTCGTGTTAAATCATTTTCGCCATGTTACGTGCCACTGTTGACAACGTGAGAGCACAGTGGTCTATGTAGAGGACGAACGTCACTGCATTGCCATGTACGTAGAGCCATTCATACGCGCACGTCATGCCCTCATTCTCTGGGCGCACGTCCGCAAAAAAAGGGGGTGCAGCGTTCATCTTAAAATTTGACCCATTTCCACGGTGGGTAGCATTGCAAATTTCGGCAGACATGATCGTGAACGCCTCATTTACGCATTGTGCTTATCAGCTCAAAATTGTAAAACCTGGTGAGTGGCCCTTTAAGATATTCGAAGATAGTTGACTGCTGCTTCTTTCGCTTGCTGATAAGCACCACACGTTTCTAAATAATCTGGAAGGCCGCATTGCTTACAGCGTCGCTCTGGTGTGCGACGTACCTGTGAAGGTTGTCTAGGGCCGCGACGACTTCTCCAAAGTTGAGATCGACCGACTCCGCTGGCGACTCATCAGAATCGTGTGGGTCATGCTCGTCATCGATGTCCCCTTTTTCAGTTGCGAGCGAGTTTCCAGCAAACTCTGCGATTGTCTGCCACTCCAATTGTTTTGTAAGCGATGCCGTGCCTTTTGCAGAAACGGTCGATCTAGCCATTTGACTCTGTGAAATCAGCGATGCCCTGTCTATTGGCTATTTTCATCGCCTTCTCGCGTAAAATGTGGCTGTCGAAGCTGATGTCGGCAGCGCAAGCTTTCTTGAACCAGGTGAGAAGAGCCTCGTCGTGCTTCTTGTGCTTAGCGCCACGAGCTTGCTTGCCTTTCGGGCTGATGAGAGCAGCAATGCGTTCAATCTCATCACGCTTCGAGACGATGCTGTTGAGCGTTGATGGTGGCAGTCCAAAGTCTTTGGCACTGTCGACCCTTTTTTGTGCTGGCTGTTTGTCGGTAGCTTTAAGTACGTCCAGCTTTTCCTCAAGGGAAAGCACTTTCCATTTACGTGACATCATTAAGGCTTGACAAAGATCGCGTTGACAAGTTCAACGGTAACAGGTTTAGTGCACACAACAGCAGCTAAAGACGAATCACAACTTGCGGGGTGGGGCGGTGGGACTGTCACGCACTTCCAGCATTTCGTAGTGAAACTTCCGTTGTAAGTAGGCTGTAATAATGCCTAAGCACAATAATGATGGTGATAGCACTTTTCACATATGGCCATCTATGGGTGGCCTCTCCAACCTGCTAAAAGCTTCTTGCAGCCTGTTTCGTAGCCAAGCCAGGCTAAGACTGTAAACGTCAAATCAAAATGGCAGTGCCCGGGCTGGTTCGGCGGACTAGGTTGCGACGCATCACGCTGGAACGTTCTCACAGTTCCTGCACGACGTAACAGCAGTGTGTACAATATGTGGGGTTTTTATGAGAGCTATGCCGGGACCAATGAAAGACAACGTAACAGTTGAGAAAACGCAGCAGTGAAGAACTTAACAGCGGTGTTCCTCTGTAGATGGTGCTCATGAGTGCACAATTGTGCAGATGACTCACGTGAACCCACAAAAACAAAAAAGTCACTGTGGTATGCCACGGAAACTGCTGCAGCAGATTAAAGTTTGCCATCCAGCAGACTTCGTGAAGGTAGGCTGACACATGCATTACGTTTCTTTTTATTAAAAATGCTTCACAATCTCATACCTGCCAAGTCTTCTGGATTTTCTGGGAAACTGCCGGATTTCGGCCACTTCTTTTGTTTCTATAGTTGCCAGTAAAGTCTCTCGAGAAACCAAATTTCTGTGTGTGATCTGGCTGCCTTGACAAATGTTCAACCCAATGCTAGTCCGGCATTTTGTGAACCGATAACTTTATAAGGTAAACCAATGTATGAGGCATTGATTTAGGAGCAACTGATACAAATTCGAAATTCTTCAGCTGAATTCCTCAGCCGAGTAAGTCGAAATTCGTATGTTCTGAACCTTTTGCCACTTTGTGGCATGCGACTGGAACTTTTGCATCAAACCATCATGCAATGGCCGAGAGCAGCGTGCTGGAAGTTTTAAAAAAGCGTGTGCAATTAGCTTACACACTCTCAAAATTGTGGCTGTCGTTTTCTGCAACCACTTGTTGTGGACGAAACAGTGGTCACTCTTGACGCGATCGTGTACAGTGACAATGAAGCTGAGAACTGTGAAAGCGCGGGTGCGTCAAACACTCACCCAGTCAAAACAGCTGCTTGCCACCGGTGCTGCCGTCGAAGCCGCAATAGATGCTATAATATACAGCCACGATTGGCTTAGTTTCGAAGGCACATGCATAGCCAGCACATGTGGATTGAAAACGAAACCACCGTCTGCCACAACTGCTGCACACGAAACCGCAGTCACTGCAATGCAATCATCGATAGCGACTAAGAGCTCTGTGACGTACATGGCTAGCACAGCCGTAAATTAAAAGCAAGAAAGCCGTATCAAAGACACAAAACATTTCGGCGATCCTGTTTATCTTCCCTTATGACTATGGTGAAGCAGACTTTGGCCCTAAGTTTTCAGTTGGCCGCAAGCAAAGCTCCACCTGCACTGCCCCTTATGGGTCATTCTATGCGAAATCAACCATCATTCTCCCAACCATCACAGAGATAGTTGGAAAAATTAGAAACGTGTTGTGCATGTTCATTTCTGTTCTACAAAATTTTTCTATGCATTAATTGGTATCTGTAATTTTATGCCAACGGAGCTTAGGGGGTGACCAGCACCAATTTTTTTAAAAGTACATTTATGGCAGTAAAACAGATTGAGTCGGTATTAGCACCCCCTTGCCTCTTTCTTGTTTTGTATTTTGTGCGCGCCAAAAAAGTTACAATATGGGATTCACAAGATAAAGTGATATTTGTGGCAAGCTAACAGAAATATGGGACTGTGAAAATAATGGCATATTTATGTACATATATGGATTCTTCGAGGGCTTTTCACATGCTTAAGGTGAAATTAAGTTGCCAAATTCGCTATTTTTTCTGTCTAGGAAAGTACATGGCAAGCTCATACCTGTCAAGTCTCCCGGATATCGACCGTTTCTTTCGTTTGTGCGGTTGTCATGAAAATCTCCCTGAAATCGAAATTTCTGTGCGTGATCTGGCCACATTGACAAAAAAGCAGCTCAGTCCACTCCAGGGTTTTCGAACTTATCCCATTTTATTATATAAGAGATGTTCATCTAAACGTACAGTAGAAGCTCAGTGATGTGGAACCGCAGCAGATACAAATTTGTGAAAAATAATTCCACTATGTCTATTGAGCCTAAATTCGAATGTACCAAACACATTTCTTAATCCCGGCAGGTGATATAAACTTTAGTATGGTAACCGTCGAACAAAGGCCGAAAGCAGCGTACTCGAAGCTTTGGAAGTATGCCTGCGACCAGAGCACGCGCTGTCTTTTACAGTGCATGTGATTGTCATTGCCACAACCGCTGTGGACGAAACCACGGTCGCTATTGACATGATCATGTATGGTGACAACGTAACTGACAGGACCCCGAAAGTGTGCGCTCAATCAGTCAAAGCAGCGCTGCTTGTCGTAAACTCTTTGAACAAAACTGTAGCAGATGCGATTGTAGATGGCATAAAACAACTTAGTTATGAAAGTGCGTGCGCAGCTAAGCGCACGGAGATTGTAAAAGGAAATAAACTAACGTTCGCTGCAACCGCCGCGTACAAAACTGTGGTCGCGGCGACGCCATAGCGATCTACCAGCTCCGAGGGCACACAGCGTTGAAATAAAAGCCATAAAACGTAAAAAGAAAAGTCACAGTTTCGCTGCATGGGCGAAGCAATGAATGCGACAGCAACAACTTGGAGTGTCAAGCTGAGAACAGCAAGCAGATCGAAACGTACAGCGTGCTACTCACGCACAAATGACGCACGAAAACAATACACACAGGAGGAGAGCGAACAATGTTTACCACTCGCCACTTAACGATCCACGATACATAATCATGGGTACAGATGAGAATAAACTATACTCGGTGACAACTTTTATTTGCACTAAAAGGAAAGCTACGGAGCCAAATCACGTCCCAAAGTAGCGCATGTATTTTCTATGTGAAATATAAATGTTCCTCCTTTATTTTTTACGTGTAGCTATTTGAGACAGCACGCAGCTCACACCTGTAAGATATTCGTATTTCTTTTAATTTATCTGTTGTGACTGCGTTTCTGAACACGTTAAATAGTCCCGCCTTTTTACATGCACCTCAAACGCTAAGCGGCGTCAGTGTCTACATTAAACGCTGATGGTGGGCCCGGCACTTTCCACAGCGTTAGAAGACATGTACCAAAACGGACTACTTCGCGTAGTGCTACATGTGCAGAAGCTCCAGCTCCGTAGCTTTCCCTTCAGTGCCAAGAACTGTTGTGTATGAAAAGCACACTCATTTTGCAAACGGAGCCTGTGGAGAGACCGAAGTGACCTTTGTGGGCCCGTCAACTAACGCAATTTTTCCAGTGAAAGCCGAAGGCACACGATTTTCCCCATCCAAAGATAAGCGGGCGCGCGCAAGCATCTAATCCCCCCTCCCCCCCCCCTATCCGTGAGGCAAAGTATGTGATAAGTGCGCGTCGGGGCATTGCGACAAGCTGGATGCCGAGCGTGGGTGGATTTTTTTTTCTTTTTTTAGTGTTCATACGTATAGATACGTATACATATACGGTAACTGACGGTGGCGAAGGCAAAGAACCAGTCTACACTGTTCATTTAATTGCTATCGTAATAAAAAGGGGCCAGATGCGTTTTGGCGTTCTGTCAAAAAAATTTAGTAGTGAGCAAAGCTTTGACCCACGCTTTTGTGGCAGCCAGCTGCCCCGTCCTTTCCGTTCACGTGCGTCCCAGGAACACATTCGCGAGTTATTTTGACGGAAATAGAATCTGTTGGTTCTGTTGATCCTTTGACACTCTCACCTTAGTGGGAAACCCTACCCTCGTGTTTTCGGCCACTCCAAACCACTGTAACACCCCAACACTGATATTGGCGCTTGAGATTGATGCCCCCCACCCACCCCCTCTTGTTTTTCGCGATGTTTTTTGTTTGTTTCCTTGTTTGTTGTAGTTTTTTTTTTGCCAAAAAAAATAGCAAATAATTTAGCGCACCCACCCCCTTCCCCGCCTAGCAGAAATCTCCCGGATTCAGAATCTTTGAACTTGCCTGGTATGCAAGCTCGAAAGAGTACAAATATAACATTTGGGTGGCCTGGTTGCCATGCTACAGAATAAATATATTACCAAACAACTAAAAATTATGGACAATATCAGAAATTTGCTGAATACTGAACTTCTCCCCACAAAATTGAATTTCACAGTTTTTTTTCTGGGCTATCTGCTACACCTTCAGCATCATTATTTAAACAGTGACGTTATTCCATTAGCTTGCAAATAATACCATTTTATAGATTGCATTTCACAAATGTACTTTAAAAAACTGTTGGCTCAGCGGACATCAATCTACAGACTCTCATAAATACTAGACAGGAAATTCTTGGAATAAAGAAATAGAAATAAAGGCACAGAAGGTGTTTGAAACTGCCAGAAATAGTTGGAAACCTTTTCAGACATATTCGGGATGGTTGGAAAAACACTGGTTAATTCGGGATGGAATGACCATGGGTTTGAAAACAGGTTTTGTTAGAATTTATTATTATATGAAATTTTGGAAATTACCGACATTTTTGCTTTCTCTTGAAATAAATATAATCAAAATTCTTCTGTAATTGGGAAACCCTACTGTAACGCAAATGTTTACTTACAGATATGTCCAAAACACCTTGCTAGCCTCGTCACTTTTCAAGATGTTTCTTTTTCCTGGTGTACGGAAAAAAAAGATAAGGAAAGGGCGGTAGAGATAAAAGCACGCCTGCCCTCACTTTACCTTACTCATTTTGGAAGTTTCGTTTTTTCAGCTTGGTAGGTATGCATATTAGCTCACTGTTGTTAAACGAGAACTCCGCTGCATTTTTTACCATACTGAGATAATGGTTTTTTTAAATGGTATGGACAGTCCCGCAACAACTAGGGTGGTTCGTTATGCCCAGGCACTCGTCACTAGTTTTAATTAGACAATGAAGAATGGGTCCAAACAGAAACTGAAACAGGGAGCTGCTCTGTCATCCATGGTGGGTATCGTATGATGTCACGAGAATTCGTTGCCTGAAGACGTCACGAGATCTGCTACACCCGGCCACGGCTGGTTATGGTGTAAACATAGCTCATGTGCCTCTTTTGACGCAAGAAAAGCAGGTTAGAGATGTCATCCCAAGCGGAATCAAGTGTCAGCTCCTGTGAGTTCACCAGTGACAAGTTCAGCGGTGATTGCAGCTTCTATCTGAGTGTGGAAGCATCGCTTTTTAATTTCGACCCACTGGCGTGTGAAGCATTTTGCATCCCCCGAATTGATTTCCTCGTAGCTCAATATTGTAACACCCGACATCAAGGATGACTAACAGGCTGTATGCAGTGAACAAAACTAAACTGTGCTTGCATCATTGTTGCCTCGTAAAAAAAAGCGTGCGCTGCATCCATCTGCTGGGAGAGGCGATGTTTTCGAAATAGAGTAGGCACTTGCATCACATGCACAAGGTGGCCTGCATTTAAACGTGAGACTCCAAAATCGGCTACTAATATTAAAGTCTGTTTTCTAAAAATCTCAATGACTTGCAGTAAGGTAATTTTGCACTGACAAGAACACATGTTAAAAGATTTATAAAAATTGGCTTATTTCGAAAAAATGCCGGAGTTCCCGTTTGAATAACGTGGGTCAGATAAGGTGGCAGAGTCGGCAATGCATCTTTATCACCATTGCGAAACCAAACACAGTGACTGCAGATGTCTGGCATTACATTACTATATATGTACATTTAATTCGGCAGATGGCATAGAGTTTCTTAAATGTACACTAGAGGGAACTCTGCCACTAGTGTCTATGAGAGCTGCAAGGCACGGTGCTTGAGTGGGCTTGAGAATTGTGGGTAGTACACAGAGTTTCTTATTCGTCGTACTTTGCGTTCTCTTTAGCTTTGCCGGGCTTGAAGCTGCTTTGTCACGAATTAACAATGACAAACGTTTGGCAGTTGCACTTCACCACCTTCGTGAGCGCAGCTGCTGCTTCACCACTTTTTACTGCTTCACCGCCTTTAGGCTTACCATTTAAAATGGGTTCACAAAATTCGGTTAGTTTTTTCCTTCAAAACAAAACCGAAACACAGCGATGAACGAAGCCGCAAGCGCGATTCACTGCCCGCAAGTTGGAAGACTAGGCAAATATGTGTACTACCCATCATTCCCAAGGTCACTGAACGATAGCAGCGCCAGAGTGCCCTCTAGTGAATTTTAGGAAACTTTATGGCAGATGGTGCTCTTCATTACTGTGACTACTTGATCAGGTTATGGAATATGCTTACTTCAGCAGTTAGCACCAGTACACAATGCCCCTTCCCCATATTTCGTTGTACGACTCGACAGTGAGCCAACGCGAGCACAAAATATCAGAGATATTATACAAGCTATTTACATTATACCATTATAGCCATTACAGCTATTTACATTATACCATTATAGCCATTATACAAGCTATTTACAAAGGTAATTGCTAACAGAGTAAAGAAAACATTAGAATTCAATCAAACAAAGGAACAAGCAGGATTCCGAACAGGCTACTGAACAATCGGCCACATTCATACTATCAATCATAATAGAAAAATGTTCAGAATATAGCCAACCACTATACATAGCCTTCATAGATTACGAAAAGGCGTTTGATTCAGTACAAATATCAGTAGTCATGCAGACACCGCGGAATCAGGGCATCCATGAAGTATATATAAACATCCTGGAAGAAATCTACAGGAGATAACTGCTACCATATTGCTTCATAAAGAAAGCAACAGAATACCAATCAAGAAAAGTGTAAGGCAGGGGGATAAAATCTCCCCATTGCTATTTACCGTGTGCTTACAGGAGGTTTTCAGAGGCCTAAAATGGTAACAGTTAGGGATAAGAGTTAATGAAGAGTACCTTAGTAACTTGCGCTTCGCCGATGACATTGCACCGGCGTGAGGCGGGCAAACAGGCCTCCACTCCACCCCCCCCCCCCCACCCACTTTCCCCCCAAAAAATACTTTTGGGCGTTGGCAGTGCCATACTCTTAGGTAGCATCACATATGTGGATAGAATGGGAACAGTTAGGGATGAGAGTTAATGGAGAGTATCTTAGTAACCTGCGTTTCGCCGATGTCATTGCATTGCTGAGTAACTCAGGGGACGAATTGCAACTCAAAATACGGAGTTAGACAAGGAGAGCAGAAAGGTGGGTCTTAAAAACAAGCTGCAGAAAACGAAAGTAATGTACAACAACCTTGGAAGAGAGCAGCGCTTCGAAATAGGTAACAGCACACTTCAAGTTGTAAAAGATGTCTACTTAGGGCAGGTAATAACCGCAGAGCCAAACCACGAGATTCGAGATTGAAGTAACTAGAAGAATAAGAATGGGATGGAGCGCATTTAGGAAGCACTCTCAAATCATGACTGGTAGATTGCCACTATCCCTCAAGAGGAAGGTATATAATAGCTGCGTCTTGCCGGTACTTAGCTATGGAGCAGAAATCTTGAGACTTACAAAGAGGGTTCAGCTTAAATTGAGGCTGATGCAGCGAGCAATGGAAAGAAAAATGGTAGGTGTAACCTTATGGAACGAAAAGAGAGCAGAGTGGATTAAGGAAAAAACGGGGGTTAAGGGTATCATAGTTAAAATCAAGAAGAGGAAATAGACATGGGCCGGGCATGTAGCGCGTAGACAGAATAACCGCTGGTCATTAAGGGTAACTAACTGGATTGCCAGAGAAGGCAAGTGGGTTAGGGGAAGACAGAAGGTTAGGTGGGCAGATGAGTTTAAGAAGTTCGCGGCTATAAATTGGCAGCAGCAAGCACAGGACCGAGTTAACTGGCAGAACATGGGAGAGGCCCTTGTCCTGCAGTGGACGTAGTCAGGCTGATCATGACATATGTGGGGCCGGGCTGTATATGGAGGGCGCGTTACCGAATAGTTTTTCGTAATATCTGTGTCGTTCGCTCTTCGTTTTTTACGCCTAGCGCGCGTGCATACTTTCACTGCCCGCACATGGTGTGGCCGTCGACAACGTTCAGCTTTGCTTTCTTTTTTTTTATTGTAATAGCAAATATGTATATGGACAGTCTCGGCTGGTTTTTTGCCGCAGCCCCCACCATCATTCATCGTATATATATACATATCTATGTATATGAAAACTCAAGGGAAAAAAGCCACCCGTGCAGGCGTCCAGCTCGTCACGGTGCGCGAACGCGCGCTTATCTCCCATGTGTACTTTGCCCCTCAAATGGGGAAGGGAGGGTTAGACGCGTGTATGCGGGCGCCTGCGCGTGTGCGCGGGTGCGTTCAGTTGCCGGGTACACAAAGATCACTTCGCTCGCTGGACAGGCGCCGTTTAAAAAGAGTGTGCCCACGGGAATGTAGTAAAGGCACTCTATGCTCGATTTTTTAGAAGTGCGCCCGAAGAACACTCTGGTGGATGACCCGATGCTCATCGCCAAAGCCAAAGGTCTGCCGCTGCACTTGGTGAAACGACTTCGCCCACAACAGCGAGTAGCTTCACTGATTGAAGCAGCGCTACAACATCGTTGGGGATCTTCGATGCCTTTAAAGTTCGATATATGTGGGTTCGATATACAGTTGCACCTGGACATAACAAAATTGATAAATTCCCGTAAAAATTTGTTATAAGGAGGATTTCGTTGTATGCAGGTTTGGTACGAAAATTTGGAAAATAAATGCGCAAGTTAAACAAAAGGAGCACTGAAGGCAGAGCTAACCCAGAAGACTTATTTTACAGTAAAATGGTGCATTATTGTTGCGATACCAATTACATGGACACTCGCAACGGGTTTTCGCCGTCCCTGCCATGTTCCGTAACAAGTCCAAATAGATAATATATATGCCCCCGCGCATCGTAACTTTCACGGGCGGGTGAGTGCGAGCGCTGCTGATGCAGAGATCAAATTAGTTGGCCCATCCCTATCACCTGAAGAGTGCGTAACATATCCCGCGTGTTGTTGGAACTGCCGTCGAATCCTCAAAAAGAAAATACACCACCCATCTTGAACGAGCATGAAACAACGTGGGGAGGGGGCGGGGATCGCTTGAGTATCAATAATGAACTTAAATTTTAAGGGCAGTCGTCACGATCGCTGGCACACTTGCTATCTCGGCGAGTATCAGTGCGGTTTCAAAGCGAAGAGACTGTAAGAAGAAAACACTGGAGTAGCCGTATGCTCACACCAGCTGGTTTTTTTTTTTTTTTTTTTTTTTTTTTGTAGGAGTTTCGCGGTATTGGATTCAAAAGAGTTGGGTGCCAGCCTTAGTTCTTATAACATTACAATTTCTTGCTATCGCGGTCATTGCATTGCATTGAATGCGCCGCCGTGTCGCCAGAACTAATCGGCTAATTGTGAGAGCTCCCACCTGCGAGCTCCGAAGATCCATCATCACCGTGGTCTCAGAGAGTTTTCATCAGCGCTTAATCTGACGTCAACTCAATGGTGAGGATACGGTTGTCCGAAATTACGAAAAGTCACAGTTTCCTCGCTAGGGCGCGAAGCAATGAATGCGACAGTCTGGAATGTAGTGCTTAGAACGGCAAGCAGATCGCAACGTGCAGCACGCTGCTAACGCACAAATGACGCATGAAAATAACATACACAGTACAATAGCAAACCAACAACGTTTACCGCTGGACACTTAATGCACCGTTTAAACAAAAACGAGGCACGAAACGTAATGAGTGCGAACGAACAAGTGCCTCAGTTGTTACATTGCTGTGTTTAAAAATCACACTCTTTTCGCAAACGGCGCCTGTCCATCAAGTGAAGTGATCTTCGTGCACCCAGCAACTGAACGCAATCGTTCCGGTCAAAGTCGAAGGCACGCGATTCTTCCCTCCGCCGGATAAGCACCCGCGCACATGCACAAGTACGCGTGGAAGATGCACAAGTACGCACAAGTACGCTGGCACACCGTGACGAGCTGGGCGCCTGCGCGGGTGGCTTTTTAAAGACGATAGTCTTTCTTGGGAACCTTAGACGCAAAAACTTTGGTCTGTCTGTCAGTACATTTGTCCGTTTGTCCACCGTTACTGCAAACCGGTTACTCTAAACAGCATCAACCGACACCCCAAACGGCCGACCCTATCCGCATCGCCCACCAATGTAGCTCAAGAATTGGCGTTCTTACGTGTGCGATTGTCAATTAAAAAGCAATCATTGCGCATATCTGAGGTACGATAATAACATGTCGATGTTTTGTATGTGTGCCTTTATACTAGAGAATGCACACACAAGTAAATCTAAGGAGCATAGCGGTAAACACGCTGCGCTGACAGTGTGACGCAAGGCTCAAAAAGGCAGGCTTCACCAACGCTTTGCTAAAACGACACGGTGGTCGCTTTGCGTTCTACACCTTATCGCCTCCAAGAATGCACGCATCTTTCTCCGCAGGCACGCAGGCCTTCCTTCGTTTTCGGAAATAACTGCCAGATGGCGCTCGTGGCTAACGTGCCTCAATGCGCTCGTTCGCCTCCGTTGCACGCTCGAGGCACTCTAACGCAGCACCTCTGGAGTACCATTCACCGATTTTCTTGCGCAGAACATCAAATAATTGTTTTGTTCACTCTCTCCACACTCAAGACTATCGTCTTTCGATGGCATTTGAAGATTACATGCAGATACGGGGCCAATTTTTTCCCCCTTGAGTTTTCATATATATAGATGCGTATACTTATACGATGAATGACTGTGGCGGCTGCGGCAAAAAACCAGCCGAGACTGTCCATATACATAATTGGCAATAAAAAAAAAAAAGCAAAGCTGAGCGTTGTCGACGGCCACACCATGCGCACGTAGTGAAAATATGCGCGCTAGGCGTCGAAAACGAAAAGCGAACGACGCGAATACCACCAAAAACTATTCTTTAAAGTGCCCTCCAAATTCAGCCCGGCGCCAGTTATGTGGTTCTACCAAAAGCGTGCCACTGCCACGCTTTTGTGTCGTTACTTTTCCAGATTAAAGGGCTTTAGAGCGCACCATCTGTTAGCACCATCTATTGCAGCCAAAAGAAAGCAGCACAGGTGACGAACACAATCTGGATGCGGCACCGGCTGCGGAATCATCACCTAAAATATTCCGATACCGTTGGTAATTACCACCTTTACTCCTGCCCTTTCTGCCACTGTCTTCAAGCTGTGTCATTCTTGGTGCTACGTTCTTGTGCTCTTGCACGTTTGTTGTTAAGGCCTTTATTCTTCATCTTGAGCATTTTTCTGTAATGTGAGACAAGACCGCAAGCTGTTACCCTGCGTCTGTTAGACGACGACCCTGCTTGTCGAAACTATTGTGCAATCTATCTAAGCGATGATCTAGGCCACCAGATGTTTGGGGTCAATGCACTCGAGGAGCGTCTTACTCTTGAACAAGAGTAAATGTATTTACGAAAAAAATCTGTTCTCTGTAATTGCGATGTTTATGTGCTCACTTTGGTGCAGCTGAGTAAAGCAACTGTGTGAAAGGACGCAGGATAAGGGGGAGTTGTCTAGGGCTTGCTAGGTGTAGCACTTAGGTAGTATCTGTGGGTCAGATAAATCTCACAAGTGGTCCACCGCTGGTGATATATGTGGCAAAAGTGTTTTCATGTCCAGTAGTTTTAAAGGTGGTCCATACTTTTTATGTGCTTTGGTTGGGTGCACGAAAACTGCGCTGCAGTGTGGTTTGCTATCTCTGTGCAGGTTCGAGTTTGACTTTGCAAATGTCTACTGGAACCCACGGCTGTCCACCGAGCACTCGCGTGTCATCGACCTTCTGCATCACGGTGATGTCTTGTACGATGTCTTTGCTGGTGTCGGACCATTTGTTATCCCTGCGGCGCGCAAGGGTTGCACAGTGTTTGCAAATGACCTGAACCCACACTCGTATGCCTGGTTGAATCACAACGTGACCCTGAACAACGTGTCAGACAGGGTGAGCACCTACAACATGGATGGCCGCGAGTTTATCCAGAAGGTGATAGGGGAGAGCCTCGTACAGCACCTAGCAGACAACAGGCACGTGCATGTTTGCATGAACCTTCCAGCATTGGCAACAGAATTCCTGGACACATTTGTTGGGCTCTTGTCGGGGAGTGAACACTTGAATGAGCTGGTAAAAAACTGCTACGTGAAAGTCCACTGTTACTGCTTCGTCAAGGGCGAGGAGGGTGTGACTGGCGCCAAGCGGAAGGTGGAGGAGGGACTCGGGCAGCCACTGGAGAGGGACGTGCAGGTGTCGTTTGTGCGCAATGTGGCACCAAACAAGGACATGATGAGGGCGTCGTTTGACCTCGCACTGAAGATCTTGTCCGACTGCTCACCAGCCAAGAGGTGCAAGATGGAAAGAACGCAAGTAACTCTCGTTGGGTCAAAATAAAATAGTGCCTCCATTGCTGTGCTACAACATATTCATTTCTCTGGAGCCATGCAAGTACAAATGCTACTACTGTTTAATGACCACGACAGAATCATTAACTTGGTGAAGTATTTAGTAATCAAATGTTTGTGGAACACCATGTATTTTTTAACTCTATACCACTACGTTCTATTTTACACATCAGGTGCACAGATGTGGAAGCTGTGCAAGGAGGCTAGTCAGTGAAATTTAAACTCCACGTGTCTTGTGGTCAGTTTTTGTCACCGTAAACACTCGTACGAGCCAAACACGAGTCTGAGCGAGACGTATCATGATGGACTACAGGTGAAATACGAAGAAATGAGACCAAGTAGATACTGAGCGATAACAAAACAATGTGTGTGCACTTAGAATGTGCAAGACGTGTCTTGCAAATAGTACTCACTCTAAATATGAATTAAAAAAAGTTCTGGCCAATAGCATTGAAATATTTCTCGATACGAACACGTCTGCTGCAAGTCTTTCTAGTCTCCACAACGTTGCGCTTGATATGTAGAGTATAAAGGTTTGAAAATAGCAAAATTTCGTGCGTGTTTCGACTTCAAACATTTTTTCGAATGCTTTAAACCAGGATTGCTGAAAAAAGTTTCAAAGGATTTCTGTGCGTATTCTTATGAAACAGGAATGTGAACACGTTTCTTTGTAAAATGAAATTGTTGGTGAAGTGCTAGAGGTTCACTGCTCAGCGGTGTTTTCTCGTTTCCTTGTAAAAACGGGCAGTGGGCAAATTGTGCTTAGTACTTACGTGACTTGGTTCCACCAAAGTGGGGTTGACGATACATTACAAATATGGAGGCCCAACTGATGTGGTGGACAAGGGTGCACTCCCATCGAGTCAGGAGTTCATCAGCTATGCATATTTCTCCTCCAACTCTGCGGCTGCGAGTGGTTTCTATGCGAGTTGTTGGCACTTTCGATGGGAGAGGTTGTGTGTTTTCCACGCATAGTTTTCACGGGTTCCACACAAGCGCACGCCTTTGCTACCTGACTGAGTAACGCTAACTGGGCTGCTGCCTGCTGTGTAGAGGTGCAGGTGAAGTTTTGTGCAGCATTGCCACGAGCCTGGATAAGTTGGCATTTCGCTGTTCAGTGCTTCTGGGTTGAATTATGTGCTATGCCTGGTAGCATACCTGCCAAGTCTCCCGGATTTCGACCTTTTCTTCCGTTTGTACGGTTGTGATGAAAATCTCCCAGAAATCGAAATTTCTGTGCGTGATCTGGCCACATTGACAAAAAACAGCTCAATCTGCTCCAGGCTTTTCGAACCTATCCCATTTTATTATAAATGAGTTTAAGACGCGTTCATCTAAACATACAGCATAATCTCAGTGATGCGAAACCGTGGCAGATACGAATTATTGAAATTCCCCAGCCAAATTCCTCTATGTTCATAGGGCCTCAATTCGAATATTCCGAACACATTTCCTAATCACGGTGGATGATACGAACTTTAGTACGGAAACCTTTGAACAAAGGCAGATAGCAATGTACTCGAAGCTTCGGAAATATGCGTACGACCAGCGCACGCACTGTCACTCTTGACACAACCATGTGTGGCGACGGCATTGCTGACAGAACCCCAAAAGTGTGTGCTCAATCAGTCATAGCAATGCTGCTTTCTGCAAACTCTGAGGACAAAACTGTGGTAGATGCTATCGTAGATGGCATAAAACGACTTAGCTTTGAAGGGGCGTGGGCAGCCAAGTACACCGGGATTGTGAAATAAACTACCGTTTGCCGCAACCGCCGCGCACTAAACCACAGTCGCAGTGCCGCGATAGCAATCTACGAGCTCCGAGGGCACGTAGCGGTAGGTTAAAGGGACTAAATACGTAAAAAATTTTGAAAGATTACAATTTCGCTGCGAGGGAGAAGCAATGAATGCATCAGCAACAACTTGGAATGTGACGCTGAGAACGGCAAGCAGATCGAAACGTGCAGTGCCCTGCTCACACACAAATGACACACGAAAACGATACTCACCGGACAAGGGCAAACTACCAACCTTTGCTTCTTGACATGTAACGTGCTGTTTAAACAAAAACGACGCACAATACGTAATCACAGGTACAGATGAAAACGAACTAACAAGTGTCCCAGTTGTTATGACTCGCAGTGCATGAAAAGTGCGCTGTTTTCGCTAAAGGGGCCTGTGCACATACCGAAGTGACCTTTTTGGGCCCGGCACCTAACGCAATTGCTTCAGTGAAAGCCGCATGATTCTCCTCATCGATTCTCCACACGATTCAGGCACACGATTGTCCTCATCAAAAAATAAGCGCGCGTGCACAAACATATACTCCCTCCCCCCCCCCCCCCCTTTTATGGGGCGAAGTACACGCTAGAGATAAGCGCCTGTCGGTGCATCGTGAGGAGGTGGGCGTCGAGCCTGGGTGGCTTTATTTTCTTCTTGAGTGTTCATATATATTGACACGTATACATACATATTTGGTAAAGGATGACGGTGGTGGCGACAGCAAAAAAAAAAAAACAACCTAGACTGTCGATATAATTGCTATCGCAATAAAAAGGGCCCAGACGTGTTTTGGCGTTCCTGTCGAAAGAATCTAGTAGTGAGCAAAGCTATGACCTACTCTTTTGCGGCAGCCAACTGCGCCATCCTGTCCGTTCACGTGTGTCCCAAGAGGACACACACGAGTTGTTTTGGTCGAAATAGATTCTGCTAATTGTGTTGATCCTTTGAGACTCTCAACTTAATGAAAAACCCTACCCTTGAGTGTTCGGCCACTCCTAGTCACTATAAGACCGCAACGCTGATGTAGGCGCTTGCGATTGTAACCTCCCTCCTACACCCTTTTGTTTTTTCGCGATATTTTAAGGGGCGAAGCTCCTTAACGCGTGGGTCTGTACATCCTCCGATTTATGTAGTTGTAGTAGTAGTAGTTTGGTAGCCACCTCTAGTTTAGCTCGTGCAGTGTTCACTAGATGGCGGTACCTGTAGTTGATGAAAAGATGCGAGATAATACAAAACTAGATAGCGGTACTTGGAGTTGATGATGAAAGATGCGAGATGTTATACTAGGAATGATGCCACATATGGCACGTGTCATTGGTGGCAGGCAATCGTTCAGTTTAGTGCGGCGACAGACGATAGGGGGAGCTTTGTAATAAAATTTATTCACTGTTGGTGCGTACTCGGAGTCACTGGATGGACAAGGCTGCAGAGCGGCGAGTGCGCAAAGCGGCAGCGCGCGCGCTCAGACAGAATCTTTATGTGCGAGCCCGCGAGGCAGAAGCACGCCGTGAAGCTGCGCGATGCCACCACCAAGATTCTGCCGTACA
This sequence comes from Rhipicephalus microplus, assembly GCF_043290135.1. Classification (NCBI taxonomy): domain Eukaryota; kingdom Metazoa; phylum Arthropoda; class Arachnida; order Ixodida; family Ixodidae; genus Rhipicephalus; species Rhipicephalus microplus. The sequence continues at coordinate 38,298,922 of NW_027464585.1, forward strand.
AGAGCGGGAGGCCCAAGCGGCATGGCATATGCACACAGCGTTTCTCACGTCTTTAAATGATTATCGACTGGGCAAATTACATGGAAGATTCACGATTTACCCATGATTCTCTCCGGAGCTTTGCCCACTCATCATCATTCACCTCGTGGATATTCTGCGAATGTCCTTGGGATTTTAGTGTCCCCCCGTTGCGGAAATCTCCCGGATTCAGAATCCTTGAACTTGGCAGGCATGTAGTAGGTAAAATGACTGCATACTCTAGAACATTGGCATTACTTAACCTGAATGTGGCTTGTGAGTCTGCCTGCGCCAGAAGTGATGGGCATCGATGAGACGCTTTCAGCAAAATCACCGGTCTCACTCACTGGCACTTTACTGTAGTCTGTTTTACTCTACCTTCGAGAAAAGAGTGGGTATTGCAGCTAACTCAGCACAGCCACCACAAAGAGTGAACTCTTTCGTTACCATGCCTATTCAAATCGATTACCGGTGATCGACGTTTTGGATCGTCAATTTTAGCATGTTAAATTTGTTTCTCGTGCACCCAGCACATTTTCGTAGTTAGTCCAGCCACTTAACTTTCAGAATCAGTTAATTTGCCGACATAGTGGTTCTCAACACACCTTTGTGCAAACCAGTGTGCGTGTTTTGTTCAAAAAGTGCACTAGGCTGGCAAACTTGACAAAATTGTGTGCCCCTTGTGATTATACTGCAGTAACATCGAAGTTCTGTAAAGAAAGGTGGAACACACTTGCAAATGACTGAGGCAACAGCAGGGTGCAGAACGAGAATGAACGAGGTTTTTAATGCATGCGTTCTATTTATAGCATTGCGTCAGTACACTGCACGTGTGTGAGCCGTATTGGCTTTAGGTGAATAGCACTTGCTCGATACATCCTTCCACTGGTAGAAAAGATTGACACAAATGACTTTACACAATCTTCTGAAAGTTTGCATCGTATGCAAGGTGCTGAGGTGGCTTGACAAAGCGTTTTGACCTTCTCGGAGCTGTGTGCTGGAATGCCTGTGAATTGGTCCCGGCGAGGTAGCATGAAAAGCTGTTGTGCTGGATCTGAAGAACCGCTGGCAGGTGCTTCATCACTGCCATCAGACGAGTCAGTAGTTCCTCTGCATGCAGTCACATCTGGTCGAAAGGGCCTAGAGGTCTGCTATATTCATCGTCTCCTGGCTCGGCACTGTAGTTCTCCTGTTCGAAGTAGGTGACATCGATTTCGTCTGAGTATGCCGTCTTACATTGTGCAAACGGGGTGGTGCCCCGGTTGCACAATGTAAGAGCTCAGGGCAGCTGTGTTAATCACCCTGTCTTTTCACGACCGCACATTGTCCTGTATTCTAACTATGGTCCTATGTGTTAAAGGTGAGGCCTGTCGTCCTTTATTTTATTGTGGGTACATTCTCATCTCCGTTTTGGCAACTTCGATAAAATCAGGAATGTTGCTTCTGAGGCTTCTTCATTGCACTAACTCAGTCGGTAACCGTCTATCTTTCAAGGGCAATGAGCGATATGCCAACAGACCTAACCAGAAGTTTCCCTTCAAGACGGCGCACTTTTTTAGGATACGATTGACTATTTGGACTCCTTTCTTGGCCAGTCCATTGGACTGGGGGTAATGAGGGCTTGATGTGACATGTACAAAATCATACTGCTTCGCAAAGAGCGCGAGCTCGTGGCTTGCGAATTGTGGCCAGGCACACTTCAACCTTGGGGGGCGAAGATAGCACTGAGAGCCTCCACGTGGTCCTTGCCGTCGTGTCATGCAGTTGCTCAACCTTTGGGAAATTGGAAAGCGCATTAAACACATCGATATAAGATTGTCCTGCGTACTGAAATAGGTCTACACCCACCCAATATTATGCGCACGCTGTAGTTTCGTGCAAAAGAAGAGGCTCTTGTAGTTGCTTGTAGGCATATTTCTTGCAAGTTGGGCGGCTCTGAATAAGCCGAGTTATTTCACTGTTAAGTCCTGGCCAAAAAATTTGGCTTCTGGCTCTTTCTTTACACTGGCACAGTCCGAGATGTCTGGTGTGAATCCTATCGAGGATTTCACGCCGCATGCTTCGCGGTACTACAACTTTGCTGCCCTTCAATAGAAGTCCTTTCACGACTGTCAACTCCGTAGAAAATGGTTTTAACTCGCCTTGTAGTTCTTCGCCTGCGGCTACCTTGCCCATAACCACCTATGCGTAGTCTATGCGTTGGCTGATTTCTGACACGTTTTCTCCGTGACCAGTGTGCCCATGAGTTGTACCGCATGAACGTTGACGTCTTCTGTTGCCCCAGCGTTGTCATTTCCAGTCCTCAGGGATGCTCGCAACAGCATATCAGCTGAGACAAGCTCCTTTCCGGGGACGAACTGCAAAGAATAATCGTATTTCATAATTAGCAGAAAAAAATCTCTGAAAGTGCGGTGGCATATCTGAAACTTATTTGAATGCTTTTCAAGTTAGTTGCTTGTGATCAGTTTCAATGACGAATTTTTGGCTGTACACAAATTGATAGAATTTTTCACAGCCCAAAACGATACCTAGTGCCCCTTTCTCAATTTGTGCATAGCGTAGTTCAGCCTTTGTCAGTACACACGAAGCGTAGGCAAGTGGTCCCCAGCTGACATTGCAGAAGCGTAGCACCTACACCACTTTTCCAAGCATCGCATGTCATCTTATTGGCCTTTTGGGGGTCAAAGATAGCGAGCACTGGTACTGAAGTTAAGATGTGAATGATCGCTTTCCATTCATTTGCATCATTTTCAGTTCACTCAAAAACATTCGTAGACTTGATAAGATCCTGCAGTAGCATAGTTTTTTCAGACAGGTGGGGCACGTACTTGACAAAGTAGTTTAGTACCCGAGCATGCACTGGACATCAGACTTCGATTCTGGCCGTGGTACATCTATTAAACTTTAAGTAAGTTTGAGGATAGGTGATATGCCTCTCCGACTGATTACATCACCTAAGAACTGTATTTCTATCAACCCAAATATACATTTTTGTGCATTGAGCGTCATGCCAGCTTTTTCGGCCGCCTTTAAGACTGCCGTCAATCTATCATCGTGCTAACTCTTGGTTTTGTCCCAAACCAGGGTGTCATCGATGTAAATGTAAACACCTCGCAAGCTGTCAAAAATCTGGCTCAATTTCCGCTGAAAAACCTCCAGCGAAGATGAAATGCCCGAAAGACAGCCAGGGATATCGGTACCTGCCAAACAGGGTTGCAAAAGTACATATCTTTGATGTTCGTTCGTCTAGTGAAATTTGGTAGAACCCGGAGTTCACATCCAGTCTGCTAAAATAGGCAGCACCAGCGACTTCTGCACCGATACCTTCCCATTTAGGAAGCTGATAACGCTGCCTCTTGATATGTTCATTGATGTGCCTTGGATTGATGCATACTCTTAAACTGCGGTCTTTCTTTTGCTCCAAAACTAAAGGACTCACCCAGTTGGTTGAGGCGATACCTTTTGTGACAATCCCTGCACTCTCCATTCTTTCCAGCTCCTCACGAAGCGGCTCACGTAATTTGAGCGGCACCCGGCGTGGAGGCTGGACGACGGGCACGTTTCAGCACCGTGCTGTAAGGCTGCTTTAGGCATCTGACACCCTGAAAGATGTGCTGAAAGTCTTTTAGTACCTCATGCTTGTGTGAAGTGTCAGCTATGCCGACACTGCGTCGAAAAAGACCCAAGCTTTCACTAGCGTCCAAGCCAAGTAGGGCCTGACCACACTTGACAACGAAGAATGTGATCTCCTTAGTTGTGCCTCCTACGGTGATGCTTTGTGACGTTCTCCCAAAATTCTTGATCATTCCTCCATTGTATGCTTGAAGCACTGAATTTGAGGGCTTCAAATAAGATCCCGTTGCTATCTTTTGGTAAACAGCAAAGGGTAGGATTGTTAGCTTGGGAGCCAGTGTCAACCTTAAACAGTACGATTTAATTGGCAACATGTGCGGCCACTTTCCAATCCTTCTCTTTCCTGCTTTCATGACCAAGTTCGAGGATTTCGAAGGTATTGTCAGCAAACTGAGAACCTTGTTCGGTTACTTCCCTGACTTCGTCTTTGCCAATATGCGTCGGGCAGCAGACTGCGAAGTGGTGAAGCTTATTGCAAAAGTTGGATCGTGTGCCATAAGCAAAACATTGGCATGGTTTGTGCTGGCGGTTACACTGTTAGCGTCAAAGCCACGGTTACACTGATCGTGGCTTTGACGCTGCTGTTCTGTTTTAAATCTCGTTTCTGTCCACTTTGAGATAGCGTTTATCGTATCGTTGCCTGCGCCCCAGACCACTTTCTTTTGGGCCAAAACCTCTGCAGCCTTGCACATATCTTCTGCTTTCTGCAGGGTTAAGTGTTTTCTGAGGCATTTTTTCGTGTACTTTCACATAGTTAGTGCCGAACACTTTCTGTTTTCTCACCATTGACTCTTTTGAATCTCCAAAGTTGCACTGCTTCGCCTGCTTCTTAAGGTCCCAAAGGAATTTTTCGAACTGCTCTCCCTCAGCTTGATTTCTTAAGCGAAACAGGTATCGTTCATGCATGTCATTTCCTACCTCAGAGCAGTAGGTTTCAAATTTTCTCACAACAATGCCGTAGTCTTCCCAGCTTTCTTGGCTCTGAACTGGAAGGTGTTGAACGCGTCAAGGGTGTCGTCTCTGGCAGCACTCAGCAGGAGAGTGGCTTTAGACGATTCGGTCCTGGAATGTTCTTTCAACGTAGCCGCCTAGAGGAACAGGTCAAATGTTTGCTTAAAGCGCTTGCAGTTCGAGGACAGGTTGCCAGTTAGCTGCATAGGTTCAGGGGGTCTTAGCTCCATCGCTGCCCCTTTGCGGGTGGCCCGGGCACCACTTTTGACACCATGTAATGCGCTTGTAAATAACTGAGGTAACAGCAGGGTGCAGAAGAAGAATGAACGAGGTTTTTAATGCATGCATCGTATCTATAGCATTGCTTCAGTACACTGCGCATATGCAACCCGTATTAGCTGTAGGTGAATAGCACGTGCTCGATACAAAAGGAACCTTAGCAATCCAAATATCGAATTAAAGTGTCAGCTTTGCAATTTGATAGTGTTTAGCACTAATAATTGCCACAAATTTATGCCAGCTATACAACAGAAAGCTGTTGCTAGGAGTCAAAGAAAATTTATTGTACATACTAAAATATTCCCGATGATCAGCGGCATGTCTAAAGTGTCGAGGTGGCCTTCTTAGCCAGTTTTCACCAGCTTTGATTTTGCTTGTATCGTTATATCAGACACAGGGTCGCATAAAGTGTCACTAGTTGCTCTTATGGCGTAGTCGTCACACACGCATGGGTGCACACCAGCACTGCAAAACACATGCGCTTCTCGAAACTGTATTGCAACCCCACCTGAATTGAGTGAGGATGAGCTTGGAGTTCGAGGATGACAGCACCTCAAGTTTTATGGTGACAATGTTTTGCGTCATCCTGATACATCTACAGCCGTTCATGGGTTCATTTTGTTTACAGCCTCAAGTTTTCTCTCCCGCCACAACTACGTAGCTGCTGACCTTTCTGCACAATCTTACAGCTACTCTGGTTACATGCGAGGTCCACACTTCGCTGGGGCACGGTGTGCTGACGCCGACTGCAGAGGTTCTCCTAATGACAAGAATGCCACCGGAGCACACCTTGGTTCAGACTACAAAGCAGCGTGACATGTTTTACAGCTGCGCACGATAATGTTCTTTTTTTTTTTTCGATGTGCAAAATGCTAAGAATCATGCTTGGATGCATATACTATAGGAATGTCAACTTAAGTGGAGTGAGGTGGTTCTTGGTAAGAGGTGACGCTAGACAAAATAGCAAAGTTCATTAGCCATCTGATTTATAGAGAGATTATTCACATCAACAGCATCCATTTATATTTGAACATATCTTGGGAGGCTCTTCTCCCAAGAAAACAAAAATTTACTGAGAGATAATAGATGTGCATGAGCTCACTTGTGTCTCACAAAAAAAACCAGGCAATGCTTCACCGCATGGCTCGAGCAATGAAGAGGCACCTGGGTTCTGATTTTCTTTGTCTATGTAAATAGAAGCATTTTTGTAGTGGCGGCGTGTGTCGCCGGTGAATGAACGATTAGACAACTTGAGTGCCCATCGGAACAAAAGCCCCTTTATTCCAACTTGCGCATGCTTATATACATAAACAACACTGGCACCACCTGCGGCAGTGATCGCGGAACCGAAACCAAATAGACAAACATACAACACATTCTCTTCCTTAAAAACAGCTATATGGATTAGGTTAGTAAGTTAGCACATATGCAAAAACACCATACAAAAATACAAACTGTACAATAAACGTAACTATTTTAGTACTACAAAATCACATAATTTACAAAAGGCATTCACCACACTAGATACATCTGTTTCATTCGCTTTAGCACAACTTCTCTTGCTACACCTTGTAGCCATAACGCTCTGGTGGTAGTCTCTTTCTTGGTGGTTGCACCCCTGCGTTGCTGTGCGACAGTACACTGCTCCTGGAGACTTGGCTGATTGCGTGGCAGCAGGCGACCTTGTACGCCTGCGCAGCATACTCAGGAGGCGTGGGTGCCTGCGCAGCATATGCTGGAGACGGTGCCTGCGCAGCCGAAGGAGCAGCAGCTAAAGTCCTCGTAGTTATCTCTGGGGTGGGGCCCCCCGCATGTAGGCAGAGATGCTCTTCCCCTAGCTGTACTGTTTCCTCCCCACGTAAAAGGGCAGTAGAGGCTCGTGGCACCTTTGAGAACTTGGATGCATTCCGTGTTTTGCCGTCAGCCAGGCGAAAAGAAGATGCTCCCTTCCTGCTCATCACTTCTCTTGGGCGGCTGAATTCCAGGTTGCCTTTAAATCTAGTAGTGGGTTTCTTCACTCTGACAAAGTCACCAACGTCAACTCTGGTTTCTTTTGCAGCCCTCTGAGCGTCCGTGTAGCATTTGCGGCTCTGTTGCTTTTGCTTTACCCGCTCACGTAAACGTCAGAGTTCCGAGTTAGGGTCATCAAAGAAGGTTACCGACGGATGCCCGACCACATCCAACCAAGATCTTGGCAGCCGCCTATGTAGCAGAAGAGCTGGAGCCCTTGCCATTATAGCATGCGGTGTGCATCGGTAAACACCCAGGTACTCTGTTACCGCCTGGCGCGAGGGTCGCTCGCTGCTCAAGAACCGCCGCTGGCACGAAGCTTTTTAATACTCTGTTAAAGCGCTGCACTTGGCCGTTTGCTTGTGGATAGATACTGACGAATGTTTGACCTGGATGCCGCGATCTTGAAGAAATGCCTCCAACTCTCGAGATGCAAACTGTGGACCGTTATCGCAAATAACCTCTTCTGCGTAGCCTTCGCGCGCGAACATAGAGACTAAGAAGTGTATTACTGTGCTGGTTGTCGTCTCGCTACAGAAATGCACTTCGGGCCATTTGGAATAATAATCTACAAGCGTGATTGCATATGTGCAATCGTAGGGCGCCCTCTCGAATGGGCCTACAATATCCATGCCTAGTTTGAGCCACGGCTGCTCTAGAAAGGAGACCGGTTGCAAGGGTGTAGCTCGCACCTTGACGCTCTTGTCTTTTTCCTGGCATATGCTACACATCTGTATAGCTAGCTCGACTTGGCAGTCCATGCCCGGCCACCAATACTTTCCTCGCAGCGGCGCTTTTGTTCGCACCACTCCGGGATGTGACTCATGTGCTGCAGCGATTACCTGCTGCGTGAGTGACCTGGGAACCACAAGATGTTTGCCACGAAAGATCAGATTGTCTACCACAGAAAGTTTGTCGTGTACTTTGAAGAATGTCTGAAGCTCGGCCGATAACGATTGGTGTGCAGGCCACGACTATTGCACATAGATTTTGCTTTGTTGCAGTGCGCTATCTTGCAATTGGGACTACTCAAACTGTTCTCTGGGGATGTAGGAAGGAATTTCGAGAACTGATACAACCTCGTCAAATAGCGTTTGTTCTTCCTGGGAAGACGATGCGGGCAGGCGTGAGAGTGCTTTCGCCACTTAGTTTTGCAACCCCTTGCGGTACTTGACGATATAGTTGTACCGTAGTAGGCGCTCTGTCCATCGCACTACCCGCCAGGGGCGCCTTCCTTTTCCTTGGGTTGAAAGCAATGCCACCAAGGCTTGATGATCAGTGAGCAACGTGAAGTGGCGTCCTGACAAGTACACGTGCCACCGCTCGCACGCCCAAACACAAGCCAACGCTTCCCGTTCTCCTACTGAATATTTCCTCTCAGCTGGCAAAAGAACTCGAGACGTGAAAGCGACAGTGTGCAGTTTATGTTCGTCCACCTGCTGTAGGACCGCTCCAACTCCCCACTCTGATGCGTCCGTCGACACTAAGACTGGAAGAGATTCATCAAACATTCTCAGTATAGAGCTAGATGCCAGCGCATCTTTGGTCTTTCTGAAACTAGCGTCTATCTCGTCATACCAAACGAATCGCTGCCTCTTTCTTAGCAGGACACGCATATGGTTCAACCATGTCAGCGAAATTGGGAATAAACCTAGAATAATATTCGACCAATTCCAGAAATAATCGAAGGCTGGCTGGATCCGTAGGTGCTGGAGTGTCTCGAATGGAAGCAACCTTTTCCTTCAACGGCACAATACCGTTTGTGGTGATCCTGTGGCCCAAGAATGCAAGCTCCGGCGTATCGATGACGCATTTCGTGTTCAATTTGAGTCCTGCCTCTTTTATGCACCTCAGCACTGCGGTAAGATTCGCCATGTGCTCCTCTCTACCCTTCCCAAACACAATGATGTCATCTATATAAATCAGGACGCCGCTGCAGCCCTGCAGAATTTTCGACATCATACTCTGAAAAGCAGACGGTGCCGACGCGAGCCCAAAACACATGTGCTTACAATGAAAGAAGCCGTTGTGTGTTAGAGCCGTTAAATCGCGGCTCTCGGGCTGAAGCATGACCTGATGGTAAGCTGATGCAAGGTCAATCTTGGAAAGGTGGGTTGCCCCCACTAGACTATGCAATAGCTCTTCTGTATGAGGGAGGGGAAAGGTATCTGCTACGACGGCTTTGTTTACCTGTTGAAGATCTACACAAAGGCGGATACCTCCATCTTTCTTTTCAACCACAACAATGGGGGACACCCACTCGGATGCCTCTATTCGCTCTATCACGTCCATTTTTTCCAAGCGGCGCAGTTCTTTTGAGACTCGTGGCCGCAGTGAGAGCGGAAGGCGCCTGAGTTTTGAAGCAACTGGCTGAACTGTCGACCGTGTTTTGACGCGATGAACAAAACTTTTTGCGATGCCAAGTCCGGGACCGAAAATAGTACCAAACTCTTCGAATAATTCTGATGGAAGGTGGACGGACTCCTCCGCCTCTGTCTTGACCGCGGTGTGCTTCGTTCGAGCGCTAGTAAATACCGCTGTAGTTTCAAGGCACTGTAGTGACGACCCATCAATCTGCAGACTGAGCGCCCTAATAGCATCAATACCCAAAAGCGAGGTGCCTTGTTCAATGACATAAAAAAGAAGCATTGTTTTGCAGTTATTGTACGTGACATCAGCAAAGAAGCGACCGCACACTGGAATGGGTTTCTTCGAATAGTTCAGTGGTTTAATTCGAGCAGCTGCAAGCTGCTGACCTTCGAAACGCTGCCTAAATAGGTCATGCGTCAAAATCGATACTGATGACCCTGAATCCACGAGGACAGTTAATTTCGTTTCACCAACTGCTACTGATATGTAGGTTGCGGGCCGAGTGGATGTTGTCCCGGCAAGAATGCTCAATACTTCTTCTGCTATCGAACTTTCGTCGTCTAGTTGACAAACAGGAGCAGCGTTTTTGTTGTAGACCGAGCGAAAATGACCCATAATACCGCAACCATGACACCGCTTGTTTTTGGTGGGGCAGCGGAATAAAGCTGCGTTATGCCGAGGTGAACCGCAGCGGTAACATTGGCCCTGTTGGCTGTGCGACCGCTTCGAGGGGTCGCCGGAAGAAGATGCAGGTGGAGGGGTGTTTCCGCGAGCATTTATGCTTTGGACATCTGCAGTAGCAAATTCTTTGCAATCATTGGTTGCCTGCTCAAATTGCGTTGCTATTAGTACAGCTCGAGCGAACGAAAGAGAAGACCCTTCAAGCAGCAACCGCTCGCGCAAGTTCCGAGACAATACGCCTGCAATGAACTGGTCACGCAAGGAATCTTCCTGGGAAGGAAAAGAGCACGTAGCAGAAAGCTCACACAACGTGGTAATGTACTCATTGATTGCTTCCCCGACTTGCTGCACGCGCTTACCGAACCAGTGTCGTTCGACCACAACATTGGTTGTTCTCGTGAAGTGCGCATGCAGCGCTGCGACAGCAGTATCGTACGACGCCGCTTCATGCTGTGTCTGAGAAGTGTCCTTGACAGCTCCTGAATCCGTATTAGTAGTGTGGCTCACCGGACTTTGTGTTGGCTGAAAATTGAGGCGGTATTGTGCGAAATATGCGCTGGCCTTCTACGCCGAGGCTGTGGATTAGGAGAGCTTTGCGACGATACGGCGCACAGTCCGAAACACCTAATACGAGCAGAAAATTCTCGAAGATGCAGATCCATTGCGGCCAAGCAACAGCTGGGCGGCCAGGCATAGGTAGGAATGGGGCGGTGGTGCCAGTACGGAAACACTCATGGCGCGGGAAACAGTTGGCGAAAATGATGAAAATCACACCCCCTCCTAAACGAGCACCCTCGTCGTCAATGTAGTGGCGGCGTGTGCCGTCGATGAATGAACGACTAGACAACTTGAGGGCCCATCGGAACAAAAGCCCCTTTATTCCAACTTGCGCATGCGTATATACATAAACAACACTGGTGCCACCTGCGGCAGTGATTGCGGAACCGAAACCGAATAGACAAATATACAACAATATTGTAATGCGTTTATTTTTTAATACTTTTCCTGGGTACTTTTTCTTGAAAATATATACAATGAACTTTCTTTGTTTCGAATCTTTTTGCATATATATATTTTGCACTGCTTACCTGCAGGCAACCAAAAATTACACTGTTTTCACATTTTTATTCATTCCGAAAAATATTTATGTTGCTCTATAAGTTATATTTTTCAGAAAGAGCATATCACTGCACGAAATTTGGGGGGCTGAAATGCGTGCTAAAGTACTTCTAGAACTGGCAAAAACTATCTTCCCGACACATATGAAAAATAAACATTTTTGCACAGTAAGGAAAAAGTTGAAAAACTCGGATGAGAGTAATGCACTTGCTCTGCCTTTGCAGTAGTATCTGCGAGAGTTTTGCTACTAGCGGTGTTCATCTTGGATATACAAGGACGACGCTGTACATACTCAAGTGAACAGTGTGAAAAATGACAGTACATATAGAAGAAGATTTGCATATACGTAACATCATTTCTATGTAACTATATGTTTTTGAGGGATGCCGTAGTTACATAAATTGCTATTTTTATATTTTGGCTATAGATGACGTTAAAAAGGCCGTACAACTTACGCTTCATGCAAAAACAGCTGAAATGACGGTAAACCTAATAGCTGAAAACTTCAAAGTGACAGAGAATCGGGGAAACACAAACATTATAGTACTAATACATAAGAAAGGCAATACGAAAGACATTTACTCACCCATTATGGGGGGGTTAATGCTTATTGCTATGGCAGGCCAGACTCCAAGGAAACACAATGGGATATTTCTGGGGGTGCTACAGAAACATGGCATCTTTTTATACACGTAATCATCTTACACAAAAAGACAGCTGAGAGTTCTGTCCAGAGGGTCAGTTCACAGGGTAGATTCACAGAGTGCTCACCAGGCTCAGTGACCATGATGTGCCGGTGTATATGCAAGCAGGCCCCGGCTTCCAAATTTTTCAGTCTCGTGTGTTCTTCCCCCCAAAAATAAATTCCTGCTTATGGCACTGCCATGATGTATTCTCCCCAGAGTGGCTTCTTATACTGTACAGTCAACCACAAAAGTTTACGGATCACGCAAGCACATGGCTAAAAGCCTCTTCGCGAGACTTCCGCTACGTCAGCGGCGGTCAACAGCACCGCAGCACCCTGACAGCATCCCTCCCCTAATTGATGGCATGTCTCTTTTCTGACGGGGTACAAATATTTTCCACCTTTCGCTTTTTAATGCGACATGCTTTTGGCATCTGTGTCTACAAGCTTCTGCCTGGAAAGCAGTCTATGAGCATAACTGTTATCAGTTGCAACCTCAATGGGGGATTACATTTCCACAATTTATATTGGGGCTCCACGCACTTCTCCCAGTGGTGCTATTTCTGTTGAAAGTATTCTGATAAGGCCTCTTTCGGAATGGAGTTTAGTTCAGCTGTCGTTGCAGCCATAATGTCCTCTCTTGTATGAAATCACTCTTCTTTCAATGTCCTCTTCAGCTTAGGAAACAGCCAGAAGCCGCATGGGGCCATATCTGGAGAGTAAGGAGCCTGTTGAACTACAAGAGTCTGACTTTTTGCCAAAGAAGTTTGAACCATGTGTGAAGAATGGGCAGGAGCATTTTTGTGATGGGTGCACTAGTTTCCTGTTAATCATAACTCAGATCTCTTGCACCTCACAGCAACACGTAGGCAACGGATGATATTCCTGTAGCACTCTTGTGTGATGGTTTGACCCTGTGGTGCATACTCGTGGTTCACCCTACCGCGGAAGCCAAAGACAGCACTCAGCATCACTTTGGCGTTGCTGCGCGCTTGGCGGGCCTTCTTTGGTCTTGGTGACGTCGAATGCTTCCACTGTGATGACTGGGATTTGATTTCCGGGTCAGTCTTCAGTGATAATGGTGTTCATGAAGCTGGGGTCACTGCTTGTCAAATCCAGAATGTCCTGTGAGACTTCAACACAAGTTGCTTTTGCTCCACCATGAGCAGTTTCGGCACAAATTTTTTAGCAACTCTCTTCATGGGAAAATCGTCAATCATAAGGAAATGTGCAGAGAAAGTGTTGATGCCCACCTCTTCCGCAATTTTCCGGATAGTCACACAACGATCACGTATCACCACAGCGTTCACTTTAGCAATGACCTGGTCATTTCGCCGTGTTGATGGCCAACCGGAGCGGGGCTCGCTCTCCACCAATTTGTGGCCATCTTTAAACCAGTTGTACCACTCGTTCATCTGTGAGCGGCTCATAGCATCGTCATTGGAAGCGGTCTTGATCTTCCAAATGGTTTCCACTTGGCTGTCGCCCAGTTTCTGGCAAAATTTGATGCAGTAGCTTTGCTCCAGTCACTTCGTCATTGTCTTAGCAATGAAAATCGACGAGAGTGCTGCACGCTACCTCACTCAAACGCTGCGTCCCAGCGACTGACGCTATTGGCAGGCGGGAAAAAATTTATGCATGCGCACAAAGGTAAGGAAGGCTCGGAGAAAATAGATGATCATCTAGGATTTGGTGATTGGTAGCATATTTGAGCGGTAGATCGCGACTCCCGTTGCTGGGTGTTCTGAAGCATATGGCGCGAAGACAAGATCTCTTGGATCTCGTATGGGCATTCACCATTTTGAGGGCAGGGTGCATTCGCTGGGAAGCCATGCAGTCCCACTCGACGATAATGACAGGCTTGATAAAGGTGACCTGCCTCTCCACAGTGGTAGCAGAAAGGCCGCTGGTCTGCAGTGCACCACACATCGCTTTCACTTGCTTTTGGTATGGCCGGTGGCACACCGCGCAGAAATTTTGAGGGCGCAACGGCAGCTTGAGCAAAGTTTGTGCATCTAAGGTTCTGTCGAACTACTTGCGTGTACGACAACTGAGGTTGAGGTTCCGGTTGTGCTCTGCGCTGCACCTGGGGCTGTGGTTCAAGAATAGCTTGCCACACTTCTTCACACACAACATTTGCGACTGAGGGTATCATTGGGGGACCTTGGGTGAGTTGCGTTTTCTGTAGCTCCTCCCTTACGACGGCCCTCGCCACTTGTTGCAGAATGTCAGTGTTGCTGGTGAGGGTCGCTGACACTGTGCTAGCTGCACAGACATTGTCATTCCTGTTGTACTGCCGTGCACGCTGCTGCAGTGTCCTCTCCATTTCTCTTGCCTCAGATCTTAATTCTGCCACGGTCTGCGTGGATTACGAACCACGCCAGCAAAAATCTCCTTCACCTCGCGCATCAAGTGCTGCAACTCATTCTTCTTGGCCATGCTTGGGTCAGCTCAGCAGAAGAGTCACGACATGTCTTCAATGTACACAGACACGCCCTCATTGTTCCTTTGGTCTCTTCCTTGAATAGTGGCCTCCGTCTTCTCTCTGCGGTCTGTGTTCGGGTAGGTAATGAGTAGCTTTCTTCAGAAGTCGTCCCATGTCAACAGTGAAGCTTTGTCATTTTCAAAGCACATACATGCAGAATCTCACAGCACCGCGTAGACATAATGAAGTTTCTTGGCTACATCTGAATCGTTCATTCAAACTGGCGACACGCTGAAAGTCAGCAAGCCAGTCTCAGCATCTTGGTGAGTGTCGCCGTGGAATATCTCTGGTGTCCAGGGTGAATCCACGACAATATGGGAAGCGGCCATCGTGGTGGTGTTTGCAGCCTCTGCTGCTTTTGATGAATCGAAGAAATGGCCAAACTTGGGCTGCTCACCTCATAGACAGCGACTCGTATGTTGGTGAACAGGCGTCAACTTTACTAGCTCCAACCGTGGGGGGGGTCCTGACTTAGCTCCCTTGCCAGTTGTGGGCATGTTATCATACCTCGCACCTCCACCAGGTGTTACGAATAGAAAGCTTCTTGGTAAAGACTATTTATTTAGGGTGACCTTGTGCCCGTGAACTTAAAACAACCTTACGCAAAAATGTTCCCCGCTAGCCAGCACGAACCTCTTCGACCTTTTCTTCTGTCACACAACCGCGAACTGGTCACACCATGAGCCGCTAGTCTTCCTTTTTTTAGTGCGTGGCATGGTGGCACGAGCAGTCCGTCAGTGGATTGTGCTTTTTGCTTGTCATTTGTTTGGCGGCATTTACAAAAGCAGGTAGCAGGATGCGTCTTCGGATGATGATGAACAACTTGTGGCAATATATTATCTTATACTTGTTTGTGCTATGTTTTAGCCTTTCATGCTCTTCCTCAACCTCACTTTTTTTCGCCCTCTTATTATTTTATACTTGTAAGGGGGAAGATGAACAATATGCCGTAGTGAGCCACGACCTTAACTTGAAAAGCAGAGCGCGAGCTGTTGTGATCCACGCGTGTGCCGGTTGTCGCCACCTCTCTCAGCGTCCGTAAGCCTCCTGTTCAAGTGCTATACTTGAACCAATAAACCCAATTTCATACTCTACATGGCACTGCTGTTTTAGGACGCCTCCTTTTCCACTTCTTAATATATTTTCCTATACAGGGCTATGCTATGGTCTAGCCTTCCATACTCCAGACTCTCACTTTTTTTTCCACCCCCTTGCTATACTAGCCTTTGAATGTGGCTGCTATGTTTTACTTCTGACCTCTTCATCATCATCATCATCATCATTTATTTGACCCTTAAGGGCCCCTTAAGGGCATTACATAAGGGGGGGGGGCATTTTTCTAAATACAAAAACAAAGAAAAAAATAGAAAGTTGTACAAACACACGAGCAATACTTTTGCAAAATCCGAGAACAGACGCACAGAAAATGTACTTATACAAGTATAAAAACATGCGCGCACAAAATTTACACATACAAGAGCTCAAAATACAGTGACAGTGGTAGAGTTATAACGGGCTTCCAAGTTTAAGTGAGCCGTTAGTAGTTGTTTGAATGCGCACAAGTCACGCTCTGAGACGATGGCTTCCGGTAAGTTATTCCATTCCTCGATGGCGACAGAAAGAAATGACTTATTGAATGCAACGGTCGTACCGAAAAGACGTTGGAGGCTTCTGGAATTGAATAGCCGGCAAAAATAGCGGGCGGAAGAAAGCAAGAGAGAACCATGCAAGTGAGGAAAATAATAGTATAATTTGTGAAATAAACAAAGTCGAGAAAGTATACGTCTGTCAGCTAGATTCTGCAAGTCTAAAGACTCCTTTATAAAAGTGATGCTTGATGAGTGATCGTAATAGGACATAATGAACCGTTAGAAGGGCAAGAGTGGGGGCTAGTTGGTTGAACATTGTTGAGACTCACACCGCGCTGGAATTAAACACACAAATAAAAGACACACTGAAGCACAGGTAGGACACACACGAGCGCGAACGTAGACATTTTAGATAGTTGACAAGGCTGGATTTGATTAGCACTGATGGGCGCTTTATCTTGGTGGGCAGTGCGCATGTTCACGCTCTTTCTTTTTATCTTCTTTTTCTCTCCTTTCAACCTATATATGTGTGTGTCACATTTCCATCGAATAAACAGTTGTTAGTTCGCGCTCGTGTGTGTCCTACCTGTGCTTCAGTGTGTCTTTTATTTGTGTGTTTAATTCCAGCGCGGTGTGAGTCTCAATAATGAACCGGGCAGCCCTATTCTGAATGGATTCCAACAGAATAATCAGATAGGTTTGGTGAGGGCTCCAAATGGACGACGCGTATTCGAGCTTCGTGCGAACGAAGGTTACGTACGCAATTTTACGGACTGTAGGAGGTGATAGGCATAACGTTCTTCGGATGTAACCAAGCTTCTTTGATGCGTCAGCAACTAAGTGTGTGATGTGATCCGACCACATGAGAGTGTTAGAAATAAGCACGCCAAGGTATCGGTAACTATCAACATACGCCAAGGTCGTTGAGTTTAAATTGTAGACGTGTTCCGAGTTAGACTGTTTGCGAGATACGCGCATGACTTTGCATTTGGAAACATTGGTCTGCATCATCCAGAGTGAACACCAGTTTTCAATTAAGGATAGGTCATTTTGTAGAATTTCGTGGTCGTCAGGGGTGGTTATTCGGCGATAAAGGATGCAATTGTCCGCAAATAATCGAATGGATGATGAAATTCCTGATGGTAGATTGTTCACATATATGAGGAAGAGTAAGGGGCCGAGTACTGACCCTTGAGGGACACCGGATTTAACGGGAGCAGCAGTGGAGTGAAGACCGGCAATGTCAGTGAACTGAGATTGGTGTGATAGGAAGCATCGGATCCATGACAGGGCTGAAGTGTCCAAGTTCAGACAGCAGAGTTTGTTTATTAGTTGTTGATGAGCGACACGATCGAAGGCTTTAGAGAAGTCTATGTATATGACGTCAGTTTGAAATAGAGAATCTAAATTTAGGTGGAGGTCGGCAGTGAATTCAAAGAGCTGAGTTTCGCAAGACAAACCAGGTCGGAAGCTGTGCTGATTTTTGAAGAAAAACCCGTTGTTATCAAGGTGGTGGGCAACGTGCGAATAAATAATGTGCTCGAGGCATTTGCAGGCAATGCATGTCAGCGAGATAGGACGATAATTAGATGGGTTAGATTGGTCACCTGATTTGAATACTGGGGTTACCTTGGCTACCCTCCAGTTCGCAGGTATGATACCTTCGGAGAGGGACTGAGAGAATATGATTTGCAGAATGTGGCTAGAAATAGCTCCAGTGGAGTTTAGTAGCTTTGCCGGTATGTTATCAGGACCAGGGGCACTCGATGTTTTTAGTTGGTTTATAATTTTTAGGATACCTTCAGCATTTACGGTGATGAATGGCATCTGGGGAAAGTTATACCTGGAGGCAAATGGGATATTGCCCGACGGCTCATTAGTAAAGACTGAGGAAAAGTAAGAATTCATCAAGTCAGAGCGCTGCTGAGCTGGAACCCGTGAGCCATCAGGATTGCACAGTGAAATGTTATGCGCTAAATTGTTGGGGTGGATAAAGTTCCAAAATTTTTTAGGTTTGTCGCGGATGATTTTTAGGAGATCTTCATGGTAATACTTCTTTTTGGCTTTTTTCAGCGCGCTAGTATATTCCCGAAGGCAAGTGAAATATTTGTCCCATTTCGATGGAGAAATGCTACGTTTCGCCTCGCGGAAAAGGTGTTTCTTCTTTTGTGAGAGTTTTTTCATAGAAGTTGTATACCAAGGACTGTCATCGTCACAGCAAACAGACACTAATGGAACTATTCTTCGATTAGCGTCAAGACCTTTTGTTTATACAGTAGCCAATTCTGTTCTACGCTTCTGGAGATGGCCGTTTGAGAGAAGAAACTATAGAAGCTTTTCAATTCGGTAATGATTGCGTGGATGTTGGCTTTGTTGTAGTCGCGTATGAGCTTCTTCCGTGAATTATGCCTAGGTACTGGAATAGAGAGGTTGAATAGTATGGTACAGTGATCACTCAGGCCTTCTATACACGTAGGTGAGTGAATAAGGTCGGGGTGGGAAGCGAAGACAAGATCGAGTATGTTGTCACCACGAGTCAGAGTATTAATTGTCTGCGTGAGGTTGAATAGGAGGGACAGTTGAATGAAGTCATTTGATAGCCGGGAAGGGGCCTTAAGGTTGGCCCAGTTTATATCGGGAAGATTAAAGTCCCCGGCACCGCAAGAACATAACGGTCGTCAAAATGAACGCTCATGGCGTACGGTAAATAACTAACCTGTGCAAACAGGGGAAGTCTCATGACCGTGATCGTTGCGGTGGCGTGCCCCAGCTGATTCCAGAGTGACAGAGGCTTTTGTAGGAGGGGCGTATCACCCGCTCGCCTAGTAGCACGATGTTGCCCGCCGAAATCGCAATCAGTCACCAAACGTGGAGGGTAGCTTTTGGTTCCAGTATTCAGCTATGATCCGAGGGTCGCTGCGTCGAAGGTTTCAGGCATTGGAGTCATCGCTGGAAACCCAAGATCGGGCCAGGGTAGATTCCATGCAGAAGTAGGAACCGTGGTGACGACGAGTGGGCCAGCCATGATCGCAAGGGCAAAAACCCTGTCCACATGAAGGCAGACAAGCTCAGCTGAGCCATTGTTGGGCGTGGGCACGACTTTAGCAAGTGCTGCCTTTGTTGGGTTCGTTTCCCTTCTACAGGACAGCAGGCAGCGAACGTGCACGGACCAGTGACAAAACAAGCACGTCGGTATGTGCACGACTCCTAGGCAGGCGAGCGCAATAAGTCCAGCTTCATAGTACTCAGACACACCATACACACACGTCCACAGGTACAGCCATGCTGTGTACAAAGTCAAGAACGGGCTCACGCAGCCATCCAGGAGGAAAGGTTTTCGCGTGTGTAACGAGATGCGCTGCACCAGCTCATCGACACACGCAGCCGGCGGCACCATGTTGACCAGACCACAGAACACCTACCAGCCGCCTGCTAGCTCTGTCAACTGTTCTTGCACCCTTCTTTTTTATGCTGCGAAGATCAACACAATGTTGAGCACGTTCCTCTAAAGCTGTAACGTTAGCTTATTCTGCATTCCTTCCCTATTTTGGAACGAGTTTCTATTACAAGTTTCTTAAATACAAAAGGAACTTGTTATATTTTGAAAATTGGAATGCGTCATTACATTAACATTACATTTTACTTTTCAATAAATAGATAGTGTTGGATAATACTGTGGCAATATAGTGAGAAATTTAAAGCTTACTTCTACAGGCATTTATTTATACGAATTTAACATCGCTGTCAGCAGGTTATATTAGTGCTTACATTGAATCTAACTAAACCTCCATAGACGAATTTTTAGAGACCACTGGCCCTACTGCAACTTTCGTGCTCGCCTAATTCAAGTCACACATGTGGCACATCCCACTACAGTCTGCAATGCGCAGTCAGGATACCGAGCTTCAAATATTCAAATATAAATATCCGTCAATGTATCAACATAATTAATTGTCTTGCACCGGAAACCCTATAGAAATCGAGAACACTTTGGGTTTCAATCAGCGCTGATTCAAAATTTCAACTCGGGAAACTCTCCCGTTAGCAGTCAGCAATCAAATCTATGGATATTAGTTCTCTTTCAGTCTTTCTCACACTTTCTTTCCCTTCTTTTTCCCTAATTTTCTCTTTCTTCATGTACATATTTGTTTCTCTCTATCTTTAGGTTTCTTTAGGCTTGTTTTTCCTCCACTCCTTTCCCTCACTTTCTTTCCCTACCCCACTACACTATAAATAGTATACAAAGATATGCTACGCTCTTTTACTGTGCGCGCATGTTTCAGAGAAACACAGAGCTAAAAAGCTCTTCAACATCCCCCTTCATTGATATTGTCAGTTAGCTAAAAGGTGTATACGACCAAATTGAAAGACAGGCAGAATGTTATTTGTATTGGTGAGGCATTCATCCTTACTGCCGTTCCAGGGTATAACTCGTAATGGCCCTTATGTGATGTATTCGCTCTGAGAATGCAAATTCTTTACTGCTATGTGTCTGTTGTTAAGTCACGATACGAAGAAAATAAACAAACTATTTCTCTATCTGTAATGAATTTCTGTAAACTGCCATGCCTATGTTTAATAATTATCATGAATGAAAAGAAAGACTGTATAACCTAGTGGTTAGGATGCTCTCTTTCCGTTCTTGGAAAAAATGGTCTTCAATCTGACCTCGCCCGAATTTGTTTTTGGCCAAGAATAATTTTTTTTCTCTCCCTCTTTATTTTGCTCTTTCCTTGCTCGTTCTGTTGCCCATCAGAAATATTGCATCCTGCGCTGTACAAACCAACGCAAAGCAAAAGATGAAGGAGGAAGAAGACGGCGCTTTCAGGTTCATGATAATTTTTATTGCTACGGCATGCGGCGAACCTCGAAAATAACAGCTTTGTTGTAAAAAATCAACTATTTTCATCGTACGTCGCAAGTCTCGGCATCTTTTCCTACCCTGTGCTTTGGTTACCCTGCATCCTCAGAATACCAAGATGCGTCGTAGTCTCGTGGTAGGCGAATCATACGTTTTGGCGCCTCACGTGGTTGTCCATCCATCATCTTCCGGATGATTGAATGTGTGCGTGCATCTGTTAAATGCCGTGGAATGCTCACAAAAGGAACACCGTTCGCTCTACTGTTCTCTCATAAATGTAACAAGTTACCATTACAGTTCCACCCATCCTGAATAGAACGATGGTGTTTCTCCCAAAAGAAACGAGTTCCGTACAACACTGCATCAACCAACACATTTCAGCTGGGCTTTAACAGCTGATATGTCAGATTAGAAAGCGCATTTCACGTCTTCCTCATGCAGCTTGACCACCCTTTTATTATATGATGACTGAAACACACTTGAATTAATAACTTTGTTGGCACTTCTATTACTGTGAAGCAACCGTATGCCACTTTCTGGACAATATCTCACATTTCCCCGGATCTGCTTTGAACTGCTAGGCTGTTTAGACTGTTGTTTGTATAACATTGTAAAATATATACTAACAGATTGCCAAGAAAAAAAAAAATGAGCAGGAAAAGTTCCGCTGTGGGGTGTCAAACTAGCGGCGTTGCGCTTTTCAGCAAGTGACGCTAACCACTAAGCTACAAAGCGGCCCTTCTTCAACATGTTAACAGCGAGCCATTTATGTACACCATGTACTGCTGGCAGTCCTCCAAGCTTGGTAACTTCAGTGCGTTTTCGTCATCAGTACTTAGATGTCATGAAGGTCACACGTTGTGCATCCACGCTCTAAGGGTTCTCGTGCCGTGCCAGCCCATGCGCGCACAGCGACGCACATTTCCACATGGCGTAGTCAGAGGACGTATAGATGCTTTCTAGCGTGATGGCTCACTCGCGCGTGGCCTTATCTTGGGATTCGGGCGCGTTGTACCTCTTGTGCTTCCAGCGCAAGTTTGCTTTGAAGTTATAGTAGTTAAAGCTTGAGTACGCGTCCGCTATATGGGATCCCGTGCAGCAAAATTTAATTAACGCGTTAGAATCTGTTCAGAACCGCTCAGTTCGGTTCATTTGTTCTAATTATTCCCGTACTGCTAGCATATCAGAAATGAAATCTAACCTTGACCTACCCAATTTAACTGTCCAGAGGAAACTGGCGCGACTGCATTTTTTTCATAAGATATTTTTTCACAATCCATCAATGAAGCGAGACCTCATTTCACAACCGTCATACCACTCATCGCGCATTGATCATCAGCATAAGGTTGCCATTCCGTTTTGCCGCACCAAATTCTTTTCAGCAGCCTTCTTACCGAAAACAGCCGCCGATTGGAACCACCTTCCCTCTTCCGTTGTATCAATAACAGACCCTTTGTTATTCAAGACTGCAATTTCTCAGCAATGCTTGTAACTATACGCAGTTTCCATTATCTATCTTTGTCTTGTATGTGCTTGAATTCTTATACATTTTTAGTTGACTTATGTTGCCTTCCTGATTTGCGCATCTGATACTTGTTTCTTTATTTTGTCTTTTTTTCTTGTGTGTTATATATGTTGTACCCACCCCCTCTGTAATGCCCTACGGGCCCTGAGGGTATTCTAATAAATAAATAAATAAATAAAAGAAAGCACAAATGGCCCCGCCGCGGTGATCTAGTGGTTAAGGTACTCGGCTGCTGACCCGCAGTTCGCGGGATCGAATCCCGGCTGCGCCGGCTGCATTTTCGATGGAGGCGGAAATGCTGTAGGCTCGTGTGCTCAGATTTGGGTGCACGTTAAAGAACCCCCGGTGGTCAAAATTTCCAGAGCCCTCTACTACGGCGTCTCTCATAATCATATGGTGGTTTTGGGACGTTAAACCCCACATATCAATCAATCAATCAATCAATCAAGAGAGCATGAATGTTATGTTGTTTGCTGCTGCGACCGCGTTTACGAAAAGAGCGTGCTGCTCACGAAAAAGTAATAATTGTGACCATTGTTTAGGCTCATCCTGTGTGTGTACCTGTGCGTTCATTGCATGCGTCTTTCTGTTTGAGCAGTGTGCTTTAAGTGTTGAGCTGTGACTGTTGTTTGTCCGCACTTGTCCTGTGTATGCTCATTTTATTCATGCTTAGTGCTTGATGTGTGCGCTGCAAGTTTCAAGCTGCTTGCCGTTTTTGGAGTGATATTGCAATTTATTACTGCAGAATTCATTACCTTGCCGCTGCGGCATACCAATGCACAATGATTAGCTACCTCTCTCTGAAGACACGTTTCACTTTCATGTTATACCGATTCCGAAAGAGAGGGATCAACCACATTTTTTGGTGAGACAGCACTCCCAACACCAAAATGCCCCTGCCGTCCTACTGCACATTTGTTGTGGCTTGGGAATGAATGGCGGTTTGTTCTATGCTCTAATGTTATGAATGCTTGTAGAATACCGAGCTTCTGAAATATTTACCAACTTGGTGATTGGAAATCGCATCGCTTTTTGTTTGGGAGATAATTTTTTTTAGTTTGCTAATTCCTTGTGATCTGTGTCAAATCAAAGTTTATTTTCATTGGGAAGATGTTGCCAAGCTTGGGCTAAAAGCGAAATAGTTCGCTTGAGGAAAGCTCAAGCCCTTTCATACAAGGCATACATTAGGGACACACAACTTTGTACAAATACTGTTGTAAAATCAACCAAGTGCATTATATACATGAAAAGAAAATATAGGAAAATATGTTGTTAAGTCAGTGCAAATGTTATCAACAAAAAAGTTCAAGTAGCGCATAACATACGTGGGAAAAAGAGAGAGTTTACAGAATATTTTCGCTCAAAATCGTACATTGTATGTTTAAATATAAGGAAGCACTGATATTTGACCAAAAACTGAACTTGTTGCCTTCATTGTTTGTTTCAAAGCAAAAGGAAGTCAACAAACCAATGTAACAATGAAAATGGAACAGATTATTTATAGTTCATGCATTAAGTTGTGGCTTGTAAAAAGCTCAATTCACTATTAATAATTACAAAAGGATTAATTATGAATGTTACTTGAGTAAAAAAATAATACATATTTCAGATTGACATTAATGGGGCAAAACTAATAAAAATTTAGCTCGAGGCTTGAACACAAGACATTTGCAGGAGCCGAGATGATCCACGAGGAACTCTTTAAAAAAGTAATTATACATGGATTCCTCTGTGAAATTACTGATGTGCTATAATGGGCTCCAAAACTTTCTATATTCTAACAGAATCAAAAGTTGGGCTTGTTGGATATGCATGGTATAACTATCAGTGGTAACTGTAAGTGGTGGAAGAGGAGCAACCCAGGTGCATTTCGGAGTGTGTGGATGCCATTGCTAAGACTGAGACGAACGCACAGGGTAGGAACAGAGTTCGCCCAATTTGTAAATTTTTGGCAGATAACAAACTACAACTTCTTGTAGCTGACAAGGAAGGTTTCTTTGTGGTTATGGATGAGTGCACCTTTTCGTAGAGGGCTGTGAAAGCACTCGGCAAGAACTTTGTACCTGCAAATCGCAAGAGCTCAAAAGTAAAGATAAATGCTTATTCTTTGCTTTCTGACATGAATTTTGAGCGGTTAGCTTCTGCGGTCAAATCTGCCAAGTGATTTGAACGTGATATATTTTTTCCGGTCAAAACACACAAGCCAGAAATGCCTTTCAGAGCGATTGTGTCTGAAAGAGACACTTGGCAAAACGATGTTCTGAGATACCTGCAAAGCAATTTAGAAACTCTTTCTATCCCGGATTCTTTCCGTGTCAGTAATTCTGAAGCGGTGGAACAGTTTCTGAGCACTGATAGCTCTAGCAAATGTAGCACTTTCAGTATAGACATTGAGGACTTGTACTATTCGATACCTCAAGGTGAGCTGATTGCAAGCATTCAAAGCTGCATCGCGCAGGATAATGATGAATTGTCTTTTAGCCTTAAGTGTGGAACTTCTGTATCTAGTTTTCTAGAATTACTTAGCTTTTACTTGAAGTCACCCTTTGTGGCTTGGGGTGGTAATCTTCATGTTCAGAGATCAGGGACATGCATAGGCTCTTCAGTAGCTCCGATTGTAAGCGGAATTCTTTTGGGAAAGATTGATGTGGCACTTCAGAGGCATCTATCAGGAGTCCCGGATTATGTATTCACATACGTCGATGATTTTCTTGTGTTCACTACGTCCTCAGATTTTACGCGAGATGTTGTGAATATTTCCAAGGTTTTTAAAGAAACAGGCAAGAAACTAAACCTTTCTTTAGAATTGCCGCATCTAAAATAACTGCAATTTCTAGACCTTAACTTGGTATTCGAACCCCAGCATGTTTGCTGGTATTATTGTCCTATATCCATGAAGCCTATACTCAATTACAGGTCGAGCTAGTGAAGCTAGTGAAGAGAAGTATTGTTAACGAGGTTGGATTTTGCCCTGAAAAAGTCCTGCCAAAACAAAATGAAAATGAGCTTTGACAGTCAAGTAACGAAACTAGTACAAGCAGGGTATCCTAATGATGTTATCACGTCCATCACAACATGATTAAGAAACTTAAATTTGAAGGGAACCCCACTCGGGGCGTCGTGATGAGAGTAGAAAAGGTAGGAGGATAGCAGTAATTCCTTACCTTCATAAGACATCGCATGAACCTAAGCAACTCAGTAATAGATATACAGTCGATGTGCTTTTCTCAGCCAAAAGCAAACTGCTGTCTATTTATTCGCGCATGCGCAGAGAGTTTCCACAATGTCACATGAAACACTGCAAAGTTCATGGACTGCGCAATGGGCGTTGTTTACATGACTCCTTTTAGCTGTGGTAAAGTGTACATAGGTCAGTCGGGAAGGTGCATCAGTGTTCATCTTAGAGAGCACGATTCTTCTTTGAAATTCTTGAGTGCATCGCATCTCGTGGCTCATTGCAGAGAATGCGGTTGTTATCCTCTTTTTCAGGATACTGAAGCGATTTTTCGATCTAACAATCGACTCGCGAGTTGACGAAAGCTTTTCACATAAGAAAAAGAGGAGAGCAATGCATCTGGCAGCCTTCAGTTTTGCTGCACGATGAAGAGTTTGCTTTTCGAGATTATATTCCGAGATAATCTTTCTTCTTTTACTCTGTGTTTTCGAGGTGCCACGGGTGTACTTTTTGCCTGCACACGCATGTGTTGTTTTTTGATTAGCTGTTTATATATTCTTCTCTTTCTAATAAATCGTTTAGTTGCGGCAGTCGCTTGTCCTCTTTTCCTTTCTTTTTATTCATGCGCTTGAACTGACAGTTATACCATGCATATCCAACTAACCCAACTTTCGATTCTGTTGCAATTCATTTCTAGTACCCAGGGCACTAATTCTTTTCCTCACCTGGATGTATCGGACCCAGCCACACTAGCTTCAATGATGGCCGTGAGCATTTGCAAGGCAAGAGTGGCAAGAGTGGCAATTGGCACATTCGCTATGGAACCTGTCCTCTCGATCTTCAAGTCTTGTGCGGATGGTTTCAACCCTTCGTCGGACATTCAAGAAAAATGTGCCGGATTCTCCGGTCCGAGTTCTGCGGTCTGGCAAGTAAGGAGCTACAAGGACTGGTTAAAGGTGTCGTGAAGCTTGATTCATGGTACTCGCTGGCAGCCGTTCTACAGGGACTGGTGCCGCACTGGCAAAGACACGGCCAAGTATCTCTGGCGACAAGTTCTTCCGCTACTTCCAAAGAGAAAGAAGTCGCATGCGCAAGCTGAAAAAGTGTTGAACCTCAGCGCCACAGCACTTTCTGACAAGCACCTCGATGTTCTTGGTCTTGATCCCAAGTTTCGTTTCGAGCCGTCACTAGAGCGGGTGGACAAGTTGGTGTTAGCACGTTCGTTGAAACCAGTGCTGACGAGTACACTTTAGTAGTTCCCCTGCTGCTTTTGCCGTAACTCGTCTTATTCTTAGTTGAGAGACCACCAAGATTTTTGGTTTGATTGTGGTGAAAATGAGAAGATTGCTTGCCAGATCGAGGTCAACGAGCATCTTTTCTTTTTCCTCTATTAAAAAAAGGAATCATGTTGAGAGTTTGGCGATAGTTATAGCGCGAGAACAGAACGACGACAAAGAAACAAGAAGGACAGGAGCGTTACTTGTCATCGTTCTGTTCTCGCGCTATAACTGTCATGTCATACCAACTAGCCCAAACTGCCACACTTCTACGAGTTTGGCTTGTAAAGTGGTGAAAGCATGACGACCAATGTCACCCAAACAACAATGTGGTTCAATCAGTAAGAAACTATTGCGAGTAGACTTAATTTATTTGAACACAAATAAGTATGCTTTAAAAAGACATTTTCTGCACTTTGTGTCAAAAATTAACTTTTACTTTTTTCTCCCATTCGCTCAAAGGGTGCTGGTGCTGCCAATGACTAGTCCACCTAGCTGCCTGCCGATGACAGAGAAACTTGCCACGACGCAAGACACCATCCTTGCCACAACGCAAGGATGGTGTCTGTGTTTGTTGTCATTTGTGTCGCATATGCAACACAGAGCACCGAAATAAAAGACAGCAGGGACATTCTTGTTTCTCAAACACATCTCATGTTTCTTTCAGCTGCGCATTTTGCATGAGTGGAAGCACTGCAGGTTGTTTCACTGCAGTATACTGGAAATTTGCAGTACCACTGTTGCTGGAAAAGACCAAGTGTTCTGCTCATCTGCGATGCTTTTTCAGGCTGACTGAACGAAACTGGGGAGGCTGTGGTAATAATAATAATACTTTATTCGGCAGTTCGCAAGCTCTAAATGACCATTAAGGTAATCCTTTTTCTTTAGGCAAAACCCAATCAGGCATGGAAAAACTGCATGCCGCTGCAGTTTTCAACTTCCAACAGCACAAGGATTGTAATCGCATGCAGTAATCATGCTTGCAGCTGTCACTCACCAATTCACAGCCACAGAACGTGGATAGAAAAATTCTGTTTTAAAATGATCTCCTTGCTTTCCAGATAACTAAAACAAGATTTAACAATTCAGACAGTATGCTTATTATGTATTGCACCACAACACAGAAAGGCGATGAAGGACGGTAAGCCGTCCTTTTAAAGCTTTAGACAGAAGTGTACATGGCTTCTCCACACTGTCAACTGCTTTTAATTGTTAATTTGGTGAATGAGAATGCTCTTAATTTGTCTGCCAGTGAGTTGTTCTTGTTTTATTTTCAGAAATTCACTGGATCTGCGCATGTGCCTTTGCGGATTGAACGCCATCTATTCGAGGAAGGCAACATGCCTAATTGATGTGTGGTCCTCTGGATATCATGCCTAATTGATGTGTGGTCCTCTGGATATTGATTGAACATTTACGGCTGTAGTTGTATAAAGTGCGTATAGCATCAGTGTTATACTGTGGACATGTGAAATATGGATGTGCTGTAGTGTGTTTTGCTGAGATTGTGGGGCATCTGCTGTTTCTACTCAATGTAACCATAACGCTGCTGCCTGGCAGCTGTATTTATTTGTCTCGCTTATTAGCACTTTATTATAATTTCACTACTACGACATTACCTGGAAGTTGCTGATTATATCTTAAAACGCACATTGTTTTAAAATAATGGCTGCCCACCTGCTTTAAATTCTTTATATGCACGCACCATCTTTCTGTTTTTTTACATTCATATATTCTGTTCCTATTGTGTGCTCTGATCTGTGGAATGTTTTGTATTGCTTTTGTACAGTGTTCAGTTTCTATGGTATGTGTTAATCTTGTTGACACTTTTGGCATTAATGAGGTGTTCTTGCATGACCAAGTTTTGCCAAAAATCACGGCAGTCATTAAAACAAATGACACTTAGCACAAATGGAAAAAAGTGAACGCATCATCTTCCCAAACGCCAATCTGCTTACAATTCAAGGTTGCTTAGTGATGATGATGATAATGATGTTGTTGTGTTTTCTGTTGTAAGACCTGATTTAGCCTGAAGACGACTTTGTCACACCGGCCGATGAACAATGTTTCTTTGATCTCGTTCATGTGGAGGGTCTCATAGAAGTCTTCAAAGCTCACTCAGTAATAGGAATTCAGCTTCCAAAAGCAGCGATGGAAAGCTGTGTCTAGCATTTAGCATATAACAAAGTTGGACATGTTGGTAAAGTGTAGTAAAAGACTCAGCGCAAGTAACGACGAGGACAACAGTTTATGGTATCAATTTTTCTGACATATACACAGCAAACTGCATAAAGGCACATGTCAAAGCAAATACACTTTCTTGGAAAACCTGAGTGAAAAAAGTTTGACTTGCTATCCAATAACATGATCGATGCCAAACTCGGGCTGATCACATCTTTGGTAATCTCATGTACATGTTTATTCCTATGTTTGCTCACGACATCAGCTTCATTAAAAATTAGCGAACAGTCTTTACAATGCAAGCAAGAATTTCGCTAACAAGCTATCTCACTCATTCCTTCCTTTGTTGTTATTTGAGCTGTTTTTTACACCCGCCCCGGCGGTCTAGTGGTTAAGGCACTGGGTAGCTGACCCATAGGTTGCGAGATCAAATCCCCGACATGACCGAGGCCGAAATGCTTGAGGCCGTATGCTTAGATTTAGGTGCGCATTAAAGAACACCATGTGGTCAAAATTTCCGAAGCCCTTTACTACGAGATCTGCCATAATCATATGGTTGTTTTGCGACTTAAATTGAAACAATTATGTTATAAGAAATTTAGTTCAACTTTGTACTCCTACAAAACCCACACATTCTTCCACATGAGAAACCCTCACCACACCCACAGCACTTTGTGTGTTTCTCATGCGGAAGAGTGTATCGTGGAAGTACAAAGTTGTGCTAAATTTCTTACAATATGACAAATAACCAAATAGTCCAACAACAAGTTTTATTCAAGAGTTATTAATATTTTCGGTGCATGTGCACAGGACACGAGGCATGTCTAAGGCTAGAATGCTACCCATTAAAACCAAAATACTAGAGTATGCACAGATGTAAGTATACACATATAACTTGAAGAAACAATGAAAAATCAAGATGAGAACGATAAAGACCTTTGAGCCATTCTGTGCCTCAGATGTCAGGTTTTGTTTAGAAGGGGAAAGTGATGACAACAGTGCTGTTGGTGCATAGGCGCTTCGCCTTGCTGGTCAATCAGTTGCAGTGTTCTCCTGCAATGTAAAAGGCACTAGGTTCGTATCCTGGTAGTGCTGGGCAAGTACATTTCTTAATAGTAAAGGGGGTTTGGCTGAGCACAGTGCGTCAACTGAATCCGAAAACACGCTCTCTTCGTCCTCCTCGTTCCCAGAGCAATTATTTGTTCTGTGGGGAATGCAATAACTCTGGTGGGCAAGAAGAGAGAAAGGAAGATCAAAGAAAAGATGAAAATTGAAGGTGCAAGCACGAGTAAAGAATGGGGAAAAGAAAAATTATGGAAGGCTGTAAAACGATAGAAAGAACGAAAGAAAAGGCTCAGAAGGAAAAGCTGTGATGGTGAAAGGTAAAAGCAGCGCAAAACTAGACGAGGCAAACAAGGAAATAACACACAGTATTGTGGTACAGTTTTGATAAGTGGCAGGCTTTTTAGTTTTTCCTACTTCAAGTGGGATAAACAGATGACAACCTTCAAATAACACATCCAATGCTCCACGGTTTGAGTTACGGCAGTACATTTTGGCTGTGTGCGCACTCCTGGGAGGTGGTGAGTGTGTAGCAGCCTTTGTTTATTGTGATATGTAACATAATATGAAGTTTGTTGGCTTCAATGAATACTAAGAACATGTGGAAATCATGTGACATGATATCCTTTGATCGCCACGGTTGTCTGGTGCTCGGCTGCTGGACTGAATCCTAGCTGCATTTTTGATGGAGGCAAAGTGCTTTAAAACATGTACTTTTTAGGTGCAGTTTAAGTAACCCCAGAGGTTGAAACTTTCCAGAGCCCTCCACCAACGCGTGTGTCATAATGACATGGTGGTTTTGAGGGGTTTACCCTAAACAATTATTACTCCATATTCATTTTTTTCCTTATTACTACACCACAGTTCAAATGTCCAAATAATGTCCACTACGCCTCCTTGGGCTTCACAAAGTTGTGTCTTGCAAAGAAAGAAGCCCATCAATCCATTTTCCTTCTTAAAAGGGTCACAGATAAACCCTTGTGCTTGGTGAAAAAAGCTTATCCTGCGGAAAGCCAACACTGCAATGAACAGCTCAGCCAACGTTTGCAGTCGTATGCAGGGAAGACAGTTTGCAAGTGCAGCGTGCCAATTTGTCGGACACCCTCTGTTCACCTCTTCGAATCTGCCTGCACCTGCTGTGCAATGTCAAACAAAAGATAGAACGCCATTTGCTAGCCGCCGATGTAAATCAAAATAGGCGATTAGATCAGATGCACTGTTTTTACATGGGACTTGCCGGCATCATGCACAGTAAGGTACAAGTTTAGGGGAACATATGGAAGCTTGGAGATATGAGAAATCCTTGGAACATGGAGCGTTGCTGGGCCCAATATTTGAACACACGGAGGCTGCAATGCCCTGAAGAAGACAGGTGCCTTAGAGATGCCCCGTACTCCAAGGATTTCTCATATGATGCAGTACCAGCGCTTTAGCTCTCTCAGAAATCACAATGGGATGTTTTATTGCGCGCGCTCACATGGCCTAATTATGTACCACGGCCTGTTATCCCTACTTGTTTATAGGTTCCAGCGTACTCGTCGAGGAGAATTCCTGTATTCTTGTTGGCAATCGAGGCAATTTTAACGTCTTTTGGATATATTGGCAATTGAGGGGATCCACTCCAGTACCAAGATCGTTCAATGATTGCTTGGTACATTTTTTGTGATGTTTTGTCAACTATGAACGGAATGCAAGCAAGAAATTGCTATGTGGAGTAGGTTTTGCGAATGATCACTCGAGGCCCTGTGTTTAACCGTTACTTATGTGGTTGTTGAAGGTGGTTTAGGCCTCGAATCAAGTGTAACAGGTGAAATCATGCCTACATTGCTTGTTTTGAAGAAAGAGGAGCAAAATAATTAATGTTTTTGTTAATCTTATTTGCTCATACTTCAGTGGTTGATGACTATACTCCTGCCCCCGAAAGTTTTCGTAGCGTGCGATTTTCAAAAAAGTGATATTCCTGCCTTGTCCATGAACATAGCCTCTGAATAAATGATCAGGCCTAGTAGCACCTGCACTCGACCTATACAGCTACCTGCGAGATTAGAAGCGCCGTGCTCCAGCAAAGAAGTTTGCATTTTCTGTGGAGCCCACGTTCCTAAGCTTTTGTGGGCAGGTTTATATATGTCATGATACAATCATTGTGATAACAAGTGCCACTTTAATGCGTAGTATCTCTTACTTTGTGCAGTTGGTGAAACTAAGGCCTCCATGCTGCTTGCATCAACCTTTTGGGGTGCTGACAGTGGAACAGTGGCCCTGCGAGACCAAGTGTTTACAGATTCGCATGTTGCAGTGAATGATGCCGACTATGGGAATGTGAACGGATTTCTATGCAACCTTTGCCCTTTTGTGAGCAGTCATAGGTCTAGCCTCAATAGACACATTCGCGAGACGCATAAAGGAAAGAAGCCCTTTTTCTGTACAGCATGTTCAGTCTCATTTAAGCGGGCTGAACGGCTCAGGGACCACATATGCCCCTCTAGGCCCTTAAGGTAATTCGCATCTGTTACCGCAAATTTGTGCACAAACACGCTGAAAATGCATCCATGTGAAAAGTACACACACGTTAATTTTTTCTTGACCTGGATCCAGCTACATTTAAATAAACAATTTATGCTTAAGCATTCATTTTGTTTAAGTGATTATGTCTTATTTATATAATACCTGTGGCAGTCCATTTGGTTCAGGTTTAATATACGTTTTCTTCCTTTGTTAAAAATTTTAAAAAAAGAAATGGAATAAAACCATCTGCAAAAGTTTATACATTTGACAGCATAACTCTGACGCATTATTTCAGTTGAGTGTCCATTATTATGTGTGGAGGAGTTACTCTTTGCAAAGAGACTGTCGTTCCATTATTTCTATTGAGGTGTAATATATCCTGTATAAGTCTGAAAATTTTTCGTTTTGCTGGTTCAGATGCTGTAGCAAAAGAAGAAGCAGGTTGGTTAGTCTGGCCTGTTTGGTTGTTTTTGATGGCTGCGCATTAAAAGAAAAGACCTGCGAAACAGTTAGCAGTCACTCAAGAGCTTTCATGCAAGCACCCCAAAGAGCTGCTTGAGTGTAAACACCTCTGTCTGTCCCCTCAAAGGGGCATTTGAACTTTCATTGGTTGGAGCGTAATGACAGATAAAGAACATTTGCTGGCAGCAGGCTGCTGTGCACCCTCACAAGTCAGTGTTACTGTGCATACCGTGGTCGTGCATGCTTTTGCTTGTGTTGTAGCAATGCATCGGGGATTGCGATAAGAAAACTTAATGCATAAAGGCAGAAGAAATTCAAGCTGAAAAAAAAAGTTTACATGAGAATAATTGGTGTCTGGGCTAGCTGGTCATCTTGCATGTCGAGTGGTTGCATCTAATTTTAAATGCACAGACGTTGGAAAAAGCAAGAAGACCGTGCTGGCACTAACAACTCGCATAGGACAAATGGGACGCTGCATGAACGACATAGTAGAGCTGTGTGCCACTGCGCCGCGGCACCGTCGCCACCTATTTTCACTCGCGTCGCCGCTGACATTTCGAGAGGGACCACGCTGCCGCTGTGCACTGATTGCAGCGCGCCGCCGGTAGTCCTTTATTTTAACCTAAATGTTGCATTTGGACATGAAGTATATACATCGCTTCACCGGAAAGCTCGTCTCGGTGTGTTAATGTATTGGACTTTGTATTAAGTTTCAGCGGCTGCTAACTGGCAGGAGCTCAGCCAGCAGCATGCCCTCTCTTTATGGTTCCCCCTCTTCAACATCATTTTGACGTCATAAAGTTTTCACAACTCTCGAATCAAATGAGAGGAATGGAACGTGTTCCAAACCCAGAGGGAAAAAAATTGGAAAAAGCACGCCTAGGCATCTATAAGCCAACTTTAATCTTCAAAGGCGCTACTCGTCCCACAATTCCACCATGCTCTTGTTTCTGTTCTTTTTTCAGTGCAAAGCATATCTTAGAGAAGTTTGGTGATTTGAGCATATATATCTATCTATCCATCTCTTGCAACATTGTGCTGTCCGGAACCTATTGTTATCATTTATACCAAGATTGGTGTGGCATAGCTGGAGTGTATGACGAACGCATATGACCGGGAATGTAAAGAATTATCACTTATCACAAAAATTATTGTGGTTTATGTGTCATGGCCATAATGCTGTAATAACTATTTCGTGAAGATGATATATAACTAATTCTGCATGTCCAGAGATTTCTACATCATTAACATAAATTACAAGTGTAATATGAAAATCATGATATTCATGTCATGTATAGCATGACATATACGCCATCCTCATGACATGTATCTCATGTTTCTGGTTGTTTCGCTAACTTGACATGTACCAAATTTGGTATTGGATGACACGACTGTATACGAACAATAATTGCAAGTAGTAGCATCAGAATAATCACATGCGTTATATGGATAGAATGAGAAGCAATACTCACGATGCACTTGCGCCCGGTTTGCTATCTTGATGTACAGTGTCAAGTACAGCAGCCGCTGGAGCCTGTGCGCTCCAGCGGCTGCTGGCAGCGTGTTCAAGTGGGAGCGAGAGCAACCACAGTCTCTTTTTGCGTCATCTCACGGCAAGCAAAACAACTATTCGTTGCTGATATGAAACCAGCGGCAAGATTGTGACGCCCTCCCTCTTGCAGGAGATTACGCGAGAGCCGATAATCGCCTTGAAGGGGAGGGGGTTGCAATCTTGCCAGCGGTTTCACATCAGCACTGACATCTTGTTTTGCTCGCCGCGAGATGATGCGAGAAAAGAACGCGCTGCCAGCAGCCGCCGAAGCACGCAGGCCACGCGTCATGTTCCCTTTCGTAAAAATTGACGCTGTACTTCTAAACTGCTAAGGCAGGACATAACTGTATGGCGAACATAAATGACAGGTACTAAAAATAACGCCCAGGTCATGTACAGCATGGTTTATATGCCACACTCATGGTGCACACACAGCTGTTTCGCTGGCCGAATTGGGTACTGCGTGCCTTGACTGTATAATGACCATAAAAGGCAGGTCGAAGTATGAAAACCATGATTCATGTCATGTCAGCATAACTTGCATGCCAAAACTGCTACGGCGTGACATGACTCTTCGAGGAACTTAAAGGACAGTTGGCAAAACAAAAATAATGGCATCCACGCTCATGAGTGAACTCATGGCCAGTTCGCTTGCTTGATATACACTAAATTTGGTATTGCGTGATGTTTCAGTATGACGAACATAAATGGCAGTATGAAAATTATAATGTGTCATGTTAGCCTGACCTACATGGTATGCTAATGAAGCGCTCACGACAAGTTTGTCCGCTTGATATGGACCAAATCTAGTATTGCTGGGCGTGGCTGTATGACGAACATAAGTGGTAGGCGGTGACATGAAAATCGTGAGATAATGCCACGTTCCTTCTCTTAAGGTTTGTTATCGTCCCGTTACACTACGTAATTCTCAGTGCAAACTGCGCCTTCAGTCTTTCAGAAGCTTCAGGACTGTAGTAGATCATTTCGATAAGATCACGTTCACTCCGCGAATTATACAGATTATTCTGGAACGTACGTCATCGCTAGCAACAACGCTAGAAGATTCGATGGCAAGTGTATAAATGCTAACGTGCTTCGCTGCTTGTCAGTTAATCGACGGCCAACGCTCTGCCTGCCGCTATCAATGCCATTACCTCGTTTCATTTGTTGGCCACAAGTTCGGCCCGAATAAACTGTTTCATCTTCGATCTGTAGTTGACTTTCTTCGGCCACGTCACGGCTCCGTGACAATATATACCATTTTTAGCGTGGCGTCTGTTGTGACTTCCCTTTATCCATCTCTCGAAGTAGAAGAGCAGCAATCATCATTATTGAGCCGCCTCACGAGCTGACGCTTGGCCTCGTGGCAGCGCCGGCTCACCCTATTTTTTTCTTTCTTCTTGAGTTCCATTAAAGCCATTCATCTTGCAAGACGTGTTTTTGCTGTATGTGAGCGGCGCTGCAGCAGTAAGGCTCAGAGGTCCAACACATGATGCCAAAAACCCAGGATCTTACATGACGCCAACATCATTGACGTTAGGAGCCGCAACACCTCAGAAGACGGCACCTGCGATCTTGGCGAGATACATCGACTGCAGGCGTCAGAATGGAACGATATCTTAGACGACGCCACAGCCTGCGGTGCCAACTGGATATCCTGTTGTCCAAGGCGGAAAACCACTTGCGAGGAAATCAAGCCGTCAGTGCAGCAGCAGTAAGTGTATTCCTCGACAAAATAAGTTCATTTTATGGTCAGATAGAGAAAGTGGATGAGGCAATTTTCGAAGAGACACCAGACGACCTGTTGGACAGCGAGAAGTTAGACGCTAGAGAATACCGTAAG
This sequence comes from Rhipicephalus microplus, assembly GCF_043290135.1. Lineage (NCBI taxonomy): Eukaryota > Metazoa > Arthropoda > Arachnida > Ixodida > Ixodidae > Rhipicephalus > Rhipicephalus microplus. Next base: position 38,335,185 of record NW_027464585.1, read on the forward strand.
AAGGTTTATATATGCCTACATTTATATGCCTACGTCATCAAGAACTGCGACCTGGGCATTGGTGATGCAACATTTTGGTCCGATTCCCAGATTACCCTTTGCTGGATTTAGAAGGAACCTGTTTTTTGGAAGGCATTTGTACGGAACAGGACGCAGATCGGAAATTCGACAGTATATTTTCGATGGCGAATTTGTCCCGGAAAAGAAAACCCCGCAAATTTGCTCATTCGAGGCTTGATGTACACAAACTGAGTCGATCACAGTTGTGGTGGTATGGACCCGTTTGGCTTGCAATGTCTCATACATTCTGGCCTGAATTTCAAGGAAAACTTGACTTCGAAAACGGAAAACTCGAAGCAGCTGAAATGGGGCCAGAAATCAATATCCACGCTATTAACACGAGAACATCGATGCCAACACTGATTGATAACAAATGATGCAGCAGCCTCACAAAACTTGTAAGAGTAATGACATGAGTTTTTCGTTATGTTAAAAAGATGAAGGAGGAAAGTGATAGGTTCGAGGAGCTGTCTGCTGACGAAATTCAATAAGCGGAGTGCTATTTGATTCGCGTAGAACAGAGAGCTCACTTTGGTAATGAGTGCAACTTGCATTGCAAACGAGAATCCAATTCCTTCCCAAAGTCCAGTTGGACAATTAAGATTGTTCCTCGACAACAACGGGATGCTTCAGGTACAAGGAAAAGCTCGGAGGATGGACGACTCGTACGATTCTCGTCATCCAATCCTCCTACCGAAAGACTCTCACCTCAGCACTTTAATCATCAATCATGCTCACGAAAAAGTCTTCCATGGAAGAGTGCGAGACAAACTGACACAAATCAGGGAACAAAACTGTATTCTACAATCACGACAGCTGGTGAAAAAAAATTGGCAGATCCTACGCACAGTCGGAATCGATGATATGCGAAGCATGAATGAGAAATGTTGATACATCACTTTAAAATCAGCATAACGTTACAAGGTGGAGGTAAATCATGCCGTACATGACTTCCGTGTCATTATTATCATGTTTGGATGTGTCGTTTACCGTCGTCATCTATTCACGTCACGTGATACCAAACTTAGTATATGTGGAGCTAGTGAAACGGCTGCGAGCACGCTATGAGCGTGGTATGATATGTTACATGACAGGTGTGTCAGGATTATCATGTTTGCACCAGTCGTGTATTTGGTTATCAATTTACGTCACGTAACGCCAAATTTGCTATGTGTGAAGCTATGAAAACGGCTGAGGGCGCATCATGAAGGGCTCAATATACTTTAATGTAGCTTTGAAGCACGCGCACGTTGGGCACAGCGGCGCTACCTTAGCAAAATGCGAGCACTCTACAGTCTGACGCCAGGCACGACCCAACGTTGGGCACGACCAGCGTCCGTCAGTGCGGCCCGGCGGCAACCGGCGCGAAATGCGACATGCTGCATTTCGTGCCAATGCGTTAGCCAGACAACACTGCGTCTCTCTATTTTCGTTATGGAGGGACGCCGGACGCGCTGAAACGCGCATGCGTCAAAGCAACGCAACGCGGCGCATGCCTGCGAGTATATGGCAGGACCGGTGCCTGGCGTGCACCATCGCCGGCTTGACGCGACGAAATGAACGCCGACGAGCACGCGCACCGCGTCACGTCGAAATGTATTGGTGCCTTGACTGTAGCATAGAGAAAGAAAAAGACAAGAGAGGACACTCCGCGAAACCTGGCCTCAGAAAGTGCGTCACGACTACGTAACGAACTAATGCTCTCGCCAAACGTCAAAGGACGCGAGCGCAAAAAAAAAAAAAAAACTGTTATAATCAATGCAACAGAATTGTTTTTACAAAGTTATAATTATCCGCCCAAATTTGGTATGTTCTTTATACATAAAAAGAATTTATTCAACGCACCTTACGCGATTATTTTTCTTCAGCCGTACTGTCATAAACACCATCCACCCAGCGACAAGCGCATGCATGACTGACAGCGGGAAGCTTTCGTCGCTTTCGTCAACGTCGGCTGCGTCGGCGTTTTCGTGCGTGAGATAACAGGTGAGACACGTTTTCAAGCGAAGCTAGTTGAATGACATGTTGTTGGGCTTGTTGGGTCATTTTTTTCAGAAAACGGTTACACCTGCGCGAATAAGACACCATGCAACAAACATAGAAAGATGCACACACACACGTTGCGCCTCGTGTGTGCGAGTTTGTTTCTTACGTGGCGTCTCATTCACGCAGTTGTAACCTCTTTCTGAAGCTTGTAAGGACGGGGAGGTTCGCTAAAAAAAAAAGTTTGCGGCTCTATGCGGCGGCTAGACGGGAACATTGTGCAACGTATGCAGTATAGCAAAGGCGGCACGGCGTCAAGCCGAGGCGACGCGTGCTGCGTCTGCCACGGACGCGAGCGTCTGTGCGCTGAACATAGCTGGGCAGCTAGGTCATAGGCTCGGTGCAAAATATTGAGAAGCGTTCGCTGGGCCTCGCATGCTTCAAGACGCGTTTCCCGAAGGCTCGGAACACGAATAATTCTTGGTGTGCCGGAGGTAAATCTGGACTAGTCAAGTGGCCATCATCTTCGTTTCTTCGCTAGCCTTGTGCCACTAGTGCGAGCTACAAATTTTTTTGACGTTTACAATATAATTTTACTGCACAAATTTCAACTACGATTTTTCTTCCCAATGTACTGCTGATACTGCGTACGCACGAAGGTGTTCTAAAGTTCCCAGGCCGCGATACCATTGCATTACAAGGGATAGCGGCCTGGAAACTTCTGAAGATCTTTGTACGTGGTCTTGACGTCTATCTTTGTAAGTCAGAGTTTTATGGGTCAGAGATGTATCACTGGTTTGGTATTATGCATCGATTAGCTAATCATTCATATGGGTTTGCTGGTACACTTATGACGTGCACATATCTTTTTCGTAATTTGACAGCGAAGCATCCACTTACTAACATTTTCAGACCGCGCTGATGCCATGCCGTCCGGCGGTCCAAGCTACGGCAGCTACTGCTGTGTATCGTGGTGCTTCAACAATGGCAGAACCCACAAGAAGCCTGGGACGAGTTTCTTCCGCATACCACTGGACGGCAGGTGTGTTAAAGCTTTTGTATGGTTTGCATGTCTTTAGGCTTACTTTTCGTGCTTGCTCGGTGAGGGTAACAATAAAAAATCACTATTCAAGCACTTCCCCTTTCAGGTGATAGTTCATTGCCAATGCAGGATGAAAGCATGGATGCAGTATGCTGGACGCGATGATCTCCTGAGTAAGCCGTCCAGCCTATTGTACGCAACATACAGGGTTTGTAGCGACCATTTTACTGCTCAAAGTTTCATGGACCCTGGGCACACAAGGCTTACAAGAATGGCTGTTCCCACTGTGCAACCAGCTGCACCATGTAAGTGATTGACTGAAACTCAAATATGTGCAATAGCAGCCACTTGTATTGAATCAGTGGCGACAGTTAACCGCGAAGATCTTTGTAGCCGATAGAGAAACCTCACTATAGAAGTAACACTTGGAAAGTCTTAAATTTTGTGAATTGTGGGCTATTACCTTCTTAACAGCAGCTTTACATTTCTGTCGTTTTTTGATGCTCTTGACCTGCACAACTTGTTTTGAAAGACTTTAAAGTGCTATTTCACGTTATCTTCAAGCCTGAGTGCACATGTACATATACCTTTCATCAGTGAAAGCTGGCACTGTTGATAATTCCAAAAATCACAAATTACTTGTTTTCTAGTTGGTGCCTTCTCTTTTCTTCTATGTTCGACCAATTTATGCGTTTGAAAGAGCTGCTTAAGTTTCCCCATGCTACAAGCTTTGTAACTTGTACCAACTGCACATATATGCAGGTTCTCTGAGCGTCGCTTCAAATAGTGACTGTGACATGACTGCAGAAGCTGCACTGCAAGGTGCAGATGAGCTTCAGTTTCTGTTATTTTAAGCCTCTTACAGACACATTGTCGTAATTTCATTTCTTCAGGACCTGCGGTAGAGGCTTCAAAAAGCGGCTCCCACACATTGAGGTGCCCCGATGAGCACGGTGCGTTCAGTGTCGCGATTTCTTTTTTTTTTTTTACCCAAATTGATTGTTGACCAAACCTCTACAGGTGGCAGCTCCCTTGTAGCTGGTGAAAGAATTTCTGCTGACTTCGTCTTGCCGGGGAAAACCTTAACCAGTTGTTCAGCTGTCACAAAAAGAACTTGTGTGACCGGTAAGTTGTATGTTCACTTCAACACCAGAGTGGATTGATATAGAGACTTCTGCAGGCCGCTCGCAAGATTGTTCCGACAGCACTGTCCGAGGCACTGAACAAGCTTCACAAGACCCTCCAGAAGACGTCTCCACCAACAGCTCCACGCCTGAGTGCCCTAGAGAAAATGGTGACTATGCTTTTATTTCAGCTGTTTTTAATGTGCTATTTTATGTTTAGGACATTCTGAGGAAACTATCCTCAAAAGGACACTACGTGTGCACTTACAAATTGTAAGGGTGGGCTCTCAGTGATTTTCATTTTTTTTGTGCATTGTCAACATTGTGAATGGTTTGTTTTTAGGTAGTGGAATCGAAAACTTTGCACCACAGAAAGTTGTGCACCTTGGGTCTGAAAGAGCGAGGAAATTGCTCGTATGGGATTAGTTGTTCTTCGCTTTTACATCCATATTTTTGTTTATTGCAGTGCGTTCCTGTGTGCCAGCGACAATGTCTCCATCAATAAAGTACAAGCAAACCATTAAACATCTGCAAGCCAAAGTAGCAGCACAGCGGAAAACTATCAAAAGACTGCGGAGACAGCCTGACCAAGCACCGTCATCGACTTCAAAGGCCCTTGGAGTTATCCGACCGCAATTTAGCTTCTCATCAACCTCCTCATCTCGCCCATCAAACTTTTCAAAAGAATGCCCAAACTTGTAGCGTTTGATGGGGCTGCGGATGCTGCCATTTTATTTTTATATAGCTTGTGAGTGATAATGTACGATGTAGAGCCTTTGTGAAAAATAATGAGCCAAAGTGGTTTCCTTCTGCTATTTATTAGCCCTGTAATACCGCTCTCGTAGCACCAATTAAGGTGCACAATTCTGGATAAGTGATGACTACAATCTATTTTAGCTCGCAAGCGTCACAGCAGCACCCAGACGGAAATCACTTGGGATCTTAAGTTTTTGATGAAAGCGACGCATAAAAAGAGCCACAAGACCTGCCAGTGTTGTAGCATAAAGTTTGTCTTTCACGTAGTGAGCAAGCTGCAAAGCCCTACCTACCTTTCTGAGGACAAGCAGGCGTCAAGTCTGCTTTTTTTCATTTTGGGCTAGCTGTTCTTATTAAGCACAGCCAGCACACCGCACCTTTGCCTTTCTGCTATATTGTGTCGTGTGGTTTATGTGTGCTCTTTTTTTCTATGCATTATTTCGGTTAACCCCAGGCATGATTCACGACTTCATTGCTGTGTATATGTCACTTCTTCCTTCTTCATCAGCATTGTGCGCTGTGTTTTTGCCATAGATCTTTACTTACCCACTGGCCCGGTGTGTCATACTTCACCAGCTTCTCGGCTTCTGCCAACTCTAGCGATGTGTGCGTTGTCTGTGTTCTCTTTGTATTTGTTACAATTTATTTGTAAGGCGAGATGCCTTTGTTGTCTACCTTTGTCATATTGTGCTTTTTATATTCTCAGACTCTACCTTGCCTTTGAATGCCCCGCCGCGGTGGTCTAGTGGCTAAGGTACTCGGCTGCTGACCCGCAGGTCGCGGGTTCAATTCCCGGCTGCGGCGGCTGCATTTCCGATGGAGGCGGAAATGTTGTAGGCCCGTGTGCTCAGATTTGGGCGCACGTTAAAGAACCCCAGGTGGTCGAAATTTCCGGAGCCCTCCACTACGGCGTCTCTCATAATCATATGGTGGTTTTAAGAAGTTAAACCCCACAAATCAATCAACCTTGCCTTTGAATAAAACATTGCGGATACTCTGTCTCTTTGACCGATATATACATTGATCACTTGTTCCAAAAGAAGAACACAAGCGTGATGAATAAAACCGTAGTGAATTATCATTACCTGCATCTCTTTTTATTGTAACTTAATCGGAATAAAAATTACGTCACGACCAATTCGCACGAACCACTGAACAAAACAAAACAGGGAATCGCTAAATCAAAACGACCTACAAAAACTATCCATTTGGGAAAAGTAATTCAAAATTTGCGCCAGTGAAACCGAAACAAGCGCACGCCACTTGCTCTCACCAACCACCAGGCGTGCTAGGGTCGATTGGGCCGCTGGGGTTTACGGCAGTGTTCACTCTTAACCTTTTTTTTATTTCTCTATGACTGTAGCATGCAGTCATGTTCTCACATGACACGCATCTGATGATTATCATGTTTGCACCGGTCACATACCTTCGTCATCAATTGGCGTCACGTAATACCAAATTTGGCATATGTAAAGCTAGCGAAACGGCCGCGAGCGCATCATCAGTGTGGCATGCAGTCATGTTACATGACACGCATGTCGTGATTATCGTGTTTGGATGTGTCATTTACCTACGTCATCCGTTCGTGCCGCGTTATACCACAGTTGGTACATGTGAAGCTAGCTTAATGGCCGCGAGCGCATTATGAGCGTAGCATGTAGCCATGTTGTTACATGACACGCATCTCATATTTATTATGTTTGTAGCAGTATCATACCTTCGTCATCCATCAATGTGTCGTAATACCAAATTTGGTACAAGTGAAGCTAGCGAAACGGCTGCCAGCACGTCATGAGCATGGCATGTAGTCATGTTGTTACATGACACGCCTCTCATGATTATTATGTTTGCACCAGTCACATACCTTCGTCATCCATTCACGTACTGTAATACCAAATTTGGTATATAGCGAAATGGCCGCAAGCGCATCATGAGTGTGGCATGCAGTCATGTTGTTACATTACACGGATGTCCTGATTTTCATGTTAGAGTCTGTCGCTTGTGTTCGCCATGCAGTCATGCTTTACCATACTAGTTTTCCAACATGCTGTGTGAACAAAACCACCGCAAGAGCTGTAGGACCATGAAATGTAAATCATGACATACATGTCATTATTTTCTTGTTATGACTAGTCAAATATGTTCTTCATACAGTCATGGTATGCCATACCAAGTTTGGTATCGATACCATTATCGAAACGGCCAGGAGAGCTAAAAGTCGTAGGCGGCTAGATGGATGGATGGATGGATGGATGGATGGATGGATGGATGGATGGATGGATGGATGGATGGACGAACGGGCGGGCCATCATCAGCTAAAGAGCCGCCATCATCATTATTCAGCCTCCTCAGGAGCTGACGCAAGGCCTCGTGGCAGCGCCGGCTCATCCCCCCCCCCCTTTTTTTCCTCCCGAGTTCCCTTAAAGCCTTTCATCTTGAAAGACGTGTCTTTGCTCGATGTGAGCCGCGCTGCAGCAGTAAAGCTCATAGGTCCAACAGCTTCCATGCCGGCTCATGGTGTGCTCGTGGCAGTTCGCCCGCTTGATATGGACCAAATCTAGTATTGCCGGGCGTGGCTGTACGGCGAACAGAAATGGTGGGTGATTCAATGAAAACCATGAGATACATGCCATTTTCATCATGGCTTGTATGCCTGGCTCAAGGTGTGCTCACCACCCGTTCGCTCACTTCATATCAGCCAAATCTTGTATTACTCAATGTGGCCGTATGACGAACATAAATGGCAAGTGGTAATATAAAAATCGTAATATACATGCCATGTTCAGCATAGCTTGCATGCCAGCTCATGGTGCGCTCACGGCAGTTCGCCCGCTTGATGTGGACCAAATTTAGTATTGCCGGGCGTGGCTGTATGACGAACATAAATGGTAAGTGGTAATATGCGAATCATGAGACATGGCATGTTCAGCATGGCTTTCATGCCGACTTAGGATGCACTCGTGACCAGTTCGCCCGCTTGATATCGACCAAATTAGTATCATCAAGCGTGGCTGTATGACGAACATAAATCGTTGATGGTAATATGGAAATGATGAGATACGTGCCATTTTGAGCATGGCTTGCATGCCAGGCTTAAGGTGGGCTCGCGGCCAGTTCCCTCGCTTGACATGGACCTAATCTAGTATTGCTGGGCATGGCTGTATGACGAACATAAAAGGCAAGTGGTAATATAAAAATCGTGTGGTACATGCCATCTTCAGCATGGCTTGCAAGCCCGATTCAAGGTGCTCTCGCGGCCAGTTCGCTCGCTTGATATGAACGAATCGTATTACTCTATAAAAACTCAGTGGCAAGCTTCGGCCGTGTTTGGAGTCACCTTCAAGAATAAGCGAACACACTCTTCATCGGGACATTCTGAATGGTCTACATCTCTTCTGGCGCTCGAATTTGTATGCTTCGACCATAAATAGTAAGCCTCTTAGGTTTTTTAATGATTCAGTAAAACATCCCAGGAAGAGTTTCACCAATGGCAGGTAGCATGGTATATGTGATACGCTCGTTGTCCCGGTTTTTTGGCTGCTGTATATAAACTTGTGCGCGGCCCAGGTCAGGAACTACGCAACACTTCTTGCTTTAGTGGGAATTCGCGTCCATAAATGCTGTGTTGGTGAGCAGGAAAGCCAAAGTATCACATCATTTCGCACAACGCACCTTTGCCGTCGGCACAAAGTGACATTGAATTGGTAGCCTTCGGCCGTGTAATTTAGGTGCATGCCCCAGGCGCGTAGCCAGAAAGTTTTTTCGGGGGGGGGGGGGGGGTAGATTGGAGTTCACACTGACCCGACGGGAAGGGAGGCACAGGCATCAGCTTTTCTCTGTGACGTCACTATCGACGGTAGTTTAAACAGATGGTTCGCATGTATATCAAGTCATGAGATGGCCACTCTCCCCACGCGTTCGGTGTGTAAAGAATAAGTAAAAGTACCGTAAGAATGATTTATTGATATGTGAGGTTCCATCATATCATTATGAGAGACGCCGTAGTGTAGGGATCCAGAAGTTTAGACTACCTGGGGTTCTTTAACATGCTCCCAAATCTGAGCACCCAAACCTGAGCCTACAGCATTTTCGCCTCCATCGAAAGTGCAGCCAGGATTCGATCCCGAGACCTGCGAGTCAGTAGCCGAGTACCTTCGCCAAAGGACCACAGAGGCGGGGCAGTACTGTAAGATGTACTCTAATACAGGGAACTTCTGGTACAGTGACCGTATGGAGTAACGGCGTCTCGCAGCACCATTGAATGGACTACAGGTTTTCTCGCTCACTTTAATCCAAGTGCCAGCTTGAATAATCTGCCCGCCAAGCTATTTAATCCATGTGCCAAACATTTTATCCAAGCCCCAACATATTTAATCCAAGCGCCAACTCAATGAGGCCGCATGCCAGTGAGTTTAATCCAAGTGCCACGGTGTTTAATCCAATTTCTAATGACTTCAATTGAGGTGCCAGCCAGTTTAATTCATGCACTAGAAACACATAGTTAGCCAGTTTATACAGTATAAATGTCAGAATAACAATCATCAAGTGACAGGGAGAACTTTTCTCTCGCCTATACATGCTAGCACTTATGAAATGAAGTGCGCAGTGCTATACTTCCCCCTAGCGTTTTGGTGTCATAGCTTCAAAATAAAAAAAAAACAGTGTGTATTAATTGTTGAAGTGTTTTCAATTTCTGTTTCCATTTAGTTTATGTTGTTTTTACTTGCCACCAGGTGACATCTGTATATATATGCATACCTCTGAATAAAACTGTAGTTCTGGTTTGTGATCATCGACGACAGTGGTCGCTTCGTCGTTCTTCCGCCGCGATACGATTGTGTAGTGACAAATACGGGCTCTGATATAGAAACGACGAAGAAGTTGTTTGTTGTGGCGGAGGCTCGTGCTGCCGCTGAAACCCTGGCTGCTGTCTCGCTGCTGTTAGGCCCATTAAACGGTTGCTTCACCCCGGCGTGGCGTCTAACATTATTCTTACATTTGGTGGAGAGTGCTAGTTGTCTCAAACTGGAACTCTGTTCCCGGACTCTACCTCAACCCCCCGCTTCGCCAATGCCTGACGATATTACCCAGCCACCTGCAGTCATCATCCCATCTGTCACCTGTTCTGGAGTGTCACGACAGCGAGATCCAGTGAATTTCAACGCGACCGACGACGAAGACTGGCTGTCCCAGTATGGAGCGGTAAGCGCTCACAATAAGTGGGATGACACAGACAAGCTCGCGTACCTTAGTTTCTATCTCGCGGGTATGGCATAACTGTGATTTAACAACCACAAGGCGGAAATACCCTCTTGGTCAACCTTTCAAACGCGCTTTGCAGAAGTCTTTGGCCGACCCGCTGTTCGCAGGCTCCGTGCCGAACAGCGCCTGCGCTGCCGCGCGCAGTGCTCTGGCGAGACCTTTATTTCGTATATTGAGGATGTTCTGGACCTCTGCCGTCGTATCGATTCGAACATGCCTGACACTGACAAAATATGGCACATCATGAAAGGTATCGAGGACGACGCCTTTTACAGGCTCGTTACAAAAAACCCGCAAACCGTCGCCCAGCTTATTCAGTACTGTCAGAGTTTCGACGAGCTGCGGAGAGAGTGCATTTCTATTCGACGTCCAAACCTAAACGTGACCTCTACATCTGCATTAACCATTGGCGCTGTTTCCTCGGAACAAACCACGTTAATGCAGCAAATCCAGCAGTTCGTCCGAGAAGAAGTGTCGCGCCAATAGTCTCTTGTGCTGTACGTCCCAACCAGTGCCCGCACGCTGACCCCAACGCTCCGCAAGGCTATCGAAGAGCAAGTTTCTGACGCCCTGTCTCCCACATACCATCCTTCGCCTATCTCCGCCCCTCTCACTCTGAGGCCCCCAGACGATCGCCGCCGTCTCTACTAACTGTCACGGATCTTGCTAGACAGCCTCGTCCACTCTACACAGCAAGTCCACCTATCCGTCCCCAGCCACGTCCTGTTCGCCACCCCTCACCACCATCAGCTAACCCCTGGCGCACTCCGGACAACAAGCCAATTTGCTATTTCTGCCATCTTCCCGGTCATGTAGCACGCTACTGCCGTCGTCAGCATTACAACACAACTGCTGGCGAGGCGGCTTACGACTCCTGTCGTTCAGAGCCACCACAGTCATCTTAGTTCCCCCCCACGTCGGATCAGTCGCCGCCACATCGCCGCGGCTTCGACAGGGATCGGTCGTCCTCACCACGGCGCTGCTCTACTTCTCTGATGCTTCCTCGATCTCCACCCGCCCAAACAGAAAACTGACCATCGCAGTTCCCGAGGCAAGAGCTGCGCACATATCGAAACCTTCAAGGCCTCCGTTTTTACCTGCTAATGAAACAACTGTTCATATTGATGGTGTACCTGCGACAGCGCTTGTTGATATTGGTGCTGCCGTGTTTGTGCTAAGTGGTGAACTGTGCCGCAAGTTGAATGAGCTTACGCTGCCGCTTTCCGATGTCTCTCTACGCACGGCCACTGCACATCACATCTAACCTTCTGTGGCGTGCACAGCTCGACATCATCCAAAATATTTTGTATGTAGTCTAATTCGTTGTGTTTTCTCCATGTTCACGTGATATCATCTGACTTCCTCTGCGCTCATCATGCCGTCGTTCACTGTGCGCGTGCCGAACTAGAGTTGTCGATGATGTGTGAACTGCCCCTGTGTGAAGTGTCGACGTCTGAAAGACCTTCTTTTAAGCCGGTATCTTCCCGAGTCACCATGGCAGCCGACACTCACATCCCTCCTCTACCCTGTGTTCTTGTGCCACTCTTCTGCGACGACGCACCCTCTGTCACCGCCCTCTTTATCGCCTCCGACGCCTTCGGCTCTTGCAAAAGCTTCCTTCTCCCGTTTGCAGTTGTCACCGTAGAAAACTCATGTAGTTCTATATATATAACGAACTCGCTTCCTTCCCTAGCCATATTATTTTGTCGCGAAGTCCTCGGTCACCTTGGGGAAATTGATTCTGTTTCATCCAGTCACCTACCTGATGACTTGCCACCATCTCATTTAAACACCATTACCTCTTATATCACTCCCACTTCATCTCCGGAGGTTTTTTTACCATCGATTGACCCTAAACTTCCTGCTGCTCAGCGCACCCATTTCCTGGCTCTACTCGGTCACTTCAAGATGTCATTTGACCATAGCCAACCTTCTTTGGGTCGCACGTCTGCCATCGTTCACAAAATTGACACCGGTAGCCATGCACCTTTGCGCCAGCGCCCATATCGAGTTTCTCACGCTGAACGCCGTGCCATTCATGATCAGGTGAACGATATGCTTCGACATGGCGTAATACAACCTTCAAACAGCCCTTGGGCCTCTCCGGTTGTACTGGTGAAAAAAAAAACGATGGCAGCATCAGATTTTGAAATGATTACAGGCGTCTTAAAAAAATCACGAGAAAAGATGTTTATCCGCTGCCCAGAATTGATGATGCCTTTGATTGCCTGCAAGGAGAAGAGTTCTTTTCTTCTTTAGACCTTCGATCCGGCTACTGGCAGGTCCCTATGAATGAAGCCGACTGCTCTAGGACTGCATTTGTAGCGCCTGACAGATTGGACGAGTTTAACGTCATGCCATTCGGCCTCTGTAATGCGCCTGCCACCTTCGAGCGTCTCATGGACAACATCCTTAGATGCTTTAAATGGAACATATGCCTGTGCTACTTCGATGACATCGTCGTTTTCTCAAAGGACTTCGACTCCCCCCACCTCAGCCGCCTCACAAGCGTCCCGACATATCTTTCGGACGGTAGCCTGCAGCTGAGTTTGAAGAAATGCCACTTCATTGCCCGCCAGCTTACCACCTTAAGGCATGTTGTTAGCAAGCATGGTATTCGTCCTGATCCAGCCAAGCTTCGCGTTGTCGCCGACTTTCCCAGGCCGGCTACACTAAAAGAACTCCGCACTTTCATCGGCCTCTCCTCATATTTTCGCCGTTTTGTGCGCAATTTCGCCACCATAATTGCACCCCTGACGCAGCTACTTGCGTACAACCAAGACACCTCGGCGTGGTCCCCAGCATGCGACGAAGTATTCGCCTCTTTACGCCATCTTCTGACATCACCACCTATCTACGCCACTTTGATCCAGACGCTCCAACCGAAATCCATACGGACGCTAGTGTAGTTGGCCTCGGCGCTATTTTCGCTCAGCGTAAATCTGGCTTGGATAAGTATGATGTATTCTACGCTAGTCGCACCCTCACTAAAGGGGAAAAGAACTGTTTAGTCACCGAGAAAGAATGCCTTGCCATTGTTTGGGCAATCACGAAATTCCGACCGTGTGTATTTGACATCGTGACTGAGCACCACGCATTGTGTTGGTTGTCGTCATTAAAAGACCCAGCTGGTCGCCTAGCTCGCTGGGCACTACGTCTCCAAGGTTATGACATTCGTGTAATTTATCGGTCAGGCCACAAGCATTCGAGCGCTGACGCTCTTTCTCGCTCGTCACTTCCCCACGATTATGTTACAGCGTCTGTTCGCAGCTGCGAATGTTCTTTACTTGAACATGCCTACATGTCCGCTGAGCAACGCCAGGATCCATGGATAGTGCCTCTTTTAGAGTACCTGTCTGAGACGTCTCCACGTACCGACAACCGTTTACTTCGACGAACTGCTTGCCATTTTACCATCCGCAACGGTCTTCTGTACTGGCGAAACTACCTATCTGACGGTCGATAATCTCTCGCCACCTACATTCTGACGTCTGTGCCTCCTTCAACGCGGATCTGCAATGCACCCACGCAGGTGCAGTGAAGACGTATGCTCGCCTACAAATTCGATATTACTGGCGCGGAATGTACCGCTTTGTTAGGCAGTACGTCCGCTCATGTTCCTTGTGCCGACGCCGGAAGAGCTCCCCTCGCACAACCACAGGGTCACTCCAGTCACTGCCTTGTTAGGTGGCTAGAAGGAGAGGTGTCAGCATCGGCGCGCTGAAGAGCGAGCGAAAATTCATCCGGATGCGGCAACGCTGCGCTCACTTTTGAGATGCCCCTCCTCGCGCCCGCTCGCGCGTATAAGTCGTTTTTTGTTGCAGATATTTCACGCTACCCTGCGGATTATAACAAACTCTACCTGTCACGATTCTGGCCGCGCGCAGCAAAGCGTGTATTGGCACTGAAAACTAGTGTTTTCAATTCACTTCGCAGTATATCAACTACGAAGCTTAGAAGATAGAGAACCAAGTGACTTGCCGGGAGCTCGACACCAAAACAAAGTCCGCGCACTTTTCAAATTTGATGCCGCTGTGTTCTCCGTGAAGTCTCAATGTAGGTAAAGCTATCGGCAACCTTTACTTTTATGGCTTGCACAATCAAGGTCTAGTTTTACAAGCAAAACATTTATTTTTTCGAAAGGTAAAAACAACATGAAAAATAAACACAACATATGCATTAAGGTTGAAGAAAACTGCAAGTTTTATGAAACAGAACCGAAAGTTGGGCTAGTTGGATATGCATGGTATAACTGTCAGTTCAAGCGCACGAATAAACAGAAAGGAAGAGAGGACAAGCGCTTGTCCTCTCTTCCTTTCTGTTTATTCGTGCACTTGAACTGAAAGTTATATGAAATTTAGCTAAAGCAAGTGAATAAGGCAACTAAAGAGAACAGTAAATATATGATGATACAATGGGCATACATACACTCATGACATTGAGATTTCAATGGCAAACATGGATACAGTCACAAACCAGTTCACGAAAAAATCGCATATTTCTGCATATGTGAAACACAGCCAGACAGTAAGATCACAGTTGTTAATGGGAAATTTATAACAATGTGAACAAGGCAATAGTAAAATCACGAGAAACAAGAGAGTGTGAGTAATACACAATAGCATAAAATGAAACCTTGTTCGCTTAGTTAGCACTATGACAGTTAAGTCATACGTCTCAACTTCAAGAACTTCATTTTTTCTGTCTTTTTTTATTGGACGCATTTTCTCCAGCAACGAGAAAATGCATTCTGCTCAGTGTAAAGAATTTAATTATCTGATATGTCACTTCCAGTTTGTGGTGTTCACAGCCGACCATATTTAACCTCTTCACAGACAGGCAAGAGATAAGGTCGGCTACGCTGCCACTTTAGAACTTGTTGAAACTAAAGCAATAGGTGAATGCATCTTCCATAGCTTTGACCAGGTGTGTTAAGGACTAGGACGGGTACAGAAGGCATGTTTCTGCCGGAAGCAAGCTGGAATTCTGAGTGAAGCTACAACCTGCTGCATTCGTTGCTCTTCGACTTTTTCACCATTTTCCGGGCCACATAGCCACTGACGTAATAAGTGATGCAGGAGTCACTTTTGAATTTAATGAGATCAGTGTGGCCAGAGAGGGCTTCACAAGCAACAATAATTTCATGAACCTCAATGAGGCGCCCCACATCTAGCAGCTCATCCAGCTTATTCTGCAGTTTTATTGAATTATTGTGGATTCCCGAACTAGGCTACTCAGAACTCCAGAAAGTATGTTCCCACAGGAGGGTGACTGTGCCAAACTGTAAAAACTGAGGCGATTCAGAGAGATACAGAATTGTGTCGGCGAAGAGTGATCGTTCGAGCCAGTCATTTGCTTCAGAATCCCAAAAAAATTTCAAGTCCGTCTTGCCAGAGGTGAGACGTCATCAAGTATTTATAGCCCAAAATTTTTGTGAGATAGTGCCGGTTGGAAAGGGTGTGGTTAGAGTGACGCGGAGTCCTTCTGCCGTTAATTCACTTAGGAACCCTCCCTCCTTTAGTACAGCTTTTTCACAAGTTGCTAAGAACCTGTTGATAACATGTTTGTAGCTACGAACGTTGAATCTTTCGTCGAAATGAGCATAGCACACAACTCACTTATTTTCGAGTGGTTTGTCAGCGCGAGGAATCACACGCTACCAGGTCTTGCGCCGTTCATCATCGGCGGGAGCAGAAAAGAGAGACCCTTTCTTCCCTTGTTTTGTTTGCGGGCGGAAACATATCCCGCATTGCATCCAGGTGCAAACAGTGTCTTTGCCGTTTACCCATCCCTGTGGCATGGTCACATTGGCACGTATTGATCCCGAACAAGTCCAAATAGGCAAAGCGCAGACGTTGCAAGCACACGAGCAAGCGACTAAAAGTGCTGCACTAGCGGCTGGCGAGCGCTCTCGACCGATCACGGTGGCAACTTGCGCGCCGCTCCGCGGCCGAATGAAATACCAGCACGCCTCCTTTCAAGGCGCGGCACGAACGATGCTGATACCTCTCCTTCTAGCCACCGTAGCCTTGTCCTTCTCGGCCTTTCAGCCGCATCGGAATCGACTTGTACGGTCCCCTACCATACACACCGAATGGAAACCGCTGGGTCATCGTAGCCGTGGATTACGTTACCCGCTACGCCGAACCTTTGGCGCTTCCCGGGGCCACTGCGCGTGAAGTCGGCTTGTTCATTCTGCACAACCTCGTCCTTCGGCATGGTGTACCCCGCGAGCTTCTCAGTGACCGTGGGCGTTCCTTCTTGTCGGAAGCTGTAGAAGCTCTCCTACGTGAATGCAACATCATGCACCGCATATCATCCCCAAACCAACGGGATGACCGAGCGATTTAATCGCACGCTGGGTGATATGCTCTCCATGTATGTTTCCGATGACCATACGAATTGGGACCGCATACTGCCATTCGTTACTTACGCTTACAACAGGGTAATTCAATCGACAACTGGATTCTCCCCGTTCTTCCTTCTTTATGGTTTGGGAACCTTCGTCGTTCTTGGACACTATCGTTCTGTACCACCCAGACCTTTCAGAATCGACAACTTAGGCCGAAGCCACCACATATGCCGAAGAATGTTGGCAGCTCGCACGTTTGCTCACTACGCACGATCAGGCTCGCCAGAAGCACTCCCATGACCGACGCTCATCCCCTTCGTCATACACGCCTGGAACAATCGTGTGGCTCTGCGTACCATCGTCTGCACCAGGCCTTTGCTCAAAGTTCATACCCAGGTATGACGGTCCGTACCGAATCCTGCGCCAAACATCACCAGTCAACTACATTGTTGAACCTATTCAGCCACCTACAGATCAACGGCGCCGCGGGCGCGAGACTGTGCGCGTTGACCGTCTAAAACGTCACTACAACCCACCAGTTCTGTCTGCGCCATAGGTCACCAGGATGGCTCCTTTCGCGCGGGGAGTCAATGTAGGGCCAAATACGGGCTCGGATATGGAAACGACAAAGAATACGTTTGTTGTGGCGGAGGCTCGTGCTGCACTGTCTCGCTGCTGTTAGGCCCTGTTAAGCCTGCGAGTCCGCAGCGAACGTCCATGCCCCGGAAAAAGGAAATCTGTGTCAAGGCCAGCACGCGAGCCCGCCTGACGCGATCAACAACTCAACGGCGTCATCACGCGACGGCGCCTTTCTGGCGCGCACGTGCAGTGAGTCACCTCAGCCCGCGAGCCCATCGAGTAAACAACCGGCGCCTTCCTGTCTGGCGGGTCTGACGCAATGCCTGGCGACGTCACTCGTCCTTGGGTGCAGCCACCTGCAGCGCAGCCTCTGAAAGAATGACGCGGCCCAGCGGCAACCTCATTGGAGGATTCTGACCTCACGACCAGCGGCGCTTCTGGTTAGACATTTGGGTTGGACCCGGTGCATATAAAAGAAGCCCTGCGGTGCGTCGAGAGCAGACCCCTTTGACAGCAGACCCATTTGAGAGCAGACCTATGTGTTAGAGAGGAGAGCTCGGCTCTTCGGGTCTTTGAGCTGTCGGCCCCAGTGCCGAATTTGTAACGCCTCTGTATATATATGCTGTACATAAACCTTGTTTAAATCACCGCCGTCTCGTCCGCTCGTCTATCAGCTCTGCGCAGAAGCAGTCGCGAGCTGAGAAACCTACGCTACCAAACAGCTGGTGACCGTGTCGGCGGAGATCGGAGCTGTTGCGCCTTCGGGACCGTGTTGGCGTCGCCGTCTTTCGAAACAGTGGTTGCAGCGGTGAGATTCGTGGCGCCCTTCGTAACATCGTCGGAGGCGCGCTTCGTTACAGTGGTTGGCAGCTGCGGGATCGGCCGGCGTCAGTGACATCGATGCGGTGAGTGCTTGATGTTTTCCCCTCAGTTCACCAGACTACTCTAGCTCAGGTTGTAGTAGTTTAGAGAAGGGCTGTGTGAAGCATTGAAGTGAGCTTTGATCGTTTCAAGCAAAGTCGAAGTGCTTTGAAACCAAAGTTAATGCGGAGGGGGTAAACACGGGAGTGCGAAAAATTGCTTGCGCGTCTTGCTAGTTGACTTATAGTGGGTACGGCAAGTATATTCTTAACAGGGGCAAACAGCAAGAGGCTAGTGTGAACGATGGAGAACCTTAAAGTGAAGGAACTCATCGAAATTTGTGAGGAACTCGGCGTTACTTTGGGCCGTGCGAAACGAAAGCAAGCGATCTTTGAGATCATGAAGGATGAGGGCGTGTCGGCTGAGGAAGTCGATGAGGCCTGGGCGGATATTAAAGCACGCCGCGAGGAGGCTGAAAGGCGAGAAGTAGAAGTTCGTGAACGTGAAGAAGCTGAAAGGCGCGAACATCGCGAGCGTGAGGAGGCCGAGAGACAGGAGCGCCTCTAGTTGAAACGAATAGAATTGGCGATCCTACAGTGTTCGCAGGCGCCTAGCGTAGCTTCTCCGACAGTTCAGGTCAGTGGTTATAGAATTCGGGACCAACTGCCACCGTTCGTAGTAGGCGAGGACATGGCGAAGTATCTCGTCAAGTTTGAACCCGTCTGTGAGCGAAACGCTTTGGAGTGGTCTCTTTGGGTGCAGAACCTGTTAGCTCTTCTTCCCGGCGAAGTGTCCGACGCGATAACTTGCTTGTCGAGGGAAGCGTTTGAGAGCTATGACGATGTTAAGGAAGTGCTCTTGAGACGTTATAAGTTGTCACCCGAGGCTTTCAGGCGAAGGTTCCGGTATGCTAAAAAGGGGAATGAGTCACACGTTGACTTTGTGTTTCGTCTTAAAGCCGATTTAATTGAATGGCTCAAGGGCGAAGGGGTTTATGACGACCGCGATAAAGTGGAGGAATGCGTTGCATTAGAGCAATTCTACCGCTGCATCGAGGAGGATGTCAAACTTTGGCTGCAGGACAAACTTGGTGAAGTACAGCTAAACAAGGCAGCAGAGTTAGCTGAGGAGTATTATACTCACCGAAAATTGCATAGCAGGGCAGTGCGCGTAGAAAAGGATGAAAGCAAAAAGGAAGGGCACATCGTGATAAACTGTAAGCAACAGTTTGCAACTATCCGAAAATCGGAAAACAAACAGAAGCCGCGAATCTGCATCAACTGCGGAAAGGAAGGGCACATCACGATAAACTGTCAGCAAAAGTTTGCAACTATCCTAGAATCAGAAAACAAACGGAAGCCGCTAATCTGCTACAACTGCAAAAAGGAAGGGCACATCGCGATAAACTGTAAGCAAAAGTTTGCTTTTGCAACAATCCGAGAATCAGAAAAGAACATGCGGTTGTTGGAGCCGTATCTCCAAGAAATTATGGTGAATGGGAAAACGTGCCGAGCACTTAGAGACTCAGCGGCAACCATGGATGTTTTCCATCCTTCATTGGTGTTTCCTGATGACTTTACAGGAGAATGCGCGTGGATCAGGCAAGTCGCTGAGGAGAAGAGTGCTTGCTTACCAATCGCTACGGTTGTCATTGAAGGCCCGTTCGGTAAGCTTCGCACCGAAGCGGCTGTGTCTGCCGCGCTTCCCGATCGTTTTCCTTATCTTTTCTCTAACAACTCAGAGCAGCTTCTCAAAGAGCAGGGTAAATCGTTCTTCCCCAACTTAGCGTACATGGCCCTCACACGATCACAAGCGTGGAAGCTTTCGCAGGAGCTTGATCTTGTTCAATGCGGTGAACTTTCAAGTGACCTTGTCGGCGGGTTGACGGAACCTCAGAAAGGAAATTTTCCGCGTGAGTCATGTGAGCAGTCACGCGAGCGGCCCGTCGCCGAAGCGACCGGCGCGGTTTCCGTAGCAGGGGGAGACGACATGGTGCCATTGAATCAGAGCGAGAGGGCTGCAACGCTCTCGCTTGTAGCGGAAAGTTGGAGTGAGCTGTCGACGGTTGATCGAGAAACGCTCATTCGAGAGCAGCGTGAGGACCTCTCGATTAAAGCGCTAATGGAAAGCGTAAACTTTGGAAAAAAGAAAAAGAATGTTTCTTTTTTTGAGAAAGCAGGGCTTTTGTATCAGAGCTACACAAATGCGCAAGGTCGCAAGTATGAGCAGCTCTTGGTGCCAGAAAAGTATCATCGCCAACTATTGGAACTGGCGCATGAAAACGCATGGGCAGGGCATCTCGGCATAAAAAAGACCAAGGCTAGAGTTTCCCTTGAGTTTTATTGGCCGAAATGCTGGAAGGATATCGAAGACTTTGTACGCTCATGCGACACTTGTCAGAGAGCGGGGAAATTCGCGGACAAGTGGAAGGCACCCATGAAGCTTGCTGATACCGATTATGAAGTGAAATTAGGAAGGCAGCCGAACAAAATTTACCACAGTAGCTTGATGAAACCATACGTTCAACGTCAAGCAGTCGTAAATCTGCTTTTGAATGCTTCAGAGGAAGAGGGAGCAGAAGTTTTGAGTTCCAGTGATGTAATAGAAAGGGGATCGGAGGTGACCTTGGAGGAGTGGAACCTAGAGCCTAGGTCAAGTGAAGTCCAAAAGGAGGACCTGAGAACGGTTGTTTCCGAGTTTGGATACATGTTTTCGGACCGTCCCGGAAACACGACGGTGATCGAACACGATATCGAGCTAACTTTTGAGGAGCCAATTCCTAGCAAGCCGTATCGTTGTTCCCCTCTGCAACGTCGCAAGTATAAGCCGCTCTTGGTACCGCATAGGTATCGTCGCCTAAAAGTGGCCGGTTACTGAGATGGAGCATGATGCTCCAACAGCGCAACTTTGACGTTCGCTAAAAAAAAGGATAGCTAAACGCTAATGCAGACGCATCGAGCCGTGCGTTTAGTTAGTACTTTCTCCACCTTTCGGTTTCTCGCTGGCAATTCGGGGCAAAATTTTGACCTTATCACGACCTGAGCTGAGCGCTCTCATCCAGAGTGAGCTCAAGGAGCCAACTTTATGTTGTATTCTAATTCGTTACGTTGTTGTACGTGTAAAAAAATTGAGTTGTCATTTCAAGAGTCTTGTGTCCCACATGTGCCTCTTGATGTAGAGGGAACGAAATTCCGATAGACACGTAGCTAGCTATATGTTGTACTATACTTTGTCTGGTGTTCTGTCGGGTTACCGAGGGCACTTGCTTGTGTCGTGTGTTATCTGTTGTCGAACCGTTCTTGACAAGTTGCAGAACCATCGACAAGTGCTGAAACCAAAGATCGTCAGAAGAGACGAGCGAAGCTGGTCGACAAGTTGTGACGACAAGCCAGTGAAGCTGGGATCCGTCCTCAAGAATGGAATGTGTTTTCGGAACAGAGTCTGGAGCTGCATTCTCCAAATGGCCCTGGAGGGACCTGGAGGGACCTGGAGGGACCTGGCGAACGAGCGCGCCTGACATCCGAGCCACGTAGAAGCAGCTCGTCTTTCCGGCACATTGTCTGGCGGCGGGGGTGCTGTTATGCCTGCGAGTCCGCAGTGAACGTCCATGCCTCGGAAAAAGGAAATCTGTGTCAAGGCCAGCACGCGAGCCCGCCTGATGCAATCAACAACTCAACGGCGTCATCACGCGACGGCGCCTTTCTGTGCAGTGAGTCACCTCAGCCCGCGAGCCCGTCGAGTAAACAACCGGCGCCTTCCTGTCTGGTGGGTCTGACGCAATGCCTGGCGACGTCACTCGTCCTTGGGTGCAGCCACCTGCAGCGCAGCCTCTGAAAGAATGACGCGGCCCAGCGGCAACCCCATTGGAGGATCCTGACCTCACGACAAGCGGCGCTTCTGGTTGGACATTTGGGTTGGACTTGGTGCATATAAAAGAAGCCCTGCGGTGCGTCGAGAGCAGACCCCTTTGACAGCAAGCAGACCCATTTGAGAGCAGACCTATGTGTTAGAGAGGAGAGCTCGGCTCTTCGGGTCTCTAAGCTGTCGGCCCCAGTGCCGAATTTGTAACGCCTCTGTATATATATGCTGTACATAAACCTTGTTTAAATCACCGCCGTCTCGTCCGCTCGTCTATCAGCTCTGCGCAGAAGCAGTCGCGAGCTGAGAAACCTACGCTACCAAACAGCTGGTGACCGTGTCGGCGGAGATCGGAGCAGTGGCGCCTTCGGGACCGTGTTGGCGTCGCCGTCTTTCAAAACAGTGGTTGCAGTGGTGAGATTCGTGGCGCCCTTCGTAACGTCGTCGGAGGCGCGCTTCGTTACAGCCCATTAAAGGTTGCTTCACCCCGGCGTGGCATCTAACAGTATTCTTACGATTGCATTTATGGCTACTAAATGTATTTGCCCATAGAGCTCATGTTAGTCTATGCTTCATCGCTACTGCATTATTTCGGCTAACCATGTATACCATCACATATGCATAGATTCGTGTCTTCTGCTCAGCTGATGGCATTTGGCTAATTATTCGTGGAGGCTTTTGCAGTAGTCTGCTCAGTTCGGTGAGAACAGTGGCCGACTGATGATATTCATTCGTTCTTTTAATCAGAAATAACCACTTAAAATTACTAAACTTGCATTTAATCGATTTCATGTGCAATTAAGTTGTTATAAAAGCATCAAAAGAGATACTCCGGCTTTCATGTAACAAACGACGCTTCGTGTTGCTGAAGCCTGTTCGCTTGAAACACGGTTGTTTTCGTACGGGCATATTTGCAGACAACAAGAGAGCTTTGCTTGAAGTCATGTCTGGACGCAAACAAGGACCGCACTTTATGAACCCCGACGAGCCTTGTTGAAAAAACAGCAAAGTATCATGCTCTCCCTTAGTGGAGTACCAAGTGCTCTAAATCGTTAAACACTTTTACTAAACACAGTATCAGTGGCTGACAGGGCTAGGATTTAGTTATATTGGGTTTTGTGGCGCAAGAGCAACTAAGGCTATGCTGCGCCAGACTCATGGTTCAGGTCTAGGATTGTAGACGTCTACAGACATGACGGCGACCTAAAGCAACTGGATGACGCTCTAGGCATCAACATTAAAACAGCAAGATCGATTGCCGCTACCGCCAGAGAAACATCAAAGCATGGTAGGGGTTCAAAAAGGAAATTTGGATATGATGTTGAGACGTCCCCATTACGCCACCGATCGCCAAAGAGAGGGAAGACCCCTCAACCCCCTTTTTATCCGGTTCCCTCTTGGCTACGTGTCTCAATCACTTTCCACATACAGGGATTCGTGCTGGGGCCGGGAAGTAAGAGACGTCACGATGTTTTCTTAATCATGGACGCATTTAATTGAATAACAAGTGCAAATGGCGTACACACATATTGTCCGCGAACGACATCTCTGTTACACGAAATGGTAACACATCAGCAAATACTGGCGACACGCGAAACAGGATACATAAGCGAGTAACGGTGACAATACAACGGTGCCTCAATACAGAGTAAAAATACGACGGCACAAATGATAAAGTGATAAATATAATAAAACCGCGCAATGTCTCAATATGCCGCATCCCTTCCCGCAAAGCTCGTTTAAGTAAAGGAGGTGAAGTTCGTCTCACAGAATGTCCATGTAGTCGGAGCCTCGGAGTTGGCTGCTCGAGTAGGGGCCGAAGGTTGGTTCTTGGCGTCGAGGTCTAATCTGTCCCCTTCCGTCGCCGTATACTTCTTTTTCTCCCCTGGTAAAGACTCCTCGCCTCCCCCTTCCATGACACGTGGCCGCTTTTCTCGGGTTCCGACTCTGCCCTACCGGGGCACCAAAGCAATCGCTGCTATCCACGCGGCATATTTTCTTCTCAGTCGGAGTGTATCATCTTCGGCGGCCGCCCCCGCGGCCTACACCAGTAGAAAACCCTCTCCCAAACAAAGCCGAGCAAGTAACGATGTACAAGCTCAAGCCCCAGAGAGAGAGATGGGCGAGCTGTCCTAAGACACTTTAATTACGGGCGAACAATGGTCCCGATGCTTCCGGTACTTGATGAGCCGATGTCCAGACCAAGTCTCAACGTTTCCATGCAGCTCGGTGTCTCCCGCGAAATTCTCCGTAGCCGCCGCTTCTTCGTCATTCAACGGACCCGGCACAGGCGCTGCGGCAGAGTCGCATTCCCCGAACCAACAAAAGGTGCTCTGCTGCTCCCCCATGCCACAAATCTGAAGGGCGCGCGCGGATTATCTCCACCGTACCCTGTCACACTGTCTGTAGACGACAAGGTGCCACCCGGTCCTCGTGTTTGCGCGGGGGAGCCCTCGAGAACAGTAGAAATAATCCTTCCAGGTACTTCACTTCGGAATGCCCATTCGTTACACCGAAGGTTTTCTTTTCCTTTTTTTTATGCGTGGGTTTGAGGAACGAGCGAAAACATCTTGAAAGGACCGGGGTTCAGTCCGTGTTTGCGGGGACGTCACAATCCTTCATCTTGCAGAAGACTTTTCCCAGCGGGGAAATTCAAACGCAAGAAATGCGGGCGCATAGTGCCTTCGGGTTGCGCAGCGAAATGGAGACATTGCGGCAGTCTTAGGAATACGATATGCGAACACAGCACACTTGTGATTCAGCCATGGCGGTAGCGCGTCGCTGAGAGGAACCAATCTGTGATTGTCGCTGAATCGTCACCCACCACGAAGCAGTTTGATTCCGTATTTCTACCGCGCACAACACACTCGGAACCTTCAGAATCACTGCAGAGACTCGTGGATGACGCGTGAACAATTCGCACACTGGTCACAGCTGCTCGTCGGATGGTTTGGCACGCATCGTTCAGTCATGAGTGCGGAAGGTTCACTACCATGCGAGCAGATCATACACTTCGCCTGCACTGTCCACTCTCGGCACAACCGAACAGAGGATACACAAATTTTAATACACTTTCATTTCACACATGCACAAAATTTTAAGACCTCGAACATTTCAAACCAGACGAAAAGCGGGAAGGCGGGAGAACATAGGTCATACAGGCAGTATGACCTATGTTCTGAATCTGAATATGCACTGAATCTGAATTATGAATATGCACTGAATCACCCTCGCATACCATCTCCTGCCTGGCCTCTGCTGTACCTGTCGGTGAGGGAAAGGGACCTTCAACGCGATTTGCGTGTTCGGATTGGCTGAGAACGTGAGGTATATGCTGTCCTATGCAACTGTGACATTGGGCGTTGTACATCAATACCGATCACGACGCCCCCTGCCTCCTAACGAGGCGCGACACTTCCGTGCGGGGAGACGCCGTGAAACCATTTCAACCAGAACTTTCACCTCGCCTCGTCGATACCGGGGCTGCTTCATATCCTCCCACAAGCCAGCCCTCCCCGCCTCGTATCGAGGCGGGGAGGGCACGACACTATTGTGTAGGGAAAACGCCGTAGCTTGTCTGTCATCTTGTCTCATCTCATCACCTGTTGTGCAGCGCCTATTTAGGTATCTCGACCAACCACCTCGCATAATCTGCCTAGTTTGGGCCACAGATGCCAGTCACATATCCTGTCTATCTAAACCACACCGTTCCCAGACCAGTCCCCCTCGCACCCTCTCTCCGACACGCGGCGAGGTCTAGGTAATCTCACATTTACTAACTCTATGTTCCTCCCCTATGCCATAGGTGCAATCGGTTCCAGGCACATCATTCGCTCAGAGGCCAACATCAGATATTACGAGCAACACAAAGCCACACTATTCAAATGAACTACATGCTCTCTTCGAAATCCAATCATTGAAACAAAACAGGTCTATAAGCAAAAAAAATCACCGAAGGGCGAAAAACTTTGGCACAGTGTTCACGCAAAAGTAATGAAAGTAGGATATAAGTGAAAACATAGGGATCCAAACAAAATCCACGAGGGGCGAGAAACTTCGACACAGTGCTCACACAAAAGTAATGAAAGTAGGATATGTGAAAACATAGGGATCAAAACAAAATCCACGAGGGGCGAAAAACTTCGACACAGTGCTCACACAAAAGTAATGAAAGTAGGATATGGGTGAAAACATGGGGATCAAAATAACAAGTACCATGTACATTTATGACCCCGACATAGCAGGTGGCCCAAGATCCCAGCTCGCTTCTTGCCTACCTGTTCGTCCGCTGTATGGGTGGGCCACAGCGTTGTCTCTTAACCTAAAGTAGATCGGGGACAGGACCATGGCTTCTAAGGGCGTATCTAGGACCCATGGCCCCTGCTGGACATACGGGTCGCTGCGGCTGCTCTTGTAGTACTAACTCCAGCAGCAGTTCCGGGGGTATGTTAGGCATGTTCGCGTTGCCTGCCCCGACGGCTGGACTGCCGGATGACCGTGTCGAGGACTCTGGTCGGCTGCTTTGCTCAAGTTCGGTGCGTCCCGAGGGATCCGCTCGTCGCAGCCTGTTTACGTGGATGACCTTGCTTTCGCGCGTTTTGATGTTACGCACGCGCATGGCGACGGACGAAAGACGCTCAATGATGCGATACGGTCCAACCCATTTGGCGGCTAACTTCCTAGCCAGTCCTCGCACGACCGCGCCGACCCTGATATAAACTCTCTCTCCAACTTTAAATTTCGGGTCCCTGCGGGAAGGTCCAAGCCTCTTTTTACGCAACTCTGCCGCGGAACGGAGCGTGGACGAAGCCATGTTGTGAGCTCGCTGAAGCCTCTGTGTTAGCTCCTCGCGGTAATCATCGAGTGTGCCGTAGTGCCCTTTTGGTTCACAGAAAGCCACCCCGGGCACGACGGGTTCCCTGCCAAACAGGAGGTAGTAAGGGCTGTCTTTTGTGCCTTCGTGGATGGCGGTAATATAGGCGAATGTCGCGAACGGGAGCCACTTATCCCAATCCCGCTGGTCCTCGCTCACATAGTGGGACATGATCCCAACGAGCGTTTGGTTTAGGCGTTCGACAGCTCCGTTACACTGCGGGTGGTAGGCGGTCGTTCGTAGCCACTTCACACCAAGCACGTCGCATACCTCCCTCATGAGTTTACCAGTGAAGTTGGTGCCCTGGTCTGTGAGGAGTTGCAACGGAGCGCCATAACGCAACACTACGCCCTCGACGAATGCCTTAGCGATCGTGTCCGCCTTCTGGTCTGGCAGCGTGAATGTTTCCGCGAATCGAGTCAGGTGATCAACAAAGACCAAGATGTACCTATTTCCGGACGTCGTACACGGCAGCGGTCCCACAATATCCATCGCAGTTCTCTGAAACGGCTCGTGTACATCAGAGAATATTTGAAGTGGAGTCTGTTTTCGACCCTTCGGTACCTTCCGGAGAATACACGACTAACATCTGCTACAGTATTTGACCACTTCCGCTTTCATCCCTAACAAAAAAAAATACCTTCTTCAATCGCAACAGGGTTTTCCTTATTCCCAGGTGTCCGGCACAAGGTGAATCATGTTGTACTCTCATCAGTTCGCCGACCATCGATCTCGGTACCACGATTTTCCCGACGTCTGCGGTACTTCCCTCCTTTAGTCTAAATAGTCCGGCGCTGTCTAGCCGATACCTCCCACAGGTGTTGTCTGTGGAGTTTTTGCATTGTTGAATCACCTGTTGAAGTGCCTGATCCCTGCCCTGTTCCTCACGGAAATGAGCCTCATCAGACGACGGCGTGAAATCGACCACACCCGCCACACCCACACGGCTTAGCGCATCGGTGTTTTGGTTACGCTTTCCTGGGCGGTGTACGATGTCGAAGCTGTACTCCTGAAGGAGTAAGTTCCAGCGCGTCAGTCTCGAGCTAGGGTCCTTCACGTTCATGAGCCACCTGAGAGATTGACAGTCGGTAACAATTCGGAAACTCCTACCGTACAAGTAACACCTAAAGTGACGCACTGCCCAAATGACGGCCAAACACTCTTGTTCAGTCGCGCCATACTTCTGCTCCGCCGAATTAAGCTGGCGGCTTCCGTAGGCCACTGGGTGTTCAAGTCCGTCATGGACTTGAGATAGCACCGCTCCGATAGCGTATTTTGACGCGTCCGTCGTCAAAATAAACGGTTTTGAGAAGTCTGGAAACCGCAGGATAGGTGCCGTTACGAGCAGCGTTTTTAGTTGCTCGAATTCCGCCTGGGGGCCTGCATTCCATTCGAATGGACTCTTGCTGGTGAGGCGGGTAATTGGTTTCGCTATTTCCGCGAATGAAGGAACGTGCCTCCTGTAATAGGACAAGAGTCCCAAGAACTGTCTCACCTCGGTTTTGTTTTTAGGTGGTTGGAAATCCCTTACGCACTGTACCTTCAACGGATCCGGACGAACGCCCTCCGCGGACACGATGTGTCCCAAGTATTTAACCTCCGGCTTTAAAAACTGGCACTTAGCGGGTTTCAATTTCAAGCCAGCCACTCGCACTCTCGAAAACACCTCACCGAGGTCCCGCAGATGGTCCTCGAACGTCTCACTGTATACTATGATGTCGTCTAAATACACGTGGCAAAGTGTGCCGAGTAGGCCTGCGAGGATCACATCTGCGGTTCTCTGCCAGATGGCCGCACTGTTTACAAGCCCCATGGGCATTCGGTTCCACTCGTAATGACCGGAGGGGGTGTTGAAGGCTTTTTTTTTCTTCATCACCAGGCTCCATCTCAATTGCCAGTGCCCGCTGGCTATATCCATGACCGTGAAATATTTCGCCTTTCCCAGTTGGGCGAGTGTTTCGTGGACATTGGGAAGCGGATATGGGTCAATGCGGGTAACTTTGTTGAGGTCCCTGTAATCGACGACAAATCGGTATGACCCGTCCGGCTTCTCGACCAGCAGTGGGGGTGCTCCCCAGGGGGAGGTTGAGTGCTGAATTATTTCGGCTCCCAGTAAGGAGCCTACCTGTCTTTCCATTTCTTCCCTGCGCGCGAAAGAGATCCTGTATGCCCGGCGATATACAGGTGCCGCCCTTCCGGTGTGAATCCTATGATTGATAGCTTCGCATCGCCCCAAGTCTGTTGTTCCTGTTGAGAATATTGACTGATTCTGCACTATCATGCTCTCCATCATTTGTCTCTCCTTTCCGTCGACGTGCGACAGATCGAACATCTTCAACAGATCTCCTTCGTCAACGGGGCCTCCTCCTGCTCCCTCAACCATCGCGACCACGTGGTAGGCTTCCGTGTCAACCAAGGAGCCGACCACTTTATTCTTAGGGAGGTGGATCTCCTTCAATGTTAGGTTTGCCACCCTTACTGGCAATACGCCGTCTTCCCGTGTGGTGGTCAAGGTAGGTACTGCAGTTAATCCGTTTGTTTCAAGGCCACTAACCTCGACAACCTTGGTTTCGCCTGGGAGCACCGGCGTGCGAGCCCGACCTGCTAGCACGCACTCGCATAGTGGTGGGAGAGTAGCCTCTTCCATCAGGGAGACGACATTAACATTACGCGGCCTCAGTGGACTGAGGTTCATTTCACCGGAACAAAGTTTTTCGGCTGGCCTGGACTTTCCAACCCAATTGGTAAATGGGACACGTTCGTTGCCTATTCTCAGGCACCCCTCACTCAGCAGGAGGTCGGCATCTTGTTCTACTAGAATGTCTTGGCCAATTATACCATCTGCCCGTAATGACAGTCCGTCTGCACAAATGAAAAATTTTGCCTCAAACGTGGTTTCTTTCATTTTTACGGGTACTCTAAAACGGCCGAAGGTGTGTATAGTGTCACCAGTTATGCCAACGAGGGACATTTCCCTATCCTCTTTCTGCAATGTCTCCTGCCACCTCTCATCTATTCCTCCCAGTGCGCAGCTCTTCACAAGACTCACCTTTGATCCCGTATCTACCAGCAGCCTCAGCGTACCCTTCCCCACGGCACACTCAACGGCCGGATTCGTCTCCCCACAAAAGTTAACCAGTGCTATTGACCTCCTCCTGCCGTGGTTACCAGAAGAGGCCGCACTTGTTTTCGTGAGCCGTCGACTTCGGCGTCGTCTCCTCACTGCCACGGTTTTCCGGCGTACGGCGACCACCACGCGTGTTCCACGGTCGGCGTCGTCGGTACCGGTCGCATTCTCGCCAGAAATGGCCAAAGCCATCGCAGTTAAAACATCGACCGGAAAAATGGGGCCGCCTTGCGTTTCTTTGCCCATCATCTCCGACGGGGTCGCGTGACCTCAAACTCTCCTCTAGGAGTTTTTCCAGGCGGTCGAGGCGGCTGCGCATTTCGTGCGCATTCGCGTTTTCGTCGACATGCCGAACGGGCACCGAGGAGCTCTGTGAAAGTTTTTCGTTACGTTCTTCCTTAGCTGCTACGTCGATGGTCTCGTCGAACGATTTGGGGTCGCGAGACAAAACAAATCTGCGGACCGGATCCCTTAGGCCAGTTAGGAACTGCGACAGCATTTGCTCGGCCAGAATTTCGCAGCGCAGCTGAGTTTTCGCCGGCTCTTCGCCGCTGGAGTTAGCCAGGGTGGCAGTCCCGAGCAATCGTACGCGATTTGCGAACGAGCGCGCTTCCTCTCCGGCGTTTTATCTCGCGTTTTTAAACCTCTCCACCTTGCTGCTAAGGGGTTCCGTGTCGAACCGCTCGAGGGCCAAAGCTCTGAACTCAGGGTAGGTTTACGCTGCGGTGACACTATCGTCTCTCCACACAAAATCATGTGCGGCGCCTAGCATCTTACATCGCGCAATGCCAATGTGTTGGTTGTCCTGCCATCCCCCCATTCTACCAACCTGTTCTAAAATTTGCAGTAAGTCCCTAATGTTCGTACCTGCAGCGTCTCCCGTGAACGAGGGAGCCATGTTTCCTAACATCAAAGCGCTCGTTCCTAGCGCGCTCCCATGAGCCACCTGCGTAGCCTGTTCATTCATCGTGCCGTCTCTCCTTCCCTAATACGAGGGTGAAATCTCGCACCGTTACCCCAGCAGTAATCCTACCACTGCCACCACTTGAAACGTCTTTACTACGCCACCGATCGCCAAAGAGAGGGAAGACCCCTCAACCCCCTTTTTATCCGGTTTCCTCTTGGCTACGTGTCTCAATCACTTTCCACATACAGGGATTCGTGCTGGGGCCGGGAAGTAAGAGACGTCACGATGTTTTCTTAATCATGGACGCATTTAATTGAATAACAAGTGCAAATGGCGTACACACATATTGTCCGTGAACGACATCTCTGTTACACGAAATGGTAACACACCAGCAAATACTCGCGACATGCGAAACAGGATACATAAGCGAGTAACGGTGACAATACAACGGTGCCTCAATACAGAGTAAACATACGACGGCAGAAATGATAAAGTGATAAATTAATAAAACCGCGCAATGTCTCAATATGCCGCATCCCTTCCCGCAAAGCTCGTTTAAGTAAAGGAGGCGAAGTTCGTCTCACAGAATGTCCATGTAGTCGGAGCCTCGGAGTTGGCTGCTAGAGTCGGGGCCGAAGGTTGGTTCTTGGCGTCGAGGTCTGATCTGTCCCTTCCGTCGCCGTCTACTTCTTTTTCTCCCCTGGGAAAGACTCCTCGCCTCCCCCTTCCTTGACATGTGGCCGCTTTTCTCGGGTTCCGACTCTGCCCTACCGGGGCACCAAACCAATCGCCGCTATTCACATGGCATGTTTTCTTCTCAGTCGGAGTGTATCATCTTCGGCGGCCGCCCCCGCGGCCTACACCAGTAGAAAACCCTCTCCCAAACAAAGCCGAGCAAGTAACGATGTACAAGCTCAAGCCCCAGAGAGAGAGATGGGCGAGCTGTCCTAAGACACTTTAATTACGGGCGAACAATGGTCCCGATGCTTCCGGTACTTGATGAGCCGATGTCCAGACCAAGTCTCAACGTTTCCATGCAGCTCGGTGTCTCCCGCGAAATTCTCCGTAGCCGCCGCTTCTTCGTCAATCAACGGACCCGGCACAGGCGCTGCGGCAAAGTCGCATTCCCCGAACCAACAAAAGGTGCTCTGCTGCTCCCCCATGCCACAAATCTGAAGGGCGCGCGCGGATTATCTCCACCGTACCCTGTCACACTGTCTGTAGACGACAAGGCGCCGCCCGGTCCTCGTGTTTGCGCGGGGGAGCCCGTGAGAACAGTAGAAATAATCCTTCCAGGTACTCCACTCCGGAATGCCCATTTGTACACCGAAGGTTTTTTCCCCCCTTTTTTTATGCGTGGTTTTGAGGAACGAGCAGGGGCGGCGCCAGGGGGGGGCAAGGGTGGGCTGGAGCCTCCCCCCCCCCAAATTCTCGCCTGCCCCCCCCTGTGCCCACCCAAGTACCCGGAAGCATGTATTGAAAACCTAGTAGGAGCAGAGCTAGCTTGCCTCCCCCGGAGGAACTCACTTTTCTTGGTTGCCCCCCCCCCCCCCCCCCGTAAAAACATCCTGGCGCCGCCCCTGGGAACGAGCGAAAACATCTTGAAAGGACCGGGGTTCAGTCCGTGTTTGCGGGGACGTCACCATGTCATGAGTACTTTGAGACAAATCGTTGACGAAAACAGTACATTTACATTAAAGCAGATAAAGCAGTAGATTTACATTAAAGCAGGCCCTGGAGGAAGGTGAGCCGCCTCGTTCCCAGGGTTCCCAGAGTGTGCTGGTACCCAGACAATTTCTTTTTCTCTAATTTCTCGTCCCGTGGCCCAATGCAGAAATCGTGCGGTGGTCATCGATATTCTGGCCCTCACCAGATTTCGGATGGCTGTCTTTGAATCACTGAAAATCAAATCCGACTGTGAATTAGTTATAGCTAGCGCTATTGCCGCTTCCTTTGCAGTTTCCGAGGAGCGGGTTTTGAGCAATCCAGAGGCGATCAAGCGTCCCCGCCTGTCCACCACCACAATCACAAAAGCGTCTTTGTTTTTATATTCCGCAACATTTGTACAGACTGCCGCTTTGTACTCGCCGTACTCAACGTATAAAGCTGTGGCTCTTGTCTCCCTGCGCTGCGTATGGTGAATCGGATGCATATTTTTGGGCAAAGGTTT
Source organism: Rhipicephalus microplus (assembly GCF_043290135.1). Classification (NCBI taxonomy): domain Eukaryota; kingdom Metazoa; phylum Arthropoda; class Arachnida; order Ixodida; family Ixodidae; genus Rhipicephalus; species Rhipicephalus microplus. The sequence continues at coordinate 38,368,139 of NW_027464585.1, forward strand.
TTTTGCAGGGCCTTATGTAACTCTCACCGCACCTGAATTTTATTGTCCCCAGTGGGAGCCTCTGCTCCAATGCCAATCCTTTCCAATATGATCCTGCCCGCTTTGGTTGTCGAAAGCCTAGCGTGCTGCATCACCAGATGCGCCTCCCATAATTCATCCAGGGTGTTGTGTACCCCTAGTTTTAACAGCCTTTCTGAGGCGCGTTGTTAGGCAACCCAAGCGCTGCTTTGTAAGCTTGCCGGATCATAGCCTCGACCTTACCTTTTTCTGCAGCATCCAACTTCATATAAGGTGTCGCGTAAGTAATCCTGCTGAGCACAAATGCCTGTACCAGCTTACAGAGTTCTTTTTCTTTAACCCCGCTCTTACGGTTAGCGATTCTTCTGATTAGCCTGACAGTATAGCATTGAGCGTAGTCTTAAGTTTTTCAAGGGCCACCCTATTCTTCCTGTTACTTTGCAGATATAGGCCAAGAATTCTAATCGTTCGAGCTTCAGCTACCGGCCTACACCCTACCTTTACCTCTAACGGCGGTGGCGGAATATAGTGTCTTGCATGTAGCCCTCTGGGTTTGTCCCGAATCACAAAGAGCTCGGACTTGGGCTGAGAGCACGAATGTCCCGCCTCTCCTGCCAACTCTTCGACAATATTAACTGCCTGTTGTAGTGTTTCTTCCAGATGCGCGTCACTACCCCTGCTTACCCATAGAGTAATATCATCTGCATAAAATGTGTGTTTGAGTCCCGGTATCTCGTCCAGCCTCGGCGGTATTTTAATTAAAGCGATGTTAAACAGGAACGGTGACAAAACTGAACCCTGCGGCGTCCCTTTGCCTCCCAACACGAATGAGTCTGATTTGATATCTCCAATTGAAATTTCTGCGGTTCGGCCCTCCAAGAATGATCTGATGTAGCGAAATTTGGGACGTTAAACCCCACAAATCAATCAATCAATCTGATGTAGCGAAATTTCCTGACCCCTGGGCCGATTTCCGATAGATTATTCAATATTGCCTCATGCGAAACATGGCCGAAAGCTTTATTCAGGTCTAGCCCCAATACAGCTTTGGTGCCCGCTGCACGGCGCAGGAGACGCTGCCATATGTTAGCTACAAAAGAAACAATAAGAGAAAAAACAAATATAGGGCCATCAGCGAGTGCATTAGGATTGCTGGGTTGGTTCTGGAGACCCGCGCGCTCCCCGAAAGCTACTGCTGCATCCGGTTTTGACAGGAAATGACCACCGTGGAAATGACGTAGCTGGCTACGCGCACGCCCGGCGACAGCCCAAAGGTCACAAAATCGAACGCAGGACAGCCAGCGTAAACAAACTCTACCGTCATGGCAGCAAACAAAACAATGCACCGCGTGTATGTTGTTTTTTTTCACATCGTCCGCTTGGAAATACGTAGCTAAGCTCACCAAAAAGCTGAAGTAATATCTTCTAGGCGTACGCATTTGGGGTACGACTTCGCACGCTCGCACGATCACTGCAAGGTGAGCTGCTGGTGAGCTGCAAGGTGAGCTGCCATGCAAGGTGAGCTGCCGTGATGGTGACGGCCTGACAAGCTCACGTCTTTTTTATTACATGCATCAATCACTGCACAGCATGACGAGAAGTCACACGAAAGTGATCGTGTCCCCAAAAGAGCCTGAAGATGTATAGCTGCTCAGCTATCGCGCATCATACGTCGCAAACACACGTTGACCAACTTACGTTTTTGTATAAAGTTTATGATATGCGCAGGTATCCGTACCACGAGTGTGCGTCGTATATAAAATAAACATTTGCATGACACGTTATCGACCCATTTTTTGAACTTGCCTAGGCCGGTTTTTCAGTCCTAAGTGGCACTTAACGAATGTCATGTATATCAGCTTAGATTCGACCTACTAGGCTTCGATTCGACCTACTAGGATTCGACCTACTAGGCGACCTACTAGGATTCGACCTACTAGGTACGTACGGTGCGGCATTATTACGAAGAGGTGAAAAAAGACAAAGCCAACGATGAAACGGGCCACGAAAGGATGTATACATTTCTGAATCAATTCTCCGTTTTTTTTCTCGCACCGTATCGCATAATATCATACCACATTTACTGGCTCATATATGGAAATGGGTTCGCACGCCGTTCGCGACCAGCCAGCATCACCAACAGTCGTCGTCGTCGTCGTTGTTCTCCTATTGTTAGTGGCGCATACCCACTGTGGGGGATTGGCCAAGATTCGAGTGTTTTTAAAATTTACTGTTAAGGTTTGGAATGATGGAGGTATAACAGAAAGATTACCGATAGCCTAGGAAAGTGTGGTGCTTAATGTAATGCATACAAATATTTAAATAAACGAATTTGTTCTAAGAATAGAGCAATAATCTGATTTTATACGTGTATAATTATGTGAACATGTTAGGATAATGAAACTGGTTAATTAGTCAACCTATTAGTTTCATCAATATAGTCCCGGATGGCCGCGCATACTGTCGCATTAGAGAAACCAGAAATGCAAGCTCCAAAAGACAAAATGACAGGCAGAGATAGGTCCATACCAATACCACGTAAAGGTATTTCTAATAGGGTTTTTCGCAATGTGTTAAACCACCTGCAGGTCAAAAAGAAATGGTCTATTGTTCCAGCTTATCACAGAATGCACACAGTGGCGAAGGTGCCTGAGCCGACCTGTGTTTATAGAAATTTAGATTTGGTACCCGGCAACGCAGCCTTGTGATAGCTACTTCCTGTTTTCGAGTGTGGCAAAAGTCTCTTCGCCAGGGATATAATAAATGGCGATATTCTGCAGAGTTTGTTAGTGCTGAACCTTTAAAGACTTGCAGAAGCGTACGTCTGCTGAATCGAGCAGCAGACACATAAGCGGATGATGGACAGAGCGGTAGAATTGGTTCGCTGATTGGCGACTTAGCTAAGGAATCGGCTATTTCATTTAGAAACAAACATTTGTGTTCAGGCACCCAAAGTAATCGTACTTTTCTCAAATGCGCAGGTACTAGTGCACGGAACGCCTTTGTTACGTGATTATCAGCACCAACAGAAAGTGCCGCACAGAGAGATAGGGAATCTGTTAATATGACAGCCGATGTCGCGATCTAGGGCCTTCTATCACCATCGAAGATCAATCGAGTAGTCAGGCCGGAGGTTCTAAGAGGTTCACGTACGCAAATATACGACGGCGCGAGCTGGTTCGATCCCAATCGTTTTCACTAAGTGCATAGAAAGCAGGTACAGCTTTACAAACGACTACTACGAAAAAAAAAAAAAAAAAAACTCTGAAGTTGTCTCCATGCGTGCTACCAACGCCTCCTAGATTATCCGTACCTGCCGGATTACCGGCGGTCACTTGGGAAGCGGCGGTCGTCGGAACTACGGTGATGGCGCCACTCAAGTAGGGGTGTCTTCAAATAAGCTTTTTCGTTTTTGGGGCCTATATGCAACCAAATTAACGGTAAAGAGTTTTAAAAAGATGTAAACGCACTTATAATTAACCCTACGTAAGTGACGCCTTCATTCAAGAAGAAACTTTTTAATACAAGAAATCCTCTGAAATTAGCAGCAAACGCCAAAATTGCCGATCTCAAAGGCCAAGACAAAAATTTTTTATTCCTACGTAGGCAGCGCCGCCGTAGATGACATATGTTTCGCGCTTATTTGGCAGGCACAAGAATCTAGGAGGCGTTGGTGCTACGAACGTGTACTTCCAACGCCTCCTAGATTTCCTGTGCCTGCCGGATTATCGGCGGTCACTTGGGAAGCAGCGGTCGTTGGAACTAAAGTGGTGGCGTCACTCAAGTAGGAATGTCTTCAAATAAGTTTTTACTTTTCTTGAGTGTAAATGCAATAAAAATAACGTAAAAAAGTTTTAACAAGGCGTAAACGTAATTACAACTAACCATACGTAAGTGAAGTTGTCATTAAACAAACAACTTTTTTTATTACAAGGAATCCTCTGAAATTAGTAACAAACGCCAAAATTGCCACAAAGGCCAAGTACAAAGGTCCTTATTACTACGTAGGCAGTGCCGCCACAGATGACCGGTGTTTCGCGCTCATCCGGCAGGTACAGGACATCTAGGAGGCGTTGGTACTACGTACATGTGCACGACGCAGTCAACAGGCAACAGTTCACCGCGTCATAGAGAAATGACCGCGTTGTTCACCGGAGGAAGCTTCACAGGAAACATAACAAATGTGATGAACAGTAGCTTCAAACACTCGCTGCCAATTGTAATCGCCTCATCTCTCAAGGCAGAACAGGCTTTAGAAGATAACGCCACGCGTAATGACAAGCGAAGGTGCCGTCCTCAAGCGCCCACATTACGGTCCATCGAGTTTTCCCAAAGATGACACCGAGCGCGCATCGTACCTTTTCGGCGTCTGCTAGCCCGAAACCTGCCCAAAACCTTCCAGAAAGCGTCCACGACTAAATTGTTCTGGAAGCGTCTGGCGACCCTGGGGCTCCCCGCGGGTCGCTGAACATCCAACCCACGGAGGAAACCTTTTTCCTTCCTCCGTGATCCAACCCGACACGGAGAAAAGAACCGGAAGTGCGCCGCGGGGGGGGAGGGGGGGGGGAGCAACCCGAGAAAAACGAGCGCGCCAGTACAGTAGGTGTTCTGTGAGCGCGGCTGGCTCTCGCAACCTGCGGGTAGCCAGAAGTGGAAAATCGAAGAGCCCCTGTGTGCGCGGATTCCCTTGGTGTATTGCAATATCCGTCTTTGCGTTCCTTCCTCCGACGGTCCAGAAGTGGAAAATCGAAGAGCCCCTGTGTGCGCGGATTCCCTTGGTGTATTGCAATATCCGTCTTTGCGTTCCTTCCTCCGACGGTCCGACCGTCCAGGTTGCAACAACTAGCCAGCCGTCGCGTTTGTGTTGTGGTGATTCCACATGTGTGTCTCGTGCGGATACAGCGATGAAGGCCAATGTATTCGGATGCTGCGCTGAGTGTTAAAACAGAATGGATGAAGACTCCCCGGTTCGCCTCAACGGGCGGAGGAACCGTCGGCGGCTGTCAGGTGGGTCATCACGCTGGTGCATCGTCGCTAGGACTAAGCTGATCAAAACATCCGCTTACGTACGGATTAAACGCCTCGTCGGAAACAACTCCATGAATTCCCGACCAGCTTGTGTGAATTCCATCGTATCAGCTGACGTCGCGCGAAAGCTCTTGTTTGGGGTCGATTGGGTGGAGAGTATGCGCGTCATCGTGATGATTGCTCGTGCGACCTCAGCTGCGCGTGTATGTACGTGTAAGGTTTTCGCAAGTAACGGTACTACAGCATTTGGGTGTGACGCGCGAACGCCTCCGTTCTCTTAATCTCCGCGTGGGCGACAGCATGCCCTCCGATCGAAAGACGATGCGAGGTTGCTCGCAAAGTGAAACCACGGAGCACATACGTGACAAGTGTATAGTGTGCAGTGTTGCAAGTTACTTTATTGAGAAAGAGACGCATTACAGTTACATTTAGAACATTCGGAGGTGTCGGAATCTGCCAAGTAAACCAGTGGTGAAATAATCACAACAGTTTAAAACTCGCATTAAACCAATTTATGTAATCTGAAAAAACTCGCGTTAAACGGCCAGTAGCTCAAGTTATGGGGCTTGTTTCGTAATGTGCAATTTGCACCACCATCCTTGATTGCCCTGGTTCCCACCATTCTTGATTGCGGGGTTCCGGGAAGGGGGGGATCGGGAGAGCCCTCAGAGGTCGGGATTTAAGTCGACAAAGTGTATAAATGGCAATTGAAGGAGCCTGGTTGATAATCTCTAAGCGCGACTGCTTGAAATACGCATAGTCAGCGGCGGTGGCTCCGTTTGTGTACGCAACTTGTTTACGCTAATTGTCATAAGAGAACAAGGTACTGCATTGTCTCATCGGATGAATTGAACCACCTGCATAGTCCATGTCTCGACACAGTGTGCTGTGTGTGACCGTAGCCGATCACTTTGGTGAAGGCACTGCGATGTTCGACGTGCCGCGTTCCAGAAGCAACGGCACAAATACTGCTTTTCTTTTTAAAGACTGATCTTATGGGATACTTCAATGCAAAAATTTGGGTCTCTCGGTTGGTGTTTGTTCAATAATTCGGCCGTCCGGTGCAAGTTTAACCCCCTTAGTCAACACCTACCTGTATCGATCTGGTGGCTGCGTTCATACTTGTGAACATTGTCAATAAAAAAGCAAATATTGCGCGTATTTGATTCGCAACGTCAATACACAGTTGTTAGGCCGTGTGTCTTCTTATTTAGAAAATGCATGAATATGTAATTCTAAAGACCAAAGTGTTTATTATGCTGCGCTGATAATGCAACACTATGATAAAAAAGCGGGTGTTTCCTACACTTCGCTAAAATTTTTAGGGGTTGTAACTGGATGGATATGGCTGTACCCTTTATATCGGGCCGTGGCTAGCGCCACCAAGCCGTAAAAAATACTTAATGAACCAAAAACTAGATTTATTTTTTTCCCTCAAATAGTGAGGTTGAGGATTCGTACTTTGCAGTGCAGGGTTTAATTTTCACTCGTGCCTTGACTTTAGCCACCAATCATATAACCTCCTTCTAATTAATTCTACCCGCTTAAAGTCTATTTTGCCCTCACTGTCCCTAAACCCCAGTGCTTTGAAAAACTCTGCGCCATCATCCTGAAGTATAAGGTGAAGCCCTTTACAGAAAATTATCAAGTGTTCCGCAGTTTCTTTTTCCTCTCCACACGCACTGCATACCATGTCTACCCCTTCGTATTTGGCCCGATATGTCTTGGTTCGCAATACTCCCGTCCTGGCCTCAAACAGTAGAGAACTACCCCGAGTATTATCATAGATCCTTTCCTTGGCAATTTCCGGCTTAAAAGTTTGATAGATGTCTAGGGCGGACTTCTTAATCATGTCAATTCTCCACATATCGGTCTCAGCTTCCTTCACCTTCTTCTTAACCGATAATTCTTTTTGGTTTGGCCCCCTGCTGTTTTCCAAGTAATTACCAGTCAATTTTCTGGTTTGCTTCCGCCATTTTGTATCGACATTCTTCATGTACGAGTAGCTGAATACCTTCCTAGCCCAACGCTCCTCTCCCATTTCTCTCAATCGCTTCTCAAATTTTATCTTGCTGCTAGCTTCCCTGCCCTTAAATGATGTCCATCCCATATCACCTTGTACTGCCTGATTTGGTCTATTTCCGTGAGCTCCTACCTATTCCACGTTGCTTAATTTCTAATCTTGCTTGAACCTCTAATCTCATGCACAAGAGCGCATTGCCGAACGTCAGACCAGGAACCATGACCCCTTTCCATATTCCTCTCACAACATCATACCTATTGTAATTCCACAGTGCCCTGTTTTTCATTACCGCTGCATTCCTGTTACCTTTAGTCGTCACGTATGTTTCGTGTTCCCTTAGGTACTCGGCCCCATTGCTTATCCTTACGCCCAGATATTTTTATTTATCTGTTACCTCTAGCGTGACCTCCTGTATTCTAAGCTCACTACCTTCATTATCACTAAAAATCATGACTGCTGATTTTTCCTTACTAAATCTGAAATCTAACCTATCTCCCTCATTACTGCAGATGTCCATCAATCTCTGCAAATATTTTTTGTTGTTGGTCACTAGCACTATATAATCGGCGTATATCAATGCTGGTAGTGCCTGTTCAATGAGTTTTCCTTGTTTGACGAAAGAGAGGTTGAAGCCCAGTCCACTTCCCTCTAATTTGGCCTCTAATCCTTGGTACATCATGAATAATAAGGGTGACAGGGGACACCCCTGCCTAAGCCCCCGTTTTACCTTTGCAGGCTTGGATACCTGTTTTTCCCACTTTATAATTACCTTGTTACCTTTATAGATATTCTTCCAGATTGTCTTCCAACCTCCTGTGTTTCCGAAACCCATTCTGCAGTTCCCCCAGCACCCCCTCATCCTCTATCCATGCCTGCAGTCTTTCCTTTATAATCTGCGTCGCCAGCCTGTAGACCACTGATGTCTTTGTTATAGGACGGTAGTTGTTTATGTCAGCTTTGTCTCCCTTTCCTTTATAGATCATGCTCATCCTGCTAAGTTTCCATCCATCGGGAACTTCTCCATCGATTATTATTTTGCTCACTGCCTCTCTTAAAGCCTGCTTAGACTTCGGACCTAATGTCTTTATCAGCATATTCTGGGCATGTTGATGTACTACTAGGAACCCTTTTCTCAGCCCTTTCCCACTCTTGTTGTGAAAATGGAGCCATTGCGCCACTTGATTCATCCTTGTCTATAGTGGTGCATAAAGCACTTCTTTGTTGAAATTTTTCTATCACCCTTGCTCTTATATATTCAATAGCTTCGTCCCCTTCTAGCCTAGCACCTTGAGCTGTAGTTATAAACATCTGCTCTAGGCTCGTCTCATTTCTTAGGGAGTTTAGATGGTTCCGAAATTTTGCAGCTGCTTTTCTGTCTTTTTTATCTACTTCTGCCAACCACTGGGCTCCCTTTCTTCTAATTTTTTTATTGATCAGAAGGGATGCATCCCTTCTATAGCTTAGAAAGATTTCCCATTTTCTTTTAACATCATCTGTCGGTTCACCCCGCTGCTTAGCATGTCTGTGTTCCCTAGAGGCTTCCTGAAGTTTTGCTATGGCTCTCTTAACTTCCTCATCCCACCAACTTTTGGGTTTGTGTCTTCTTTTCTGGGGTGACTTGTCCCGTGCCTTAGCTAGCTCTAGCTCAAACAGTCTAATTAGATCCGTGTATGTCCACACTGTTTTATTATCCTCAGTGTTTACTTTCTCAATTTGTTTAGTTGCTATTTCAATTTGCCTTTCTGAATAAAAATTTTCCTGTAGTTGCTCATCTTGTCTCCTTCTTACTTTCACTGCTCTTCCAAAACTTAGCTTGTTACGTTTGTGATCACTACCCAGACGTCTGGAGCCACCTTCATCTATGTGCATTCCCCTGTGCTTATCATACATCCTATGTGACATCAGTGCGTAATCTATCGTGGACTGCAGCCTTCCTACCTCCCATGTTATGTGCCCTTCACACTTCTCCGTACTGTTGCAAATGATCAAATCAAGCCTTTCACACATATCCATGATCATTTTGCCTGTCGGGTCGGTATACCCATCTTTATCTTCTATGTGTGCATTAATATCTCCTAGTATAATTATCTTGCACTCTCCTCCTAACTGCTGAATGTCCTTTGATATACACTCTACCATTGCCTGGTTTTCCTCTCTGGCCTTTGCTCCCGTCCACAAGTACACGAAACCAAAGAGTGTCATTTGCCCTGCCACACTCCCTTTTAGCCATAAATGTTCCTTGCACTCCTGCTTGACCCTTTGCCAGTCTGTACTTTTATGAATGAATATCCCAATACCATCCCCCTTCCTGCTGCCTTCTGTTCTATTACAATATTCCCACGCATTGTCCGCATTGTTAGGAGGTTGTTTCATGTCCCTGAGAAACCCCATGGTGCTGCCCCGTGCCAGTGGCTCCGCCTTTTAAAAAACTTTTGTTTTTCACATTACTGCCAGATGGCACTGTCGTGTGGTGACAGGCGGGAAGGAGCAGGTGAGAAGGGAGGTCAGGGGGCCGCAATGTCTGGCCACAGCACGGAAACCCCGAGAACATACAGCTCTGTGGCGCGGCGAGCAGGGCAGGAGCACAGGATAGACGGTAGAAAAAGAAACAGGTGAAGCAAACAGGGGTGCAATCACAAACAGGAAGCTAGCGATTGGAGCGTAGAAGGGTCCTGGTGGTGGGAGACTCTAACGTGGCCAGGGTTAGGGATGGCGTCTTCATGACATTGAAGGAAGATGGGAGAGTGAGGGTGGAGGCCCAGTCAAGGAAGGGCATGGTGGATGCTTGGGCCAAAGCTCAGGAGGTTGTAGAAGACAGCATGAAGGGCAAAAATCTCGTCATTATTCATGCTGGGCTCAATGATGTGTTGAAGGGCAAGGAACAGAGCCTTCAAAGACAGTTAAAGGATGGGAGGCGTAAGCTCCGAGAAGCCTATTGGAGTGTGCATGTGACCCTATGCACAGTCCCAGAAGTCTGGGGGCAGTCTCGTGAGACTGAAAGGAGGGTAGTGGAGGCCAACAGTGTGATCAAGGGTGTGAGCCGGCAACTCAGATACAGCGTAATGGAAGTAAACCAAGACGTGTACAAGCCCGGTGCTCGCCCTTTTGCACAGGATGGCATTCACTACAGTGGTGCGACGGGCAGGAGGGTTGGTAATAGGATGGTTCGTCAAGCCACAGCTTTTTTAGGGGGGACCAGAGCTCTGAGGTCAACAGTGTAGCCGAAGAGGGTTCTAAAGGGGCACAAATATTTGAGCCACACGGAGTCTGTGGGAGAAGAAATCGACGTAAGCACAAGGGCCAAGCTAAGTCAGACATAGGCTACATTAACATGCAGGGTGGCAGGAATAGGTTAAAGTGGGAAGAAATAGAAGAAGCAGTTGAGGCAGGAGGAACTGATGGTATATGGGGTTGTGAGGACACATCTTCGTGACATGGAGCAACCACCTTGCAATCCGGACTACGTATGGGAATATTGTAATAGAACAGAAGGCAGAAGGGAGGGGGGTGGTATTGGGGCATTCATTCATAATTGTATAGGCTGGCGAAAGGTCAAGAAGAAGTGCAAGGAACATTTATGGCTAAAAGAGAAAGTGGCAGGGCAAATGACACTCCTTGGTTTGGTGTACTTGTGTACAGGAGCAAAGGCCAAAAAGGAAAACCAGGCATTGGTCGAGTGTATATCAAAGGACGTTGAGGAATTAGAAGGATAGTGTGAGATAATTATACTAGGAGATATGAATGCGCGCATAGAAGATATAGATGGGTATACTGACTGAACCGGCAAAATGATCATAGATATGTGTGAAAGGCATGATTTGATCATTTGCAACAGTACTGAGAAGTGTGAAGGGCAAATAACATGGGAGGTAGGAAGGCTGCAGTCGACGATAGACTACGCACTGATGTCACATAGGATGTATGGTAAGCTCAGGGGAATGCACATAGATGAAGGTGGCTCCAGAAGTCTGGGTAGTGATCACAAACATATCAAGCTAAGTTTTGGAAGAGCAGTGAAAGTAAGAAGGAGACAAGATGAGCAACTACAGAAAAATTTTTATTCAGAAAGGCAAATTGAAATAGCAACTAAACAAATTGAGAAAGTAAACACTGAGGATAATAAAACAGTGTGGATATACACGGATCTAATTAGACTATTTGAGCTAGAGCTTGCTAAGGCATGTGACAAGTCACCCCGGAAAAGAAGACACAAGCCCAAGAGTTGGTGGGATGAGGAAGTTAAGAGAGCCATAGCAAAACGTCAGGAAGCCTCTAGGGAACACAGACAGACAGACACTGACACAGACAGACACAGAACACAGACCAGGCACTACCTAACGCTAGCGTGAGACATGTCAACTGACTCGCCGAGGTCTCTTGTACTGTTCACACTGAGGCAAAGAATATTTGAGCATTTTCATTCCTTTTCCCATCTTGGTATTAAAGAAACACAGAAACTCGTCAGTGAACATTTGGTGTGGCCTGGAATGAACACTGACTTGAGAAATGGTGTTCGGGCATGTCAGCCTTGTCGGTGATGCAAAAAAACGCCAGGCCTGCGTGGAAGGCGCACCACAGACACAGCGAAAGCTAGAAGAGCGGCCTTTCAGAGTCTTTTCTATACACTCATTGGGTAACTGCTGCAAGTACACCTGCTGGGTACCCACTACAGCACTAATATTAAAAGATTTAGGGTAGTAGGCCAGCATTCGCTGTGCTAGTTTTCCTCATTCCTCTGAGAAGCATGGTCTTTAAACTATTGCGAGGAATTTTGTGCCAATCGTTCATGCAGTGGCTGACAACGATGAGGAATTATGCCTGAAGTGTGTATATGCCACAGTTAATAGCTGAATAAAAAGAAGCTTTTGTAATGAGATAGCAGCCCTGCTCAAGAACGTGAAACACATATTCTAGATATAATGGAGAAACGCCGTTGTTCTCGGTCTGAAGCAACATCCTTCATTAAAGACCGCGAAGTGGGGTACGCTGCTGCTATGCGCCAGTATGAGTCAATTGAAGCGGCGGTCGTTTCCGCAGTGTCGGCAGCGATAGATAAGGCCATGCCGATGATTATGGAATGGCTTTTCAACACCTTTGCTGAAGGTCTGACGGAGATGCTCGCCGTCAGGTTAAACAGCCTTTTTCCCTCCTTCGCTGCACACACTGTCACGGTCCAGGGTGAAGCTGAGCATCTCGACAATGAACAAAATAATCGGCGTCAAGAAGATGTTACCCCAGAAACGCTCGTCAGCGCTCAGACGCCAACCCCTGTGGGGCCCAGTGGGTCGTTTGGTGACATGAGGCTTGGTAATATCATTCATAAACGATGCTATGCTCCATTGTCTCCAACCAGTTTGCCAATGTTGAAACCAAAAAAAGTTATTACTGATACCAACAATGAGCAGGACGTTTTGCGTTCTGCAGTTGAGTCAACTATATTAAGTCGTGCGGTCACCTCAGGCACTGCCATAATAATCGACGGAGAGTGGGAGGGGAAAGGGGTTACTCCCCTCTTCCACCACCTCGCCCGCTGAAAACTGCCGGACTTCAAATAAAGTTTATTCATCCATTCATTTATTCTCACAACTTAAAAAACTTTCACTAGTTGTGAAACTTTGTACCTTGTAAATTGAGAAATTTGCATAACAAAATTGAGGAATAGCAACCAACGTATCGCTAAAGAGCGTGTACACTGAAGGCGCAGAAAAAGGCAACAAGAGCTGGTGGAGCAGGCGAGTCCGTGCCATGGCGTCACATCGCCCCGACCGCAACGACGCCACACTTCATTCTCGGGGCTAATAGAGTTAATATAGTGACTCTAGAGCACGGTGTAAGATACAAACAATTTAGGTGGGGATACTGTTGTGCTGCGGCGATGGCGTAGTGGTTAGAGCATCCGCCTCGCATGCAAGAGGTCCGTGGTTCAAATCCCGGTACCGCGCAGTTCCCAACCGGATTAAAAAAAAAAAAAATCCGCGTGTTGATGGAACTGCATTAAGAGGCCTGGGGTGCGGCCTCACTGGCAAACACCGCCGAAAACGCACTCCCTCACCAGAGAAGGATTGGCCACCCTGGTGCAGTATCTGGCCACTACCTCCCACATGCTTACGTCAATTAACTCACGGCCCTCAGTCCCCAGCAGCTGCGAAGCAACTGACCACGGCGGCGGTCAGATCTGCAACGCAGCAGAGGGTGCTAAGAATCTCTGGATCCGTACAGGCCGCCATTGGAACCTGAACTTGGCAACGTTTAATGCTAGAACCTTATCTAGTGAGGGAAGTCTAGCTGTACTATTCGAGGAGCTAGAGGGCGTTAAATGGGATATAATAGGGCTCAGTGAGGTTAGGAGGACAGATGAGGCCTATACGGTGCTACAGAATGGGCACGTCCTTTGCTACAGGGGCTTGGCAGACAGAAGAGAACTGGGAGTGGGGTTCCTAATTCACAGAAACATAGCTGGCAACATAGAGGAATACTATAGCATTAATGAAAGGGTGGTAGGTATCGTAATTAAACTGAATAAAAGATACAAGATGAAGGTAGTACAGGCTTACGCGCCTACATCCAGCCATGATGACGCTTCAGTTGAAAGCTTCTATGAAGACGTGGAATCGGCAATGAGTAAGGTAAAAACACAGTATACTATAGTGATGGGCGACTTTAATGCAAAGGTAGGGAAGAAGCAGGCTGGAGACCAGGCAGTAGGAGATTATGGCATTGGTAGTAGAAACACCAGAGGAGAGCTACTAGTAGAATTCGCAGAACGCAATAATTTACGGATTTTGAATACCTTCTACCGAAAACGAGAAAACCGCAAGTGGACATGGAGGAGCCCTAATGGCGAAAATAAGAACGAAATAGACTTTATAATGAGTGCACACCCTGGAATCGTGCAAGATGTGGAAGTGATTGGCAAGGTACGATGCAGTGACCATAGAATGGTGCGGTCTCGAATTCGCCTGGACTTGAAGAAGGAACGGCAGATACTGATATGCAAGAAGCCAATAAATCAGCTAGCACTGAGAGGGAAAGTACAGGAATTCAGAGTGTCGCTGCAGAACAGGTACTCGGCTCTTAGTGATGAAACCAACCTTAGCGTAGATACAATGAATGATAATCTGACGAGTATCATTACGGAGTGTGCAGTGGAAGTTGGAGGCAGGGTAGTTAGACAGGACACTGGCAAGCTTTCCCAGGAAACGAAGAACCTAATTAAGAAGCGTCAAATCATGAAAGTGTCAAGTACAACAGACAAAATAGAACTGGCAGAGCTTTCGAAGTTGATTAATAGACGTAAAGTATGCGATATAAGAAGGTATAACATGGAGAGAATTGAACACGCTCTGAAAAACGGAGGAAGTGTCAAAGCATTGAAGAGGAAACTTGGGATAGGCAAAAGTCGGATGTATGCACTAAGGGACAAAGAAGGCAAAATAACTACCAATATGGATAGGATAGTTAAAATAGCGGAGGAGTTTTACAGAGATCTGTACAGTATCCGAGACAACCACGACCTTAATACTATAAGAACTAGCAGTAACCCAGATTACACCCCACCAGTAATGATCGAAGAAGTCAGAAAAGCTTTGGAGAGCATGCAAAGGGGCAAGGCTGCTGGTGAGGATCAGGTAACATCAGATCTGCTGAAAGATGGAGGACAGATTGTGTTAGAAAAACTAGCCACCCTGTTTACGAGGTGTCTCCTGACGGGAAGGGTACCAGAGTCTTGGAAGAACGCTAACATCATCTTAATACATAAGAAAGGAGATGACAAGGACTTGAAGAATTACAGGCCGATCAGCTTGCTCTCTGTAGTATATAAGCTATTTACAAAGGTAATTGCTATCAGAGTAAAGAAAACATTAGAATTCAATCAACCAAAGGAACAAGCAGGATTTCGAACAGGCTACTCAACAATTGACCACATTCATACTATCAATCAGGTAATAGAGAAATGCTCAGAGTATAACCAACCCCTATACATAGCCTTCATAGATTACGAGAAGGAGTTTGATTCAGTAGAAATATCAGCCGTCATGCAAACACTGCGGAATCAGGGCGTAGATGAAGTATATATAAACATTCTGGAAGAAATCTACAGGGGATCAACTGCTACCATAGTGCTTCATAAAGAAAGCAACAGAATACCAATCAAGAAGGGTGTAAGGCAGGGGGACACAATTTCCCCAATGCTATTTACCGCGTGCTTACAGGAGGTTTTCAGAAGCCTAGAATGGGAACAGTTAGGGATAAGAGTCAATGGAGAATACCTTAGTAACCTGCGCTTCGCCGATGACATTGCATTGCTGAGTAACTCGGGGGACGAATTGCAACTCATGATTACGGAGTTAGACAAGGAGAGCAGAAAGGTGGGTCTTAAAATTAATCTGCAGAAAACGAAAGTAATGTACAACAACCTCGGCAAGGAGCAGCGCTTCGAGATAGGTAATAGTGCACTTGAAGTTGTGAAAGACTATGTCTACTTAGGGCAGGTAATAACCGCAGAGCCGAACCACGAGATTGAAGTAACTAGAAGAATAAGAATGGGGTGGAGCACATTCGGCAAGCACTCTCAAATTATGACAGGTAGTTTGCCACTATCCCTCAAGAGGAAGGTATATAACAGCTGTATCTTGCCGGTACTTAGCTACGGAGCAGAAACCTGGAGACTTACAAAGAGGGTTCAGCTTAAATTGAGGACGACGCAGCGAGCAATGGAAAGAAAAATGGTAGGTGTAACCTTAAGAGACAAGAAGAGAGCAGATTGGATTAGGGAACAAACGGGGGTTAAGGATATCATAGCTGAAATCAAGAAGAAGAAATGGACATGGCAGGGCATGTAGCGCGTAGACAGGATAACCGATGGTCATTAAGGGTAACTGACTGGGTTCCCAGAGAAGGGAAGCGGGTTAGGGGGAGACAGAAGGTTAGGTGGGCAGATGAGATTAAGAAGTTTGCGGGTATAAATTGGCAGCAGCAAGCACAGGACCGGGTTAACTGGCGGAACATGGGAGAGGCCTTTGTCCTGCAGTGGACGTAGTCAGGCTGATGATGATGATGATGATGATATTAAGTCCATCATAGCACCTGTAAAAGTCCTCCAGTGGAATTGTCGTTCCGTATCTTCCACTTACATAGATCTTATTTATCTCATACAGCAAACAAATCATAATATAATTTTACTTCAAGAGTCTTGGCTTTTAGTAAACGAAACATTTACTCTGAAATATTTTCGAACTTTTAGACTGGATCGTCCAGGTAGAGGAGGTGAATTATTGGCCCTAATATCTTTAAAAATGTGTCATCATGTTTCTGTAACTTTTGAACATATGTGTCCGGATGGTGAATAATTAGGAATAGATTGTTTGTTACCTGACTCCAACAGGATTACAGTGATTAATGCGTACTTTCCCAAATGGAGTAAGACGCACAGATCACCTAGATTGTGTTATCAAGAATTCTTCGTCAAATTCAATTTTATTGGCTGGGATCTTAACTTGGATAACACTCCTTGGGGGTTTAAAACAGATGGCTTTGGCAAAAGATTGTGGAATTGGTTGCAGGATAATAATTTTCGCTGTCATAACTATGGACAAGTTACATTTCTATGCGGGATAAGCTCATCAACATTAGACCTAACTTTTTCGTGTGGCCAGTTTATAATTTCATCGTGGGAAACGTTTGATAATATGACGAGTAGTGATCATGTACCGATTACCTATGAAATAATGCTACCACAACTCACCTCTGCTATCCTGCAACAACGGTTCAACAACTATAAATTTATAAAACTGTTTTAAACTCCGCGCTCTCGTCATTGAGAGGACGCGTCAGACAGCAACGAGCTGCTTCAGTAGTAGCGTGTCTAAGTGACTCTGTCCAGCCGGAAGAGTTTTCTCTTAAGTACGGCAGCACACTGTCCAATTCAGCTTGGTGGAATGAAGATTGTACGCTTGCGTATAGGCGACGTAAGGCTGCTAGGAAACGTTTACGCCAGAACCATACTCCTAAAAATTGGGTTGACTATAAATTCCACCCAGCGCTGTTTAAATGTACAGTTACTTTAGCTAAAGATAAACACAATTCTGACTTACATTCGCATTTATCAAAACCTGATAAAAGATCTGCCCTGTACAGGCTTCTACGGAACGAAAAATCGATGCAGGTACCAGCATATTCGCATTCAGTAGTGCTGTCTTCTAAAGAGACAACAGATTTGTTAGTGGGCATCGCAAAAGGACTTGAAGCACGTTTCGCTTTGTCATGCTTGAGACCTGTGACATTCAAAAGCGCAACCTCGGACTTTCGGGAAGTCACTATGGCGGAACTGGCAGATGTCATACTAACTGTAAATCAAGCGGCTCCCAGTCCACATCAGGTTACAAACTCTATGATTAAATTGATATTTAATTCCCATCCCGATGAGCTTTTGAATATTGTGAACTGCTCCTTACAGCACACATGAATTCCAAGCGCATGGAAAATTACTAAAGTTGTGTTGCTGCGAAAAATACAAGCCTCGGATATGTCCTGGATAACATTCGGCCAATTTCGCTTGCTCAAACCTAGTTAAAATAATCGAAAAAATTCTTCATAGAAGACTCAGTGAATTCATCGATCGTCAGGACATCCTTTCACCAAGGCAAGTAGGATTTAGACAGGGGTGCTCTATATGGTCGGCTCATGTTAATTCGGCAAGCCGAATTCGCCTTGCAAAAGTATCTGGTGAGCTTTCTGCATTAGTCACATTAGATATCGCAAAAGCCTACGATAGTGTGGAACACAGTACATTAATTTCAAGATTAGTGGACTGTGAGGTGCCCCAGTACATTATATCTTGGGTTCAGGAGTTTCTCTTTGAGAGACAATTCTTTCGTTGCCACGAGGGAGTTACTTCTGCCTCATATAAGCAAACAGGAGGTGTTCCGCAAGGATCAGTCCTGTCACCTCTTTTATTTAATATATTATTATCTTCATTCCCGTTCATAAAAATGTTCCTCTTTACGTCTACACTGATGGTATTGCTTTTTTCTCGTCAACCTGAGATATCAATAGTCTGTATCAAATCTTACAGTCATATTTGAGTAAGCTTGAGGTATGGCTTGGCGGGCTGTCTTTTTCACTTAATGTTAGTTAATGTGCTCTGCTTGTATTCCCTCTGTCCGTTCCCGTATTTCTTTCGCTGCATTATCGAAATGATCCGATTCCACAAGTAACAGCACTAAAATATTTTGGCATTGTTTATGTGGACAGTTTAAATTGGGAGCAACAAATAGAATCAAACACCCGTAAAGCAGAAAGTGCCCTAGCATTGCTACGCCGGTTTTGCAATAAGAATTCAGGGATGCGCAGGGACACGTTACTTATGATATACAAACTTTACGTACGCCCAATTCTGTAGTTTCGTTGCATTCTGTTTTCTGGAAGTGCCAAGTACAAATTAAGACCTGTTATATTGCTAGAAAGGCAAGCTCTGCGACTGTGTCTCGGGCTACCTAGGTGTGTCGCGAATAGCGGGCTTTATTCGGAAGCTCGAATCATTCCACTTCATGCTAAATTTTGACAGCTTACTGTGCAAACATTTTTAAAACTTTATGATGCGCCCCTCTTCTGTTCACAGACAGTTTTCATCAAACATCCAGTCTCTTTCTTTCAGCACCCGTGGTTTCGTTATCAAAGACCCCAAGTCATTTTCGTTGAGTCTCTGTTATCAAATTTTCACGTTTTTCTCCAGTATTTAACTCCCCGAATCCTATGCTCGGTGCCAGTTGACTTAATTTTCGATGATATTTTTCCAAAAAATGCCAAGTTACTTCCAAAGCATGTTCTGGAGGGCCTCCTTCAAGACAATCAGTCATTTTCCCAATTGCGTAGTAATTTCGACGGATGCATAGCAAAATCGTCAGAAGGCTGGAAAAGGTATTTTTTCTCATCAGCTTAATTGGTCTTTTGCACTCCGATTGCCTGACTTCACACCAATTTATCTCGCAGAATTTCTGGCTATTACATTGGCTCTTCGAAAACTAAATTATCAGCAAACAAAAGCTATTATTATTTCGGATTCTTTGTCTGTATGTGCACATCTAACGTCCGCAAAGCAGTCTCCTCTTCTCAGGATATTTTGGTCTCTCGCATCGCATAGCCTATCAGAAGTTCGGTTTATTTGGGTCCCCGGGCATGCTGGAATTGTACTAAACGAAATTGCTGATTCGCTCGCTTCGGCATCTTTAAATTTCCCGGTGGGGCTAGTAGCTCCACAGTTTCCTTGTATTACTGCCGAACGATTCAAGTGCCTGTTAATCTTAAAAATCAACGAAACATCGCTCCTACAATCTGAAGAATTTCGGCACTTGCAATTCACATGGAACACCGCAAAATGCCTTTCCCGTCAATGTGAGGTGACCCTCACAATCTTTCGCTGGAGAGTTCCTCGGTTAAATTTTCATCTCCACAAATCAGGATTTTCATTAACTAACATATGTGCAGTTTGCAATGAACCGGAAACAATAGATTACTTTCTTCTCACATGCCACCGCTTCGCCTCACTGCGCCGAATAATTCTTGAAAGACCGATTGGTATGCTTGGATTGCCAGTCAATACATCCACCCTATTGTCGTTTGGAGCCAGTCAGTTGGGTGTGGGCCGTAGTGCTATTCTGTCAGCGCTACATAAATTCATTCAGGCAACCAGAAGGATACGCTGCTAGTGGTACTGCCAGATATATCCAATTCTTTGTCCCCCTTCCTCATTCTGGTTAATTTGTTTTATATAATCTGGTTTATCGAATTCTTCTGCACTTTTTCACGTTTTTTCAGAGGAACATTATTATTGTTCTTATCTAATTTCTCTTTGTTTTTTAGCAAGCGTTGTACAAAAAATGTCTATTATAAGGTACAGTGTGGCCAATCCCCCTTGTGGGTATGAGTTAAGATCTCCTAGGCGACAAGACAAGACAAGAGCCTTGGACGACCCACTCGTTACGCTATTCGCATTGTGCGACGACTGCTTGTTCTTTCGCTGTTTTAAAATGCTTTATAAGTCATATTAACGAGGTTGCTTTCTCGACATCAAGTCTGCCTAAGGCATGTTTGCTACCCAGTCTCAAGCACTGGCATGGCTCATTGGTAGAATACTAGGCTGGCACCCAGTGGACCCAGGTTTAAGCCCCATTGTGTCATTGGTACTAGGCTTTTTTTCTAATTTCACGCGATGTTGTTATCGAGACCAGCGGCGGCGGACAACTACGGCGCTGTGTGAGACCCGTGTTGTTATCTCATGACAGCTTTCTCTGTAATACAATGACACACCAGAAGTCCTTTGCGAAAACTTCTACTTCCCGGCAACCGTTTCCTCAAGGTGCATGCAGACATTGTCGGACCTCTTCCTTTTTTCAAAGGATATCGTTACTTTTTTAGAATTCTTTGCGGGTTCACCAGGTGGCCAGAAACTGCTCCAATCAGCGATATTGTAGCCGCAACCATCGACAACGCTTTTGCTAACGCCTGGGTATTGCGATTTGGAGTTCCAGAAGAAGTGATTACCGGTTATGTTAGACAATTTGTATCCGTCTACATTTTTTCACCATCTCCTATGACTTTTGGGAGTGCGCCATCATCGCATAACAGCATATCATCCTCAAATGGCCTGGTGGAATGCCTTCACAGGAAATTGAAAGCAGCGCTTACGGCTCATGGTGACACTGAACATTAATGGATTGATGCTTTGGCTATGGTGATTCTGGGTATACAAAGTATACCAAGAATATTTGATGAAGATTTTCAATGGGCTGCACCGCAGTTAGTCTACGGCACTTCACTATGGCTGCCTCTTCAGTTTATCTGCCAACAGCCTGATGAGGAAAACAAGCTGAATACCCCATCTAGTCTGAAACGCTCTCAAGGTGATTCGCCCAGTGGTGCCGCAGCATAAGTCAACACAAAACCCATTCTTTTTCAAGGATTGAGAAACTGCCACTCATGTTTTTTTCTTTGAACAAATGCAGTTCGCAAATCGCTGCAATTTCTATGTACTGGACCGTATTTGGTGATCGAGTGAAAAGACAGGCATTTCACAATTTGTGTGGCCATCAGAGAAGAAAAAGTGTCGATCAAAAGGCTCAAGCCCGCTTATGTACAGACCTCCGTGAATGATACCAATCATCTGTTGTGTTTTTACTCTTCAACTTTCACAAAGCCATCTACAAAAAAAAAAAAGCATGTGCACTGGTCTCACCAAGACTCAATCTATACAGCGAGAAGGTCCTGTCGCGGGCTGACGTGCCGGGCAGCGACGACAATTAGGTCAGAAGAGGCACGAGCAGTGCGAGCACATGCGCATGGACTTCAAATGGACTTCAAAATAAATCAGTTGGTTTTGATAATGCTTATAGCAGCATTCATCGTCTTCTGTCTCTTTGTTACAGCACCATATCTCACGTAGCACCTACTGTCTAAGATAAATCTCGACACAAGCAGCACAGTGCAAGTTTTGGCCCAATAAAACAGCCACGATGTACCACGGGGTATGAGAATGTCCACATAATCTACTGTTGTAACCTAAGACACAACACAACACGAAAAGGTGGGAGGCAGCTTTGCCCAGCTTGGATTCAAAGAGCCAAGAGGCCCTCGTGATACGTCTGAAGACAGTGGCCTGTGCCAACGGAATTCCGGACTAAGAATCTCACTCATCGATCTGCACACAGAGGACATCTGATAAACATTTTATTCTCTCTCTCCACACAGGAGCAGGGGTACAACAGGTGTGCCAATTTAATACAATTTTTCTTTGTTGCGCCAAGCTGTGCCAAAACTATAAAATTTGCTCAAACTGCACCACACTGCTCCAAAATGTCTGACCAGCCTCAAAATTACCTCTGGTGCGCTAATGTCAGCGAGAAATGGAGGCCACATTAGCTATCTGCACATTGCATCATCAATCAAACCAAGCGCACAGGGCCTAGCCCTAAATGACTGTCATAGTAACTTTTTATTAGCGCACACTGATGCACAAAGAGAGGGAATGACACCAATACGTGCTAAGAAAAAGCTATGCATACATACTAACTAGCTCATCTCACAGTATTACTTAACGATGGTGTAATATAAAAAGGTATTTACTGAGGCCTGCCGAGCGGTGATGGTGAGTGGCTACTTCCGGCTGCCATTACTATGGTTTTTCAGCTGATTCAGCAGTACGGCGTATGACAGACTAGTGTTCGGCAGCTGCTGTGTCGTGCTTGAAAACATGTTTTTTTTTAACCGCTTTTCCTGGCACAACGATCAACTGCGCTGTGTATGGATGCAGTTCCTGCTTGCGAAAGCTTTTTCTTGACAGAGTACTGACATCAAATGTACTCATGTTAATATTTTTGCGTCAACGAGTAGCTATCAACCCCTAGTAGTGATTCGCGGCCCATAATGCAACTGAGGGTAACTATCACTTTTATTGATGTATATAACTGTTATCTAGCAAGAATCAAAACGGCTGGGTATCCCGCCATCTTTAGCACTGGGAGCGCTACCAGTGGCACTACCTCGCGGTCACCTCCAGACCACACCACAGCTAACCACTTCTCCGTAGAAAGGAGTGACGTCAGGCCATGCTGCTCCGCAAACATTTAGTTAGGTGCACACACTCAGTCATGCCTTGTTGCCTGTATTGCCGTCGTCGCCGTACAAAATGTCGACTAGAGTCGAATACGACGGTCTAGAGCTTGAAATTGCCACGACGTTGGGAGTCATATTTGCTTCAATCGAGCCTTTCCAGGATAGCGTTTCTAAGATGGGCGCCCTTCCAAGCAGCATTGAGGAGGTGCCTGAGGATGCATGCTTCGGCCATGCTCGCTCGTGCATATAAATTAGCTATATTGGTGTGTGTGGGGTGCACAGCATTCAGGTATACGCAAAGGGGTCAATGGAATATCGATATAAGGAATGCGCACCAGCTGAGATATAGAATACATTCCTTGCTTGCCCAGCTCTTCTCTGCGGCTCCAGATGGCCCCACCTATCCGGTCTCACCCTGTCATGGCAGTAAACCGGTATGATGTAGACAAAAAAAAAAGTCTCTGGAATAGCTAAATTTCACTTTAACAGTACCTGCGTGTTACTTGTTAGCGATGATATCTGTCTATACACTTCTCCACTTTGATAGCTTGCGGTAGTGTTGGCGTGTGACGTACGCATAATGAAAAGATGCCCTCATTTCACTTTTTCCGCGCTTTGAACCAGACAACTGCAACTCATAACGGTTCCCCGATGCTCTGATTGGCGAGCACACATTGAATCGTGCTCTTCTGTTTTGTGGGTGGTTTGCATCTTGGTGATTTCACGAAATAATTTAAAATGGTGCCACGAAGACCAGACATGGCGACTAAATGCGTTTACAGGCTTCGGTGCAGATTCACGATAAAAACCCTTGGATCGTAGACATCATCGCTACTAGCGCGTTGTCACTCAGAATGGTTTGTGTAGAATGTATCACACTGAACACGTAGCACTAGTGTCAATGTCGCAGGGCACTCGATTTTCCTTGAAACTCCTGTACGTTGTTTACCGTCTGAATAAATTGGCTTCCACATGACGGATGCGATTCAAATTTGTCCAAGATGACCTACACACACCGAGCAATCGTACAAAGGGCACATCTCGATTTTGAAGTTTGATGTCGGTGCCCCTTTAACCTCAGAGCGCATTCGGAAAATCCATGCAAGTGACACTGGCATGGAAACATGACAGTTGTGCTTCAGCAGCTGGAGAGAAGCCGTCGGTAAGAAAGAAGACGCCAAGGACTTGAAAAATTACAGGCTCATCAGCTGACTGTTTGCTCCCTAGAAACTATTTGCAAAAATTATAGCTAATAGAATTAGGCGACATTAGAGTTCAATCAATCAAAGGACCAAGAAAGATTTCTTACAGGCTAGTCCATAATATAGCATATTCATACTATCAATAAGGTAATAGAGAAATTTGCGGATTATAACCAACCCCTATACATAGCCTTCATAGATTACGAGAAGGCGTTTGACTCAGTCAGGGCATCACCAATCATTCAGGCACTACGGACTCGTGGCATCGACGAACCTTACCTAATCATACTGGAAGAAAGGTACAGTGGCCCGACAGCCACCATAGTTCTTCACAAAGAAAGCGACAGAGTCCCAATAAAGATAGGTGTAAGGCTTGGAAACATGATCTCCTCAATGCTATTGACTGCGTGTTTACAGGAGGTTTTCAGTGCCCTAGATTGGAAAGAGTTAAGGTTAAGAGTTAATGAAGAGTATCTTAGTAACCTGCGATTTGCTGATGACATTGCTTTAACTCAGGGGACGAATTATAGCTCATGATTACAGAACTGTACATGGAAAGCAGAGAAGTAGGTCTGAAAATTAATAAGAAAGCACAAAACTAAAGCAATGTGCAACAGTCTCGGCAGAAAGCAGCACTTTGCGATAGGTGGAGAGATGCTGTAAGTTGTAAAGGAAATCTACCGAGGACAGCTATACTCGCAGACAACTTTTTTGGCACTGAAGGGAAGGCTATGGTGGCAAAGTGGGGGTGTGCCTTCGCTACGAAATGTAGTTCCACAATTGAGTCCCTGTTTTTTGCATGAGAATAATGAAAGAAAGAAACCAAAATCACTTTATTTTCTACTGGATGTTGTTTATTAAGACATGCGGCACCTACCAAAAAGATATTCATATTTGTTTTACTTTATGCAGTGTCATTTCAGGTTCTTGCTCGTGTGAAAAAGTTGCACATTTTACGAGCACCTCATACACAAAATTGAGTCTTTGTCTTCAGGTGAGCATTCGTCGCTTTCTAGCTATTCCGACGACTTGCCGAAGGAGCTTGTGAAAAATTTCATTCACAAATTGCCGTCTAAGTAGACTCAGCAGATTGTGTGCAGTGTTATTATTCGAACACGGCGGTCACTTGAAACACTAGTCTAACAGGACTACTTTGGGGAGTGGTACATGTGCAGCAGCTGCGTTTACGCAGCTTTCCCTTCATTGCCAAGAAAAGTTGACCGCAAGTATGGTAACCACCAAGCCGAACCATGAGAGTGAAATAATGTGAAGAATAAGGATGTGGTGGATCACATTCAGCAAGCATTCTTAAATCATGAATAGTAATTTACCACTAGCCCTGAAGAGGAAGGTATGTAACAGCTGCATCTTGCCAGTGCTTATCTATGGAGCAGAAACCTGGAGGCCTTCAAAGAGAGTTCAGTTTAAATTGAGAATGACGCAGCGGGCAATGTAAAAGAAGGTTATTGGTGTAACCTTAAGAGACAGAGTAAATCTGGGATCAAACCGGAGTTAAGGATATCATAGTTGAAATTAAGAAGTAGAAATGGACATGGGCCTGGCTCACAGCGCGTAGGCAGGATAACCACTGGTCATAAAGGGTAACTGATTAAATTCCCAGAAAAGGCAAACGCACGAGGAGGAGACAGAAAGTTAGGTGGGCTGATGAGATTAGAAGGTTTGCAGGTATAACGTGGCAGCAGAAAGCACAAGATCGGGTTAATTGGCGGATCATGGGAGAGGCGTTTGCCCTGCAGTAGGCGTAGTCAGGCTGAGTATGATGATGAGTGCCTCGGCAGTTAGATGCTATGATATGAAAGTGCTCGTTGTGTGACCAAACAATCAGTGCATTTTTTTACGCAGCTGATGAGAGATGCATAGTATAAAGTCGTTCGAGTAACGAGATTATTTAGTAACTATGCTGTGCGATCGCTGCGGCACACAGCAGCAAGTGAGGAAATGCGATGATACTGAACGTTACTACTTTTAAAAGTCGGCACATAAGCACTGCTAGATATGCCGCAAAGCAGTCATGAAATTGGTCAAGTAATGTGGAGAGTTAAAAAGAAATTGCTGCTCATGCAGAGTTCATGCCACCTTTCTAATACACAAGACGTGACGGTTTCGCAAAGAAATAAATTAGCCTACCTTGCCAACAATGACCGCTTGGTTGTCAGTGAGTGATTAGAGGCGCAGTTTCTGCACCCAACTGTTGGTAAAATATTTGTGAGTTTCTAAAGCCTTGTAAGACTCCAGCTGCTCTCGAGCTATAAAGGTTGTTGCGTGGGTGTGGTAATCCTCTATGTCTGTGAAATCTACGCGGGGCAAAAGATTCACGTCGCACTTCACTTCTGCTTCGCTCAAGTCAAGGGGGTCAACGCCACCACGCCTTTTCCTCGTAGTGTGACTTTTCAGGCTCTTGTCACCCCACACGTGTAAGTGTTTAACCACATGCTAATAGAAGCAAGTCTTCTTAACACCTCACTGCACCATTTTCTTGAGAAAAATGTTAAAACAATTGATTCTGTGCACTGAAAATTCAGGTGTGTCATAGATGAAACTAGTGTGCCAATGAATACAACATACAATGTTTTGTTCATGCTATTAAAACTAAGCAGTAAAAAAGCCCTGGTCCAAATGGCTTCCCTAATGCCTTCCTGAAGTCTTTTGCTGGTCAGCTATGTATGTTGTTAAAAAAAATATTCGAAGTTTTTTTGAATTCTGGAGAAGTACCAAATGATTGGAATAAAGCGAGAGTTGTTCAAATTCACACAAAAAAGATGAGAAATGACTAGTTAAAAATTACAGGCACATGTCTATTACTTAATCCTGTTACAAGATGTTTGAGCATATTGTTGCAGAGAAATTAGAACATATTTCAGCGAGGAAAACATTTTGTCACCTCGTCACGATGGGTTCCGAGCAGGTATGTTGACAGTCACGCAGTTAGTAACAACCGTACATGAAATCTTTCTGGTTCTCTATAAAGATGGCCAAGTTAATATGCAATTTTTTTAGCTTTTGTAAGGCTTTTGACAAAGTGTCACATTCAAAACTGTGTAAAGTTGAATCGGCCTGCCGGGTTATGTCATCAAGTGGACGGCACCATACTTGAGCCACAGACAACAATTTGTAGATACTAATGCTTGCCATTCTTGGGTGCTACCTGTTAGTGCGAGGTAGTGTATTGGAGCCCTTGTTTTTAATTTATATAAATGATCTAATGGAGGGTATTTCATCACCAGTGTCAGTAAAGCTGTTTGCAGATGACTATTATTTTTTAAAAAATTGGTTCTACTATTGATCAAGATATGCTCCAACAGGTAGTTGATAACATGAGTTCTCGGTGCCACTCTTGGGATATGCAGCTAAATGTGGAGAAAACAGTTTTAATAATAATCACTAGAAAAAAGGCCCCAATAATATTTGCAGCATTTCCATTCGAACAGTTGATAGTTACAAGTACCTTGGAGTCACGTTTACTTATAAATTATCGTGGACTAAAGATATTACAGAGATATGCCCAAAGGCATTTAAGTGGTGCTTCTTGCGTAGAAGGCTCTGTTGTGCTCCTCCTCAGGTGCGCTTGCTTGTTGTGAACAATTTTGTGCGATCAAAATTAGAATGTGCATCACAAATTTGGAACCCACATACGTTGAAAGACACTAATCAGCTCGGAATGATTCAATACGAATTTGTCAGATTCATTTTTAATAAATATAAGTGAAAAGATTCCCCTACTACTCTCATGACCAAGAATAATATATTTTTCTCAGAGTCCACAAGAAAGTTTCATTCCATAAAGTTCCTATGTAACATATCAGCTGGTGGCTTGAATGTAGGTGATTTGCCATACCTTCGTCTAGTTACAAGATGAACAAGGCATGCTGGACCTTATGTACTGAAACTTATTTTCGCTAGAACTAAGCTATTTCAAAATAGCTTCTTTCCCAAAACTATAGAAAACTGGAGCAGACTTCCAGATTCAGTTATTACGTCGCCACACTTCGTCCAAGCTCTGGAAGAGCATATTTTTTGTTAAATTATATGTTCATAAGTGCTGATGTTGTTTTATTTCTCTATGTATGAGCATTATTGATATCATGCACCATTGTTATATGCGCCCAATTTTATGCATGTATGTTCAAAATTGTACCATTGCATGTATTAAGCCATGCATGTATTTTGTTTCTTTATGTGTACTGCCCCTCCTGCTAGGGCCAACTTAGCCTGCAGTATATTGAAATAAATAAATGAATAAAACCAGGTTTTTCTGTTATAGTCTTACGATGACATCTACTCCTGAGACCGCTGGTATGGTGACCGCCGCATCGACTACTAGCGTCCCTTGTGGATGACGTCATGGGAATACCTAGACACTTGCGCGACACGATCGACTAGATAAAGTAGAAGGTGAAGTAACAACGTCACGCTCCCATCGGTCTCATGACCACAGTGGATACCTACCACCAGGACAACAAAACTTCAATACAAAGAAAAAAAAGAAAAGAAAAGCGTTGCCATAGTCACCAAACAGAAAGATGAATTTTCTAGACAGCAAACGCTGTTATGACATGTGAGGAGCATATTGGCAACCAAAGCAACGCTTGGTGATGCTGAGATTCTGGACAGTGCCGTATCTGACAGAAAATTGAAAATTGGGAATGTGCATTGTGCATTTTTCCTCTCTTCTACAGCACTGCTGCTGGCTTCTTTGCACGTTAGAAACCATCTTTAAGACCTCAAAAACAAAGACTGGAAAGAAAGACTGGACAAGTTGAGCCCTTGTCCCGTTGACTCCTTCTTTCCGGCCCTTCTTTTTTGGCGCTTCTAAGTTGGTTCCTAATGTCTTACAAACTCGCCCCAGCTTCCATGTTTTCGTGCATATGCAGGGCTCCCACACTGCACTTGGAGCGCTGCGCACCGCTTGAAAAAAATCTCCCAGCTGGACAGGCACATTGAAAAGTGAACGTAATCAAATCGGAGAAGTTCGCTACTCATGTTTACGTTGCTGAGCAGATGGCAATTCAACGCAAAATGCATTTACGAAGTCTGTGACATTGCCGTGTATGTTAGGTCAAGGTAAGCTTCCTTCTGTTCACATAAGGTCTGTATGCAGTACAAATTGAAGCCACACATGCGATCAATGTTCTAGGTTGTCAGCTATGAAAAACATGATTGTTGTTTCAATGCGCATGCTGACAATAGCAGACATGTGGCCGTGGTGATCTAGCGGCTAAGGTACTCGGCTGCTGACCCGCAGGTCGCGGGATCGAATCCAGGCTGCAGCGGCTGCATTTTCGGTGGAGGCAACAATGCTGTAGGCTCGTGTGCTCAGATTTAGGTGCATATTGAAGAAACCCAGGTGGTCGAAATTTTTAGAGCCCTCCACTGCAACGTCTCATAATCATATGGTGGTTTTGGGACGTTAAACCCTACATATTGTTAAGGTGCATCATTTGCAAAAACAACAAAGATGCCTGTGCGTTGAACACTTGCGCGAGAGCCAACTTAGCCTACCGTTCGGCTGCCGATTCTCTGTGGACGCTATACTATAAGCCTAGATCTCGCCTCGTCGCATTTGGTGGACGTGCTGGGTAACTGCCTCGCAACGGAACTTCGCAGCGGCCGTCCTTTTAAGGGTCATTCTGCAACGATGATGGAAAATACAGCGTCTGCGTCTGCTCCTGGTGTTCCTGCACCTGGAGACGATGCGGTGATTACATCTCCTCCTGCAGCCACAACATTTGTGCTCGAACCCCAGGGGGATCCTGGCACGTTTAGCGATTCCGGCGATCCAAATGAAAAGGACGTTGAGGATTGGCTGGCAGAGTACGAACGTGTGAGTACTCCATACCGATGGGGCCTGACTCTTATGCTGGCAAACCTGTTGTTCTATCTTAGGGGAACCGCCAAATCGTGGTATGAGAACCGCCAAATCGTGGTATGAGAATCATGAAGCAGTACTTGGGAGTTGGGCAATGTGCAGGGAGAAAATGTTGGACCTGTTTGAGAAGCCGATTGGAAGAAAAATGGCCGCGAACAAAATGCTCGCATCTCCGGCGCAGACCTAGACGGAGTTGTACGTCTCGTATATAGAAGATGTGTTAGCATTGCGTCGCAAAGCAAATGTTGAGATGTGCCGGAGGCTGACAAGGTCGGACATATTAATAAGGCGATTGCGGACAACACATTCAACCTCCTCATCTGCAAAAATCATTCTACAGTGGACGTCACTATAAAGGAATGTCGGCGCTTTGAGCAAGCGAAGAGCCGGAGGATTAACAGCGTGTTTGCCTGCCTTCCAATTACGGCTGCAACGTTTTCTTGTGAAGACCATGCAAGAACACAGCCGCTACCTCTACAAGTTTTCCCTCTCACTTTAATCTAAGTGCCATCCTAAATAATCTGCATGTCATTCAAATAATCAGAGTGCCGAGCGTTTAATCCATGTGCCAAACATTTAATCCAAGTGCCAACATATTTAATTCAAGTGCCAACTCACTCAGGCCGCGTGCCATTGAGTTTAATCCAAGTGCCACCGTATTTAATCCAATTGCCAATGACTTTAATTCAGGTGCCAGTCAGTTTAATCGATGCGCTAGGAACACACAGTTAGCCACTATATATTGTATAAATGTCAGAATAATGTAAACATGGCGTCACAGCAAGAACTTTTCCCTCGGCTATACATGGTAGCGCTTATGAAATAAAGTGCGCAGTGTAACTTCCCCTTAACATTTTGGTGTCATAGCTTCAAAATAAAAAAAAACAGTCAGTAGTAATTGCATTTATGGGTACTTAATTGTATTTGCTCATAGAGTCCATGTTAGTCTTTATTGCATTGCTACTGCTTTATTCCGGTTAACCATCTACACCATCACATATGCATAGATTCGTGTCGTCTGGTGAGCAGACGGCATTTGGCTACTTATGCGCTGAGGCTACCGCAGTCGTCTGCTCAGCCCAGGGAGAACAGTGACCGACAGATGATATTCATTCGTTCTTGAAATCAGAAATAAGCACTTAAAAATACCAAACTTGCATTTAATCGGGTTCGTGTGGAAATAAGTTGTTATAAAAGCATCAAAGTAGATACTCCGCTTTTCATGTAACAGACGACGCTTAGTGTAGCTGAAGCGTGTTTACTTGAAACGTGTGTTTTCATACGGGAACATTTGCAGACGAAGAGGGAGCTTTGCTTGAAGTCATGGCAGGACGCAAATGAGGACCATACTTTAAGAACCCCGACGAACCTCGTCGAAAAAACAGCAGAGTATCGGTGGTCGACAGTGCTAGGATTGTGGACGTTTACAGGCGTGGCGGTGACTTAAAGCAACTGGCTGACGCTCTAGGCATCAAAATTAAAACAGCAAGATCGATTGCCGCTACCGACAAAGAAACATCAAAGCATGGCGAGGGTTCAAAAAGGAAGTTTGGAGATGACGTCCTGAGTACTTTGAAACGAATTACTTTGAGACGAATTGTGGACGAAAACTGTACATTTACATTGAAGCAAATAAAAGAGGCCCTGGAGAAAGAAGTGCCAGGAGTAACAATCAGTACAAGCACAGTCAACCGCTTGCTGGATACCCACTGCTACTCAATCAAGCTAGTGACGGAGAGGCCCACAGATCGCAACCATGACGATATCAAGCACAGCCGCATGCTGTACGCCCAATGGCTGCAGTCTGATGAACCGCGTGTTTGCCGCTTCTATTTGGATGAGACTAACTTCAATATCTGGTGTTCCAGGAACTTCAGCAGGGCAGCTAAAGGACAACCAGCTGTGCACATGACCACAACGACAAAGGGAGCGAACTCGAACATTATAATTATAGCATGGATGTCCGCAAATGGAGTTATTCACTGGACTGTGGTAGACAAAGTTCATTGGGTTGTTTCTAATTATTTTCTCAGCGATGTTTCGGGCCTGCGTAGAACGTGATTAGCCAAATACTGAAGTTGTATTCCTTTTTGATAATGCACCTGCTCACGCTCGAGCAGAACAGGCGGCTTTGGCTAACTCCCTGCACTCTATTAAGTGCCCGCCAGCATA
Organism: Rhipicephalus microplus; assembly: GCF_043290135.1. Taxonomy (NCBI): domain Eukaryota; kingdom Metazoa; phylum Arthropoda; class Arachnida; order Ixodida; family Ixodidae; genus Rhipicephalus; species Rhipicephalus microplus. The sequence goes on from NW_027464585.1 coordinate 38,400,078, forward strand.
CAGTCCCTTCTTTAATCCTATAGAAGAAGCCTTCACGAAATTCAAGTCACACGTGAAGGCCTACCTGAGCGAACGTCGTAATTTAGTTTTAGTGACACCACAAGGCATGACGAAAAAGGAGCACAGGCGTTCTTTGCTGCTGGATGCGGCTCGCTACTCCATGCAACAAATACAGCGCGTGGACTGTGCGGCCTTTGATCGGCACAATTTCCCTTTCGTGCCTGCCGCTTTCCGTGAAGATGACTTGTACACGTCCGTCTCCAAGCCCTATGAGACAGTTCTGTTTAGTAAATACACTCACCTCTACCTATGTTGCATTTCTTGAATAATTAGTAGTAATCACTCTTGTTTCCCTGTATATGTATGTGTATGTATGTGTACACACACACACACGCACATGTATATATATATATATATATATATATATATATATATATATATATATATATATATATATACATACACGCACACATATAAATGTGTGTGCGTGCGTGTGTGCGTGTGTGTAGAGATAGAGAGGGGGGACAGAACAAATAATGTAGTGATTACACTGAATCCACAAGCTTCCAATGTGCGATGACAGGCATAATGCCGTGAAAAAAAAAACAACACGTACACACAAAAAAAGAAAGCTAGGCCCAAGGTCAGTTGCGTGTTATTATAATTTTGTTTCCTCTGTGTTTGTTTCATCGCATTCGTCAAGTACATCACAAAACTAACAAGCTAAATGAACAATCAGTACTGTTCATATCATTGGAGACATTTAACTTTGTTTGAATAAAAAAATAAGAGCATACAATAATGTAAAATAAAACTTATATTGCCACATCAGGATGATCAGTTTACGTTTTATGTTCACTACAGGAAAAAAAACATATTGGAATTATCTCTAATTCACAGTGCGTGCTGCACGACGGCTTCCTAATTTCTTGATTATGTAGCTGTCTTTGACCCATCACTGCCCGTGACCATGCTTTTAATCTCTTAGTATGCATTCCGGCACTCCAATAAGCATAGTGTGTCGTTCGCATTACATGACCTGGCCTGGTCATGTAATGTTGTAGTGTGTACCAAAGCCAATTATGAGCTTCAGTGACGGATACTGAATTTTATTGCACTGTAAAATATTCAGTAATATGTTCCTGCGTTTTTTTCATTTTCATTAAATTTATTTCACCTGGGCCAAGCACTCACTCATTATACAAACTTGCGCATAGCAAAGTATAAGCACTCCAAACATGGCTTAAGCGAACCACGGCAGTAATTTTTTTCAAGAATACTATCGGCGAATACAAATAATAATGATTGATTCTACCAGAGTCCTTCAATGCTTTTCTGGTCACGAAACTCCGCCCGAAGGTTGATATAGGGACAAAATCTGTCGCTAGAGGCGCCACCCGTCGTATGGGGGCCACAAGCCGCCGCCACTGCTGGGCTTGTATGCGCACTGCAGCCGACGTTTCGACGCGATTATGTGCGTGCTGTTCCTCCTGTTACCTTTTTTTAAACGTCTCTGAACGCATCAATGCCACCAGATAAATAAGTTGAAACGGGATCCAGTGTCGACGACGAATGAGAGCTGTTTACTTTGGAACGCACGCGTAGTTTACTTGGAAGTGCGGGCCCACCTTATAAACAGCAGCACATTAAAAGTGTTCTCACACCGCGCAATAACGCATTGTGTCAATAATTGTCTCATAGCCCAATTATATGCGTACTTACGATGCCTCGAAGCGGTACTTGCGAGCTATAGCTCGCAAGTGTTGAAAGACGATGCTTATGCTCCATGCTCTTGATGCGAGCAGCTACTGCTTGATCTGCTCGACAACATGTTTGTATTTGCGCCCGGCCAAAGGGCGATTATGTTTATGCGGTAGGTGAGCTTTATATTCTGGTAGGGCCGCTAATAGGGGGAGGAAGGTGAACGAAATGAAACACGACCGGGTAGTACAGGAGCAATCACATTGGTTTATATCCGGCTCGCCTCTCGCGTGCTACTACCCAAGTATTCAAATGAACTGAATGGTTGAGCCAGAAGTTTTATTCCAGACCTTTCAATTGAGTTTATACCCAAATGCGCAGTTGTTTTGGACACACGTTTGTCCGATCGCTTTTTTGACGCGGGGACTTTCGATGCCGAGGGCTTTCGCAACCGCTCTAAACGTGCCCAACATTTGATTGATCACTTCTTTCCACGCAGTTTACACGGGACATCCGCCGCTTGACGTTTCCTTGTGTTTACTGTTTAGGGCATTATTATTTACCGGCCGACAACCCATGATTTCTCCGGGAACGGAAGTAAAGCAGTCTAATATGGAAGTTCCTTTTGATGCCAGTGCTAGCCGCTTGGCCGCCTCTGCCACTACCGAGGTACCTCATCACACATTTGTTTTTATTTTTTGGGTGGGAGGGGGGGAAGGGTGGCTATGATTTAAGGCATGCAATAAATCTTAAATTTGGTGCTAATGATACACCGCCTAGTAGTCAGGTGTGTACTTATGAATGGGAGATTAACATATGGTGCATGTAATGGGGAGAAAGTTGGAAAACATTTATTTACACAAAATACACTGAGAACAACACTTTGGAGAAGAAAAGCACTAGAAACTATTGCAGCTGTTCTGAGCAATGTTACACAATCTGTGACTCTACTGTACAATGTGTATTTCGTTTCATTAACAGCTGCACTCTGCCTTAGCTCACTGCCTAAAATAAACTGTATTTGAATATACACTATTTACACTATATGCAGATAAATATGAATAGTACGAAAATATTACAGTGTAATGTATACAAGATATACAACACTATATACAAATGGGAAGGCGTGCTCACATACACAGCCATTATGCTTAACACTGTGGCTTCCACCCACCACTTGCAGGGCATGAACTGCACACAGTTGCCCGCGAGGCTTTGTTTTTTTCTCGAGTGAAGAAATGTAATCTACATCTCAAAAAAAAAGTGTACAACCTCAGCTGTTGTCCCTAAAAAGTGCAACAGACAACCTACACTTGCTGACGCTGTGCGGCTGTCGAGCAAAATGCCCTCAACAATCCTCGCGTACACGTCACCGCATGCAATGTTTTGCAGCGTGTACGTCTCTACATGTTCTTCAACAATTTTCTGGAGAGCAAGAAGACGGCTGCTGGGTACTTTCGAATAGCCCCTCGATTTTGTTTGTGGCTTTGTCAGGTACGCCGGGAGCCCGTCAAAAATTCTTGGAACGGCGTTCGTGCGAATCCTCGGTCTCTCTCGCTGAAGCGACACGACCACCCCGTTCACGATGTGCTCGTCGGTTCTCACAACGTCGCTAGCATCAAAATGCTTTTCGCACACCCGAACGTTCTTACTTTCGAAGCTGAAACCGCCAGCTTCCAACCGCGGTATAGCTCGCTTTCATTTCTCTCGGAGTTCGGTGCTACTTGGGAAACAGAACAGCGACGCCTTTTCTTTGTTGCTTCGGTATCCGGAGCTGCAACCCGTCACACAGCACGTCTTAGGCATTGTTCATTCGGATTTTCATGCCGTCCACCTTGAGCACGGTGCACTGGCACATGAAGTTCGCGTTTAGCTGATGCAGAAACCGCGAGCTGCCACCACACAACGCCTTCGGGATGCCGCCGCGGCCAGTGCGTTCCGCCGGGCGCAGCGGGGCGATGGCCCCCCTAGGACGGCTTGCGCCGCGTAGCGGCCGCTCTTGGCACCATATCAAGCTCTCCCATAGAGTGACGGAGAAGTTTCGTGACCAGAACGGTATTAAGGGACTGTGATTCTACCTTCCGACTATTGTCTTTTATACTGTAGGAACTGCATTTCAATTGCACTGCCGTTTTTACGCCCCATATTCTGGTTTTTGTGCGTAGATTAAACTGACTGGCACCTGAATTAAAGTCATTGGCAATTGGATTAAGTACAGTGGCACTTGGATTAAACTCAATGGCACGCGGCCTGAGTGAGTTGGTACTTGGATTAAATATGTTGGCACTTGGATTAAATGTTTGGCACAAAGATTAAATAGCTCAGCACTCAGATTATTTCAATGGCATGCAGATTATTTAAGCTAGCACTTGGATTAAAGTGAGAGGGAATACCTGTAGTTTCAAAGGATCAGGTGACCCGAATTGTACAGCTTAAACTTGAAGCCATTGCCCCTGCTCCGGCTCACACTGCTGCAAGTGATACGACCCCACTCACAACTAACAAGGTTCAAGCCATCGTCCGCCAAGAACTAGCCAGCATAGGTATTCCCTCGGTGTTGTTGTGACTGGCGCCAGAGCTGACGAGAGAGCGGCGCTCTTTGGATCCTCAAACAAGTAACTGACCGGCCGGCTGCCTATGACCGCCAGGCATTGTCCCTCCTGGCCAGAGGGTGAGACGTCGTCGACACCGTAAGTCGTTCGGGAGAGGACAACAAATACAGCATCTTCCTTGGAAGAGACCAGCCGGTTGCCTATGACCGCCAGGCATTGTCCCTCCTGGCCGGAGGGACAATGCCTCCGGCCAGGAGAGACGTGTTGCCACGACTCCGTAAGCCGTTCGAGAGAGGACAACAAATACAGCATCTTCTTGGAAGAGACCGCGGCGGCCGCCTTAAAATAGCCCCGCTAATTAAATTCGGCGGACCTTTTGAAGTATGCTGTCATGAGCTGGCGACCCCTCGACCAGCGGCACACACTCGACGAGGAAGAGCCCCGCTGGCGCTACCTTGGACTGCAGAGTCACACCTTAATATTGGACGTTCACGTGAGCCGTGCATGCTCGTCCCCCTCGCCAGTTGTGTGTGATCTGTGATTGGAGAGTACCATCTGCACGTGTTCCCTGATCTAGGAATCTGGGGAGCACATACCCTTTATAATGAGCCACCCGGCTCATGTGAAGGAGCGCCATGTAGAGGAACGCCAGATTCGAGAGCTCGTCATGTACGAAAGAGCTTCAGAAAGAGCTCGTCATGTACGAGAGCTCACTATGTAAATAATGTGAATAAACCTTCTTCAAGTCCCTCTTCTTTCTTCCTCGACAACTTCATCCCGGACCTCCGGTGCCTGCAAACTCCGGTCGTAACAGTGCGCGCTTTGCCCAGCCCGTAGCGAGCTCTATGGCATCTACCCTCGTCCTATCACAAGCAGCAGTTTACGGCCCGATCTCGCGACCCCGCTGCGTGGAGAACCGCCGACAATCGACCAATTTGTTTTCATTGCCACCGTATCGGTTATGTCGTCCGTAACTGCAATTGCCGCTCGTCCTCGCCACCTCGGACTTCATCTTAACCTCACTACCGACAGGACCGCACCCGCTTTGCATCTGCCGCGCAGCCTTCTCCGCCAAACAACTACAGAAGGTTCAACAGCCGATCTCCGTCACCGCATGGTCGTCAGTCGCATTCGCCTCCAGGGCGTAGCCAGTCGTCTCGCTCACCGCTGACTCGCAGGCCGTCGTCCCCATTCAACCCCGCCCCTGCCTACCCAGAAAACTAAACGGTGCAGCGCCCGGAAGTGACGCTGCATTTTCGACTCTGTCCACAAATCCTCTCTTGACGCTTCCGACGAGACAAAGTTTGTTTAACGTTGCCGGTGTGGTTATTTCGGCCCTTATAGATACTGGAGCGCACATTTCTGTAATGAGGGCGAACCTTTGCCGACGCCTACACAAAATGCTCACGCCTGCCGTTTCCCACACACATCGTTTCGCTGATGGGGGCACCCCCGACGTTCAAGGGAAGTGCACGGCCTGTGTGTCCATTGCCGGTCATCCTACATTAGTTCAGTTTGCCGTCATTGAAATGTGTCCTCATTACCTAATACTTGGTTTGGACTTTCTGTCACGTCATTCTGCGCTCTATGATTGTGCCACTGGTGCTCTTCAGCTTGAGCTGCCGCAGCTTGTCGATTTTCCAGCTGACCATTCTCCACGTTTATGCTCTCGTCACCATATTCGCTTGCTCCCGCAAGTTGCTACATATGTCACTTTGTCGTGCTCACGTTATGTGCCCAATGGTGACTATCTCATCACTCCTATAGCCGACGTACTGATGGCCCGAGACCTCGCCCTTGCTCACACTGTTGTCTCCGTCGTTGATAATACAGTGGTTATACCCCTACTCATTGTCAGTCTGTTGACTCGCGTTATTCGGCAAGACATGTCTTTGGCCACCCTATCTCCGCTTGACAGCTGCAAGGTTACTGGTTTGGATACCAATGCTACATTTCTCTGTCTTGGCCGGAATTACACTCTGCCTGCCGATCACATTAACAAGATGATTGCTCTTGATCTAACTTCAGCGCAAGCTGCCGGCCTCCATCGTCTGCTAACATCATATAGAGACATTTTCGACTTTGACCACCGCCCTCTCGGCCTAACAACTGCGGTGACTCACCGGATCAACACTGGTGATGCCAGTCCTATACGGTGGCATCCGAAGACGACGAAGACGCCTGTGCGTTAGACGCTTGCGCGAGAGGCAACTCAGCCATCTTGTTTGGCTGCCGATTCTCTGTGGATGCTACACTATAAGCCTAGATCTCGCCCTGTCACAATATTAATCAATGAATCAGCGTACTGTCATGGTGTGAACTTTCGCCGCATGGGAAAATAAACAAAGATGACACGGCCATAGCACTAAAAAGCTTGATAAGATTAGAGTCATGTCCTCCGTCCCACTGGAGCATCGCCTGCTGACTTAGCTGTAACCATTGCGAAGCAAGTTGAACTGCTACCGTTTTTTTTTTCAATCTCGCATCGTGTTTGCACTCCAATTTTATGACAATGTCGACTGTACAGGCATGCAAGGCCTGCTGCGGAAACACGGCTCAGCGTGAGAGGTGCCGAATTTTAAGCACAGTGTGATATCGAGAGCGCGACGAGCTCAAGCAATTAGCGCACTCGTAAATGCACACTGACAGTGCTCTACGGAGTGTAACACGCATACACACTGCATGCAAGATTGAAAACCAGACATCTCCGAATGTATGAAGTGCTAGTTCGATTCAGCAGCTCGAATTAATACCACCCTAATGAAGCGACAAAATAGAACAAACCAGCAAGGCGATGTCAAAGTTTGCTGAAAATGCACAGGGGTTCGTTCTGGCACAATAATGCAGCCATCTCGATGCGTGAATTGCAGGTGGCAAACTTCTTATAATGTGCACAGTTCATTTGAAAGCAACCACCAATGCAACGCTATCCACAGCTATGTCTCACAAACACAAGAAATGAAAACACAAAGTTGTTTTAACATGCAACCGTAACTGGACTTTCACAATGCGAGGAGACAGCAAGCTATTATTACTTCAGTCATTACAGGGACGTATCATCTTATGTATTGATTCAGTAGTCGAAACAAATGATTATAAGTGAACTGAGAGAATCAAAATGGAAGGCAAGACAGAGCTAGAACTTACTTTATTCTTTAAACAGCGGGGATCCCCGCTTGCTTTCTTTCTCTCTCGTATGACTTGTTCAGCAACCCATAGTTTTACAAGCAGGTTGTGTGTCCTTGTACTGTCTGCACTCTTGTCACAGAACAATACTTCGGACCTCACTGACGCTTCCCTATGATCACTTCTGCGAAATTGTGGAAAAGCAACGTTGTATAGCGAGCGTCCAGTTCCAGCGCCCCAAGCTGACAGCACGGCGCCGAAGTTCACCATACCGACTCTAGAATGCGTGCCACATGTGCTCCCGCTATGGTGAAACACAGAGTCGCCTGCGCTCTCTGCCGCACATATCACCAGTTTCCCTGAGCTTGCTGCCAGAGCCGCAGTGCGGCGTTGTTGTCGCTACGCAAACTTGAGACTAAGGTCAGACCATCATAGGGGACAAAAAAAAAAAAAAAAAAAAAAAAAAAAAAAAAAAAAAAAAGAAATCAACCGTGGCGCATTCCGGCTTAAAACACCTAGTGTGTATCTGCTGACTTTGCGTTATGATCGCATGGTCGCCACCGTTTTCCCTATTGCACTTTCTTCTAGGGGCGCCCTCATCGAGGCCAAATTTCAATTTTAAAATAATCAAATACTACATCTTTGCATAACGCTACACTTAAAAAAAACAAATTGCTGTGATACTGCTAATAAAAATATATGTGATTCAACGTCCCAAAATCGGCATACATTTGTGAGAGATGCCATTTTGGAGGGCTCCACCTGGAGCTGTTTAATGTGCAGCTGTGCTTCTACTATCAGAGTAGAAGTATGAATAAATGCTTTGCATGAAAAGAGCGAACTAGTAGTATACTTTGTGGCCCTTGAAAATTGATGTGCCAGTGACCCATTTCCAGCTGAACGCTATGGTCGATGGTATGTGGTAGTAGAAGAGAGGGCTAACTAACAAAGTTGTCACATTTGAAGAGTGTTAGTTTGCTCTCCCTTCTACTATTGCTGGCGAAAAGACTTCATGAAAGAAATAACGTGATTGTGATTCACAAATGTTTGATGTGAGCATGTTCTTTCAGAAAGAGCATCAAAGGCTGGTTTACATACAATAAAAATTCAGTTGCCAGTCAGAACTTGTGCCATGGCCTTCATTTCTTTGTTATGTTATTTTTGTTCCTTTTGTGCTATTACTTTCTTTGGTATAATTATGTGCCAATTAGCCCTGATCAATGGGTTACTAAGATGTCATGTTTCCCGCAGGTGACTCTACCAACAGCGACAGCATGCCAGATAGCCACGACTGTGACTTTGAGCCAGCCCTGGAGTTTGATGACACTGAGCTAGTGCAGACGTCGCTGGGTGAGCCGTAGGGCTTTTATGGTCCATGAGGACAGCACACCTTTGGGATGTGAGGTTTTTGCTTCGAGAAGTGTATTTTGCTCAGAGGGTTCGTCGTTTATCATTTCCTGAACATCTTTGAACAGGGAAACCTTTGATGGCACATCTTCAACACCAGGTATTCTTTCTTGGAATAAGAACAGAAATTTATTTATTGGCTTGTACTTGTTCAGAACTTTTCTTGACACCATTGTGGAAGCAACAGAATTGAAGCGTGCCAGAATGTGGTACTTAAGGTTACTGAAAATTTTCCTATTTGTTCTTGCTGAAACAAGATGCTGCTTTACTTATTTCGAGACTTAACAGTTGCGGGAAGTGATACGTAAGATAACGTCATCTTTACAAGAATGCCTCCGTCCTTTTCTTTCCATTTCTTTTCTGCATGATCTTTTCCCAAAGTGGCGTTCCTGACGCAGCTCAGTGTGCAATCGTCAATACGCTGTTTAGTTCTCCAAGAAGAATGTGTTTGTAAATTGGCACCAAAGTTTACACTGAATCATCGAATTGTTTGTCCCATTCACCAGTGTTATTTATTTATTTATTATTTATTTATTCAATACTGCTGGCCTGAACTTCCAGGCCTCAAGCAGGAGTGGAGGCATTACATTTTCTGTGGAAATGCACTTGAACAATAAAAAGAGCTTACAAAAAAACAGCAAAAAGATACAAATGACATGTGAGATGTAGCACTGCAATACAATATTACGGTGTGTAATGACGAACAATGGGTATGCCAACGTAAGTAGTGACACTTGATACAATGCATTGTCTAACGCTTCAAATCATGGGAAAAGAAAAGAAAACAATTGTCTGTTAAGTGAATTTCGCATTTTAAGACATTCCGTATTATTAAAGGCATAACTGAAATAAAAAAAAAACACATCGAGCAATGATAAGTGACTTATGAGCGAAGCTCGTCTGACACCTTGCTACAGCACTAGTGATTGAAGCGCTATCATTACGTCCCTTGAATTGCGGCAGAGAACGTGGAAACAGAAGGGCACTCGATTATCTATACAAGTAAGTTTGTTATTAGACGAGTTGGTTCGTTGTACGTGAACTGATATAGCGCATTTTGGGATTAAAGAAATGTCTGCGCGTATAGATACAAAAGTTTGTGCTCTGTCTCCTTGTGTCGGTCTGCTCGGCTGTTTCAATCCCGTAATGCGCTACACCACTTCAAGTACGTCCCATTCACATTTTGGCGTAATTTTCTAAACAACATTGTGAGCTATCAAAACCATAATGAGCCACAAGCCGCCACACTACTCGTGGAGCAACACGGAAGTGCGGAAGCCTCACCTTCACTCCAATGAGAAGATAACAGGTGGCAGGAAATAAGAAGGCTCATGCAGAACACACTTTTGGATCAAACGTATACGGTTTAAAGTGATATATAGTGGAACCATGCAACAACAAAACTGAGGGAAAAACCAACAAATGAGCAAGCACTCGGCAGGATGATTGTGTTAGGCCAGAGGTTCACTTAGCTCGCCTTATCAATCTTAGCTACGCAGTAACCACATAGATCTGCAATGTGTTGCCAGATCGCGAAATCATCGCTGATGCAATATACGTTCCGTGGGAAATACGAATCATGCTGAAAGTGTCCAATACATCCCACTGGTGAGTCATGTTTTCCCGCAGCTTGTAGCAATGTTGGGAGTAGACTATGAAGTACGCCATTGTGGCTGTGAGAACTGCTCCTCCATCGCCAATTAGCCATGTCACTGTGTGGCCACCATTGAACATCTCAAAAGTGGCCCTTGTATTTGTTGTTCGAATGACAAGAGAAGCTTGATGTGCATGACCAAAGCCAGTTGGGCACGGTGGCCTGAGAACATCAAGTAATGGGCCGCTCTGCTGCTAGTGCAAGTAGGACCTTGTACAAACAGAAGCAGTCTAAACATGGAGGATGAGTACTTGTTCAACTGCTTCAGGTACCATGCCAATCTTGTCAGCAAAAGTGACAGCACTCACGAAGGTGAAATATTGTGCCACTGCACCTTATGGTGAAGCCATAAGCACATTAAGGAGTGTTCTGACCTAGTGTGCATCGATAATATAGGGAGAAAATTCTTGCCACGTATTGTCGTTTCAGGAAACCAATTTAGTGAATTTTCATCGTGGACAGGTGCAAGCTATACTTAATCTGGGTGGTCGTCCTGAACGGAAAAAATATGTTGTCTTGCAAATTAACTTGTTTCACAATTTGGTTCGGGAGGCCAAAACATCAATGCTTTTTTATTTTCTTGAGGTTAGCATGCTTGCCTTTTTATTCAATTATTTGGTCTGATCAGACTGTCAAACCTTTGATCTCATAATGAGGGCCTGTGCAGCACATTGTCTTGGACAATTGATGAGAAGGATGCATATCACATTGGTTTTGTTTGCTTTAAATCGCAGTTCATGCCATCCTGATAGCATTTTTAGGCTGCATAGTTGTAAAGTTTACTTCTTTAACTTCCTCATTTTCAGAAATTTTTGTTTAATATCCATAGACAGTAAGGACATTCTTTATAAATAGCCAAAACCTTATGAATGCGACAAGCCTTTTGCAATCCATATGGCTGAAAAAAAGTTAAAGAACAAAAAGAAAAGCACAACAAATAGTAAGTCAGAGATGAATCTCCAGTATTTAGGTCATGTCAAGGTTGAAAAAAAAATGCACACATGTTGTATCTCTGTATATCGTGAAATAAAATACTATCAACAAGCTCATTCGATAAACTTGAGTGGTGCGCCGAATACACAATTCACTATCTTTGACGCACCAGAGATAAGGGCTGTTAGAATGCTGCCTTGATAGTACCTTCCATTTGCGACCATGTCCATGCAAAACTCCTCCTCTTCAGGTGCGTATGTGTTCTTTGTGGATGAGATGCACTATAAACACGATTGCTTCTGTAATTTTACCTTCGCAGAACCGATACTGACAACCATTATATGAACAGCTATACCAGTGTGCTGACGCACTGCCACTGTTTGCTGTTAGTTTGATTCAATGTGCATTAGGAAATATACATGAGAAATTTTGCTATTTTTAGAGTGCACTCTGATGCCTCTTTGAATTTTGACCATTGTCCACAATGACAGAAAGGTTAGCTACCGTATTTACTCTCCCAATTTACCCGCTCGTATAATGAACCCACCCCCACCTTGGTCCATAAAAGAACAAAAAGCTTGTTTAATGTCTCTGTTCATTTTATTTCGATGTGACTAAGTATAAAACTGTAGTTTTGTTCCTGTATTTTGATTCGAATATTAGATTTCACATAGAGGAAGTTAGTGAGTAATGCCGCTGCATCTTTTATTTCAAGGCACCCATGGGAACCTGCCCATCAAAGGTGAGTCATTACTTTATGTGCAGTTACAATGAATGTAAATAAAAGGTCACCCCAAATAGCACAGTTTGCCAGGCATTGCAGTGTATGATTATGTATAAACAGAACATGTATGCCTCTGCGCCCCTAAAATTAGTGTGTACCAATAATGAATGCGGAACCTGTTCACAGAACCTGTCAACGGCCGCGTGCAGCCAACTGGCAATGCACTGCCATGATTGTGACGACTGCCTGAATTGCGATGGGTGCACTGTTAAAGGCAGGCATAGCGAGCGACTTTGAAAGGCAGCCTAAGTTTAGTGGCTTGGTGGTAGTAGGCCCAGCAGGCCTTCACTTTCCCTCCTAAGGGAGGAGGTCGATGGAGTGCATGCCGTCCCAATGGCTTTTGTTGACCATATGTTTTTGTCTTTGCAATTGTGTAACTTGCGGAGGAGCTATTCCTGGTATATCCACTTCGGTGGAGTGTACTCAGTTTCTTTTCAATCTTCTCGCTAACCGAACATTGCAGTTGGTGAGCCCAATCGGAATCTCACGGTGCACCTTGATCTGCGGGACACCACGTCGGCCAACGGCCGGTACGTGAGCAGTGGCAGCAAGGGCGGCTCCTCCTCGCCCGAGTACTTGGACTCCTCGCCGTCCCTTTCGGAGAGCCTGCTGGACGACAACAATTATGAGGCCGTGCTAGGCCTCGACCTTGAACCGCCCCCTGACCTTTTACCGCCCCAGGATGGCCGACCACAGCTTGAGGACTTCACTGACATTGAATGCCATGGCATTGTCGACATTGCGGGTAGGCACAACAGCTTTCATGGTTTTTCACAATAATACCTCGATGGAAAGCTGGCACCACTGTCTATTCGAAGGGATGTGGTTGCTAGGGTCTTCTTCCTGTGTCGCACCATGTCGACAATTAAAGGACCAGTAAAAAAGCTTAGACCTTTTTTTTACACCCTCAAATAAGTAGACCGTGGTGATCACATTTTTAAAATATTACAGTACTGTGTGTCGCACAGACCTTTGCTCTTAAAAAACAATTCCTGGGCCTTTTTTTCTCTGACCAATCCCCTTCATATGTGCACTGCCTCGCCATGGTGGTCTAGTGGCTAAGGTACTCAACTGCTGACCTGCAGGTCGCGGAATCGAACCCCGGCTGTGGCGGCTGCATTTCCGATAGAGGCGGAAATGTTGTAGGCCCATGTGCTCAAATTTGGGTGTATGTTAAAGAACCACAGGTGGTCGAAATTTCCGGAGCCCTCCACTACGGCGTTGTGGTGTTTGCGAAATACGTAAGAAGCACCGGCAGCACCACCGTACAAAAAGACGTTTATTGTACGCAACACATCGAATATATACATAAAGGACAGACGCGCCCCCTGGGAGTGAAAGAACACAAAGTAAAAACCGAAACTGAATATAACATACTCCCTCCCTTATATGTAGTGATTAGTTGTTAGTAAGTGTTAGTAAGAAACCCCTATGCATGCACTGTACATTTTACATGCTGTATACACATACATATTTACACTACATACACACCGTGCTATACACACAGACAACTAGTGGGTCTGATAGTCCTTGAGCCGGACCGGTGGCCGGCGCTCTCGGGACGGCCGATGGGGATGCTGCATGGCCGGAGATGGTAATGAGCTTGTAGAGCCCTGTAGTACGCCAGGAGACCGAGATTGCGGCCCAGGAGAAGGCGGCTGCAGCATGGCAGGCTCCGGTACAGGCAGCTGCGGATCAGGAGCAGGCGACTGCGGTACGGCAGACTGCAGTACGCCAAGAGGCGGCGGCTGCGACCCGGGAGATGGCAGCGGCGGCAGGGCAGGCTGCGGCACTTGAACCGGAAGCTGTGGCGCAGGCAGCTCCGAACGTTGGTATGGTGGACTCGTGCCCCTCTCAGGAACCCGGGAAAGCTTGGAGGCGTTCCATGTGCGGCCGTCTGCAAGTACCTCAGTTGGCGAGGAAAAGGAGCGATCCCCCTTGAAGCGAACGGACGGCTTCTTGATATGAACGAAATCATCCACAGCTATCTTTGGCTGCTTAGCAGCTCTCCTGCGGTCCGTGTACTCCTTACTGCTTTGCTGTTGAAGCCGGACCCTTTGGCGCAGTCGCGCCAGTTCCCTTGCTGGGTATTTTGCAAACGCTGGTGCCGAAAACCCCACAACATCCAATCTGGTTCGGGGCATTTGCTCATGCAGCAGAACTGCTGGGGCAACTCCAGTGGTAGCCTGTGGAGTACAGCGGTAAATAGAGAGGTAGTCCGTAACTGCTTGTCGGATAGGTCTCCTTTCGAGGAGTGAAACCTGGATGAAGTTCTTCAGAGTTCGATTGAACCTCTCGACTTGCCCATTCGCCTGGGGGTAATATACAGACGAATGAGACAGCTTGATGGCTCGGTTTTGAAGAAAGGTTACAAATTCACGTGAAGTGAACTGCGGCCCATTGTCGCAAACAATCTCTTCTGGGTATCCTTCACGGGCAAAAACACTGGTTAAGAAGTCTTTCACGGTGCTTGTGGCCACTTTGCTGCAGAAATATATCTCTGGCCATTTGGAATGGTAATCGACCAGTGTTATAGCAAATTGGCTATTGTGAGGTGCATGTTTCAATGGGCCAACAATGTCTAGGCCCAGTTTCTGCCATGGCCTTTCAGGCCAGTCAATAGGCTGCAATGGCGCTGGCGATGTTTTGGCAGACTTATCTGCCTCCAGGCAGATGTGACAGTTTTTCACGGCAGATTCAGCTTGCTTGTCCATCTGTGGCCACCAGAATAGCTCACGAAGTCGCGCCTTTGTGCGTGTGATGCACGGATGTGCCTCGTGGGCAACGGCGATGGACTGAGCCGTGAGTGAGGACGGAACAACGAGGCGTTCTGCGCTTTGTAGAAGGTCATCAACAACAGAAAGTTCTTCGCGCACAGAGTAGAAAGGTTTTGCCTCCTCTGGTATGGACTTTTGTGGTGGCCAAGAACCGAGCACGAACGACTTGACCGTTTGCAGACAACCATCATTGAGGACGGCTTGCTTGAATTCTTCCTTCGTCACGCAAGCCGACTCGACCAACGACACAATTTCTTCATCCTTGGCCAGCTGTGCCTGTGCGGCAGGAGCTGGCAGCCGAGGAAGAGCATCTGCCACCGTGTTAGTGAACCCCTTGCGGTACTCGACAGTGAAATTGTAGCATAGGAGTCGCGCATTCCAGCGTGCAATTCGAAGTGGCCTTCTGCCACGTCCTTGCGAAGACAGCAACGATACCAACGCCTGATGGTCCGTTCGAATCTTGAAGTGGCGACCCCAAAGGTAAGTGTGCCATCGTTCGCACGCCCAAATGCATGCCAACGCTTCGGGTTCGCCGACCGAGTACTTTCTTTCCACTGGTGACAAGGTACGAGACGCGAAAGCCACTGTGCGGAGCTCATGGCCATTTTGCTGCTGCAGAACGGCTCCCAGCCCACAGTCAGAAGCGTCGGTCGACACGATGACTGGAAGTGATGGATCGAACACGTGGAGAACTGTACTTGAAGAAAGCATTTCCTTGACCCTCCGGAGACTGCTGTCTGCTTCGGCTCACCAGATGAATGGCTCATTCTTGCGAAGCAGAACGCGCATAGGCTCGACCACCTGGGCCAAGCGGGGAACAAACTTGGGATAGTATTCTACAAGACCCAGGAATGAACGGAAGGCAGCAACATCTGTTGGCACTGAAGTGTTAACTACCGAGTCTACTTTCTCTGGAAGCGGTGAGATACCTTGTGCAGTGACCTTATGCCCTAGGAAAGAAAGTTCTGGAACGTAGAAGAGGCATTTGTCGTTCAATTTCAGGCCTGCGTACTTGACTTTCTGCAAGACCTTTGTTATGTTCAAAAGATGTTCTTCTGCACTTTTCCCAAAGACTATCACTTCATCAATGTAGAGCAACACACCAGGGCAGCCATCCAGAATTGTGGCCATCATCTTCTGAAATGCCGCTGGGGCAGAAGCTAACCCAAAGCAAACTCTCTTGAACCGAAAAAGTCCTTCATGCGTGATGAAGGCTGTCAGGTCCCTGCTGTCAGGGTGCAAAAGAACCTGATGGTAGGCAGAAGCCAAGTCAAGTTTTGAGAAGTGTGTCGCACCTACCAAGGCATGAAGGAGTTCCTCTGTATGAGGCAACGGGAAGCTGTCTGGTACAAAAGCCTTGTTAGGCTCCCGGAGGTCAACACAAATTCTGATGGTGCCGTCTTTCTTGTCAACGACAACAATGGGCGAAACCCATTCAGAAGCATCGATGCGTTCGATGATGTCAAGGTGCAGCAACCTGTGAAGTTCATTTGACACTGGTTTCCTAAGTGAATATAAAAGACGGCGCAGCTTCGAAGATACCGGCTGCACGCCTTGCCGAATCTTGACACGATGCGTGAACCGCTTAGCAAGACCCAAAGGGACTGAAAAGTGAACAGAAGTCGTGTTCCAAGGCTGGCGGAAGGTTTGCTTGCCTGGGTTGCTCTATTGACTGCATGGGAATGTGACAAGGTGTCGGGTCATTAACACGCGCCGGCGGGGCAACGAACGTGTGCAGGCACTCAAGAGTGGAGCCCTGTATTCGAAGATTTAGGGCCTTAATGCCGTCAAGGCCAATCAGACAAGTTCCTTGGCGAACGATGTAGAAAAGAAGTGGTGCAGAGCGCCCTTTAATTTGAATGTCTGTCTGGAAACAGCCTAGCACGGAAATTGGGCGCTTCGAATAGTCAAACAAAGTGACATGCGGAGCTGGGAGGAGCAAACCGCTTTGAAAATGTTGGTGAAATTCTTGCTCTGATAGAATTGAAACAGACGACCCTGAGTCATCAAGGAATGACAACTTGACATCCGCTACGCGCACTTGTATGTAAATTGCGCTGCGAGCGGGATGCTGCACAGTCAAAACTTGCTCAGAACTTCCCCCTGACAAAGCATCGTGATCGATGCCAACTTCACGAATCCTGCCTTGCATTTGACGCTTGCGGTTGCATACTTTCTGAAAGTGGCCCTTGATACCGCAAAACAAACACTTCTTTCTCTGCGCAGGGCACTGTGACGCTGATGCGCGGGGATTCCGCGAGACGCATCGGAAACAGTGTGGTGAAACGGACCGGCTATCTCTGTCTCGCCGAGGGGGGCGGGGCCCCTGTGGCGCACGCGAACCGCTAGCGCTTGGAGAGTTTTGCTGAAAATGCGCTTTTGGCTGGAAATTGAATTTTCGCGAAGAATGCGAATACTGGGAACGACGCCGTACAGAAACAGGCTCCACCGAAGCAGAAAATTCCTTCAGCTCTTAAGCTGCTTGCTCAAACTGAAGAGCGATCCGCACTGTGCTCTCGAACGAAAGGGAGGAACCCTCGAGCAGCAACCGTTCACGTACGTGGTTGAAAACAACGGCTGCAACAAATCGGTCCCGCAGAGCATCATCTTGTGAAGCGAACGAACAATGCGAAACGAGCTCCCGTAAAGCAGCAACAAAGTCATGAACGGACTCGCCTGCGTGTTGGCTGCGGCGGTGGAAACGATGACGCTCGATGACGACGTTACACGACGTGGAAAACTGCTGCCGTAAGGCGATGAGTGCAGCCTCGTACTCGTCAGCAGCAGCCGCGGGAGGCTTCTGTTGTACTTCCGGTGCTGCGGCGCTTGCTGGTGCTGCGGCATTTGACCCTGCAGGTAAAGTCAGGTAAACACGCTGCCCTTCCGCCCCCCAAACAATGTTGAAGAATGGGCTTGCGTCGCGCTGGTGGGAACTCAGCTGCTCCGGACGCTAGAAGGTAGACTGTTAAAGTCTGCGCCCACTCCTCCCAGGGAAGTGACGGCCGGCCGGGCATCGGGAGGAACGGCGGCGGCGGAGCAAGGCCGGAGAAACTCATGGCGGGGCGGACCCGGACGACACTCGATGCTGAAGGTAGCTTGACGTGTTTATTCCATCCTCGTCGCCAATGTGGTGTTTGCAAAAGACGTAAGAAGCACCGGCAGCACCACCGTACAAAAAGACGTTTATTGTACGCAACACATCGAATATATACATAAAGGACAGACGCGCCCCTTGGGGGTGAAAGAGCACAAAGTAAAAACCGAAACTGAATATAACAGGCGTCTCTCATAATCATATGGTGGTTTTGGGATGTTAAACTTAACAATCAATCAATCAATCCCATTCATACGTACAGTGGTCCAAACTGGCCCATGGGCAACGTGACGGGCCACAGAGCTCGTCACTTGGTCCTTTGCCCTACGAAAGTGTGCCTTGACCGGTGGTGATGCAGTTTTCGCTGCGCGATCGGCATTTTCGTTTTCCTGTGCTGCCCTCTGCCATTTCGTAGAGTGCGAAATGCCGGGAGAAGCAGTTTGCCAGAACACCTGCGAGATAAAGAATAGTCTTGCTACTTCTTCACAATGGGAAGGGTGCTCCTCACACCTCGCTTGCTCCCAGTGCCACTATGATACGTGCCCATGTGGAAGCCCTGCTCAGTCATTGGCTGTGTGTCGATGACGTAACACTGAAGTCATGTCACATTACCAAATTGGACGTAGTCGCGTGGCAGTATAATTGCACAAATCGATGCAGGAGAACACCACTGTTCACGCCATTGCCAGCGCTTGTCCTGTCCTTTTACTGTCCACCATGTATTTTTTTCGCTGTAAGTATGCCATCTATTGCCACGATTACCTGTGAATCGTTATTAATAAAAAAATACGGAAGCCTAAAGCAAATAAAATATTTCTAACTGAATTAGAAAAGCTGTTCCATTTCACACAGTCATAGTGATTAAGTACAGATACAAATGGCACTTCTAATAGCCATGACAATTCATCATGAAGTATTGTCAAGTTACCTGGTAATCTAAGGGAATAAGGTTATGAGTGCCTTTGGAAAAACAAGCCTGAATGTCTCGTTGAGACTGTAAGAAGAAAAATGGACCATTTGGTATAGCAATGTCTTTTCAGTCCTCTTCCTAAGATCTTTGAGATGGCTCCTAATTATTTCCAACATTATTATGCAAACTAAGTTTGGACACTCTACGAAGCAGTAAGCAAAATGTTTGGTACTGTATACTCAATGCACGCTCAGGTAATGAGTCAATTGTTTTTCAAAATAAATTGGCAGAAGAGTAAACTCAAGTGAATAATAGATGTGTGAACGGTATCAGATATCATGCAGTTAAAGGTGAGTAGAAAGCAGACAGCTTGTTTTGGCTGCACTTTAGAAAAGGCAATACTGGAGTCACCAGACTGGAAAAAAAAATACCTTTTAGAAAAAACTGTTCAAAGCCTTAGGTAATCTACAAGATGCAAGAAAAGGACAGCTGCAAAAGCACTTGCCTTACAATCTGTGAAATGAGCCAACTAGCCTTCCCGTAACAATATTATGATTTCAAGAGCTCTTTGAATAGGAATAGCAAAAAAAAAAGTGATATGGTTTGTTAAGATATTGTCTGATAGGTGAACGCTTGTTTTAATAGATATAGCATTGGTATCCACAATGCTATGTAGTTATAATAACTGTTAGGGATTAACGTTGCAAAACCACCATATGATGATCAGAGACACCGTAGGGGATGGCTCCTGAAATTTCAACCTCTTCGGATTCTTTAACGGGCATCTAAATGTAATCACACATGCCTCAAGAATTTTCACCTCCATTGAAAATGCGGCCGCCACGGCCGGGATTCCATCCTGCGACCTGTGGGTCAGCAGTCGAGTGCCTTAGCCACTATACCTGAAGGCGATAGTGTAGTTCGACTGAAGGCGATGCTATAGTTAGAATTTTAGTAATGCATAAGTCAATTGCAAATGATTTACACTTACATTTACAAGATCATTCAAATCACTGATCTGTTAATGCCGTGATATGCAAAGTAACCCCAAGTACCACGCTGGAGAGTAGCATCAGAATTTGTGTGGTCATCGCCGCAAGCATTGTGGTATACGTGGTGCTGGTACTTGGCCAAGAGTAAGTGTCGTGACGCTGATATAAATAAAATGTTAGAAGTAGAGAAAACAAAAGGCATGCGGGAAAGCGCGAAATGATGTGTTTGTGCGCTTGTTTCTGCCGAGGCAGCACAAGGTCTGTCATGTTGCTCTGTTCCACCATAAAGGACACGCAAACTTCGCCTTCCCTCATTGGTGGAGTATGCTGGAAAGATAAAATTATGACACTACCCTTGGTTTTATTTGGGCGGCTTAGTGGCACCAGTACATGCTTGAGAAGAGAAGTTCACTCGGCGAATAATGTTTCCGACAGAAGCGTTACGATGGCAGTATCTTGTATTTTAAGATACATGACACTTTATCTAATGTCATGGAAATACAAATAGAGATACTCGTCTTACAAAACGTATTGCGATACATCTAGTATTACTGCCACGTTAATCTTTTCCAACTTCTGACACCACGTTAAAGTGACCGAACAATCACACTAGTGACAGTGCCCATAGTAACATTAACAGAAAAGCTTTTATTGATGTCTGCCCTTGATATATGCAAGGTGCCACCCTCTTGCTCACTGCACCATCTTGTAGCTGCAGCACAAAGCACATGAAAGTCGTTACTGTGCATTTCATCATCAAAAGCATCACAATGTGTGCATTTGCTCGTATTCTGTGGCCACATTATTTGCGATGCCTTTAGTGATGACATCGTACCAACTCACCCAACATGGTTCATTTCATATCTAAGTTCAAAAACAGGAGGACCTCTATGGTTCTAAGCAGTAAATAAAGTTATGAAAGATCTGCCTCGGGAGCAAGGGTGAACTAAAATAAAAACAGTCATTTCGACGGCTTCAGCAGGTTGGATGTGTCATACAGGTCATTAGTATTGAAACAAAGCAGTTGGCCAAAGATTGAGAAAAGTGGGTGGAGATCTTTGGAATGTTTCTAGCAGATACAAGGAATGGTTCAGCATCTGCATTTTTTATGTGAGCTACTATTAGGCATGTCAACAACTTTGTAATAAAGACTGGGCATTCGTAATGTGCTTTCTGTATGTCTGGTACATTGAAACTATTATGTTTTGGTAACACTGTTATAGCAAAGAAAGAAGAAAAAAAAACATTAAAAAGACTTAAATTGCCTTGGACTCCTCTTTTCTCCCAAAACCTAATTTATTACAAAAGGCATCACGCCAATAAACATGTTGAAAAGCAGCACAGGCAGGTGCATTTATGAGTAACCAATATGAAAGCGTAGCAGTTTTTTTTTAAAACATGTGTACAACTTAGTTTATGAATGACGACAATGGATTTTGGATGCCACATGTCTTGTCTGCAAGGAGGACTGAAGGCATCATATTTGTTACTTATAAATGCGCCTTTGCATGCTGCTTTTGAACCTATTTATTGGCGTGATGCATGCTGAAGCAAATCGCATGTTGAAAGTTAGCGCTGTGTTCGGATAGTTATTGTGCCCTTTGTCTTGTACCTACCATGTGCTAAGGAATTTTTTCTCTCTTGATGCAAACGAGGCAAAAGGCTACCTAGCTTTTACAACTTTCACTGTGTATCAAGAATGGCACAGTGAAAGTTGTGTTGACCTTTGTCCACCCACCAGGGTTAAAAGTGGCACTGGGCCCTGGTGAGTGGACAAAGGTCAACAAATATGGCTCACTTCAGGAAGGTATCTTTTGATGAAGAATCAAGGTTTGTTTGGCGGTGTACCAGAATGCGTTTTTTTTTGTGGAATCATAAAACATGTAGCATTACTGAAAACCAAAATGCCTCCAGTCATGTGACAAGGGAGTGCATCTCTATTGGTCAGGTCGTAATAAGCCATCTGATTCCGACATGCAGAAAAGGAGTTCCACAAGCTGGGCTAGTTGGTGATAGCTTGCAGTGAAGCACGGGCGGAGCCCTTCTTGTCTCCGTCAAACGTGCGCTGCTTTGCCGTACGGTATAATGACGAGTGTTCCACATTTATCATCATCCCAGGTTCAAGTGCACTTATATGCCCCGAAATGGCTGCCACTGTAGCTCAGTTGGCTGAGCGTTGGATGCGTTATTTGAAGGTCGAAGGTTTGGTCTCTGCCCGAGGCAAACTACCCTTTTGTCCCATTTTCTTTCTTATGTCGGAAGTACTACAGATAACATCCCCTGTACTTTCCTCGTCATCACTGTCGTTAATATTGTGTCGAGCGAGAAAAAAACTAGCCCAAATTTCTGCTTTATGTCTAACCCTTTTCATTTTCATTCAGTGGCTGCCTTGTGTTGTGCATATTGCGATGTGTACGCGTACGACTACTCTGGTGCATTGGCTTGTTCAGTGTGTAACTGTTGGTTCCATTCTGCCAGGGGATGATGCTTATGGTCGCAACGTGATAGTCATCTCGGCATGCAGACTGCCACCCCACAAAGAGTTAAACCACCCAAAGTTTCTCAGGTGAGCACTTTATATAATCTTGCATTTTCCATTTCTTCAAGTGGAGTGTGGTGATCATTATTGTACTATACTCAGTGACAACTTTTCGTGACAGTAAAGTCTCCGGGGGAGGGCTTCCATACATCCATTTCGCTTGGCAAATGGCAGCTTGTGGCTGACTTCGGTTTTGTTCACTTGCATTGTTAACGCATTTAGAAAATTATATTTATTAAAATGTGAATGGGACAAACATTTCGATGGTTCAGTGTACATTTCAGTGTCCTACTTCGAGTAAATTTTGCTTGGAAAGCTAAACAATCTGTTTGTGGCTTTACACTGACCCACTGCGTCACGGACACCATGTTTACTTTTGAAAATGAGCAGGCTGAAGAGGTTATGCTGTGTAAGAAAAGGAGATAACATGATTAAAGTACATACTCTAACTTAACACAGCAAAATAAAAGAAAAACTAGACAGATGTTTTGCCACCTATGCGGTTGGCATACTCGGTACGCACTGGCACCAAATGTCACCCATCCTGAGCCTAGTACGACCATGATATGCCCTACTATGTCGGGGATGGTGGAAAACTTAGTAACTGGTGCTATGCAGTAGAATCTCGATTATACGAATTTGAAGGGAGCATGAAAAATATTCGTATTATCCTGGATTAGTATGAACCAAAAACAACTTAAAGCTGATGTTAAAGATGAACAAGAACTTTATGGGCTCCTTGCTGAAAAAATTTGTGATGTTATTTTGAACTTTCCTGCCTTCACCGTCTCTCAATAAGATGCCGCGGTTTTCTCATTCATGCTGCTGACGCGGCGCATTCACAGTTGACATCAAAGGAAGTGAAAGCGGCTAAGCTTATTGGAAATTCGCTCACTTCTTCGTTTAAGTGGCTGGGAAACCCCACCACAAAGTCAACACGAAAAAAATCAGTCTTGGAAAATTTACTCTGGAGAATTAAAGCAAAACCGCCAGAGTGACCAAAAAACCATGTCGGCGCCCGTTGGAAATGTTCACATTCGTTCTGCCCCTCATATACATGCCACCCCCACTGCAGCCATCGCCGTTTAAGTATTCATTTCATTTTACCCATTTCCTGAGCACTGAAGTTCATACCGTGGTCTAATTATGCATGAAAAGCACTGAAAAGAAACAGTTCACACCTTTAGAAACATTATTTTGGAAGATACACCAGCAGAAATGACACAGCGGCGACGACAGATTCAGTGCAAAAGCAAGACAAGTTGGGGCATGCCAACTTGCTGCACCTTCTACTTCCGGTGCTCTCGGCAATTGGAATCCAAACCACTGTTTCACACCCGTGAGCTTTGACATGCTGCGCGGGTAGCTCGCAAACCACTGCCGATGTCTTTGCCGCCATGTTGAATTAGCGGCTGCCTGTTTACATATTGTGGTCTGAGAGATAGATTAGCTGGTGAAGCGAAAGCTGTCAAGCAAAAAGGCGATATGCTGTCACGGGGCGGGAAAATTGATCTCGGACCGATTTTTTTCGCTTTGGCTTCGCGGCGTGTTTTTCCAGCCTCTAGAGCAAGAGAAGTTCTGGCGAGTTTCACTGTATTCAAAACCTTCGAGGACAAGAGTGAATGGGCCTTCCTCCCACAGACAAGCCGGGTTGTGGTGCTGGTGTGCAGCGGTCAATTGCACATTCATATCACCCGTGGTGGCCGAGGAAACCGTTCGTGTAACACTGAATCACGGTGTATTTTATATAATGTAGTCCATTCCAAACAATCTTTAAGTTCGTATCATTGCAAAATTTGCTTAAACTGTAATCGTATCATCGAGATTCTACTCTACCAGAAAAATAAAAAAAAAGAGGGGAGAAAAGAGACAGACGGCCACCAAACTACAAACTTGCCAGTGCAGGCTGAAAAACAGGTAACTTCCGTCCATGTGGGATGATGTGAAATAGCAATGATGTGAAATAGCAAGCACAGACATGTCATCATATGAGCGGTTGTTTAAAGAAGGACAACTCAGATTGATAAAGTACAATAGATGTGTCACTGACACAAGCTGACCCATTAGTTCTAATATAATATGCTTCTAGCAGTTTTCTTGCTGTTTGGTCTCTGCTTTTGGCAATAATCCTAGATTGCTTAAAACGGGGCACATAGGAGCATGGCCTGACATGTGCACCATCACTATTGGCATGCTTCCCGAGACGGTCGTTGATACATCGTTCCATTTATCCAATGTAATACAGTCGAGCCCGCTTATAATGAACCTGAGCGTGATGCCGCATCTGTTCGCTGTATCCCGAAGTTCCTAGTAAATGAAACACAGCTTTCAAAAAAGTTGCGAGTGAAAACGCAAACTATTTTTGCCCCAAAAGTTCGTGATGCACGTGTTTCGAAGAACAGAAGCAATAAGGGCGGTCTCGAGTTAATGTAAAATGGCAGGGTGCTCGTTCGCTGAGGCCCGTAACATAAGCTGCATAAGACACTGGCTCCAAAGTATTGTTGTTCACGCAATCCGATTCCTCAAAATCGCTGTTGCCACGTACTTCATTCACAATTCCCCAATCCGTGCACGGTTTCGCAGGGTTGGCCTCATCCTCGGCCATAATTAAACCACCGCAACAGATGTCCCACCCGCTCTCGCACATCGGAGTCGACGACGCGCTGCCACAAATCGCCGCCGCAGTTCGGAAGCTTCAGGTTCGGTATCGGGCCCGACGTCGACAAAGTCGGCCTCGCGAAAACAGTTTCACGCGCATGTAGCCGTCACCGCCGCCCCCACGAAATATTCACCATCCCCACGCTCAGCTGAATACCGGGACGCCCGAAGCGGCAAGTTGGCTGCCAGGTTGTCAATAGCTATGAGCAAGCACTCCGCAACGCGGCACCTAACGCACTGATTACGCTCAAGCCAAGTGGCCACACTTTCGACGTTTTGTTGAGCGGCACGAAAAAGTGTGCTAGTCCTCCCGTCGGCCATCAGGACCACACACGCTCACCAAGCAAGACGCGCACGCGACGCACATGCCAGAACGCGTGGAACAACTCTGGGCCCATTTCCAGTCAGAAAACGAAACTAATTCGAGCTAGCGTGGCGGGCGTCGCGGAGCGGTGGAGACAGGCGAAGGGGTTGTGATCAAGAGAGGAGAGCAGCTTTGCAAGAGAAGGGCAAGGAGTTGCAATAAAGAGGGGGGAGGATGCGGCGGGAGGGCGACTTTGAAAACCAAAACACACGGGAAGGAGGCATGGTGGGTAGCTTGCTTGAAAGGTCCGCGAAACTCACACGTAGAAAAACTTGGAAAGAGTGCCTGCGCGCGCAGAAGTTGTGCGCGGCGGTGTTTGAAGAATCGGCCGCCGTGGTGAAAAATCGTTTTGTTGCGCAGCGGGTTGGCATGGCCTCACGAACTTCGACATTTTGCGATTCGTTCCGTGCAAATTAACAGCCGATTTTGCGCTTCCACACGTGTGCCGAAGGCATGCTGAGCCGAAGGCGAAGTGAGCGAGAAAAGTCCTAAGCATGAAACGAATCGCAAATTATCGAGTTGGTGGGTAGCATATGCGCATGCACTAGACGCTGAATATCAGATACAGTCGGTGGCCGACGATGTTGGTAAATAGTCTGGTCACTCCAGGCCGGCGACACCAACGACAGTGCCAGCGATCAAAAACAGGGTAGATGGCTGACCGGTCTTCGAAAGATCGGTGGCAATGTGAATGTGAAAACACGGGCCTCGTCTGGTGATGTGGGGTGCTCAGAGTAGCGGGGGGACAAAGGACGGAGGGGTGCGTAACAAAAAGCAGTCGGAACATGGAGGAAGGAAACAGCTTTCCTTCCTCCATGAGTTGGGGAGAGCGGCAACTAGAGGGTCGCAGAGGTAGGGTCGCTGTTTAACAATAAGAATGTATGTGCACTTCGCCGATGCCTGATCGGTGGTCGAAATTGGTTTCCCGGGAAGTCGGCAGACCACTGACTCTGTTCGCTGTAACCGATCAGCGGTGCTCGGATACGTTCGTTGTAAATGCGATTTTGTGCCATTGAACCAATGTATATTTTGACGGTCACGCGGATATTGTTCGTGCGAAAGTTCGTTTTAAGTGGGGCCGTTATATGTGGGCTCGACTGTACTTGCCACAGCTCAGGGGAATTTCATACAGAACACCTTCGACACTGTTCATGTGCGGCACTTTTGCTGCTTAGCACGGGAGATTTGTGGGCACGAGTGTGCCAGTTTATTCAAGGTGGAAAACACAACAAAAATTGTAAACCTAGTGGCCCTTTTCTTGAAGTTATAGCTCAGCTTTGCAAAGAAGGCATGACCTCTAGTTCAGTGCACTACTTTCTCTCGAGTGCTCTTCCTGAGGGCTGGTATTCAGCTTCCGTAGCAAAGATTCGGCAACGGCATGCAAGACTGCCCGAGGAAAGCCAGCTTTTTTGAGTCTACCAATTTCATTACCCAGGCTGGTCTGCATCATGTGCAAACATGACCTGCGCAGCGTGGATTGAAGGCAATGCTGGGCAATACTACGTTTCACAGCCTTGGAATGCGCCGAATGATATAGCAAAAGCTCTTTTTTACTGTGAGGCGTGTAAGCGCAAGACACATGATCGCTTTTCATGGCAACGTTAATGTCTGAAAACAGCAAAACATTGTCGGTTGGAAGCTCATGCATGAAGGTTAGTTCTCTGGCATTTGTCTTAAGGGGAGACACTGGTCTGTAATTTTTTTTTTATTTCTCAGTATTTCCAGCTGAAATTTTAATACAATATGTATTTTTCACAGCTGAAAACAAATATGCAATTAGTTTTTTGCTATCACTTTTAGATTTTTAAATATTGACTGTTACATAAACTTGCATTCTTCCCAGCCTTTTGACATGTTCCTCATAAAATATTGCTACAAATTTGATATGACAGCATTCCATGAAGGCCAGGGAGTGCAACAAAACCATAATTTTATTTTTAGCTTCATTGGTACCAGAGTTATGGCCTTAACAAGTATACTCATTAGAAATCTTAAACTGTTGCTTAAGTTTGTTGCTAATTAAATCACTATTGTAAATAAAAATATTACAATTTTTTGGTTTTCTTGCACTAATCAATGTATAAGCTTTCAAATGCTGCAAGAATTATCAAAATCCGACTGCTACATCAAAAGATACTGTGGGCAATGGCTTAGGGTGTGATGAAAAATGTTGTTTTGAGAAAACGAGAAAAGGAGTTTAGGAACATGCTGAGCACTTATATTTCACAAGAAAAGGTGTGAATCAGTGTATTAAGCATGTTAGAAGCCACCAGGAATGTAGTCATCATCATTGTCCTTGGTGCGCTTTCTTTTCATGGCATGCTTGAAGTTTTCAGCATGCTCATGCTTCTTCTTCGATGCCACTAGTTGGCGACTGTCCTTTTCTAAGCATTTTTCAGCGGCCACAACACTCTGCTGCAGGTGCAGCTCCTTCAATATGGCGCCATCTGCTCTCCCTTTGCCAGCGTTGAACCTTGCGACAGCTTCGGCCACAGCAGCTTCAACGGTGAAAAGCGACGCGTGTTTGTTTTTGGACACGAGCGACCAGATGACGGTGTGCAGGCTCTCGTTTGGGTTCTGTGTTTTGCCTCGCTGACAACGCTCCAGCCTTTTCTTGTCAGAGAGGCGCGTGTAAATAGGCCGCAAGGCATCAACCACATACTCCTGCAGGTTGTAGCGATGATTCGGAGGAGTCTCCTGCTTGGCAACAGCCTTGTTGTACTTGGGTTGTCCTCCTTCGGCCCTAGCTGGCAGCCCAAACAAAAGTTCGATAGAACGACGAAGTTGAGCACATAACCCGTGAATAGTTCAATCACGGTCCCTACACAAATATGGGATGAGTGGACCCTGGTCAGCCAAGTCCCATCAAAGGAAACGGCGATATTTCCAGGACTTCTATAGTTGAGTTTGTAATACACCGTTTTCACGGTGCCCGCGCAGTCGTCAATAACGCGCGCGGCAGCCTTATGCGCGGCAGGGTTCATTTTCAATTTCACATAATCCTGGTATGTCTTGTGAAGGCCTCTCCGTGAAATATTTAGGGCGGAAAAAATATCGTTGAGCGCAGTTTGCCCGTTTCCTGTGCTCATTGCCGCGCGAACCGCGAGCACGGTAATTTCGAAGGGGCCGTGCTCTGCGTCCCCCCCCTGCTCTCAACGAGCTCCATACGGTCCTCAGTTTACCGCACTCGTCACATGTGAGAACAAGTTTCGCGGCTATGCCATATTCGCGGTCTTCCTTGAAGATTCTGCCAGGCCCGCCACACACACCGCACTTCATACACTGAAGAAGTTCGTTGACCAACTCTAAGCTAACGACGGTGAACGGCGTACCAGGCGTTGCGGCTCCATCCGAGTCTCGAAAAAAAGACCGCTTGCGTTTTTTGGCAGACTTCGATGAAAGATCTTGCAGAACATCGCTCGCACGACACTCGATGGCCACTTTTTCAGTGTCGGAAACCAGGGGAGTGTCGACGCGCACAGCTCTCGTGTGATCTTGGGACGTGGCTATCGCGTTCGTGATCGCGAGTGCCGCGGCGGTGATAGCGCTGGCACAGCCTGCTTCTTCCGAGTTCTCGGCGGTAGAAGGTCTCGTTGGTGATAAGGTGCAGGCTCTCGGACGCCGTTTTCGCCTTTTTCAGAAACGCATGAGCACTCCGGAACTTCCGATGACCGCCTGCCATTGCACCGAATGCACAGCCGTTGTTAGGCCTTTACGCAAAATGGGGGCTTGCACGCCGCTGTCTAGCAGACGAATCCCTTCGCGCCCAATAGGAAAACCGGGAACTGCCCCACGTGACAAAAACGCACCAATGATGTGCGAGTAATCAGTTTTTCTTTATATGCGATAGCTGCGTTGTTGCTAGACGAAAAACGTTCTTCTGCTAGGAACAGATAGTAGAAAAATGCGTCTTTAAAATGAGACCGAAATGGCCGCGCTACTTGGTGCGGTTCTCGCGCGCTGCGGCGTTGAATACGACCGTTTTTGAGGTAGTTTCGGAAGCGAAAATGGTCGTCAAACTGACTTTGCGACCCAATAACTCAACAAATACGCATTACAGGGCTATAATATTTTAGGAGCAGCTTCCTGAGACCTTAATGATTATGAAAAAAAATACTTCAAAAAATCGTTTTTTTGGAAAATTTTCGGTCTCCCATACCCGTCTCTCCCCTTAAAGGCATTTAAAGTGAAGTCCACCATTTCATGGTAGGGCGCAGGGCACGTCTTGTTTAAAACAATTAAAAAATCGTCAACATATTTTAAAACATAAAATGGATGTGGTGAATTAGAAACACGCTGTAGTGCCTGGCCAATGAGTAATGAAAAAAATGTCACATAAAATTGGCGCTACACTGGACCCGATACAGATGCCCTTCTTTTGCAAATACTATGTGTATGCCACCATCGAAAAAAACGAAAGTACTTTTGAGGTACTCTAGAACAGTAATGAAATGAGGTACTGACATTTCAGCACGAGCAACAAAATCATCCTCGCCACTTTCTTCAATGTACAACTTAACTGCAGCAAAGAGCTCAGGATGTGGAACTGAATAAAGAAGATCATTCACATCAACAAAAAAAACATATCTTGAGTTATCTTTCCGACGAAAAAACTTCATAACTTGATCAGAATTTCTTATCAGTGAAGGGTCGTTAACAAAAAGGCACTTTTGTGACATTAACGGAGAGCCACTACAGTAAAATTTCGGTAGAACGAACATCACATTAACGAACTTTTCAGATTAACAAACTTTTGAAAAATCCTGCGCTGACTGCTAGTAGTTTCAATGTAAGGTTATTTCACTACTACGTTCAGGATACCGAACTTTTCAGAATAACGAGGGCTAATTTAGCTCTGCATTACATTAACGATGCCTCAGTATCTTGAAATAGTGTTCTGAAATCTGTCGCGTGCACCAGAGTGGTGCCCAAGTAGGCGACACATCGAACGAACACCTTGCTTCTCAAAAGACACGTGGCAATGTGAAGGAAAAAAAAAACAAAACAAAAACAACAAAAAGATGACTTTTTTTTTTTATTATATAAGCGCCGACGCTGCAGGTTTACAGTCACAGAGGTGAGGGGCGATGGCAAGATCAGTGAGGCTGAGTGGGAGTTCCAGAGCAGAAAGCATGGGCGCGGAAAACCTGAGACAGCGAGGGAACAGAAAACGAAACGCGAGGAATTTTCTTTTTTAGCTCTTTCTTTTCTTCGGAAGAAACGATGACAGGCAGGAAGCTTCAGGTTTTTCTTATCTTTGTCACTTCTACATGTGATCTAGGAGGCCAAAGGGTTAGTAGGTGTTCTCTGAGGAGGCCTTGTCAATCATGATTACTTATCGTCATGTAAGTACGGTGATTACTTATCGCGTCCGCAAATCAAGTCGGCGTTCGCGCTGTGGTGCTACTGTGAGTTCATCTCTTTTTGCGACGAAGAAGTGGAAATAGTTTTCCCTAAGGAGAATGTGGATGAGCTAGAGCCCTTCGCGCTGCAAAGTTTGTGCTGCACGTGTAAGAAAAAAAGCAAAAAAACTAATTACAGACTTTAAGGAAACGTGCATTTCTTATTGTCCACTTGCGCATTTACTTTTTATCGTGTAAAACGTTTCCTTAAGGACCCACCGTTGTAAAAATAAGTCGTTTTGGTCAGTGGAAAATAAGTATTTATGGATAATTTTTAGGCTTTCCCTATAACGACCTTTCGAAATAACGAACAAATTTCCGCGGTACCTTGAAGTTTGTTATACCGAAATTTTACTGTAACATCCTGTTGCCAAGCGCCCCGCTTACTAATCAATATTTGGAAAGGGATATCCATTTTGTGCGTCTTAGTGCTGAAAAAATCTATTAAGCTTTGGACTTGGAAATATGCTTTGACAAATGTTCAACGACAACTTGTTAAAGTTTGCTGGCATTCTTCTGTTTTGCCAGGCTCACTTTTACACTATTGAAGTTCCTATTAACAGCCTGCTAGGCTTCTTTTTCAGTAAAGACAGTTGTAGACAAAATCACGAAACTATCTTCCTTATCCGATTGCATTTAGCAAAGGTCATTATCCCTGAAAAGGAAAGAAACTGGACATCTCGTGCGTGCATTTAATTATGTAGTGTCTTTATTCAGGGATAATGGTGTACAGTTGATGCATTTTTTTGTTCCATTCCTCTCTAATCTAAGTATACTCCAATTAGTGTTTGCAAGCAACATATTTGGATGTGCTTGGCATGTTAGCATTTATTTTTGGGGGCACGTTTCATAAGACGTGAACAAATGACTGTGGTCCCTTCAATTTTGTCTTAACGTGAGCCTACTGTAGTGCGCATGCCATCTTATTATTATATTTATTTGGCATCATACCTACATGTACAAGCAAAATGAACACAACATAGCGGCAGCTGCCTAGAAATGTGCAATTACAAGATACGATCCGGTAATGATCAGGGTTTTTAAGCTCTGCAGTACCCTGTAGTTTCGACCGCATGTTTTTCATGCACTCGCTGCTGCTGCCTGCGTGGGAGTGATGGGTTCAAGTGCATGTCATCCACAGAAATGAGAAAAGCACTGCTCTTACTGCATAGGCCGAAGGAAAGATGTGCAGCAAACTGTGTATGGTTGCAATCAGTGCAGCTTCTCAAGGAAATCTCACAGCACAGCCAACTCACAAATGGACAGGAAGTGTTCCTGCACTGTGTGAGCAGCGCACAAGTTTCTCAGAATTTTCCTGACACTGCAGCAGGTGACCGTATAAACTGTCACACGTTAAATGTCTTGCACTGCTGCAAAAAGAAACAACAATTGGTGAACAAGTGTAGACTTTTTGCTGGGCCAGTGTGTTCGTGTTCCTGTACAAGCCAAATAACATACAGCAGTGAAGAGATTGGGTTGTGTTGAACCTAGTATATTTTCACAGGCTCGGAAGCCCTACAAAAAAGGGCGAGGCTGTCTGGACTGGGAAAATGCCTAGAAAACACAAGAAAAAAGGTTTTGTGCACAGTGCCTGGGTTTGCGTCTTTTTATCTGGGCATCATTGTGTTATATTGTGCACTGCTTCTTTAAAAATCATGGCTCTCCGACTAGGTCATGTGTATATAGCGCTGCAAAACATTTTATGCATTGTTTAGATGCACTTCAACTCGAATCAAAGCATAATTTGTGCATTATAGAGGCCAGTGCTGCAGCATAAGTTTTCTCACCTTGCTCAAAGTGATTGTTTAAATCACGCAACTGCGGAGACATTTTGATTCTCGCTAAGACACGTTCCCACATGTTAACTGTTACAAAAGGTGATGTTGGTGCAGGTACCTGATGCACACCCTGGACCAGTTTGTAGAGAGTGACTACACGTTGGTCTACTTCCACCATGGCCTCAACAGCAAGAACAAGCCGTCCCTGGGCTGGCTTTGGACCGCATTCCGCGCATTTGACCGCAAGTACGAGGCCTCGTAGTTTGCCTCATGGCTTGCTCCCACCATTTGTTTCGCATGCATGTTGCACGAAGAGAAAAAAAAAACACACTCTCATTCATAGTTCGGCAAAGTAAATGGAGTCCACTCAGACTCGCCCAGTAGGTATTTTTTTTATCTTATGACTAACTTAGACTCGCCAATATTTTTGTCTACCAGATGCACTCATGCTTATACAGTATATAACCTTGTTACAACAGATTTGCTTACAACAAATCTTTGAATACAACATACGAATCAGTGTCGTTATGTCGGCCACCTTATTTGTTAGATTGATTGAGGTTCATTTACTACGGATTCTCATACAACGAACTTCCAGATATAATTCACTAAAATGTGAGGCCAGTATTGTGGTAAAGACTCCCTTACAGCGGACTTTTTTACAACGGATGTCCCAAATTCAGCAACTTCCGACTCAAATATCGACAGACGTTCAGCACGAAAACAGCACGCTGCAAAGACTGACTTATCTATTTAAAAATGAAGGCCGCCGATTCGCAGTCTGTTAATGGTCAGTTATGTCTATCTAAGGTGGCGGAAAGCCAGCGTGCAGCATCCTTGGCCCTGTGGTATGGGGCGCCAACACGTAAAATTGCTAGCCGCTGCCACAGGTGGTTGCTACATACCAAGTTGGCCTGGGGGTCTGCCGCCGATGTGTAAAATGCCCATACACGGTTTTCAGGAGCCAGCGGACGATGTAATTTGTCGATTTGGACAAAGCCTGTTACGGCTTTTTCTCTTTCGCATGTCCGCTGACACGATGGTCTTGCCTGCAAAGGGAAGTTAGGCCTAGCCATGACTGAGCAGAAATCTCAGTTGCAATGCGTGTGGTCACGGTTTCCGATGTTTCAAATTATGTCATGTTCGATTGTGAGTATAAAGAGTTGTCCCGCAGTGGTCTTCGTCCCAAGGTCAGAGTGCTCATAAGCAGCGGGTCCAACAAGATGCTATCACAGTTGGTCTGAAAAGAGTGTTTGGATGTTCGCGACAAGTTCGGCGCGCTATTGTAATCTCATAACTGAACTTCCGCTTGCAGCTGCCTTGATTATATTGCAACCAGTGAACACGGAACGGATGCAAGAACATCACTAAGTAGTGCGATTTTTGATGGTTGTGCCGTTTAGGATCAGTGCGATTTTTGATGGTTGTGCCGTTTAGGATCTGCAAGTTTCTGAAAAACGTCGTTTATTAGTCACTTCCGAAATAACTATTGTGATAAGATTAGTTCGCTGTTCCGGCGCCCGGGGGTCTCGATGTTTGCAACGAAATAAGTACGGCGCACATGACCAGCCAATCAGTGTGGAACCCGCCAACGTACGTGTGTGTGATTTGGTCCGGCGACAGTCATAGCCCAGTACTACCTGGTTATCACAAGTGGCGACGAGGTCTACAGATGAACCAGACCGGCACAACACAATCACACGTCGTCATGCCTGTCATTGGGAAGCTGGATTCGTTTGACCCAAGTACATCGGAGTAGGCGAAATACCATGAGCGGGCCGAGCTGTACTTCATTGCGAACAGCATTACGTGAGCGGGCTGAGCTGTACTTCATCGCGAACAGCATTCTGAGCGACAAGCAGACAGCTGTATTCCTGACATGCTGCGATCCAGAGGCTTAGTATTCTCTGCTACGATGCCTCCTTGCACCAAGAAGGCCCACCCAAGCAGGACTGACCGAAATTTTTACCACATTGGCAAGCACAACACCCCATGCGTATTAGAAGTAGTGGCAAGTTTCATGATGTTTTCTCGAGGCATCGAAAATGGGGGGAGTCCTTAAGCGACTACATTGTCTTGTTGAAGAGATTAGCCAAAGACTGCAATTTCACAACATTTCAACATCGCATTTTGCCCAACCAGATAGTCGGCAGAATCAATGATGTAACCATGCAAACAGGGCTGCTGAAACATGTTTAACCTTAAAAACTGCGAAGGACATTGTTGTAGCTATGGAGGCTGCACGTTAAGATTTTCGCAGGGGTGCAACCGCTGCGCCAATCGTGCCAATTTGATACGATTCTCCATTTTTTGCGCCGAGCTGCGCCAAAACCATGACATTTACCGATATTGTGCCATGCTGAGCCAAAACGCCTGACCAACCTCAAAATATTCTCAGTTGCGCTAGTTTCAGTGAGAAACAGAGGCAACGTTGGCCACCTGTGTTAGCGTCAGCAATTAATCGATTCAGGGATCCCGGCGCACAGACCCAAATCCTGAACTACAATGTAAGATAGTACGTATATACTCATTAGGCCATGACACTCATGAAACGCGATCAACCACAAAAAGTAACAACAATGCACACAAATTGGTCTGCTGACCGAAGTGGATATTTATCAGCAAGACGATGCAACTTCAAGACAAGATATGTACAGAAAACGCCATGAGACGCGTGCATAGCATGTTAAGAACTAATACTGGAAGCGTAGGCCACCATTACTGCGCGAACAAACTGGACTTGCTGTGAACACTGGCATTGTCGGCGACCACATTAGTTGCCATAGCAACGACACATGTGATAGATATCTGGTGCCGTCGCCGGGCCAATGGGCTGTTGTCTTTGTTACTTTATCTAGACAAATGTGCCTTGCAAGCGAGCGGAGTTGTTGTGCTCTAAGCCTAGCCCCATCGTGAAAAAAAAAAAGGGGGGGGGAGGGGGTGTAGCAGTTCGAAAATTTCTTGGTCTTGTACTAACTCGTGCAGAAGGCCTTGTAAACCACTTTCGCCGCCGTACACCGATGGCCTGCGGAAAAGGGTTTTAAGATTTAAAAGGGGCAGTTAGCACTAGTCACGGGACAAAGCATAACTTGTTCAATTACTCGTGCATGCATACGCCACATAATTGTGAGCACTAATATGATCGCTGATGTCAAAAAAAAAAGGTACTTGCAATCATTTGGAGCATTGTAAGGCATTTCTGCAGCCCTAAAAAAATCAAGGAAATGTGTCCCCCAGTTTTCTATTGCCCCCCCCCCCCCCCCAACCCTTCAGTTTCATGAATTTCCCGAATCTCAAGGTTGCCAGCTTTGCAGATCAACATTTAAATCTTCAGGCTGTTAAAGGACTTGACAAGCGTGGCAAATGCTAATGTGGACTTTGTCATTGTTAGCTGAGTGGGGTGGTTCAAAATGCTACCTTTGTTGCAATAGCAGTGCACATATTCACTCTGCACGATTTAGGGAATTTTGAATGCTCTGTGCATAATTCTTTTTCTAAATGTAGCCTTTTTTTTTTCATTCTTACCCAAATTTGGTCTTACGTAATAAAAAATAAATATTTTTTTCTCCGTAACCTGCTCCAATTTAGATTTTAGCTCCAAATTCTTGAAAATTTAGAAATAGCTCCAGATTCTGTTTTGGCTGTTGCACCCCTCTTCACGCGCATTGAGCTGTCGGCAAGCACAGCTACTATCTGACGAAGCTCCAGAGAAAGCGAACATTGTCGGCTCGGGAATGAATGATAGCTGTTGCTTTCGTTGCGGTGGAGGTCATCCTACACTTCGATGTAGGCACGGTAGCACGATTTGTCACCACAGTCGCCAAAAAGGGCATCTTGCAACAGTTTGTTGAGTTCAGCTGGGAAGTAGAAGTTTCGACCGAAGCCAGTCTACTTGCAGCCGGTCTAGCTGCATGAACAACTTGAGTGACCTGCCTGTTGTTACGAAATCCTGACGCCACGGTTTCGCAGGGCACCGCTGTTATGAATTTCGCCGCTGCCAAGGTCATCGGCCGGGCCAACAGCGAAAGGGTTTGAAGAGCCGAGGTGTCTTTGGACACTCTAACGCTGTCATCTTCTCTCTGACGTATACGTCGGCCGCTTGGCGACGCGCCGCTTGGCTTTTTTTTATATGCCCCGGGTGATCACTTACGTTAGCAACGTCCAGTCAGAACTGCCACTGGCCATGATGTCAGAATCCTCCAGCAAGGAACCACCGCTGGGTTGCACCCATGGACGAGTGATGCTTCCACGCATTGCGTAAGACTTGCCAGACAGGATGGCGCCCATTGCGTCATCGGGCTGCTATCAGGCCCGTGGGTTGAGGGAGCTCGCCGTGCATTGCGTAAGACACACCGGCGGCGCCAGGTTAGATGGCGTCATTGAGATGATGGCATCAGGCGGGCTCACTTGCTGGCCTTGACACAGATTGCCTTTGCACAGGGTCTGACGTTACGTCTGGACTCTCGGGCGCAACACTGTCTCTGCTGAAGAGGCCGAAGTTTTCAATATGTGAACGCTTCACACAGCTAGCTCAGAGTTAATGCGCATAGTGATTGAAGTTAAGGGCGTAATGCTTAATATGGAGTTCGACATCGGCGCAAGTGTGTCGACCATAGGTAATGGCAAGTTTGCTGAGCTTTTTTCGTCGGTGCCGTAGGAGCCATCCAGTGTGCAGCTGAGAAGTTTTTTCTACGACATGAAACGCGTCCAGGGAAAGCTAGAAGCAATTGTCAAATTTGGCGATAAGGAGCTACCACCACTTGTCATGAAAAGGGCGTGTCCTACGTCGTTAGGACGAAGCTGGAAGAAGGCCTTCAAGCTAGGCATTGCTCAGACGGACGGAGTACCTGGTAAGCGAATATCACAAAGTTTTTTCGAAGCAGCTTGGCACGTTTCACGGCGATGCAGCTTCTATATCCGTACAAAAGGGCGCAAAGCCACTTTTCGTCAGGACACATCTGATACCATTTGCTTTGCGTGATCGGGTTTATGAAAACTACTGAAGATGGAACGGGAAGGCATTATCAAACCGGTGAAATTTTTTCAGTGGGTCGTGCCCATCGTCCCTGTATTGAAGCGCGACAGCCAGGTCCCAGTCTGCGGCGATTTTAAGACTACCATAAACACGGTGACAGTCGTCAAGTCCTACGATTGAAGAACCTTTTGCGCGGCTTTCAGGGGGCAAGAAGTTCACAAAACTTGGCTTGCAAGACGCCTATCAGCAGATCCCACTCGATGAAGAGTGCCAAAAGCTAGTCACCATTAACTCTCTGAGAGGGTTAAACCAATTCACAAGGCTGCTGTTTGGTGTTTCATCAGCTCCGTTATATATTTCAAAGAGAGATGGAAAATCTTTTCCACGACCTTGACCATGTCAGTGTACTTTGACGATAATCTGGTCACAGGAACCTGTGACAAAGAGCATTGGAAAAATTAGGGCCGAGTGTTGAATCGCCTGAAAACTGTGGGACTGCGACTGATGTTATCCAAATGCCAATCCTTTAAACTGGAACTCCAGTACTTAGGCCATATCATTAGTTCGACTGGGCTGCATCCAAATTCAGCTAAAGCTGAAGCAGTGCTGGAAGCCCCCGCACCCTGAGCGGTGAAGGAACTTCAGAGTTACCTCGGGTTGTTTAATTTCTACAAAAAGTGTTTGTCAAGCCTTTCTTTTGTGTTACAGCCGCTCAATAGTTTGTTGGCATCGGGAACACCATGGCTCTGGGAAACTGATGAAGAGCTGGCATTTTGGAGAAGCAAGAAGCCATGGGCCTCTGCTGCTATACTGGTGCACTTCGACCCAGGAAAGCCAACTGTCTTATCACTGCTGCATCTCCTTTCAGTATTGGAGCAGTACTCGCTCAAGGAGATCCATCCAAAGAAGAGCGCCCCATTGGTTGTGCCTCCCGCATCCTGGCAACTGCGGAGAAAACTACGGTCAAGTAGATGAGGAGACATCAAGCTTTGTGTTTGGCGTTACAAAGTTCAGGCAGTACTTGTGGGGCCGGCATTTCGAGGCCGTCACAGACCACAAACAGCTGCTCGAACTGGTGGGCCTTGTTGGTGGGCCTTGCTGTTTTCGAGGTACAGTTACAACTTGAAGTGTAGGCCGGGTTCACAAATTGCTCATGTTGATGGTTAAGCCGGCAACCTCTGCCAACTGCCGAAATTGTTGTTCACTGCCCTGCCGTAGTGTTTATGCTGAAAGGAGTATACCCAGAGGGTTGTCGTCAAATGCCGCTGCGGCAGCCTCCTACAGAGACCCGGTGCTGTCGCAAGTATGAGCATCGTTGTGGTCAGGCTGCCAGATAAACCTAGGGTCAGAGGGAAGACCCTAGGGAATGCACTTTCATGAAATGAGTGTGCAAGGGAACTGTCTATTGTGGGGCAACAGAGTCATTGTTCCAAAATCATTACAAAGGGAAGTCCTCTAGTTGCTGCATGAGAGTTATTTAGGACTGTCCAAAATGAAGGAAGTTACGTGTAGCCATGTGTGGTGGCATATTTTGGATAACAATATAGCGATAACCATTCAAAAGTGCCGTCTTTGCCAGGAGCATCAAAAAGTGTCACGACCGGTGCCTGTCATGCCCTGGCAGTTCACGGAGAACCGTGGTCACAGCTGCATGTGGACTATGCCGGTCTTTACAGGAACATTTATTTTTTATCGCAGTACGACGCCTTCCCAAAGTCAGAATTCCTAGGTTGTTGTGGGAGAAAATCGTTATATCAAGGTTGTCTGCCATTGTTACTTTGTTACATAGAGGTCGCAAGTACATGTGTTTCTATGAAGCAACGGCGGAGAATAGAAAAACTTCCTTATATCCAGGAATTCATTATATGGATGTTCGTTATAAGCA
The DNA here is from genome assembly GCF_043290135.1 of Rhipicephalus microplus. NCBI lineage: Eukaryota > Metazoa > Arthropoda > Arachnida > Ixodida > Ixodidae > Rhipicephalus > Rhipicephalus microplus. The sequence continues at coordinate 38,439,609 of NW_027464585.1, forward strand.
GGTTTATCTACTATCAGCCTCACCTGCATTTTTGTTTATACTAAAGTTTACTCATGGGTGTTCCAAAGCAGTTTTGTTCATAGATGTTTTCGCAATTCTTTTTTACCAAGGGCACGATTTCCGTAGGGGGTGCTTTGACCTCTCGCCCCACGACTTTTCAAGGGAAGTTCTTGATAACGTATCTTGTTGTTACTGTAAGAAATTCTTGTCATCTATTCCAAGAAAAACAACCTTACTGATTTTCAAGCACTCAAAGCTTGTTTACGAAGATACCAAATGGTGCCAAGATTAGCAGAAATTACATGAGATATTGATGTGAAAGAGTACTGACGCCATGTTCGTAGAAGCTGATTCTAGGGTATCGGACTCATATGAGTTGACCCACTTGGACTCACTCAGACTCGAATTGAGCCGTGAGTCCCTGTCTGAGTGAGTCCGTCTAACGAACATTTTTGTGAGTCTGAGTCCGAGTAAGTCCAAAGCTCAAAATGTATTTTATGAGCGACTCTGAGTGACCTCCATCAGTTTTGCTCACCTATGTTCATTGGCTCCCAAGTACAGTAATTTATCAGGATAATTCACATGGGTTTCTGAGTCAGGTTCTGGTGAGTATGCTAGCACTGTGAAATTCACTATGATGGTTCCTGTATGGGTTCTCCACTAAAATAGAGCTTTTTTTTGATATCCTTGCTGAAAAATTTTAGCATAGCACTGGATTCAGTGTTCTTCATTTGGCTTTTATCAATGAAATTTTAATTATCACGAATTACAGACACAAATAATTTAATAAATTTTGTCTTTGTTTGGATAATCTATGAATATGCACAATAATACATTCAGACGAACAGTTCCAGAGATATCACTCGACTAACAGCCTTATGGGCCAGAAAATTCATTCTCAGAGAACAGTCATTCTGAAAACATCTTTAATGCCATACCTCCTGGCAAGTTTTTTTTTTTTTAATCCAAGAGAAAGTTAATGAACCTATGGCAGTGCTCCTATTAAGGCATATTATTGGTGCCAGGCCATTGGCAAAAAGTTTAAAACGAGGGAAAGAAAATGCAGCTATGGCTTAGAACAAGAATCGAGTTCAAGAAATGCCGTGAAGGGGTTGTACATCGAATTCTGCTAAAACTTTGTAAATATGTACATAGGACAGACTAGCCCCTGTATCAACACAGGTATGAAAGAACATGCCTACTTATTCGGAAAAGCAACATTTTTCACACTTGTACGATCATTGTCAGTCATGCCATTGTGATCCCGTGCCATTGTGATCCCGTGCCATTGTGATTCAAGCAATCGAATGCCAACAGAAGCGTGGTGGTTGTTTGCCGACAGCTGCGAGCAGACTCCGTAACAAATGTGCGTTTCATAGACTTTGTGCAGTCACCTCATTGACATAGTCACGCAGTCACCTCATAGACATAGACTCATAAACATAGACTTTGCGCAGTCACCTCACTATTCATGTCCTGGAAATGTGGCCGTTGACCATCGACAGTACTCGCTCAAACACATAGTCTTTGAAGACTTAATTGTTCTGTCACGTAAAGGTGATGATAAGTAGCTTTTGTTTGATGACATTTACTCAGTGAAAATGCTTTTCTATATTTCTGACATCTTAAATTTTTGGAGCAATTTACATGTGAGACTGCACGTACAACGCAACCTGACGACATGTGCAGAGCACGTGAACGTGCTGAGGGAGCGCAGTCAAGGACGGGGTGATGAGGGACCGGATTTCGCTGAAAAAATGGCCAAATAAGCGCGCCGCCTCGCTCATGCTGGGAGGGCTATACTTCAGGAATAACCAAGAAAGTAAAGAATAATGCCTTTGCAGCATTTTCGCTAGTGATCATGCCTAATCTGGATCAAGTTTTCTAGCCGTAGTTTGTTCCGTTACACGACTATTTTTGAAATTCCATCCTAGCTGGGCTCAATCGTAATGAGCTGAGCACCGTGTGACAACGGCATTTAGGAATACATTGTGTAACCAAGAACCGTACGTGAAGAGGAGAGAAAACTGGAACAGAGACAGAAAAAAAAAAAGGATAATCAGGATATCTCACGGGAAGTACAGATTATCAACAACAATGCGAAATCGTAGAGTTTTGTGAAGTGATGCTATAGTTGGAAGTTTTCAGGATGACAGAGAGTTGAGCTGGCTTCATTCAGTATTCATTCTAAAAAGACAGGGCTTGCAAAAAACACAGACACGAGAAAGAAGCCGCGGGGGATCTCAACGATTGGGTGGAGAACGGACTGAGGCCAACGGCGTTTGTGGCGGTGCAACTTCTTTCTTTCGTTCATGTTGCACACCCTGTGTTTTTAGTATGAATTCTGTGGGATCATTGGAGCCTCTATCCTGCAGTGGATTATGGTGATTTTGAAGGTGCAGTCATTGAGGTTGCTTTTACTGATTGATTGTTCTTCTCTATTGAATGTGTTCGGTCCCATAAATTTCCCATAAATTGTACCGTTTTGGACCCAGGTACAAAAAGAACCTCAAGGCCCTCTATCTAGTCCACCCAACCGGATTCGTCAAAATACTCTACCAGCTGTTCCGGCCATACATTAGGTGAGCGCCTGCCTGTGTCTTCACTTGCGTGCTGCAAAACTTGATTGATTGATTGATTGATTTGTGGAGTTTAACGTCCCGAAACCAATATATGATTATGAGAGACGCCGTAGTGGAGGGCTCCGGAAATTTCGACCACCTGGGGTTCTTTAACGTGCACCCAAATCTGAGTCGGGCCTACAACATTTCCGCCTCCATCGGAAATGCAGCCGCCATAGCCGGGATTTGATCCCGCGACCTGCGGGTCAGGAGCCGAGTACCTTAGCCACTAGACCACCGTGGCGGGGCCTGCAAAACTTGGTCTAGCCCTGCTTTCTCTGGTGTTGCTGCTAGATGTCCTGCTCCAAAATAAGCTCCCCCTTTCCAAAACAATGCTCACTGCAGTGCAGGCTTTATAGTACCGTATTTATTTGCGTAATCCTGGCACTCGCATAATTCTCGCACCCCCAGACCGCCCAACAAAAATACAATTTCCTTTTTTCCTCGAGTAATCATCTCACCCCCGAAAACTGCCGCAATAATGTCGTCTGCTTGTTTCAGCCACTGATGATGATAGCACGCGCCATCTGGCGCCGTCTCTTAAGCTTCAAGCGTGCTATTATTGCATAGAAACTCAATCCAATTTAAGCCAAGCCAAAGTGGCAAGTGCGCATTACGGCGTGTTTTGCATGTTGTGTCGGTAATCTTGTCACGGTATGGGGCGATACTGAAGCTACACGGCTGTTTTCAAGTTGAAAGTGATAGATCATGATCTAAACAACGGCAACAGGGCTGTCGGTAGGCCTTTCGGAGCATACGAGTTTTGTGTTCGCTACTGGTTATGGCAGTTGAAAGCCACCAAGACGCATTGGGCCTGCCGTGTGCCTAAAACTGGGATTGATGGTAACCTTTATTTCTTCAGAAGGAAACTGCAGACGATTCTGTTAAAGAGTTATCAGCCCAATACTGACGTCCTACGCTTACCTTTTGAGGGCTCCTGTTGAGCAACGAATGCTACTGCCACGCCCGCAACGCCCACAAGCTTTGCGTATGGTATTCTGATTCTCGACTACTTGCTTGCACTTTTTGTGTCTCAAATAAATCTTGCCTTGTGTAGAACCTGTGCTTTTATTGTTCAGGTAAGTTTTAGTTAATACTTCTCAAAGCTTGCTGTTAGTTCCTGGTGTGAGAATCATGATTTGCGGCCACTTCGTTTTCTTTTTCGCTCTGTACGTTTTCGTGGAAAGTTTTCCCCGCGTAATTCTCGCACCTCCGAACTTTGCATCGGTTTTCCACACACACAAAAAAAATGTGAGGATTGTGCGAGTAAATACGGTACTTGCCATTGTTTAAAAACTGGACATATTTTTTTTTAATATTTGAAGGATGTCACAGTTGTATGTTTTTTTTCTTTTCACTTAGGAAATCTTACAAGCATATTTATTTATTATGCAAGTGCACTGTCTGCTCCCTCTTGTGAGGATGTGGTTGGGTGGCATGAGTACTTGTTTGTATGTAGCTCCGTTGAGTGGTTTGACGACTGCCATGCCATCACTCTGCCAAAACCAAAGTACGCATGTCGCATGTGTAGAGTTTGGTTGACCCAGCTGCTGACGAGGTATATTTTTTGTTGTTGTAGAATTTGCACAATAATGCGACAGATGAACGAGATTAGGACTTCGTAACAGAAGGAGCTTGCAGATTATCTTCATGCAGCAAAAAAAGTGTAGCCGTTGAATGACCCCTGAAATGGGAAACTCGGGATGCTTGTCCTGTTTGAGAGTCTTGTGTGCTCGGATACTTCTCTAATTATCAGTAATGAACATTGCCCTAAAGATATCTTGATTTTGTTTTAATGGGCTTTTCACTACGTTTGACAATTTTGAGCTGACGAGCGCAATGCATACATGGTGCGTTCATAATCACGTCTGCCGAAATTCGCAAAGCTACACGCCACGGAAATGGGTTAAAATTTCAAGATGTATGCTGCTCTCCCTTCCTCTTGTGGGCACGCACCTAGAGAATAAGGGCATGATGTCTACGTAATAATTGCCGTACGTACACGGCAGTGCTGTGACGTCCTTCCTCTACGTAGACGACTGTGCTCTGATGTGGCCAACAGTGCCACGTGACATGGCTTAACATATTTAAAATGACAGGTGTAGTTTATGTAATTTGTTGCTTGAATAGATGAACAAAACTTGAGATAAATAATGAGACGTAATAAGGGATTGTGCGTGTCTTTTTCATTCTTTTTGTAGCGAGATGTTGGGTTAATGTGCCTGCGTTTCACATGTGTTTGTGTCCTTACAGTTAGTGCATCTAGCAGACGCCAGCCCTGGAAAGGAAATTAATAGTCCTGCGTGTTCTACCACTCAATGTGCTCATCTATCCTAGCGCTTCTAAACCAAAGGAGCGCGCACCGAGGCATCCATTCCTCAGAAACAGGCACTAGATCACAAAGTAACGCTGTTCAACAAAAGAACGCTGTTTGCATCCTCGGGGGGTTTGGCTTGCTTGGGGACGTCATGCGCATGTGACTGGTCGTATGCTGGAGAGGGTAAAGAAGAGATTTGGCTTGCGAAGGCTACGCGAGGCGAGCAGCAAGGGTTTCGAGCTCGCCTTCTCGCATTTTCCTTTCACACCGCTTCAAAAAACAGTTATCTCAGCTCCTAATGAACCGATTGAAAAAAAAAAAAAATTGCGGCGTAATGCTTTTTCTTGATCTAACTAAATTTGATATGGGGCCTGGTGAGTGGGCCTTTCAAAGTAAGCGTCTGAGTTTTCAGTACCTCGCAACATCGCCATTAGTATGATGTAGACAGAGGCCCCTTCCACAAGAAAAGCGAGTGTTGTCAACTTCACAGGGTGCACACAAAACCACAACTGGCACGCAGTGAGGGTCGTGGTTCTTCAGCCTTCTCGCTCTCCTTGGGCGGGTTGCTGTCAAGGGGGTTTGTCTGCCTATGCCAGCTGGAATGCTTTTCTCTTTCATGAGAACATGCTCAGAGCACCCACATTTCATTCACCATGTGCGGGTTTCTCGATTAGAAAACTGCGCCTTCAGGGTCACCGAAGCTTGAGCCCACGTGGTCTTGGGTGTTTCTTCGCTAACAAGCACTAGTTCTTTAAGTGAGGCTAGCATTTATCTCAATCAATGATGCTATCATTAGTTATATGATACAATAGATCACTTGTTACAATTTCAGCATTACCCATGGAGGAAGGAATTACTGAGGAGAGGCCTTATCATATTTTAGTGCATTGTGAGAAGTGTGGCGGAAGAGACGTTAAATTTATGGGTCAAACAAAACAGCAGACACTCCGGCGTGCTCTCGGTGCTGATTTGCTTCTTCGCGGATATATAGTTTCGAAGGAAACTTCGCGCGAATTGTGTGGTTTGCATGCTGTATAATGTTGCGAGCACATGTTTCCCAGACTATTCGTGTGTGGCAGGCCCGAGGGCTGAAATTCTTCGGGGAGTTTTTGTATAACAGCACAGAAAGCACTTGTACGTGCCGTAATCAAAAACATTCAGCCCCTGCATCATCATATTCGAACTCACCCGGCAGCGACTTATGGGTTCTGTTGGGCATAAGGCCTTTGTTTTCGTTTGTCGTTGCCCGATCTACAGGCGGATTAGCGGTTCATTGCTCGAATATATGGTGTCAGTGTGGCACTGCACGACTTTAACAGTTTAACAGACTGCTTAGTAGCTATTCCGTGCCACACCACCCTAGTGCGTGACGTAACTTCACGTCGAAAGGAGGACACCACTGTATTGAGTACGCGATCATGCTCGTAAAGTGTGTAATTTTGTTGCGCACACAGCTGACACGCAGCGAGTGCACACCACACAATATGTACACACGTAGTCCGACAAGAAGAAGAAAAGTTTATTGCCCTTCTGTATGAACGACACAACTTCTAAAAGCATGATAAGATGTCTACGACACCAAAAATAAAAGTTCGCCTGTGTCCTCGCTGGACACAATGAGTAAGAACCGACAGAGTGTACAGCCTAGAGCTCCTCATGAAAATATATCATGCATTAGTGATCAAATATGAAGTGAACGTTTGCAAAAAGCAGCACCAGGTACTTTCAGCAATGCACGGGATTCACGGCGAGTATACACGACAGCCGGGCATTGCGCAGCTTTCTTGAACAATATCTGAAAGGAGCACCCTTCGCAAATCGACTCGAATCGACTACAATTGTGTAGCTGCAAGAATTGGCCATCACTACACACACAATCAGTGCACGAGATAAGATCGTGGAGGACTGTGGCCAGAAAAGAGAAAGAAGTTACGAGCCGCTCGAGCAAGCTATAGCACGCTTCTTGGTTTTGCCTTGTGTTTCACTAGTTAACACAGAACAAATAGTTCCTCCCGATGACCTGTCCGTTACAATTCTGGTGGAGGTGCTGGGTAATGATCTCAAGTCCGATTCCAGTTGAAGAAGGAAGCCCAGAGCCACGTCGACTAGAACCTAACGAGCTCACACCTGTTCACCAGCGTACCAGTCATCTCCATGGTGAGCCACCCGAATTTCTTCTTGTGTGTGATCCCTCAGGGTAAGCACCAGCTGTTCACAGTAATACAGAAATGACACCCCCTGCTGCTGTGGCCCACATCATCCTTGATGAACCACAGATCCCCGAGTCTCTGCACGGCAACACGTATGAAGGCGCCGAAGATTGGCTTGCAGGTTTCGAGCGGGTTGCAATGGATGAGTCGAAGACTGGAAGCTTCGTTCAAACAAATACGAATGTAGCTGCTTGGTTCGTTTTTGACATCATTATTAGAGAAAAGAACAAAAGATGGATTGTAGTAGCAACAGATTACTTAAGGGGGGACGGGCCTTTCGGAACGATCTTTCTTGTTTCTGGTTAGATCTTGATGAAAATTGGCAGAGACTAAAAATGACCTCATAATGCTTCCATAAAAATTTCAAGATGATATCATGAAAACTTTCTGAGAAACAAATAATTTCATTACTGGACCTTGTGGAGCGGCTGGAGAGTTTAAAAAATGACATTGAAAGTTGGTAAACACTGTGTGCAGAGGTGAAAGTATGCTCTAGGGGGCTGCGTTTTCAAAATAATTTTTTTGCAACACTAAAATTTGTAGTTCATGTTTTCTCCATTGATACTTCAATGAGCACATTTGCACTACAAACAAGAAACCCTACCAAAAATTTTTAAAAGGCTAAATTTTAAAAATAAAAACGCAGCCCCCTGAAGCACAGTTCAAGGAGCATTACAAAAAAACAGAATCAAAATCTGTCAAGTAGTTGCGAAGATATCTGTTCCACGAGCTGAGCAACATGCCAAAAAAAACAGTATTGAGAAAACGAGGTTCAAAGTCTTGAGTCACGGTTTACATGCCTAATAGACACCAGGGTTGTAGTCCTTAGTGTCCTTTGCAGTGCGGCGTTGCTTGGCCATCTGACCTTTAGCCTGATGAGCTTTCACAGCCTTTTTTTTCCGCATGGCATCTTTTTCGGCTGCTCTACGAAGTGCATGGCGTCCAGGTTGGAGCCCAGAGATGTGCAAAGTTGGGTGTAGGCATGGAGGTTCCCAGCATTATACCTACAGATTGCTTCACTGACAGCAGTTTCTGCGGCTATCAATGAAGCATGCTCTTCTTTGGGCAGAATTGACCAAATAATTGAGTGCAGGCTTTCGGCAGCATTTTGAGTTTTTTTGCCCTGGCACCGCGCAAGAAGCTGCGGGTCCGAAAGTCGCTGGTACACAGGCAGCAGGGCAGCGGCAACGTGTCGTCCCAGGTGGTACTTATGGGGTGGCTGCGGTTCACCTTTAGCTTCTGCAGCCCGGTGTCTGCACCAGCTATCAGGACCTGGTGGGCAAAGTTCATGGTGTTGATCCTGGTCTGTCGAAGTGGTGCGGTAGAATGTAGCCATGACCGCTCGCTGCATATCCTCCACTTCAGCATGCTGCCTAAGGGCTTGGCCATAATAGGCAGTCAGTTGCTTGATCAAATTTTGTGTAAGGCCACCTTTTCCGCCGATAGTTTGGTCTTTCTTGTTCTTTGTGATGATTTCCCGCAGGGCTGTGCCCATCCTCTTTTTAATATGATTGATACAATCTTGTTTCTTCAGGGGTATAAAACCGTAAGTCTGGTCCTGGCTCAGAGCTAAGAAAGTGCGGCTGTCGCCATCGCAAACGATGGTTGTGTAGCGCAGGTCATTTTTTTTAGTAAGCGCCGAAACAGTATGAGAGCCGCTTCGACTTCCATTTGGCCCGAGTTTGCCTCTGTGTTTTTCTGGCAAACATGTGCTTCCTTCCATTCACTGTAGCCGTCGTCGCCTTCTTTGGGGCCCACAGCACATCCATGACAGTAATTGGACAGGACAACACTGTCAAGCACTAATCCAGTGTAGAATTCAATGACCGTCCCTATGCCGATGTGGGACGCGTGGCCGTGTGTCATCCACGTCCCGTCGTACACCACCGTGACATTCTTGGTGGGTGTTCCCTCCATTTGGCTGTACACATTGCGAATGGCTGCAACAGCGTCGCAAAACACACGTGCCGCGGCTGCTGCGCCAGCAGGCCGAAATTCCCCCTTGAGATGCTTTTGAAAAGTCTTGTGGGGAATTCCCCTATGTGATGCATTCATCACAGACCAAAAATCACTGAGTGCAGCTGATCCCTTTCCAATAGTTTTTATAGCTTGCATGGCCTGAATATTTACTTCAAATGACTTGCTGTTTTCCATTCGCGGCGACACCCACTCATTTTTCGCGTCCGCGTCGCAAGCAGTGCAGGTGAGCACTATCTTTACCGCTAACCTGTGCTTAGTTCCGTGCTTCATCTTGATTCCTGGCTCTTTGCACTGCGGGCACAGGGCACTGCCAAACAGACCATTCAGGGCCGCGCGCTGCACGAGGAAAAACTCACCTTCGTCTTCCGTTTCGATGTCGCTCTCGTCCCCTTGGTCCATCAGTGACATCTTGCGCTCCGTCGCAGACACTGCTCTTAGGGACTCCTGAACAGCCGCGGCGCGTTCGGGAGATGCCTCTGCTGACACGAAACGAGGCTCTAATCGGGCCCGAATCGTGCTACTGGTGGTGCTGGTAGACGGCCTCGCATCCTCGCGCAAAGTACTTGGCTGAGCATCCGCGATGCCTACATCCTCGCGCGAAGTGCTAGGCTTAGCATCCGCGACGTCTACATCCTCGCGCGAAGTGCTTGGCTGGGCATCCGCGATGAATACATCCTCGCGCGAAGTGTTAGGCTTAGCTTCCGCAATGTCTGCAGCCTGCGCGGAACGACGAACGGATGTTTCCTCAGACAGCACAAAGCACTGCTCCACAGGGATATGAACAATTTCGTCGATGCTCGCGGACGATGCTCCGTGCGTGCTTGTGCTCGGCTGCGAGTCTTCGTCGTGCCGCACGCCGTCGTTGCTGCTCGCAGAAGTTGCCGGACTGAATTTCTTTTTCACGATCGGCGGCTTCGGCTTACGAGCACCAAATTGCTGCGCAGTCTTGCGTTTCTTCTTGAACGATCGCCGGTCCATGATCGCATGCGGGAACTGATCTCAAAACTGCAATGCGCCAAACTCGATAACAACGTTTTTCTCCTTTCACGAGCGCCGGTCTTACCGCAGCGCGATGCGATCTTGAAACCACGCCGCGACGAGTTGAAACCAAATGCAGTAAGCGGCGCGTCAGCACTGTCAGCGTGTAGAGCAGACGACCTTTGCGCCGATTGCTACAAGCGACCGCACGAAACCACGCCGCGACGAGTTGAAAACAAATGCAATAAGCGGCCCGTCAGCGCGTAGGGCAGACGACATTTGCGCCGATTGCTACAAGCCACCGCACGAAACCACGCCGCGACGAGTTGAAAACAAATGCAGTAAGCGGCTCGTCAGCGCTGTCAGCGCGTAGAGCAGACGACATTTGCGCCGATTGCTACAAGCGACCGCACGGGCGACCAATGCGGAGCCGGCGTACAGTCACGTGACACGCGTCGCCAATCGGAAACTGTTGTGATACCTTTACACTTTGGCTTGCTGTGGGCTTGCTCTTGCCTGGTTCAGCCGGCCGAGGCGGCAAATTTGAAACGGAAGAATCGCGCTATCCATAGAGACAAAGATGGCGGCGCTAGGTTACGTGGTTGCGGAGATATCGCGGTTCAAAAAACGCCGTTTTTTCCCAATTTCCGTGAAATTCATCGCCACCTTAGCTTCGATAAAAATTTTTTACATAATTTCTACGCAGTTTTCAGGGACAAAACTTCGAAATTAGATAGAAAAGGGGTCACAGAATGTGAAAATGAGATTTTCAGAAAAAATATTTTTTGGCCAAATTTCGCGATGCCAAAGCCGCGTCCCCCCTTAACCCATTATGCTAAGACAGTGTCTTTGGTCAGAGGGACAACCATCGAAGTCGTAGAATTCCTTGTCTACTCCATAGTGCTACAACATGGTGCCCCTAATGTTGTTATCACAGACCGAGGGACGACATTTACATCCAATTTGACGCGATCCATCATGAAGCTTACCAGCACCCGCCACAGGAAAGCAACTGTTTACCACCCTCAAATAAATGGCGTGACTGAATGTCTTAACAGAACACTGACTGATATGTTGTCGAATTGCGTAGACTTGGAGCACCGAATGTGGGACATGATACTAGCATATGCCACGTTCAGTTACTACAGCGCATCGCAGGAGACTATTCAAGTGACGCCATTCCAGCTTGTTTATGGCTGAACAGTCACTACGCCTCTGGATGCAATGCTGCCTGTGAGCGACAATGCTGACCACGTCACAGATTTCACTCAGCAGGCCGAAGCAGCGCATCAGCTGCCAGGATACTGCATTCAACAACAGCAGCGAATTGATGTGCACCGATACAACTTGCGACGAAGAGAGATTGAGTGTGCACCAAGTGACAGAGTGGGGATATGGAGCCCCGTGCGAACACCTGGCCTCTGTGAAAAGCTTCTTCATCGTTACTTCGGTCCTTATTGAGTACTCTGCCAATTAACCATTTAAAGGGACACTAAAGTCAAAGAACAATTTACATTAGAGTGAAAGGTCAGTGTATAACATGATATAATATGACAACAGTCTCAACAGCAGTGACCTAGTTACCGAGAAATGAAGGTAAATGCACAAGAATACATGTGCTGCAGTAGGACATTCTCAAAATGATACCGGTGACGTCCGACACACCACCTACAATTAATCACTAGGAAACGATCGATGCAACAACTGGCCACCACCGTTTTGGGCTATTTATAAAAGTATTTTCTAAAGAGCTACCCGTGTTCAAAAAGCAGATGTTTGAAATTCATTTGAAGGATTCGAATTGGCTGCTTCTGCCATATTGCTCTAATACGCCTCGCTAGTCCGATGCTTCTTCCCAATACGCCTCTGGGATAGCGTCGTCTGCTTCTTTGTGCATTGTGAGATCGCAGTTGTCTAAAATCGTTCTACTTAGTGACATTTTCGCACTCGTTCTGTATTCTCGGGTTGTTAAGACAGCTGCAAGCAGAAGTTCGTTTTTCATATTACAATTGCGCGCCATACTCGTCTCGAACATTGCACGCACGCGTTTCAAACTGATTTTTATAGCGTTGACTCGTTGGCGAGAAGGTTCTGCTTATCAGCGCTTCGGACCTTGCAGCGAAGACCACCACGGGACAAGTATTTGTACTCGCGATTGAGCATGTCATACTTTGAAACATCGGGCACAGCTGCCATACACATCGTGGCTGCGATTTATGCTTGAAGCCGTGTCTAGGCCTAACTCCACCTCAAACTTAGCGGGCCAGACTGGCGCGTTAGTGAATATGTGAAAGCGAAGAAGACGTAACGTGTTTCTTCGCAAGCAACAATTTACATCGACCACTGGCTCCTTAGAACCGCTAATCTTGCGTATCGGTAGAGGACCCAAGCCATGCTCGCCATGCACCGATCACTCGAAACAGCAACGGAAGCAGCCAGCCATTTCACGTGTCAGCACCCCAGCACGCACTATCAAATCTGTTGCGCGCCGATTTTTTGTCGCCTTAGCTAGGCATAACTCATCACCAACTGACCGGAAATATGCGGCCTTCATTCTTGAATCTGTATGTCAACATTCGCGACCCTGTTCCCATCCCGAAAGTAAACCAAGCGATGTTTGAAGTCAGAAGTTATTGAATTTGGGATGTCCACGGTAGAAATATCCGCTGTAAAGGAGTCCTGAGCACCTTGCTGGCCTCACATTTTACTCAATTATATTCGAATATCTGTTGTACCAGAATTCGTAGAAAACGAAGCTCAATCGGTAGAAAAAGTATGGAAGTTGGCATAATGCCGCAAATCAGTATGTATAGTAACCTATACATACATATACAGTATGTATAGTAACCTATACAGTATGTATAGTATGTATGTATATTAAGCGGGTCCGTTGTTACGAGGTTATACTGTAGTTTCTTCGAACTACCTGAACCATTCGTTATAATACAGTTGAATGCTTTTATAATGAAATTGGTTTTAACACTAAATCATTTTTAACAATGAGAAGCTGCAGCAGCGTAAACTTTTGTACTTTTTTCAATGGTGAAATAACCTGCTTACAAAAATGCCCGCATGCTGCATTATCAGTTATAACAATGAATTCTCGCTGTTGGGTGTCCATGCCGAAAGGTAATGGAACACATAGTTCTTCAATATAAAGGAAAAAATGACCAATGCAAGTCCAGAAGTGTTATGGCTCAGCTTGTATCAGCGCGGTACATATAAAAAGTAAAAAAATGGCGCAGACATTAAGAAAGGTCGGCTCTAAACTTCCAACTATTCGCTTCATGCCCAGCACATCCATTCTATACACGGGCCAAAAACACTACTCATCTTGCTCGTGGCCAAGATGCGTCATTTATTTTTCCATCAGTGCAATTGATGGCGAACTCACACACAAGGAAACAGAAAGGACGTATCTTGGAATGAGACCATGTGCAAGATGAGTTGTGTTTTGGCGCATGTACAAGATGGATGTGCAGGGCCGTTTAGCCCCTATTCTTTTAATGTCTGTGTTGTCTTTTCTTCTTTTATTTATATGCACTGCGCTAATACAAACGAATTTCAAGAAATGCACGCTTTTAAACCCCAGTGCCCTTGTGGGTTTGCTTCATTGCAAGGCATTGTGGCATTGCGGCAAAGCTAAAGTTTGAAATCTGTTATTGAGCAGGAGCAGTGATCCTGTTAAAACATGCCGTTTGAATAATAACTTCACACTTGAAGAGTTTCAGCATCTGAAAAGTCAGACGTTGTCACACCTTGGCTCTTTGGGGCATGTGGCTGTCCCGTGAAAGCATCCGACTTTTCAATTGTGTCAGCCTTGTCATCCTTGTCACTGATGACTGTTGGCATATTCATGACAGCCTGCCATCCCCCTATTTTGCTTTTTTTGTGTATGCGTGTATTTATTTATTTAATCACTAGTGCAACCTCTATTGCCAACGTAAGCATTATTGTAGGGGAGATGAAACAAAAAGAAAACGCAGATTATCAACTCTAGGCAATCCAGCAGGCCAAGGAAGCTGCTGAGAGGCATGGTCTCTCGGCTGACTCCTAGGCAGGAACCCAGCATGGTAACCTGCAGGAAGTGAACAAAGTTGTTCGCTCACTCACTTGTACAGTTGAATAAGACACACTTGCACAACAGTGCCTGCACATTCACAAAAACAACCCATCTTGCAGTGGTGAACAAAAAGCAGTGGCTGGAAGATCAACAACACATGCATCCAACTTATTCCATACAAAAATATTTTTAGTAAAAGGAAAGAAAGAATTAGGAAAGACACCAGTTCGACAGCTGACCTTGGGATTTTTTTATGTGGTCATTTCTATGTGACACATAGTGTGGGCTCATCATGTATAAACTCTTGTTAATGTGAATTTCATCACAAAAGATCGAATGGAAAAACTTTATTCGCAAGAATTTTCTGCGCTGCTCAAGAGGTTTCCATCCTAAGTTACTTTTAAAGCAGGTTGGAGTTAAAATTGCAATTGTCACTGACAATGCTTCAAGCAGAGTTCTGTGTGTGTTTGAGTTTAAAGATTAGGGTTCGATCATGATCCCATACTGTACAGGCATATTCAAGGATAGGTCGGACATTCGTAACATTTAAGCTTCTTTAAGACTTTTTGAAATTGCATTTAATAAACTTTGCCAGTTACGTAACCTACATGCTTATTCCAAGAATCGGCAGACAAGTATACACTGTCATACCTGTTTATAGCAATTATCATTATAAAAATGACATTTTCAGTATTGTTATAAGTGGGCTCAACTGTGGATGACCAAGTGGCTTGAGCAGCAACCTTTGTGGTTGCCGGTAATCGCACCTGCGTGCGCGCAGCTTTAACCATTTAGTTGTCACATCCATAGGGCAAGATCGCTACCTCATTTGGAGCATATGTCTTTATGTGTTGAGCTTAGCGGCTAATGTGATACACAGCTAAGCCTGAGGACGTGAGTCGCATTTCGGTTCATACAGGTTGTGATGAGATTTTCTGGCAGTATGACCGATGATGATTATACACCCCATCAACAAAAGATCACAGCGTGTTGTTGTATGGCACAAGTTATACGGGTGCTGCAGAGCGCAGAGCAAGTTCCTGACCCGCCAGCTAACGACGTCGATCGGTTCCGCGAAGGGGAACGTGGAAAACCAACACAAGAAAACAAAGGAGACTCCGTCATTCACATGGGTCACGGCCAGAGCCATCAAGGTCGCCGGCAAAGAAGAGAGCTTACCTGAAAATGCATCTTGCAAGAATGAAGTCAAGCATGATTTTCTGGGTTTAAGTTCATTGTTCGGCATGCACGTGTGCCATTTGAAAATGCAGCACAGACGCACTACCGAGTTCATCGAGACGTAGTTCCGGCATGCGGGTGAACTTGTCTTCCCGCGATACGTCATTACAGAGTATCTTTGGGATGGCGGGGCGCCTGGCTGTCGCATGCACCCATGGTCAGCGCACAGGGCCTGGCAATGTGCTCACCGCGCTTTAGGTGGCTTCTACGAAGCGACATTTAGTGTGCGAATTGAGGGAGTCGATCCTGGGACTGGCTACCGGCAGCCGATACACGGGCTGACATGGTAGAGAGTGTGACAACATGCGTTGCACATAGAACCTCTCCCCTCGCGTGTTGTATTTGGTAACGTGGTTTTTACCAGTGCAGTGTCTGTTACAAAAGTGTTTCCGTGATTGGTTGTGGCGATGCGAGCCCCAACTGTGATTGGCTTGTGTGGAGACCCTTTGTTCTGTGGAGGTCCTTTCAGTGTTTTGATTAGGCTGCCACTGGAGCGTGGCGCCCCCTGTACCTTCTGTGTATGTCTATATAAGTCAGTCGCAATAATGGCAGGGAACCCAGTTTTGTCCGGGGAGCCAGCTTTTGCGTGTCGGTTCTTGCGTGCTTGTGCCCCTTTGCGGCCACTAACCACGCGACATAGAGCGGGAACATGCTGCGGTGGTGGTGGTGGTTCTTGTGCAGCTCTGTGCGGTGGTTCCTCTCTGGTAGGAGCAGATGTAAAAGGCACTAGGTGATGGCAGTTGCACTGCAGTACTCCACCTCGCTCTGTCTTGACCACATAGCTTCGTGGCCTTTGCCCTGGACTGAGGACTGTACCTTGCACTTCCTCGGGATGCACCCAGACACGCTGACTGGTTTGGAGGGGTGGCAGGTCTCATGCTCCGTGATGGACATTGAAGTTGTCTGTCTGCTTCCGCTTGTAAGCTGCATCCTTAGCAGTGACGCCTTTCCCTGACGGCCAGTTGGGACGTAGCTTAGATTTTTGTTTCGGGACCTCGGTTCTGAGTTGGCATCCCATTAACAGCTGGGCTGGGCTGAAGCCATCAACGCCTGGAGTATCCCCATAGCTGAGCAGGGCCAGATGAGGGTCGCTCAACTTGCAGAACAGGTCCTTGACTGTACAAACCATCGTCTCTGCTTCTCCGTTCGATTGAGCATAGTATGGACTACTGGTCGCATGTTTGAAGCCGTACGATGCTGCGAATGATGCAAATTCTTGCGACGAGAACGGTGGGCTGTTGTCTGACCTGACCTCTTGGAGGATTCCGTGTCTGGCAAAGATGCTTTTGAGAGCGTTGATGACTGCCTGAGCTGTCGTGCTTCTCAGGGTAACCACCTCAGGGAGCCTCGAGTAATAGTCCACCACTAGGATGAACGTCTTGCCATTGAGGTGGCGTCCAGGTAGGGCCATGGAGACCAGGGGCTCTGCAAGGTTCACGCGGGTGAAGGCACACTGTTTGCAATTGGCGACGAGAGAAGCGATGTCTGCAGAGATGCCCGGCCACCAAACTAATTCCCGGGCTAGGGCTTTGGTTCTGTTGATGCTCTGATGACCTTTGTGCAACAGCGTCAAGACCGCATACCGAAGGGATGATGGGATGACTATACGGGGCCTTTGAGCAAAACATCATTGCAGACTGAGAGCTCGTCTACCACAGAGGCATACTTCGAAAAATGCAGTGGCATCTTTCATCTGGGGCCAACCCGGCTGGCAGAAGGAAATGAGAACCTTGCACTCTCTATTGGACACTTGTGCCTGTCGTATGTCTTCATGGCTCAGTGGCAAGACATTCGATGTGCAGCTGACGACTTGTGCTGTGAAGGGTTACATTGCTTCGAGGGGAGTAGATGCCTTGACGATTCCAGACAAGGTATCTGCTGTGGCTAGCAGTTTTCCCGGCACGTATTGCATCAGAAATTGGTATTGCTTTATTCTGAGTCGCAGTCTCTGAATACGAGGTGTCAACATAGCCAGCTCCATCTTGGTCAGGAGTTGCCCCGCCGTGGTAGTCTAGTGGCTAAGGTACTCGGCTGCTGACCCGCAGGTCGCGGGATCGAATCCCGTCTGCGGCGGCTGCATTTCCGATGGAGGCGCAAATGTTGTAGGCCCGTGTGCTCAGATTTGGGTGCACATTAAAGAACCCCAGGTGGTCGAAATATCCGGAGCCCTCCACAACGGCGTCTCTCATAATCATGTGATGGTTTTGGGACGTTAAACCCCACATATCAATCAATCAATCTTGCCCAGGAGTGAAATGAGTGACAGGTGGTCAGTCTCGATGTCGAAGTTGATGCCGTGGACAAACTTGTCAAACCTTTGAATAGCCCATGTCGTTGCCAAAGCCTCTTTTTTGTTCTGGCTGTAACACTGTTCGATCTCATTCAGTGACCTCGAAGCGAATGCCACAGGGCGGCGCTCTCCCGAGGGTTGCATCTGTAGCAAGACTGCACCGAGTCTGAACGAGCTGGCGTCTGCAGACATTTCAGTGGCGTACGGTGAATGGTACTTAGCCATGCACCTGTCTGATGTCAAAAGTTTCTTAATTTTCTTGAATGCAGCCTTTTGCTCATGCTGCAACACCCAACTTGCGGACTTGCTGAATAAAGCTCTGATGGGTGCTGTGACGTGCAAGATGTGTGGTAAAAATCTGGTGAGATAATTCACCATTCCCAGCAGTCTTCTAACGCCGGCGACGTTATTTCCATGGCTTTGAATGCTTCGATCTTGCTTGGATCTGGCTTGGATCTGGCCTGATGCCCTCTGCTGAGACAACTTTGAGGAAGGAGACCTCAGATACCCCAAAACGACATTTGTCCTGGTTCAGTGTGATGCCTGCTTTTGCAAGGCGGGACAGCACCTGGCTCAGTCTAGCATTATGCTCTTGGCGGGTGCGTACAAAAAACAGATTGTCATTGATCATATTGGCGACTCCATCCTGGCCCTCCAAGATTCTTGACATCTGTTTTTGGAAGTATTCGGGCGCGGAGGTGATGCCATAGGGGAGCCGGCAAAAGCAGTAGCGGCCATATGGTGTAATGAACGTCATGAGTTCTTGGCAATTGGCCATGAGCTTAACCTGGTGGAAGCTTGCCGTCGCATCGAGCTTTGAAAAAACTGTTAGATCACCAAGGAGGCCAAGGACTTGCTCCACAGTTCAAAGAATATGACAATGACGAAGTACGACCTTCTTCAGTTCCGTCAAATCAATGCACAGCCGACAGGAACCATCGTTTTCGCATGCGACAACGTGACAGGAGCACCATGGTGTAAGCTTGTCGACCCTGCGAATCACGCCGGCGCTTTCAAATTTGTCCAGCTCAGGGCGGACGACCTCGAGCAACGGGATAGGGATCCTGTGGGGGACTCTTAGCGAGAAGGGCACGGCATCAGGTTTCAGCCGGATGATGTGCTTGTCTTTCAGAGTGCCCAGTCCTTTGAAGAGCTCGGAATGCAGCATTGCCTTTGGAGTCTTTAGTTCGTCAAGAAACTTTACTACTTTCAAGGCTTGCAGTGCAGGCAGTCCCAGAAGAGGTACAGTGACACCGTATGTCGTAGAGGCGCTGGCAACTTGTTTTTCCTTGCCACCAAAGTCGTGCCAAATACGAGCCTAGCACGCAAAGTGGCAGTCCTCCCAAGCCAGTGAGCAAGCTGTCGACTTGGTCGAGCTTGGCGGGCAGCATAGGGAAGTCCCTGGGCACGGCAAATACTTCGGCGCCGAAGTCGACCTTGAACTGCACCGTGTAATTGTCAACGGTAACGTCGACGAACATTGCCGTGGCGGGCGTTCCGACGGCGTGTAAATTAATGGAGCCAAGCTTTTTCTGTTTGTACTTTCTCAAGCGGCACACTTCAGTAAAGTGGCCTTTCTTTTTGCAAAAATTGCAGGCGAAGTGTCGAGCTGGACAGTCCGAATGTCGGTGAGGGGCGCGGCTGCAGAATTCACATGTGGATGGCTCGCGGGCGTGCTCTGCTTGCGGCTGCTGCGCAGAAGGCTTGGCTCTGGAACGACGAGAGGTGGGCTTGTCCGCTTTTGCGGCATCGAGGTTAAGCTCACACGAGTTCTCTGTTTGGTTCTGAAATACTTTTTTTATCGGCGTCTTCGGATTGATGGGCCTGAGTCCATGCTTCCTTGAGTGTTAGGTTCACGTTTTGGCACAGCTGGTCCAAGAGGCAGGAGTTGCGAAGGCCGACGACCAACCGGTCATGTATGAGCTTTTCCTTGGCGGCAGCTGACTGATAGTTACAGCGCTTCACCATGCTGCATAGCTCTGCGTAGTACGCATCGATGCTTTTGTCCGGCAGCTGGGCGCGTCGGTGAAACCGTCACAACTCGTAGAGCTGGTTGGCTGGGTGCATGAAATGCTCAGTGAAGCAAGCGGCAACGACTTTGTATGAGGCTAGCGACAGGGCGTCAAGAAAAAAAGTCTCAAGGAGCGGGCGGGCATCCGGGCCCATGCATTACATTAACGAGCGTACCTGCATGTCTTCCGACGCTTTTGTGAGCCCCGAAACTACTGCATAGCCTTCGTAGCGGCGGAGCCATGTTGCCCATGTTGCCGAGTTCGCGAAGTCAAACGCAGCCTGTGGCTCGAGGTTGACGTCGTACAGTTGCGGCAGTTGCCGCGGCTCGCTTGTCTCGTTGAAGGACATCGTGTTGCTGTTCAGTCGTGATGAGGCTTAAGGCTAAGGGCATTGTTCATTGGCTATCCCACTTCTGACAACATGTCACCTGGTTAGTGTCACGAAGGGGCACGGGCATGCAAGAACCGACACACAAGCTGGCTCCCTGGACAGAGCTGGGTTCCCCACCTTTATTGGGACCGACATATATAGATATACACAGAAAGCACAGGGGGCGCCACACTTTGGTGGCAGCCTAGTCAAAGCACTGAAACGTGCCAACCTCCACATGGTCGACCGAGGGTTGAAAAGAGGGTGTTTAGATGGAAGAAGAGAGTGGAGGTTTGGGATTGGACTCGGGCAGACGCCGGAGTGCTGCAAAAAAGCGTCTCGTCATCGGACTGCGGGTCTTCCTTCACCCTGCCACCGAGCACTCGAGTCATCAAGGGGCACCCGTTCCGAACCTCAACACCTGTTCTCCTTAGCCAGGGTAGAAGCTAGCCGAGGAGAAGGAAATTAACTGTGAGTGAAAAGTGTTTCGGTCGTTTCAACTTTCTTTTTCTTTTGGTGGTAGAATGGTAAAAGGGTCAAAGAACCCCTGGTGGTCAAATTTAGTCGACAGACATACACTGCAGTATGTCTCACGATCGTATCGGCATTTAGGCACTCTATAAAAAGAATAAGTAATGGTTGTTTAAGTTGATGGGAGTTCATGCTCTTTGGTTGCTGCCACTTGTTTTGCGATGCTCTGTTGTCTTGGAATAACAAACCTCATGCAGAAAGTTAATTTTCATGGAAACTAGTAATCACTGCAATTGAAAGTGTTTTCAGTGGCTTTGTGGAATAATGTTGAAAACCACTGTTTTAAAGCTTCTTGCACTGCTCCATAAAAATGGCTGTTTTGTGCATAGAGTGATCAAACTGCCACCACTACACTGGACAGTAGTTTTCTTGGAACACATCTGGGATGCATGTGATATGCGTGACAAGAAATGGTTTCCTAAGACCCCTGTCGTGATGCCTCACTGTATATTTGTGCAGTGCCAAGTTTGGGAGGAAAATCTCGTACATGAACCACCTGCATGAGTTGAAGCAGCATGTCCACTATGACCAGCTGCGAATACCAGAACAGGTGCTTGAGTGAGTGACCTACTTCTTCCATTTCTCACAAGGAGGTAGAATATTGCCACAAGCATTTACACCAGCTAATTGCGTACAGTGATAAAAAAAAAAAAGCTGCAAGCCAGTAGGAAAGGCAAGTAGCCCCTCCACCTGTATTCATTCACGTTGCGGCGTCTCCCTGTCGTCTGCTTGCACACACAAGGCGAGTAAAGCGAACACATGGCTGCACCTGTTGTAGCGGGTGCCCTCCGCTTTGATTTTATCAAGTCGTCATTGTGAGCTGTGTGACCCGTAAGTTACAAAGTGATGGTTATATTTGCGTTAATGTGCTGATTTTTTAGCACTGATTTATTTGTGACAGTACTCGTCTAACTCCATTATTCATTATCAAATTCTCGGCACATTAGGCTTACCAAGCGTGGCTGAACAAACAGCTGACCTCGCACAAATGAAGACAAAATGTACCTAATGCTTTGTCTTCATTGTGAAGTGGCACAAAGTGATGGCTTATTTCACCATTTATTAGTTGCTGCCAGCGCAGTGGGCAAATAGCCAATGCAAGTTCGGATCACAGTAATGATCGTGTCTACAGGAGCGCTGGTATGCTCATTAGTAACCACATTTACTGGTGGTTACTGATAATGTAATTAAATGCCCAGGACATCAATGCGAAGAAGACTAAACATATGAAGCATCATTGGGATGTAATACATGCCAAACTGCCGCAAACGTCTCTACCTTCCAAATTGTAAGGTAATCAAATCTGGAACTATGATTTGCTATGCAAGCGTGTGGCCTGGTGGTGCTGAATGGTAGTGATGAGATGGCTTGGGCTAATGTTAATCGACTTTGTATTTTGGAACGAATGTTACGGTGTTCAAACTTGCTTTGAAACAAATTTAGTTTAGTCTTAGTTTCAAAGTATTCAAGTGTTGAATAACATGCAAAAGCTGCATGTAACTTCCCGTATAGGTGGTTTCACTGTGGTGGAGTGATACTATGCCGCTAGTACATCTATTCAGGAAACATTTGCACTGCCGCAAAGCTCCTCCGTGAAGTTAAGCGTTTATATTAGCCTTGCATCAATTTGTAATTTTAAATGCGAAGCATTTCTTCATGTACTGCAGGCACTTAGAGCGTCAGTGTTTGTATCAATCTAACTATCTATCTATCTAGCCGCCTAAGTCTGGGGGCTCTTGTGATCACCCCCTTAAATGTAAACCAAAATTAGTTTGGGAGGGTAAGATGATTTGACGAATATGACTTGCTGGTCATGGCATGGTCAATGGCGCAATCTTTTTGCATACGTCATTAAACCCTTCCTGCCAGACGTGTGGTGCATACCTGCAGGCAGGTGTATCTACCCAGGAATGGCGAGAACAGACATTGGTAATTTTAACACGTTACCGTTAAGAAAAAAACTGACATTAACAGGGTTGACCAGATGAAAAGCAAAGAACAAAAAAATTCGGCAGGTCCTACGTACCTTGGGAATCGATGTTATGTGAAGCATGCGAGTGGAAGGTGACTCTGTTGAAATATTTCTCTTGAGCCAAACTTCATGCAACTTCAACTAAAGATATCTACGAATGCATGCACAGACATACATTAAACAGCCGCATATGTTTCTTTATAACCAGTTGTTTACACTTGTATAACGATGTCAACAGCAACATGGCTATACTTGAACCTGCTTATATCGAACGTCCCACATCCATACATCAATTAACTCATGGCCCTCAGTCCCCAGTGGCTGCGAAGCAACTGACCACGGCGGCAGTCAGATATGCAATGCAACAGAGGGTGCTAAGAATCTTCGGGTCCTGACAGGCCACTATTGGAACCTGAACTTGGCAACGTTTAACTCTAGAACCTTATCTAGTGAGGCAAGTCTAGCTGTACTATTCGAGGAGCTAAAGGGTATTAAATGGGATGTAATAGGGCTCAGTGACGTTAGGAGGACAGATGAGGCCTATACAGTGCTACAGAATGGGCACATCCTGTGCTATAATGACTTGGTTGACAGAAGAGAACTGGGAGTGGGATTCCTTATCCACAGAAACATAGCTGGCAACATAGAGGAATAGCATTAACGAAAGGGTGCTAGGTATCGCAGTTAAACTCAATAAGAGAGGGACGGAAGCTTGCACGAGATACAAGATGAAGGTCGTACAGACTTATGCGCCTACATCCAGCCATGATGATGCGTCAGTTGAAAGCTTCTACGAAGACTTGGAATTGGCAATGAGTTATGTAAAAACACAGTTTACTATACTGATGGGAGACTTCAATGCCAAGGTATGGAAGAAGCAGGCTGGAGACCAGGCATAGCGAGATTACGGCATCGGTACTAGAAATGCCAGAGAGGAGCTATTAGTAGAATTCGCAAAACGCAATGATTTACGGATATTGAATACCTTTTACGGAAAACGAGGGAACCGTAAGTGGACATCGAGGAGACCTAATGGCGAAAGTAATAACGAAATAGACTTCATACTGAGTGCACACCCAGGCATTTTGCAGGATGTTTAAGTGATTGGCAAAGTTCGATGCAGTGACCATAGAATGGTACAGTCTCGAATTCGCCTGGACTTGAAGAAGGAACGACAGAAACTGATACGCAAAAAGACAATAAATGAGCTAGCACTGAGAGCGAAGGGACAGGAATTCAGAATCTCACTTCAGGACAAGTACTCGGCTCTTATCGAGGAAACCAGCCTTAGCATTGTTGCAATGAATGATAATCTGACGAGTATTATTACGAAGTGTGCAGTGGAAGTTGGTACGGTAGTTAAACAGGACACTGGCAATCTGTCCCAGGAAACGAAGAACCTCATCAAGAAGCGTCAAAGCATGAAAGCCTCAAGTACAACAGACAAAATAGAGTCGGCAGAGCTTGCGAAGTTGATTAAGAAGCGTAAGGTATCTGATGTAAGAAGATATAACATGGAGAGGATTGAACACGCTTTGAAGAATGGAGGTAGCTTCAAAGCAGTGAAGAGGAAACTTGAAATAGGCAAAAATCAGATGTATGCACTAAAGGACAAAGAAGGCAAAATAACTACCAATATGGATAGGATAGTTAAAATAGCAGAGAAGTTTTCCAGAGATCTGTTTAGAAACTGGGACAATCACAACCTTACTATAAGAACTAGCAGTAACCCAGATATCACCCCACCAGTAATAATAAAAGAAGTCAGAAAAGCCTTGGAGAGTATACAAAAAGGCAAAGCTGCTGGTGAGCATCAGGTAACATCAGATCTGCTGAAAGATAGAGGACAAATTGTGTTGGAAAAAATTGGCCCCGTATCTGCATATTACACCGCAAATGTCGTCGAGAGACGACAGTCTTGAGTCTGGAGAGAGTGAACAAAACGTTATTTGATGTTCTAAAACAATCGGTAAATGGTATTCTGGAGGCGCTGCTATAGAGTGCCTCGAATGTGCAGCGGAGGTGAACGAGCGTATCAAGTCACGTCACACGAGAGACATGAGCGCAATCTGGCAGTTATCCTAGAAAAGGGGGCGCGCGCCATGCGCGGCCATCTCTGAGGCGATAATGTGTAGAACGCAAGGCGACGGGTAGGTGACACCACCATGTTGTCTTAACAAAGCGTTGGAAACACTTGCCGTTTCGTGCAAGCCTTGCATGGCCAGCACAGCATTATAAAGGCTACGATCTTTATCACCTCTTTCAGCTGAAGTTATCAGTTGTCATGTATAAGTTTTTTCACGGTAATGTGCATATAGATGGCATTGTCTTGAAAAGCCTTGTAAAGAATAATATTACTAGGTTTTCTGAGCTTGATAACCGTCTTCTGCCTAAAGTTCGCACAAACTACGGCAAGTTCACTACCACATTTACAAGAATCAAGCTGTGGAATTCCCTTCCTTACGTAATAAAATCATCAACCACAGAACATGCATTCAAAAACCAAGTAAAAAAATATTTTTTGCAACAGTTGTCTTCATCTTAGCAACTGCTTTTTAATGTAGCGATAACAATTGCAACATGTTATATTATCCTTGCGTTTTCTATTACAACTTACGCTTGTTTGTTCCTCAAGTTTTTTTTTTGCCTTGCTAAACATATATGCATTTTCTACTTTTGTTTTTTCACACTGCGCTTCTTTTTTCTTACTCAAGGTACCGTAACAACTGAATGTTGTATATTTTGTTTCGTCTCCCGTTAACATCATGTATGGGAGGATTGGGTCGGCTGTTTGGAGTATCGTTCGGTCATTTTGGTGCCCTTTAGGGTACCGTCAAGGGTGGACAAACAGACGAATGTACAGACAGACAGACCGAAATTCTTGCGTCGGAGGTCCCCAAGAAAGACTGTCGTCTTTAAAACTAGCCACCATGTTTACGAGGTGTCTCCAGACAGGAAGGGTACCAGAATCTTGAAAGAATGCTAACATCATCTTAATACACAAGAAAGGAGATGACAAGGACTTGAAGTATTACAGGCCGATCGTTTGCTCTCTGTTGTATACAAGCTATTTACAAAAGTAATTGCTAACAGAATCAAATCAACATTAGAATTCAATCAACCAAAGGAAAAAGCAGGATTTTTAACAGGCTACTCAATAATCGACCACTTTCATACTATCAATCAGGTAATAGAGAAATGCTCAAAATACAGCCAACCATTATACATAGCCGTCATAGATTACGAAAAGGCATTTGATTCAGTAGAAATATCAGCGATCATACAGACAATGGGGAATCAGGGCGTCGACGAAGCATATATAAACATCCTGGAAGAAATCTACAGGGAATCAACTGCTACCATAGTGCTTCATATAAAAAGCAACAGAATATCAATAAAAAAAGGTGTAGAGCAGGGGGATACAATCCTCCAATGCTATGGGGGATACAATCTCTCCAATGCTATATACCATGTGCTTACAGGAGGTTTTCAGAGGCCTAGAATGGGAAGAGTTAGGGATAAAAGTTAATGAAGAGTACCTTAGTAACCTGCGCTTTGACGATGACATTGCGTTGCTCAGTAACTCAGGGGATGAATTGCAACTCATGATTATAGAGTTAGACAAGGAGAGCAGAAAGGTAGGTCTTAAAATAATCTGCAGAAGACGAAAGTAATGTAGAACAACCTCGGAAGAGAACAGTGCTTCGAGATAGGTAATAGTGTATTAGAAGTTGTGAAAGACTATGTCTACTTTGGACAGGTAATACCGTATTCACTCCATTCTACAGCGCCCTCAATTGTAACGCGCACCCGATTTACACGACAAAAAAAAAAGTAAGGCATCGATTGCAACGCGCACCCATTTTTCTCGCTGGCCCGCACGATCACACCACTCAAAAAAACGACTCCTTTTAGGAGATTCTTCTATTTAATTATGAGGTACGGGGCCTTTCCTTTCCTCTAGTTAGCCAGCACCAGCTCACTTTAAACTGGTTCTGCATTAGACTTTTTTCCAATGCTAATTGCATAGCCCGCACTTAGAGCAGTTCTGTCGTCACAGGCCGCTGTGTTGCTCGCTGCTCAAGCACATACTCGCCAAGCAGCTCTTCAATTTGCGGAAACCGACCCTACTGTGGTCCACTGAAGCCTTTGCGTGAAGCTTTGCTGTCAACAGTCTTCTGTTTTTGTTTCCGCCAGTCCCGCACGCACATTTCGGGAACTCCGAACGCCCGCGATGTGGCCCGATTTTCGTCCGTTTCTGCACACGCGATGACTTTTCTTTTAAAAGTGCCATCGTGGTGCACTCGAGTTTTTTGAGTCCGCCCTTCCATGCCGTCGATGCTAATGCACTACAAGATGAACTCCTCAGCACACGTTCGATGTGCCGCACATGGGAAACACATAGGCAGAAATGGCCGACGCACCATGCCGACGCGTGTAGGGGGCGGCCACTTTGGAAATGGCGATGGCAATAGAATGACCGTATTCATTTTTTTTTCGTACTCGATTCTAAGGCGCATGCGATTTATGAACTCGCTTAACCGAAAAAAAGGTGCTCGTTATGTTCGAGTAATTACGGTAAGCATGAAGCCAAACCAAGAGATTGAAGTAACTGGAAGAATAAGAATAAGGTGGAGCACATTTAGCAGGCACTCTCAAATTATGACAATTAGATTGCCACTACACCTCAAGAGGAAGATATATAACAGCTGCATCTTGCGGGTACTTAGCTGCGGAGCAGAGACCTGGAGACTTACAAAGAGGGTTCAGCTTAAATTTAGGACGACGTAGCGAGCAATGGAAAGGAAAATGGTAGGTGTAACCTTAAGAGACAAGAAGAGAGCAGAGTGCATTAGGGAACAAACGGGGGTTAAGGATATCATAGTTGAAATCAAGAAGAGGAAATGGACATGGGTCGGGCATGTAGCGTGTAGACAGGATAACTGCTGGTCATCAAGGGTAACTTACTGGATTCCCAGAGAAGGCAAGTGGGTTAGGGGAAGACAGAAAGTTAGGTGGGCAGATGAGATTAAGAAGTTTGCGGGTATAAAATGGCAGCAGTGAGCACAGGACGGAGTTGACTGGCGGAACATGGGAGAGGCCTTTGTCCTGCAGTGGACATAGTCAGGCTGATGATGATGGTGATGATATCGAACCTTCATTCAACGAATTACTCAATATAGCGGAAGTTTTTCGGTTCCCCATCATGACTCCACAGAAGCACATGTATCTACGATGTATATGCATTAAAGTAACAGCCGGAGACATCCTTGAAATTTCCACATTCCTTCCTTTGTGATCGCCCCATTTCACTATCAGTAATTCACGGCGCAAACTGTGCCTATAGTGTTCGAGAAGCCTCAGGACTGAGGTAGATCATTTTGTTAAGATTACGCCCACTTTGTCAACATTGCAGATTATTGTGGAACTTGTGTTACTGCTAGCGATAATGCTATGATATTCTATATCAAGTGTATAGATGCCAACACGCTTCGTCGTTTGTCAGTTGATCGATCAGTGCCAGTGGGCATCGCTGTAATGTGACCTTCAGTTTACGGGCCACAAGTTCAACCGAATAAACAGCTTCATCTTGTAAAGACAGTCTGCTTCGTTCATTTACGTCACGACCCCATGACAATATAACAAACTTTAGCCACAGACAGTCTGGGAATTTTACTCGGATTTTGTCATTTCGGCATGAGCATGAATCTTCCGCGGTTGCCCCTCCACCGACGGCGTGCTCGTGGCCCCGGGGACTCCCAGGCGAAAGCGAGCGCGAGGCGGGCAGGCAGGCCTGCACCTCACGAGCCTTGGGCGCATGCACGGATGTGCCCTTCCCCTCCCTCCTTTCAAACAAACAAACAGAAAAACTTTTACGTAGCACTGCCACACTTTTAGTTAGCGTTGCTCATGCGGCGTCGCGCTGCATATCGAGGGCGCTTTACCAAATAGTTTTTCATGCTGTCATTGTCGTTTGCTCTTTGTTTTGGACGCCTTGCACACACATGGTGCAACCCCCGACGACATTCAGCTTTGATTTTTTCTTTTTTAATGTGGACAACGGTGTCGTCACTATCGAGGGGATGTCATATTAGGGGGCGGTTGAAACTCTCCGAGACGGCGACAGATTTTCAGAGGTCAACTTGTCACGTGCTTCTAACTTGCGCCGCAAGTTCGCGAGACCGTAGCCTTCGCGATGCACCATTTAGCTCTGGCAACAACATGGCAGCGCGTTGAATGAAATGCAGTCAATGTTAAGCAACAAATTTTAATGTTATACAAAGTAAAGCTAGCAGCCAACTCTTTTGGATTGGATATCACGGAACTCTACAAAACGCTTGTTTAAGCAAATACGGCCGCTCCAGGGATGTGCTCTTTTCATAGTCTCTTCTCGATGAAAAAGCAAAGGGCGGACGGACAAACGGACGGACAGACGGACAAGTGGGTGGGTGGGTAAGTAAGTAAGTACATCCACCCACCCACCCACCCACCCACCCCAAAAGAGCACATCCCTGGAGCGGCCGTATTTGCTTAACAAGCGTTTTGTAGAGTTCCGTGATATCCAATCCAAAAGAGTTGGCTGCTAGCTTTACTTTGTATAACATTAA
Source organism: Rhipicephalus microplus (assembly GCF_043290135.1). Classification (NCBI taxonomy): domain Eukaryota; kingdom Metazoa; phylum Arthropoda; class Arachnida; order Ixodida; family Ixodidae; genus Rhipicephalus; species Rhipicephalus microplus. The sequence continues at coordinate 38,468,800 of NW_027464585.1, forward strand.
AACTTGTTGCTTAACATTGACTGCATTTCATTCAATGCGCTGCCGTGTTGTTGCCAGAGCTAAATGGTGCATCGCGAAGGCTACGGTCTCGCGAACTTGCGGCGCAAGTTAGAAGCACGTGACAAGTTGACCTCTGAAAATCTGTCGCCGTCTCGGAGAGTTTCAGTGGATGGATGGATGGATGGATGGATGGATGGATGGACGGACGGACGGACGGGCGGGCGGGCGGGCGGGCGGGCGGGCGGGCGGGCGGGCGGGCGGGCGGGCGGGCGGGTGTGTGTGTGTGTGTGTGTGTGGACGGACGGACGGACGGACGGACGGACGGACTAATATGAAATATATGAAGCTGTTGAATGTCTGTCTCTGTCTCTACATGCATTTGCAATAATAAATAACAATACAGTGACCTTCCATCTGCGTGCTTTGCTTAACATTGTTTCCCAAGGTTCGTGGGATCTGCGGAATTTTTTTAAGTTTAAATGTTTGGTAAAATACTATTCAGTGTTGCTTCCAGTTGCGTTAATCAAAAAGAATGACATTTGCACATGCTTTGTTTCAATATTGAAAAAATATATCATTTGAAATTGATCCGAAATTATTCAACTAATCTACTGTTTGCTTCGAGTTAGCTTTGAACCTAGAATTCACCCGTTCTGAGAAAACATTTTTGCTCCCCTCAAGGGATTGTTTTGAGTGTGAAGAAGCTTTGTTGCAGGCATGACCGAACGCTCCTGTCCAAGGGAGCACGCCTCCCCCACTCTCAGAGCAGCGGATTCTTCGCTGCTGCTGGTGCACCCACATATCAGCCCACACAGCAGTTTCGGGCCTCCCTCGAGCAGTGAGTAGTCCATTTCTGTTTGAATAGGCTCTTGTGGGCCGAGGTATATGTCACCACAGCATTATGCTGCTCGTATCCACCTAGTGGACAGATCTGCTTCGGCGGAATGTGTTCAAATACTCAAAAATAGTGGCAAGCCGTCATGCCATGGCACTCTTGATCATGCCGCGCTGAGCCTGCAAGCACATTCCTAGAGTAAAAGAAAGAAAACGGAACAGTGTAGAGTAAAAGGACAATCAAATCAACTTTACAAATGTGAACTTGCATATGAACATGTTCAGATATTTCAGAATGATGCTGGAAATGCGTACCGACCTTCCAGGTTCGTCATGTGGGCAGCTGTGTTAAGCACGATTTGAGCGCTAGATCACACACGGCCTTCATAATGTGCGTCCAAAAGTTGATCTCTGGGGCAGCATTCGTTGCGGTGAAATGCATTCCATCTTTCTCATGTCCGTTGAGAGTTGTGATAGCTTCGTGATGTTAAGATCACGTTGCTGAAAAAGGACTGTAAACTAGGCATGCTTCTCGCCAAACTCCAGCCAATCAGTGGAGGCCGAAGTGGATAGTCCACAAGGAGGGTACATCAAGAATCACGCCCCTGGCTAGCCTTGTGCAGAGTTCGTAGTAGCTCATAACGAAAGGGTTGGTTTTGGTATGTAGGAGATGTAAATAGAGAGAGAACTAGTGTTAGCCATGAGGGTCAGAAAGCAAAAAAATTTGGAAATACAGAATGTGCCATTGCCACACTACAGTCATAAGAGACTTCAGTGCAGAAGGAGAGTTAAAGGAATAAATGTCAGTATAGTGGAACTTCATTGAACTTCCATGCTGTTGTTTTGACGAAGATGTAGTCCATCTCAGACGTGAAGCTAAATGAAGTGTTTTGCAAACGAAGCTCAGCGTTCTTTGTTAGTGGTGAAACGAAGTACTCTCGTCCTCAGCAGTTTGCAATTCAGAAAAAAACTGCAACCACTATATTGCCACAGTCAACATCTTGGCAATGTTACAAACACTTCTTTGTTGCACGACAGATTCATAACTCGTGGCCTGGATATCTGACACCATGCACCAGCAGGCTGCATAAGACCCAGAACAAAAGTTTTTAATTGTTGCAGCATCTTGGGTCTTTGAGGTATACGCATCGAGAATGGGACAAAGAAGCAGACACGTAGCACAAACTTCTAATATTCTCTCCTTGGGAGCCTCCCCATTACGTCATTGTCACCAGGATATCTGTTCTGCTGTACAAAGATTATCAATCGAATCAAGGCAGTTTAGATTGCAAATATCTAAATTAGTCAAATTAGTTTTTTTAAATTCATTAGATTTAAAAGTAATATGTGATCCACTATCTAAATAATTGTTTCTTTGCCAATCCCCCTGAGTGGGTGAGAGCCATTAATTTAGGCCATCGTTATCTTCTTTTTCTTCTCTGTCCCATCCTGGATGCGCTATATATCAGATGCTGTGGATAGCGAACAAGCCTGCTGTGCAACTTTAGCTAACAGCATCGTGGTTCTTATAAGTACTGCTGGTAGCATCGTTGCTAGGTCGTTCAGATGATAGTAATACACTGGGACTTTTTTCTGTGCAGCATCAAGAAGCACAACAATGGGGACCCGATTCCAAATGTCGTTCGGGACTGTGTCACTTACCTGGACAATGATATTGGTATGTCTTCATGTTGCCTGTCAAGAGCACAATAGAGTTCGGCAAAGCATATGGCACTGGCAGCCCTAACACTGTGGGCTGCCTCTTGAGGCAGAGGGCCGAGTGGCATGAGGCCGACACACCGAAGGCTGCACAGCAAATAGAAACCACTTGGCGAATCGATAACAATAATTACAAAACAAATAGAAATCACTCAGAACGCATGTCACAAGTTTCCAATATATGTAATATCAAGTTACAAGTGAAAAAATAACTATGTATTACAGCAAACTTTGGCACCGAACATGTTTGGCCAGCTTGCAAATATCTACATCAAGGTTGTTCGCTTGCTCAGAGGCATTCATTGGTTTGCTAGGGGGGATGGGCAGGGTACCAATACTGCCCTGAAGGTCACACACGGTTGTCGACTCGTGGGTAAGTTGGTAGCACCGTGGTCAAACATGCTTGTTTGTTACTGCCGTTCTTTTCATGCAGGCCCTGTGACACTGACTGGGTTTATAAAGCCACATTTATCGACCTCTAATGCCCTTTCTGCACTGAGGGTCAACGAACTGAACTGTAGCAGAATGGCGTTGTTGGCCTTGTGGTTACATTTAATAAAAAAGACATGACCCCAAGGACCTTGTCTTAGACAGGTGCCTTGTCTTCTGCAATTTTTTTCTCTCCACAAACTTTGTGCATTTCAAACTTCCCTCTACGCCACTTGTAGAGTGATAGTTTTCACTTAATAATGTAACATTTTGCTACGTAGAATGGTATAAATAGGGGTTTTTGGCCTCTTTACGTTACCTATTTACTAGATAGCATAATATATCTGTGCATGCCCAGGCCTTTACGGAACATAAACTATGCACTCGGCAGATAGGCTCTACGTTTTTGGCCCTATCTCACAAGTCCACCTTTGTTCATGGCTACGAGCAATCTGGGCTTCGCGGATACTCCAACCATCAAGTCAAAATAAGCAGAAGTGTGCGTCCAAATTGCAATCACCTTTTACCGAAGCTTAGAGGGACTAAAAATACCGTAGCTGTAAACGTGAGTGGCCTAAAGCCCCCCGACAGGCTGGATAAATGGCATTATCTAGAGGAGTTGAGCTGAACCAGGCTAGCAAAAATTAGTTGTTGCAGAAAGATTGTGCATTCTGCTACTTGTGTAATTGCCTTGCAGCAGAAAAATTGTGATTCAGTTTCTTTTTATTCATTTTACCCTCAGAAATACTAGGGAATAATAAGTATCTCCATGATTTTGGTCGCACGGAGCGTCACAGGATGTCAACACCATCAACAGGTGACCCAGTATTTTTACAGCAGCTTCTTGTCCATAATCACTATCACGAAATAAGAAAAATACCTTAGTACCAAGGACACAGTGAGGCTCGAACTCGGGTCTGCTGGGTGCCAGCCAAGAGCCACGCCAGTGCTTGGAACTTGTTCGCAAACTTGCCTTAGGCAGGCTTGGTGTCTGGAAAGGAATTGCGTTAATATGAGTAATAAAGCGTTTTAGAACCGAAAAAGAACCAGTCATCACACAATGGGAATAGCGTAATGAGTGGGACGTGCAATGCTTCAGCCCATTACAAAAGCTTGTTTTTGTTTACTTAAGGGGGGACGCGGCCTTCGAAAACCGAAAAAATGTCAAAAAAGTTTATTTTTAGAAAACAGTATATTTGGTCAGTATAATCTATAAACTACCTCCTCTGTAAATATCAGCGCCGAATTCGCGCTAAAAGTACCTCAAATAAAATATTTAGCTAGCCGAGGCAGCACCTGAGGAGCGCGTGATCGTCAAAAATACCCTAATTTCGCGCGCACGCCGTTTCTCCCCCGCTCAACCGAGCGCCGTCATCTTGGTCTCGTTTTGTTCGTGATTTCTTGCTTTTTTTTTCCCGCCATCAGCGGTGACAACAACGGCGTGGTCGAGGCCTAACTGGCTTGCGATTGGGTAGCGCGTGGGATATTCGAGTTTCCCGCTTTTCAAACGCGGAGCTACAATTGGACGGAGCGCGCGCTCCTTCGGAGCGAGGGGAAACGAGTGGTTGCTATTGGCTGGTGCGCGCGCTCACGTGCTCATCTCCCACGCATGGTGCGGCTGCCGCGCCGGCCGCGCGGCTTGTTGTCTGCTCCGACTTGTTCGTTGCAAAGGTTCTCCGTGTGCTTCTTCGTCTTTTGCGATTGGCCTCGGCACTGTCGTGCAAACCGTCTTCACGAGACGATAGTTCTGCGCAGCCCCCCGATCGTCGAGTTCTCCCGTGCCTTCTGCTTGAACAGTCGCAAGTTGCCGGATGCACGACCGACGCAGCTCTTTGTGCCGAGGAGGCTCTTCAAAAGCTTTGCACGTGGTTTGCGGCGATGGATCGCACGCTTTGCAGGAAACGCGCGACTGCGCTCGCTTTCGGTAAACGAAAGCGCCGACCGCCTATTCCACGGCATTCGCGGAAACGCCCAACAAGTCGGCAGTCAGTCGGCGATAACGAATTCACCCTGGATCCTCAGCCGTCAACAAGTTATCGCAACCCAGCGGACAATGCAGAGGTGGTGCGACGCAGGTGCGTGTCAGAGTCATCAACTGAAGGCATGCTTATCGATGTTATCACACATCAACGTGAGGCTGCACGCTCGCCTAACCGAGATCGGGCTGTTGAACATGACGGTCGGTGAAACGATCGATGCGGAAATGACAGGTGCGTCGGCAGATGCCGTAAATCAACGGAGTGATAACGAGACTTTACTCGGCGAGCGTCGTACCATTCAAGGGCATATTCAACCAAGCTTTCTGTCCGCGCAAACGGCAGAGGCGCAGTCGACAACAGTTCGCGAGTCGCTCGGCGCGATGTCGGCAACTGAGCGGAAATTCGCACTGACAGCGTCTCAGGAACGCGAAACTACACCTGCGCCAGAAGAAGAATACGTGCTTATGCAGATGACCGCTCTGAACGCGATGATTGGGAAAACACTCTGCCCAATTCGCCATGAGCAAGACCTCGCTGTGGACCGGGACACAAGGCTTGGACTTGCCGTGAAAATGGTGCTTATATGTCGTTCTTGCGGCACAGCCAGCTCTCACTGGTTGTCAGAGAGAAAAGAAGGTGCGAGAGTCTTCGATGTAAATGTTAGATCAGTGCAGGCAATCAGGTGCATTGGAAAAGGACCTACTGCTATAAATGACTTCTGGGCAGTGATGAATGTGTCGCACAGAGGACTGCTGGGCAGTGATGAATGTGTCGCACAGAGGACTGCACCAGAAGACTTATCAACGCCACTTAAAGAATGTGATGAAGCCAGCTGCCAAAGTGGCTGCACAAACTGTTTTGACAGATGCTGTACAGGCCGTCAAGAACACATACGAAGAAATGGAAGTGAACTTCACGAAAAACATTACAGTGGTGTATGATGGCACATGGCTAACTCGTGGGCACAGCTCGCACATTGGTGTAGGCTGTGTTATTGAATTTTACACGGGTCTGGAGATTGACTGCACAGTCTTGTCTAATTTCTGCCTTGGGTGTACGCTAGGGCCACCTGAAAGCCACCCTACATATGAAGAATGGAGGAAGGCTCACGAGTGCCAAAAAAACACCGATGTAGGCGCAGGGCGCATGGAAGTTGAAGCTGCACTGCAGCTTTTTGGGCGCTCCATCAGCAAGAACGACCTCAGGTACACAAACGTAATTTGTGATGGAGACAGCCGCACCTACACAGCCCTGTGCAATGATCAGACATATGGATTCATACCACTCACAAAGGAGGACTGTGTGAATCATGTCCAGAAAAGAATGGGCACTGCGCTCCGCTCTCTTGTGAGCAAAGCAAAAAAGGGAGAGGCACTTGGTGGAAGAGGTGGCCTTACGCAAGATCTTATAAAGAGGCTCACCAGCTATTATGGCCTAGCCCTGCGAAGCAACACAGATGTGCAAGATATGCAAAGGGCGGTGATGGCAACACTCCACCACATTTCATCCACTGATGCCGAGCCCCATCATCAGCTGTGTCCTCCTGGTGCCCTCAGCTGGTGCAGGCACCGTTCAGCAGAAGCAGAAGGAAAGTCACCACCTCCACACAAGTACAACCTTCCTAGCAAGGTTGTAGAAGCACTGCGGCCCATCTACCAACGCCTTTCCGACCCTCAACTGCTGGCTCGATGTAGCGGCAACAAGACTCAAAATGCTGCCGAGAGCCTCCACTCAGTGATTTGGTCACTGATATCTAAGCAGCAGCATGCCTCCCTCTTCACTGTGGAAGCAGCAGTGCATGAAGCTGTTGCAAAGTACCATGCAGGCAGCTTGCGAGCTTACACCGAGATTTGCACTGCACTAGGTGTAAAACCGGGGGCCGTTGCCCTCCAGAGGGCTGCAGAAAAGGACAGCCAGCGGGCTAAAAAATCATCAAACATGCACCAGATGAAGAAACAGAGGACCAAAAGGCCACCTGCAGGCATGGACACCAAAGACTACTGTTCTGGTGCATTTTGATGAAGGTGAAGTGCTACAAAAACTTTGAAAGCCATTTTCTCTGAAGTGTGTTTTGGGCACGTAGTGTTGCTTGTGAAAAGTGTAGCGTGGCAGTGACTGGACCGATTTTGATGCTTTTTTTTTTTAATCCTTGAAGTCTTGTTGACAGGATGACATTATTCTTTACATTGCTTAGGGCCTAGTTTTTTTTGCATGTGCTAACTAGTGCATGAGAAGTTCTGATGCAATACATGAAGCTGATGGGGATGTTATTTGTAAAAAAACTAAAAGGAATAGACAATTTTTGATAATGTCATCCTGTGTAGTGTTCTTTTGAGTAAAGATCAAAACCACTTGGATCTTCCTGGCATGTTTTGTTACAATGCTAGGCTTTTCACCAGCAGACTATGTCATCAGATTATGTAACATAGTGTAATTTGAAAACTACTCGAGATATCGCAATGAAACTTCATATATAGCTATACGAGACACTCTTCAGTATGCCTGCCAAATTTCATTACTCTAGCTCAACAAACAAAAAAGTTTTTTTCGATCGCCACCTCCCTCCTTATTAATTGTGGCGCATACCCACTTCAGGAACCCTCATCCTCGTCAGCCACTGCATGAACAATAGGCACAAAATTCATTGCAAGTGTTTAGCGTATGCCATGCTTCTCAGATGAATGATGAAAAATAGCATAACAAATGCTGGTCTACTACCCAGAAATTATTACTGTTAGTGCCGTAGTGGGTACCCAGAAAGTATGCTTGCAGTGTTACCCAGTAAGTGTTTAGAAAAGGCACTGAAAGGCTGCTCTTCTGGTTTTTGCTGTGACTGTGTTGTGCCTTCCGCCCAGGCCTGGCATTTTTTTGTTTCACTCCTTAACGTAGAGCTTAACGTATAACGGATACTGTACACGCTAAAACCTCTTATGGCTTAGCTACAGTAATGATTTAATCTTACCTACAGCAAATATAGTTTAACTACAGCTATCACCAGTTAGGAGTTTGCACAAACGTAAAGGAATACGTTTATGTATGTACTTAATCATTTATATATGGGGAGCTGAAATTTTTCTAAAGCATGGTTTTCAGTAAGCCGGTAAATGCAAGTTGGTATTCTGGTGACACGGTAACATTAAAAACTATACATACAAGTCCCTAATGTTACTGACTTGATTTAGGGAAGTTTAAAAAGCCTTTTTTTTTCTTTCACAAAACTTTGCAGATGTGGGCATTTCTGTAAATGAGATAAATTTCAGCAGAGTTTTGAAGTAGAGCAATGAGCACAAAAGACATGAGAATTATTTTTAAAGAAAGTGCAAATATCAAGGTTGATTAGTATGAAGTTTTTCTGTCTGCAGGATAACTTGGCCATGGCAATAAATTCTTTAAGAACAGGTATCTTGTACCATGCAATTTACAGTGTTTATTTTTACCCTAAAAGCTCCTTCAAAAAAGAGAAACAAAATATTCATAAAATTGCATTTCACATTTGAAGCAGTAAATGCTGTGACCAAGAAGTCACTGTGTTGCAAAATAATTTAACATATACATAGTAGCAAAAAAATGTTTGGTAGTTTTGAGAACAAAATGAATTATTGTGCCCCTTTCAGTATCCATTTCGCAGTGGTCACACTACAGATCAAAATCATTCATAACTTGTGTGTTGCTGTAGATGTCTGTATGCAAATCGATATTACATGTATACATTTTGGAAAGGCGTTCGGCAGAGTTTCACACTGTAAACTGCTGTTCAAGCTTTGCAACACCGGTATTAGTGAGAATGTTCTCAATTGGATCGGAGGTTATCTGGGCAATCGCCAACAAGCATTTGGAGCGGGAGATGCTATGTCGGAAAATCGGGAGGTGTACTCGGGAGTGCCTTAAGGGTCCGCATTGGTGCCCTTTTCCTTTTATACATAGAGGATACTCTATCAGTTGTCCAAGCACCACAAAAAATTTGGCTATTTCCAGATGACTGCCTAATCTATTATTGTCCGGTATCATGCAGACAAGATCAACTTAATATCAATCAGTGCTTACAAACCTTAGACTTGCGGTGTTCTAAATGGGGTATGGAAATCAACATTAAGAACTCCGTTTACACACACATTACAAAAAAGATGGAAGTGCTTTCGTTTGCGTATAACATAGGATAATATGTTAGCGAAAGTATGTAGTTTCAAACACTTGGGTGTAACTATAACAGATAAATTGAACTGGCGTACTCATATAGAAAACATTTGTCACTCGGCATATCAAAAGTTGTGCTTCCTCTGAAGAAAATTGGGCCGAGTCACGAAAAATATGAAGCTGCTTGCCTAAAAAATGTATGTGCGTCCGAAGTTTGAATGCGCTAGCGATGTGTAGAATCCACATGAAAAGGTCTTAAAAAATAAACTAGATGCATTGCTTTCAGAGAATATTGGCTCGTTTTATCTGCTCGAAATATCAAAAAAGAAATTCTGTAACTGAAATGTTCACAGTATGTAAATTAGAACCGCTAGAATCAAGAAGGCGGAAACAAAGATTGAAAATACTTTTCAAGATCTCACATGCAGGGGTGAAAATGAAAAAGGATGATTATTGGACGTGCTCTGACAAAAAGTTTTGAAGAAGAACACGTAATACATTTTTACAACTAATACATCTTCGAATGGATTTATTCCAATTTTTCTTCTTTCCTGATGCTATTAAATGTATCAATGAATTACCGAATGATGTGGTGCAAAAAAGTACTGCCACTGAATTTGAGGTTGCTCTTCACAGGCACGTTGTTGAAAATGCATAGATTATAAGTGTTCATGTATGTATTTCCTTACAAATGTTTCATGAGTCATCAATATCATGTTGCAAATGTTATGAGTGAAAAGCATGTAATGTTTTTAAGTGTGCTATACGTTACAAAGTTTATCTTACAAATGCTCTTCAAATATTTATTTATTCTTGTGCAACTCAATACTTACTGTAACGACATTCAAGTAAGGGTTAATGGTATCACTAAATGAAAATAAAGTGCACTGTATTTTCTCAAGATGCACTGAAAATTGAGCAATATGAAAAATTGGTGTTAAAGTATTTTTGTGGTCGAAATTTGTATGATGAGAAAAAGAGTAGGCGTGGCTTGACAAGGACGTAAAAAGTGAACTGGCACTGTGTCTGTTTTCTTTCCAAGCCAAGTTGTGCTTGCTGATTCTATAATAGATACCAACCAACTAGTCCGCCCACTTATTTCCATGAAATTTTGCATTTTATAGACGAACATGGTTTTTTTTTTCAGTAAATATTACGAATTAATGTCAATCATATTTGAAATATGATTGACATGATTTTGCAAATAGTAACTATTATGTGCCCCGCCGCGGTGGTCTAGTGGCTAAGGTACTCAGCTGCTGACCCGCAGGTTGCGAGTTCGATTCCCGGCTGCGGCGGCTGCATTTCCGATGGAGGCGGAAATGTTGTAGGCCCGTGTGCTCAGATTTGGGTGCACGTTAAAGAACCCCAGGTGGTCGAAACTTCCGGAGCCCTTCACTACGGCGTCTCTCATAATCATATGGTGGTTTTGGGACGTTAAACCCCACAAATCAATCAACTATTATGTAAATAGTATATATGACATGTTACAAACAGAATAAGCTTATTTGTCACTACTAGAGGCCGGATTTTTAGGCACCAAAGAAGTGTGTTTTAGGCGCCAAAGATAGGCAGGTAAAACACTGTGTTAGTACGCCTTTAGCAGTGAGCTGAAGACACTTTTATTGGGGGAAACGCAGAGGTAAAGCCGACCAGATGTCCAGCGGAGCGAGCGCAAGCAGCAACAACACTCTTCCTTCTCTTCTTTCACTGGTGCTCCTGCCTGTGCCATATATCAATGCTACAAATCACCCCCCCCCCCCCCCCCCCTTCAAAAGGAGCTATCCTGGCGACCTATGGACCGGGTAGGATGGGTGGGTCGTAGTGCAGTTTCAATCGATCGACATGAACAGTCTTGCGACCACGACGGCATCGGTCTGTTGATGGTTGAACCGGCTCAACAATATAGTTAACCGGTGAGGACTGACGTAGGACTCGGTAGGGGTCTTCGTACTTCGGCAGTAGCTTGGTGGAAAGACCAGGAGCAGATGAGGGAACGCGAAGCCATACCAATGTGCCAGGCAAATATGACTGAGGGGGCAGGTTTTCATCGTGACGGTCCTTCTGGTACGCTTGATCTTGTGCAGTTAAGGAACGTGCGAGTTGCCTGCAATATTCCTCATAGGTGGCGACTTCGGATAGAGTTGTGGATTCTGAAGCGTCCGGATAATACAAGAGAATCGTGTCCATGAATGAGGAAGGTTTGCGCCCATAGAAGAGAAAGAATGGAGAGGATCCTGTCGTAGACTGAGTGGCGCTATTGCAAGCGTAAGTAACAAAGGGAAGTATGCGGTCCCAGTTGGTGTAGTCAGCGAACACGTATATAGACATCATGTCGCCCAATGTGCGGTTAAACCGTTCGGTCCTTCCATTCGTTTGCGGTTGGTTCGCGCTGGTTGTCCTATGCACAACGTTGCTTTTACGGAGAAGGGCTTGTACGGCTTCGAAAAGAAACGTACGTCCGTGGTCGCTGAGTAGCTCACGAGGCGCGCCATAATAAAGAACAAGATTGTGAAGGATAAACAAGACAACTTCACGTGATGTGGCCTCTAGCAGCGCAGGAGTTTCAGCATAGCGTGTCACGTGGTTGATAGCCTAAACCACCCAGCGGTTCCCGTCAGGAGTGGAAGGAAGGGGACTGTACAAGTCAATTCCAATGTTGTCAAAAGGTTTGGATGGGCAAGGCAACAGCTGCAGTTGTTCATTGGCTATGTTCGCTGGGCTTTCTTGGCGTTGACATTTAGAACACGAACGTACGTATTGTCGGACAAATCGGTACATTCTGCGCCAATAGTACCGCAGCCGGAGGCGTGCGTACGTTTTCATCACACCGACATGGCCGCATTGAGGATCTGCGTGAAAGGAGTCGCAAAGAGCAGCATGTAGGTGGCGAGGAATCACAAGCAACCACTTGCGGCCATAGGAAAGGTAGTTGCGACGGTACAGGAGTCCATCGCAGATGGCGAAATGTCGAGCTGTACGTCGTAGTGAACGATTGGCGGTACCTTGTAGTGGCTGAGACAGTACCTTTATCATAGAGACAATCCAAGCGTCTTGGCGCTGCTCGGAGTGCATGTCAGTGAGCGAAAGTGCCACAACATCGAGATTGTAAACAGACGCACTTCCATGTTCAAGAAGTGGAGAGCAGGAAAGAGCATTGGCATCTGAATGTTGGCGGCCCAACCTGTAGTTGACACAGATATTATAGTCTTGGAGACGCAATGCCCAACGAGCCAGACGGCCAGAGGGGTCTTTTAGGGACGATAACCAGCAGAGGGCGTGGTGATCAGTCACGACATCAAATGGATGGCCATAGACGTAGGGTCGAAATTTTGTGATTGCCCAAACGATGGCCAGGCATTCCTTCTTGTGACCGAGTAATTCTCTTCAGCCTTAGTAAAAGTGCGACTGGCATAAGCAATCATGTACTCATCGAAGCAAGACTTGCGTTGAGCAAGAATAGCGCCAAGGCCGACTCCACTAGCGTCTGTGTGGATTTCGGTAGGGGCATCTCGGTCAAAGTGACAGAGAATTGGTGGAGATGTCAGCAAATGACGTAGTTTCGCAAATGCGTCATTGCAAGCGGAAGACCACGCCGAAATTCCTTCACTGTCAGAAAGTAGCCATGTTAAAGGGGCTATTACGGATGCAAAATTACGGACGAATCGACGAAAGTATGAACATAAGCCGATAACGCTCCGGAGTTCCTTTAGTGTCAATAGCTTGGGAAACTGGGCGACGGCACGTAGTTTCGCAGTGTCAGGTAGAACACCATCCTTGCTGACTACGTGCCCTAAGATTGTGAACTTCCGGGTGGCAAAATGGCACTTTTTCAAATTTGGTTGGAGCCCAGCATGTGTGAGGCATTCCGAGACACTTGCGAGGCGCAGAAAATTGGTATCAAAGTCTTTTGAAAAAACGACGATGTCATCCAGATAACAAAGACACGTCTGCCATTTGAGGCCTCGAAGTACGTTGTCTATCAGTTGCTTGAAGGTGGCAGGGGCGTTGCAAAGACTGAACGTCATCACGTTTAACTGTCAGCAGTTTCAAACGCAGTCTTTGCACGGTCAGATTCATCCATGGGTACTTGCCAGTATCTTGATCAAAGATCCAGCGAGCAAAGGAACTCTTCTCCTTGCAAACAGTCAAGAGCTTTGTCAATTCTGGGGAGCGGATAAATATCTTTGCGCGTGATTTTGTTAAGGCACCTGTAATCAACACAGAATCGGATGCTCCCGTCCTTCTTTTTGAGCAGTACCACTGAGGAGGCCCACGGACTGTTGGACGGCTGTATCACACCACGATTGAGCATATCAGACACTTGATCGTCAATAACTTGGCGTACAGAGTGAGAAACCCGGTATGGACGCCGACGCAATGGTGAGTGAGCGCCAGTGTCTATACGATGAACAATTGTAAATGTTCGGCCCAAATTGGTTTGGTTGAAGTCGAAAGACATCCGGAAGTGGTTGAGAAGTGTCAAGATTTGGTTTCATTGGACAACAGGAAGGTCCGAATCAATTGATGGAAGCAAGGCGTGCAGGGAAGATGTGGTGGACGTGGGAGCGGGAGTAACACTGGCGATCTGAAGGTTTGTTGCGCAATCGAGCAGTTGACAGGCACAAGCACAATCAATGTCCTCAAAACGGCCGATGCATTCACCACTGAATAATATGGCTAGCACTGAAAGGAGATTCGTGGCGTAAATGGCTGCGGAAGTGTTTTTGACCATCAGAAGAGCAAAAGGTAGAAGAAAGTTTTTTTGAGAAGCGAAGTCTTCAGACGGCGTGAACATGACGTTCGAAAAAGCAGCATGGTTGCAGGAGATCGGCACAATAACCGAAGGCGTAGGGGAGGATGTCCGTGTCTGCGGCGACGACAACACGAGAAATGGAAGGCTTGTTAGAATTGTCGTCGGCGAGTGATGATAATTCCAGGTCAGCCCGGGCACAATCAACAACGGCATGATGTGTGGAAAGGAAGTCTCAGCCTAATATCACAATATGCGACCAGTATGGAAAAACGATGAATTCGACCACGTACAAAACATCCTGGATGAGTAGCTGAGTCGTGCACGTCATACAAGGGTTTACTTGATGCGTGGTTGCCGTACGCAGAAAGAAACCAGAAAGTGGAATCGTAACTTTCTTTAACTTGTGACACATTGCTTCACTCAATACAGACACGGCAGCTCCAGTATCGATTAATGCTTGAACGGCAACACCTTCAATAAAAACAGTTATTTCGTTAGCGGGTAGAGGACGAGGCCTTGTAGAGTTCGACGATGGCACAGTTCTTGCCTCCGGTACTGCGATGGTCAGTTTTGTGTTGGGGCAGATGGTGCACACCAAAGCACCGGTGAAGGCGAACGTCAGTGTGAAGAGGGCGATTGGTGCTGGTTGAAGGCGCGGCGGCTCAATGGAGGGGTATTCGAAGTAGCATCGAGAGGCAGCATCTGTGGTGGCTCTTCGTGGGCGTTGCCGTAGGTTTTATCCATGGTACCTGGATGAGGGACGCGCCGGCGGCAGAACCGTTCAACATGGCCAGGCAGATAGTAGTAGCAGATGTGTCTGTTATCTGGCGTGCGCCAAGGATTGTTGAGAAGCGTTGAAGGACGGCGGAAAAGGGGAACATGCGAACCTGCCGGTACGCGTGTTGTGTAGAAGGCGTTTGTTTGTGGGCAGAGTCGACGAGGTTTGACGGCGCATGTGTGGCCTTCACCGACGTCAGCGTAAGTCAGGGGAGTGGACGCAGGCGGTAGTTGGTACGTGGGCGGGAGTGCCTCGCAGACTTGCTCTTCGATGGTTTTGCGCAGCGACGAGGTCAGCCCGTGAGTATTGCTGGGAAGGAAGGGCGCAAGAGACAATTGGCGAGCCACTTCCTCTCTGATGAACTGTTAGATTTGCGGCATCAATACCATCTGGTCCAGTGAAATTGTACCAACGGTCAATGGTGACGTCGTCATGTCGAAAGTAGGGCGTCGCGTTGAAATGTGCTGTGTTCGCAACTCATCGTAGTTTTGGCAGTGCTGAATAACTTCCGCAACTGTTCGCGGGTCTTTCGCCACCAGCATGTGGAAGGCTTTATCTTCGATGCCCTTCGTAATATGTTTGACCTTGGCTCTTTCGGACATGTCGGGATTGTATCGACGGCAGAAGCCCACAACGTCCCAATGTAGGACGTGAAACCCTCTCCAGACAGTTGGGCGTGATCTCGCAAGCGCTCTTCTGTGCGGAGTTTGCACACTGTTGGTCAGCCAAACATGTCCGCGAAGGTGATCTTGAAAGTGGCCCACTCAGTAAGCTCAGCTTCATGGTTGTTGAACCAGAGCTCCGCTACTCCACTCATGTAAAAGTGGACGCGGCCAAGTTTGTCGTTTTCGTCTTACCTATTATTGACGCTTACTTTCTCGTACGAAGAGAGCCAGTCCTCGACGTCCTGCTCATCGGTGCCGCTAAAGATGACTGGGTCTCGCTCTCTCGAGACACCGGGACAGTGGGCAGGTGTGGATGTTAGAATAGTATGCTGTGCAACGTCCGTGGACATCGTTGACGGCGAAGGTAGAGTTTGGTTGCGGAGTTCCAGGACTGGAAATGGATCCAGCATTCTCCAGCACTTGTTAGTACGCCTTTAGCAATGAGGCGAAGACACTTTTATTGGGGGAAACACAGAGGTAAAGCCGACTAGCTGTCAAGCGGAGCGAGCGCAAGCAGCAACAACACTCTTCCTTCTCTTCTTTCACTGGTGCTCCTGCCTGTGCCATATATCAATGCTACAAATCACTCCCCCCCCCACAGAAGGAGCTATCCTGGTGACCTATGGACCGGGTAGAATGAGTGGTTCATAGTGCAGTTTCAATCGATCGACATGAACAGTCTTGCGACCACGATGGCATCGGTCTGTTGATGGTTGAACCGGCTCAACAATATAGTTAACCGGTGAGGACTGACGTAGGACTCGATAGGGGCCTTCGTACTTCGGCAGTAGCTTGGTGGAAAGACCAGGAGCAGATGAGGGAACGCGAAGCCATGCCAATGTGCCAGGCAAATATGACTGAGGGGGCAGGTTTTCATCGTGACGGTCCTTCTGGTACGCTTGATCTTGTGCAGTTAAGGAACGTGGGAGTTGCCTGCAATCTTCCGCATAGGTGGCGACTTCGGATAGAGTTGTGGATTCTGAAGCGTCCGGATAGAAAACTCCTCACTAGGTTTGGGCATTTCGAGCTGACAAGCGTAATGGTGCACTGGGCACTCTGGATTATTCCTGTTAATATTTGGAAAATTACATGTCATGCAAAAACGCTTAATTTCTAAGAATGCCGCTTGCCCTTCTCGCGTGTTTGCGCCCCAAGATCTAGGCAGTGATGTACAGCAAGGAATGGTCCTGTTTTTACATTGCTTCTTTACGTTGACATTGGTGGGCTGACGTCGCATACCATAAGCTCTTCATCAAATCTTCATTAAATGCTAGCTATATGTAGAAAAACTGATGAAAAATGTCCCGCTTCCTGATTATATCCTGCATTTTAAACGGTACTTTATTAAGAGTGTTCCACGTGACATTACTCTACTTGGCATGTACAATTTGTGTGTTCTGCTGTGTAGCATGAATGAGGAGTACTTTCGTTTGGGCTAGCTACTTCATATCATTTTGAAAGGGAAGCGTAAAGACAAAAAAAGAAAAAGAAAGACAGCGCTCTTTGACTCTATGTCTTTCTTTTCCCTGTGTCTTTTGACCCGCATGTCGCGGGTTCAAATCCTGGCTGCGGCGGCTGCATTTCCGATGGAGGCGGAAATGTCGTAGGCCCGTGTGCTCAGATTTGGGTGCACGTTAAAGAACCCCAGGTGGTCAAAATTTTCAGAGCCCTCCACTACGGCGTCTCTCATAATCATATGGTGGTTTTGGGACGTTAAACCCCACAAATCAATCAATCTTTCCCTGTGTCTTTGCACTTCCCTTTGAAAATCAGTATAATGAATGAAAGCTGAGAAAAATAATAAAAAATGCAAATGGAATCTCAGCTTATTATTTTTGTTTTTGTTTTGAATAGCCTCAAGATGCTATTCACTAATTGGCCCTCGTTTCGTGTTTGCAGGCAAGGGATTTAAGCTTGCTTCTTCGCATCATGCTTTGGTGGCTCATAGCAAACCAATTTGAAAAATCACTGTGGTAGAACGCTTTTCTAGGCACGCAAGAAGTTCTAGTGTCTAACTACAACTTATTATGTCACCTAGAGAGGGACGCTTAAAAAGTAAATTACAAACAAAACAAAAGCCACGTGCACATCACACTTTTTACCCGAAGGCACTGCGGCAGATAGGTTACAATGTCGAAGAAAACACGCCTTCATTGGCAAAACACACTTTGTTTTCTTTATGAGCCATTTCATTCTCTCATAAGACTACCAAAAAACGAATTACTAGAAATATTATATCTGGTACGACATACTAAAATCTTAATTACCATTGCGCGAAGAGGACTGTTTACACGCATTCATTTTCGGATGCGAGCTTTACTATGAAATGCTTGACATAGGAGCTTTAACCACAGTGTAATACGACGCGATGATGGTAATTCCCATTCTAGTTCATTTTTCATACTGTTACAGCTATCATTTTTGAGTAATGGCTTAGGAGAAATTTTATAAATGTCAAAAATAAGAGCAGGCCAAGAACTGATCCTTGGTGTACACTTTAGATGATGAGCCTATGTTGTGAAAAGGCACCATCGATTAATACTCTTTTATACCTGTGTAAAGGTAATCTTTCAGAAGTGACAAAAATGGACCAGTAATACCGTAACTTTCTAACTTGGAAAACAAAACTTCATAGTTAATATTGTCAAAAGCTTTTCTAAAAATCAATGAACATTGAGCCAGCTAATGATCCTCTGCCCAAGTTTGTTCGAATCCAGTCGATAAAGCTAATCACAGCGTGTTCTGTTGAAAGACCAGCACGGAACCCAAACTGTGGCGAGGACAGTATGTTGAATGTTGCGAAGTAGTTCGATATACGAATTTCGATTAACTTTTCTACGATTTTGCTGAAAAATGAGAGTATAGAAATTGGCCTGTAATTTTCTACTAATGTCGGATCGCTTTTCTTTAGTATTAGAATTACTTTAGTGACCTTTAGTTGTTTGAGAAAAATTCTTTTTTCAAAGATCAAGTGGACTATATGGCAGATAGCTTCAGCCATAACGTGTTTAACTGATTTATTATGTATTGAGTGTATCTTGTCTAGGCCAGCTCCTGCATTCTTTAGCTGTTTAATGCCGTTCGCACTTCATCAGTTGTGCAAGTTACAAAATAAGTTGCTTATCTCTTTGGAATTGTATACTATTCTGTTGTCGATAGCGACAGTCTTGATGGCAGCTGTCTTGTTATCACAATTTAGGAAATCATTATTGGAATTGCATTTTTGTTTAACGTTGGTGAATGCTCCAATTTTTTGTTTCATGTATTTTTTTTGCTTGCTTTAGGGCACCGTCTAACTCTGCAGAAACAGTCTTGTAACGTTCTTTAAGTCAAGTGTCTAATGGCTTCCTTTTTGCTTTTCGACATAGATTATTTTTCTTGCAAAGAGAATCTAGGAGAGCCGCTGACACCTAGGGGCAACCTGGTGCACCATATCGCTTGGTAAAAAGCATGCCTTTAGTGCAAACTTTTACTGCTTTTAAAATATTCAGTGTAAACTCACGCAATGCCAGTTCAGCATCAGAAAAGCATAGGATGTTAGAAAAATTAATTCGCTCTATTAACTCTACATAGTCAGATAGGTTGAATTTCGTCCCATGTACCTCTCTTTTGGGAAGACTACAAGGTAAATCAAAATAAAAAGGATTGGATAGTGATCTGTAATATCTACCTGTAAAATTTCCGAATGAGGGCGCATATCGATGTTATGTTATCTATTATTGAATTTGAACCTTGCCTCCTACATTGGGTAGGAGCATTAATCCATGGCTCAAATCCAAAGCCTGTAAAACAGCCAGTGAAGTCTACAAAACCGAGATACTTTTGTCTAATAAGTCAATGTTGAAATCACCTAAAGTGAGAGCATTCTTATTTTCTCGTGAAATTTTGTCTAGTGTTTCTGATAATCCCGCACAAAATTCTTTGACCGATGAAGGCAGTGAGCATTAAACCATGCCAATGATTGTTTTTTTCCATGAAATGTGAGGAAAGAAGTTTTCTATTTTGAGCCATACAGATTCTCATTTCGGAACATTGATAGACGGATCGGTACACCTTTTATGAGATACGGTTTGTGATGCGAAAATAGCAACACCACCGTGAGGGCTGTACCACGTATTGTGGGAAAGAATATAAGGTTTCGTCTCCCGATGAAAGCCATGTTTTGGTTACACAGATGAGTTTAAAGGGATGAACTGTATTATGCAGCAATGCTATAATGTCATCAAAAGGCCTTTTTAAGCTACGGGCATTGACATAAATGGCTGAAGGGAGTTCACGAGAACCGTTTTTTTGGATAACTCTTATGCAGAAAAATAATCCATGAAGCACTTGGTCAATTGTCATGAAATACACGCAAGTCACTTTCGCCAAAAATTTGGAACACCTTGCCATCCACATTCTTTCTGGCCTTAATTATGTAGTTTTCTGTCCATGGGTAAAGCCATCTAGTTTCCTTTTTTTGCTCCAGTGCCATAGCAAACAACCTCTTGTCTAGTGGAGTCAAGTGTTCCTTAACATATACTGCAGCATCACTGCTGCCGGAGAAGCCAAGCCTCCCAATTGTGAAATGTGCCTTCCGCGCCTTCCGAAGAAAGTCTGCTCGTTTAGCATGGGAGCAAAAGCGAACAATAAGGTTCCTTTTTCCAGCATCTCGCGTAGAAACACGGTGAACAACATCAATGTCCTCTACCTTCACAGGGCTGCCAATCTTGTCACCAATTTTCTGAATTATTGTGAGGCGGTCTTCAACTTGAGTCTGAGGGACTCCTCGTATCTCAAGATTATTTAGGCTAGAATACTGATCCAATCCTTCTACTTGATGAGCAAGCAGATCACTCTGTTCCCCAGTTTTTTATTTTCGGTGACAAACGTGGCATGCGCTGATTTGAGGTCATGGAAACAATCACTGATGACTGACATGCTCTTTTTGAAGCTTTCGAACTATTGCTGGAGTGCCTTAAATTCTGCCTTATTTATTTGCACCAATTTTTTTTTGAATTAGTAATAGCCATCAGCAAGTCCTTCATTTTGGTTTCAAAAGTACTGTTCAAAGTTTCAATTTCTTTTGCTAGTGAAACAACCGTTGGAGCTATACTGCACAGGCGATAGGTAGACAGTGTGAATGCACGAAAGCTTGATAAGGAGCTTAAACAGTACTTGCAGGTAGGAGCAGTATTAGTTTGATGCCAGCAGCTGTCTGCTGTCTCAGATCGCCCGTGCAGCAATGGTGCAGCATGCGAATGAACATACACCTATTTATTTATAGCAAAATTTCTCACAATTTAAATTCCACTCGAGGTGAATACAAAGACTGCAATATTCGAAGCGCTAAAATATTTGCAACAAGCCTATTTCTGTGGTACTGAATGCTGTATTGATAATATACTTTGTCGTTTTTGGGGCTGGTGATCAGGACTTTGTGTTTGTTCAAAGCTGGACACAACCTGTTGCTTCCTGCTAAGCAATGCATTAAGAGCACACTTGCAGTATGTAAGATGTTCTTACTTTTGTTCCTCTACATAAATTCAGGGTGTGTTGTGATTTAGTGTGAGTCCTTGTCCTCTTCTTAATTTGCAGCGTTGGAGACGGAAGGCATCTTCAGACGCTCTGCCAACACGCAAGTGGTCAAAGCGGTGCAGGCACTCTTTGACCAAGGTGAGTGAGGCTGGTTTCGAGGTTTCACTGTTGCACCACAGAAAGGCACACTCCAATGCTACTGGAGCGCATTGGGCTGTCTTTGCACCAAAACATGATCGTATAGCGGCACCTTGATTAAAGTGGCTTGTTTGGCAAACATGCTCGCAGTTATTGGTAAGAGAATGCCAGCAGCACCAAAAGAAGGGAAACATAGATATGCAAGAAAAAGAAGAAGGACTATCAACCGACTTTAATTTAACCAATGTTGGTTTTGATAGTCCAGCTTCCCGTGGTTTCTTTTCTTTTCTTTTGGTGCTGCTGGCATTACGTTAGCTAAAACAGTACCTTGAGTCAACAGCAGTGCTCTTCTTATGAGAAATGAAGGTAAACACAAGACACAATATGCACAACATTGTGGAATGATGCCTAAAGACAATTGATCACTTTTACTGAAACTAGTTATGATAGAAAAAAATAGAAAAGAACACTCCATGCATTCCAAGATTTAATGAAATGCCACTTCTGCATTTGTTTGTATTGAAATGAGAGCGCACTACTTAGACGCGGACAGAAAGACAGTCTAAGTAGTGCGCTCTCATTTCAAAACAATCATGTATCACCAACTCGCTCAATCAACCATATTGACAAATCTGCATTTGTGTTTGATATGCAGGAAAAAGAACTTATTGGCGTTACCATGAAGACCAGCATGAAGCAATGCTTCTTTCGCATACGAAAATGCTCGTTCTTGTTCTGATTACAACATCATCATGAAACTGTGGCAAATCACCATGTGTGAAAACGACCTCGAATGACAATTCATCATAAGTCAAGAACACAACACCAAGGTGCACAATAATGGCATTTGAACTGGTTCGAAAGCATCAATTACTACCACTCTGCATGTTCTGTCACGACGAAACTCCAAATTGCACGAGTTTCATGGTGTACCACGAGTCTTTAGTGCTTCTATCAGGCGGCTTTCTCACTACCTGCAAACACCTAAAGTGCGGATGAGGCGCGGAATGACTTTGTTGAATGCCAAATGCAATATAAATTAGCCTCTCTAAATATATAAATTAGTTGCTAATGATAGGTAAAACAGGAGTAGGTTGTATTCATTCCCAGGGGTGGAAGTGCTGCGCCAATCGCACCATTCTGTGCCAGGCTGTGCATAAGCGGCAATCGCCGCTGTAATTGTTCATCGGAAGTGTAAACAGCAAAATCTAGCCGATTATTATCGTTGACCAAGCAATACTGAGCATTGGCTAAACCAAGGGCGCGGCTGCATCCTCAGGCTTCAGAATTGTCCAACCCTAGAGAAACGAGCGCGTTTTGTCTGAATCTGGCAGCGCACAGGTTGCCAGAAGTGAAAAATGGAAGAGCCCCAATGGTTGGAGTACATGCTCGTTTGTTGTTTGTAGACAGCATTCTTATTTTCAGCTTGTGCACTTCAGTAAGTCATGCTGCGTTACTGCTGAATCTGGAGTCTAAATAAACATTGCATCACTCGCAGCAATAACAATGATGACTGTGCTTGGAACGACGTCAGGCAAAGCACTGCCGTGCACAGTTTCCTCATGGGCAGGTGACAAGTTGGTGTGTGCAATCTTTGCTGACAACAGCGTATGGTGCTTCAGTAAATTTTGCTACTTGTTAGCATCTCCAGGTGCCACCTCAGATGGGAGTACAGAAAGTGACTTAATCAGTGCAGAGTATGACGTCACTGTTTCTGATAGAATCAGTGCTGATATCATGGTTGACATTGCCAGTGTCGTGGGAGTGGGCCCCTGTGGTTACGAAGAGGCTAATGACGCTGCTAAACATTTTACCCCGCTACAGAGCTTGCATCGGTGCTCATCATCAATCATCGCTGTTGTGGCTGAAGGTGCTGAATTTGCTTATTTTGAAAGCTTCCATGTATGATAATGAGGATATCTTGATGGCATGCAGGTGAAAAGACAAGTCTACAGACTATTTTCATCTGAAATAAAGTGTGGTAACTGAATTGCAAAAGACGTCATCTTTTTATTGAGCTTACTGTGAGCAAATCGTCATGTTAATGCTTATTACAATTTCCAAAAGCCATTTCAAGAGTTGCAGATACTAATATGAGCCTAAATACGCATATTTTTTAATTTTGAGCTATCGATGTATCAAACTATTTCGTGATCCCCTTCGAGTTCGATATATCAGTCGACTGTAATTACATGCGCGCTATTTATCTGGAATGGCGGCTTTAAGCACCCTTGCTTGGCTTTATCTCATCTGCACAGTTTAGTTTGTCATTGTTGCGAAAATCAGCATACCATGTCACAAATGAAGGCTTCTTTATCTTGCGATGCCAGTATTGTTTTGCAGAGGCCGGGAAGTCATCATGGTCCTCCTATAACCTATCACCGCAATGTCTCGAGCACAGTAACTAACTGTGATTGCTTAAAAATTCAGAGGCCGGTGTTGATGATTGCTTCTAAAGCTCGCCTTCACCAAGACGCATCTTTTTCCACATGCGAGTCTATGGAAAATCAGTGAAACATTCCCATGCATGTTTCACACAGTTGACCCTTGCAAAGTACTGGCTGCTTGCCTGAGATGTTTCCAGCTGTCCCAGCTATGGGTAGCTCTTATGAGAAACACTCCTGAATGACCTCCCAGCCAATGTCTTTGAGTAGTGGCTGTGCACTTATGTGAGTTGGCATTGTTGGTTGCTTGCAGGCAAGTATGTCAACTTTGATGCCTACAAGAATGTCCATGTTGCGGCAGTGATCCTCAAGACCTTCCTCAGGGAGCTGGAGGAACCCCTGCTGACCTTCGACCTTTATGATGATGTCATGAGCTTCCAAGGTGGGGTCATCACATAATAAGCATAACAGAAAATCGGGCAAGTTATTACAGTACAAGTTGAATATATTTCACTGTAGTGCAAGAAAAACGTAGCAACGTAGCCCACGATATGAGTTTTAGCAGTGATCTGTACAGTAAGCCACAAAAGTTTGCGAATCACGCGAGCACGTGCCAAACTGCCTGTTCGTGTTACCTAGCGGTGGGTCATCTACCGTTGACCACAGTGCTATGCCGGAAATGACTCTTCTTGTTATTCACTAACATTTAAATTTTCTACTGCCCCGTAGTGCATTGTTAGTTCGCTTATGCGCAGTATGACCGTCACATTTCTATTTTCATAGCAGGGTCAAAGCTATAACGACGTGCCTTGAACGGTGTTCCATAGGCTCAGTATCACTATGTGATAAAGATTGCTACTGATAACAGTTAAGTGCATAAACTGCTCTCGAGGCAGAAGCACGTAAACGTTGGGGGGGGGGGGGGGGGTGCTAACACCCCCCTGTAAGGTTGTTTGTGCTGTGTAGCGCACGTGTCTCTCACGTAGGCCGCATTTAGGGGGTCACAACTATTGAGCGGTACGTGGTGTTGTGCTCGCGAGTGATTATCACCATCATCATCATAGTTGTTAGAATGGTAGCGCCAGCAGTGATGCCTGGCAGCAAGCCTTGGTGGTGGCAAGGGAGAGCTGAGGGGGTCTCTTTAGCGTGTGTCGGTTGGCGCGAACGGTTGTCTCTAGCGGTGGGTCTGCCGTAGGCGGCACCATGAGCCGTCTGCGGTGGGCCTTCGTGGTAAGTCAAGCATTGGCGACACCACCTTGGGTGTGGTATTGTGTTTGTTTTGTCATGTTGGGTGTAGTGTAATATTGTGTTAGGTTGTTTAGGGCCTTGATGACAATTGACGTATAATAACTCGGCTGGCGATATCGTTGTTCTAAAGGCAGTTAAATAAATGTGTGTGACCTGGTTCAGTCCGACCGTGTGAACTGCGTCTGTTCACTCCAAGAGCGGGGCCTGCTCGTCATTTGGAGACCCAACAACGTAGATGTCACAAAGCCCGTCGCGTTAGAAAGCGACAGGTGAAAGTTATTTGTACCCAGTCAGAAAACAGACTGGCCATAGAATAAGGAGGGGATGCATTTTAGGTGCTGTAGTGCTGTTGATCGCAGCTGACGTAACGGAAGTGTTGCAGAGAGGTTTTTGGCCACACACTCGCGTGGTCTGTAAACTTATGTGGTCGACTGTACAATTACAGATCAACATTGTAGATGTTACGCGTTTCCTGTAATGGCTTGGAAGTCGGTGCACACATTTGCACAGCTTCCTAAGTGAACAACTGGCGCTCACTTGGCTTCAGTGTGCTACGTATAGCTGCTGAGGGTCACCTTGCTAGAGATGCTGCTATGTTTCACGATCGGCCGACATTCCACAGTCCAAGACCAATGTTTAGAGTATTTTTCTTTTCCTTCGCTCGAAAGGACTTCACCCCAAAAACAAACTGTGCATAGATTTAGGGCCTGATATTTGATTCTTCTTAGGCAGAGATTGAAGCTGAGTCATTGCAGCGTTATTAGGTTTTTTTTTAACCATGCAATAAATAACTAATTACTGTAACACGTAGAAAAGAACACATTCTTTCTCTTTTTTTCTGAACACAATTGTGAGTGCCTTCGATTAATGACATGCAAATTCGAGGCATTTGCAGACAGTGGATCATAATTTGCACCACCTCTTTTTTTTTGTGCGATACATTTAGAAATGCTGCCGAATTACTGACCATGACTGCCATTCATACACATTTAGCTCTTTTAGGCTGTTCACTGGGGTCTTAAAAAAATTGTCTAACCACTTTGTAGTGGTTAGACGATATTTGTATGGGTCATGATTCACTTCTAAGCACACATTAATGTCCTCAGCAGGGATCAAACCACTTTGCTGCAATTTGTGATTAGTGTTAGTGTTCTATAGTAAATATTTGTGTAACAGATGCAGCAGTGTACGATATGAGGCCCATGAAAAAGTAGCACCGTTTGAAGGAAGTGCCCTATGCTTTCAGCAGTACATTGATGGCTGTGGGGGATCAAACAGGCTGAATGTAAGAAATACGTATTTCTAGAAATTACCGTGCAAGATCCAATGTTGTAACTCTAGAAGGTTTTTCAAAATATGCCTAAAACTGTAATCTGCGCTGAGACTCTGTGTTTGTAAGTATGTAATGTAAAGTTAACCTGTTTATAATACTTCTGTATTTAATATCCACAGGCTGGCTATCACAGGGGTAACTATATAGAAAAGCATCTGCTTTCGATGCTGTAGGTACTGGGTTCAATTCTCAGTGCCGACTGGAGACCTTACTGGTTTTTCTTTAATGGTAGAGGAGTACAGTTGTTCTTGAGCAGTCATCTCGAAAGGTAGCCCCGTCAGGTTGTGAAAGGCCCCAGGGAGCACCTTACGCACCACGATCTTGGTCTCGGCTGCTGACCTGCAGGTCGCGGGATTGAATCCCGGCTGCGGCGGCTGCATTTCCGATGGAGGCGGAAATGTTGTAGGCCCGTATGCTCAAATTTCGATGACATTGAAGAACCCCAGGTGGACGAAATTTCCGGAGCCCTCTACTACGGCATCTCTCATAATCATATGGCGGTTTTGGTACGTTAAACTCCACATATCAATCAATCAATCAATCAATCAATCAATCAATCAATCAATCAATCAATCAATCAATCAATCAATCAATCAATCAATCAATCAATCAATCAATCAATGATCTTGGCCAAGCATCCGCCACTGCTGTGGCGGGCAGAGAATAGCTGCCACTGGGTACCTACCGGTGTAGATACGGTGCCTGCTTGTGCACCTGGGACGGTGTGCCGGGAGTTACATGCTCTGGTGGGGCATATATCTTGCCTACAAAAGCTCTCGGTTCATGGTGTCATTTCCTCCCTCTTTATTCCTGTCACAGTTTGCATTCGAAGTTTCTGAGGTACGAGAAGCTTGGGCGAGTTGGACATCCATGAACTTCCAAAATGGAAAGTTGGGCTAGTTGAAATGCTTGCATGATTGAGACAGTGCTACAGACAAATAGGGAATGAACACCCTAAGCACTGTGTGTTCCTTTTGTACATGTCGGTAGCACTGTGTCAATCATGCAAATTAGCTTTTATTAGTGCAATACATATACAAAGCAAACACGACACACACAGGTAAGCAGAAATGTAGACGCTAAAAATAGCACCTACCTCTCGAGCGCGTCGTGCTCGCTTTGTACCGCACTAATGTAGTACTGCACGATTACAAGCTAAGTACAGTAAAACCTCATTAATTTGAACTCTGTTATTTAAAAAGCCCGCTTAATTTGAAGGATTTCTGTGGTCCCGTATTTTGTAATATAAATTTGAGTGGCGGTCAGCACTAGTCCAGTTAATTTGAAAACTTTGGGTTGCTTGTTCTAAGCCCTATTTTGTCACAAATCTGTGGAAACCGTGGCTTTTAGGAGCCACAGGGCAATGCAGTATAGTGATACTAATGAATGACAGATGAAGCATCCCAGCCACGCTTCTGCCAGCGAAAAAAAAAAAAAAAAGATCAGCAGATTCCACGTACCTTGAGAATCGGCATTATGGGAAGCATGCGGAGGAAAGGTGACCGTTGTAATTTTATTATTGAGCAACACATCATGAAATGGTGCTAAATATATGTGTCAATGTTACACGCACAGACTTGTGTTGAGCAGTTGCGATTCTTTATATAACCAGTCGCACTGGCACAACGACGCCAACAGGACCATGAATATTTGCAACACCGTAAGCAATAAGCTGATATAAAGTGCTGGCGCTCACGACGATGAGAGCCATGGACACTGCTACATAAATCAACTTCAGCGCATGGCACTTACAGTATTTACTCAATTCTACCGCGCCCTCGATTGTAACGTGCACCGGGTTTCCACGACGAAAAAAAAAAAAGTGAGACATCGATTGCAACGCGCACCCATTTTTCTCGTTGGCCCACACGATCACACCACTCAGGAAAAAGACTTCTTTCAGGAGCGTCTTCCGTTTAAATATGAGGTATGGGGGAAGCTTGTACCTATCTGACGTGCAACGGAGCATTGCCGTCACTCTAGTTTTACTGTGGCTTGATGTCAGCACTCGAACTTGCTTCGCCCCCTTCTTCTCGACGGTTGTGGTGCCAGGCATGTCAAAGTAAAGAGGCGTCTGATCGGCATTCCCGATTTGCCCAAGCAGGGAGCTGTTGTTGTGCCGCAAGTTTACGACAAACCTCTGAAAACTGAAGCTTTTCTTCGTACTCCTCCGGCAACTTTTGGCGTATGCCTGTTCGCCTTCAGAGGGAAAAGCCTTTCCTCTTCATAAAGTTAGTTAGCCAGCACCTGCTCGCTTTAAACTGGCTCCGCATTAGCCCTTTTTCTTAGGCTAACTGTATAGCCTGCACTTGGAACAATTCTGTCGTCACGGCCCGCTGTGCCACTCACTGCTCAATCACATACTCGCCGAGCAACTCTTCAATTTGCGGAAACCGACCCAGCTGTGGTCCTCTGAAGCCTTTGCGTGAACCTTTGCTGTCGACAATATTCTGCTTTTGTTTCCGCCAGTCCCGCATGCACGTTTCGAGAACTATGAACGACCGCTATGCAGCCCGATTTACGTCTGTTTCGGCATACGCGATGACTTTTCTTTTAAAAGCGGCCCCCGCAGGGGCACCTGCGCAAGTAGGCGTTCGGTGTGTGGCAACACCACGGACCTGAGCTAACGGGGAAGTTTTGGCTCCCTCCCACGCCTAGTCGTGCGTGGCTTTGCCGTGTCCGGTGAAAAGGGGATCCTGGGCGTTCAGCCGACGCTGGGTGATTGGACCTTTAAGGCCCTCCGGCAGAGGCAACACACCCCTTTTGCCCCGACTTCGCGTAGACGGCACCTCTGGGCTGACCCGCCCAGGGGAAATCGGCAGTCTCCTTTTCCTATTTCTCTCTCCCTACATCTTCGTCTTTATTGCTCACTTCTTACCTGTCCTGACGTCTTCTCTTTTCCGTTTACTTCCGAATTTCTTGGCGGCTAGGGTTAACCCTGGGGAACTGACCTCCCTTGGCCAGGACCACAGGGTTACAGTAGCAATGTATGGCTAACGTGTGTATACGTTCCCCTTGTTGGACTCCATGGTGGGTGGCCAGCATAGCTAGCGAATGAACATGCTTTTCTATGGAAAAAAGTACCCCCCTTTCCACAATGATCGGTCCCGTAAAAGGGGTCGCACCGAAGCAAATAGAAACTTTCTTACTAAAGAGAGCGATTACACGAAATTCTTTGTTGGAACATCATTGACTGAAACTAAGATTCAGGACATATCACCATTCCCTATTGCAAAAGCAATCAAAGAATGCATTGGAAGCAATTACAGTGCAAAAAAAAAAAATGAATGAGATCTCCTCATAGAAGTGAAAAACAAAGAACAAAGTGACAAAATTAGACACCTAGGAAAAATCGGACAACATGAAGTCCGTGTAACAGCTCACCGATCTCTCAATTACACGCGAGCTGCAATATCGGACAATGAACTGCTCAAGTGCACTGACGCAAAAATTGAGGATGCTTTAGCGGATTAAGGTGTACTTGCCGCACGAGCAATCATCATTCGTAGAGATAAGAAGAAAACCCGCACAAGGAACGTAATACTAACATTCGCAAGCACGACGCTTCCTGCTGCAGTTAAGGTAGCGTACCTTTACCTACGTGTGAGGCCCTACATACCTAATCCTCGCAGGTGCTTCCGGTGCCAGAGGTTTGAGCACGGGTCTCATTCATGTCGTGGTAATCCAACCTGCATGAAATGCGGCCAGGATGACCATGAAGATGGCGAGTGCACCAACCCTTTAAACTGTGTGAACTGCAAGGGGCCCCATGCAGCGTACTCCCGCTCCTGCCCAGAATGGCAAAAAGAAAAAGACATACACTGAAAACCAAAGAAAACATACCGTATCCAGAAGCGCGCGAGCGAGTGGTTCTTGGCCAAAAGAACACTTACGCTGAAGCGGTGCGATGGGGGAAGGCACCGCCGACGGTCTCTGTAGGCACACAGGTCGAACTCCAAGACCTAGTGGCCACGGTCCGTCCCCCAGACAAGAGCAAAAAAAAGGCGCAAAATGCCTTTTTTCAGGGAGGCCCCAAAGCCTCGACCAGTGTTGGTGTCAGCCAACCTAATGTCGAGGCAAAAGAGGTCTCAGCAACGGTGCCGAGTAGCCGGCCTCACTTGAGGAGGCCAGGATCCTCGCCGGGCACCAACACTGTTCAGCACCCTGGTGGTGCTGAGTCCATGGACGTGAGTCCATCGGACACTGAAAGCCTGACATACCCTGCTTCAACTAGCAGGGCGATCAGGCAGCCCATCATTCCTCCCTGCCAAGGAGGGAAAGGGAGCCGAAACACATTTTCGGCCCCACAAAAAAAGAAGTGACGAAGCACACGAATAGTGTCGCTTTTTAGCTTAGGCACAAATAACTCAAAATACTAAATTTTATACACATTTCACATAATGGCATACATCATCCATTGGAACTGCAGAGGCATGACATGAAACTTAAGTGACATTAAGGACATATTTACAAGCTTCTCTCCTGTAGCGTTATGCTTGCAGGAAACGAATGTGGGACCAAAAAACACCAAAATACTATAAGGTTACACTGTTATACGTCGCGACCGCTCGCAAAGCAACCGGCTGTCAAGCATCGTCGCCATTGTTGTCCAAAGTGGTATTGCGGTAAGAGAAGTTATAGTTAACAGTTTCATTGAAACGGCTGCAGTCGCCATTTTATCACATAAAACTATCACTATTTGTTCCATATACATTCCACCTCATACACATTTTACTGAAAAGATCTAGAATTGATTTCAGAACAGCTACCGAAACCTTTTTTAATGGCAGGAGATTTCAATGCGCACAACATACTATGGGGTAGTGTAAAGTCAGACGGTAGAGGGCAGGTAATTGAAGATTTTATTCTTACTAACAATGTGTGTCTTTTAAACACTGGATCACCAACATAGTGCTCTCCAGGCACAGGAACCATGAGTTGCTTGGATTTGGCACTGTGCTCTAGCTCGCTGTTTGCTGATTTTACATGGGAAACAATAAACATTCCTTACGGTAGTGAACATCTACCGTCGATTGTAAAACTATAACATCACCACTTCCGACCATACTGTCACGAGGTCGTGACGATAACGAATGGAGCACACTGCGAGTCGAATAATAAATTGTTTATCTGGGCGAACCTGTGCCCAGCAAACGGAAAGTCGGACTGCATTAGCAGTCTTGGACTGATAGCGGCGAACGGAGCGTCGGCCGTCGATTAACAGCTGACAAGCGGCGAAGCGCGTCGGCATTTATACTCTTGCCATCGAATGTTCTAGCGTTATCGCTGGCGGTGGCGTAGGTTCCAGAACAATCTGTACCGTTCGCACAGTGGGCGTGATCTTATCGAAATCATCTACTACAGTCTGGAACCTTCTCGAAAACTGCAGGCGCGGTTTGCGCTGAGAATCGTGTGGTGTTTTGGGACGATAACGAAAACTTGGGAAATGGAACGTGGCGTTGCCCCCCTCTGAAAAAAGGCATCGTCCCGATCCTTTAACTAAAGATGAAGGTACAATAATAATGCAAGAAAGTACAATGAATAAATTACGATGGAACAATAATAAAAAAAAAACACTGTTTCAGTTTGTTAACGCGCATGAAACGGCTTGAGGCGCGCGACTTGCACGACTTCAAGTCGCGATCGCCGTCGTTAAGAGTTCGTGATGCCGTCGGGGACAACCTCGTAATTAAGTGGGCCGAGACGTTGAACCACCCTGTACGGTCCGAAGTAGCGTCGCAGAAGCTTTTCACTTAGTCCACGTCGGCGTATCGGTGTCCACACCCAAACACGTTCACCGGGCTGGTATTCCACGAAGCGTCGTCGAAGGTTGTAACGGTGGCTGTCTGTCGTCTGTTGATTCTTGATACGGTGACGCGCAAGTTGTCGGGCTTCTTCGGCACGTTGAAGGTACTCGCTCACATCGAGGCTTTCTTCGTCGGTGACGTTGGGTAACATGGCATGGAGCGTCGTTGCCGGGCTCCTTCCGTAGACCAATTTGTATGGAGATATCTGCGTCGTCTCCTGCACCGCCGTGTTGTATGCGAAGGTCACATACGGAAGAATGGCGTCCCACGTCTTGTGTTCGACATCGACGTACATTGACAGCATGTCGGCGATCGTCTTGTTAAGCTGCTCGGTGAGGCCGTTGGTCTGTGGGTGGTACGCTGTCGTCCGGCGGTGGTTTGTTTGGCTGTATGCCAAGATCGCTTGACTTAAGTCGGCAGTGAATGCCGTTCCTCTGTCGGTGATAAGGACCTCCGGGGCGCCGTGACGAAGGACGATATTTTCGACGAAGAACTTAGCTACCTCGAATGCACTGCCTTTTGGCTGGGCTTTTGTCTCGGCGTAGCGAGTGAGGTAGTCGGTAGCTACCACGATCCACTTGTTTCCGAAAGCCAACGTCGGGAACGGCCCTAGCAGGTCCATACCAATCTGCTGGAAAGGTCGGCAAGGTGGATCAATTGGCTGCAGAAGTCCCGCTGGCCTTGTCGGTGGTGTCTTGCGTCGCTGACAGTCCCGGCATGTTCTCACATATCGAGTGACGTCGGTGGTAAGACGTGGCCAGTAGTACCTTTCTTGTATTCTCGCGAGCATGCGAGAAACACCGAGGTGCCCTGCCGTCGGATCGTCGTGCAGGGCCTGCAGGAGTTCTGGTCGCAGAGCTGAAGGCACCACAAGGAGGTACTTGGCTCGAAGCGGTGAAAAGTTTTTCTTTTGTAGAAGACCGTTTCGTAGGAAGAACGACGCAAGTGCGTGCTTGAATACCTTCGGGACTTCGGCGGTCCTGCCTTCGAGGTATTCTATTAGGGCCTTAAGTTCCGGGTCGGCCCGCTGTCGTTCAGCGAAGTCGTCTGTAGTTATCGTTCCCAAGAAGTAGTCGTCATCCGGGTCGTCGGGTAGCGGTTGGTCGACAGGCGCACGAGAGAGACAGTCGGCGTCGGAGTGTTTTTTGCCGGACTTGTAAATGACCCTGGTCTCTAATAGAGCAGCGGCCCTCTCTTTGCGAGCGACGCTCGCGAACGTTTGCAGGAATGCGCCGCAGAAGACATCCCACGTTAGGAGCGTGGACTCCCGATTCTCGAGCAAGGTCCTTGCGGTGTCTTCCAGGTAGAAGTACACACGATGGAGCTTTTCTTTGTTGTCCCAGTGGTTGAGGCCGGCCACACGGTCGTATGTTTCTAGCCAGGTTTCCGGGTCTTCAAACGATGACCCATGGAACGTTGGTGGTTCCCTGGGTTAATGAATGATGATCACGGGCTGGGACGCTGGGTTATTGTCGCTGCAGTCGAGGTCATGGCCTTGGTCTTCCGCGCCTTGTCTTGTAGAAGCCCATACTCCGGTGGGAGACCTTGCTGTCGGCGGCTTGTTCACTGCTCTTGGTTGGCGTCGGTGTCTTCTCCGCGACGTGGGCTGGGTTCACGGCTTGACAGGGGCGTCCGATACATGAATGAAGCAGCACCTCCACCAGATGTCACGGGGTCGTGACGGTAACGAATGAAGCACACTGCGAGTCGAATAATAAATTGTTTATCTGGGCGAACCTGTGCCCAGTAAACGGAAAATCGGACTACAGTAGCAGTCTTGGACTGATAGCGGCGAACGGAGCGTCGGCCGTCGATTAACAACTGACAAGCGGCGAAGCACGTTGGCATTTATACTCTTGCCATTGAATGTTCTAGCGTTATCGCTGGCGGTGGCGTAGGTTCCAGAACAATCTGTACCGTTCGCACAGTGGGCGTGATCTTATCGAAATGATCTACTACAGTCCAGGACCTTCTCGAAAACTGCAGGCGCGGTTTGCGCTGAGAATCGTGTGGTGTTTTGGGACGATAACGAAAACTTGGGAAATGGAACGTGGCAATATGCTCTCGATCACAGTGTTGGAAGCTTCACAAAGCTAACTGGCCTTTGTTTACACAGAGAGCTAATCTACAGGATGAGTTCTCTGAACATCTAACAGTAGACTTTTTATTTTATTTATTTATTTAATAATACTGTAACCCTCACTTGAGGGTCATTACAGGGAGGAATATAAACACGAAACAAAAACAATACACAATGACAAAACAGGCATTACGTTTCATGTTGCCGGTAGTACAATTCTAGCGAACACTCAAACGCTTCGACATTTGTGCTAGTAACAGCGTACTCTGGAACTCTATTCCACACTTCTATACTATAAGGAAAAAAAGAATTTTTAAAGCCATCCAGACGTGCCCAAAAAGGCCTTATTGGGTGACTATGGTTCAACCAAGCTCCTCGTTTGGGTGCAGGTTGTATGTATGTGTCTTTATTTATTTTCATTTCGCCTCTTATAATTTGAAACAGGAGTTTTAACCTTTGCTTTTCACGGCGCACTTGCAGGGGTTCTAGCGCACATGATTTTAACAAATTTGTGACGGATTCTGCCCTCCGGTACCGCGAGCAAATGAAGCGCACTGCT
The DNA here is from genome assembly GCF_043290135.1 of Rhipicephalus microplus. Lineage (NCBI taxonomy): Eukaryota > Metazoa > Arthropoda > Arachnida > Ixodida > Ixodidae > Rhipicephalus > Rhipicephalus microplus. Next base: position 38,503,160 of record NW_027464585.1, read on the forward strand.
AGCCTTTGAATTTTTTCTATTTGATCTCTCAGTGACTGCTGTTGAGGACTTCATACAGAAGACGCATGCTCCAAAATAGGGCGAACAAATGACTTATATGAAAGTAATTTGACATCTCTAGGGGCATGTTCGAGTTTTTTCCTTAAGTAAAACAACTTCCTGTAGGCCTTTAAACACACCTCCTCAACATGAGTGTGCCACCCCAAATATCTGGTAATAGTTACCCCCAGGTATTTAAAGCTGTGTGTTCTGGTCAGAAGGCTATTTCCGATTTTATAATCATATGCGAGTACCGATTTTTTCTTGGTTATATGGGTGAACGTAGTCTTTGAAAAGTTAATTTCCATCCCCCACTGGGCGCTCCAATTATGCAAGGCTTGCAGACAGCGATTAATTTTGATTTTGTCGTTTGCGTTAGTCACAGGAGCATAAATTAAACAATCGTCTGCAAAAAGTTTGATTTTAACCGGGCTTTCGACAACTGCGGAAATATCATTTATAAAAATAAAAACAACAAAGGACCCAGCACAGACCCCTGTGGGACACCAGACAGTACTTTCAATGAACTAGATGTGCAATCATCTACACGTACTTTTTGTTGACGGTTCTCCAAATACGCGGCTATCCAATTTAGTATATTTGAGCTAAGTCCTAGTTGCTGAAGCTTAAAAATTAATTTGCTATGAGAAACTTTATCAAATGCTTTGGCGAAATCTACACAAATGACGTCTATTTGTTGTTGACCTTGGAGAGATAAATAAAAATCATAAACTGTTTCTACCAGTTGAGTAACAGTTGACAACGCCTTCCTGAATCCGTGTTGATGGGGATAAAAACTCTTTTGACTCAAGAAAAATAATAATGTGCCTTGTTATGAAGTGTTCTATGATTTTGCAACACACAGAGGTCAGTGAAACGGGGCGATAATTGTTCACATGAAGCCGATTGCCAGCTTTGTATATACGCTTTACAATTGCAGTGCGCCAGTCTTCCGGTAATGAGGACGTTTCAAGAGATTTTCTGAAAATGATTGTTAAATAAAAGGACGACCATTCGGCATACCGTCGTAAGAATTCACTGGGAATTTCGTCTGGTCCAGTTGCCTTTTTAGTGTCAAGCCCTAGCAAGTGACTGAACACCCTTTCCTGGATGATAGCAAAGGGCTCCATTGCGCAAGCGCGCGGGCAGGCCTGGTCAGCATCCACCTGATCGGTTTCATCTCTAGTGAAGACCGACTGAAAGAACTGGTTGAAAGAATTTGCTATCTGCGGTTTTTGCCCCACTGTCTCGGGTCCAATTTTTATCTGTTCAATTTTTTCTTTTTTATTCTTCAAGTGAAGCCAAAATTTTTGAGGGGAAGACTTAATGAAGTCAGCAAGGGTTTCGGTATAGAACTTTCGTTTGGATTCTTTTAATGCTGTCTTTAACTGTCCACGCAATTGTACGATTGCTACCGAGTTGGTTTTGTTTTTCCGCATGCGTTTTATTTTTCGTTTGATATGGACGATTTCCCGGGTTATCCACGGACTGCGCTGTTTCGTTTTCTTTTTACGAGTTGGAACAAATTTATCCGTACAATGCTTTACAATGATTTTGAAACGTTGCCATAACTCTTCTACAGATTCTGAGACAGAAGCAGGTTCAAACTCATGAAGGGACAATTCTAGATAATCAAGTATAGATGTGTCATCGGCCTGTGCAAAATTTTTATTCTGAACCGGGATAAATGGCCGCTTCTGCGGCTTTGCGTCTAGTTGGATATTAACAGTTATCAGCTTGTGGTCCGATATTCCCTCTTCGGCCGATAAAGTGCTATGTGTCACTCTGCGTGATAGGAACACTAAATCAAGCAATGTTTTTGAATTAGCTGTTACTCGCGTATTTTCTTTTACAATCTGTGTTGGGTTATGAGAGAACATTATTTCCAACATTTTATCACCACTCAGAGTATCTATATGTCCAGGTGTGACACTTTCCCAATTTATATGCGGTAAATTAAAATCGCCAGTCAGTATCAACCTCGTGTTGCCATTCTGAAATTTGCACAAGAAACTGTTCAGTTGGTCTAAGAAATCAGGCGTGGTACCAGGGGGCCTGTAAATTGCTCCGACAATAAAAAACACTTTTTCAACAAATATTTTGCACCAAACTGTTTCGGAGAGGGAGCAATCAATTCTTTCTGTCGTACCCCGCAGGGGCGCCTGCGCAAGTAGGCGTTTGGTGTGTAGCGACACCACGGACTCGAGCTAACGGGGGAGTTTTGACTCCCTCCCACGCCTAGCCATGCGTGGCTTTGCCGTGTCCGAGGAAAAGGGGATCCTGGGGGTTAAGCCGACGCTGGGTGATTGGACCGTTAAGGCCCCCCGGCAGAGGCAACACACCCCTTTGGCCCCGGCTTCACGTAGACGGCACCCCTGGGCTGACCCACCCAGGGGAAATCGGCAGTCGCCTTTTCCTATCTCTCTTTCCCTACATCTTCGTCTTTATCTCTTACTATTTATCTGTCCTATCTTCTACTCTCTTCCGTTTACTTCCAAACTTCCTGGCGGCTAGGGTTAACCTTGTGTAATTACTCAACCTTGAGTAGTTATATTTGGTTATAGTGGCAATGTACGGCTGGCGTCTGCAGCCTTATGCTATTAAGTGCTTCAGCGTCTCCTGGTTGGACTCCATGGTGGGTGGTCGCCATTGCTGCCGAAAAATAAGTACACAACTATGGGAACACCTGCATTTCCCGCCTCCTAGATCGTCTTCCGCCTAATAGAGGACGCACCGATGAAATATTAATTTTCAGCCAACCCAGACAATGCTTTCCGAAATTCTATGTAGTGCACAGCGAAAACCCAACAAAACAAGCCAGAGCCATATCTCCATTTCTTGTTGCTAAATCTCTGACTGAGCTCTTTGGCCCAGGATACAAGGTTACAAAGATGGCTAGTGGAGACCTTCTCCCTGAGCTGCCTGAAAAACACCACTATGAAAAACTTGGCACTCTCGTAGCATTTGGTAATATCCCAGTATCTGTTTCACCTCATAGATCAATGAACACCTCACGCGGAGTTGTTTCAGAAGCAGACCTTCTTGAAATGTCTGAACAGGAACTGCTTGAAGGGTGGAAAGAGCAAAATGTCACAGATGTGAAACGAATCGTCATCAGACGCGATAACAAAGAAATACCTACCAAACATTTATTACTCACTTTCGCATCTAGCACACTGCTTTCATCTATAGACACAGGCTACATCAAACTCTCTGTCCGTCCCTACATTCCCAATCCAAGACGGTGTTATAAATGTCAACGATTTGGTCATGGCTCGCAGAACTGCCGGGGTCAGGAAACTTGTGCAAGATGTGGTAGCCGCGGCCACCCATCTGATAACTGTGTTACTGCGCCTCACTGCGTGAATTGTGACGGGGAACACGCCGCGTATTCGCGTTCGTGTCCTAACTGGAAGAAAGAAAAAGAAATAATCACTCTTAAAGTCAAAGAAAACATCACATTCAAAGAAGCAAGAAGAAGAGTGTCGCCATTTTACGGCGCAACATATGCTGATGCGGCGCGTCAGGGGGCAACGCCGCACCAGCCTTCGCCACCCCTTCGGCCCGCGCATACCGAGGCGGCAGTTGTGGCACCTGCCCCCAAGGCGGCTGTAGCCCAGGCTTCACCGCCTACTCCCAAACAGAGACTGGAGACTGCAGAGTCTTCGGGTCTCAAGGCCTCCCCTCACCAGGCGAGGCCCAAAATTCGAACTAAAAGCCCGCACGTGCGGGCATCCAGTGCCTCCGAGGAGGCAATGGATATGTCGGCACCCTTGGTGCCGAAAGAGCGGCGTGGCTCCTTGGAGCGCGCCAAGAAAACAAAAAAGCAAATAACAGGGCCTGGTGACGGCCCTGTTAAGTGAACTCAAACTCCCTGCCTAAACAGCCACTCGCTTTTCATACACACAGCACTATTTCACATTTTTCACTCATGAAGGGACAATTCTAGATAATCAAGTATAGATGTGTCATCGGCCTGTGCAAAATTTTTATTCTGAACCGGGATAAATGGCCGCTTCTGCGGCTTTGCGTCTAGTTGGATATTAACAGTTATCAGCTTATATACCTTTATACCGCCCCATCTGATATAAAGTGTCTTGCTTACAAAACTCTTGTCAGACCTATTATCGAATATTCTAAAATTGTCTGGGACCCTTACACAAAGACAAACTGCAATAAAATAACAAAAATACAGCGACTTGGTGCGAGATTTATTTTTAATAAATATCGCCGACATCATTCTCCTACTGAACTCTGTAAAAAAGCTGGACTGGATAGTCCTGAACTTAGGACGAGGATTGAGCGTCTGAATTCCATGAACACTCAAATTATACAATGGAACGTCAGGGGCCTTCTCAGAAACCTTGACGACATCCAAGAACTCTTACATGAACACTCGCCAAGTGCTGTGTCTACAAGAAACACACCTTAATTTAAAACACACAAATTTTCTTCGTAAATCTAAACAACAATCTTCAAAGAATAAAGGATTGGTGCGAAGAATGGCAAATGAGTTTGAACGCAGAAAAAACAGTCTTTATGACTATAACTAGAAAGAAAGCACCTCTAGATTACAACTACCAGATTGGCAATGCTTTCCTCAAGCGTGTACAAAACTATAAATATCTTGGGTTATGGTTCACGCCCGACCTCCGGTGGAACACTCATATTGATAATGTATGCTCCAGGGCTACCAAGGCATTGTATAGCCTTAGACGTAACCTTTATACCGCCCCATCTGATATAAAGTGTCTTGCTTACAAAATTCTTGTCAGACCTATTATCGAATATTCTAAAATTGTCTGGGACCCTTACACAAAGACAAACTGCAATAAAATAACAAAAATACAGCGACTTGGTGCGAGATTTATTTTTAATAAATATCGCCGACATCATTCTCCTACTGAACTCTGTAAAAAAGCTGGACTGGATAGTCCTGAACTTAGGACGAGGATTGAGCGTCTGAAATTCCTCTTCCAGTTAATTCATAATCATTTTAAACTAAACTATTCAGATTACTTCCAGGTCAACACACAAGAACACTCCAGACATCGCCATAATATGTATATACCACCCCTAGTCCCACGTAACGATTGCTTTAAGTTCAGTTACTTTCCACGTGCTATTGAAGATTGGAATATGCTGCCAGAGTCTATAATTGGTTGTTCCTCGCTTACATCATTTGAACAGAATCTAAAACGTTTATTTTCCGAATAACAGTGACATATGTTTTTTTTTTTTTTGGCGTGTGTGTGTACTTTTTGTTGGTTGCATGATTCTGCAGTAGTTGTCTTTCAAATCTTCAGCGCGGTGCAAAAGTGCCGCCTCAAATGCGTCATGTGCTGTTCTGCGCGTATGTATTGCATCGCATGTGTGTTCCATTTATGTATGTTATGTATAACTTCGAGTTGCTGGTCACAATAATACCGAGAAATTATCTCGAGACCTGTACGGTACTTCTTTTTTGCAAATAATTGTTTGTACTTCCACCCTGTAACGGCCCACTTCTGGGCTAACAGTATAAATAAATGAAATGAAATGAATTCACCATGAACACTCAAATTATACAATGGAACGTCAGGGGCCTTCTCAGAAACCTTGACGACATCCAAGAACTCTGACATGAACACTCGCCAAGTGCTGTGTCTACAAGAAACACACCTTAATTTAAAACACACAAATTTTCTTCGTAAATACGTTGTTTTCCAAAAAGTCCGTGTTGATGCTATGACATCATCCGGAGGTGTTGCCATCATAGTGAATCAAGGAATAGCATGCACATACTTACAACTGCAAACATCCCTTGAGGCAGTGGCTGTTCAAGCAGTTCTTTTTGATAAACTGATCACAATCTTCACTATTTACATTCATCCTAGCTATCAGCTGCAAAAACGCAATTTACACTCTCTAATTGATGAACTTCCGGAGCCTTATGTTCTCCTCGGAGACTTTAATGCGCATAGCAGGCTATGGGGTGACTCTCGGTATGACGCGCGAGGTCGAAAGTTTCTTATCTCTTCGAGCGCGTGTCTCCTAAATCGAAAAGAACCAACCTATTATAACCTCGCTAATAACACCTACTCCTCCATAGACCTGAGCATAGTATCTCCATCTCTTGTGCCCCTACTCCAGTGGAAAGTCGTCAGTAATCTGTACGGAAGTGACCACTTCCCCGTAGTTTTGAGCACAACGACAGTAACTGAGTGTCCACCACGTGTTCCCAAGTGGCTCATAAACAGAGCCGACTGGGAACAGTTTTATACTATCGGTTGTCTAGGTTGGAATGACATCTGTACTTTGAACATTGATGTTGCTGTGAACTACTTCACAGCGTTTTTGATTGATGCTGCAACAAAATGCATCCCACAAACAAATGGACACCCTGGAAAACGATGTGTGCCATGGTGGAACTCTGAATGCCGAAATGCGCGCAAACAGCAAAACAGAGCTTGGAGGCTGCTTCGGAACTCACAGACAGCCGAAAATCTTGAAACCTTCAAGAAAATAAAGTCTCAAGGCAGGAGAACGCATCGGCAGGCCAGAAGAGAAAGCTGGCAGAAGTTTTTATCAGGGGTTAATTCGTACACACAGAAGGCTAAAGTCTGGAACATGGTCGGTAGGATAGCAGGAAAACAAGTACACACACTTCCACTCGTAAACACTCAGGGTGATACCTTGGAAGATTAGGCAAACTTCCTCGGTGCACACTTCGAACAGGTATCCAGCTCGTCCCACTATACTGACACTTTCCAAAAATACAGAACAAGAATAGAAAAGCAGAAACTCGAACACAAATCCACTAGATACGAGGCATATAACCAAGCTTTCAGTCTAGCTGAGCTCCGAACATCTCTAAACTCCTGCAGTACTTCTGCCCCAGGTTCTGACCGTGTGATGTATGAAATGTTAAAAAACCTACCAAACGAAACCCGAAAAACCTTACTTTGTTTGTACAATGCTATTTGGTCTTCTGGCTCTATTCCTACCTCCTGGAAAGAGGCTATTGTTATTCCCATTTTGAAAGAGGGCAAGGACCCTTCTTTACCCTCGAGTTATAGGCCTATAGCACTTACAAGCTGCTTGTGCAAAGTCTTCGAAAAAATGATAAACTGCCGACTTGTACATTTTCTTGAAGCAAATAATTTGCTCGACCCATTTCAGTGTGGGTTTCGAGAAAGTAGATCCACCACAGACCACCTTGTTCGTAACGAGGCACAGATCAGAGACGCCTTCGTCCATAAACAATATTTTCTCTCTGTGTTTCTCGATATCGAAAAGGCTTATAATACAACATGGCGTTTTGGAATTCTAAGAGACCTGTCCCACCTTGGTGTGCGTGGAAGAATGTTTCATATAATCGAAAGTTACCTGTCGAACCGGACATTCCGTGTTCGTCTGGGCAGTGTGCTCTCCCAAACATTTGTCCAGGAAACAGGCGTGCCACAAGGTGGTGTGCTTAGTTGCACACTTTTTATTATCAAAATGAATTATTTGCACTTGTCCATCCCCCGCAATATGTTCTGTCCATCCCCCGCAATATGTTCTATTGTACTTATGTCGACGACGTTCAGCTTGGCTTCAAGTCATGCAACTTGGCAGTGTGTGAGCGGCAGGTTCAGCTGGGTTTAAATAAGGTCTCCAAATGGGCAGATGAAAACGGATTTCGATTTAACCCACAAAAAAGCACGTGTGTCTTGTTCTCTCGAAAGAGAGGCATGCACTCGGAACCTGACATTCGACTGAGCGGGCAACGTCTGTCCGTCAAAGCCGAGCATAAATTCTTAGGCTTAATCTTGGACAACAAGTTGACCTTCGTACCGTACATCAAGTATTTAAAAACAAAATGTTTAAAAGCTATGAATGTTATAGAAGTGTTGTCACGTACTACGTGGGGTAGTGACAGGAAATGCCTCATGAACCTGTATAGAAGCCTTATTCGCACCCGCTTAGATTATGGGGCTATTGTTTATCAGTCTGCGACTCAAAGTGCTTTGAAGATGCTTGATCTCGTGCACCATTCGGGCATTCGCCTTTCTACGGGTGCTTTTTGCACCAGCCCCGTAGAAAGCCTTTACGTTGAGTCAAATGAGTGGTCGCTTCATCTGCAAAGAACCTACATGTCCTTTGTATATATCCTTAAGGTGAAAGCAGACAAGAGGCACCCCTCATACTCTACTATTAATGACTTGTCGAGCTACATTCTTTTTCAAAACAGGCCTTCAATGAGGCAGCCCTTCTCAGTTCGCCTGAAGGGTCTAGCTGAGGACACTGGAGTGTCACTCGAACACAGTTTAATGGCTCCTGTAGCATACCCGCCACCGTGGCAGTGGCAGATTATAGAATGCGATGTGTCTTTCCTAGAAGTTACTAAACATGCGCCTATTGCCCATATTCGAACATACTTCTTGGAACTTCAACACAAATACACACGTCCTGAGTTTTTTACAGATGCCTCTAAGTCTAACTCCTCTGTGTCCTACGCTGCTGTTGGCCCTTCCTTTTCGGATGCTGGCCCTCTACATCCAGGCACAAGTATCTTCACAGCGGAAGCTTACGCGATACTTGTGGCAGCTAAACACATCAAACAATCACAAATACAAAAAGCAGTAATTTATACAGACTCCCTCAGTGTGGTAACGGCTCTGCACAGTCTTAAAAAACACAAAAACCCAGTCCTTGTGTCACTTTACTCCATTTTGTGCACACTATACACACTCAAACAACATGTTGTAGTGCGCTGGGTGCCAGGGCACCGTGAGATTCAAGGCAACGTGAGGGCGGATCAGCTCGCTGCATCCGTCCACAAAAGCACTGCCCCTACACCCATATCAATCCCGGCCCTTGACCTTGAGCCATCTCTCAAACGAAAACTCAGGGACTACTGGCAGAGCAAGTGGGATACACACACACAAAACAAACTACAAGTTATAAAGCCACAGCTTGGCCATATGCCACCAGTATCAAAATCACATCACACAGAGGTAACATTAACGAGGCTCAGGATAGGACACACATACACGACACACTCATATCTTTTCTCCGGTGGCGATCCACCATTGTGTGACAGATGTGGTGAAGCACTAACAGTTCTTCACATTTTAATTCAGTGCAAACAATTAGACACTCTAAGAAAACAACTCTTTTCTTCACCCTACCGACAACATATACCTTTACACCCTGCACACCCTGCAATGTTCGTCGATAGGGAACCGCTTTTTAGTCACAAATCATTGTTAGCGTTTTTAAAAGAAATTCATAGCTTTCATGTCATATACCCGGGCATACCGTAGCACGACCTCTCCAGAGAGGTTTTCGCTGCGGTGGCTGCACAATAAAGCACTTGCCTCACGGCCCTTGGACGCAAGGGTATGAACGAGTGAGGCACTTGTGTTAATGCCATACATGTCCACCATCGTTTTTATTATCATTAACTTTTGCCATCTATTCGCACTACACACACCTTTCACGGCATGGTCGTGATTTTATTAATTATATGTTTTTACCCTCTTTACTGCGAGGAATTTTATGACCCTTATACAGCCGCTAATCACAATCATTGTCCACATTCCTGTCTCATGAACTGGCGCTCTTTGGCCATCAAATGGCCCTTGCGCCAAAAAACACTATATATCATCATCATCTTTCTGTCGTAATAGGCGACTTCACAAGAATGGCCACTCCACCACCCCGTGAATCCCTATCCCACCTGTGTACAAGATATCCGGGGGGAATAATACAATCGTCGGGAATTAAAGGGCTCAGCCATGTTTCGGTTATAACAGCAATTTGTGGGCTATGTGACAGCAACGAGAATTCGAGTTCCGTGACCTTATTTACAATGCTACGAGCATTTAGTACTAGCAGGCGTAGCTACGATTTTGGCACAGAAGTGGAAGGGGAAGTGTTTGACGCAGATGCGGCATTCGAGCGGGTAGCAGGGGCAGCTCTGCCATCCCTCTTGCCTTTGCTGTTCGAAATCGCACAATGCTCATTCTTGTTCTGATCCCAAGTGTAGAGCTTATCGTTTATTTTGAGCTTATCGTGACTCAGGGAAACCTTCAAACCGCTATCACGCTCAGCAGCCGCACTTTGCCATAACTTCCTCCGCACTTCCACTGTTTCACTCGCATAGTCATTACTAATACTTATGGAACTTCCCTTCAGCTTCGGACAATTTTTCATCACACGCTTCTTTTCCCGGTAGTCATAGAATCTCATGATGACTGGCCTAACCTTCCCGGGCTGTACCTTTCCCATGCGATGTATTCTCTCGATCGTCTTAACTTCTACATCAAGTTTTTCCTTAAATATCTTGTCCACGACCGAAACCATTAAATCAGATTCTGATTCTATACTTTTTTCAGCGAGACCGAATACCAAAAGATTGTTTCTCCGGCTTCTGTTTTCGTAGTCTACCAGCCTTTCCGCCTGCTGCCGGGCAGTAGCTTCCAAAGTATCAATTCTCAGGTTCATTTCATGGATTAAAGCAAGCGAACTGGTTAGCTTATCTGTTTTAACGTTTACTTCAGATATTCGGTCTCTAATAGCATTCAAATCACGTTCAGACTTGGCCTGGTTTTTCAAGATCGTTTGCAAGAGCCCTTGCGTCGTAGCAGGCCCGGGGTTTTCCTCGACGTCTCCCGACATAACAAGCATCATCACAGCTGACCAACAGTCAACTATAATACAGTAACACCTTCGAGGGCACGGCAGGATCAACAAGCATAAATCATCACTACGACAAGAAGCTATTTCATTGCGGTAACCAACCTGCAAAAGCAGCAGCGGCGGTTTAGCCATGCTGTCCGCAGGCCGGGTGCCGTGCCCTCTGAGGCGGCTCATGTCTCGTTGCTCCTTATATTCCGTTGCTACAGGTGACGTCACTCGGGTCGGTAGATTATCGGCATTTCCAGGTTCCAGGATTCCGTGGGGCGGCAGGAAGTATGCATTTCCATCGTCGCAGTTCATCGTCATTGCAGTCAGACCAAAAAAACACGGCGCAACCTGCAAAAGCAGCAGCAGCGGTTTAGCCATGCTGTCCGCAGGCCGGGTGCCGTGCCCTCTGAGGCGGCTCATGTCTCGTTGCTCCTTATATTCCGTTGCTACAGGTGACGTCACTCGGGTCGGTAGATTGTTGGCATTTCCAGGTTCCAGGACTCCGTGGGGACCAGTGAGTGTGCAAAAGCCAAAAAACTACAAAATAAAGCATGGTGCAACTTTCGTAGGTACCCCACATGTGACAACCTCCTTGCATTCAAACAAGTTAAAGCAAAAGCACGATATATTCGTAGGAATGCAGAAAAATTGTCCTGGCAGAAGTACATATCTACAATCAATAGCCCAACCACATCCAAGAAAATGTGGAACCAGGTTAGAAAATTCAGCGGTGACTATTCCTCATACGCAATACCCATACTTACAGACCCAGGCACACAGGCATCTCTAGAGGAGCAGGCGAACATTTTAGGTGAACACTTTTACACTATATCCAGTTCCTCTAATTACACGCCATCCTTCCTGGCATACAAACAGACAACTGAAAAACAGAAACTACCAGTAACCGGTGGCCTAGATGAGCCATACAACGCTTCCTTGACACTCCAAGAGTTAAGTACTGTGCTTTCAGTAGGAAAAAAGACAGCAGTCGGTCCAGACAGAATTCATTACGCAATGCTCGCGCACCTGTCTCAAGCTGCGGTGCAAGCATTATTGAAGTTCTTTAACTTGATTTGGAAAACGGGCAAAATGCCCACAAAATGAAAAATGGCAGCCATAGTGCCATTTCTAAAGACTGGAAAACCACCCACTTCACCGGGTAGCTATAGGCCCATAGCACTTACAAGCTGTATGGCAAAATCATATGAAAGCGTAATAAACAGAAGTCTAACATACACCCTTGAAATAGACAACCTACTAGACGATCATCAGTGTGGGTATAAGAAAGGCCATTCAACAATAGACCATCTTATCCGTCTCGAACACACAGTACGTGAGGCCTTCTTACATCGTCAACACTGCCTAGCAGTGTTTTTTGACCTGGAGAAGGCCTACAACACCACGTGGAGGTACGGTATACTGAGAAACCTGGCTAATCTCGGAATACGCGGAAGAATGCTTAATTGCCTCTATGACATTCTATCAAACCGAAACTTTCAGGTACGGTTGGGCTCCACACTATGGTGAGTTTTTGTCCAAGAAAATGGTGTGCCGCAGGGCTGCGTGTTGAGCACTACACTGTTCATAGTCAAAATGAATTCAGTTAATGAAGTAATCCCACCCTCCATCATGCACTCATTATATGTTGACGATCTTCAGATAGCATGTCGGGCCTCAAGCATATCCACATGTGAAAGGCAGCTGCAGCTAACCATTAACAAACTGACTAAATGGGCAGATCAAAATGGCTTTCGCTTTTCTACCCAGAAAACCGTTACCCTACTTTTCTCACAAAAGTGCGGCTTGTATCCGGACCTTGTTCTTAAAATCAACAACAGTGTACTGCCACTCAAGTCAGAACATAAGTTCCTAGACCTAGTCTTTGACAGGAAATTAAACTTCATTTCCCACATGAATTACACAAAAAAGAAAGCAAACAAAGCGCTCAACATTCTGAAAATACTATCCTGGAAACACTGGGGTGCCGATTGAGTCTGCCTTTTACGCATATTCCGCTCGATCGTGCGCAGCATACTTGACTATGGCAGCGTTATTTACGGTTCAGCCAGAAAATCTTACCTCAAACGTCTTGACCCAATACATCATCATGAATTGCGCTTGGCGACTGGAGGGTATATAACTTCACCTGTCCAGAGCTTATATGCTGAAAGCAACGAGTCGTGCCTAGAACAAAGAAGAGCGCTACTTACTGTATCCTATGTTTTAAGAACCAGATCGAAACCAAGCCACATATTTCACACTATTGTCTCTTACATCGGCACCAGAATACAATACAACAACAGACCGCACACGATAAGACCACTTCTCCTGCGCTTTGAAGAAATATGTCTAGACTACAAAGTACCCAATCAGGCACTAAGCGTTGTCCAAATGCCTGAAAGACTGGCTCCATGGTTGGACTTTTCGCACTACACTGACCTTGCTTTGACCCATTTAAAGAAAAAGGAAACTCCACAGGAACAAATTATGCAGGATTTCCTAGCTGTACAAGAAAAATATAACACGCATTCTGAATACTACACTGATGGATCAAAAACACAAGAATATACAGGAAGTGCTGTCATATCAAAACACTCAGAAACATGTGTAAGACTGCCACCATTCGTATCTATCTTCACAGCAGAAGTATATGCTCTTTTGATTGCTCGGGAAGAAATTTTATCAAGAAATCACAAAAAAGCTGTCATATGCACTGACTCAGCGCATTAAAAGCCCTACATTTAAGGTCGGAAAATGAACCGTTTCTCGGGGACATTCTACAGAAGCTAGAAAGAGCTGAGAAAAATGGCAAGACAATACGGCTTGTATGGGTGCCGAGCCATGTTGGTATCCCAGGAAACGAAAAGGCAGACAGGGTAGCAAAAAGAGCAGGTCATCAAAAAATAGCAGAAATAAGGGCACCATTCAGAGACTGTTTCAACAGTTGTCGGACAGCCTTTAGGGCAAAATGGCAAGAAGAGTGGCCGGCTCAAGTGCATAACAAGCTGCAAATTGTCAAGCCTATTCTACAAGAATGGAAGTCATGCAATCATCAAAAACGCTTCATCGAATCAATACCGTATTTACTCGATTCTACCGCGCCCTCGATTGTAATGCGCACCCGATTTCCACCGCGAAAAAAAAACAAAAACGTAAGACATCGATTGCAATGCACACCCATTTTTCTCGCTGGCCCGCACGATCACACCACTCGAAAAAACGACTCCTTTCGGGAGCATCTTCCATTTAAATATGAGGTACGGGCGAAGCTTGTGCCCATCTGACGTGTAACAGAGCATTGCCTTCACTGTAGTTTTACCGTGGACCGATGTCAGCACGCAAACTTGCTTCGCCCCCTTCTTCTCGACGGTTGTGGTGCCAGGCATGTCGAAGTAAAGAGGCGTCTGATCGGCATTCCCGATTTGCCCAAGTAGGTAGCCGTTGTTGCGCCGTAAGTTTAGGACCAAGCTCTGAAAACTGTGAAGCTTTTCATCGTACTCCTCCGCAAAACTTTTCGCATATGCATGTTCTCCTTCGGAGGGAAAAGCCTTTCCTCTTCATAAAGTTAGTTAGCCAGCACCTGCTCGCTTTAAACTGGCTCCGCATTAGACCTTTTTCTAAGAATAATTGTATAGCCCGCACTTGGAGCAGTTCTGTCGTCACGGGCCGCTGTGCCGCTTGCTGCTCAAGCACATACTCGCCGAGCAGCTCTTTAATTTGCGGAAAGCGACCCTGCTGTGGTCCACTGAAGCCTTTGCGTGAAGCTTTGCTGTTGACAATCTGCTTTTGTTTCCGCCGGTCCCGCACGCACGTTTTTGGAACTCCGAACGACCGCGATGCGGCCTGATTTCCGTCCGTTTCTGCACACGGGATGACTTTTCTTTTAAAAGCGGCATCGTGGTGCATTCGAGTTTTCGGAGTCGGCCCTTCCACGCCGTCGATGCTAATGCACTACTAGATGACGAACTCCTCAGCACACGTACGAAGTGCGGCACATGGGAAACACATAGGCAGAAATGGCCAACGCGCCATGCCGACGCACGTAGGGGGTGGCCATTTTGGATTTGCCGATGGCAATAGATTGACCGTAATTTTTTTGTTCGTACTCGATTCTAACGCGCATGCGATTTATGAACTGGCTTAACCGAAAAAAAGGTGCGCGTTAGATTCGAGCAATTACGGTACTATGCCGCCTGCGGATAGGTCATACTCATCTCACCCACAACTTCTTGTTGCGCAGAGAAAATCAACCAGAATGCGAACATTGCAAGGAACCTCTGAATATTAATCATATTTTAATGACATGCCCAGTCTTTGAAAAAAGAAGACAGGCTTATTTTAAACAATTTTACAGAACACAAACACCTTTCCACCCATTGTTAATACTATCAGAAAATGCAATCATCCCCATAGAGGACGTTCTCCGGTTTCTAGAGGCTGCAGGCGTTTTAAATAAACTGTAAGCAGAAATTTGTTTTTCATCTCATATTTTAAGGGGGGACGTGCCTTTGGGAACGAACTTTCTTGTTTCTGGTTAGATTTTGATGAAAACTGGCACAGAGACTGAAAATGAGCTCATAATCATTCCATAAAAATTTCAAGATGATATCATGAAAACTTTCTGAGAAACAAATAATTTCATTACTGAACCTCATGGAGCGGCTGGAGAGTTTAAAAAATGACATAGAAAGTTGGTAAACACTGTGTGCAGAGGTGAATGTGTGCTCTAGGGGGCTGCATTTTCAAAATAATTTTTTTGCAACACTAAAATTTGTAGTTCATGTTTTCTCCACTGATACTTCAATGAGCACATTTGCACTAAAAACAAGAAACCCTACCAAAAATTTTTAAAAGGCTAAATTTTAAAAATAAAAATGCAGCCCCCTGAAGCACAGTTCAAGGAGCATTACAAAAAAACAGAATCAAAATCTGTCAAGTAGTTGCGAAGATATCTGCTCCACGAGCTGAGCAACATGCCAAAAAAACAGTATTAAGAAAACGAGGTTCAAAGTCTTGAGTCACGGTTTACATGCCTAATAGGCACCAGGGTTGTAGTCCTTAGTGTCCTTTGCAGTGCGGCGTCGCTTGGCCATCTGACCTTTAGCCTGATGAGCTTTCGCAGCCTTTTTTTTTCCGCATGGCATCTTTTTCGGCTGCTCTACGAAGTGCATGGCGTCCAGGTTGGAGACCAAGAGATGTGCAAAGTTGGGTGTAGGCATGGAGGTTCCCAGCATTATACCTGCAGATTGCTTCATTGACAGCAGTTTCTGCGGCTATCAATGAAGCATGCTCTTCTTTGGGCGGAATTGACCAAATAACTGAGTGTAGGCTTTCGGCAGCATTTTGAGTTTTTTTGCCCTGGCACCGCGCAAGAAGCTGTGGGTCCGAAAGTCGCTGGTACACAGGCAGCAGGGCAGCGGCAACGTGTCGTCCCAGGTGGTACTTATGGGGTGGCTGCGGTTCACCTTTAGCTTCTGCAGCCCGGTGTCTGCACCAGCTATCAGGACCTGGTGGGAAAAGTTCGTGGTGTTGATCCTGGTCTGTCGAAGTGGTGTGGTAGAATGTAGCCATGACCGCTCGCTGCATATCCTCCACTTCAGCATGCTGCCTAAGGGCTTGGCCATAATAGGCAGTCAGTTGCTTGATCAAATTTTGTGTAAGGCCACCTTTTCCGCCGATAGATTGGTCTTTCTTGCTCTTTGTGATGATTTCCCGCAGGGCTGTGCCCATCCTCTTTTTAACATGATGATACAATCTTGTTTCTTCAGGGGTATAAAACCGTAAGTCTGGTCCTGGCACAGAGCTAAGAAAGTGCGGCTGTCGCCATCGCAAACGATGGTTGTGTAGCGCAGGTCATTTTTTTTAGTAAGCGCCGAAACAGTATGAGAGCCGCTTCGACTTCCATTTGGCCTGAGTTTGCCTCTGTGTTTTTCTGGCAAACATGTGCTTCCTTCCATTCACTGTAGCCGTCATCGCCTTCTTTGGGGCCCACAGCACATCCATGACAGTAATTGGACAGGACAACACTGTCAAGCACTAATCCAGTGTAGAATTCAATGACCGTGCTCACGCCGATGTGGGACGCGTGGCCGCGTGTCATCCACGTCCCGTCGTACACCACCATGACATTCTTGGTGGGTGTTCCCTTCATTTCGCTGTACACATTGCGAACGGCTGCAACAGCGTCGCAAAACACACGTGCCGCGGCTGCTGCGCCAGCAGGCCGAAATTCCCCCTTGAGATGCCTTTGAAAAGTCTTGTGGCGAATTCACCTATGTGATACTTCATCACAGACCAAAAATCACTGAGTGCAGCTGATCCCTTTCCAATAGTTTTTATAGCTTGCATGGCCCGAATATTTACTTCAAATGACTTGCTGTTTTCCATTCGCGGCACCGACCACCCATTTTTCGCGTCCGCGTCGCAAGCAGTGCAGGTGAGCACCATCTTTACCGCTAACCCGTGCTTAGTTCCGTGCTTCATCTTGAGTCCCGGCTGTTTGCACTGCGGGCACAGGGCACTGCCAAACAGACCATTCAGGGCCGCGCGTTGCACGAGGAAAAACTCATCTTCGTCTTCCGTTTCGATGTCGCTCTCGTCCCCTTGGTTCATCAGTGACATCTTGCGCTCCGTCGCAGACGCTGCTCTTAGGGACTCCTGAACAGCTGCGGCGTGTTTGCGAGATGCCTCCGCTGACACGAAACGAGGCTCTAATCGGGCCCGATTCGTGCTACTGGTGGTGCTGGTAGACGGCCTCGCATCCTCGCGCAAAGTACTTGGCTGAGCATCCGCGACGTCTACATCCTCGCGCGAAGTGCTAGGCTTAGCATCCACGGCGTCTACATCCTCGCGCGAAGTGCTTGGCTGGGCATCCGCGATGAATACATCCTCGTGCGAAGTGCTAGGCTTAGCATCCGCAATGTCTGCAGCCTGTGCGGAACGACGAACGGATGTTTCCTCAGACAGCTCAAAGCACTGCTCCACAGGCATATGAACAGTTTCGTTGATGCTCAGGGACGATGCTCCGTGCGTGCTTGTGCTCGGCTGCGAGTCCTCGTCGTGCCGCACGCCGTCGTTGCTGCTCGCAGAAGTTGCCGGACTGATTTTCTTTTTCACGATTGGCAGCTTCGGCTTACGAGCACCAAATTGCTGCGCAGTCTTGCGTTTCTTCTTAAACGATCGCCGGTTCATGATCGCATGCGGGAACTGATCTCAAAACTGCAAAAACTGCGCCAAACTGGATAACAACGTTCTTCTCCTTTCACGAGTGCCGGTCTTATCGCAGTGCGATGCGATCTCGAAACCACGGCGCGACGAGTTGAAACCAAATGCAGTAAGCGGCCCGTCAGCGCTGTCAGCGCGTAGAGCAGACGACATTTGCGCCGATTGCTACAAGCGACCGCACGGGCAGCCAATGCGGAGCCGCTGTACAGTCACGTGACGCGCGTCGTCAATCGGAAACTGTTGTGATACCTTTACACTTTGGCTTGCTGTGGGCTTGCTCTTGCCTGGTTCAGCCGGCCGAGGCGACAAATTTGAAACTGAAGAATTGCGCTATCTATAGAGACAAAGATGGCGGCGCTAGGTTACGTGGTTGCGGAGATATCGCAGTTCGAAAAACGCCGTTTTTTCGCAATTTCCGTGAAATTCGTCGCCACCCTAGCTTCGATAAAAATTTTTTACGTCATTTCTATGCTGTTTTCAGGGACGAAACTTTGAAATTAGATAGAAAAGGGGTCACAGAATGTGAAAATGAGATTTTCAGAAAATCGATTTTTTGGCCAAATTTCGCGATGCAAAAGCCGCATCCCCCCTAAACCCTATTATCAAAATCACCTAGTGTCTGGCGCATTATAGCCATTGTTGCTTTTGCGCCATATAACTGAACGTAACTAACTAACTTTTAAAAGCGGCATCGTGGTGCACTCGTCGAGTTTTTGGAGTCGGCCCTTTCATGCCGTCGATGCTAATGCACACCAAGATGACGAACTCCTCAGCACACGTACGAAGTGCTGCACATGCGAAACCCATAGGCAGAAATGGCCGACGCACCATGCCAACGCACGTAGGGGGCGGCCATTTTGGAATGCCGATGACAATAGAATGACCGTATTAATTTTTTTTTTCGTACTCAATTCTAACCTGCATGC
Organism: Rhipicephalus microplus; assembly: GCF_043290135.1. NCBI lineage: Eukaryota > Metazoa > Arthropoda > Arachnida > Ixodida > Ixodidae > Rhipicephalus > Rhipicephalus microplus. Next base: position 38,522,005 of record NW_027464585.1, read on the forward strand.
GATTTATGAACTCGCTTAACCAGAAAAAAGGTGCGCGTTAGATTCGAGTAATTACGGTAACTACAACTTGTGTTAACAAGACATGTCGGCTGTATCATAGCAGTACATATGTAATGTTGATAAAGTTTTACAGCCAGCAATGCAACCGTAATTGGCGTATCAGGAACATTACAGTATATTTGATAACTAGTTCGAAAACCTAGCATGGCTCCGTGGTAGAACGCTTAAGTGCCATGCAGAATAATGCCTGCGTTTGGTTCCTGCTGGGACACTGACGTTTATTCTTTTTGCGCTCGTTGGGTCAACGCTGCTGATGTTAGATTTTTCTTAATGCTCACATGTTAAAATTGTAGATACTAACTGTTAATCACCTGTGGCACATCACATACCTGCATACCAGTTGCACATCCACGTGTATATGCCACTGTCTTGCGGGATGTGTTTGACGATGTACATGACGAGATCGTGACATTATTTATGTCTTGACTGGCATGTCATACTCATCGAACCATCTTACCCTCCCATACTAATTTTGGCTCACGCTAAGTTAACGGGTTATCACGAGACCACCCAGACATAAGCAACTAGACAGACACACAGACAGACAGATGCCAAAAGTGCGTGCAGTATGCGAAGAAATGCTTTGCATTTGAAAAGAAAGTTGGTCTTGGGATCAACTTAAAGGGGCCCTGAAACACTTTTTCAAGTAACCATGGAATGGATTCTCTAAAAGAGCCTATTGCCTCATGAATTCAAAGCCACCAAAATGTTAAGAATCCATCCAGTACGAGCGGAGTTACAAAAATTTGTCCCACGCTGCAATCAGATTATCTTTTCTCTTGTCCCCAGGTAAGCACTGAAAACTAAGCAGGGAGGGATGGCAGGGGCAAAGAAAATCGTCATGTGTGCCTTCGACCTTGAGCACTTTTTTTTCCTCCGAATACGCGACTTTTTCAGTGTGATCACGCATGCACGTGCGGACAAGTCGAGGCCTCCCGCGGCGATCTCTGTAACGACCGAGCGCGGCATGTTCAAATCAGCCAATGGTTGATATAAGGCCTTCTAGGAGTAATTTTTTAGCATCTTCAGTCATTTGTCGAGAGAAGAGAAAGCGATTTTAGCTGACTGATAATTTATTGTGAATTCCAGGCCGCAAGCTGTACTATAATATTTGGCACGCGTGTTCTCTGGAGGCTCTACTACTGATCGGCAGCGTTTTCTGACCATGCTCAAAAGTGTTGCAGAGCCCAATAAAGTGGAATGCTGGGCCAGTTGGTACAACATAATGTGGAAATATATGAGCTCACAAGGTAGAAGAAAAAGCACTTGACAGGAAAGACGCTCAACTTACAACTGAACTTTTATTAGAAAACATTCATTGCACGAGAACACAAACGCACAGGCGCAACCAATTATCACTTCAAGGTGCCACACTTTTTCCCCCCCCCCTCCCCCTATAGAAGTTCAGTTGTAAGTTGAGCGTCTTTCCTGTCAAGTGCTTTTCCTTCTACCTTGTGCGCTCATATATTTCCACATTATGTTGCAGAGCCCCTTTAAATGTGCGCCTGCGAAAAAAACGTGCTCCTTTGCACCATAGGGGTGACACACAGGGAGCACGTCGCATGCTTCTTCCAATGTCAAGGCATCATGATTTACCCACTCTTTCTGGGAATATAACGAAACTTATAAAGGTCAGTCTAGCGCAATTCGTGATGTATGCAAGCATGCAAACTTCCGAATGGCAGCTGGTTTAGCAATTCGGGCATTTGCACCACTGGTGGAGTTCTTGTATGTACAGTTGCTTCGAAAACTCTGTTCAAACACTTCAATGATCATGTTTTCTAGCCAATACATATCGCAAATTTCATCACACTGGTCATTATTCCTCATTTTACCAGAAAAAATAGGCCACTACAAATTTCTTATTTTACCCCAAAGAATGGGCAAATGTTCGTATCATGACACGCTGACGCTATGAGGAGCAGGTGACATGCTGCCCGCATGTCTCCTCTGTGTAGCAGTGAAGCACATAATTTTTTTTCCACAGACGCTCATTTTAGCTGACCATGACTTCTGTTTTCTTCTGCTGGCAGCAGCGGAGCGTGCCGTTCACCTGTGTCTGCAGCCAGGTTCATACCTGCCAACTCTTCTGAATTGTCAGGCATACTTTCTAATTTTGACCTTATTTCCCGAATGTACGAATGCTAACTCAAAGCTCCTGAAATGTGCGTGCCACGGCAGAGTTATTTTTTTTTAATCACACACGTATATCAGCCTTTCCTGCTGCGACAGTTTCGGTAAGTAAATTCCAGGCAGAATAGTTCTGCGCATATAGGCGGAGGTGAGGGAAAATGTACAATTTTTGTGTTTGTCTGTCTTGGTTCTCGCATTTCGCACACTGGGCCTACACCACTTGCCTAGTTGTCAATTGTGTTATGTGGGGTTGATTGTTTCCCCAGTTCAGTTGTAAGGCCCATGACGGTGTCAAAAGCAAAGAAGTTCTTGCTAGTGTTTGTGAACACGTACACAGCTGAGTTTTTGTGCTGTGGGACTTCACAGAAAGGTGACAAGTACAAATTACGTGCACCTGTAATGTAAGCGTTTCGCTTTGCGGCAAGGCATAAATAAAGGTGTACATCGCTTGACAGAAGCATGAAAACTACGTTCAGTCTGCGTAAGGTCAGGGCAGTATCGGGGTTTCTTCTAAAATAGCTGACATGGCAGTGCGATTCGTGGAGAATGCCTATTGACGGGATTTCTTGCGGACCACAACTTCCCACTAAACACTCGTGATCACGAGCATGACCGTTCTTTCGAAAATGTTCCTGAAGTGCGAGGACGTGAAGCAGTACGGGTGTGGACGTACTAGAACTGCCTTTGTCTGGGGAGTGGCTAAGAGATACCAAAATGTATACACAGCTGAAGCGTCGTGTTTTCGCGGTCGCGTTGCATGAAAGCAACGACAGGAGATCACAAATGTCTCAGTCGCAGTAATTCTCAATATACCGCATTTACTCGCATAGTAGGCACAATCGCTTAGGTGCGCTGCCAGCTTGGTCGTGAGAAATAGGAAATTTTTATTTCCACGCATAATTAGCGCATCTCGAACTTGTCTGTGATCAGTAATTCTGTACCGTATTTGCACGGTTGCGATTCGATGCCATTTTACATTAGCTGAAGCGAAAAAAAAAAAGAAAAGGAAACAAAAAACGACTTTGGCAATGCCGAGCCAACTCCGCGGGCTTGCCAACTGAGGAAGAAGGGCAGTTGCCTAGGCGTCAGAGTAACCTTTGCTACCACGTGCGGCCGTAGCCCTGGCCGCTAGCCAGCCGCACACGTTCTGTATGGAACGCACAATCGCGTCCTCGTCAAGTGTGTATAGAGTTTCCTGTCGGAAAAAAAACTCACAGCAAATCTATGGAGTGAATGATGATGACTGGGATGAAACGTCCGTCTGTTTGTTTGTCGGTCTGTTTGTCTGTCTGGCGACGACTACGAACCACTGCGGCTTGTGAGATATTGCCAATTGTGCCTGACGCAAGACAAGATTATACTTAGAGGAGCTTCACCCCTAAAACGTCGTCGTTGTTGCGTTTGCTATGTCATCCACAAAATTAAAAGCCTGTCTGCTTTCCGACGTGAGCTTAAGCATTTGCTGCCACTACGCGGACATGCACAAGCTCGATGGACTTTTGTTACCATTGACTTTCTGACCTTGAACCCTTACATCGCATCGCGTGTGCTGCTTTTAGATCAGCACTTGAGTGTAATTTCCTTCGACGCCAAATCGTCATGTTGTCTCGACAGCAAGCCCAACTGCAGGCTAGGCCTAATCACTTCGTGCTTTTCGGTGGCAGTTGTGGGCGATCATATTGCCGTTTTGTACAAAATCAACGTAACTCTTTTCGATGGCTCTACTTGAAGAAAAAGGGGGTTTTTGTGGCGCTTGCAACACTCGAATGGTAGTTTGCAATGCGATTGCAATGTCTTGGATATTTGGGTGCGAGCCCATGAAATCGAATGAGCGCTACCGTTCAGTGCACAAGTAATCTATGTGGCCTCAAACGTAATCGGCGATGGCGTTTTTTTTTCATATTTTTTTTTTGTGTTCATTTCGGTGGCAACTCAAGCTTTTCGATGTTAATTTTTGAAAATTTGAATGCATCGCCTGCCTCTGTTCTCGGACACGCGAGACTCCATGCTCAACACGTTTTTTGCTAGTGTAGCCTATGAAAAAGGTTTTAGGTGTAGTGCGGATATTCGTGACTTCGGAGATGTATACGTAAGTGGTCTATGCTATCGTCAAAAATAAAATTTTTGAAAATCTTACTCTGCGAAATAGGCGCACCCTGAACTTGGAGCCGGATTTCCCAAAAAACAGTGCGCCTATATTTTGTGAGAGAGTAAAGTATACCTCCCCCTTCCCTGCAGCTGTCTTCATAATTTTCATGCTCCTAGGTTGGCAAGTTGGGCTGTGGTGTTGTGGTAAAACCTTGGAGCTCTGGACTAGCCTGCACAACAAGCAACCACCTCTGGTTATATTCAATAATCCAAATTTCTTGCATCCCACCTTCTGTAAGTTTTGTTAATTTGAAAGCCCACTTAATTAGAAGATTTTCACAGTCCCTGTGGTTTCAAATTGGCGAGGTTTTACTGTATATGTGCCAACCAGCTTGTCTTTCAGTCTTGTCTCCAAAGGTTAATTAAAAATGGCAAGTTTAAAAAATGTTTATTGTTTTCCTGCTGACAGAGCTTGACCAGTCTGAGAAGTTGGTGCAGGCGCGTACCTTGCTGCTGGAGCGGCTGCCCGAGGACAACTATGAGCTGCTCAAGTACATCGTTGAGTTTCTCGCCAAGGTCAGTGTCCAGACTAAAAGTGATTTCTGCCAGTCAGTCTGTGTATATTCAGTTGCCGATCTTTAATATTTGTTCTGCATGAACTCTGCCTCGTGTAGGAGTGACCATGATTTCATGCGATGACAAGAGGCATCGTTGAGTTTGTTTTGCATTGTCTTTGTTGGTATAACGAACCTTGCCATGCAAGTGTTTTATTTTAATTGACTGGTTTATGTATCAAGGCGTTTGCACTGGGGCTGGTCGGTGGGGCACTCTGATGTGAAACCATACGCTGCATAGATGAACAGAGACGTTAGGTCTTTGTTTGTTTTGTGTTCTTGTGTCGTATGTCTTTGTCCATCTATACAGGGCACTGTTTCACTTCAGAATGGCTTGTGCCCCTCCGCGGTGGTCTAGTAGCTAAGGTACTCAGCTGCTGACCCGCAGGTCGCGGGATCGAATCCCAGCTGCGGTGGCTGCATTTCCGATAGAGGTGAAAATATTGTAGGCCCGTGTGCTCAGATTTGGGTGCACATTAAAGAACCCCAGGTGGTCGAAATTTCCGGAGCCCGCCACTACAGCGTCTCTCGTAATCATATCGTGGTTTTGGGACGTTAAACCCTACAAATCAATCAAGAATGGCTTGTGCAGCCTTTTGTCACCATGGCTGGACTCTGCATTTGCACTGCAAATGCTTTCTAATGTTGATGATGACAAGAGAAGATAGAAGAGTGTACTGCAGAAAATAAAATGATGTACCAGAATCAGCTGCAAGCATCATTGCAGTTTGGTTCAGTGGCTCCAAAAACGGTAGATGGACTGAAAAATCTGCGCACTGCCTTCAAGGCGCTACAGTCAACTGCCGATTTTTTGGACCCTCTAGAGAGCGAAAATCATCCGAAAATTCCGGCAGTCCGAGAAAATGAATGCAAGAAAAAAAACGCATTATTTTACTGATAATTTTCAATGCAAGCAAAAAAATGCAACATTTTGCTAATATTTCTCAATGCAAGCAAAAAACCCTCCGTTTCATTGATATTTCTCCGATCAAGAGGGTCAAGGTCGAAGTACCAGACTTCCGTAATTCTGCCAAAGCATCAGTGGGGTGGCTCTGAAAAGAGCCCTTAAAAAAAATGCATGCAGCCGACAGCGGGTGCCGTCAGAGCAGCCGGTGTTAGAGCTGCAGTGGCTTGAAAAACTTGTTGATCCTTGTTTGAACGGCGTTCCGCTTCCATGTGATCACATTTGCCTCGATCTGAACAAGGGTCATGTCATCACTATACACCGATGACAGCGTCATCAATGCTCGCATGAATTCGGCGGTCGTAGGTGGCGCAGGCGTCGGTTCCTCATTTTTGACATCGATGTTGTCTGAATCCGGCATAACCTTACTGACTATTTCGTCGTCGGTTAGCTCTGCGCAGAAGGCGAGCTTGTTGTCAGCTTTGACGAACCGCTCAAAAGTTATTTCCGTGGGCATGGAAGCACCAGCAGAGCGGAGGTCATTAATAATATTGTCGCTAGGTGACAATAACAGGATACAGGACGACGGTGCGACCAGGAAAAATGAGGTCTGTATCAACAGAACAAAAGAGCAGCCGCTTCGACGTCGTCTTCCTAGGAGGAACCGTAGGTGCTGTCTACACTCATCACTTCGTCGTCCTCTTAAAGAACCCCAGGTGGTCGAAATTTCCGGAGTCCTCCACTATGGCGTCTCTCATAATCATATGGTGGTTTTGGGACGTTAAACCCCACATATCAATCAATCAATCACTTCGTCGTCCTCTGTCTTCTTGCCCGGCCTTTAGCTGTGACATTAGTGTCCCATTCAAGAAAGCATTGTCCCGATGCTTTATAATCAAAGTGGTTTGTACTCATTGGAAACGCATGAGCTCATTCGCAGAAATAAGGCTTCATGCGTACCACACGCACAACTTCTGGAGCATACCTTCGACGCCTTAGGGAGTGCACAGTATCAGGAACAACCTCATAATAATGTCACTGAGACGTCGGAGAACCGTCTTAACAGTTTTTCTTAGAAGCCACGGCGCCAAATAGGAGTTCATATCCAAACTTTCTCTCCTGGCTCGTAGGAGACTGCTCGGTGACGAAGGTTGTACCGTCTTGAATCGTAGTCCTGCTGGCGACTAATACGTAGGCATGCAAGTTGTCGGGCTTCTGCGGCAAGCTGAGTGATATAATCAGTATAATCAGCATCCGTTTCGGTGTCTTCGCACTCGTGCGGCAGCATAGCATCTAGAATAGTGGTGACTTCACGACCATGAAGAAGGCGGAATGGCGTTGTTCATGTTGTTTCTTGATGAGCCGTGTTATAGGCGAACGTGACATACGGTAAGATCTCGTCCCAGTTTTTATGCTCCACATCGATGTACATGCAGAGCATACCCGCAAGTGTCTTGTTGAGACGCTCCGTAAGACCATTCGCTTGCGGATGATACGTCGTTGTTCGCCGGTGGGATGTGCCACTAAGTCTTAAAACTGTCTGTAATAGTTCAGCTGAGAATGCAGTTCCCCTGTCAGTTATTATCATTGACGGAGCAGCATGCCTCAGCACCACATTCTCTACGAAAAATCGGGCTGCTTCGCTTGCCGTACCACTCTTCAGAGCCTTGGTCTCGGCGTGACGAGTGAGGTAGTCGGTGGCTACTATAATCCATCTGTGACCTGCCGATGATGTTGGAAATGGGCCCAAAAGATCCATTCCGACTTGAGCGAATAGAGTAACAGGCACGACAATAGGATGAAGGAGGCCTGCTGGTTTGACGGGTAGAACTTTTCTGCGCTGCCAATCAAAGCACGTCCGAACATAGTGTTGAACGGTCGCCGTCAGTCTTGGCCAGTAGTATTTCTGCCCCACTCTGCACAACGTCTGCGTGTAACCCAAGTGGCTGGATGTTGGTTCATCGTGGCATGCCTGTAATACTTTGCTCCTTAGAGATGTTGGGATGACAAGTAGTCAGTAGTCGTTTCCGTGTGGCGTGAAGTTCATCTTATACAGGACGTCGTCGCGCAAGCAAAATGACAGAAGCCCTCTCGCAAACAGTCTAGGTACAGCTGAAGTGCGACCCTCTAAAAAACGTATTATGGGTTCTAGTTTGGTGTCGTCTCAGTGCAGCTGTGCGACAGTTGCTGTGTTTACAACTCCGACAAAGGCTGTATCGTGATCTTCTGCCGTCGCAGGTTCGTATGGCGCACGAGAAAGGCAATCAGGGTCTGCATGTCGCTTCCCCGGTCTGTAGACCACCGTCATGTCAAATTCTTGAAGCTTCAGGCTCCAGCGGGCCAACCGTCCTAAAGGGTCTTTTGAATTCGTCAGCCAGCAGAGGGAGTGATGGTCACTGACAACATTAAAAGGACGACGATACAGATATGGGCGGAATTTTATAACCGCCCACACCATTGCAAGGCACTCTTTTTCTGTGGTGGAATAATTTTCTTCCGCACGTGAAAGAGTTCTGCTCGCATAAGCAATTACTCGTTCGGCGCCATCCTGCCACTGCAAGAGTACAGCTCCTAAGCCGACATTGCTAGAGTTGGTGTGCACTGTTGTCGGGCCGTCAACATCAAAGTGTGCGAGGACTGCTGGCTTCTGAAGGCGTTTCCGCAGCTCGTCAAACGATTTTTGCTGTTCTTCATTCCATACGAATGCGACGTCTTCTCTGGTAAAACGGATCAACGGAGAGGCAATGCGCGAGAAGTTCTCAATGAAGCGTCGGTAGTACGCACACAGTCCTAAAAACCGTCTGACCGCCTTTTTGTCAGTTGGCGCTGGAAAATTCGTAACGGCAGCTATTTTTTTCAGGGTCAGGCCACACACCTTCACTACTGACAAGATGTCCCAGGAACAGAAGCTCTTCGAAGCCGAAGTGGCATTTTTTCGGCTTAAGTCTTAGTCCAGCGGAACGCATAGCTGGAAATACTGAGTGCAGTCGCCTGACGTGTTTGTCGAATGTGGCAGAAAATACGATGACGTCATCTAAATACACTAAGCACGTGTGCCACTTGAGGCCTGATAGTACGGTGTCCATTAGCCGCGGAAACGTTGCCGGTGCTGAGCACAAGCCAAATGGAAGTACCTTAAATTCAAAATGGCCATCAGGTGTCACGAAAGCTGTTTTCTCTCGGTCTCTTTCATCGACTTCTATCTGCCAATACCCACTCCTTAGACCCATCGACGAGAAATAATGCGCATGCCGTAGTCGATCGAGTGAATCGTCGATACGTGGAAGTGGGTAGACGTCTTTTTTTGTCATCTGATTCAGCTTGCGGTAATCTATGCAGAAACGTAAGGTGCCGTCTTTTTTCTTCACTAATACAACCGGGGAAGCCCAAGGGCTTTTCGACGGCTGAATAACATCGTCTTCAAGCATCTGTCGCACCTGGTTTTCAATGGCTTCACGTTCTCGCGGAGCTACCCGGTACGGGTTTCGCCTGATGGGTCTGGTCATGTTGTCCGTTATAATTCAATGTTTTGTTAGCAGCGTTTGACGGACCCTGGACGTCGAAGAGAAACAATCTTCGAACTTGTTAATAAGCTGCATGATACTTTGCTTCTGCGCCGGCAGCAAACTTGGGCCAATATCAACAGATAGAGGTGCGGGGGGCAGATCAGTGGAATTATCTTTTTCAAGAGTTAGGCAGTCTGTCATCTCGGCGAGCTCTTTCATGTGTTATGTCATGCCCTTTCATGGGGCTATGTCATGCCCTTTCATGGGACTGTCATGCCCTTCGTTAGATGTCGGCGTTTAGAGCTGAAGTTTGTAACAAGGACGTGCGTGTGTCCGCATCTTATGCTCACAACGCCTCTTGCGATAGATAAACCATGGCTGAATATCATTGTTGGAATTTGCTCGGCAATGTTTTCAGAACTGCTCGACGTGTCACATGTAACAGCCACGAGTGCACTTGACCGCGGTGGGATGGTTACGTCGTCGTCGAACACACGCAAATGTTTGCGCCACTGGTCTGTACAGGGCCCATCCGAAACTTGATCTAGGGCCATCCAAAACGTAACCGATCTCTCAGGAATGTTGATAACGGTGCTGTATTTTAGCAGGAAGTCCATGTCCAAAATCAGATCTTTGCAGCACTCCGATAAAATTAGGAAAGTAGCGACAAAAACTGAACTGCCGATATTAATTCGAGCGGTACATTTGCCCAATGGCGTCACCAATTGACCCCCTGCGGTTCTTATGTTTGGGCCCGTTCATATTGTTCTGACTTTCTTTAGGCAGTCAGCGAGTTTACGGCTGATAGTAGAGAAGTCCGCACCAGTATCTACCAGTGCTGTTACTGGGCGTTCGTCTATACAAATATCTAGATTGGCGCTTACGATTTCCGTTGATGTCGGTGGCGTCGTATCGTCCTTGGTATCGTGCGTCGTACGATCTGTGGTATCATTCGTCGAATCGCATCGTAGAGAAGATGTTGGAGGTGTGATAGCATCTCGACGGGCGGCAACCTTCCCCTCAAAGGTCGCTGCTGTTAGTTTCCCCTATGAGGGCTAGGAGATCTGCCCCGGACCACCTCGGAGTAACTGCGCTGCTGGGGCGAGTGTGGTGCAGGTGAAGGGGAGCGGGGTCGAGAATAGGCACATCGGGTTGCTGTGCTTGCAGGCCTGCACTGCTGTCATGGCGGTTATTGAAATAAGCACGAGGGGAAGTTTGTAGAAAGTTCTGATGTCTACGGTAACGGTACGGGCAATTGCGGAAAATATGGCCGGCTTCTCCGCTATGAAAGCAAAGTCTTACGGATGAATGGTCGACTGATGGGCATCCTTTGCGACCAAGATGCAGATGTCGGCGAAGTGTACATCGGTGACGTTTGCATAGGCACGTTGGACGGTGGATACGGTTGCGGCGGATTGGGAGCTGGGGCCCACGGCTCGTTGTAAGGCCCTTGGCTGACGTCACGATAAGCCAGTGGTGACGAGTTGTATGATACTGGAGTGGGTCGACGGACAGCTGATGTATAGCTTACAGACATCTGGTCTGAGAGCGATTCGGGCAACGAAAATGCCTGGTGGAGTTCTTGCCGCACAACTTCTGCAACGCAAGCCATGGTATTTTCTTGCGGAGTCACAAGGAGGTTTCGAATCTCCCCACGAACGACCTCACGAATGAGCTCACGCAGAGAACACTCACTACCGGCAGTCAATTCAGAGAGGCTGGGAGATGTCTTGTTTGGTTGGTCATGGTATCAGCGCTGTTGCTGCAGTGCTCGCTCGATTGTTGTAGCCTCTTCGACGAATTCCCCTACGCTTGTTGGCAGGTTGCGTAGGAGACCGGCAAACAGCTCATCCATGACGCCTCTCATCAAATGTCGGAGTTTTTTACCTTCAGGCATCTCGGGGTCAACCCACTGAAATAGGCGGGCCATGTCTTCCGCAAACATGGCGACGCTCTCATTTGGTTTCAGTATGTGTGCCTCGATGAGCTGCAGAGCAGAATCACGGCGGTCGGTGTTTGCGAATGTCTCGAGAGTATGCTGCCGAAATTCCTCCCACGAAGACAGCGTTGACTCGTGGTTCCCGTACCACGTACGAGCGCTGTCTGCCAAAGCAAAGTACACACGCGATAGCTTTTGTTCAGTGGGCCAGCGGTTGGCTTTGGCGACTCTCTCATACTGGTTTAACCAGTCCTCAACGTCTTCATAAACCTCACAGTGGAAGGTCTCAGGAATTAGAGGCTGATCAACAGTAAGCCGTGAAGGCCCTCCGGTAGCCATTTCTCCAGGCACAATGTGTTGCCGGAGAAGTTCGAGCGGGATCGCCTCGGAACTAAGCCCTCGCATTCGGCGACTGTAGCAGTGTACAGGAGTATCCACTGCAGGAACGGGTTGCGGTGGCTGACTCGATGTGGCAGGGAGCATCAGTTGGAGAAGTTCAGCACCTCCACCAATGTCGCTAGGTGGAAATAACCGGATACAGGACGACAGTGCGACCAGGAAAAACGAGGTCTGTATTAAAAGTGCAAAAGAGCAGCCGCTTTGATGTCGGAGCTCGGAGGAACGGTGGGTGCTGTTCACGCTCATCACTTCGCCGTCCTCTGTCTTCTTGCCCGGCCTTTAGCCGTGACAATATTGTCCATGAGAGGGCACAAGTCAGTAACGCTGTCGCTTTCTTCAGGCAAGTCTGCTGCCTCTGTGTCGAGTACGAAGCCCGCGTGGCGAAAGCAGTTGCGAAGCGTGTCTTGCGTTACTGCCTTCCATGCGTCCACAAGCATTCTGACAGCAGACCGAAGATCAACGCTGTAGCCTTTCCCGTTTTCCGAGCACAGCACCATGCGGTTGAGTATACGTAAACGGTACAAAAGTTTCAGATTACGGATAACGCCTTGGTCCATCGGTAGGAGGATCCCAGTCATGTTGGGCGGCATGAATTCTAGCTGGATAGCCTTCTAGTTATTGATGTGACCATGAGCAGTGCAGTTGTCAAAGAAGAGCAGAGCACGTCTCTTCTGTTGTTCAAACTTCCTGTCCAACCTGTGGACGTAACTCTCGAACAACTGCTGCGTTACCCATGCCTTTTTGTTGGCTTCGTATAACACTGGTAGCGTTGCCCCTTTAAAACACCTCAGGCTCTTGGACTTCCCGATTACTAACAAAGGAAGTTTCTCGCTGCAAGACATGTTGCTGCCGACAAGAACGGTCAGCCGTTCTTTGCTATGCTTGCCACCATGGCATGCGTCACCAGCAAAAGCGAGTGTTCTTTCCGGCAGCAGCTTGTAAAACAAGCCAGTTTCGTCGCAGTTGAAAATGTTGTCAGCAGAGAACTGCTGCAACAAAGACTGGCGCAAGAACTGCACTGTCGACAATGCCGCTTTCGCCACACATCTTGAACTTGAGGTCATTCCAATGCTTAAAGTTTCTCAGCCATCCATCACTGAACTTAAAATCCGCGATGTCCATTCGAAGCGCGATAGTTCCCGCTTTTTATTCCAAGATGCAGCCCGAGACTGGCAATCGCTTGGCAATCATTGAATTAAGCCACACGACGAGAGCGTCCACAAGCTTTGGATGAACACCTTCGCTTGCATTCATCTTTTGGGCACCAGATGGTTTTTCGGCCGCTTCCAAGATCTTGTCTTTGTTCCTCAGGAAATCGGAAACTGTTTGCTTGGAAATGCCAAACTTCTTGCCCACGTCAGCCTGCGATCGGCCACTCTTCACTAACTTAATAATGGCAGCTTTCTTCTCCATCGTTAACCGATGGTACTGTTTTCCGCGCTTCGATGCCATCGGCGAGGACGACGAAGGCGGAGTGGGGGCCATCACAGGCGAGCAAAATCCTCACGATGTGAACAAAGGAGTTTGGTGACGAGCGTCGAAGCACCTAGGCTTAGCGTTGCAGAGCACACTTCGCACGATCGCACAACCACGCACTAGGCTAGCCAAACACCATGTCAACTATGTGGGCTGCGTAAACAAAACGGCGCAACGGCAGGCGACGGTGCCTCGGGTACTCCGGAGGTGGCGCTGGTAAACATTCAAGATAGCCAGCGTGGCCAGACAAAATCGGTGTGTGACGGTTAGTTCTATTTCAAAGTGGTGAAACGATTCGAGAAAGCGCTGCACGGGAAGCCAGAGTGGCACGCACGAGCAAAAGCGCTAAAGTGAAACGAACTTTATTGACGCCAAAAAATTTCCTGGTGGATAGTTTCGATTGTCAGCGAAGCACCCTTGCACGATAAACACGGACAATTTTAGGAATCTCGGAGGCCGTGTGTGTTTCTCCGCTATTGATCAACGAGTCCGAGCAACAGATGTCGCCACAGTAGACCGGCGCGCTCATTTATGCGATCGTAATCGTGTGTGACGCAGTTGTCGTGGTTTCTACTTGAGGTCAGTGGTGGTTTCCGACCTTCTGTCGCGTCAAAATGTCTGAAAAATTGGACTCCGAGGGGTTCGAGCGTCCAAAATTTCATCTTTCCTTATACATTGATTCTACGGGGCTCGTGGTGGTGCCGCGAAGATGTCCGAATCATCGGGCATGTCCGAAAAATTGGGAGTTGACTGTATGTGCCAGAAAAACAGTGATGGTGGCTCTCTTCTGTGGGTTGGGACAGACCCCAGTCTTGCTAATCATGTGTTGTAGGAACAGAAGTTCTTCGTATGCAAATCGGCACTTTTAGCGTCAGCATGAATGACCTGACTGCTTAGAGTACCATTCTAAGGTGTTGGAGGTGTTTTTCGAAGCTTGACGTGAAGACAATGATGTACACAAGACAAGGCTGCCTGCACATGTTTGAAGGTTGCAGGCACTTGGCAAACACCAAATGTAAATCAGAAGTTCTTGCTGTTGGGCTGTTCGGTACATACTATGTATAGAGCATAATGCTGCAGTCACTTGGTTGCCAAAGTGAGCACTCAGTATGCTCCTTTTCCCTCCTTTTTTTCATTATTTTGCTTAAGTTGTAGCATCACTGTAGTGGTTCGTGAGCTCTCAGACACAGACTCAGTGGCTGATGGTCGCACTGCAATGTGAATGGCTTGCCAGTCAGGAAGATGTAATATTTGCGAACAGCCAACGCTACGGCAAAGCCATCTCTTTCAAGTGTAGAGTAAGCTGCTTCGCACGGCAGTAATTTGCGGCTTGCGTAGGAAACTGGGTCAGACGACCCTATACTCTACCGTTCACATATCCACAAGTTCCTCATCTAACACTACACAGATACACTCGCAAAAGTAACAGCCGCAATACTCAATGCTCAATGTTCCAAAAACTTGTACTATGTCGAATCTCTGTTCAAAATATTTTACCTGCAAAAGCATTTATGAATTGCACCCAACTAGCTTGAGTCGGTGCTTTTTCACATTCCGAGTCTTTTTCAACTTCTTCCTGCGCCTACATCATTTCGAATGCTCATTACAGCTGATCTCACTCTTTCTGTCTACTCGACGCTGCTTCAAACCGACTTTTCCAGACTGCGTCTCATCTTTCGCCACCCTCTCTGCATCCAATACGTTTGACCTACTTTAGGCACCTTCCCAGCATTCTTTCCTTTTTTTTTTTTGACACGTCTACCACTCACAACTTTACCAACCTTTCTCGCGTCCTGATAATTGCCTAGACTTTTCAATACCTTTTGAGCTATCTGCGTCTCCTTTGCTTTTTTGTGTTCAACCATGCGCGTCTGAGACACTCCTTTTGTCGTATTCCTCTCACGTGCTTTCTCTCGCATTTTTGCCTTGCTTTTTTTCGCAATATCCGCGTTTATTGCCAAAGTACCATGCCCTGCCTCTCTGTTGTGTGTAGCTTTCTCTTTCTCTGTGCCTGCTTCAGCAGCAGTGGCATACACTTCCTTAACCGGCGCCTTGTTACCACTATCTGCCGCGTCTGAGCTCTTTTCCTTCTGCTCTTCGCTTAGAAGGCTCGTCTCGTTAGCGCTATCGATGTGGTCTTTACTCTTTTTCTCTCTGGCAGTAGAATTCTCATGATTGGGCACACTCAACTCTCCCGATGGAACTTCTGTGGAACTTTTCTCGTCCTCTTTATTGCCATTTTTCGCTAGTGCCAGTCGCACTTGGCGCTCGAGTTCCTTCTTTTATAGCGCATAAGCTTCGAGCTTTACCACATGCTTGGCTTTGAGTTTGGCGCTTCTTGTTTGTTTAAACCGTTCTCTCTCCTCTTAAATGAACTTTAAGCCCTCGTCCTTATTGAGCTTTCGCTCGCGAATGACTCTGAGTACCTGCTCCCAATCCATGACCAGGCAGTATCTGAGTATGGCTCCAAATGCTAATTAGCCATCCTGGCAGAGGCTCGCCAATTCTGATAATTCGCGGGCCCTCAGGCACAGACACGTTCACGGAAAAGAAAACATTTATGCACAACACGATTACGATCCCACTCACCTTGATCATTGGTCAGCATCATCATTTCCTAGTGACCCCGTCGCACCTCCCTGTCGCCACTGTAGCGAGCGAGACAATGTGAAGGTGCGAATGTCGCCTCTTTATTTCAAAGGCCGAAGCAGAGCAGGGGTTGCTGCAGCGTCCAGCCCAACGTGAGCTTGTTCTATTTTGGCTTGTGCCCCGAGCACCGCTATGAGCTGCGTGAGAGGCACCGCGCAGTTGCTAGGAAATGATGATGATGATGAATGGTAATGAACATGAAGCGGCAAAGTCATCATACTTTTATGGTCTGTGCACAAAGACTAAATTGCATAACTCAAACAGCCTGTCCGGTGTCAGTCTTCTCATTGCCTCTAACTTTAGCTCACTGGTAGCTGGTCTTGAAATCTAGCTATGCCTAACAGTTAGATTTAGACCCGACGCAGTGGTCTAGTGGCCAAGGTATTCGGCGGCTGATCTGTTGGTCACACGATCGAATCCCAGCTGCAGTGGCTGAATTTCTAATGGAGGCGAAAAGGATGTAGGCCTGTGTGCTCAGATTTGGGTGCATGTTAAAGAACCTCAGGTAGTCGAAATTTCCAGTGCCCTTCACTACGGGGTCTCTCATAATCATACGATGGTTTCAGGACGCTAAACCCCACATATCAATCAACAGTTGGATTTATCGAGTCACTCTATACGTAGAAGCAGTGCTTTCATGTATGAGTGATACAGTACAAATGTACAGACAAATGCCCTTAGCAAAGGGCATTTGTCAAACATTGAACTATATGTTCTTCATGATTTTGTTCGGTGACAGTAATCAACCCAGAAATGCTAGGCTCGACACTACTGGTGATGCCACACAGACTTTTCGAAGGTTGTATCATGTTGTTCTGTAGCATTTTGTTGACTTGTCATTGAATAGCTTCCCAGTGTCATGTTGGAACACTGTTGGGACGAAGTGGTCAGTAATTTTTTTCCTTTATGATGCTGTGCTTAGCAGGGGGCATTTGTTGAACTATTGATAACAACGAGATACAGGCGCTGCAAAAGGCATCAGAGCTGTTGCTGTTGGCGAATAGAAAACTTTGTGGGTTACGCCTGCTTGCATCACATTCAGACCATGCTCCCATTGGATGCAGGTGATCGACCGGAGTGATCTGAACAAAATGACGGCATCCAACCTGGCCATTGTGTTTGGCCCAAACTTGCTGTGGTCTCGCCAGGAGCAGGCCTCGCTCATTTCCATCACCCACATCAACCAGTTTACCGAATATGTCCTACGCAAGCAGCACCTGCTGTTCAGCAAGTGAGACATTCCACGCCGGAAACCGAGTGCTTGTCAGTAGATGAATGCCTGTGGAAATGATTGTGTTTATTGACAAACCGTTGCCGCCCATTCAAGCTGACAGAAAGCTTTGATTGCTGCTAGTGGTGTGAGTACAATGTTGCTGATTTCTGTGTGTACGTTATGTATGTCTTCCTTGTGTGCCAGCACATTGGCTGGCATACAAGGTTACGAGTCAGACTGGCTGTTTTTAAATTGCCGATCTTCGTGATGAACATGCAGTTTTGCAGTGTTTACTTACAGTCTGCCCTCATTCGGCATCTCACAAAGGCTTTGGTGGTATTGAATGTCACACTTGATCCTGCACTTTGCACCATTCTTTTCAAGAGCAATGCAAGCAATGTTCTGGTAATTAGCACTCTGAACACACTATCCTTCGTCGCTACTACTATGATCACAGCCAGAGTCTCAGTGGAAATGTTGTTCTTTGGTACGATAAGCATGTCATGGTCTCCACAAAAGAAACTCGTATGAGAAAACTAATATGTAATGACTGAATTCAAAATATTCTAGTTTGTTTCTGTTGCAATATTGCAGCCAATGGTGAGCCACCACATATTGTTCTTATCTCGAGTCGGACAATGGTTCTGTTATTTGTGTATGCCATTTGTGTTGGTGGCACAGGAGAGCACCAGTGTTGCTTAAAATGGCAAGAGACATTTACGATTAATTTGATTCTGTCAAGTTTTGATTGTAGCTTGTTATTAATTTGTTCTTTTACAAGATGGTCACAAGGACAGTCTGAAAACCTTCCTCTGGAAGAATGGGGTAATTTTATAGAACAAACAAAAGAACTTGCGCTGTGTGCTGATGGTGTCGATCAGTCATGCCCGTTTTCACATGCTTCTGCCATGTGTTGTACCATGAATGTTGTACCATGAATACCATGGATGTTGTATCATGTGATCATGTAAGTGTTCAATCTATCCTACTCATATTTCATGCTTAAGTTGCATTTCATGCAGTGTGATGCTTTGGTACATTACCTGTTTTCGTGAATCGGTGGTGTGTGCTGTTTCAACAAGTGGACCTTTTCAAGGCTGCAGTTTTCAAAGCTGCAAGCTTCCAAGACTTCTTTTTTTTTTTTTTTTTTCAAAAGCAACTTTCAAGACTTCAAAAAGAGAAGTCCACTTGTCAGAATGAGGAGTGCAGCACACCCATTCCCTAGTATCAAAATTCTCATTGCAAGCTTCCATCTTCCCTCTCCTGCCTTTTCTCTGCCTGTCTTCACCATAAGGCAGTTGGTATTCCACTTGTGCGCATAATTTGCTGTGCATTTCCATTTCATTTTTATTGTTATACTCGGTGTAGTACTGAAGTTTGACTCAATGGGGCGATGTCAGACAAAGGAATAATTTTGCTGCAGTGGGAGCATCTGCTGCTGTCATCGAGAACTTGACTGTTGCAGTTCCATACGTTTGCATTGTATACTTGTAGGAGCTGCAGGAATTCCTGTCTGTATTGTAATACGCATCCTTAATGATAACCAGCTGGCAGGGAAGCCCAATAAAGTGGACAACTACCACCGTAGACCAAGTGGCGAAGGCCCGCAATATGGAGGCTCAAGGTCTGGTCTTTGCCGGTGGCAAGTCATCTCTTTAGCCCTTTCACATCTATCTCACAGTCATTACAGTACACCTAAAACAGTACAGTAAACTCCCTTTCATATGAACTCTGTTAAGATGAATTCTTGCTTAAGACTAAAAACACTGGAGTGTTTGGTTCCCAATAGACTCAGGAAAAAACCTGCTTAAGACGAACCGTGTAACAGGCCTCTTCTGTTAAAGGGGCCCTGCAACACTTTTTGAGCATGGTCAGAGAACACTGCTGATTGGATGTAGAGGCTCCTAACAACATGCGAGCCAAATATTATAGCGCAGCACGCGGCCTAGAATTCACAATAAATTATCAAAGTCCACTCAAAATTGCCTTCTCTACTTTTGACAAATTACAGAATAACCCCCAAAATCACTTGTAGTAAGCCATTTGCTGATCAAATCAGCCATTTTCTGATTTGAACATGGTGCACCCAATCGTTACAAAAATCGCCACGAGAGGCCGCTACTTGTCCTCGCGCGTGTGCAATTACACTGAAATAGCCGCACATTCTCAGAAAAAAAAAAGTGCTCAAAGTCACGAGGCGCGCGTGACGTTTCTCTGTGGCCCTGTTATCCCTCCCTGCTTAGCTTCCAGTGCTTTCGTTGGGACTAGAGAAAAGAGAATGCAATTGCACCGTGCGACAAACCTTTGTAACTGCACTCGCACTGGATGAATTCTTAAAATGTTTGTGGCGTTGAATTTGTGAGAAAATGAGCTCTTCTAGTGAATTCATTCCATGGTTGCTTGAAAAAGTGTTTCAGGGCCTCTTTAAAGGTTACTATAACAGTGACCAAAAACTATGGGGTTTCTGCGCAATGAACATTATGGGGGCATTCAGGCGAATAAGAGAAAGCAAAAAAAAAAAAAAAAAACTTCCTGGCACAAAGATTCAAGGCAAATTGAAGGCAAATAGCTATGTGGAAGGAGAAAGCGAGATAAGTGAAAAAGAAAGGTTAACACATAAACTTGGATCTCTCTCACTCCTAGCCTGCAGGTGGAGAAAGGACGAGCTTTATTAGCAAAGAAAGCAACAAAAAGCGTTTGACATATTCTAATTACGTTCTTCAGTTCCTCAACTGGAATACAGCAGAGAACAAAACAACACAAGAGCTTTGCTAGAGGGGAAAAATGCAAGGAAAGAGTGGCGAAAAAAGGCCAAATGAAAATGAAAACGGGAACAAAGATTGTCTGCGCGTTAAAATCATGTGAAATGAAAACCATCAGAGGAGTCAGATACATTGTCATTGCTGCCACACAATGGTGTCTGAGCACTTGTTGTCAGTTGGCATTGTTTCACGTATGGCCTGTGTATCTATTCCCAGTGAAATGAAGCAAGTTGGGATGCTCCATTTTTATTATAAAAGTTCACGACAAAGGAAGGTCATTTTCCACACTGAATATAGCTGTGTCGTGTCTTTTTTGTGTGCTTTGGATCGCGAAAAGCGAAAACAGGGATCTTCAGCAGCATGTCGTTCAGGAAAAGTCACTGCAGCATAAAAATAAGATAAATTTCCAAACCTCAAAGAAAAGCTTGCAGAGATTGATAAGCAACTTAGCACATATTGGCTTTGTCAAGGTAGGGGTATGCAATGGAGGCATATACGAAAGTGATAGCAAAGCCAGTAAAACAGCCTCTCAGAAGGTGAACAGTCAGAAGAATAAATTGTCCATTCTTACATGGAAAATTGTGCTTGTCCCTCCCTTTTTGTGTTTTTCTAATTGTCAAATAAGGTCGTACTACAGTTTATTGTTAAAATGTGGTAGCAGTTTATTGATGAGCATATTTATTATGAACTTGCAGAGTTTAGAATTCCGTTAAATTAATCTAAATACTCTACACAAAAGCATAGCTTTTATCAAATTGAGCCAAATAAATGCTTTTTCTTGTTCCTTTCCTCCCCCTTTATAAGTATACCTCATTCAGTGTTTTCAAGCCACATATTTGGGCGTACTTGGCATGTCGGCATTTGGTTTTTGCGGGCACTTCTGATAAGATGAACTCCTGATAAGACGAACAAATGATCATGGTCCTTTTGAATTTGTATTAAAGGAAGTATACTGTACAATTAATCTCTTCTATACCTTTATGTTCTGGTCTTCATTAAGGCTTTGTCGAACAAAGCAACGAGCCCTCGAAATTTCCATCCTTTGTTCAAGCTCTGTAATGCCAGCTTTAGT
Organism: Rhipicephalus microplus; assembly: GCF_043290135.1. NCBI lineage: Eukaryota > Metazoa > Arthropoda > Arachnida > Ixodida > Ixodidae > Rhipicephalus > Rhipicephalus microplus. Next base: position 38,542,820 of record NW_027464585.1, read on the forward strand.
GAGATCATAGTGACTGCAGCTATTACTTTCTTCCAAATACTCACTGCTTGGCAAAAAACAGTTTCATTTCAGTGAGACGTGCTGAAATCGAGACGCACCACCGTGTTTTCAACTTATCAGTGCACCTTGAGCACCACTTGTGCTTGGAAGGCATCATGGCATCTAGGGCATGTCTTTCTGGTAGAATAGTTACTCCACCAGGAAGACGTGTCCTAGATGTCTATGATGATGGTTTTTATTATTTTGTTTTTTTTGACGTAAGAAATGGATTTCATGCTCGAGAATGGAGGAGAGATAATTTATCGAAACGAAATTTGTTGTACAAAGCAATCCATACAGAGGTATTGCCCCGGAAGGGTGTTGGCCCTGGGTTAGATTCCCAGGTCAGGACGAATTTTTCAGCAACTAAGTCTAAACTTCCTCTCTGAAAAGCCCGTATGGATTATCTTATGAGTTCATGATACAAGCAAGTGATTTTCGATTCTCTTTTATTAACCCTTCCACCACCTTGCTGGATATCACATAACTTATTTGCAGCATGCCGATTCAGACGTTGTCGGCAGGGTCTGTGCACCGTAATGTGGTTTTATACGTTTGTAACAGCTTCAAGTTTTTTGAGTGACAATAGTCCCTTTACTGTATTTTTTCTACCACTACAACCTCTGTGTCATTTTCTCTGCTAAGTATATTAGTTGTTTTGCCCGTGTATGACTGAAGGTTTTCAGATGACTGACTAGCTTATTGCCATGTCACTTTTTGTAAGGTAATGTCGAGGGTACACTTTTTCGACATCACACTAGCAGAAATAAACAAACAATATAAATGCAGCATAATTTAAAAATAATAGAACTGTCCATCAATCCAAAATAAGCATCAAAAAAAAAAAAAAAAGGAAGCATGGCTATGAAGAGCAAACACACCGAACAAGCGGTGACTTCTGAGTGAATTTGATTGACATGAAAGTAGTGGAAACAGTGTTAGCAATCACAACAGTTTCCATTGCAAAGCCCCGCATTCCAAGAAGCAGAGCTCCCTTTCAGATAGTGCAACCAATGGTTTGCTTACGCACCCGCTCTTCTCTCGCAGTAATCTTGTCTACGCTGGATAACCACTGGTCATTAAGGGTAACTGACTGGATTCCCAGAGACGGCAAATGCATGAAGGGGAGACAGAAAGTTAGGTGGGCCAACAAGATGAACAAGTTCACAGGTGTAATGTGGCAGCATAAAGCACAAAACTGTGTTGATTGGCTGATCATGGGAGAGGCCCTGCAGTGGGCGTCGTTGGGCTGATGAAGATGCTTCCTGTGTCTCACTGTGGGACACGTTCCATTTTCCAGCTGGGACAACTTGTCAATACTGCTGGAAAGAAATTTTGCACCAACACTCTGTCCTATTTTATAGCTGTACTTTTTGTGTTGTTTATGTTCAATGCGAATAACCAATGAACCAGTCAGCTAATTTAATGTCGACGTAGCTTACTATTCTACTTAAAGGGACACTGAACAGAAACAGTGGCTTGACAAACTGCACTCTGGCAACTCTACCGTATGTTTCACTATCATAAGGTCATTATTAGTGGACAAAATTAAGTTTAAAGCTTCACTTTTAAATTTTGCACTGAAATCTTCATGCATGATGTCAGAAACTTCAAAATGTGTTTGGGTATATTTTCGGGGCCTTGCCTCGATTAAACTGTCTAAAACTTCGTATGCTAAGTCTATGGCACCTACAGATGATGATATACTTCATTTTGGTCGACTAGAAGTACGTAAGATTCCCAGTAGACACCTTCAGAATCTATGATGTCACGGTGTTTGGTGTACAATCTTGAGGTGGTTACTTCACCCGCATTTTCTTTTTGCGTGTTTTCTCGCTTACCAAGCATTGTGTCGCGATAAGAATGGTGTTTTCAGAATTGTGAAATAGTACTTTGCTAATACGCAAAAAGTTCTTTTGCTATTTAGTGTTGCTTTTAAAGCTTTCAAAAACTATGTAGTGACAAAGGTCATTGCTTGTTGATGCTGGTAACTTGTTGGATATTTCTTGGCTTTTTGAGACTTTGCTTGTCTCGGAGCATTAGGATTACTTGCTTTGAGGCCCATTGGCTCTAACTTCAAAAAGATGGGCATTCTTGAAACGATTGGCAAGCTTGTGCAAGTTGAATAAAACAAAGAAGTATAAAGCAAAGCATTAGAATAACAGCTACTGCCCCAAAATACAGTTTCTTCTGGTGCACCCAATACAACCCCCAGTGAAATAATCGGGGAATGAGTGAACATGAAACGTTTTATAGACATTGTAAAGATGTGTTCAACAAAATGAGCTGACCTGTAGCCCTTTGTGCATTGTTTATTTTTGCTTTTGTTGCTTTTCAAGATTTCCTGCTGGTCACCTTTCCGAGCTGTTAATGTATTCCATTACATTTCTACTAAAAAAAATTGCTTGCTTATAATGGTCATTGAATTCGCATAAGTGTTAATAAGTGTTTTATTTATGCAGACACCAGCCTATTTTTCGACAGTGATTCTGGTACTGAAATGTTGAGTTGAGCCAATAGGGCACCTGGATTGCATGCGTACTTGGGATGTAAAAAACTGTCTAAAGATTAATGCAGAGAAAAATAAGGCAGTGCTATTTTGTGCGTGCAACAAATGGTTTGAGTCGTCTCCCATTTATTTGTATGATATCATAGTAGTAGTGCCATCTTTCTAGTCACTGGGCGTTTACTCCATTTTATCTTAATAATTGCACCAAAATTGAAAAGGCATTCTTAAAATATGGGGATGTTGGTTATATGCTGGGGTGGCATATATGCAAAAACATACGGTACTATTTTTAAACTATGTAATGCCTTTGCCAGATTGATAATTTAATTAGCTGACCGTGAAGAGTAATAGCCCCTATGCATCATTGTAGTTAAGTTGCTTTATCAATTAATATACCTTTGTATAATTAAATGTTTATTTACTTGGTTCAGTGCAGAATTTTTGCATGGGCAACGAGTTCTTTACAGAACGTGCGCAAACTGGCAGCGTTACAGAAAAGGGCAATTCGCCTTGTGTGCAAAACACCACATCTCCCAGACATTGGTCGTTCGGTGTTAAACCTTGAAATTATGAAAGTAGAATCTGTGTGCTTATGTAGGCTTTGTCACTTGTACAGAATTGAAAAAAAAAAAAAAAAAAAACAGATTGATAACCAACCTTACAGCATTATATTTCCCTTTCCAACATATGTCAGCAAGAATACTGGAATTTTAGCACTAGTAGAACTGCTTATGCTTGACCAAATGCTGCAGTCTTTTTCACTGAGACTATTATAAAACCAAATGCTATGAGAATACACATAACCCAAAAATATATCTCTTCTCTTTTTAAAGAATTTATGTTGTATATTTGTATGATTGCAAATACTGATGTAAGAGGTTCATGTTCCATCATGAACCTTTTTTGTTACATTTGTACAAAACGTTTGTAACAGTGTCTGTTGCTCTGACTGTGACTGCTTGTGCATTTATGCTGTATTCTCATGCACTGGTATGTTTTATTTGACCACTACGAGGCTGCCTTGTGTACTAAGTGGCCATATTTGCCACAATCTGCTAATTGGGCCTTTTATTGCCCGTTCATCCTCGCTACCTTGGGCACTAGCACGTGAGCTGAAGAGCTAAATACAAACAAAAATCAGATTAATTTCATAAGTGGAAGGAAGGTGACATGGTATTTGTGGCACGGAATTGTTCAGTGTCAGGCATATCGGCCGGCTGTTTTATCCACGCTAAGTAAGAAAAAAAGAAAACAAAACAAAATAATGCTTTCCTGCTAGAAGATTGATTTTTCTGCTTAGTTATGCACGTGGTGTGTGGCAGTTAATGTACGATGTACATAAATCATGCAAAACAAGTGCAACCTCTGGCTGCAAGAATCTTGGCTCTAAAGAAAGGAAGGGGAGTGAATTGAGAGCCTGTTTCTTTGTTTAATTGGGTTGTTCATGGAGCGTTCTGTATACAGTAGACTCTCGGTAAATGGAACTGCTGCTTTAGTGGAACAGCTTATTACAGCATGTATAATTTCATACTTGGATTCACCACCCTCATTCATTTTTCAGTGAACGGGACTCCCATTAAATGGAACACATTTCTCTGGTCCAGTCAAGGGCCATTGAACAAGAGTCTACTGCACTTTCACAGAGTGCATCTTGTCGAAATTCTCACTGCTTTGCTGCCGAATGCGTACTGAGCACATACCAAAGCCTTTCTGTCTTTTGCATCCTACTTACTTCATTTACGTTCTTATGTACAAGCTTCAGGGACGCATCAGTGAGATGCAACACTGCAAATATGCACAGCACATTTATTGTATAAAGAAAGTGTTCAAAGTTTTGTCTCACCCGTGGGATTTATTGCTTTAAATTATGTAATCTCCGAGTGTGTTTTTGCCCTGTTGTGCTTGAATACGTAACATACAAAGAAGTTGCAAGATAAGAGAGCTTTTTCTTTTCTAGTCACCTAAAGTATGTATAACGAAGTCTTGGGCTGTTAGTTGATTGTATTGCATATTTCTCTGACCAGGGTTCTCCCCAGCAGTTCTTTAGCAATGGACGTTGTAAAAGTGAATGGGGACTGTTGTGAATTTAAGAATTTCAATTTTTCCAATAACTTGTTGCTTTGCTTTCGACACATGTTCACTTTCTGGCCAAGCGTTTCTGGCCGCGGGAACACACATCAATCTAAGTGGAGTGAGCTAAGTGTGACATACAGTGAAATGAGGAACAGTAGAACATGTAAAAGAGGATGGGCCGAAGACTATGGCAGTATCCTCGGTTAGCAAGAGTTAACGAGAAGCATGAAAAATAAAACGGTGAGCAAGCGAACCGAAACTAAGGAAATGCTTAAAATAGAACCAATACATTAAAAAAAAAGATAAAGTACAGTTATTAAGTCATGGCAGCATAGTAGAACTGTATACAACAAAATATAATATGACCTGCGAAAGTTATGAATAAAGCTAGAGAATTTTCCCCCTCCGGGGACTTGGTGATCTATAATTTACTACTTTCAGCATTATGCTGAAAGTAGTAAATGTAGTTTTGCAAGTCGAGAAGCTCTACACCATGTTTTAATTAATGAAAAGATGAAGAGGTCGCCACTACGAGATTTGCACGCACACAGTGGACACTTGTTTAAAGCAGCCACTCTGCAGATGGGGCTGGAACGGAGCACAATGTGATACGAGTGTCATCTCCAAGTGTGGCACATGCATGCTTTTTACTACAATAGCAATTATATGAACAGTCTCACCTGTTTTTTTTCCCGTTGCCACGACCGCTGTCATTAACTGCATATGTATATGTATCTACATATGAATCCTCAAAAAAGAAAAAGAAAGCCACCCACGCTCCTCAGCTTGTCATGATGTGCCGACACGCACTTATCCTTCAGTGGAGAGAATCATGTGCCTTCGGCTTTCACCAGAACGATTGCATTAGTTGCAATCGTTCTGGTGCTGCATTAGTTGCCAAGCCCACTAAGGTCACTTCACTCGCTGCACAGGCCCCGTTTGCAAAAAGAGCGCGCTTCTCATATTCAGGGAAGTATAACAACTGGGACACTTTATAGTTCGCACTCATATTTTTTTTTTTTTTTATACAATACTGCAGGCCTAGGGCGGCCCAAGCAGGAGTGGTTTGTTTGTATATCAATGATGAAAACCAGATTTAAACAAAAAAATAAATACAAATTGAGAGCAAGAGGAAATAAGCAATGAACAATCGAAGAAAACACCAGAGAACAGGAGAGGACTAATCAGTGCATATTTCAGACATAAGGCACATAAGAAGGAAAAAAAAAAAAAAAAACGAAGCAAGGCAGCAATGATCATAACAGTAGCGTAGCACAGATTTTACACAACTAGATATGGGAAACCAATCACAGGATAAAGGCACCGTTACAAATTTATTCTGCGAGCTGGTTAAACAACTGAAGAACATTATTTCATAAGAAGGTTTGTACCTGTGATTACATTTCGTGCATCGTTTTTGTTTAAACAGCGCGTTAAGTGTCGAGCTGTAAACGTTGTTAGTTGGCTCTCGCCCTGTGTGTGTTGTTTTTGTGCGTCATTGGTGCGTGAGCAGCGCCGTGCATGTTTTGATCTGCTTGCCGTTCTCAGCGTTACATTCCAAGTTGTTGCTATTGCATTCATTGCTTTGCCTTTGCGGCAGAAATGTGACTTTTTTGTTTTGGGTCCAGTGTGAAATCGATGAAGAGACACAAATGAGCGCTGTCCCTTCCGTCTTCACTGTACCCAAAAATGCTACCATACCAACTAGCCCAACCTTCACTACTATTGCATGCAGGCTTGCCATTTTACAGCGAAAGCCATTAGAGATCACAACAATGGTCGTTTCGGTGCCGTAGTTGTTTTACGGTGTCTGTAATCACTATCTTTTGAAAGAAGAAAAAAATAATCTAGAATAAAATGGGGTTAAAACTTGGGCCCTCTTCTTGGCAGCCAAGTGTTCTAGCACAGAGCAATGGCAAAGGTTGATATTTTTTTACAGAAAGAGCCTATGCAGGCTCTGTGTTGGGAAGCGTGGAATTTCAGGTAATACTTTATGTGTTAATGCTTGCAATATAGCGTGGTAGGAGAGTTAAGATAATGACTGCACATCACACATCAAGAATTATGTAATTGATGGGTCCTTTAAAGCTTACAACCCATCACAATGGGCTCAGCCATAATTCTTTGTCATTAGTTGCCACATCAAGAAATGCGCACATAATGCTTTGCCGATGAGAAGCGGGTACCTCTACTCTCTGCATAATGACAAATAATGGTGTAATGTGTGTTTCCGTACTTCACAGAAATTGTGATTCATGGCATAGTGGGTGGCTTGCAAGTGTACTTGTTCCTGAATAGTTTACAATGGGTTCTGTAAAAATGCCACTTTTCCAACTTTCGCTCTGGTGTTACTGCGCCTTCCTGCAGGCCTGACACTTTTTTCCGGTTCCTCAGCAACACAAAAAGAGCACTGAGAGTGGTTAAAATATACAGTGGGGAAAGTATGGAATTCCCACCACCATTCATCGTGGGGAGAACCCTGGCTGCGATCACTGTGGCCTTAAAAAAAGTCCACTTTTCCTTTGTACTCTGTGTAATGTGCAATATACACTGAACTCACACAGTCAGCTCACACGTAAATATCTTCAATGCTACCTTTTTCTTTTTAGTGTCAATTACGCGAGTAGGTAAACTATTTGCCAATACGCTATGTTGTGCCAGATTTTCTCTATTCCGAGGATGGCTTCAAATGTCAGGGGTGAATATTTTCGAAACAAGGCAAGCTTTATTTTTATAACTAACTTGAATCACTGTTTGTAGAGTGCACACTTGTTTTGAATAAATTGGTTTCGTTCTGCATTTGAGTGTTTATAATTATGCTTCTGTTATGATATACAAACATCAGAAAAGCCCAACTGGGCATCTGAAATCTTTTTGCTATGGGAGATACAAAAAAAGGGAGACCAAACCTTCACATTGGGCCTTTAAAACAAGCTTTTTTTGCTTGAGGTTCTCCATCCCCAAACCTTTACCTTTTTTTTTTATCGTATTCAAAGGCCTATAGGGCAGGCTTGTGGTCTTTTCTGAGCTGAAATTTTCTGCTTGCAATCAAATTACAAAGCTGAGAAAGCAACGTGTGAAGTGAGGTATGCAGTTGTACAAAAAAACATTTATTGTAGGGCTCCCAGTTTCAGCACCCCTATAAAACATGAAGCAATTCATGATCTTTTTTGTGTGCGCTTTACATAACAGCGTCTGTAGGCCAAACTGACCAAGTGACTTTTACTGCTTTGTTAATTTGGCTGTAGCTGTAGAAGTTATAAGATTTTGTATGTTATGCCGCAACCTTAAAAAATGCTAACAATTGCATAATACTATCATTTTTTGAAGCACAAAAAAAGGTCTTCTGTTTCATGACCTAAAAGGCTGATGGCGTTGCTTATTTCGATGACTCGTTTAGAAATTCAGTGCATTGTCTCTGGCAAGGGTAGAGATGTGTGGGAACATTAGTGCTGAATATGGATATTAAAGGGGTTAAGAGTGCATATAATTTCTGATTAATTGCATGCATTTCAAGCATTCTTTATGTCATTACAACCACACCCTCCCTTTTGGCTTAGAAATTCTAATTAAGTACAGAATTTTGTTCTACTTGTACACTTTCTGCTGGAATGAATCACAAGAATGGTAGATTTATCTTGTGTTCAGCGCTTTGTGGCCTGACCCCCCAGGCTACGTTCAGTACTTTGCAGTGTCATCGACAAAGCTCACGGTGTCTCATGCCACACTTACCTCGAGATTTGAAATTAAACCTTTGAGCTGCGTTAATTCTAGTATAAACAAAACGTTATTAAGAAGCATTTGCTGTTCACAAATGCACCGAAGTAGCCAAATTTAGTATGCGCATCCTGTAAGTATGGCCATAATATGCTCATTAGACTGTCAATGGCTGGGCAAATATTTGATTTGAATGCATAATTTTTTCACTGTAGGTACACAGTTCACTGAGCACCTCCTTTATTTTGGCACTGAATGATACTGCTGCATGTTGAAAGTTTTTTTTAAAATTGCTTGTTTTCCTTTGACATTCATTGAGAGCCTAAATTTTAAAAAGTTAGCTTTAAGTGGCCTGTATTTAGCTTTCACTTTCAAATGCAATGCAGTTATGCAGATGAGCGGTGAGAGAAGTTTTATCTGCAACACTGTCCATGGCTCCTTGTCAAAAGAACAAAGCTGTCTCGTATCGCATGAGTATACTTGAGGTTGCACCTTTGTTCAAATAGATCAGCACAACGCTGGTGCAAGATGTATCATGTATTTTATTTTATTTTCAAATACTGCCAATTTCTCGGAGGGATTAATACAGGGGTGGGAGTTAATTCATACATGAAGGTATAGGAGTAATGCAAACTGCAAATTATGCACTCTGTAAGAAATAGACACTTACATGTGTAAACAAAAATTCACACTCTAAATTTACACACAGTAGCAATTACATCAAGCATACTACAGCAGCAGCAAAATAAGAATAAATTGACAATAAACAGAGTGACATGTGTCTGTATCAAACAGCTTCTTCTACGAGTTCGGAGAATAATTCTAGTGTATGCTGAGCAAGAATATATTCATCAAAGGTGTTCCAATCTCTTACGGCTCGTGCAAAAAAAAAAAAACAGGAGCGAGATACATTGTCACTAGGACGAAATTCTTCTAACATGAATTTGTATTTATTTTGCATTTTCTGGCAGAGCTGTATAAAACGAATGATCTGGGGTTGATCTTAAAAAGTATTGTGTAACAACAAATACAGCAATTTCAATTTGCGCACTTCTGCTCAGTTAGACAAAGTAGCAAGGCCAGCCAGCCGAAGCCTGCTTGCCTGCTTCGTGCAGCTGTCAGCAAAAGTACTTTTGTGTTCGGGGCCATACTTCTGCACCAACTGTGCGCAATGCTTCAAGTATTGTGAGAACCAAAAATGATTTGTCACAATAAATACATAGTCCAAATGAACCCTAGTGACAGAAAGCTGATAATGAGCCCTAAAGCTTTCACATGCCACTAAAGACATCCAAGCCAAAAGGAATCGAAAGCCAATCCAGAAGAGAGTACATAACAGAATCTCACATAACCTGAAAGGACGACTTCCTTTTGATGAAAAAAAAAGGATTGTTTTTGTTTCACAAATAGCACGAGTGCTTCCTCCAAATTATGAATTTTTTTAATTTTTTACTACAAGGTGCTCATTTTGAGAGTATGCCTAAAAAATGAAAAGGGATAAATTATAGCAATATTGAACAGCTGTGGGCTCTCAGCGAAAACAGAGTGCTGCGAAACGAATAAAGAAGCTATTTTCTATCGCCTTTTTAGCACCCAGCAAAAAAGCTATGTTAAAGGGAACCTGAAACAGTTTTCACCATTGTGTATGAAGCATTGAGCATGTCCTATATTTGCAGACCAATTTACAGGGGCCCTGCAACACATTTTGACCATGGTCAAAAAACGCTGCCGATCCGTAGTAGAGGCTCCCGAGAACACTTCAACGAAATGTTATAGCACAGTGCGTGGCCTGGAATTCACAATAAATTATCAGAGTCTGCTAAAAATTGCCTTTCCTTTTTTCTTCTCTCGACAAATGACGGACGACGCTCAAAAATCACAGGTAGATTGCTCATCCAGGTAGATTGCCCATTCAAATCAGCCATTGGCTTATTTGAATAGGGCACGCTCGGTCGTTACAGAGATCACCGCAAAAAGGCATCACTTGTCCACGCGCGCGCACGCAATCACACTGAAAAAGCCGTGCATTGGAAGAAAAAGAATAAAGTGCTCAAGGTAACAAGGCGCGCATGAAGTTTTTTATTTGCTTTTTCCATCCCTTTCTGCTTAGCTTCCAGCACTTTCGTCGGCACGAGAGAAGAGAGAATATGATTGCATCGTGTGGCAAAGCTTTGTAACTCCGCTCGTACTGGACGGATTTTTAGAATTTTCACGGCGTTGAATTTGTGAGGCAATACCCAGTGAATCAATTCTATGGTTACTCAAAAGAGTGTTTCTGGGCCCTTTTAAGCAACTTCATGCGCTGCGAATGCTGCAATGGCCCTTCTATAATAGTTTTCAATCTCTTGTGCGCTTTGCTATGTAGCTTTCTTCGGCATTACGTGGCGACCACCCTTATTGAGTACTTTCAGTGTACGTTACTGGGCATCGTCTACGTCGATGTGAGCTGCATGTCCGCCCCTCATACATCGTGATCGGCCAAGTTGTGCACCAGAAATCAAGCGGTTGAAGGCTTGCAAAGCTGCTACATTTTGGAAGTGTTGTAAGACATCTGACGAGCGTAGTCGCCTTGCAGCGAGCAATAGTTCTCGTCATCTGATCAGCACCAGGATTCACCCGGCTGCAGCTTCTCATCTGGAGACCCAACCACTTTGCCTGAGTTCTTAATGATTGTTCTCAAATACCGTTTGTCTGCATGCTTCTGCAGATTATCGCTATACAGGAGAATAAAATAAAAATGACAGGCGCCCTTTGTTTCCCAATGGCATCTGCTGCAGTCTCCCACAGTGCCAGGCTGTTGCCTGAGTTGAGACTAAGGAGTCAAAGAGAGCATAACAATAATTGCCCCATATCGGTTCGATACATGGTTCGTTGTTTAATTTGTGGAGCAAGTGATTGCATGATGACATAGTCTAAGCAGTTAGAAAATTTGGAAAACTTTTTCAGAGTTCCAGACAAGAGCAATTTGCTAGTAAACCTGGGATTAACCAACATGCATACTTTCAAGTTCATTATAGGTTTATGACAATATCAAAGACGATATTCTACCAAAATATTATAGTGTGGCAAATATTTATTAGTTTTTGAAATGATTTCTTCTGGAACAAGTACGTTTTTTCATCTTCCGAGTTGTGCAGGTATAATTGTACAATCAGTCCTCATCAGGAAAGTTTCATCCTACTCAAAATACCCTTATAAAATCAATATTCATTATAACTATAGACTACTTGTAGAACAATCGCATTTGGAAGGAGGGCTTTTTCATATTTTGAGGCTTCACTGTATAAATGCACTACATGGCTTCTAGTTCTGTGAGTGCACCAATTTTTCTTCACAATCTCTGTAAATAATAGCATGTTCTATAACAGTGTGATACAGAGGTATCTATATTGTATGTATACCTTGGAGAACAGTGTGTGTCACAATGAAGACAACTTTCTGTATTGTGTCAAGCCAGTGCTGAAAATAGATGCCACGCCTGTAAATAAACATATTTCTTTTATACAAAAGTTTGTTTTTCACGAATGGGTGCGTAAGAAAGTGTTGGGCTGATTGTGTTCTCGGGCACTTCTTTAACACATTTTTCATAATGCGCACTCTCGGTAGAATGGAATGCAGACTGAAACGGCTGAATTTTCGCTGTAGGCCCGTGTGCTCAAATTCTGGTGCACATTAAAGAACTCCAGGTGGTCGAAACTTCCGGAGCCCTCCACCACGGCATCTCTCATAATCATATAGTGGTTTTGGGATATTAAACCCCACATATCAATCAATCAATCAAACCAGATCAATAATGTGGACTCTGTATTGACGCGGAAATAACTGGTCAGCTCTCAAAATACCTACCATATAAATCGGACTATAGGTCAAGTGGGAATATAGGTCGACCCCTCTAAGTTCAGGTTACCGAAAAAGAAAAAAGAGGAAAACAACCCGAAATTGCCGAACGACATTTATTTGCGAATTGGGCGCACCGCACCACGATCGTTGGAACTCCCCTCAACCACCATCGCAACTGTTCCTATTAGTCAGACGAAGCACCACTGTCTTCTGCAGATGAGAGTTTGTCGCTGGCCCACAGTGCGTTGTCTTCTGTGCCACACAGTGAGTTGCTGATGAAACATTTTTTAAAAAAATTTTCCACCATGGAATCTGGCAAGGAACGCCATGCGAAAAGCACCTAGCCACAAAGAGTAGCAAGCGGAGGCCTCTGTAGGCAGCCCGTCGGTGTCTTTGGGTTGTCGCTGGACATCTACTTTTGGTACTCCAGTCACACTCGGTCCTTAAACGGCTTGTTTAGCACAACGTCAATTGGTTGGAAGGTGGACGTCATACCACCTAATATGACGGTGAAGTCCGTTTTTTCCATCGTTCAGAGTGCGCTTCACAGCGTCGGTTAAGTGACCACAAAACGCATCTAACACCAGCATGCTGCAAAGACGCAGCAGTGCACCTGGCTAACGGTTCCAGACTACTCGTATCCATTCGAGCATCATGGCCTTGTCCTTGTATCCCTGTTGACGCGAATGACAACACTGGGTGGGAACACTTCCTTCGGCAATGTCTTACGTTTGAAAATGATGAAGGGCGGAAGCTTTCTACCATCTGCCATGTATGGCAGCATGACGGTGAAGCGCGAGTGCTCCTTGCCAGTGGACAACAGCTTCATATCTTTGGCGCCACGCTGCATGATCATGGTGGATGAAGGCATGTCAAACCACACGAGGTTCTCATCGGCATTGTCAATGAGCCCCATCATGTAGTTGTTCTGCTCCTGAAGCCGGTTCACGAAGCCCTGAAAGTTTATAAGCTTGTCCTAGAACTCGTCTAAAAACTTCCGACAGATAGATGTGCACCATTGGAAAGAAAATACTTTGCGTCTCATGAATTGAAGCACCCAAGATTTTGGTGCACGGAAACTCTTCTCTCGTGAGCCCAGCTTCTCGAGCGAGTTCCACAGCTTTCTTGCGAATGGTATCCACGGTCACTGGCATTGAGCATGCATGGCATTGAGCATGCATTGAGCATGCATGAACTTCTCACACAAAGTTCCCTAGCATATTCTCCAGCTGCGAATGAACCACACTTCGCCCACGAAATGACATTTTCCGAGGATTGCACATCTGCAGCTTCCCTTGCTGCACCCTCCAATAGTGCACGCTTTTTTCTGATACATCAAACCGGCGCTGAGAAGCCATATTCCCATTCGCTTCTGTGAACTCAACAACCTCTAGTTTAAACGCAGCTGAGTACTGCCTTATCGTACCACTACTCATATTCAGTGACCAAAAAAAAAAAAGACCACTAAAAATGAAACACAATGTCAAGGGGAGCGAGAACTTAGAACAGATCGGAGGCAAATCACGAACACAAAAAAACAGACGAGAGAGAAAAAGAAAACAACCTGCTGTTGGATTTGAATGCGAATATGGACGTGTCCAGCTTCTATTGCACATGCAAGCCACATGTTGCCAGACAGCGGCACACTGTCGGCTAGACACCGCTATATAAAACGAGGAGCGACTTTAGCTCGTTGTTTTATTGAAAATATCTCGACCTACATTCCGGTTTATACGGTACTAGTAAGAGTACGACTACTCTATTTTCCATGCTTTCTTCAACGATGAGGAGCAGCATGTGCTGGAAATTCATGCTCTTTTGGTGATTTCAGCTTCATAGAAAAATGGTGGTTTCCAAGGAATGTTTAAGGCAATGGCTGCTGCGCCGCGCGGCGCTCCAGCCATCCCCACACAGAACTGGCTGCTGCGCCGCACGGAAGTGACGTCACAAAAATTGTTATGACATACGTCGTTTCCGATTTAGCGCGTTGTTCGAATTTACCGAATCGGAACGTGGCTCAGCTGGCCAGCAGACGCTCACTTGCTGCTGCTGCTGCTGCTGGAGTACGGCTGGTTGCTGCTTCTGCGAGCTGTCTACAGGCCTTGTTCTGCTACATACTGCTACATATTCGCAAGCCTCCAACATCATCTTCATCTAAGCTCAACCGCTTATTTTCACTGCTATTTTATATTTACTAACGTTGTTTATATCCATCCCAATACGTATTTTTGTGATTTTTCGCGTATAGGCTGATTTAGCAGTATCTGTGCGTGGCCCTTTCTTTGGTCATCCGTGTTAACGTGCTTCGTATCTGTGTCGTAGTGCATTTGCGTAGTTGACAGCCGTGTTTTAGACTAAATATTCACTTTCTTGTTTCTTTTTTTTTTCATGGTGTAATTCTGAATTGAAAGTGTGCGCAACATGACGCGTGTGTTAGTAGCGGGCGATTCAATGGTGAGATACGTCGACCAGTATTTCCCATCGCGCCGTGGCTTGTCTGTTAGCGTTGCCGCACACAGAGGAATAAGGATTGAGCACTTGCTCTCAATGATTGCTGACAAGCTGGCCAGTTTTGATGTTGTCATTGTACATGTTGGCACGAACAACACTGTTGACAGTGTCAACATGTGCATGGACAAATATCGCCAGCTCGCTCAGGGAATCATCGAAAGCAATCCCACGTTGCATGTAGCTTTTTCTGCCATTCTTCCTCGGGGGCAGAATCGGTACCGCCAAGGGGAAGAACAGTTGTGTGATGTTTGTCATTTGAATGACCACTACAGGAATGTGAATGCCGCACTCGCACAGCTTTGCCTGGAGAGGGGCTTCACTATCCTGGATAGTCTTGTGGACAGCTGGCCTGGATTCCTGAGCAGGGATGGTGTCCACCCCAGCCGGCTTGGCAACAAGGTGCTGGCAGACTTCCTGTACCGTGAGGCCTGTGCCTTGTCCACCCAACTAGAGAGGAGACACATCCAACAGTCCTACAAGGAGTCCAAGGCATCTGCATGGAGTGGGTGGGCTCGGCAGGAGCACTTTTCCATCAACTTGGAAGTCGATTTTCCAGCACTTGGTATGCATGCAGTTCAATATTCTCCAGCAGTAGGTGGACCTTCCGCTGCACCAGCTCCTGTCTGGAAAACCAGCAGGGCTCTCATGCAGAGACACGACACTGACCAACTGGCCAGTACCATTCATGGTATTGGCTTTACGCTCGTTGGCGGTGTCCGCGTTCGCTGCAAGGGAAGCAAGGCTTGGTGGACCTGGGACAGCCTGCCTTCCCCCATTTTCCATGGCACAAGTGTACCATGCAAGGGAAACACTGGAGAGAGGCCTATTCAGCCAATGATCCCTAGTCGAGGTGCAAGCACCACTTGTGACAGGAAAATAAGGAGAGCCTCACAGGAGCATGAGAGTGCTCTTGTGCGCTCTTCTGTGGGGGAAGAGGAGGCCAGTGCTGGAAAAGCAGCTGTGCCACAGGCTGTCGGCCAGTGTGGCGACAGTGGGTGGAAACCATGGTGCAGTCAAAGAAGAGCCGGCGGAAGGCTGCGGCACTGCACAAGCAAGAACAGAGCTCTAAACTGTGTGCAGACAGTGAAGGCAAAGTTCTTGCTGTGACAGCTGCCAAGTCCATCAGGTCCACTTCACCTATGACAGCAGTTGTGAGCCAGAAACAGATTCAGTCTGCTTATTCCGCTGTCTGTGGTAGAAAGCCTGAAGGACGAGCCAGTGTCTCGCACAACGTCATTCGTGATAGTTTTAAAAAGGTGCAGCGTGTTCCTAGCAAGCAGTTGAAAGACTGCTCAGTTAGTTCCGCGACTCACTGTGAATCTGTCACGAATGACGCTGTGAACGAGGTTTCTGTCTGCAAAAGCCATCTACCAGCACTGACTCGGGATTGCATGCGAATTGAGCGCGATCCTGGCACACAGAGGCTGGTGACCCTATGGAAGCTGGGTGCACTGCAGCTGTGCAGTACAAGTATTGTGAGGCTGCTTTGACATCCAGAAGCAGGCCTGTCAGCCTTGGTGCCCAGGCTATTTGTGTAAACACTGGTGCCAACCCAACCGTCCTCAATAACCCAGTAAATACACTATATGGTGGGGGTAGCAAAGTTTATTTAAATGCAACATTTGATAACTTTCCTTCTTTTAAGAAAAGCTTTGATGAGTGGTGCAGGGAGGGCAGGCATGTAGTCATGATAAATAAGAGCAATAAAAGTCCATTCACATCAGAAGATAAGGACTTCGAGTATATTAGGATTAAATATAGCTGCATTCACGGTCGCACAATAAAGCCCAGGGGGATAGGAAAGCGACCAAAGCAAGCTTACAATGGTACTGGCTGTGAAATGACAGTATCGGTAAGCCTATGTAAATCGCCTACTCTGCACTACAAGATAACTAAACTACAAGCTAAGCATAACCATCCCACAGAATATTATGATTTGTATCCTCAGAAGAGGCTCCTGAATCATGGAGAAAAAGAAGAATTCTTTGACTTAGCTAAATGTAATATTGGCGCAAAGGATTTTAAAAACTTGGTCGAGCAAAAAACTGGTAAGAAGTTAACTACAAAGGACATTAATAATTACAAGCAACGATTTTCTATTCCTATCCGCAATGAGCAGGCTCATGGTGAAATGGTTTTAGAGAAGGTAGAGACCTTGCTAAAAAATAATCCAAACTGGGTTATTCACTATGAAATGAATCAAAATAATAACCTGCAATTCATACTTCTTCAAACAACGCACATGCGTGAGATTTTGGAAAAGTATCCAGAGATTCTATTTATTGATGGAACGTATAAAGTGAATATTGAGGGTTATATTCTTTACTCTATATTAGTTCAAGACGGTCGTGGTCGTGGGAGACCTGTGTGTTATGCCTTCTTACGAAATGAGACGACTGAAATTGTTGAGCCCATGTTCACAAAGTTTGTAGATTTCAACCCATTTGTTGTGTCTGCTTGCAAAGTAGTGATGATTGATAAAGATCTCAATGAACTGCGCATTTTAACCAATATTCTTCCTAATTCTAACATACTTTTGTGTACGTGGCATGTGTTGCATTGTTTCCAGCAAAAGGTTAATGAAAAAGCTAGACAGCAACGTGATCAGTTGGTTCCTCTCTTAAAAAGCTTAGTTTATTTCCCCACTGAGCAAGACTACTTCGATAAGCTTGCTAACCTCCAAGCTATGACTTGCACAGATTTCATTTCTTACTATATGCATAACTGGCACTTGTGTAAGGAAATGTGGGTACATGCATATCGGCAAGCCCTTCCTACATTTGGTAATAATACTAATAATCGCATTGAGTGCCACAATCAAAAGATTAAAAATTATCTCTCTTCAAGCATGCATTTGGTTCAAGCAATAGAAGCATTGGTAGGTTATATTGATAATGATTCTTTATCTCTACAGTTCTCTAAGCTTAAAGAAATGAAGCTGAACCTAAACATAAATGATTTCAATGACCCATTTCAGCTAGAATTGTCCCGTAATTGCACTTCTGAGGCTACAAGTAAAGTACTAGAGCAGTATGAGAAGTTTAAAAATGTAAGTTATCAAGTCACTTCCACTCCTAATTCTTATGTTGTAGTTTCACCAAGATCACAGTACAGTGTTTCATTGTGCTTGGCTTCCTGCACATGTGCTTTTTATAACCAGTACACTCTGCCTTGTGCACATATTTTAGCAGTGCGTGACTTTACTAAGCAAGATCTTTTCGACAAGGCTTGCATACCAGACAGGTGGTGCAAGG
Source organism: Rhipicephalus microplus (assembly GCF_043290135.1). Taxonomy (NCBI): domain Eukaryota; kingdom Metazoa; phylum Arthropoda; class Arachnida; order Ixodida; family Ixodidae; genus Rhipicephalus; species Rhipicephalus microplus. The sequence goes on from NW_027464585.1 coordinate 38,560,763, forward strand.
ATCATTTCCTGAGTGACAGCTGCACAACCACTAGTGCCACACCAGTGGTAACAAGCAGCATTCAGTCACCACCCTGTGTGAAGCTTGACACTGCACAAGAGAAGTATACTTATGCTTATAAGAGTCTTTGCGAAATGTCATAAACCGTGGCTAACGTATTATCTAATTGTGGTGAGAAGGAGTTAATGGAAAAACTTTCGTCCTGCGAGGCTTTCTTCAGAAATTTAACCACATTTCCTCGTAACCAAACTTCAGCAGCCATAAAGGCTGCACCAGCTCAGTTAGCACAAACTACTGCCACAAGTTATCTTGGGCATTCTAACAGTACAAAACTTGTGGTACCTTTGGTTAAAGCAAGAAGGGGGTGGCCAAAAAAAGTGAGAGCTGTCAAGCGTAAATTTTTCCCAAATCAAGTAAAAAAGGTAGGCCTTGCAACTGTTAAAGTAGACATGCTAAATGTCTACAAACGGTATTCTCTTTCAGATGCAGATTTAAATGTTCTGGTACAGGGCACCTCCATATCAGATAGCGTAATCAATGTCGCACAGTATTTAATTCAGAAAAAGTATCCTACTTGTGTCGGCTTTCAAGATGTCTTACTGGGCCGATGTTTACAATTAACTCAAATCAAAGGCCCTTTCGTTCAAATCTTGCATGTTCAGAACCCCAATCATTGGCTTACAGTAACAAATGTTGGTGCGGACAAAAACACAGTCTTCATATATGATTCAATTGATCAAGATACCCCTCCTGACACTGTTAGGCAAATCTGTCATATTCTAAAATTACAATCGCCAACATTAACCATTCAAACAATGAAGGCACAAAACCAGTGCAACACACTTGACTGTGGCTTGTTTGCAATTGCCAACATGTATTATATAGCGTCAGGCAGAAAACCAGAAACTTTGAACCTTAACCAAGTTATGCTACGCAAACATTTGCTGCAATGCATACAGAATGGTATGATCGAAGACTTTCCCCTCATAAACTCCATGGCTGCTCGCGTACAGCCAAGAGATAGTATTTACAAGTTACGTTGTGTCTGCCGGCAACCACAATATAGTGGGGTAGTATTGGACATTACTTGTGCAAGTTGTTCAAGAGGATTTCACGGAGCTTGTCTCGGCTCTTTAGCAGCTAACTTGGACAAAAAGGTATTCGTCTGTTCTCAGTCATGTTTGCTGGTTGCCAAGGAAAAGATACATTCTTCTAATTAATAATAGCATTCCATTTTGGTGTAGACATATGGAAAAATTTCTAAGCATTCTTCATGTCTCCTCGTCTAATTTTTGCTTTTCTTTAAAGGGCCACTCACCGGGTTTGGCGATTTTGAGCTGACAAGTGCAATGCGTACATCGGGAGTTTATGGTCACGTCTGCCAAACATTGCAACTCTATGCGACGTGGAAATGGGTCAAATTTCAAAACGAACGCTTCTCCCCCTTTTTTTTGGGTCGCGCCCCCAGAGAAGGAGGTTATTATGTGCAAGTATGAATCGCCCTACATACACAGCAGTGCAGTGACGTTGGTCCTATATGTATACGACTGTGCTCTGACGCTGCCAACAGTGGCACGTGACATGACGGAAATTATTTAACGTGACATCCGTAGTCAATGTAATTTGTTGCTTGAAGAGATTAATAAAACTTGGGATACATATTGAGACGCAATAGAAGAATGCGTTTGTCTTTTGCATTTTTTCCCCGTGAATTCCAACGAGATGCCGAGCTAATGTGCTGGCGTTTCGCATGCGTTTGTGTCTCCGCGGTTACTGCATCAAGCAGACTCCTGTCCTGGAAAAGAAATTAATGGTCCTGCGCATTCGAGCACTCATTATGCTCATCTTTTCAACCGCATCAAAGCCAGCGTTTCCAAACAATGTCGCAAAAACAGGCAGTAGACACAATACAATGCTGGTCAACAAAAAAACACCGCTCGCGCGCTCGAGGGTTGGGCTTGTTTGAGCACGTCATGTGCACGTGACCTCTTGGTTGGATGCTGGAGAGGGTAGGAAAGAGATTTGGCTTGTGAAGGCTACACGGGGCAGTGGCAAGGGTTTTGAGCTTGCCTCCTTTCATCCTTGTTTCCTGCTGTTAAAAAAAGAAGAAACTGTTTTCTCAGCTCGTAATGAACCGATTGAAAAACTTTTTGTGGTATAATGCTCTCCGTTAGATACACAACTTCCACAGTTTGTTATGGGACCTGGTGAGTGGCCCTTTAGGGACTGACTTCAGGGATCGAAAGTATGAAGTTAGGCATGTTGGTAATGCATAACGGATCACATAGCACAAAAATTTGACCCAGGACAAGAGAAGGAACAAACACGAGTGCTCACTTCCAAGAAGATTTATCTTGAAGAGCAAACACATATATACTCCTGAAATGTGAAAATCAGGCAAATCATTCAAGACGCCCACAACTGCCATGCGCAAATAAATATCTTACATTTTCAAAAAAGACAATTTGACAAAGCCTGAGACATAGTGCTGATGCAGTTCAGCTCTAGTCTACAAATCCTCTTTGCTTCGATAATTTCTCTTGTCATTTTATTTGTTGTTTTTTCTTCCAGCAATAATGATGTCCCGCAAAATCATTTTGCAGCCACACGTGCTGCAATAAACACCCTTGTAACCTCAAGAATGGTCGCAATCGTTTCTTGGCCTTGCACTGTAGCAGGTGTGGCTCCAAACCACTTTTGTGTGACACCATTATCATTGGGAAAAAAAAAACTACAAGAGAAATTGTCGTGGCGAAAAAGATTTGTAGACTAGAGCTGAACTGCATCAGTACTTTCTCTCACTCTGTCTCTAGAGATTTGTCAAAACGAATTGTCTTTGCTGAGGATGTAAGGTTTTCGTGCATGGCAGTTGTGGGCTTTTTGAATGATTTGTCTATTTTTCGCATTTGAAGAGTATATATGTTTGCTCTTCAAGATAAATCTTGTTGGAGGTGAGCACTCGTCTTTGTTCCTTCTCTTGTTCTGGGTCAAATTTTCACATTATGTGATGAGTTAACTTTCTGCATGCACCACCTTATTTTTTTTCCTTGTTGTAAGCTAGTGGTGGAGCGTTAACTAGAAGTACATAAAAGCATTGCCAAATGTATGTTACCCCAACGAACCAAATTCCTTTGTTGAGGCAATCCTTTCTGTGGCATTCCTTCTTTATTGACTTCTCATCACGTCAAACCTCACACCTGTCTCTTTCATAAAAGTTCTAGAACTAGTTCTTGCTTTGTTTTGTTTTTTTGCCAAAAGTAGAAAACTTCCCTTTGTTGAGCAAATTTTCCTGAACTAAAATATATTCATATCTAATGCACGGAATAAAAAATAAAAAACAAGAAAATTTATAGGCTGATCACTAAATGTCAATTGAATAAGGATTTCGGAAATACTACCATGAATGGCACACAGCAAATACTCATGCATGCAGCCTTTTACCATGTGCAGCTGTAAACTGCAAACAAAAAGTATCAGATATTGTATATGATTTGCTTTTTTTTCTTTTCAGCAACAGTAACTTGCCCTTTAAGAGAAAAATATGAATATAAAATTTTCAAAAATAGTCATTTTTGAAAACCTGTCAATATATCAAAATGGTTTAGTTGATTCATGATTATGCAAGCAGTTCTTGCATGCCTGTGGCACTGGGATTGTTAATGTAGGCAGGCTGAGTTTGTAATGCTCTAAAGCCTCAGCATTTTAGTGTTATATTACAATATAACATTCAAATATTTTATGAATGCAACTATATGAAATTTGCTCACAATGAGTTTGCTACAAATTAAGCAACCAAAGTCTGTGTATATATTGCCCACATTAAGGTCACACTGCCACAAGTCTCTAGGCGGAGCCTGACCGCTACAGAGCGCGTTCTCGGGTGGCGGATAGAGAAAAGTCTTGCAATGAAGTGATGCTAAGCAGCTTCTATTAATAAACAAGACTGGCACTTGTGCCCGCAGACCAACAGGCAGAAAATACATATGACAACAGGAGTCTTTTCACTACTGTGGTGGGCAAGTTGAAAGTTTCAGGTGCCATTTTTTAAACTCTTTGATTTATCTGTTGTTTTTTTCGTCTGTTTTCTTCATCTTGTACAGGTCCAGTACATTGTGGACTCACCCTGTTGTCAAGTCATCAGGAAGTTGGATGATGCTGTCTTCTTCTAGCTAAATTATGCAACTACTAAGAAGGGGATCAGAATTCTATTTTGTAGCAGTTATTTTACAAATAAATGTTAGTAAATTTTTTCTTGGTTGTAGTAGTGTCATTGTGTACTCACGGACCATAACATTACATAAGACAGGAATTCAAGTGCACAGCAAAAAAGTGCTGCTATGAGCACCTGTTATCAACATCAGCTGGTCATTCTTAATTTTGGTCTTTTATTTATCGCACATCGAGTAGCCGCAATTGCTTGGTTTACAGGCTGAGAGAAAATTTAGCTCCCTTTCTTACACGCCAAAGGTTGCTGGCAGTGAAACAGCGTTGTCAGCATTTTGATAGATACTTTGAAAATGAACGTGAAAACGACGGAGGGACAAGACAAAGGCGAAGTACTGAGTCTTTCTAATCTCGTGTCTCCGTCGTGTTCGTGGGCGTTTTCCAAAAATGCATAGTTTCCAACTCGACCTTACTGATATATTGTGAAAACTTTATGAAAACATGAATCCTCGAAGTTAAGTATAAAACTTTCACATAGAATGCATCACTTCTAGCATCAACAGTTGAGCTATTACAAAACTTTGATAAGTCGCAAGGCACGTAAAAGCAAGTATGGTCAAGCTTCACTGCCTTGTGAAAGCACTGCGGTAAAGCCAGCGTGAGCAGAAGAGCATTACATGATACGAAATGAACGCATGCACAGGCCACTTGTGCATCAAACAAATATAAGCATTTGCGACTGCTCAGGCCAAGTATGCATCTTGGCACGTCCGTTTCAGGCAAACAAAAGGACAAATACCAAACTATGATCAAGCTTCACCGCATGGAAAAAGCACTGCGGTAAATCCAGCGTGAGCAGAAGAGCATTACATGATACGAAATGAACGCATGTACAGGCCACTTGTGCATCAAACAAAAATAAGCATTTGCGACTGCTCAGGCCAAGTATGCATCTTGGCGAGTCCTTTTCAAACAGACAAAAAGACAATTACCAAAAGATGATTAAGCTTCACTGCATTGCGAAAGCGTTGCGGTAAAGCCTATAAGTAAATGATGTGCAGCAATCAAAGGATATATGCCTTATTCGTCGTACGCACCTGTTGGTGTATTAAAGCTGCTCACATTTGACAGGCTATTATGTGAGTGAGAGGCAATACCTGATGTGATAATAGCTGTTACATTTCTTTAATTGCTCACTTTGGGAACTATAGCTGGTTGATCGCAAGTTGAATTTGCATGAGTCCTTGAGTAACTTAGCCACGTGCCATCTTCGCACATGATGTCTTAGCTGTCACCGAGTTATATAGATACATTGACGTGGCGTGGCTTTGATTGCGCGCGCAGTGCTGTTTAGGTTAACTGCTGCAGATGGGGAATAAATATTTAAAATCTCGTGGTACGCGATGCATTTGGTATGGCATGCAGGGCTTATTCCTAATGTACGGCTCCTGCTTACGAGCTGCGCAGTCTGCGATCTGCGCCGATAGACAAACTGATGGTGGAAGAAAAATTGCTCTCTCCCACTAAAGGGAACCATGCATACGTGTGAAGCAGCGGGCGCTAACGCTTACACAGGCGGCGCCGTGGACGCTGGCTCTCATCGTGGCGTTGCGCAGGAGATCAACCTGGGGACGAGGCGCTAAGCACGCAGTGATGGACCGGTGTTTCTTTCTGTAACATGCCAATCACTGCTAATGGGTGAGAGACACAAGACTCTTATTAAATGCAGAGACCCTCAGTACATTTTTAACTAAGTATAACGCGCACTCTGCTCATTTTCATTGTTCAACAACGCACAAGAGAAATCTATCACCACTACCTTGGAGGTCAATATCCAGTGCCTAATACGGGGTGGCCAGTGAACGGTTGGGCAGTGCTAGCAGTCATTTTTTTTTTTTATCAAGGAACTCGCTATCAGATGCTGCTTGCGTCGATGGTGCGAGTCGAGAGAAGGGGGAGTGTAGGAGAAAAGAGAGACGGGGAGGGGACGCGCATGCGCAGCAAGGGTGGTCACGCCGCACACAGCATTGAACTCGACCATAACACGCTTGGCATCTAAAGTGGCCCCAGTGTACGAGAGAAAATTGCTGGATCTGCAGTCGAAGATTTTCCGCCAAGGAAATGTAGGCTGCAGACTCTAGATCACATTACCGGCTGCCATTTGGTTCAGCACATTAAAAGTATCAGTTAATTTACATGGAGCATACTACGAACTATAGCTACATGTACTTTATAAATGTACCCGCAAAATCACCTGTAAATTTACACGGTGGACACTAATCCAGAGTTCCCGCCTGTTTCTGAAGCATTGTTACAGCAGAACACTGAAAAACATTGCTGCAGGTGCATATATATATATGTAACGTAAGAAGGTAGCGATAGTTAGGAGTTAGTAGTAGAGGTCGAGAAGGAAGAAGTGAAAATGGAATAAACACGGAGTATGAGCCAGGCCACGTCTCCGATTCATCATAGCGTCACACAAGTCGACAGGATGGAGACCTGCCTGCCCCTTCATCAGTCGCTCAGCATCGACGCAGTTCTACAGAAGACACCCTGCCCATACATTGACTACCGAATCATCGCCTAGAAGGACAACGACCAGCACCATGACAGAACCATCGGCTGACCTCGACATCCCCAAGTACACCGGATCAGCGGACGACGGACCCGTACAGGACTGGTTCAACCTATTCGAGGTCCACACCGCCGCTGCATCCTGGTGGGAACGGGAGATGGTTACGAACTTCAGCGACTACGTCACTGGTGAGGCATTCAAATTTTACCTGATTCACATTTTCGAGAACGACGAGTCATGGCAAAAAATCAAAGAGGAGATGATTACCCGTTTTAATGATTATGACCAAGACTTACTCATTGGCAACCATCTAGAGACAACTGCACACTATCGTCAATTTCCTAAGCAGTCCTCATGCATTCGAAAGTCCAGCGCGAATCGACAAGTGCCTCAAGACGAAGTGGCACATGCGTTTACTTACAGAAGGCCATGCGTATATTCGGAAAAACCTAACCGTCAAGCGCGCATCCCTTCTGCGCGAAAGTGAGCATTTCCGAAGTCATCGCTTCAACATACGACACGAGACGTCGCTCACCCTACTGATGCCTTTCATGCTTCGTCTGGCATACATGGTCCACCACCTGGTTTTCTACGACGCAGCTCTTCAAAGGCTCCTAACGGTCACTATTCGTGTCATAAGGACGCCTTGTTCATGGTAGACCAGCTGACACATGAGGAAAATGCCGAACAACGCCATGACGACTCAAAGAGTGAAAATCAGTCTTCACACATTGGATCAGCTTATTTTCCATCCAGCACAATTGGGCTACCTCCTGGTTTTCCGCCACTTGGCTCTTTCGTTGCTCACAACGCCCACCTCACATCTAGCACGCTCACAATGGTCGGGATAGAGCTGTGGAGCTCGGAGAATACTCAGCCAAGCCCTGAACCTACCATCCAGATTCAGACGCAAGAACCACTCGCAGCGAACAGTGAAGAAGCCCCTGATGATGTATCTATCAACTCTGAAGCATTACCTTCATTACCCGAAATGCAGCACAACAGCCTAGAGACTACTACCTGCCCACTCGACACCACATTCAATTGCCCAGAAAGTCAGTGTCATGGTAAAAAAGGGCTGCCACCTCAAGTCTTTTCGCAGCAACATCATCAATTCCAGCAAGTCCAAGAACAACAGAGATTCCAAGGGCTATACCAACAAGGACGACGACGAATGGAATCATCTTCGGAAGAACACACGCGGTTTATGGAAAGCCGTTTACAAACGTGTCAACCAAGCCAACGACATATTCAAGATTTCTCACTCGAAACAAAGAAAGCATCGAATCCAAGATATTTTCCCAAGGAACGTCGAGTAAGCTTTCTTCAGTCGAGATCAAGACTCAGGCAACACGACATACAACGTCGAGAAAGGCGCCGAACCCTACCCTGTATTCCGCAAGGACGCAGAAATCACCGCACTAGCCTCGGTCAACAAGCACGCAAACGGGTGGCGATGCATGGGTTTCAATCAAGACAAATAGCACGACACCTGCGCAAATCATCCAGCCAATGCTTCAAAGCCATCACACCACGTTTGATTGTATGATTGATTGATTCAAAGTCACAGAAGTTCACTAAGAAACGCATTGCACTTGAAGTTAAACAATTGTAAAAGGTCAGCTTTTATTAGTATATTGCGTGAATGGCACCAGTGCTCTATCTGGCTTATTAAATGCATATTATTTAATTTATTGTTATATAAATATAAAAAACACACCTATTTCATTTGCAGAACCCTCTGAAGAAAGTAGCATGTTATGATCGTAAATCTGTAATGGCTGGATGGCTCATTGAGATGTTGTCACTCTCTTACCACATTGCTTGTATTGCCTCTGTTGGCAATAAAACGCCAATGACAACCCCATTTCGTTCATAGACATGCCAAGCTTACTGCCTACATCCCAGATCAGTGGGCTGGGGCTGAAGGCTGCTGTTGCGAACGCGTGTTGCCACTTGCATTACATCGTCAAAAAGTTTACAGTGTTACAAAATTGAAAAAAAATAAAGTATTTCTCGAGTTCAAAAAACAATACTTCCCTGTAACTTCACATATTTTTAGGTAATATATATAACTTTATGAATACTTTTAGTCCACTAAGTGACACTGAGCTTTCTTCCAAAAAAAAAGCGAAATTGGAATTTATTTTTCAGTCGATATATCTTGAGCACCTTAATCGTTTTTACTTCATAGCATGTTGAACAGGCTGCTATGACATATTATTTGTGCCGTTTTATTTTGACATGCTTCTACAGTGAATATCGAATTTCACAAATTTATTCAATTTGGCTCGTGCCAAAATCCCTTAATGAGTTTATATACATAAAAAAGTAATTTATTTACAGTTACATTATCTCATTAGCTTGCCATAAACACCATTTTATCGAGTGCATCCTATAGACATCCTTTGAATGAAAATTGTTGTTTGATACTCTCTAGCTGAGTCGGCGAAAAGCTATAAACTAGCACGAGCAGGCAAGAAAATTTTCGTCTACAGAAATTAGCAAGCAGAGCAAGTTTTAAACACAAAGAAAAATTTGGTGATTTTTTAGCCAGATTTTGCAAAAGCTGTTGAAGAGTGAAAATCATTTTAGTGGAGAGTTGTAGATGTTTGTCTGGCTTTTCGCCTGACATGTTACTAGAGATACTGGGTGATAACTATGATATATGCAGTGATAAACACATAACACATACACTCACACATGTGCACTACACTATTTACAATGTTTCGTTCAGATTTGGGGCCCAAAAGAATGTCAGTAGCACTTTTGTGGCATGTAACGCACTGGAGCTACTTTGCCATGGGCCTAAAATATCTGGTGACTCTCCTTAAAAAGTATAAGTGATTGCTGTCTATATCTAACAAATTCTGGCCTTTTGGATTATATTTATCATACCTTTATCTCGTGTTTGTTTGATACTATTGAGATTTTGCTGTAATTTTAAACAATCAAAAAATATTCCCCTAGAGTTATTCAAACAAAAGACCAAATTGAATGGTACTGCACAATATTACTTGCACTTTTCAAATACTTTCACACCATTAATTCTGACACGTCAACTCTACCATGCTGTGTCCAAACTTTTATTGCATGACTTCATCAGTGTACTGTTATCATTTACTTTAGAGTTTTGCCTCTAAATTTAGGTTACAGACTTTAACAAAGTAGTACGACCTTTTCGAGACAGTGTATTGGAAGGCTCCAGACAATTTGAACCCCATTGGGTTCTTTATTGTGCCCTAGTATTCCACCTGACGTGGTTCTCTAGAATTTCACTTCTACAGAAATGCAACGATGGTGCCTGGATTAATCAAAGCTGCATCTATTGGGTGAGTAGGCGAGTACTGTATGAGCCACTGAAGCGGCACCACCTCTGAAAATATAAGTGCATACATGTGCACCAGCCTATACATGCAAATGCTTCTCTTGAATAAAAAATGATTTTTTTGTGGCTAAAGTATTTTCTTGCTATTTTTTTCTTCAGGCTTAGAAATGGCTTAAAAAAGACATTCACAAACTTTATTGATAATGACTAACTAGCCTAAAAATTCATAAAGCAGTTTCATTTAAACGGGAAGGAGACTTTGGTACATTAGAATTGTCATTTACTGATTTTCTTGCAAGAAATGCCTCAAGGCCCTTACTTGTAGGGATATATTACATAAAGAGGAGGGAAAAACAGATAGGCTGTAGCATCAATAAACAGCAGAACAACAATACTCATCAAACAAACACCTAAAAAAGTGTGACATAACAAACAAAATATACAAAAATGCAATTCTGAAAATAGAAAAGCTCTAGTGAGACAGCCAACAAATGGGTAATACTTTTAATAAGTTTATTAAATTTAAGTGTATTAATTTTAGTTGTAATATAAGAAGGCAGCCAGTTCAACTCGATAATGGTTTTAGGGATGAATGATTTAGCAAAGATGGAAGTACAGCAAGCTATGTGTTTAATTTTGAAAGGACGATGGTGATGTGGAAATATGATTGGAAAAAAAATGAAGTAATGAGTGGCAGTATATTTTATAAAAAAGAGGTAAAGAAACTAGTGTACAATGATGGTAAAGGTTATCAAGACCAGCACAAGCCTTTAGGACTGACACACCAATGAAATGGTAGTAATCAGAAAAAAAAAAATCTGTTGCATTTTTTTGGAGAGATCGATGTTGCCTATGATGTAGGCCTAATTCAGGTGCCACATCTATGAAGTATACTCTATATTTTAGGATGAATTAAAGTAAAGTGGGTGAGATTAAGCACCTGTGCAGGAGCATGTTGTAGATTACAATTTGAGAGGCAGAGAGGTAGTGGCAACTACAAAGCGAAATAGGTATGACGGCTCCATGTCAGGTCAAGCATAGAATGAACATTTAAATAGTTGTCAGTGCAAGCTGAATCAACATTTATGTATTTGGAGTATGTGAAGTTCAGAAAGCAGCATAAAACTTTTTGTAAACGTGACAAGTTGAGCCTTACACTTATTTAGAAATGTAGCCATGATGAGCACCAAGTTGTAATTGAACAGAGGTTGCTTTATAATAACTGATAGCCAGAGTTACTTTTCATGGCTCAGTACACTACAAATGAGGTCATCAGTGAAAAAGTCTAGTTTGAGAAAAAATACATTCAGGCAAATCATTAACAAATATTAGAAAAGAACAGGGGACCAAGGAAACTTCCCTGCGGAGTGCCGAATGTTACTTGAGCTGTCGAAGAGTAAGAGCCATTAACAGAGGTGAATTGACTGCGATATCAGAGGAACCCTTGTATACTAAGATGTGTGCGTGAATGTTCAGTTGTGTTAACTACAGAGTCTATGGCCCGTATTCACAAACCAACCTTGGCCTTTCCTCGAGTTCTCCTCAAGCTTTTGTACCCTCTACTTGTGTTATAAAGGCACAAAAATGGTAAGGAGGTAAAAAACTACAACAAGACTGGTTCACGAATACTGGCCAACTTTGTACATCAAGCGCAATAAAGGCTTACAACCGATAACAAAAACTTGAGGTAACACCGAGGATGGTTAGTGAATACAGGCCTATGGTCGGAGACCCAATCAGTGCACCGAAAAAACTGGAAAACAAGGTTTCAACTTGAAAGCCAGTGTCTATTAATAAGCCATGAGTAAATTATGTCAGCTGATGATCACAAGGAAATTCCTTACAGAAACTGTGCTATTTAAACATGATGTAATCTTTGAAATAATTATTTATTTGAGTTTGAATGATGCCTTCGAGGAGCTTGGAAAAAGTGTAAGTGAAAGGAATGAGTCTGTAGTTTAGAGAATCAGGGCAGGTGCCTGATTAGAACATTGCATAACTTGGCTTCACACCAGTGATGAGGAATGCAGCAAAAGGATAATGATCCATAAAAAAAGTGCAGTAAGGGCTTCAAAAATGCTCCCAAATATATTTTAATATATTGTGGCTAAAAACAAGGAGATCTATACTTGCAGCATTTTTATTGTTTCTAAATAAAGAAAAAATACCATCTTTACTGACGACTACAAATTTATTGCATAGAATAGAGAAATCATGAAATGAACTAAAGATTCGAAAAGGAGTAACCATTTCAAGAGTGAAAACAGATGAGAACGCTTTTATAATAAGATAGGCAGAATAGACGCCATTCAGCTAGTCAATGTTCAGATGGATCAGGATATAAATGCGGCTTATATTACATTCCAAAATCTCCAGGGTTTATTACATAGCACAGTGGACACGCAGGGGTGTCTGCATAAGCAGGCGTTTAGTGTGTAGTGACACCACGGACCCGAGCTAAGGGGGGGGGGGGGGTTCTCACCAGAGATGGATTGGCCACCCGGGTGCAGTATCTGGCCACTACCTCCCACATGCATACGTCAAATAACTCACGGCCCTTAGTCCCCAGCAGCTGCGAAGCAACTGACCCCGGCGGCGGTCAGATCTGCAATGCAGCAGAGGGTGCTAAGAATCTCTGGATCCAGACAGGCCACCATTGGAACCTGAACTTGGCAACGTTTAACACTAGAACTTTATCTAGTGAGGGAAGCCTAGCTGTACTACTCGAGGAGCTAGAGGGTGTTAAATGGGATATAATAAAACTCAGTGAGGTTAGGAGGACAGATGAGGCCTATACGGTGCTACAGAATGGGCACCTCCTTTGCTATCGAGGCTTGGTTGACAGAAGAGAACTGGGAGTGGGGTTCCTAATTCACAGAAACATAGCTGGCAACATATAGGAATACTATAGCATTAATGAAAGGGTGGTAGGTATGGTAATTAAACTCAATAAGAGATACAAGATGAAGGATACAACCTTACGCGCCTACATCCAGCCACGATGACGCATCAGTTGAAAGCTTCTATGAAGACGGACGTGGAATCAGCAATGAGTAAGGTAAAAACACACTATACTATACTGATGGCAGACTTTAATGCAAAGATAGGCTGGAGACCAGGCAGTAGGAGATTATGGCATCGGTACTAGAAATGCCGAAGGAGAGCTACTAGTAGAATTTGCAGAACGCAATAATTTACGTATTTTGAATACCTTCTACCAAAAACGAGGAAACCATAAGTGGACATGGAGGAGCCCTAATGGGGAAAGTAAAAACGGAATAGACTTTATAATGAGTGCACACCCAGGCATCGTGCAGGATGTGGAAGTGGTTGGCAGGGTGTGATGCAGTTACCATAGAATGGTACGGTCTCGATTTCACCTAGACTTGAAGAAGAAACGACAGAAACTGATACGCAAGAAGCCAATCAATTAGCTAGCACTGTGAGGGAAAGTAGAGGAATTGAGAGTCTCCCTTCAGAACAGGTGCTCGGCTCTTATCGAGGAAACCAGCCTTAGCGTTGACGCAATGAATAATAATCTGAAGAGTATCATTATGGAGTGTGCAGTGGAAGTTGGAGGTACGGTACTTAGACTGGACACTGCCAAGCAGTCCCAGGAGACGAATAACCTCATTAAAGAGCGTCAAAGCATGAAAGTCTCAAGTACAACAGACAAAATAGAACTGGCAGAACTTTCGAAGTTGATTAATAGGCGTAAGGTATTCGATGTAAGAAGGTATAACATGGAGGGAATTGAACATGTTCTGAAAAATGGAGGAAGCGTCAAAACAGTGAAGAGGAAACTTGGAATAGGGAGAAATTGGATATATGCACTAAGGGACAAAGAAGGCAAAATAACTACCAATATGGATAGGATAGTTAAAATAACGGAGGAGTTTTACAGAGATCTGTACAGTAGCCAGGACAACCTCGACCTTAATACTATAAGAACTCGCAGTAACCCAGATGACGCCCCACTAGTAATGATAGAAGGAGTCAGAAAAGCTTTGGAGAGCATGCAAAGAGGCAAAGCTGCTGGTGAGGATTAGGTAACATCAGATCTGCTGAAAGATGGAGAACAAATTGTGTTAGAAAAACTAGCCATCCTATTTACGAGGTGTCTCCTGACGGGAAGGGTACCAGAGTCTTGGAAGAATGCTAACATCATCTTAATACATAAGAAAGGAGATGACAAGGACTAAAAGAATTACAGGCCGACCAGGTTGCTGTCCGTAGTATACAAGTTATTTACAAAGGTACTTGCTAACAGAGTTATTAAAACATTAGAATTCGATCAACCAAAGGAACAAGCAGGATTTCGAACAGGATACTCAACAATCGACCACATTCATACTATCAATCAAATAATAGAGAAATGCTTAGAATATAACCAACCACTATTCATACCCTTCATAGATTACGAGAAGGCGTTTTATTCAGTAGAAATATCATCAGTCATGCAGACACTGCGGAATCAGAGCGTCGATGAAGCATATACAAAGATCCTGGAGTACATCTACAGGGGATCAACTGCTGTCCTAATGCTTCATAAAGAAAGCAACAGAATACCAATCAAGAAGGGTGTAAGGCAGGGGGATAAAATCTCCCCAATGCTATTTACCACGTGCTTACAGGAAGTTTTCAGAGGCCTAGAATGGGAACAGTTAGGGATAAGAGTTAATAGAGAATACCTTAGTAACCTGCGCTTCGCCGATGACATTTCATTGCTGAGTAACTCAGGGGACTAATTCCAACTCATGATTAAAGAATCAGACAAGGAGAGCAGAAAGGTGGGTCTTAGAATTGATCTGCAGAAAACGAAAGTAATGTACAACAACCTCGGAAGAGAGCAGTGCTTCAAGATAGTTAATAGTGCACTTCAAGTTGTTTATTTATTTTTATTTCATAATACCCCTAAAGGCCCCCGAAGGGGTATTACATAGGGGAACAAACACATGAAACAAATTTTTGTACGCTTATACAGTCTAAAAACAAGATTAAACAAAATAATGAAAGCGAGCTAAATACAAAAAGCAACAACAACAACCAAAATCAGATACTATGAAAAAAAGAAAAATTAAGTAGAGATGAAATATTGAATACTGGAAACATAAATTAAGGGCACTAACAAACACAGTATACAAGGAAAAAAAACTAAAATGATGGCATGATCTTAAGATACAAAAGTTCGTAATTAACACATAAATAATACAAATCAAGCGTGTACAATGGTCGTGAAAAACATTAACACATGATAACAAGAAAAATAAACACTGATGTACATATGAAGAAGCTTAATGAGAGTACGCGCGGTGGATATCTAAACGGAAATGTTGAGTAAAAGTTCGTTAAATGTTGGGAAATCTGCTTGAGTGGCAATGTGGGATGGCAAGCTATTCCATGCAACTATTGTTCGGGGAATGAAGGAATTAGCGTAATGAGCTGAGTGACAAGTTATACATTTTATCTTGAAGATATGGTCTGTGCGTGGAAAGATGACTGTTGGTGCTTCGAAAATGCGGTGAAGGTATGGGTGATGATAGAGCTTGTGGAGAAGCGAAAGGCGGGCAGTTCTGCGGCGATGAGTTAAGTCGTCAAGCTGAGCGCGAGTTTTTAGTAAAAGACTATGTCTACTTAGTGCAGGTAATAACCACGGAGCCGAACCAAGAGATTGAAGTAACTAGAAGAATAAGAATGGGGTGGAGCACATTTGGCAAGCACTCTCATGTTATGACAGGTAGATTGCCACTATCCCTCAAGAAGAAGATATATAACAGCTGTAACTTGCTGGTACTTAGCTACGGAGCGGAAACCTGGAGACTTACAAAGAGGGTTCAGCTTGAATAGAGGATGATGCAGCGAGCAATGGAAAGAAAAATGGTAGGTGTAACTTTAAGAGACAAAAAGAGAGCAGAGTGGATCAGGGAACAAAACGGGGTTAAGCATATCATAGTTGAAATCAAGAAGAGGAAATGGACATGGGCTGGGCATGTAGTGCATAGACAGGACAATTGCTGGTCGTTAAGGGTAACTAACTGGATTCCCAGAGAAGGCATGAGAGTTAGGGGGAGACAGAAGGTTAGGTGGGCAGATGAGATCAAGAAGTTTGTGGGTGTAAAGTGGCAGCAGCAAGCACAGGATCGAGTTAACTGGCGAAACATGGGAGAGGCCTTTGTCCTGCAGTGGACGTAGTCAGGCTGATGATGATAGTGCACAGCACCTCAACTGACGGCTTGAGGCTTTGAGCATTTTTCTGTAATCCATATCACTTGCTGTTGAATTCCCAAGGATTAATAGGGTACAGTGTAGACCTACACAGACATTTTTGTTTCTTCTTTTTATTGGCTCTTTGAGGAAAAAATGCACATTTACTACACCGTACTTTTGTAACAGGTATGTGTCATATCATGAGTTCGGGTAGTTTTGAACGGCGTCTAATTTTGTTTAAAAAAATGGGGAGAACATAGAGATAAAAGGCTCTCAGAAAAAGAAGTTTCAAGGTTTATCTCATCAAAATCAGAACCTACAATTTGTATAGGCTTCGTGATAAACTGAGTTAGGCGAAAGTCTTAACAAGCTTTTATAGTAAGGCATGGGCTACCTTATCACTAGCCAAGATAGATAAAGTGACAAAACTGAAGCCTGGAAGTTTAAAATCGCCGAACGTTTATAACTAACACTAAATTTGGCGTAGGTGAGGAGGCGACAAAATTTGTCAGTAGACCATCATATAAGGTCAGGAGGATTTTGCCCGGTCCTTTAGACCCACATGTTTTTGTCCTGCCACTGTTGAGCTTCAGTTATGAACTAAGTAGCCAAGAAGGGCATCTCTTAATCTGTCTATGTTATGAGAGATTAAAATGCATGTGTCGTATCAGTTTAGGTCATCGTGCACAATGAATGCATGGATCCGATGCAAGCAAATCAACGCAATACAGGCATCACACATGAAGCAAGCACTTCAGCTCCTTAGTCAGACATATGATCGCAGCACTTCCAACCATGCCCTGGTCACCTCAATAGCGAGACGTGAAGACTTCGTAGATCATGCGAGTTTTTCGACAAAATTGTAGTGCTTTTGTAATCTAGCTGCTATAGGCAACATTAAAAGAGGCTCTCGTGTAGTGCCACGATTGCCGGCCTAATGCTGACTGTACTAACATTGTCGTCACAGGTGAAATTAATGAATTAGTGTGGTTTTAATGTTGGGTGTTGCATTAATTAAATTGATGGCAACCTGTACAGTATGGCTGGTAATTCAAGTAGTAATGGGTTAGTCATCTTTATCTCATTTGTGAAGAAAGGTTGGATGAAAACAGCTTGTATACCTTTCTCTTATGTTGATGATAATAACCTTTCTACTTGGAAAAGGTTTCTACATGCATACGAAGCTACAATAGTCAGCCCTGTCCATAGCTGTACAAGGTTTGCAAGTCCTACCTGCGAACCAATCGCTGCACTATAACACGCTAAAAAAGAAAACCGAAGAGCACCTGCAAGTGCTTTATATGGCAGTCTATTTGCGAACATATTCAACTCATACTTAGTGGAAGTGCAGCAGCACATCGTAGCCGCATGAATTAAGATGTGTAACCCTGGGCATGAGGAAGGTCAAGCTGGTTTGCTTGGTGGTCCAGACACGACTACCTGGTCTAGAGGCACAAGCGACAACATGGCCAACATTCCAGATTTGTTTAAAAGAAATAAGCGGACCATCTCTTCCTCAGAGTGTAAGCATGTAAACATTTTAATATCCAGTGCAAGGGTATAGTTAGCACAGAAGCTTAACGTGGCATGCATAGCACGTACATAAATGACTTTTTGTTAACTTTTTCATATAAGGCGATCAATAATGTGCTGCATGAAAACTGAAAATTGCATACGCAAGTTGGATCGCATTCTTGATTTTAGCAGCGCACTGAAAGATCCTCGTCCCTCAGAGCACTGCTGAAATCAATAACAACAATGTACTGTCTGCGACACAAGTTAACAAGTTTCTCCTAAGCACATATTGGACTGATCTTCCTGAATGCCGCCTCCTTTGATTTCGAATGTTTGATTATCCTCGCAGAATAGGACATTTATACGCTTGTTCAACAATCGATGCACTTTCTTGCCGAGACGTACAAGGACACACAAAACTCCAGGCCCGTAAGCGAAAACGATGCAACTGACTGCATCGTTTCCTCCGCCACTGGGTAAGCAATGCTGTTCACGCTATTTATTGAGGCTCTGATGACAGAAAAACGCGCCGCAGTAGACGTGGTACCAGAACAGCGTCACTGGACGCATAGATTTTGCGAACGAAAGGCAAGCATGCCCATTAATTTGACACCAGACCACCGATTTCCTCTCTGTCTACAAAAGAAACACTCTGTCGACAGGCAAGGATGCACATTAATTTGACGCCAGACCACCGATTTCCTCTCGGTCTATCAAAGAAACACTCTGTTGACGTTGCAATGCAGATTTATCACACCCTGTTCGGCGAATGCTGTTGACATGGCACATTGCGATGTAGAACGTACACATGTACTGTACAATATTGTGTGCGATACTGTACGTATGTGTACTGTATGTGTACAATACTGTACACATGTACTGTATTAGGGTAGTCGTAGGATCAAAATACGCTCCAAACCGAAACCAGGGGCAAACCCGCTGCACCCTCGAGCACAGAACAAACAATCAACTTATTTTCCTTTTAATAATACTTATAAACCAACAAATAATTTATTAGGTTGTTAAATTGAGCAATATATACTAATATTACAAAAACAGTATACAAAAACAAATATTTTTATTCAATGCGTTAATAATTAATTTATGCACTATAAAAAACACGTTACACACTTGTTTAATGACAATTTTGTAAGTTTATTGCATTATAAAGTAATTATTTGCACATTTAAATAGCTTTACGTTAATTTTTTAAAGTGATGTCACTTCCGTGCGGCGCAGCAGCCAGTTCTGTGTGGGCATGGCTAGAGCGCCGCGCGGCGCACGAGACGCTGCCAATGTTTAAACAGCACTGTTGGTACATAATCAATTGAATGGGGCAACATTAGGATGAATACACGAACGAGAAAAGACACGACAAGTGCTGCACTCACAACTAAAGTTCAAAAACGCCACCTACATACCCAGCGTCATCCAAGTCATTGTCATCAAAGGTGCCATGTGAACAACGTCAGGGTGATATCGGCTCAAAAACAGCCTCGTGGAAAACATGGGCGGCATAGGTATACAGCAGAAGCAATACAAAGTGGCACTATGCTATGCATGTTTGCTAAAGATAATGTAATTCTTTGGATGAAAGGTCTACATATGCTTGACTAATGCATTTCTCTTTTAATTGGTCGATGTGAAAAGCTTCTAATATTTCTCTTGTCTTTTTATAATGATGACGTGAAAAAATGACGGTGTCATTAAAATGTAGATTACTTCCACACGCGTGGCTATGGCTAGGTGATAACTAGTAGGATTAGCGGAGGAGAGCGAGTGGAGGTGTTCTTGGATTCTTGCATTGCTGCAACTCCCACTTTGTCCCACATAAAATTTACCGCACAACAAACGTATCATATACACAATACCTATCATGCAAGTTATGAAGTTGTGGGCATGGTTAGTTGTGCATCCAACTTTTTTTAACCTGCTTTCTTTATGATAAGTGGGCAAATCCTTCCAATCTTCTGGGGGGCAAAAGACACCAAATCAACCTTGTACCGATTAAAAACATTCTTGAGACCATGGGAAAATGGTACAACAGTGAAACTGTTGCCACGAGTTATGTGCTCATTACAGGTTCCCGCGTTTTTAGCCTTGACTTATTTTAGAAGCTTATTGGATGCAGTGGGGGTCAGAGCATTGTCATTATCGGTCGTCTTCAGCCGAAGAAGCTGGCTGTTGAAGCTGTCTAGAACCTGATGATGGCATGACTTTTTGAATGAAAAACACAAAGTAGAAAAAATAATGCCATTTTTTACAACTTTTGAGTGTGCTCAGTTAGCATGCAACAGCAGTTTTTTCGATCTCGGTGGGTACTTCCAACATACATGCTGTGGAGTGAACAGCAGGCGTAAATCAAGATACTGCACCTGCTACTGCTCCATTAATTCGAATGTGAACCAAAGACCATGACCACAATCCTGAAAAGATTTTATAATGCTGTTGACCAGCTGGTTGTGATTGTGGTCGTCATCAAAAATCAGCAGGTAATCATCAACATACCTACAAACATACCTTTACCAAGATGGCTGCTAAGCTTCCTGTTAACATGGCTCAAGAAATATCCCTTAACACGGGTGCAACTTTTGATCCAAACCTTCTATCTAGCTCACGTGAAAGGGACTTCGTTTTTTGAGTGGTGTGATTGATGATAATGGATGAGCAACGTACGGAACTACACGTGCGCTTTTTGTTGTTCTGGATTTTACTTTTAACTCTTTAACCCTTTTATATACTGTGACATTTGCAATAAATGTTCAGTTAAGTTAAGTGCCAGTGTCTTGTGTTCCTGTGTAAAAGTTGTGCGCTTCCCACCAAGATTGATACAAAAAATACACTTATGTTTGATTGCTCTTCAAAGGAAAGTTATGCAATTTAGCTGGCTCTTGCACTCTGCAGTGATTATTTTGTTCCATCTGAAGCAGTAATTTCATTGTACTGCTTTGTTTTATTTTTCAAAATGTAACATGCAAAGCTTCAAAATATAAAATAATGCATTGCGCATCATTTCCATTCGATGTTAACTCTTTTCATATTGTTTAAAGATTTGTAGCATAGAAAACCTAGACCCTAGTCAATATGTGAGATCAGGGGTATTTTACTGCTACATCTGGCTTCAAAAGTGCTAATCAGCAAAATCAGAATATTGGATTGTGTACTTTCTATTCCCCAAGAATGAAGTTTACTTTGTAAAGTACGCTGGGCGCGAATAGGTTAATAAAGTCCCGTTTAAGGAGCTCTGAAACACCTTTTTAAGTAACCATGTAATAAATTCACCAAATTGGCTTATTGCCTCACAAATTCAAGGCCGCACAAAATTTTAAGAATCTGTCCGGTACAAGCGGAGTTACAAAGATTTGTCGCACGCTGGAATCGAATTCTCTTTTCTCTCGTCCCGACAAAAACGCTGAAAGCTAAGCCGGGAGGGATAGCAGGAGCAAAGAAAATACGTCACGTGCTCCTCGTGACCTTGAGCACTGTTTCTTTTTTTTTTCGAATACGCGAGTTTTTTAGTGTGGTCGCACGCGCATGCGTGGACAAGTTGCGGCCTCTAGCGATGATCAGTGCACTGACTGAACGCGCCATGTTCAAATCAGCCAATGGCTGATAGAAGGCCTTTTACGGGTGATTTTTGAGCTTCTTCCGTCATTTGTCAAGAAAAGAGCAAGCAATATTTATCTGAATTTGATAATTTATTGGGAATTCCAGGCCGCGTGCTACGCAAGAATATTTGGCTCGTGTGTTTTTGGAAGCCTCTACTACCGATAGGCAGCGTTTTCTGACTATGCTCAAAAAGTGTTGTAGGGCTCCTTCAATGTCAAGCAAGAGGATTGAAAAAAGCAAAGCTACAATTTAGTGAGCTTTATTGGTGAAGATAAAGGTTCCTTTTTATACATCAGAAGAAACTGCTCAATCAGATTCGTTTCTGCATATGGTGACATGGTCGGGACATAAACGAAGGCAAGAATTGCCATTTCAAAGAAGAAACACTTTATGTAGCCGTGCTTGTGACCGGGAAGCCGAAGACCGGACTACAGTAATACACATTGGCACTGATAGCGGCAAATTGAGTGTCAGCCGTCGATCAACTGATTATCGTTGGGGCACGCCTTATTTTATACATCGTGCGTTGAACTTTCCAGCTTTATCACTGGCGGTTGTGCAAGCTCTGGAATAATGTTGAGTGTTCGCCTCCTGTGCTCAATCTGTGATCTGCTACAAATGTGAAGCTTCTAGAACACTGAGGCGCAATCTGTGCGGAGTATTGCTCACAGTCTTTGTAGGTTTAAACTGAGCACATCAAGGTTGTACGCGTGGTGATGCCTCCTCTGAAAAAGCATTGTCGCGATGTTTAACAGGGGGGAGGAAGGATTCATGCAAAGAATAAGAATAAAGCAAGAAAGTACAACACGCAATAGGCACATCTAAGCAAAAAATAATAAGAAAGTACGCTCCTCAGGCTAGCACATTTCAAACGGCTTGAGGCACACAACATGCACGACTTCAGGCCGCACACAGTGTCGTTGCGAGTTCGTAATGCCGTCCCGAATGACCTCGTAGTCTAGAGCGCCTAGACGTCGAAGCGCCTTAAATGACTCAAAGTACCCATAACGTCGAAGGAAGGTAGGAAGTAAAGCTTCATTGGGCGAGTGAGTTTGCGTTCTTTACGGAATTTGGGCCACCACACAGACTATGCAAAGCTATTGGGCACTGGCTCCGCGAAGGTGTCCATTCAGATCTTTCTACGCAAGGAGGATTCCATTCCTCCCATGTGCTGCGGATGGTGGGTGTCCCCGCGAGAAAGGATCGGTAGGGCATGTCAAAGAAAATATAGCCTATGGTGAATTTTCTTTGCAAATCCCGTACGTGTGGACAAAAGTCTTCGGAAATCCAGGATCCGAACCCTTTTAATCAGGACCAATTTTCCAATATTTTTGTTTTGCCCCAGGAATAGAGAAGTTTCAGAATTACTGGTCTTGTTTTACAAGTGTCTGGCCTGCCTAGTCTGTTAATACGTTTGATATTACAGCATCGAGTTTGAGGATGTTTCCGAAAAGCTTTTCATTATTCACTGCAACTTCTAACATCTATTCGCTTTCCAGGCCGTCAAGTCTTAGTTCGAGCATTGAAACGGCTTTCTCTTGGTTGGTGAACGTTTATTTATTATTATTTATTTCAAGAATACTGCAGGTTCAAATCAGAGCTCATGCAGGAGTGGTAACAAGCACTTGGACAAAAATATTCATAATCGAAAGCAGTAGTCTATGCACTCAATGTGTACACAAAATTAATACTCTCATACATACACGTGTACATATAGCAATTCATAATCAACAGCATTTTCACCGCATAATTCAAAAGCAATTCGAGGCCAGATTGAGTATATATTGTGGGCATTTATTGCACTCATCTTATTCATCTGTACATTACCATCATCATGTGTTGATAATGCATCCTCATCGTTATCATGTATGAACATCATTCTTGGTTGATCGCAGCTGTCCGCTGCTGGGCCCTCGTGCCTAATGAAAGGTCTCCAGGCTTCGATTTGAAACTCTAAGTAAGCACTCGCCACATAACAGCCGCGCCTGAAAACGGCGCTGACAGGATCAACTTTGAAGGGAGATATGTTACCACGTTGCGCGCGTTGAGAAGCGGTCACTTAGTCCTTTTATTTTTGCTAGGCGGCACGCACGAGCCAGAAAAAGAGGAAAGAGATGTCTAAAGACCATTGAAGTGGGCCACAATGCATATTGCGGTGGAAAGATGACGACGTATCGTTTTGTCACTTCCTGAATGATGCAGGCGATGCACGAGGGAGAACGGCGCAAATCAGAAACTTATGCATTGCAAAGAAGGTGACGGTCACTTAAATAGTTTGTTCCAATCAATTCGCTCACGAGGACTTAATTTTCCTCAGTAATCCACCATTGTTTAGCATGTGTGCATTCTTATCAGTACTCCGCGGAGTAAACCGCGGTTTCGCTAACCATGGAGTATAATTTTGTTTATATAAGCAAGCGCTTCGGAAAATTTGTTGTGTTATGTGTGTGACTATTTTTCGCATATGCTTTGTTTCTGTGCAAGCCGTAGTGCTACCTAGTTAATCAAGCTGCTGTAATCCTTCCCCTGAAACATTTTTGATTTTGCATGGGCTCTTTTGATTGATTGATTGATCGATTGATTGATATGTGGGATTTACCGGCCCAAAACCACCATATGATTATGAAAGACGCCGTACTGGAGGCCTCCGGAAATTTCGACCACCTGGGGTTCTTTAACGTGCACCCAAATCTGAGCACACGAGCCTACAGCATTGCCGCCCTCCATTGGAAACGCAGCCGCTGCAGCCGGGATTCGATCCGGCGACCTGCGCGTCAGCAGCCAAGTACTTAGCCACTAGACCACTGCGGCGGAGCGCATGTGTGCTTTTCCGTGTCTCTTCTTTCGTCTTCTTTCAAGTTTGCACCAACAATATTTTACGCAGCTACACACCAACTAGCCGACAGCATACTTCACTCAGCGTATATATATGCCCACAAATACGCGAGTGAGGGTCGCGCATGCGTGTATGTATGTATGTTGGTGTATTAATATATTGCCACACTTCTTCGTGAAGCTTTGTTATCGTCCGTTACACTTTAAGTAATTATCAACACAAATTGGTGCCTGCAGTGTTGGAGAAGTTCCAGGACAGTAGTAGTTGTAGTTGCTATATAATTTCCGGCCTGGACATGGATTGGATCACCAGCTAGTAGCAATTTGTCCAGATGCACAATGTCACAATGTCAAAAAATGCGCAATGTCAAAAAAGTTACTGCTTTGCCGCAAAGGCGAACCATAGAACGCGATAGCAACAAATTGAAAAGTCAGGCGCAGAATGGCAAGCAGATCGAAACGTGCCCCGCGTTTCTCATGCCCAAATGTCACACGACACATACTCACAGGTAAAGATGAACGCGAATAGGCGTCTCAGTTGTTACTTCACTGTGTCTGAAAAAGGCACCCTTTTCACAAACGGAGGCTGCCCCTAGCGGAAATTTTGATAGAAAAACTGATAAGCTATCAGTTTATTGACAGTTGTATCAGTCTATGAATGTATTAGTCTATAAGTGTGTCAGTCTATGAGTTTAACAGTATGGATGTACCAGCTTATAAGTGTAGCATTCTACTCTGTATAAGCCCACAAGTGAATCTGTGCTTAGCCAACTGGCAGGTGCGCCACTACAGCAGAGCAAGCAAGACAGAAATATGAACACAGAAATCAAACAAAATATCCTAATTGATGTGCCATTCCTTTATTAATCTATTGATTTTATCAAGTCATTAATTTTGTTTGCCAATGCTTTCTTGAGGAGGCTCAACCTCTCTAATCAGAACGGTCTGCTGAAAAAAAAAAATGTCTGAAGAAATCTGCATGATCAAAAACAAAGCAAATTATCGGCACTTGTTAAGCGAAAATTATGTGCACTCTAAATAGAGGTGTTAATATGACAAGAAAATAAATAGGGGTGCTACCAGTCTGTGTTTCTCTAATTTTTTAAAATTAGTTTGTGGATTCTTGCATAAAAGTACATAGCTCTAGTAGGCAAAAACTAGACTTGAAGTTTTATTAGGTAATTATAACACAAGTTGGCGGTGAAGTCTCGGCTGATTATGTGCAAAAATAGAGCCATTAACTTTCATAAATTTTAGTCAGATTAGAAAATTTTACCTACCTGAAAGCACAGCATATTTTTCTTTGTCCAAGGGAGCTTCCCCTTTAGACTGATTGGAGGCTGCGCCAGTAACACTTTGCCCGACTAGGCCTACTGTAGAAAAATGGTAACGGTCGCCTGGTCTCACTTTTCAAGCTCATGAGGCGACTGTACAGCCCCTCGGAAACGGTAATTCCTTTGCCCCGATGCACCTATAAAACAAGTCAAAGATCATGCGCACACATCAGTTTGTTAATGCACATTTTCTTATTAAAGCAAAGCAAAATACCTTTAAGACAAAGCATACTAGAGTTTAACAATACCTCTCTTTCAGTGGGCACATAATCGATAAGCGGTGCAGCCTCCCTCACACTTGAGTGGGCTACTTCAGGGCTGTCCGTGGCCGCTGTGGTGGTTCCACCGTGGCAGCACATAGTGGTGGCAAATATGCAAGTCGTTTCTGTTCTTCAGGCTTGTGACTGCAACACTCGCAAAAGATGAGGTTCTTTTCTGCAATAAAGTAGAGTATGCATAAAGAAAGTATATTGCACGCTTAATTGTCGCGGTAGCATCTTAGGGGTGCATGGTCAAAAAACATATATGATTAACATAGCATGCAGATGAGATATGGAACGAAAGTATAATGATACATTGGGTGTCACAATTTAAAACCATAGTGTGATTATAGGACATGCTGTAGTAATGGGCTAAAAAAAAACTTCGATCATCTGGTGTTCTCTTTAATATCCACTATGCTTACACACTCGCTTACAATTAGTTGTAAGCACATTTACAAGTGATAAGAAAAACATGCATGCTTTACTGCCACATATGAGCTTACATTGCATTCTGCTTTTCAGCTAAATTGCACGCTATAAGAATAAGGCATTTCGCTGATGTATACAGTCCTAGAAGCAGTGCTTTACAACAGCTTATAAAGAAATGATAACCAAACCTGTTTAAAATAACGTACTAAGTGCAGATAAGCGATCTGCCCGTGGTACATATAAACGATGAGTGCATTGTCCCTATTGACCGTGACAGTGATTTCTGTGATTTAGGCCGCATGGAAACTTCGTTTGAAAACTCGGAGAAACCTTGTTGACTCGTCACGATAATGTCCACTCCATTGCTTGCAAATACTCTGAAATGAAAACTTCAAAATCAAAGTAACTATCTTATGCATGCTGGCTGACTATTGTGTGCTAAGTAGTAATACTACTTGCGTACCGAGGAAACTAAAAATGTCCCTTTTACGATGTCTCAAAATTGACTCGGTACACCTTCAAAAGACACTAAAACCAAGAACATTTCTTGCGCATTACTCAAGAACAATTTTAAAATCCAGGAAATACCACTTGTACTGCGAAACGAAGCTTGGTAAGTGAGAAAACGCGCGAAAAAAAAAAGCGTGTCAGTGTAAACTGAGACATTGATTCTCTTTAGTGTACCTTTAGGAAAATATTGTTAACTGCTGGTGCAACACGAGTCACTGTAAACACTGCTTTGAAGCAATAATTGATTTTAAATGCCTACAAAAATAGATTTCAAGTCAAACAGAGTTTCACTGACATTTTAGTCCTATCACTTCATTGAACTTGGTCTTGACGTTGACCTCGTGTTCCAGCGACTTAGCAGCCTTCATGAGTTCTTTTTGAGGCATGGCGTAAAGTTATTATGATCCATTTCTTGTGCTAATTCAGGGGCTATCGTGTATTTCTGTGGCAGAATGATCCGAAGACATGCAGTGAATTTAGCTTAGATGTCGAAGGCCTGTACTATCGTGAAATGGGGTTGCTTTGTGACAGATTTTTCAAGTTTTTTTTCCTTGCTGGAGAATTATCAATATGAAGGCGATTTAATAATGGCACAATGTTTATAAGACCTTCCCTCGCACGACGGAGTGTTCTACTGATCTGCATTTTTATTACAAATGGCTCTATTGAGGTGGGCAGGTGAGGTGGGGCAAATGACTCTACATCGTGTGGGGCAACTTTGTGACAATGTTGTTTTTGGCTGAATATGATTGGGAAAAAAGGCTAGCACAAAGCTACACAATGAAAAGTTCATTTGAGTTATCAACAGCTGGTTTTTGTTCTAGCAACCTCAGAGTTGTATGAAAATTTATTCATACAAGTACCTCCACAATCAAGATGTTTTACCTCAAAGATACCCTGCTTGCCTAGTGGATTCAATTGAGTACCAAATTGCGTCTTCGCACTCCAGCCATCTCCAGTTGGTTAGGGTCCGCCCCATAGTGTTGATGATGTGCCTATCAGGTTTGACTTCTGTCACTCATCCCAGGTAAAGGGGTCGTTCAAAGTTTGCTATGTCGAGGTTATCCTTCTCGAAGGTTTTTTTCTCCGGAACACGCACCATCTAATCCTAAACGTTGCTAGTATAGGGAACCAGCGCTGGAGTTTCCATGGCCACCCTGGCGGTGAGAGCGCGCATTTCTCAGCTGCTCCCGCAGACGAGAGTGGCGGCTGGTAGAGGTGGTGCATGCGTGCATCGCCGTAACGAAACTAAAGAAGTGGCTACTTGGGCTGGTTAGTATTGCATTTTTTTTTGAGAAAAATATACTTAGTGCTCAGAGAATATTTCAGAGGAAAGATATAGCAGAGAGATAGGACAGAGTGCACACTTATGACTAATTTTATTACACAGATGTTGGGAATATATATACTGCCAAAAGGGTGAGGAGATCACACACAGAAGAGAGGACAGATGATGGCGCATGCGCCAGACCACCTTATTTTAATCTTGAAATGACAACTTATTTGAAAAGATACCTGTCAATCTGTCGGATAATGAATACAGTTATCTTTTCAGTTAAGTTGTCATTTTCAGACTGGAATAAGGTATGTTGGCGCATGCGCCATCATTTGTCCTTTCCTCTGTGCATGATCTCCTCGCCCTCTTGACCGTATATATATTCCCGCCATCTGTGCAATAAAAGTGCCTGTAAGTGTGCGCCCTATCCTATCTCTTTGCTATATCTTCCTTCTGAAACGCTCCCTACGCACTAAGAAAATATATTTCTCTAAACAAAAAACAAACAAAGCCGAAGGGCACTGGCGGTACTGCTGCTTATTCAAGTACAACGGTATGTAAAAAGGAGGACGTATAGAGGAAAGAAAGATCGTAGAAAGAGGAGGCAGCGTTGCATCTAAGCGGTCAGCCGAACGAAATTCTGCTCTCGCTCTCCTTTCTCATGTTGTCGGGCTCGTTTCTAAACCAGATGGCACGTGCCTGCTTTAGTTATTCGATAATGAAGACAGCCACCATTGGAAACCAGGGCCAAACAGTCGAGTTTAATCGGCGTTTTGCCGGACATGAAATGAACATATTGCCACGCACCAAGAGCCGTGAAGACAAGACAGGAACAGCGAGGCAGAAAGACACGAGCGTGTATCTTTAAACGAAGCGCTAACACACACTTTTTCTTCGTTCTCTTTGCCCTTTTCGGTCCGCTAGGGCTTGCCGGCTCACAACTCTAGGTGGAATTATTCCCCTCCCATTAAAGTATCGGCGGTGCTCACACACAAGGGAACAGCAGGGCCCGTAAGGAAAAAAAAAGAAAGGGAGAAACGATACTTACTGTGCACAGGGCATATGCAGGTGCAAAAAAAGAAATGTCTGTGGTTGGTCATAAGAAAAAAAAAACATTAATACAGTTCAAAGTTCGTTCTAAACCATACGGACAAAGAAAAAAAAAGAAAATGTTTGCTGCCCTGGCACAATAAGGCGAGTATTACCACGTAAAATAAGGTTTTAAGCGGACGACATGCACAATCTCTGTTCGTGGTGAGCTGCGCTGGGTCGTTGCCGAGCCTCCGTCTGGAATGACTTCGTAGTTGACCTCGTTCAACCACCGTAACACTTTGTAGGGTCCGAAGTACTTGCTCAGGAGTTTCTCGCTGAGACCTCGCCGTCTAACAGGAGTCCAAACCCACAGTTGGTCGCCAGGTTGATAGGTAACTGGTCGATGGTGGATGTTTAACCTTCGGGAGTCCTTACATTGCTGTGATCTTACGTGCACGCGAGCTAGTTGACGTGCTTCCTCTGCACGCTGAATGTAATCCTCGACATCAGTAGTTAGCAGCTCGTGCTGGTCGATGTTACAAGGAATCGTGGCGTATAGCATGGTTTGCACGTCTTCACCGTAAACGAGGCGGAATGGTGCGAACATTGTCGTTTCCTGGGTTGCGGGGCTATACGCAAACGTTACGTACGGCAGGATCTCGTCCCACGTTTTATGCTGCACATCCACGTACATAGAAATCTTGTCAGCCAGTGTTTTGTTTAGCCTTTCTGTCAAGGCGTTACTCTGGGGGTGGTACGCGGTTATGTTACGGTGGTTTTTAACTGAGCTTGAAAATGTCTAACAGCTTTGTCGTAAACGCTGTCCCTCGGTCAGTGATGATGAATGACGGGGTGCTGTGTCGAAGCACTATGTGGTGCATGAAAAACTGGGCGACTTCAGATGCTGTACTGCGTGGCAGTGGCTTCGTTTCAGCATAACGCGTCAAGTAATGAGTTGCGACGATGATCCACTTGTTTCCAGAGTGAGACAAAGGAAATGGTCCAAGGAGGTCCATTCCAACTTGGTCAAACGGCGTACGCGGTGAGTCGATGGGTTGTAGGAGGCCTGCAGGCTTTACAGGTGGTTACTTGCGACGCTGACATTCGCGGCATCCTTTCACGCAGCGTTTAACACAATTAAGCTGCGAGTTTTGGCCAGAAATATAGCTGTCGTAACCGGTCGAGCGTCCGTGAGTATCCCAGATGGCCGGATGTCGGATCATCGTGGCAGGCTAATAGGATATCATCACGAAGGTCTTGAGGAACGACTAGAAGATAAGATTTGTTGCCGGCACCGGTGTTTTTCTTGCACAATATGCCGTGTCGTAAGCAAAATGACGGCCACGTACGGGAAAGTGGACGAGGAACAGACGTGGTGCTGCCTTCCAAATGATCGATAATGGGCCTTAATTCGGGGTTCACTCATTGCTTACTGAGTAGGTCCGCCCCACTGAGAGTCCCCAGGAAGGCACTGTCATCTTCTACAGCTGTATGGTCGGATTCCAGAGGTGCTCATGATAGCGTGTCAGCGTCTTCATGCTTTCTACCCGACTTGTATACGATGGTGACATCAATTTCCTGAAGTCGCAGACTCCATCGTGCTAATCGCCCAGAGGGGTCTCGGAGGATAGCCAACCAATATAAAGCGTGGTGATCAGTCACAGGAGAAGGAGGAGGTAAGTTTATTTACAGAAAGGCAGAGAGGTCGGCCTGAGCGATAGCTTGCTCTAGCCTGCTACTCTACACTGGGTGAAGGGAAAGGGGAAAAGAAAGATTAATGAATGACAATGGTGAGATAGAGAGATGAGTATGTAGTGTTCTTTCTAGCTGAGACACATTCCATAGCCGCGCACAGAGTCCAGCTGTTTCCAAAAAGGTTATAACTGCTCTTGTGACCGCAGTTGCACTGTTGGTGTCTGGCCAAGGGCCCAACATGGTCTCATCAGTTAATGACCTACTGCGATATAGTTCAGTAGAAGAAATCAGTGTTTGTCGTTCACGTGCGTATGCTGGGCAGACACAAAATATGTGCTCAAGTGTTTCTGGCACATCACAGTGTTCACAATTAGGACCGGTGTCACTGCGACCGATGATATGTGCGTAACGTCTGGTGTACGCTACACCAAGACGAATGCGATGGATCATACTTGTGTGTTGCCGTTTCAATTTAGGGGGCATGCGGAACCTCATTGCCGGGTCACATTTGTGAAGTCGCTGGTGTCACCGTTCCGGTTTAGTGCAGTACGGAAGTGTGTAGCTGTGCATCATGCAGCGAAGCAGGGCGTTCGTGTCAGCTCGTGAAAACGCAATGCGTACTTCAGGGGCACTGCATTTTTAGCTCCAGCGTCTGCCTCTTCGTTTCCCATCACGCCGCAATGAGCGGGAATCCACTGGAAAGTTATAAGATGACCATTTGTTGAAGCAACCTGAATAAGTTCTGTGATTTCTATTGCCAAGCTGTAATACGGACCTTGCTTCATGATGCAATTAATGGTTTACAAAGCGGGTTTGGCATCACAGAAAATCGTCCAGGCTCGAGGTTGCTCTCTGGAAATAAATCTTATTGCCTCCCGGATAGCGACAAGCTCTGCGGCAGTTGATGTGGTTTTATGGTCCACTTTGAATCGTCGAGCGATATCCATGTCTGGGATGACAAAGGCTGCGGCGGAGGTGTTTAGCGTGGTGGATCCGTCGGTGTACACGTACAGAGAATCACTGTACGTTGTGTAAATGTGATATAGGGTCAGCTGTCTGAGGCCAACAGAAGAAATGAGCGACTTCTTCATGATTCCAGGTATCGTAAATGAAACAGGTGGTTTAGGCAGGACCCATGGAGGCACTGCAGGGGCATTTGGCGGAGAAAATCTTGATGGTGTAATGTTTTCATGCCGCGATATTACTGTTGAGAAACTGCAATCTGCGTGAGTGGCGGGTAGTACTGACAGTGGGTGCTGTCTGTGTCTGCTCAGCCATCGGAGGTGAACTCTAAGTGGCTCGCAGAGCATGTATACACTGATGAGACAAGCCCGAGCCTCTGCAATTGTCCCATTTGTTGAAGTACAGCGCAGTAGACCCAAGCATCTTCGTAAGCATTGAGCTTGAACACTCTCTAACGTCTTCACACAACTAGGTCTCATATTGGAGAGCACCGGCATGCTGTATCGAATGTATCCCACAAATAGAGCATTGTACAATCGAAGTAGCGTTGATTCTGACGGGCCCCATCTTGCTCCTGCTACGTGGCGAAGAACGAGAGCAAAGCTCTTCAATTTAGATTTAAGTACTGCGACATGCCTCGTCCACGATAGATCTCTGTGTACGACAACCCCAAGAAACTTGTGGTGCGTTACAGCAGGTATCGCTGTCCCATTAATAAATATCGGGTATTTCGACATATGCTTGCGCGTGAACGCAAGCACTGCGCATTTGTCGATTGAAAGAGTGAGCCCCTGACGTCGTAGATATTTGTATGTGATCGTCACTGCACGCTGTAGTCGAGCTCGTAATTGCGGACGAGTAGTTCCGGATGGCCATATGCACATGTCATCAGCGTATGAACTGATATTCACCGTGCTGGGAAGTTCTGCTGCTAGGCTGATCCTTGTGACATTGAATAGGATCGGGCTGAGAACTCCTCCTTGGGGAACACCACGATGAACCTTATATCGATCGGTGTCTCCGTTATTTGTCGTCATGTAAATGGTGCGGTCCCTAAGGTATCTAAAAATCCAAGCGTACAGTCGTCCACCGTTATCGAAATCTTCCAGTGCGTCAAGGATCGCATAATTCAGCACATTATCGTAGGCACCCTTAATGTCTAAGAAGACCGCCGCCACTAGTCTGCGTCGGCTTCTTTCCTCTTCAACGCTGGTGAACAAGTCGACCACACCATCAATGGCAGATCGGCCTCTGCTGAAGCCGTTCATAAATTCAGGAAAGAAGTTGTTCCTCTCTAGAAGCCACTCTAATATTGACAGTACCATTCTTTCCATCACTTTTCCAACGCAGCTGGCTAAGGCGATTGGTCTGTAGGAGGAAAGTGCATAAGGACACTTCCCCGGCTTAAGCAATGCAATAATGCGACTGCATTTTCAATGAGTTGGGACTTCTCCTGACTCCCATGAGGTGTTATAATGAGATAACAGGATACGTCGTGCTTCTGTATCAAGATGGTTGAGTGCAGCATACGTGATTCCGTCAGGTCCTGGTGCCGATAATCGGCGGGAGGCAGAAATCGCAGCGTCAAGCTCATGCATTGAAAACGTACATCAAGGCGCTCGTCAGACGATGGAGGCGCGACGGTAGTAAGAGGCTCATTAGTGGCAAGACCATCAGTGGTGTCCACGATGAGGCTACAGTATTCACTGGCTATCTCAACTTCTGTCCGTCCCTGATGTAGAGCAACAGCTTGAAATGGTTGACGTTGTTGGGGAGTTGTCTGCAAACTTCGTACCACCCGCCAGATCTTAGATAGAGGTTGCCTGGGGTCCAGAGATCCACAGAATTTTCTCCAACGTTGCCTGTCAATCTTGTCAAGATGCCGAAGAACATGTCGTTGAGCTCGACGACAGGCGGAAAGGTCTGAAGGCGACTTCGTTCGTCTGTATCGGCGTTCGGCACGGCGACGGATTGCACGAAGGGCCTCGCATTGGGAGTCAACTGCTGATCTCTGCATCGGTAGGTTAACCTAATTGGATGTGTCACGCAGTGAAGAAGCAATGATGTTCTCTACCTCGGATGGATCAGTCGTGTGCTCACAGCCAGACTTGACAGATGCCTTGAACAGTGTCCAGTCGGTTTGATGGATGTAGCGTGTGTGCGTGCGGCGAAACCACCTGAACATAGGTTGGAAGGTGGTCACTGCCGCGAGTGTCCAAATCTGTGCACCAACATGCGGAAGACAGGAGGCTTCTGGAAACGAAACAGAGATCGAGGCAGCTGCTGTAGGACGTGCCACGAACAAATGTAGGTGATCCGTCGTTGAGTACGCTTAGTCCATAGTTGCATATACAATTGGCCAAATCCCTTCCGCGATAACTCGTTGTAGTGCTGCCCCAGAGAGGTGATGTGCATTAAAGTCGCCGATCACAATGTGTGGTTTTTGTGCTGCTTGGAGAATGGTCCCCAGGTGGAAGCAGTCCATCTGTGCGCTTGGGTGTATGTATCCTCCTATTAGTGAGAATGTCCGCTTTTTATGTGTTATAGTCAGGCTCACGTAATCATTGCTGGTATGTGACGCGACTTCATGTCTCAAGAACGTCAAATCACGGCGTATACAAACGAGAACTTTGCTCGTACGTTGATCACTGCGCGACCAAATCTGGATATATCCAGATGTACGAAAGGATGAAACCATATTCGGTTCACATATAACGATAACAGAAAATTGATATTTAAAAACCCATTGCCTGAAGTCTGACAGACGGCCGCGTAGGCCACGAGCATTCCATTGCATAACAAGCGACTGGTGCATGCGTTCTTCGAATATCAGTGCCATGTTCACTTACTGAAGAACCAGTAGAAGAGGCTCCAAAACCTCAAGTAGCTGCACAGCCGCCTTAGCAGCGGGAGTGTTTAGGCTGCTGAGAATCTTACGCATCGAACCCATCAAATTTTTAAGCATAGCCTTAACATCTGCGTTGTCCATCTTCTTGTCTTCTTCATTGGGGGTAGGGGCACTATGTGATGATGGCGCTATCGTAGCTCTCGGTGGTAGTGAAGGCCACTGAGTCTCCGACGTGGGGAGAGCCAATGACTGGTTACATTGTACTTGCGTGGCCTGTATTGACATTTGAGCATCCGTATCCTCCTTTCTGGCCGACAAAAGTAGGCTAGTAGGTGGTGAGGGCACGGTTTTGTGTGTCGAATTCGATAAGCTATGAGCACTGCTGCTTCGTTTGCGTCGGTGTCGTGAACGATGTTTACGGCACCGTACAGCCCTTGCAGCTTGTCTGTGAGTGGAGTGGTGTCAAACCATCTTCTTCAGGAAACTAATTTCATTCCTCATTTTGGGACATTCCTTTGATGTTGCGTCGTGGGCGCCTGAGCAGTTTGGGCATTTGGCCACAGCATTGCAGTTATCACCATCATGAAGGCCACCGCAATGCTTGCAGGTTACTGCACCCTTGCAAACTGCACTAACGTGCCCAAACTTCATGCATTTATGACATTGCAGAAGTTTTGGTACGTAAGGACGTACCGAATGCCTCACGTACCCAACTTTTACATGTGTGGGTAACGTCTTCGACTGAAACACTACTTCAACACATCGCGTGCGTCCAAAGCGGTGGAAATCAAGCACGGGAGCCGACGACGACAGTAGTTTCTCGAGACTCGAGTGTGTTATCTCTTCATCCACATCGCATATAACTCCTGTTGTCGTGTCTTCGTCATACGCGGAGAATGCGCGCACCGGAATGTTTCCTAATCGAACAATCGCTTTGAGCGTGTCCAATAAAGCCTTCGTAGTGACCTCTACGGACAGTATGTTCTTTCGAGTACTTATGCGTATTTCTACGACTTTCCCTGGAGCGATGAGCTCAAAGTACTCTGACAGGCTCTGCCTATTAAGAGAGTGGCCAACCTTGGGCCAATATTGCGGCCGACGTTAGCCGATACGGGTCCAAGATTGGTCCAACGCCGGTGTGTTGCCTGGGTAGGTTCACCAGCCTATTTAGGTCTAAAGACCCCGCCAGACAGATTTATGTCGGACACGTTCACCTTTAAATTGCGCCATTTAACGCATGAATGGCTTGTCTCATAACATTGTGCCAGTGCCAGCAAACTTGAACTACATTCTGCATTCCTATTTCCTTTCCTAATGAAGATGTCTTGTTCAAGAAGCATATGATAGTTTGTTGCTGCTCAACGTTGTTTTCTTTTTATTTCTCGTGCAATATCTGTTTGTAGAGCTATTTCCACTGACAAGTGTTATGTGTTTATTTAAGGGTAACACCTGTATCATTCTAAGCCAAATGTCCCAACCATCACGGTGTCCATGTCAAATGTATTTGGTCATTTCATATCAAGCGTAACCGGTCATTTTTTGACCATCTCCGATCATGCTAAAAAAGACTTGTGCAGGTATATGTGAATGTGAGT
This sequence comes from Rhipicephalus microplus, assembly GCF_043290135.1. NCBI lineage: Eukaryota > Metazoa > Arthropoda > Arachnida > Ixodida > Ixodidae > Rhipicephalus > Rhipicephalus microplus. The sequence goes on from NW_027464585.1 coordinate 38,596,941, forward strand.
GTAGGTATTGAGCCATTATATTTTGCAAAAGAATTTTGTGTTGCGTTAGATGGAACTTCACACTTAAGGCACCCAAGTGAAACTGTGTCAAACTAAATAGTTTGTAAAACATTGCTGGTTCGATGAATTAAAATGATACAGTGTTTTCGTTATTGTCAAGGCACTACTCTTTCAAGATTCTGATAGGTTACTCATTTTATTTTTATTTTTTGCCTTGGCAAAATTTGCAATATGCTGCACGTTTAGCGTTTTTTATAAAAAGCACAACTTTTCCCTAATACTGTAATGTATTAATGTTTTCTCTTTTATATGTTCCTATATTTTCAGCATATGACAAAAACCATTTCATTTGCTGCACAACATTTCTGTCTGGTGTTCTTTAATTTCATAATGCAGTCTCTGTATCACACCAGTTAGTGCAGTTGACACATTTCCGGCGTTTCACTTCTGAAGCCCAAGTATGTGATTAGCACAGTTTAGGGAGCATGGATTTCTTTTGCCATTCTGTTTTCGTTCTCAGGTACAAGAGGCAGATCGTCTTGACTAAACGTTCTGGTAAAGGCAGAGTCAGTGGAGTAGCTCGAAGGGTGCTCAGCCTTCCTGAAGAACAAATGTGCAAGTATTCACAAAAGCTTTCGTTGCATATTTTATGCAATGCTACTGATCTCGAATGACAGTGGCATGAGGACGCAGGCTACACTACAATTCATAATGACACAGAATACACTTGTTCTCATGAGCCATTATCGACAGTGCAATGGGATGCGGTCAGTGGGATGTGACAATGCCGTCACATTACAAAGAAAATGCTACGTTGATGGCATAATAATAGTCCTAATTGATAGCAAGACGTTAAATGACACTAATTAGCAATTACTTTTATCTAAAACTGACAACTTTTGACGGTCAAAGGTTGTCAATCAGAGAGTTCAGTTGTGTATGAAGTTCACTAAAAAACGACAATATGATGAAAGAATACTGCCATTTGAAAATGACGAGCTTTAGTTATTTTGACGTAGATGTTAGTAACTTGATGGTTTGCTTGTATTTTGAAATGATGGAAAACACATCAAAATGATGAAATTGTGCCGCCATATGAAAATCAGGGCCTGTCGTTATTTTGATGTAAATGTTATAAATTTGACAGTTTGCTTGTATTTTAAAATGACTGGAAGCACATCAAAATGATAAAAGTGTGCCATCATTTGAATATGACGGCCTGTCGTCATTTTGACGGCCGTAAGCTTGGAAGTAGAGCTACCGGTATATTGACCATCATTTTGACAAATTTTTTTTTTTACAGTGTGGAGCGTGGGGAAATCCCACAGGTTCACGTCAAAAGTGTGTTCCATTTCTTTTTCCTTTCGCCCCTGCCAAATAAGAAAAGGTTTCTGGTACTTTTGTTTGCAGGCTTTGCTTCCGGTAGAGTGGTCTTGCCGCAGAGTTCGCAGCTCACTTGGCACGAGTGTCCTTGCTTCGGGTCCTTGGCCCCACAGTTGCGGCAAGCGCTGATCAATAGAGTGGGGCAGACGTCCGCACGATGACCAACGTGGGTGCATTTGCTCCACACCTCGATCTGCTTCGTGTAGAGGTAGCACAGGACTATCCTGGCCAACTTTGATGTAGCTTGGCATGTCTCCCATAAAAAAATGGCAGCATATTTATGAAGTGAATGATGGAGAGTGGGGTGAAGCATCCGTCCGCCCATTCGTTCTTGCTTCCGTCCGTCAATGCGTGCGTGTGTGTGGCCGCCCGTGCGTCCATCCGCCCGTTCGTGCATGCGTCTGTTCGTGCGTTCGCACGTCCATCCGTGCGTCCGTCCATACATCCGCTTCTGCGTCCGTCCATGCGTTCATCCGTCCGTGCAGCCATCCATGCGTCCGTCCATGCGTCTGTCTGTGTGTCCATTCGTCCACCTATTCAACACTCCAAGTACCGCCATCTCGCATCTTTACATCCTATATTCCTCCTATAGCAGCACCACCATCCAGCGGACATACCAAGGACTGAACGAGAGGAGGCACACGCACACTTTCTTACGGCTTGCGCTTCGTGTCTACTTCCCACATTTAACCACCTCGAGTTCATGGTATATTCTAGTTCACTGTATTCATGGCACTGTGGCCCAACGCTCGCTAAACCTTTCTAAAACCAAGGAGGTTACGCCCAGCGAGTATAACGTAGCAGCCCTTTCTTGACAGATAGTGCTCAATGTACATGCCAATGGCTGCTAAGGGGGAATGAGAGACGGGAGAATCAGGGTTTTAGTTAATGCGCATGCTGCGCATTTTTTATTGTTACAATGCACAAAAGAAATCTCCCACTGGCACCACCTTGGAGGTCAAAATGTAAGACTGGTTACACACTGATACTACGACTATGAGGGACGAACGGATGCCGCTATAAGGAGCTTCTCCCCTAAAAAGCGACGACGCAGTCGGTATCCTTGATGCATTTGACTCCACAAACCGTGTGACTTCCCAGGTGTACGATGAGCCTTGCGAGCTCGGCGTCGCCGATGTCGCGATCGACGTTGCGGATCACTAGTTGCCTTCGGTAGCAGCGTACACCACTACTTCGTGCCCTTTCCCGTTGACGCGAATGTTCTTGAGAGCCAAGATTTTACGAGCGTCGTCATCATTTTCGGTGCACACCACAACGATGATTTGCACGATGTTTGGGGCAGACGAAATCGGTGCAGGCTTGAATGGCGGTGATACCGGATGCCGTGAAGATGGCGGTAGAGATGCCGTAGCAACTGGTTATGCGTAAAGCCAGACCAACTCGGGGTATGACGATAATCTTCCGATGCATAGAAAGTAGCTCTGAAATACGCAAGGCTGCGATCACTCTCTTCTTTAAAACAGCCGCTTGGCGGCTGCTTTGGATGCCAACCTTGCTGCTGTCTCAAAAGAGTCCTGAAGCATTGGGTTGAGACAAGTCGTTCACAACTGCTTGCCTCTTCTTGGCTGATTTAGATTTGACCACTTGCCATGCAGTTTCTTCTATTGCTTCCATTTCATCTTCTTCGCCCCCTTCGATGGGGTTACAGACGCTCGGTGTTGATTGAAGTGGCGTCGAAGCGCTCCCTGCCATTGCTAGCGTAGCCGAGCGGACGCCGCTCGGAGTGGCCGGCGTTCCTAGCTAGGTCAGACTAGGCTTCAGTGGCGCAAAGTTGAAAGTGCTGAAAAGTGTCGAAAACTCACTCAGAGATGACAATCCGCACTTTCTCGTGATCAGGGGGACAAAACGCACTCGATGAAACAAAAATCTGGATGAAAGTTGGCACATCAGAGATCCCCCAGATTCAAAAGGCCGGAGCGACGCGGAGGCACATCCGCACAGCTCAGCATTCAGCCAATGTCCTCCGCGGGGCCTCATGGCGCCAATTCGTTTTCTGGGTCATGTCAACATGTCTGCTTTCTTTCTTTCGGCGGGAAGTCTAAGATGGCTCCCCTTCCTACCAGCTTCAACGTGACACTCAACATGACTGCCCTTCCGCTTCGCGGGGCTGAGGAGGCCGCCGAAAGGGCACGTCTGCGCCTTCGACTACACACATACGAGAGGCTCACAAAGCAACTTCTAAGCAGGTTGCACTCACAGCGGAAACCCCGGTAGTCGATAGCCATCTGATACATATGTGGAAATCCAAGAGAGGGTTAACCAATTGATGGAAACAACAGCGACTCAATAGAAAGTTGCGCCATATAATTGCTGAGGTATCTGAGCGGGCATACGCTTACGCGCAGCAGTTGGAGACGGCTAGCCGGGTGAATCTTTGCGACTCGATCTGAGAAACCTTACACCCCTCCAAGATATGGGGAATACTGCACAGCAAAATGGAACTTGGTAAAATCAAAACGGCAGCAAACCAAACTCTTAAGAAGCGTGCAGGAGAATTTCCAGGAACATATGACGCCCTCCTCGCTAAGCTCCCAGACAAGTACATTGGCATGATCACAACTCTCCTGTGAACCTTAGCACACCAATGCCAAGAAAACGCAATGCTCAACGCACCAATCACCAAGACAAAACTATTCACAGACATGCTAGCAGCAAAGTGCAATACTGCCCCTGCACGTGACCAGCTAACAAACGCGATGATTCGGGGTCTGAGCGACGAACACCTGGAACAGCTTACTCGGTATTTTAATGAAGAAGTATGGAAGAAGGGCGTCGTTCCACAACATCGTAAGGAAGCCAAAATTATTCTTATTCCAAAGCCAGGAAAAGCACCCGACCTAAAAATTTTAGACCAATATCATTAACAACCTGCCTTAGCAAATTGTTCAAAAAGATGATTCACACACGTCTCACGACTTCCATTGAAAATCGGAACCTTTTTCCCACTAGCATGTTTGAATTTCGCCAACATTTGTCAATGCAGGACGTCTTCCTTCTACTTCAGGAAGAGATACTCTGCAATACCACGGTTGGTACAGAACATCTCGTCGTAGCTATTGATTTGAAAAGCGCATTTGACACTATGTCCCATGAGCTAATCTTATCTGAGCTAAATGACATCGTTTAAGGGCAAAAGATATATGACTACGTTCGCTCTTTCCCAACCTATCGCACTGCTACAAAAGGCCTAGGCAATACACGCTCAGATCAGTTTCCTATGTCCAATAGACGCACGACACAAGTGTCGATAATATCTCCTCTTCTCTTTAACATCGGCATGAGACGCTTAGCAAGAAGACTAGACGGCGTTTCAGGGCTAGGGTGCGCGTTATATGCGGATGATATTACCCTATGGGCCAAGAGTGGCTCTTTAGGACAAAAAGAGCAAATCCTACTAGACACAGTGACCGCTGTTGACGACTTCGCTCATCACCGCAAAATGAGCTGTGTTCACGATAAATGTGAATTTATTAGAATCCGAGGCAGAGGCTGCCACATTCACGAGCTGGTCAACCTCTTTGTAGGAGACCACAAGATAAATGAGGAACAGAAAATGTGAGTCTTCGGAATGTGGCTACAAAGCAACAAGCGAGCGGACCCCACTAATAAACCCTCAGAACAACGGTGAAGCAGATCTCCCAAATGATCCATAGAGTCACTAATCACCGGAAAGGTTTCGAGGAAGCTGAGACGCTCCTGCGTGTTCAGGCTTTTGTCCTCAGTCGGCTAACATATAGTCTTCGTTTCCAGGAGATCAATAAAACCTATTTAAATGCCCTAGATGCGCTGATACGAACATCGTACAAGGCGGCTCTCGGCCTACCACTTGGAACGTCCACAGCACGTCTCGAAGCCCTCGGTACATACAATCATTATGAGGAGTTACGGGCAGCGGTGCTGATTTTCCAACGGGATAGGCTTACCTTAACCACTACTGGGAGAAAATTGCTACGCCGTGTAGGTTACCCAGCTCGTCCTCAGAATGCGGGAGAGGAACTGGAGTTTATGGCTAAACAGCTAGTGAAAGGATTCTAGTATCTCCTATTCCAAACATGAGCCCCAGATATCACAAAGGTCGTAGGAGTGCACGAGCTAACAAGTTACAGTGGCAATTCGGGAACAATCCGAACATGGTGTACAGAGATGTCACCCTATGCCGCACGAACAAGTACGCGATCGCGGTCTTGGGAGCAGCCGGGGGTCAGGGCCTTCTGACTTGTGCCACGGCACGTGCCGCGCCCACGAGTAACGCTGAGGCTTTAGTTGTTGCGCTTGCTATTAAAGCTAAGGATATTATCGGACGATCGTCCCTTGTTCTCACCGATTCCATGGTCGCATGTAGACTCTTTCTCACGGGAAGACTACCACACAACACCACTCGCCTATTAGGACCGGACCTAACGCAGGACTATGCTATCATCTGGTGCATGGGTCACGCAGGACTCGATGACAATGAGAGAGAGGATGGCGCAGGTCGTGCTTTAACCAACCGAGCGGCCTCCCACTCCGACGACAACCCCTTTTTACCACGAGATATCCTTGAAAACCAACGGCTTGAGCGACGAAGGTACAGTGTACCACAGGCAGCTTTAACCGGGTGGAGCTCTTATGACTGGCGCTGTATACAAACACATATACAAATCTTTCGTTGAATCATGCCATTCGCCCGGCGATTTACAGCGATAGTTGTCCGTGGTGCGGAGGCAGGCCCACTCTCGCCCACATAACGTGTGATTGTCAGAACAGGATAACCGAAATGAACTCGCCGTAAAAAGCCGGTGAAATTTCCGCAAGGGAGTAGTGGGAGACTGCTCGCCAGCGAGGATCGGGGGGTGCAACCGGTGCTTCTCGACCAGGCGCAGTGGGCCGCTAAAGCCAGTGGAGCCCGGTATCTTTTTTCCTTGTTTCTTATTCAAATAAGCTTTTTGATATATATATATATATATATATATATATATATATATATATATATATATATATATATATATATATATATATATATATATATATATATATATATATATATATATATATATATATATGTGACGCTATGATGAATCGGAGACGTGGCCCGGCTCATACTCCATGTTTTTTCTGTTCTCACTTCTTCCTCATCTACTTCTCCTAACCATCGCTTCATACGTCACACGATTCCCCCTCCCCCCGAAAGAAGGCATGGATTGCGAACAAGAAAAAGTTAACAAGTAGAGGTTAAAAAGTTACAAATGTCAAAAATTCACAATTGGTTCTATGCTCCAGGGGAGTTCCGTAAACTTTCAAAGTCTTCAGGGGAAAGTGCAGCAGTCCGGTTAACGCAGGAGTTCTGTTGGGCGAGGCTGGTGGTTGCGTCCTGGATAACACAAAAACGCTTTTGACATGGAAACAGATGGAAATACAGCCAGTATTCTTGCAAAGAACAAACGAGGTTGTAACGCTTTGCAGGATTGAATGTTTCGTAGGCGTCGCATTTTTTGTCGTGGGTCATAGAAACGTCGTGCATGCAATTTGCCCGCCCGTTGATCGTGGCTGATTAGGCGCTGCTTGTGTTCCTGCAGAGCACAAGCAGTTGTTTTGTGGCTTTTTGGGAGTTTTCTGTGGTGATGACGCAGATGTTCAGACCGAAGGCGCAATCTTGAACGCTGGTGCAGAAAAGTTCCTTGGCTTTTCTTTCTGCGAAGATAGCTCAAATGCGGAATCAGTCTTTTCTTTAGTGTATGTTGATCACGACACTCTTCAGGCTGCAAGTATCCTTGCGATGTAGTTTTAGTTGTTCGTTGCCGATGTTGGTGTGGGCGTTTTAGCTGTTGGGGTTCCTCTTGTTGCTTTTGTTGGCATTGCTGATGTTGCACTGTCTGACGAGGTGGACTTCCTTTGGAATCACGAGCCCGCTTTTCTTTGTAGGTTGAAGGGACCAGCAAATAGTTGATACTTGTTAGGGTGTTAGGGTGTCGCGATTTGTGTCAGGCAATAAAGATAGTGCGCCAGAATCGGCAGAAAACTCTGCTGAGGCTCTTGCAACGCCTTTTTTGATAGATGTTTCTGGCACAAGGCAGTGCTTGAGAGTTGATCCTTCCGAGCCTCCTGTGTGGGTTGGGCTCTCAGGTGGCTGGTAATTCGACGGCGACACTGCGGAAGGATCGGTTTGGTCATATTTTAATTGTGAATGACTGTCTTTCTGTGGAATGAATGATGCGAGCTCTTCTGGCGCATGAAACTGATCACTGTAGGTGACGGGCTTGACTGAGTAAGCTCGGGCCTTCTCCGCTTTATTCCGACCATAGTGAACGCGTGAGACGCGAGGTGGGCGTTGTGAGCAATCGAATATCCACGCGACGGAAAAGCAGGAGGTTGGTCAATGTCGTTGAAGGAGGAGACGCTGTCGGTAGTCCCAGCGTTATTTACGAGTGCATTGCAAACATCATTTGTTTCAAGGAAAGCAGTAGATGCATTTCCGTATTTATCAACGAGACTTGCATTCAATGGTGATTCCATACTGTTTCGACTTTGGGTTGGTCCAGTTCCCGAGGATGACATCGCCGCAAACATGGCTTGACGTGGTTGCGATTTCGTATGTTTGTTTCTTTGCGGGAGAGTTGAGCTACGCGTTCCTGAAGTATAGTGGCTTTGGGAACGGCAGTGGCTTGACAAGGTAATTTCCCGATGCGCCAGGTCATCTACCATGAATACGGCGTCCTTATAAGGTAAGTGGTTAGTATTAAGAGGGCTTGAAGAACCGCGTGATGAAAACCCAGGTGGTGGACCACGCATGCGAGACGAACAGTGAAGGACATCAGGTGGACATCATATATATATATGAGGTCTATCAGGCAATAATGCCGAGGATTGTATAGGGGAAGGTATTAGAAGCAATATAATGTAAATAAGAAAGAAAAGTGGGTGAAAAAATAACTTGCCGTGAACACGAATTGAAGCTATGACCTTAGATTAACGCGTTCAATGCTCTATCCACTGAGCTATCACGGCGGCCATCCCCCCCCCCCCCAAGTTGATTGGGTTTATATGTGAATTTAAACGTGGGAGTTTCGGTCAGCGCCACCTGTACCCATAGCGGCGAGTGTGAAACACCCTTTTATGAGCCTGTGTGGCGTCACGTGGCACGTGAGCTTATTACGATTGGGCAGCTGACCAATAGTCCCTCGTGTACAACCTAACGGCACCAAATTTGCCAGTACGAGACCCTCGTTAAATGAATAATAAATACAGGATTTTCCTCTCGGCTGGCGATAGTGTTTGGCTGATTGAAAGTGATGTTCCAAGGTCATACGTTGTTTGCGAAGTAGGTGGCTCTGACACAATGGTACAGAAGTCAGTAACTTCAGTAGCGCTGTGTAGAAAAGCAATAACAGTGTTTTATGCGACATGCTGAATTTATTTTCGAAATTGGTGAGTGTTGGCAAGCCCACCGCGTAAGCGAATAATGCCTCGAGCTATGCAAATGCCTTTCTTCAGCAGCAGCTAGACATTGCCATCTGACATTCCTTCAGAGTCGACGAATGCGTCATTCCTTACGCTAATCAGGACGCTCCATCGCGGTGGCATTGTTACGTCACCGTCGATAACACGTAACCTAGAACTTCCTGTCTGCTCGCCTATGGCCAGCTTTGTCGAGAAAGAACTACTAAAATTTTGCAGGTTTATCAGGGCGCCGTTAGTTAGCAGGAAATCCATCCCAAGTATTACGTCTCTTGAGTATTCTGACTGAACTAGGAAATCAGTAACATAAGTAGCACCCTGAATGCCGATTCTGGCGGTGAATCTTTCCAGAGATTTTATCAGATGGCCCCAGCCGTGCATATTTTTGGTCCACTCCACGGCGTCAAAACTTTCTTCAAATCATTGGCGATTGCATAGCTTACGACTGAGTAATCGGCACCCGTATCAACCAATACGTTAAATTCTCGCCCGTTCACTGTGACACGCAAGTCTGAAAAAAATTTTCTTTACTGATATTCGTCGTCGTTTTCTGCTCGTCGCTGCTTCGCTGGGGCCTTGACGGAAGATCTTTGCTCTGTCGGACATCAGCGGCCACGTTGACTGATGGTTTTGTGAATGTGGTGAACTTGAACGACGCGGACTTCGCAATTGATAACGATTTGGTGCTGGTGACCTTGGCTGGTGCTGGAAGCTTGCGGCTGGAGATCCTTGCCTTTAAAGGTACTCACCTATTTCTATAGGCCTTTCACCATTACGCGGGTATGGAGCATACAAAGAAAACCCCCGCAGACCGACTCTTCGGTATGGACAGTGTCGGTGAAGATGACCAGCTTCTCCGCAGTGATAACATAGTGGTGTCCTGTCAGGTGTGCGCCACACATCGCTTTTCCGTGGTCTCTGCTCTCCAAGAAAAGATGAGCTGAGCGAAGCTGACTGGCGGGAGCCGGGAGTCACGGACAAGGCATTGTGGACGGCAGGTTGGCGTAAAGCGTCGGCGTACGTTCGTACATGGCGTTCCTGCAATGGTTGTTGAAGTCAAAGAGGTTGCACTTCTGGTTCCGGCTGAAGAATGGCGTGCCAAACTTCATCACGGATGACGGATGTGAGTGATGAAACTGTCTGCATGACTTGCAGTTGCAGAATGTTTCGAAGCTCCTCTTTTACGATGGAACACACCAGCCTCCTTAGTGTGTCGTACTGTTGTCTCGCTTTGCCAAAAAGACATCAACCGGCTCACTACTGGCATCCCAATTGTAGTGACAGGCACGCTGCAGCAGTGCTCTTTCTGTGGTCGTGACTTCTGTGCGGAATTCAGCAACGGTACGTGGAGGATTACGAACCAGGCCTGCAAATAGGTCCTGTTTAACTCCACGCATCAAATGGCGCACTCTCTTTTCTTCGGTCATTTTCGGATTGGCACATTTGCAGAGGCGGGACATGTTCTCGATATACATGCTGAAACTCTCGTTCGTGCGTTGGTTTCTTGATTGAAGGGCATTTTCTGCCCTTTCCCGGTGATCCGTGCTGGCATACGCAGCAAGCAAATGATGCCGAAAGCCTTCCCACGTCGCTATTGCCCCTTCGTGGTTCTCAAACCATATTTTCGTTCCATCCTCCAACGCGAAGTACACGCGGCCCAATTTCCTCGCCTCATCCCAGGCATTGGTCCTTAAGACGCATTCAAAATGCTCCAGCCAGTGTTCCACATCTTCGTGCGCGTCACCGTGGAAGGGTTAAGGTAAGCATGGGGGAGACGCGATGAGTTCAGATGTTGAAGCTGGATTGGCCATTTCTCTGAGATTGGTGGTTACCGCTGCCCGTGTTGCTGGAGCAGTGAGGAGTGGTCCGGGTTCAGGTGACTCACCTCGGAGGCGGCGGCTTGAACGCTGGTGTACTGGAGTAAGTTCGCTAGGCTCCAATAGCTGGGGGTCAGGGCTTCTTTCTCTTGCGCCAAGGGGACTTCCAATCATAACCCGCACCTCCACCAGAATGTCACGTAATACAAGAGGGGAAACACACACACAATGATTTGTTGAGGGCGAACTTGTGCCCAAAAAGCAGCTATGACACAAAGAAGAATCTGCTAAAAGCGTTCAGCCTACGTGTTCCTTTCTGATAAACAACTAGGGCAGTCTTCCCGGCTCCTGCTTGTGCACCAGAGGCATGCGCTGCTCTGCCCAAGATGCGTGAGCACGCGCGAGGCACTGTAGACGCCCACATAGCGTCCCGTACGTTCTCTTCGTAAAATGATTCGTAGGAGCAATGTCTGTAGCACTATAACACTGCTCCCGTCGGCGTCTGCGGGGGGTGTCGTTCCTTACGCTTAGCCTTTATAACAGACGCGCCCTGTTGACTGTGCAAAAACAACGTTCTTGGCCGAGTAAAGATTGCGTTTCACTGAAATAAATTTACGAAGGTCAGTGCCTAACCACGTTTGGTTCATGCCAAGATTTCTTCTTCCCATCGTTGCCTTTGCGTCCCCTAAAAAGTAACGTGAGCATCTAGAGAAGTTCTTGCGTCTCTAAAAGAAGGAAAACAATGATGCCGACCAAGTATGCACTGAAATTTAGGAGGTTGTTTCTTGGCTTCGCGTTGTTTCAATCACCCAGTACATGCTTGGTCGTACATTTTTTAGGGGCGAAGCTTCTTAAAGCGGCACCCGTTCGTCCCTCGTCGTAGTACGTAACATGTCTGACGTTTTGACCTGCAGGGTGGTGCTGGTGGGAGATTTCTCCTGTGCGTTGTTGAACAATGAAAAATTCGTAGCGTGCGGTTAACTAAAAGCTGAATTCTCCTGTCTCCCATTCCCCATTAGCAGCCATTGACAGGTACGTTGAGCACTATGTGACGAAAAAGGGTTGCTACGTTATACTCGCTGGGCGTAACCTCCTGGTTTTAGAAAGGTTCAGCGAGCGTTGGGCCACAGTGCCATGAATACAGTGAACTAATATATACCATGAACTCGAGTTGGTTAAAGGTGGGAAGTAGACACGAAGTGCAAGCCGTAAGAACGTGTCCTTGTGCCACCTCTCGTTTAGTTCTTGGAATGTCTGCTGGATGGCAGTGCTTCTATATGCGGAATATATGATGAAAAGATGCGAAATGGTGGTACTTGGAGTGTTGACTAGATGGACAAACGGACACACAGACAGATGCATGGACGGATGCGTGGATGGCTGCACGGATGGATGGACGCATGCACGGGCACAGGGGAGGATGCGTGGACGACCGCAGGGATGCATGCACGAACAGATGCACGCACGGACGGGCGGATGGACGCATGGACGGTCACACAGATGGACGCATGGACTAACGGAAGCAAGAACGAATGGACGGACGGATGCTTCGCCCCACTCTCCATCATTCATCCCGTGAATATGCTGCCATTTTTCTGAAATAAATGTAAACGCTTTAAAAAAGCTTCGTGTTCTTTCTCTTAAAAATGAACATTTGATTTATTTTCTCCCCCCAAAATGTAAGATATATTGCATGGTGGTGCTAAAGAGTTTATGTTGGATGCTTTTGCGAAACCGAAACCACACGAGAACGAACTATTGGCGTAGTAACACATGTGCAGACGGTCCGCTTACATAGCTTTGGCTGTGCTGCCACAAAAAGTTGTCGCGGAGTATAGAATAATTTGTACCGCAGAAATTCACGTATCTACGGACAGCGCTTTCACAAATGTATCAAGCCCCGTACTCGCATTCAACGTCGAGTATCACTACATATACCGGAAGGTGCTCGCCCTAGAATACCACCACTGCTGTTGTGTGTTTTTCTCATGTACTTGTTCACTCAACACGTTGTTCAGTTTGGTGTTTATCTCGCAATACTTTTGAGTGAGTGAGTGAGAATTTATTAGAAGCAGAGAGATTGGCCTGAGCTAGTTCGCTCTAGCCTGCTACTCTACACAGGGGATAAGGGAAGGGGGAAGGAAAGATGAATGAAGGGTGATTAGGACAAGAAGAGGTGGTGCGTATGTACAGTAGCGTAGTACCCTACAGTCTAGTATCTAGTCTAGTGCTTTTTATAAAGTCTAAAACAGCCTTTGTAGCAGTTTTTGACACCGTTTGGTCAATCATTGCTGACAATATGTGGCTTTTACTTAATGACGTTCGTCCGATGCTTGCCAACGTTGCAGTTTCCATTTTTCTTTGCGCCACATATAATGCACAGTCACATAATATGTGAGCTAAAGTTTCGCGCACTTGCCAGAGCTCACAATTCGGGCTGTCCACACGGCTGAATAGGTGGGTGTAGTGGCGAGTGAAGGCGACGCCCAGGCGAATCCGGTGCAGTATATAAGCATGTCTTGGGCTGATTTTATCTGGAAGACGAAAAGTCATACTGGGGTCTGTTTTCCGCAGAATCTTCTTCCGGTGATCAGCCCCGCCGCGGTGGTCTAGTGGCTAAGGTACTCGGCTGCTGACCCGCAGGGCGCGGGTTCGAATCCCGGCTGCGGCGGCTGCATTTCCGATGGAGGCGGAAATGCTGTAGGCCCGTGTACTCAGATTTGGGTGCACGTTAAAGAACCCCAGGTGGTCAAAATTTCCGGAGCCTTCCACTACGGCGTCTCTCATAATCATATGGTGGTTTTGGGACGTTAAACCCCACATATCAATCAATCATTCTTCCGGTGATCTGGTAGCAACCAGTAAGTGGCAGCGCATCTGCGCATGAGCGATCTCAACAGTGTGTGGACGTCACTTCGCGAATACGGTACTTTGACGTACATAGGAGCGTTGTATATTGCCGCTCTTGCTTCACTATCGGCTGTTTCGTTGCCAACCAGGCCGCAGTGTCCAGGAATCCATTGGAGTGTAATCAAGTGACCGCTCCTGTGTGTTAGGTCAAATGCTTGGACGATTCCTAACGCTAACTCGTAAAATTGGCCTCTTCTTGAGCAAGAATGAATAGCTTGAAGCGCTGATTTTGCATCAAACAGAATCGTCCATTTACGCAGTGCTTGGTCGTTCACAAATTTTATGGCTTCCTGTATAGCAACAAGTTCTGCAGCTGTCGAAAATGACCGGTGATCTAATTTGTACTGTCGGGAAATACCGAGTTGAGAGATCACGAAGGCTGCAGCTGAAGCGGATGAAGTTATGGATCCATCGGTGTAATTGTGCATAGAGTCGCTGTATTGGTCATCCAAATGTGACAAGGTGAGTTGCTTGAGGGCAATATAAGAAACACGCGACTTATACGAAATTTAAGGTATGTGAAGGCACACCAGCGGTTTAGTCAATGTCCATGGAGGCACTGCAGGGATTACGGCAGGTGCAAAGCCTTAAGGGATCATGTGTTTAGGCGTATTGAGGCATCGTGAATAGGTACAGCCCGGTCGCTCCACTTGTAGCGAAGACAACGGGTGTTGTGCATGTCGAGTCAGCAGACGAAGGCGCACTCGAAGAGGTTCACAAGACGTGTAAACCTGTATAGGGTAGGTGCGGGACTCCTCTATAGTGCCAAAGGTTGACGTTCACCGTGGCAGACCAAGGCAAATTCTCAGTGCTCGTGCCTGAAGGCTCTCTAAAGTACGAAGGCACTTTGCCCGCATGCTGGAAAGTACAGGTGAGCTGTACCGTATATAGCCCACAAACAAAGCCTTGCATAACTGCAGAAGACTTTTCTCTGAAGGGCCCCAATCTCAGTCCTGCTATAACACGAAGAACATACACAAAACTGATTAGTTTGTTCCGCTGCAAAGTCACATGCTTTGACCAGGACAGGTTGCGATTAATGACGACCCCTAGATAGCGGTGGTGCTTGACCGTGGGAATCACTGCTCCGTGAGCGAAAAATGGGTACCGCGACATTGATTTCTTCGTAAATGCCAATGCAGCACACTTTGCTATTGAAAGTTCCAGGCCCTGACGACGCAAGTACTTAGATGTTATTGATGTGCCTTGTTGTAGCCTTGCTCGCAGTTGTGGTCGCGTTGCTCTAGATGCCCATATGCGTATGTCGTCCGCATACGCACTGATTCTGACAACGTCGGGAAGCTCTGCTTCAAGGCCAGTGAGTACTATGTTAAATAGCATGGGGCTCAGGACGGCGCCTTGCGGAACTCCATGGCCTACGAGGTGCCTGGCCGTGTCACCGTCAGATGTCGACATAAAAAGGGTAAGTGCTCTGAGATAGCTCACTATCCATGCGAGTAGTCGGCCACCTACGCCGATGTCGGGGATTTGCGGCCAGCAGCAATGGCTAAGTCCTCGTTTTGATTGTTCTAGGTTCCTGCCTCGTGTTCCTTTTGCTGCTTGGTCGCACACCGTCACCGAGCATTGGCACTGATTCATCCTTTCTGTGCCGTCACCACTCAAGAATGACATCATCCTCCCGCTGACGTCATAACGAATGTAGCGCCACCGGAAACTACATAAAGACGCTGCCCACAGCTCTTTCTTGGGATTTGCGGCCTGCAGCAGCCATGGCTAAGTCCTCGTTTTGATTGTTCTAGGTTCCTGCCTCGTGTTTCACCCCGCCGCGGTGGTCTAGTGGCTAAGGTACTCGGCTGCTGACCCGCAGGGCGCGGGTTCGAATCCCGGCTGCGGCGGCTGCATTTCCGATGGAGGCGGAAATGTTGTAGGCCCGTGTGCTCAGATTTGGGTGCACGTTAAAGAACCCCAGGTGGTCTAAATTTTCGGAGCCCTCCACTACGGCGTCTCTCATAATCATATAGTGGTTTTGGGACGTTAAACCCCACATATCTATCTGTCTATCTATCCTGCCTCGTGTTCCTTTTGCTGCTTGGTCGCACACCGTCACCGAGGATTGGCACTGATTCATCCTTTCTGCGCCGTCACCACTCAAGAATGACATCATCCTCCCGTTGACGTCATAACGAATGTAGCGCCACCGGACACTACATAAAGACGCTGCCCATAGCTCTTTCTTGGGATTTGCGGCCAGCAGCAGCCATGGCTAAGTCCTCGTTTTGATTGTTCTAGGTAGGCATTTAGCCTTGCCCTCTTTACAGAACTGTATTTTTTGCATACTGCTGGCCGCTGATCCCCACTATTCCTTGTTGTGTTCTGTATCCTGAGCACTAGTATGGGTGTTGACGTGTCTACATACCGGGCACGCATCGGGTCGTTTGTGCCTTGTCGTAAGAACACAAGTTACCCTAGAGCTCGCTTCAATGGCGCGTCTAACTTGTTCCGCTTTGCTAGCCCGAGACCATGTGTTTTGTTGGTGAGCACGTGCCTTTTTTTGCTCCTACTCTGTGCTGGTGACGTGGAAGTGAACCCTGGTCCGAAGATTGATGACGTTCTAGCTTTGATGAAAGATTTTCATGAAGAAACTACAGCTACTCCGACAGAAATAAAACAAAACATCGCAGGCATTAATGCTAAAATTCATGAAATTGAGACAGGTATGCAAAAGATGTCGCAAATTGAGTCAATGTGCGAAGATGTAGGTGATTCAGTACGTGAAGTAAAATCAAGCATATCAAAAGTAAATGAAGATCTCGTTGATGTAGTAGACGATATAAATAACAGGATGAGGCGGAACAACCTCATCGTTAAAGGCCTTCCCGAGACCGACAAAGTAGACTACGAGGAAACAAAAAAAATTGTTAAAGAATTTTTTTCCGCGCACCTTGAGTTACAAGTTGGTGACATTGAACGCGCCCATCGCCCGCATTTTGATCGACCCATTATGATCAAATTTCTAAACTTTAAGTCCAAAACCGAGGTCTTGCGCAATGCCCCGAAACTGAAAAACTTAGATTTTCCCAAGGTTTGGATTGACGAAGATTTCTCGCCGAAGGTGCAGATGGCCCGTAAATGGTTGAGGGATTTTGCAAAGCTTAAGCGCAAAGGAAGCGAGCGTTATTCGGTTCGCTTTAACTGTTTGTACATTTGGGACCGCGTTTTTCGATACAACTTTGTCACTGATAGCGTTGTCGAAGTAACTCCCAGACAGGAATTCACGCCCCATGCAATGAAACCCCAAGGCCTCTTAATGAAGTCTCTCCGCACCAACCTCTCGCTGATTGACAAACTACCTCTTCTAACCGAAACTCCACCTACAAATCTGAAGTAACGTTGCTCCAAATAAATTTTAGGAGCATTTTAAATAAGCTAGACACCCTAAATTCCTTCTTGTACACATGTTCCGCCAACATTTTGATCGGTATGGAAACGTGGCTGTCGGCCGACATTTCGAACTCTGAACTTGACTTTCCTGCACAGTTTACAGTTTTTCGCAAAGACAGATCGGTATCTAAAGGAGGAGGAGTAATTATAGCTGTTAAACAAGAATTCCAACCGTCAGATATCGCTTACGACTCGTCCATCGAAGCAATTTGGGTTACTGCGCAGTCAGCTCACACCACCATAATTATCGGTGCCTGCTACTTACCCCCCGATAGCAGTCCAGAGTTCGTCGACTTGCTGAATGATTCACTCGAGTATGTGCATGCCCATTATCCAAATTCTGTTCTTAATCTCGGCGGCGACTTTAACTACCCAGGCATAGATTGGGCATCTTCTTTTGTCAGCAGTAACAGCTCCCACCGTCACGAATGCTTGCGTTTTCTACATTTGACACACGTCCACCTCATGACCCAGTTAGTAACAGAACCTACACGTGGCGATAACATTTTAGATTTACTTTTCACTAATAATTCCCAGGAAGCTCTTACCCACGTGCTTGAAGAAATTAGCGACCACAGAGTTGTCCATTGTTCACTATATCTACCACGCGCCGACAAATCAAAGGTAACTAAGCAGTTCTTGAATTACGCATGTGCTGACATCGATAAGATGAACCGTATGTTAGATGATTTTATACCAATATTTGAGTGAAGTTTTGAACATCGCGCTGCAAACGAATATTGGCTTCAATTCCGTGACACACTAAAAAAAAAAATAGAAGAATGCTGCGTCCCGAAACTAACAATCAGCACCAAAACAAATGACCCGTGGTTCACACGCGATGTAAAAAGATGCCTAAATAGGAAGAAACGAGCTTTTAAAAGGGCTACACGAACTAATACTCCGGAAGATTGGCTTAATTATAAAAATCTTTCAAAACAAGCTGAGGCCTCAATAAAAGAGGCCAAGGAAAAATATTTTAACTGCACCTTACCTAACCTTTTGAAAACTGACCCCCAGAAATTCTGGCGCGTGGTGAACCCTACAGCCTACCCTTCTGAGCCAACTCTACTGAGTGATCAAGGCAAAGCCTTGTCGCCAGAGGAAAGTGCTGAATGCTTCAACGAATTTTTTGCATCTGTGTTCACGGAAGAACTTCCACTAGACTCACTGGCACTGTTAAAACCTACATTTCACGACCCTTTTTCTTCAACTACAATAACTGAAAATGGTGTCGCACAAGCTGTACAACGCCTTCCTCGCAAGACTAGCCCGGGGCCCGACGGAATTAGTGCCAAACTCCTAAAATTAACCTGCCACAGATCAGCGTATTTATTGTCGCTGATCTTTCAGCAGTCGCTTGACACGGGCTGTGTACCGGAAGACTGGAAATATGCCTTTGTTAAACCCATATACAAATCCGGCCAAAAGTCAAGTCCGAACAACTACCGTCCAATCTCTCTAACCTGTATATCTTGCAAGCTATTAGAACATATCATTTACTCGAAAATTATATCTCACTTGAACAGAAACAACATCCTCATCCCAAACCAACACGGCTTTCGGGAAAAACGCTCTTGCAACACCCAACTATTCGAATTGTTGACAGACTTGCACAAATCCATGCATAGCTCTGCTCTTACAGATGCCATTTTTATAGACCTTTCAAAGGCTTTTGATCGCGTCCAACATAACCGATTAATAACTAAAGTCCGTAACCTCCAGCTTGATCAGAAAACAATCCAATGGATTCAAGAGTTCCTCTGTAACCGGTCGCAATCGGTCAAACTTAACCACATAATTTCCAGAAAGTGCATGGTAAAATCCGGTGTCCCCCAGGGCTCCATGCTCGGACAATTATAATTTTTGGTCTACATCAATGACATTGGATCTAATATTGTTTCTTCTCTACGCCTATTCGCCGATGATTGCGTTATATATAAGGAGATTACCGAACCGACTGACTGTAGCATCCTACAGTCAGATTTCATAAAACTCACAGAGTGGTGCAACTTGTGCAGATGCACATCAACGCTGAAAAAACCAAACATATTAGATTTACTTCCGTAGCCAACCCCTCATCATCCGTCAGATACACAGTCAATAGCACCGTAATTGAGACCGTTTCATCCACAAAATACCTCGGCATTTTCTTTAGTTCCGAACTAACCTGGAACAGTCACATTGAATACATCACCAGCAAATCATCAAAAAAAAAAAAAACTCGGTCTTTTGAAACGCCGCCTCAGGTGCGCAAACTTGAAAACTAAACTTCACGCATATCAAGCTCTGATTAGGCCTTCACTAGAGTATGCGTCAACCATCTGGCATCCACACACGGCAATGTTATCTGATATGCTAGAATCGGTGCAAAATAAAGCAGCTCGGTTTATCACCTCCTGTCATTCTCGCCACCAAAGCGTAACATGTCTTAAGCGTTCTCTGAACCTTCCATTGCTTGCCACGCGCAGAAAGTTGTCCCGCCTATGTTTTTTCCATAGCTTATATCATAGTGACTCGTCATTTTCCCGATCATTCATTCACCCGGCTCCCTACGTTTCTGATCGCGTTGGTCATGCACATAAGGTTAATCCAATATATTCACGCACTAATAAATACCAATTTTCACCTCTGCTGTTATCCATTAACGAGTGGAACGCGCTGCCCTCAAACATCGTCGCTATTACAGAACCCTCCCTTTTCCAGTCTGCAGTATTAACTTACTTAGAATTTGACAATAATTTGTAACCACCATTGACATTTTATGTGTAACGCATGCTTAGAGAATGTTTATTGCTATTTCTTGAAATATGTTTCCTGTTATGGTGAGCTGCCTACTGTGTTTTTTGCTTATTGTGTTATTAGTAATGTTGCTTGGGCTATCGGTCAGTTTGATTTCTAGTATTACTCCCTGACATGTTGTTTTACTGATGCTATAGTAACCTCTTGTATGTATCCCCCCTTATGTAATGCCCTCTGGGCTCTTGAGGTATTTAAATAAATAAATAAATAAAAATGTCGTCAAGTGCGTCAAGAATGGCCTCATGTTGGACGCTATCGTACGCGCCCTTTATATTTGAGAAAATGGCCCCTACCAATCTCCGACGTTGTCTTTCCCTTTCAACAGAAGAAACTAGGTCTACAACACCGTCTATAGATGATCGACCTCTACGGAAGCCATTTACAAAATCTGGTAAGCCGACATAATTCTCCAGCAGCCATTCCAATATTGCCAGCACCATGCGTTCCATCACCTTACCGATGCAACTGGCTAGGGCAATGGGTCGATAAGAAGACAACTCGTGTCAACACCTGAGTCTATGTCTAAGTGTAATAACGTTAGTATCACTTACAATATCTTTTCTTAGCACCAATTTTGTGGTGTACGCGATAAAAACAACGAACCTCCTCTCCGGCATTACCATGTTCACAATAACTATTCCGTTCGGGCGGGAGTCTGCCTATCCTAAGTTAAATTATGGAAACTGCGCTGAAAAGCTGGTACTCACCAGCGACGAGCTGGCCGATCAGCTTTGGGCCATCCGACAAGCTGGAGATGCCTCCCGGGTTCAAGGACTTCGTGCGGTCACCTCAGGCACTGCCATAATAATCGACGGAGAGTGGGAAGGGAAAGGGGTTACTCCCCTCTTCCACCACCTCGCCCGCTGAAAACTGCCGGACTTCAAATAAAGTTTATTCATCCATTCATTTATTCTCACAACTTAAAAAACTTTCACTAGTTGTGAAACTTTGTACCTTGTAAATTGAGAAATTTGCATAACAAAATTGAGGAATAGCAACCAACGTATCGCTAAAGAGCGTGTACACTGAAGGCGCAGAAAAAGGCAACAAGAGCTGGTGGAGCAGGCGAGTCCGTGCCATGACGTCACATCGCCCCGACCGCAACGACGCCACACTTCATTCTCGGGGCTAATAGAGTTAATATAGTGACTCTAGAGCACGGTGTAAGATACAAACAATTTAGGTGGGGATACTGTTGTGCTGCGGCGATGGCGTAGTGGTTAGAGCATCCGCCTCGCATGCAAGAGGTCCGTGGTTCAAATCCCGGTACCGCGCAGTTCCCAAACCGGATTAAAAAAAAAAATCCGCGTGTTGATGGAACTGCATTAGGAGGCCTGGGGTTGCGGCCTCACCGGTAACCACCGCCGGGAACGCACTCCCTCACCAGAGAAGGATTGGCCACCCTGGTGCAGTATCTGGCCACTACCTCCCACATGCTTACGTCAAATAACTCACGGCCCTTAGTCCCCAGCAGCTGCGAAGCAACTGACCACGGCGGCGGTCAGATCTGCAACGCAGCAGAGGGTGCTAAGAATCTCTGGATCCGGACAGGCCACCATTGGAACCTGAACTTGGCAACGTTTAATGCTAGAACCTTATCTAGTGAGGGAAGTCTAGCTGTACTATTCGAGGAGCTAGAGGGCGTTAAATGGGATATAATAGGGCTCAGTGAGGTTAGGAGGACAGATGAGGCCTATACGGTGCTACAGAATGGGCACGTCCTTTGCTACAGGGGCTTGGCAGACAGAAGAGAACTGGGAGTGGGGTTCCTAATTCACAGAAACATAGCTGGCAACATAGAGGAATACTATAGCATCAATGAAAGGGTGGTAGGTATCGTAATTAAACTGAATAAAAGATACAAGATGAAGGTAGTACAGGCTTACGCGCCTACATCAAGCCATGATGACGCCTCAGCTGAAAGCTTCTATGAAGACGTGGAATCGGCATAGAGTAAGGTAAAAACACAGTATACTATAGTGATGGGCGACTTTAATGCAAAGGTAGGGAAGAAGCAGGCTGGAGACCAGGCAGTAGGAGATTATGGCATCGGTACTAGAAACGCCAGAGGAGAGCCACTAGTAGAATTCGCAGAACGCATAATTTACGGATTTTGAATACCTTCTACCGAAAACGAGAAAACCGCAAGTGGACATGGAGGAGCCCTAATGGCGAAAATAAGAACGAAATAGACTTTATAATGAGTGCACACCCTGGAATCGTGCAGGATGTGGAAGTGATTGGCAAGGTACGATGCAGTGACCATAGAATGGTGTGGTCTCGAATTCACCTAGACTTGAAGAAGGAAAGACAAAAACTGATACGGAAGAAGCCAATCAATCAGCTAGCACTGAGAGGGAAAGTACAGGAATTCAGAGTGTCGCTGCAGAACAGGTACTCGGCTCTTAGTGAGGAAACCAACCTTAGCGTAGATACATTGAATGATAATTTGACGAGTATCATTACGGAGTGTGCAGTGGAAGTTGGAGGCAGGGTAGTTAGACAGGACACTGGCAAGCTTTCCCAGGAAACGAAGAACCTAATTAAGAAGCGTCAAATAATGAAAGTGTCAAGTACAACAGACAAAATAGAACTGGCAGAGCTTTCGAAGTTGATTAATAGACGTAAGGTATGCGATGTAAGAAGGTATAACATGGAGAGAATTGAACACGCTCTGAAAAACGGAGGAAATGTCAAAGCATTGAAGAGGAAACTTTGCATAGGCAAAAGTCGGATGTATGCACTAAGGGACAAAGAAGGCAAAATAACCACCAATATGGATAGGATAGTTAAAATAGCGGAGAAGTTTTACAGAGATCGGTACAGTAGCCGAGACAACCACGACCTTAATACTATAAGAACTAGCGGTAACCCAGATTACACCCCACCAGTAATGATAGAAGAAGTCAGAAAAGCTTTGGAGAACATGCAAAGGGGCAAAGCTGCTGGTGAGGATCAGGTAACATCAGATCTGCTGAAAGATGGAGGACAGATTGTATTAGAAAAACTAGCCACCCTGTTTACGAGGTGTCTCCTGACGGGAAGAGTACCAGAGTCTTGGAAGAACGCTAACATCGTCTTAATACATAAGAAAGGAGATGACAAGGACTTGAAGAAATACAGGCTGATCAGCTTGCTCTCTGTAGTATACAAGCTATTTACAAAGGTAATTGCTAACAGAGTAAAGAAAACATTAGAATTCAATCAGCCAAAGGAACAAGCAGGATTTTGAACAGGCTACTCAACAATTGACCACATTCATACTATCAATCAGGTAATAGAGAAATGCTCAGAGTATAACCAACCACTATACATAGCTTTCATAGATTACGAGAAGGCGTTTGATTCAGTAGAAATATCAGCTAGCCGTCATGCAAGCACTGCGGAATCAGGGCGTAGATGAAGTATATATAAACATTCTGGAAGAAATCTGCAGGGGATCAACTGCTACCATAGTGCTTCATAAAGAAAGCAACAGAATACCAATCAAGAAGGGTGTAAGGCAGGGGGACACAATTTCCCCAATGCTATTTACCGCGTGCTTACAGGAGGTTTTCAGAAGCCTAGAATGGGAACAGTTAGGGATAAGAGTCAATGGAGAATACCTTAGTAACCTGCGCTTCGCCGATGACATTGCATTGCTGAGTAACTCGGGGGACGAATTGCAACTCATGATTACGGAGTTAGACAAGGAGAGCAGAAAGGTGGGTCTTAAAATTAATCTGCAGAAAACGAAAGTAATGTACAACAACCTCGGCAAGGAGCAGCGCTTCGAGATAGGTAATAGTGCACTTGAAGTTGTAAAAGATTATGTCTACTTAGTGCAGGTAATAACCGCAGAGCCGAACCACGAGATTGAAGTAACTAGAAGAATAAGAATGGGGTGGAGCACATTCGGCAAGCACTCTCGAATTATGACAGGTAGATTGCCACTATCCTTCAAGAGGAAGGTATATAACAGCTGTATCTTGCTGGTACTTAGCCACGGAGCAGAAACCTGGAGACTTACAAAGAGGGTTCAGCTTAAATTGAGGACGACGCAGCGAGCAATGGAAAGAAAAATGGTAGGTGTAACCTTAAGAAACAAGAAGAGAGCAGAGTGGATTAGGGAACAAACGGGGGTTAAGGATATCATAGCTGAAATCAAGAAGAAGAAATGGACATGGGCAGGGAATGTAGCGCGTAGACAGGATAACCGCTGGTTGTTAAGGGTAACTAACTGGATTCCCAGAGAAGGGAAGCGGGTTAGGGGGAGACAGAAGGTTAGGTGGGCAGATGAGATTAAGAAGTTTGCGGGTATAAATTGGCAGCAGCAAGCACAGGACCGGGTTAACTGGCGGAACATGGGAGAGGCCTTTGTCCTGCAGTGGACGTAGTCAGGCTGATGATGATGATGATGATGATGATGATGACTGTTGTGTCGGGGATGGTTGTGGCCGCAACGCCGACGAAGAAGAAAAACGAAGGCCGCAGCAGACCGCCTCGCACATCGGTCTTGCACAAAGCTTCGTCACCAACTTATTTATTTACAGGTATATACATATTGTACATAGCACTACCACACGAGGCACCACATAACATTTCAAACAAAACCGAAACTGACCAAAACAGCACGAAACAACACCATCCAGCCGTCAAAGAAATACACTCGTAAGAAAATACACTAGAACAGTATACACAGCACATTGAAGAACACGAATACAGAGCACTATAAAATGAGTACACAAAAGTACAGCACACTAATAAATGTGTACGTAACACAGTGCAGAAAGTAAAAAAAAAAATTCGGCAGATTCCACGTACCTGGGAGGTGACGTTATGCGAAGCATGTGGAGGGGAGGCGACCGTGTTTCAATTTTTTTATTGAGCGACACGTCATGAATTGACGCTTATTATATGTACAAATGTTCAACGCACAGAAATATGTAGAAGAGTTGCAGATGCTTACACAACCAGTTGTTTGCACTAACAGAACGATGCCAACTGGATCATGCGTATTAGCAATACCAGTAGGTGATATGAAGCGCTGATCCTCGCTAGGATGCCTTCCCTGGACAATCCTACATGAATCAACTTCAGTGCATGGCAGCTAACCACAATTGACGTTACCCCGGCGTGACGGCTGTATCAAGAAAGTACATATGTAATGTTTATAAAGTTAGGTAGGCAGTACTGCAACCACTATTCACGTTTCACGAAGATTAGCGTCTTTTTGAAAAATTGTTCCGAGACCTGGCGTAGCTCTGTGGTGAAATGCTTCATTGCCACGCAGAATGCTTGAGTTTGATTCTAGCTGGGACGTTGACATTTATTCTTTGCAGTGGTCAGGTCAACGCTACCGATGTCGGGTATTTCTTAACGCTTGCACGTTAAAATTGCCAATGTGTGTTCTCGTCGTTACTGAGTAGATACTAAGTGTTAATCAATCACCTGTGGCACATACTCGTAAACCAGTGGCACTTACCCGCCCGTGGGTATGTGCCACTGTCTGGCGGGAAGTGTTCGATGACGTACGCGACAGTATTTTAACATTAATAATGTCTTGACTAGCGCGTCATATTCGTGAAACTATCTTACCATCCCATGCTAATTTTGGTTCACACCTAGTTATGGGGTGACCACGAGAGCACCCAAACGTAAGCGGCTAGATAGATAGATAGATAGATAGATAGATAGATAGATAGATAGATAGATAGATAGATAGATAGATACGCTCAACGTAGCCGAAGTTCGCTAAGAAATGCTTCGCATTTATGAATGTACAGCATGCGCACCAATACACAGCAAGGTACATTTCTAAATTCACTATATCACATCATCCCCTTCATAGAAAGAACGCTGTATACACACGAAGAAATTCACAGTATATAACCACACTAAAGAAAGCACACCGAAAAGAAGTAAGCACACGAAGCAAGGCACGTTTTCAAACGTACCACAACATCTCCTCCCCTAGGAGAGGATGTCCACATAGTCTGCGTTATGTTTCTACGCGCGGCGTGGACGCCTGGGCAGGTGCTACTTCCACGACAGGCGTCTCAGGCGCAGCCGCTGACAACACTCTGGTGGAACAAGGAAATCGTCCTAAGAAGGTTCGGTACGATGCACTTTCGGCACAGAGGGGGCCGGAACACGCAGGTAGTCTTGAGGCTGTGGTGGGGGATGAATCGGCGCCACCTATGCAGAAGTCGTGCGGGGAGGGGAAACGGGCATGGTCGGCGACACCTCAACTACAGTGTACGAGAAGGGGGTGGTGGGCTCACTCTCCGGCGGAGGGTCTGCCGAGGGGTGGCTCCAGAAATGTCTCACGTTTGTGGTTCTCTGGTTGCACGAGCGGCGACGCTGGCATCGCCATCAATAGAAGAATTTTGGGAGGGACGTTGCAGCTGAGCCGGTTGTGAGCCGGTCAAGTCCTGCAAAGCAACAGAGTTTGAGCCACGTTGTGTGGTTGTGGACATTGTTGCGCCGAGTTTTTGCCGTCAGCTTTGAGCGTTACGCACTACGCAAGATGACAGTATGTTTTACAGTGCATACTGTTACCATGCCGCGACAACGGCAAAACCACTGTTAGGCGCTTGGGTGTCTATCAGGCAACGTGTTCGCGAAGAGTAAGCAGGACCTGTCAATGTTTGGCGTCCTGAAGGATGAAAACAGGCCGAAAAAATGCGAGAAGAACCAGCACAGAGCGGACAAGCTTCTGGAAGACACCAACGCAGTTTGCGCACTCCACGTGCAACAACGTCTGTGCATATTATCGATGGAAAAAAGTGCGCATTTCTCACCCATTATCCACGCCGAGGCTGTTTTCAACTTGCTCGGCTGACCAACTTTTGTGACCGAGGTGGCCTCCTTCATCCCTCAAGTCAGCTGTACAGCTTCATGAAAAAGCTCGAGGATATTTTCACAGAGTGATTTTTCCAGTGTAAGCTGCACTCTGACAACATTATAGACATATTGGCAATTGTTCAGCGCAGACTCTCGATTGAAGTTGGTTGCACTGTGCACGCAGCTACCCTCAAAGCGAAAGTAATTACTTTTTACATTGTCACACGTCTTCATTCAATTTGAAAGGACTGAATGCTGACAATTAGGCAGGGAAGTGGCAGAGGGCCAATCAGCTGAAGATGAGCCGTCACACATGAAGTGAATAATAAGGTTTGTAAATCAGTGACTAGATGGTGTACTTCAGTTCTTGCAAATAAGAACTTCATGTCAGGAGCAGAAGCTTCGTGTGTATATTTATTAAGTTTTTCACTACGTCGCTCTACATATGTCTAACATACGTGTATCTGCATAATTATGATTATTAATAACCCCAGAAAACTGTTGTGCTATGGTCTAAAACTGAAGCAGAACAAAAATTATTTAAACACTACGATTTCACTTTATAATAAAGGCGCAAACCCAGCCAGCACGCCTTCATGTTAAAGCTTTTCTAGGAAGACAACGTGCACGGTTTTCTAGTTATGTCGTGAAAGGGCGGGCATATTCTTGTTGCGAATTCATTTTAGGTTTGGTCTACACAGCATGAACCGTACGTTTGGTCAGTGTATCAGTGCATATAATTTGTGGGATACATAATCCTTTTCGACGAGGTGTTATATTCGAGGAAACACGATGTGGCCTAAACAAATCTATTGCTTATCAGGAATACTCTACTAACTCAAGCACACACCCTCCGAACCCTCCCCCCCCCCCACACACACATACACAAAAAGCGTTAGCTGCGTCGCACTAGAAAGGAGAATGCACAGACTGCACCGGCTGCCATCAGGCTAATTTCCGGGAAGCTGTATCGCTAAAGAAAAAGAAAACACTGAAGCGAGAGCACCAGAAGCTCTTAATATATTCAGAGGGCAGTCAAAGCATCCAAGTTTATTACAAATATCGAATAAATGCACGTTCCAACTTTTAGGAGCGGCCACCGGCGAGCAGCTTCTGCAGGTGAAGCTTCTATTGAAGATGCCTGTGGCGCCATCTCTCTTATGTGACGCAAAAAGCGTCAGAGTAGCTATGGAGTAAGCCCACTGCCCTCTTCTAGTACACTATACTTCAACCGGCGGAAACATCTTTAAAGCACGCGGAACAGGAACTGCCACAAGAGGCTCGGCTGGCATGCTCGGTGGCTGCATCTCCGGCGGACGAAGAAAAGCAACAGTTTCCGAAACATCATCACCGGTTGTAGGAAGCACAGGCGGAGCTTGAGTAGAAACAGGCAGAACACGAGTAGGTGGCTTGGCAGAAGTTCGGTCAGGAGCAGGCACATCCGGAGCACGGGACAGTTCTGCTGAAACTTGGTCACGGAGCAGAATAGAAAATTGTCGAAGCTCGGAAAGAACTTGACACTCACCAGGTGGACGCACCACTTCATGCTCAAAATCGCGCACAAAACCCAGTTCACGGCTGAACAGCTGACGGAATTCCCTGGGCGACTGAGCAGGAGAAGGCTCTAGCGTTGTGTGGTAACCAGAAACATTTAAAATCGTGACCACAGTAACTTGGTCACCACTCGAAGTAGGTGAAGACACTATATTTTAAAATGACGCAGAATTGCAGACGGCATGATAATGTCCGAGTTTACCACACGCATGACAAGTTCGGTTCCAAGCCGGACGCTGAGCGAAATTCGCTAAGTGATCGACAACGGAAGCAAAAGGGAAGTGGAGGACAATGTGCAAAACATCTCGGAGCACGCTGCTGGCATTGAGAGGTGAATCATATATATTGGTACAGGGAAAAGGCGTCGGAGAAATATGTTTACTATCTAGAAAGCAAGCCGGCATACAAGATTGAACCCAGTCTGCACGAGAGCTCGCACTGAACATCGTCCTTTTTCCTATTATGTTCATTCGTGGCATCCCGTAGCATCACCGCCGGCGGCGAAGGCACCATCTCGGTGCTTGGTTGGTCCGAGTAATATCGCTTCAGCCGAGTGACGTGAACAACGTCAGAACATGATCGCGCGCTGGCGGCGTTAAGAGGTTGAATTTCATATGTTACGTCGTTGGTGACTTGGCGCACCACACGGTACGAACCAGAGTACGGCGAAGTCAGCTTTTCGCACAGGTCAACTTGCCGTGACGGCGTCCAGGGAAGGACTGTGTCACCTTTACTGAAGTAGACATCACGACGGTACGCGTTGTAGACCAGTTGTTGTCGTTCCTGCGAATCGCTCAGACGCAGGCGAGCAATCTCACGTGCCTCCAGAGCTCTAGAGATAACAACGCGGGCATATTCTGACGTGTGGCTTACGGTAGGAAACAGCGTGTCAAAAGGCAACGAAGGTTCTCGTCCGTACATGAGGTAAAATGGCGAGAAACCTGCAGTATCATGCCGGGACGTATTTTAGGCGAATGCCACAAATGAAAGGGCGGATTCCCAGTCCCGATGGTCGGAAAAAATGTACATGGCGAGCATGTCCGTGTTGGTTCTATTCAGCCGCTCCGTGAGCTCGTTGGTTTGAGGATGATACGCCGTTGTGAATTTGTGCTTTGTAGCGCAAGAGTGTAATATGTCTTGGATAACTTGCGATAAAAAGTAGCGACCCCGATCGGTAAGCAGTTGCCGAGGAGCGCCGTGGTGTAGTATGACGTCTTCTAGGAGAAAGTCAGCGACGTCGGTCGCACGACTGGTAGGAAGGGCCCGCGTGATGGCATACCGAGTGGTGTAATCTGTTGCGACTGTTATCCACTTGTTCCCACTGACCGATAAAGGGAAAGGTCCAAGTAGGTCAAGACCTACCCTATAAAATGGTTCCGATGGTATCTAAATGAGCTGAAGGCGTCCTGCTGGAAGGGTTGTTGGCGTTTTGCGGTGTTGACAAGATTTACAAGAAGCACGTAACGATGGACGGATCGGTACATACCAGGCCACAAGAAGTGACGTTGAACACGGTCATAAGTTCTTGAGACTCCTAAGTGACCAGCCATTGGGATGTCATGTAACTGCGTGAGAACAGTCTGACGCACATGTTGGGGCATGACCAGTAGCAGCTCAGGTGCGTCAGGATGCATACTGTAGCGATATAATACGCCCTCTCGGAGCAGGAACATACGTAGAGACGGAGGAGTTGTGGGACCAGTCAGCCGGAGGATCATATCTCTCAAGTGAGGATCACGACGTTGCTCATCTCCGATGTTGCCGAAGGCGGAAAGTGCCAGCACGCAAGTAGACTCACCGCTCTCAGGAACGTCCGGTGGGTCGACTGGATGACGCGACAAGCAGTCGGAATCTTCATGGTGGCGGCCCGATTTGTAAACGACTGTGTACGAATATTCTTGTAGCCGTGGAGCCCACCGGCCGAGACGTCCACTACGATCTTTTAGGACGACAGCCAGCATAAGGCGTGATGGTCAGTGACAACTGTGAATGGCCGTTCATACAAATATGGCCGAAATTTACCCACTGCCCAAACGAGCGCAAGGCATTCACGTTCAGTGATTGAGTAATTTCGTTCCGCTGGCGATAAGGGACGACTAGCGTATGCAATGACGTGCTCGCAGCCATGTTGTCTTTGTGCCAAAACTGCTCCGATTCCATGGCTACTTGCGTCGGTGCGCACTTTGGTTGGAGTGGACATATAAAAGTGGCTGAGAATCGGTGGCATCGTAAGTCTTGTGGTCAGCTCAGTGAATGCTCTGGCTTGTTCAGGTCCCCACACGAAAGTCACATATTTCTTCAGTAGTTCCGTGAGTGGGTGCGCGACGTGAACGAAATTCCGCACAAATCTGCGAAATTACGAGCAGAGGTCCAGAAAGCTCCGAAAGTCGTTCACGGAGGTCGGCAAATTGAAATCTTTGACTGTGCGCATTTTCTCAGGGTCGAGACGAACACCAGAAGAATCAACAAGGTGACCGAGGACAGTGAGTTGGCGGTGGCAGAAGTGACATTTGAACGAGTTCAACTGAAGCCCTGCCTTGCGGAAAGCAGGAAGAATAGTCGAGAGACGCTCGAGGTGTGTTTCAAAAGTCGATGAGAGGACAATGACGTCATCAAGGTAACACAAGCAGATTGACCATTTAAAACTGTGAAGGAGAGCGTCCATCATTCGTTCGAATGTAGCTGGGGCATCACGTAACCCGAACGGCATTACTTTAAACTGATAGAGTCCGTCGCGAGTTATGAATGCTGTCTTTTCACGGTCCATGTCATCAACTGCTATCTGCCAGTAGCCGGAACAGAGGTCGATGAAAGAAAAATAATTTGCTCCACTAAGGCAGTCAAGGACGTCATCTATCCGCGGCAGGGGATACATGTCTTTTTTCGTTACCTTGTTAAGATTCTGGTGGTCGACACAGAAACGCCAGCTGTTATCTTTCTTTTTGACGAGGACGACAGGCGAAGCTCAGGGGCTTGAAGAAGGCTCAATGATGTTCCGAGCAAGCATCTTGTCGACTTCTTTCTGGATGACGTGACGTTGGGGGGGGGGGGTATTCGATAGGGCCGCCGATTTTTGCATTGCCGGTGTTAATCCGATGCTTTACGATGGTCATTTGGCCTAGCCTAGTGGTTGGTCGTAGAGATCAAAGATGTCTTCATACGACGCAAGAAGGCCACAAAGCGCGTGTACATGCTCAGCAGGGAGATCAGATGCGATCATTTTCGTTATGCCATCTTGGGTAGTGCCCAACTCAAGACTGGGAGGTGGCGGTGTATCCTCTGTTAAACGGAAATGTTGTAGTCGCTGGCCGAGGCAAGTGTTGCTAGGCGTATTCCTCGGGGCAATAGTGCGCAAATTCCAAAGTTGACAATAGGGAGACGTGACACGTTGTCCTTCATAGTGATAATCGTGTGCCGGAACGTTACATTGAACGATGAGAGCACGGTAGCGTTAGGTGACACCACATAATCTCCGTCGGCCACAGGCGGTTTGGAAGAGACGTACATATACGTCACAGCTTGATATAATAGGCGATTGTGCTCGACGGAGCATAGCCTTGGCGGCGCAGGAGCAGCATGGTCGACGGCGTGAGGTAAAGCAAGTTGGACAACACCCGCAGAACAGTCAATTAGGGCGGAATGCTCCGACAGAAAATCTAATCCTAGAATGATTTCATGTCGGCAGTGGTCCAGGACGTAAAACAAACAGAAGTATGACATCCAGCCACAGGGACGCGGATGGTATACATCCCAGTGACTGTTGACGTTGCTCCATCAGCTACTCGCACCACAGTGATAGGAGCAGGCGTAAGCACTTTCTTTAGCCGAGCACAAAGACCAGAGTTCATTACAAATATGTGAGCGCCAGTGTCAATGAGTGCTATTGCAGTTGTGCCGTCTACATTTACGTTGATCAAGTTCTTGTGTCCGGATAGCGTGCACAGAGGAATTTCGGGTCGGGTAATCAAGGCAGGCTCACCTTTAGGAGCCACGCCCGTTAGTTTTCCGAGGACTGGTGGCGGTAGAAGGGAGAGGGAGAGCGGCGACCATTAAGGTAACGGGACAGGCGTCCGGATGGTGACGGCTAGTGGTTTGGTCGAGCGGGCATGGGTAGCCAAGCATTGTCGTGGTCGACGTATATTGGCATGCGAGAACCATTAGGTGGACGCTGGGTGTTGGCGTAGTGCGGCCATGGCTGCCAATCCCAAGAATTACGGCAATGACGTGAACTGTGGCCGACTCGTCCGCAGTCGAAGCAGATAGGTCCATCATCGGAAGTTCGCCATTCAGCTGAGTTCCGGTAACGTTGACGGTTGTACGGACCGCGGGGCATATCACGCACACTAGGTAATTGGTCAGGTCTGTTAACTGGGCAGAGCGTCTGTAGTCCGGCGTTGGGCAGTTCCTGGTGGACAACGGTCTGTGTTAAAGAAATTGTTGCACGAGAATCGTCAGTGGCACGGGCATGATTAGGGGATGTGACCTCAATTTCACGGCGGACGATGCGCACAATATTGTCGGTAGTAGCAGCGGCTGAAAGGAGACGGGCGTCTTCGCAGGTAGACGTGGCAGCTGTGTTGAGAAGACGCGAAAATTGGGGACTAATACGACGACTTCTCGCTTCTTCAAAGCGTCGACATTCGTTAATGACGTCGTCCACTGTCGAAGAGTTGTGGAACACAAGGAGAGTGAAGACATCATCCGCGATTCCTTTGAGGATGTGTGCGACCTTTTCGGATTCCAGCATTTTGTCGTCTACCATGCTGCAGAGGGCAAGCACATCCTGAATGTATGTCACGTATGACTCGGTGCAGGACTGCAGTCGGCACGCGAGTTATTTCTGCGCCGAACGACGACGTCCAATGGGCTTGCCAAAGAGGTTGATGAGTTTGTGTTTGAAAATATCCCAACTCGTGATTTCTTCCTCATGGTTGGAAAACCAGACTTTGGCCGTGCCCTCAAGGTAAAATAGAATATTGGCGAACATCAGCGTCGGGTTCCAGTTGTATAGTGCATTGATCCGTTCGTATAGCTGAAGCCATTTTTTGACATCCTTGTCGTAGTTGCCGAAAAAGGTGCCTGTGTCACGTGGAGTCGTCAGAACGACGGTGCGGTTCGTGACGGCTGGATGCAACGCTGTTGGACGCTGCCCGGCCTGACGAGGCACGCTTGGGGAAGGTACCGACCAATCCTCGTTGTCATCGTGATCAGTCATCGTAGAGGCAGCCAAGGAACGCCCGTTTCGTAGAATCATCGTGGATGTTGATTGTGGGAGGACCCGCACTCTCCACCAAAATGTTACGGGGAAAAGGCGTCAGAGAAATATGTTTACTATCGAGAAAATAAGCAGGCATACAAGATGGAACCCAGTCTGCACGAGAGCTCGCACTAAACGTGGTCCTCTTTCGTTTTATGTTCATTTGTGGCATCCCGTAGCAATATATATATATATATATATATATATATATATATATATATATATATATATATATATATATTGTAAGAAGAATTCATTGGACGCCATCTTCCTCATCTGTCAATAACCATCATCAGTCTTCGACATCTTCGCCAGGCAGACCGGAGAAGATTGGAGGCTCCCGAGGGGGGTTGTTGACCGGGCTAGGGTTGGCGGCTGGTGGTTGCGCCGGCGGGTGGTTCGGTTGGGCTTGCTCTTGTGCCATGGTGTTCTGCTGGCGTAAGCGACGTCCCGAACGGAGCTCCAGCTTGGCTTTGGGTGGAGAGAGGTCGAAGAGATCGGGAAGCACATTCCACCACTTGAAATACAATGGTTCAGCTGACGCTTTATTCAAGCAACAGCAAGATGGCACCGATGATGAAGAACGGGGCGAAGACTGATGATGGTTATTGACAGATGAGGAAGATGACGTCCAAAGAATTCTTACAATGTATATATATATATATATGTATATATATATGTATATATATATATACATATATATATGTATATATATATATATATGTATATATATATATATATTATGAGCGGTGACTATGTACTTCGTCTTCATCTGTATGACAAGAACCATTGTGGGCTTGTCAGCAGCAGAGAAGGCAGCGTGCTCAGTAATCCGCTTTGCCTTGCGATACAGGTCTTGGCGCTTCTTCTTGGTGAATGTCCCACGGTGTGCACCGTCTTCCCGGGGCTGGCTCGGGACGATGACGTCACCTCGTCTGGCTGGCCTAACGAGGGCTGGTTTTCATTACCCGTGGACGACCGCTGCTGGATCGAAGAAACAACGTCCCCTTTCATTATAGCGTCCACGTGGAGTCATCGCCGAATGACGTCGGTTCCCGTGATAACTTCGGAGCCTTTAAATCTACGGGCAGGCTCATTCCACGGCAGCGGGCTTGTCAGCAGCAGAGAAGGCAGCATGCTCAGTAATCCGCTTTGCCTTGCGATACAGGTTAGTAGGAACTTTCCTGCTCCATGTTATCGTAATGATAACCGTTTCCTGCTGCTGCTGCCTTGCCCACTGTGTCTAAAGCTTCTTTTTGCTTGTGTTGCACCTATACCTCTTGATCTGTTGGTTTGCGGAGACGTTGAGGCTAATCTTGGTCCTCTTACGGAAAAGGAAATGCTATCTGAGCTACTCGCTGGCCAAAAACAATGAAAGCAGCTATTGACAAAGTACAGGCCAATCAAAAAGATTTAGCAGAAAAATTTGGCACGCTAGCAGAACGAGTTGATGCCATTGAGCGTCACATGAATAAATTTTCTTCATTGCCTAAACAAGTACAAGAAATTGAAGTTTCTATAACTCAAATGCAACGAAAAATAGCATCCCTTGAGGACAAAGTTGATAATTTTGAAAATCGGAGCCGTAGAAATAACTTAATCATTTATGGCCTAAAAGAACCCCCTAGGGAAACACCTCAGACACTCCAGGATAGCGTCATTGAAATCCTCGAGAATAAACTAGCTATAAGGGCAATTACTGTTGAAAGATGCCACAGGCCTCGCTGCATAATTGAAAACAAAGACAGACCAGTTATTCTAAAGTTTATTGATTATCGTAAGAAGATGTCTGTTTTGAAAGTTACGCACAAGTTAAAGGGCTTGGTATTGTCTTTTTCTGAGGATTTTTCATACAGGGTTCGTGAGGCACGCAGAAACCTGTGGAAAAGTTCGGAAAAAGAGAGAGAGAACGGTGCTAAAATAAAGCTTCTCTGCAATCGACTGAGTGTGGATAGGAACTTGTTTAGTTGGGATGAAGCGAAAAATGCACGTGTTAAGCTAAGGAAGAATAAAAAATGACGGAGCATGTGCAGTCTTCAGTCGCTAAAAATACTAAATTTAAACTGTAGAAGCGTTATTAGCGAAACCACAGAATTAGAAAGAACCCTCCTGGCCTATAGTCCCTATATTGCTATCCTAACGAAAACATGGTTGCACGATAACATACTTGATAGTGAATTTGTTCCTCGGGGCTACCATGTGTACCGGAATGACCGTGGGAGTAGAGGCGGTGGGGTGGCGATCCTCTTTAGACAGTCATTGCAAATTACAAAAATGCGTGACATACATAATGTCGAGGGCATATTTTGCAAAGCGTAATACGGAAAGACCAGGTATGTTATTGGGGCTATTTATCGTCCACCCAATTCCTCCATGGATGTTCTGGATGAATTACACAATTACCTTGTCGTGCATGTGAAGCCTGAGGATCGGATAATTCTAGCTGGAGATTTTAATCTGCCGCATGTTAACTGGCCATCTTTCTCTTTGCAACAACCTAACTATAAAATTGGTGAAAGAATGATCGATATAACGTTTTCTTTTGACTTGATGCAAGTCGTTGATGAATTCACTCGAATACAGGCAAACTCTTGTTCAAATCTAGATCTCTTTTTCATTAGTGGCTCAATCTCTGCTCAAGCTAGCCGCTCTGTTATCCCTGGAATATCTGACCATCAGACTGTGGTACTTACGCTTTCTGATGTTGTTTTAAAGAAAAATTGCAAGAGGATCTCGTTTCCAAACTTTTCACGTGCAGATGATACTTCAATATTGGACTTACTATCATTTGAATTTGATTCTTTTTCGAGTTTCACTGCTGATATTCATTATTTGTGGAAGTGTTTCAAGGACCTTATAAATGTGTGTATTGAAAGATTTGTTCCACGCATTGTAAAAAAATCGAAAGGAAAGAACCCCTGGATTTCTCGGGAAACGTTGCAGTTGCGAAGGCGGCGGCTCAAACGGATCAAAAATCAGAGACGGTACTCTAAAGACGTAGGTATCCTCCAACAAAGAATTTCTGAACTGGCTTCTCAACTAAAAGCAAATGTATTGTCTGACGAGGAACGCTATTATGGCTAACAACTCCCGAGTCTCATGTCTTCGTCCCCCGAGAGGTTCTGGAGTTTAATTTCGCCTAATCCTGTGACTACTGATGTTTTTGAAATTGACGGTGTGGAAACTAGTGATTCCTCTGTTATTTCTAATGCTTTCAATGATCATTTTAAGTCTATTTTTACGAAGGATAATGGAGTCCTGGAAATACTTGATAAGGCAGGCCCACCCCTGTCGGATATTGTCATAAGTGAAGAGGGAGTTTTTAATTTACTTTTGAAGCTTGATGTTAAAAAATCTTCAGGTCCTGATGGAGTACCGAATGAGTTCTTAAAACGCTATGCACAATGGGTTTCAAAGTACCTAACAATTCTTTTTTCTAAATCTCTGAAAGATGATCAAGTTCCGGATGACTGGGTAACTGCTAAAGTCAAGCCCCTACATAAGAGTGGAAATCCCCATTCTGTTATTAACTATCGGCCGATCTCATTTTTTCAACTTCCTGTAAACTACTTGAGCATATAATACATAAGCATATTTCAGAATTCCTAGATAAGCACAATATTTTGTCAGGTTCACAACACGGATTCAGGAAAGGATTTTCTACTTGTACTCAGCTGGTAACTACAGTTCATGATTTCGCACTATCTATAAATTCCGGAAAACAGGTAGGTGCAATTTTTATGGATTTTGCTAAAGCTTTCGATACGGTCTCTCACAATACATTACTCTTCAAATTAGATTAATTCTTAAGAATACTCAGCTTCTAAGTTAAATCTCCGGTTATCTTTCGAATCGAAAACAGTACGTCTTTTTCAATGACCTTGTTCTCGTACAGTACCGGTTGACTCGGGTGTTCCCCAAGGCTCTGTGCTCGGACTCCTCCTCTTTTTATTGTTTATAAATGATATATCACATGATATACCTGTAAAAGTTAAATCATATGCGGATGATTGCACCCTGTACTCGGAAATAGAAAACCATACTGATCAAATTCATTTAAACGATGCATTTCAAAAGGTCATTCGTTGGTGCGATAAATGGCAGATGTCAGTTAATTTTAAAAAGACCATTTTCTTGAAAATTTCTCACAAACGTAACACTCTTCATTTTGCATAGTCAGACAATAATGTTTTTTTGCAGGAGGTACAACACTACAAGTACCTTGGTCTTTGAATTTCGAATGACCTTAACTGGACGAGACATATTAACACTGTAATAAGCTCGTGCAATTACAAATTATTTTATCTTAGACGAGCTCTTAAGCAATCCACTCCTGCCATTCGCCTTGTTGCATTTAATGCAATTGTTCAACCTACTTTAGATTATGCATCTATAATTTGGTACCCTTACACCAAAAAAATATCAGCGAAATGGAAAAGATTAAAAAGAGAGCTGTTAGGTTTATTTATAACAGTTTTGGTCGTACTTTAATAACATGTTTATTAGCAAAAGCTAACCTCCCAACACCTACACAAAGAAATAAAGTATTGAGATTGAAATTTTTCTTTAAGTTAGTTAAAGGTTATTTTAAGTTAGACTTATCACATATACTTCATTTTTCCACAGGATATACCACAAGGCAGAGGCATGCCTTTACAATAACCCCATTTTCCACCCGTAATAACACATTCAAGTGTTCGTTCTTCCCTAGGACAATTACCGAACGGAATAACCTTAGTAACGAAGTTGTTTCCCAGTCATCATTGAACCTTTTTGCCTCGCAGCTCTAGCAGCGAGTGTCTAATTTCTATGACATGTGCTCCTGTTGTTTATTTCAATCCCTGTAACCATTCTCCACTTGTGATCATCTTGAATGTAGCGCTCATTTCTCTATATGTTCTTATGCCGGTTTATTACAAACCGCTGTTCTTTTTTTTTCGTTCTGAAAGTGTGCGAATGCCTTACCTTTTTTATATTTATTTGTTTGCCGATTTGTAAATTTATCAAATGTATATTCACCCTGACAAAACCCTATCTTAGGGTGGCAGTATTCATAAATAAAAAATAAAAAATAAAAATTGTAGTGATCATCATCGTAGGTCACGCCAGCTGGGTCTCTGGCTCGTGCGTGTGGATTAAAAAGATAACCTGGTTACTGCCGTCCCACGTCCTCCTGCTCTACCCGTCACCCCTGGACATATGGTCTGGTCGACGGTTGTGCCCTCAAGCAACAGCGATGGCAGAACCCAACGCTTCCGCTGCTGCAGCCGCTCCTCTCAGCCACTTATGCTTCACTACACCGTGAGTACCTCACACCGAGAACCTCCGGTATTTTCCGGTTTTCGCGGCAAAGACGTCGAAGAATGGCTGGGCAGTTATTGTCGAACCAGCGTTTGTAATTATTGGGACGAGGCGCACAAACTGCGCCATGTTCCTTTTTACCTCGATGGCGTCGCTAAAACCTGGTATTACAACCACGAGAGCGACTTCTACAGTTGATCGGCCTTCACGGGGCATCTCCGTCAGGTATTTGGCACGTCTGCAGGATGCCCTGCGGTAGCGAAACAGAAGCTCGCAACCCGCATCCAGGGGGACGACGAATCACATACGTCCTACATTGAAGATGTTCTGGCTCTCTGTCGCCGAGCACAAAATGACATGACCGAGGCCGATCGCATCCGACACCTACTGAAAGGTATCAACTCTGTAGCCTTCAATGCTCTCGTTATCCAGAATCCAACTACCGTCCGGGACGTCATCACCACATACCAACGCATGGACGCGCTTCATTCCATGCGCCTTCCACACGCCTCCTGCGACTCTCGCTTTACCGGGGAGCATTAATTGTGAGCCCTTATCCACACACTTGTCAGAGAGGAACTCCACGGCCTTGTTCCAGGTAACCCAACCATTGCGTCTGTCCGCACACCTCCTCCCAACCTGCGTGAGATAATCAAGGACGAACTCGCATCAATGACAAGCACTGCACATGCCCCGTCTCCTGTGCGCTTTCCAGCGCCTTCGTACGCAGAAGTTGCATCACGGGCCCCGGTACCAGTTCCAACCATGCCTGCGGACGTCGGATGCGACCATTTGGCAGCGATGACAACGCAAGTGGCAATGCCGCCCTACTATTCAACATGGCGTCCTCCGCGCCCCATCTGCTTCTACTGTGGCATAAGGGGTCATATATCCCATTTCTGCCGCCGCCGCCAGCAGGATGAACGACGGGGTTATCCAGCTTACGAAATAGACTTAGCCTTGAGACCCGATGAATACGATCCCGCACCGTATCCGTGCATCTCCCGTCCGTCGCCCTCCCCTCCACGGTCTCAAGCTGGGCCTCATCCTTCTCGTTCATCTCGCCGCTGTTCTCCGTCACCGTCTCGGCGTACGCCATCACCCTGCGTCCCACGCCGATCTCTCTGGACTCGGAAAACTAGAAGGCGCAGTTTTTGGAGGGGAAACTGCTTGTTGTCGGAAGGTTACTCTCCTCCGTCTCGTACAGCTAATTTACTGCCTGTTTGTGTGGAAGGTGTTTTTGTTGACGCCCTTATAGACACTGGAGCCACCATTCTGGTAATTGATCGTTAATTGTGTTTTCGCCTGCGTAAAGTGCTAACTCCTTATGCCGACCCATGTTATGCGGCGCTAATGACAGTTCGATTTGCCCAACCGGATTGTGTACTGCTCGTGTTCTCGTCGATAGAATCCGTCATCACATACAATTGGCTGTGCTGTGTTCGTGCGCTCATCAGATAATCTAAGACTGGGACTTCCGGTCAGCTGCGTCTGCTGTAATTTCGTATGGTCTGCCCCTCATTTGTATTACGGACACTGAGCTTTCTTTTGCTGCTGACCTTCGTCGCCGAACCTTGTGACAGCTGCGGATTGCCTTCTGCCTCCCGGACAAGAACGTGTCCTTACGATCAAGTCACGAGACATTCTGGATGTTTACGCTGTGGTTATTCCTTGACAGCGCTGCATTTTTTGAGGGATCACCATTGCATCTTGTTTAGTGCGGTTCTCCCGTGGTTATGCAAGCATCACCACCGCAACACGATGCCAGAACCACTACTTCTGCCAGAGGGGGCCACTGTTGCCAGCATTACCGAAGAAGCAGTGGTTTGGGTCGTCACATCATCGGCTTCGTCATTCTCAAAAAGTATGCCAGCAGAAGATTCATCTCCTGCTCTCAAGGCCCCTTTGTGTGAACATCTAAACCCAACGCAAACTGATGCCTTACTAGCGTTATTAATGAAGCACAAAACTTGCGTTGACTATTGTTC
The DNA here is from genome assembly GCF_043290135.1 of Rhipicephalus microplus. Classification (NCBI taxonomy): domain Eukaryota; kingdom Metazoa; phylum Arthropoda; class Arachnida; order Ixodida; family Ixodidae; genus Rhipicephalus; species Rhipicephalus microplus. The sequence continues at coordinate 38,637,635 of NW_027464585.1, forward strand.
CGAAAGTCTGGGTCAAACTACAGTGGCCGCTCATTGTGTCGACGCCAATGGATCCCGTGTCATTCGCTGCCACCCTTACCGTGTGTCGGCTTCTGAACGCAAACTTATAGAAGAACAAGGCAACGATATGCTCGCGCGCAACGTCATCGGGCCTTCGACAAGCGCATGGTCTTCTCCTGTCGTACTAGTGAAAAAAAAAGGGATGGCTCGGTAGGTTTTGCATTGATTACAGATCACTCAACAGAATTACTCGTAAGGACGTCTACTAAATGCCTCGCATCGACGATGCTTTCGATACTTTACAGGGTGCCGAGTACTTTTCAAGTCTCGACTTGCGCTCTGGTTACTGGCAGATATCGATGCACGAGTCAGATAAAGAGAAGACTGCGTTTGCTACGTGAGATGGGCTCTTTGAATTCAATGTGATGCCTTTTGGCCTATGCAACGCCCCAGCCACATTCGAACAAATGATAGACACGGTACCGCGGCGATTAAAATGGAAGACCTGCCTTTGCTACCTTGACGACATTGTAATCTTTTCGTCCGGCTTCTCACAGCACCTGGAATGGCTAGACGAAGTCCTCACGTGTTTAGCTAAAGCCGGTCTCCAGCTCAACACTAAGAAGTGTCGGTTTGTCAGTCACAACATTAAGGTTTCAGCATCATTAGGTAACGTCGTCAGTAAACATGGCGTTGAGCCCGATCCCGACAAAGTTGCTGTGGTACTGCACTTTCCTACACCAACCACACCCAAAGACCTCCGCAGCTTTCTTGGCTTGGCGTCGTATTTCCGCCGCTTTGAACGTGATTTCGCTACTATAGCGGCTCCTCTGCACAATTATCTGACCACGAACGCACCCTTTGTCTGCTCGGATGACTGCGAAGCCGCTATTCACACCCTCAAGTGATGCCTCACATCACGGCCAGTGCTTCGCCATTTTGACCCTGCAGCACCTACAGTGCTACACACTGACGCAAGTGGACTTGACATCGGTGCTGTCCTTCTTCAGCGGAACTATGCTCTCGAAGAACAAGTCGTGACCTACGTGAGCCGTACTCTTTCACCTGCTGAGCGAAATTACAGCATCACTGAACAAGAATGTCTCGCCATCGTGTGGTCCGTACAAAAGTTTCGCCCTTATTTATACGGCCGGAATTTCAGAATAGTGACTGACCATCATGCTCTGTGTTGGTTATCGTCTCTCAAAAATTTGTCGGGACGCCTTGGCCGTTTGGTATTACGATTGCAAGAGTATGACTACAGCGTCACATGTAGTTCTGGTCGACAGCACCAAGATGCCGAGGCTTTGTCACGCTGCCCGCTCTCGCAAAGCGCCGAAGTGTCACCTTCCATCTCTTCGTCACCGCCCACCAAAGTGACCAAGGCTGCTGGATCGAAAGAGTTTGTTGCCTCGGCGGACCTTCTTTCGTCCACAGATCTCGCCTCACTCCAACATGTCGATGCGTACTGCCGCACAATCATCGATAGGCTCACTGGCTTATCACGTGCTCCAAACAGCCGCCTAAGACAACAACTTGCCCGTTTCAAGCTTCAAGATAGAACATTATGTCAGCAAATTAACCATCCTCTCGGTAACCAATGGGTTCCCGTCATTCCTCACTCACTTCGTCTGGAAGTTTTACAAGCGTTTCATGACGATGCGACAGCTGGCCACTAGGTTTCCACAAGACTTACGACCGCCTCAAGACTCGGTGCTTTTGGCCTGGCCTCTCCACTTCTGTCGCCAAGTACGTCGCTTCTTGCGCCTCATGTCAGCACTGAAAACGTACCACGTCTCTTCCCGCGGGACCATTGCAACCACTGCCGTGCCCGTCTACTCCCTTTGAATTTGTGGGCATAAACTTATACGGACCTCTTCCGCTTACGTCAGCCGGTCACCGTTGAATTGTTGCTGCCGTAGACCACCTTACTCGCTACGCGGAGACGGCAGCTCTTACGTCTGGGGCTACCTCTGAAGTCGCCGATTTATTCCTTCGCGTCATTATTTTACAACATGGCGCACCGCGTCTGCTTTTTAGTGACCATGGAAAGACATTTTTTTTCACATGTCCTTGCTGAAGCCCTCCAGGCATCTAACACCATCCACAAGACCACATCAGCGTATCACCCAGAAACTAATGGTCTGACTGAGCGTTTTCACCGAACTTTGTGCGACATAATCTCTATGTACGTGCAGCCAGATCACAAAAACTGGGACACTATACTTCCTTTCGTCACGTTCGCATATAATACTGCCATACAGCGTACGACTAAATTCAGCCCTTTTTCTCTCGTGTATGGCCCTGTACCAAATTTAGGTTCTGGACACCACCTTTTTTTCCACATCTCCCGTTCTATCTTCATCTCTCCCGGAAGAGTTCGCTGCTTGCGTCGCCCGCTGCTGTGAAATCACCCGCGCCAACACTGCTACCATTCAGGACAAGACAATAATCGACATTGATGCAAAGCATCGAGTTGTTGTGTACCGCCCAGGCGACGGAGTCCTTTTGTGGACACCTGTTCGTGCACCTGGGCTCTGCAAAAATTCCTTCACCGATATCTCAGTCCATACACCGTCCTGGAACAAACATCTGAAGTCAACTATTGCGTTACTACTGTCAACGCAGCTCCTAATCACCGTCGCCACCGCTACGTGATCACCGGCGTCTCTCGACTGAAACGATATATTCGGCGTTCCAATCTTTTCTGACTTGCTGCCCTCTTTCGCGAATGGGGAGTGGGGAAATATTGTAAGCGCTGACTATGTACTTCATCTTCATCTGTATGACAAAAACCATTGTAGTGATCATCATCGTAGGCCACGCGGGCTGCGTCTCTCTGGCTCATGCGTCTGGATTAAAAAGATAACCTGGTTACTGCAGTACCGAAAATGGCCTCATAATATATATATATATATATATATATATATATATATATATATATATATATATATATATATATATATATATATATATATGTATATATATATATATATATATATATATTATATATATATATATATATATATATATATATATATATATATATATATATATATATATATATATATATATATATATATATATATATATATATATATATATATATATATATATATATATATATATATATATATATATATATATATATATATATATATATATATATATATATATATATATAGACGAGGCAAAAATTTGCGAGATTTATTAACTTCCTCTAAAACCAGACAGAGCAATAACGACCAGACGCTTGGTTGCCGTCCTTGTAAAAAGCCCCGCTGTAAAGTGTGTGCACACATGACGACAACAACACTGGCAGCCAGTTCTGCGACGAACTTCAAGTTCAAAATTAAGGCCAGTTTTACTTGTGATACTGAAAATGTCGTATATTTGCTAGAATGCTTAATCTGTCATGTACAATACATAGGTCATACTGAAACTGCTTTTCGATACCGTTTCAATAATCATAAAGCTGATGTACATGCCCTTCCTAACTTACCGATTTCAAGGCATGTCACCGAGGCAGGTCGTTCATTCAGTAACATGATATCTACAATACTGGAATCGGGTTTTAAATCACACCATGAACGCGAAGTAAGAGTCATTTTTAATTCATGAATTCAAAACACTATCTGCCGGCATGAACGAGAGCCCGGGTACGCTTACTTGCATATTGCCTTAGTAAATCGTTTTTTTTTGTTTTACTGACAAGTGTGTATTCTTCGCACGATGTTGGCCTATTGTCAAATATTACCCACATAATGTAGGTGGCCTTTATCGCTTCACCATTTACTCGCATTCATTTTGCTCTGCCTGCTTTGTGATTTTGTTTATCTCTCTAAACTTCTTTTTCTTTTTTAAAGGCTTACTGAATGTTTTTAGGCTGTGAATATCCCACAGAACGTATGATCAAGTGAGCTACTGCGTGCGCAGTCTGTTATTTTGCTGACCTGTTTCATTCCACACATGTTGTAGGGTATCTGATACGTGCCAATTCACTATTGTATAATGATACGCGTTTTCAGCTGTATATGCACTATAGCCACGTACCTTTGGTGATATATAATCTTGTTTCCTAAACTACTGATAATGACTTAGCCGTGTGATACGCAAAGAATCGGCTTATATATGTGCCCTGTGTGCCATGTGTAACCATTCACTCCGACGAAGGCAGGCCCACCTGCCGAAACGTTAGTAAAACTAGTGTTTTTTCGCACGTTTGTCGACCTCTTCTTGTTTTTGTACCACATTTTCCACCGGATCCATTGAATTTCACCCCACCATATATATATATATATATATATATATATATTGCCACGAGGAATTGCTAAGGCGCAGTACAACGCAGACGTTGTTAAAAGAGGAACGCTGACGGCATCGCTACGACTCATGAAGCCCGCCGGAAGGCACGAGCCGGCCCAGCCTGTGCACGAGCTGCTACCGAGCAGCGGCAAAGAAAAGAAGAGAAGAAGAGGACGACGAGCGTTCGCTGCTTTCTCCCAGCTACTGTGTAGTTCTTTTGGCTTTGGGCACAAGTTCGCCCTTATTAAACCTTGTAAATAGGACGTCCCGGTTGTGAGGTTGTTATATCCGTTACATTTTCTGGTGGAGGTGCGGGGTACATGATTCCGAGCCCCACGCAAGAGCGAAGTCCAAGCACTGACCAGCCGCAACCAGTGGAGCTTACACCGGTGCACCAACGAGTCAGCCGCCGTATCCGAGGAGAGTTGCCAGAATTTGGGCCACTCCCTTCTGTATCAAGGGCATCGGTGACGGAGACAAGCGCCGCCACCACCATGACGAGCCAAGTTACGCCGGCACAACTCATCGTAAGCCAACCGGTCATTCCAAAGGTGTTTCATGGTGACCCATACGAGGACGCCGAAGACTGGTTAGAGCATTTCGAGAGAGTGGGAAATCTAAATCAGTGGAACGAGGAAGGCAAGCTGCGTAACGTCTACATTGCGTTGGAAGACTCTGCACGAGTGTGGTACGAAAACCACGAGGCATCTCTGACGTCGTGGCAAGAGTTTCGGCGGCAGCTACTGAGTACGTTCGCCAACAGTGATCGCCGGGAAAGGGCGGAAGCAGCTCTCCGCACACGGATTCAACGAACGAACGAAACTGTCGCGATGTACATCGAAGACATGTCCCGCCTTTTCAAGCGAGCTGATCCTGGCATGACGGAAGACAAGAAGGTGCGCCACCTCATGCACGGGGTAAAGCAAGAATTGTTCGCGGGACTCATCCGCAATCCGCCCCGTACTGTTGCTGAGTTTCGGTCGGAAGCAACAACCATCGAAACGACGCTTCAGCAGAGAGCCCGACAGTACAACCGCGACGTAGCCGGTGCATCCGCAGGAGTCTACTCAGCAGGCGTCGTGGATAATCTTGACACATTGCGCGAGCTCGTCCGGTCTGTTGTCAGGGAAGAATTAAGGAAACTGCAGTCACCTGATGTCACCCCCGAGCTGTCTCTTGCTGAAGTTGTCCGAGATGAAATTCGACAGGCCATGCGGGAGCCGCGGAGTGATGTGCCAGCGACACGACGGGCGGTAACGTACTCCGAGGTGCTCAGGCGACCTACTCTGCACTGTTCGCCGATCGAGACACCAAGTACTTATGTGCAGACAATGCGCAGCCCGCCTGAAATCGTAGAGGCAACACGCACTCCACCTCGTGCGAGAGAGATGATGCCACGGAAGAGCGATGTGTGGCGAGATGCCACACGTAGGCCCTTGTGTTTCCACTGTGGAGAGGCTGGCCACCTGTACCGATTCTGCCGATATCGTCAAGCTGGTCTTAGGGGATTCGCCATCAATGCACCGTGTCCGCGAAACGGCGAAAGACCTTCCGAGATTGAAGAATACCTATGCTCACGTCGGGAATTTGACCCGCCTCGTCGTCATCAACCACGCTCACCATCCCCTATGCGCTACCGCTCGTCTAGCCCACGTCCCTTCCCAAGCACGTCTAGGCAGCGTTCGCCTAGCCCAAATCCGGGAAACTGAAGAGGGCGACCTGTGGAGGCGAGGCCGCTGGCGACTTGGGATATGAAGATCCTCCACTGCGGTACGAGCCTGATAACGACGACTGTTTCCAGGTAAAGGAGTGCAGTACAGAGAAAATTACTTCAGACTTGCCGTTGGTGATTGACGGACTAGAGCTCAATGCTTTGATCGATACTGGTGCGGATTATTCTGTGATAAGTTACGAATTAGCGAAGCGACTCAAGAAAGTTCTGACCGAATGGGGTGGACCTCAAGTACGTACTGCAGGTGGTCACCTCATAACCCCTTCCGGCCGATGTACCGCAAGGGTCATGATACGGGGCTTCACTTACGTCGGTGACTTTGTCGTCCTACCTGTGTGCTCGAGGGAAGTGATACTGGGAATGGATTTCCTACAAGCTAATGGTGCGATTATCAATTTACAGAGGTCGAGCGTGTCCTTTTCGACGGAGCAAGCTTTAAAGGTAGAAGGGCAAGAGTGGGGGCTAGTTGGTTGAACATTGTTGAGACTCACACCGCGCTGGAATTAAACACACAAATAAAAGACACACTGAAGCACAGGTAGGAGCACGATCAGATAGGTAGCACGATCAGATGAACGATGTACCACTCCACTGCGCGTCGTCGACGATGATGTGACTGTACCGCCACGGAGCAGTATAATGGTTCTCGTGCATAATGATGCATTCAGCGACTACGAGGGTGTGGCGGAGAGCAACGTGGATGTTTTCTTGAAAAGAGGCGTTTGTGTGGCACGAGGGATTATCCAGCTGCGAAACGGGTGCACAGACATCCTCTTGACGAATTTCGGTAACGAATTCCAGCACATCGCAAAAGGGACGGCAATAGCGTTTCTTCATGAGTTCTGTGAAGTGACAGAAATATGCAGTCTTGAAACGACGTCACCGAATGTGAAACTTCCATCTGATGCCTGCGACACAATATACGTAAATCCTAATCTTTCAGAGATTCAACGTCAACAGCTATACGACCTCGTGCGGGAATTTGGCAGCTGTTTCTCCAACAGTTCAAAGGTACGGCGCACGAGCATTACAAAACACAGGATCATAACGGACGAGACAACCAGGCCGGTATGCCGGCACCCGTATCGTGTTTCCCCTAAGGAAAGGGAAGTCATCAAGAAGCAGGTACGAGAAATGCTTGAAGATGATGTTATCCAGCCTTCTAACAGCCCGTGGTCATCTCCCGTGGTGCTTGTCAAGAAGAAGGATAACACGCTACGGTTTTGTGTCGACTACAGGAAACTGAATGCTGTGACTAAACGGGATGTATATCCCCTTCCACGCATCGACGACACGTTAGATCGACTTCGGTGTGCCAAGTTCTTCTCATCACTAGATCTGAAAAGTGGATACTGGCAAATCGAGGTTGATGAACGTGATCGCGAAAAGACTGCTTTTGTTACCCCGGACGGACTTTACGAATTTAAGGCTCTCCCGTTTGGTCTCTGTTGTGCGCCGGCAACGTTCCAACGCATGATGGACACTGTGCTTTCCGGATTGAAGTGGCAGTGTTGCCTAGTGTACCTAGACGACGTGGTCATCTTCGCGGCTACATTTGAGGAGCACATCAAGCGCCTTCGGTCAGTGTTAGAGGCAATCCGTTCGGCAGATTTGACAATCAAGCCAGAGAAGTGCCGATTAGGTTTCGAAGAGCTTCGTTTTCTTGGGCATGTCGTCAGCGCCCAAGGTGTTCGCCCTGATCCTGATAAGACGACCGCCGTCGCAAGGTTTCCGGTGCCAACAGACAAAAAGTCAGTACGGAGATTTCTAGGTCTATGTGCGTACTATAGACGATTTGTGAGAAATTTTTCAAAGATCGCAGAACCCTTAACGAGACTTACGAAAGAAGATGTGCCTTTCCAGTGGCAAAACGAGCAACAAAGCGCCTTCAACGAATTGAGAAAGAGGTTAGAAAACCCCCCGATTCTTTCTCACTTTGATGAGACAGCCGACACGGAAATACACACAGATGCCAGTAACATCGGCCTTGGATGCGTTCTAATACAGTGGCAGAAAGGTGAAGAAAAAGTGATAGCTTATGCCAGTCGGACTCTAACAAAAGCAGAGACAAACTATTCGGCCACGGAAAAAGAATGCCTTGCCGTCATCTGGGCCATCAGTAAATTTCGGCCGTACCTATATGGTAGACCATTCAAGGCAGTCAGCGATCACCATGCGCTTTGCTGGCTGGCGAACATAAAGGAACCATCCGGACGACTAGCAAGGTGGAGCCTCAGACTGCAAGAATACGATATAACCGTGGTATACCGATCTGGCAAAAAACATACCGATGCCGACTGTTTGTCACGGGCTCCTACAGACACACCACCATCAGAAGAAGACGACTTTCCGTTCGTAGGAATTGTCGAGACCACTCAAATAGCCGAACTCCAACGTACAGACAAAGAATTACTCCCGCTTATCGAACACCTGCAAGGAATTGACGTACAAGTACCCCGTATATTTTCTCGAAGCCTCGCATCGTTCTGCCTCCGAGGAAACGTTCTCTACAAGAGAAACTTCAAGCCCAACCGCGAAAAGTTCCTGCTTGTCGTTCCAGCAACTATGCGACAAGAAATACTTCGAGCGTGTCACGATGAGCCCACATCTGGACATTTGGGTGTGACGCGAACGCTTGCAAGGATCAGTCTCCATTATTATTGGCCCAAGCTACTAGCTTCAGTGCAACACTACGTCAAAACATGCCGCGAGTGCCAAAGACGAAAAACACCAAGTTCTAAACCAGCGGGCCTTCTACAACCTATAGATCCACCGAAAGCGCCTTTCCGCCAAGTTGGAATGGACCTCCTTGGACCCTTCCCGACATCTTTACTCGGCAAGAAATGGATCGTTGTGGCCACTGATTATTTAACTAGATACGCCGAAACAGACTCTTTGGAACGAGGAACGGCAGCAGAAGTGGCCCAATTCTTCGTACACAAAATAGTCCTGCGACATGGCGCTCCAACGGTTGTAATCACCGATCGCGGAACGGCTTTCACGGCGCAACTTTTGAAGTGCCTGCTCAACATGACTCACACTGTTCATAGGAAAACCACTGCATATCATCCTCAATGCAATGGCCTGACCGAACGCCTTAACAGAACTCTAGCGGACATGATATCCATGTATGTGGATGTCGAGCACAAAAAGTGGGACGAAATTTTACCATACGTCACTTTCGCCTACAATACGGCTGTGCAAGAGACCACCAAAATCACCCCATTTGAACTAGTTTACGGTCGTGCTGCTACCACAACACTGGATGCTATGTTACCAATAGACCAAGATGACTACCCCCCCGATCTTGACGACTTTCTACAAAGAGCGGAAGAAGCCCGCCAGTTAGCAAGATACCGAATACGCCACCAACACCGCATCGATGCCGACCGCTACAACCGAGGAAGACTTGACACGCGATATGACGTTGGCGACAAAGTGTGGATATGGACTCCAGTACGACGACGAGGCCTCTCCGAAAAACTCATTTCCCGGTATTTTGGCCCCTACGAGATCGTACAGCGACACAATGACCTCGTCTACGAAGTCAAGCCCGCAGGCCACCTGCATTCGAGGCGACGCAATCCCACGGAGCGTGTACACATTGTACGGATGAAACCGTACTACGACCGATTCCAAACCTAGCCACCCCAATCCCTTGACGTACTGCAACCTCATTTTTACAAACTTGTACACACAAAAAAAAAAAAAAAAAGTACTGAACAGCCTCATCGCAAGCATCGGGGCGATGCCGCTTGAGAGGGGGGATAATGCCACGAGGAATTGCTAAGGCGCAGTACAACGCAGACGTTGTTAAAAGAGGAACGCTGACGGCATCGCTACGACTCATGAAGCCCGCCGGAAGGCACGAGCCGGCCCAGCCTGTGCACGAGCTGCTACCGAGCAGCGGCAAAGAAAAGAAGAGAAGAAGAGGACGACGAGCGTTCGCTGCTTTCTCCCAGCTACTGTGTAGTTCTTTTGGCTTTGGGCACAAGTTCGCCCTTATTAAACCTTGTAAATAGGACGTCCCGGTTGTGAGGTTGTTATATCCGTTACAATATATATATATATATATATATATATATATATATATATATATATATATATATATATATATATATATGGGAAAGAAGTGTATACCCAAGGGCTCGTTTTTCTGTGTTTTGACACAATAATATTCAGATCTAACAGAGAGTGTTGCCAAGGAATGTATAGGGGAAGTTATTAGAACAAATTTAATGTAAACAAGAAAGAAAAGTGGGTGAAAAATAACTTGCTGGGAGCAGGAATCAAGCCTACAACCTTTGAATAACGGGTTCAATGCTCCAACCACTTAACTACCATGGCGGCCGTCCCCAAACTACTTTATTGGGTTTATATGTCAATGTAAATGTGGAAGTGTTAGTCAGCGCCATCTGTAGCCACAGCGGTGAGTGTGGAAGACCCTTTTATGAGCCTGTGTGGCGTCTCGTAGCACTTGAACTTATTACGAGTGGGCAGCTGACCAATAGTGCCTCGTATACAACCTAACGGCACCAAGTCTGCCTGTGCGAGACCCTCGTAAAATAAATAAGGGAAAGAAGTGTATACTAAAGGGCTCGTTTTGTGTGTTTTGACACAATATAATGAGACCTAGAAGACAATAATGCCAAGGAATGTATATGGAAGTTATTAGAACGAATGTAATGTAAATAAGACAGAAAAGTGAATGAAAAAATAACTTGCCGGGAGCAGGAATCGAGCCTACCACCTTCGAATATCTATCACGGCGGCCATTTCCCCCAGCCACTTTATTGGGTTTATATCTGAATTCAAACGTGGGAGTGTCCGTCAGCGCCATCTGTAGCCATAGCAGTGAGTGTGGAACACCCTTTTATGAGCCTGTGTGGCGTCACGTAGCACCTGTCTGGTGACTGCTAATGGCAGACTTGGTGCCGTTAGATTGTATATGAGGGACTATTGGTCATCTGTCCACTCGTAATAAGCTCACGTTTTAAGTGACGCCACACAGGCTCATAAAAGGGTGTTTCCCACTCGCCGCCATGGCTACAGATGGTGCTGACTGACACTCCCACATTTAAACCCACATAGAAACCCAATAAAGTGGCAGGGGGGATGGCCGCCGTGATAGCTCAGTGGTTAGAGCATCGAACGCGTTCTTCGAAGATCATAGGCTCAATTCCTGCCCAGGCCAAGTTATTTTTTCACCCACTTTTCTTTCTCATATAATTTACATTGGTTCTAATAACTTCCCCTATACATTCCTTGGTATTATTGTCCGTATGACCTCATATATATATATATAATATATATATATATATATATATATATATATATATATATATATATATATATATATATATATATTATATATATATATATATATATATATATATATATATATATATATATATATATATATAAATATATATATATATATATATATATATATATATATAATATATATATAAGGGAAATAAGTTTATACTTCAGGGCTCGTTTTTTGTGTTTTACACAATATTAATGAGATCTAACAGACAATAATGCCAAGGAAGCTATAGGGGAAGTTATTAGGCCCATTGTATTGTAAATGAGAAGAAAGAAAAGTGGGTGAAAAAATAACTTGCCGTGGGCAGGATCCGAACCTGCGACCTTCGAATAACGCGTTCGATGCTCTACTACTGAGCTACCACGACAGCTATCCCCCCATCCGCTTTATTGGGTATCTATGTCCATTTAAACGTGGGCGTGTCAGTCAGCGCCACTAGTAGCCATGGCGGCGAGTGCGGCACACTCTTTATGAGCCTGTTTGGCGTCACGTAGCACGTGAACATATTACTATCTGGCAGCTAACCAATAGTCCCCCGCAGACAACCTAAAGGCACCAAGTCTGCCAGTACGAGACCCTCGTTAATGAATAAAGGAAATGAAAGTATACTTAAGGGCTCGTTTTTCGTGTTTTACACAATATTATTGACCCATGTCCAACCACTTTCACCCAATTTTCTTTCTTCTCATTTACATTACAATTGGCCTAATAACTTTCCCTATACTTTCCTTGGCATTATTGTCTGTTAAATGTCATATATATATATATATATATATATATATATATATATATATATATATATATATCAAAACGTTTATTTCAAAACGAAACAAGGAAAAAAAGAGATACGGGGAGCATCTTGGTGGGGCCCCTATTTCAGGGCTCCACTGGCTTTAGCGGCCCGCTGCGACTGGTCGAGGAGCTCCGGTTGCACCCCCAGATCCTCACTGGCGAGCAAAGTCTCCCACTGCTCCCTTGCGGAAATTTCACCGGTTTTTTTCGGCCAGTTCATTTCGGTTATCCTGTTCTGACAATCACACGTCATGTGGGTGAAAGTGGGTCTGCCTCCGCACCACGGACAACTATCACTGTACATCGCAGGGTGAATGCTTCAACGAAAGATTTGTATATGTGTTTGTTTGTATACGGCGCCAGTCATAAGAGCTTCGCCTGGTTAAAGCAGTGTGTGGTACACTGTTCCTTCGTCGCTCAAGCCGTTGGTTTTCAAAGATATCTCGCGGTAAAAAGGGGCTGTCGTCAGAGTGGTAGGCCGCTCGGTTGGTTAACGCACGACCTGCGCCGTCCGCTCTCTCATGGCCATCGAGTCCTGCGTCACCCAGGCACCAGATGATAGCATGGTCCTGCGTTAGGTCCGGTACTAATAGGCGAGTGGTGTTGCGTGGTAGTCTTCCCGTGAGAAAGAGTCTACATGCGACCATCGAATCGGTGAGTGCAAGGGACGATCGCCGGAGAATATCCTTAGCCTTAATAGCAAGCGCAATAGCTAAAGCCTCAGCGTTATTCGCGGGCGCGGCTCGTGCCATGGCGCAAGTTAGAAGGCCTTGACCCGGGGCTGCTCCTACGACTGCGAGCGCGTACTTGTTCGTGCCGCAAAGGGTGACATCTGTGTAAACCGTGTCTAGATTGTTCCCGAATTGCCAAATTAACTTGTGAGCTCGCGCACTCCTATGACCTTTGTGATATCAGGAGCTCATGTTTTTTGAAATAGGGGATACTAGAGTCCTTTCACTAGCTGTTTAGCCTTGGACTCCAGTTCCTCTACTGCATACTGAGGACGAGCTGGGTAACCTACACGGCGTAGAAATTTTTTCCCAGTAGCGGATAATGTTTTAATTAATTAATTAATTGTTTATTTAATTAATATATAACAAATAAATAAATAATTAATTGTTAACGTAATTATTTATTTATTTGTTATATATTAATTATTGTTATAATTAATTATTGTTAACGTAAGATCACCGTGATTTGCGCACCAACGTACGCACCAAGTTACGAGAATTCCGTGGACACCGTATTTATTTCGGTGGGTGGACTCTTTCTCTACTTTTGGCCTTCTGAAGTGCTTACGCCGCCGCTGCCTCGCTACCCCTAGCGGGCTAAGCCTTGCTCCGGTGAGCCAAGGTGGGTAGGCTTGGGCCTATCCCGCAAGTTTACCCCGTTCATCATGGAAATCGTCGAAGGCGAAGCAATATCGCCTGAAGAAGCGAATGGCCCAGGCTGGATTACGGCGTACAACCGTAAGCCAAGCAAGAGCAAAGCTAACCAATCCCAAGACGCAAGACCAACAAGTACGCGAGGGAGACGTAGGGACGGCGGCCGCACCGCCGAACCGAGAAGCGCGTACCAACGCCTCGTCGCTACCTCAAGACTCCCTCAACTTCCGAGGGACACATATCGCATAATCGTAAGGCCCCGAGATGGCCTCAACGTGGCTAAAATCACGCCGGTGCAGTTTGAGCAAGCCCTGGCGATGGCCGCCGCCCTGGCTCCTCAAGACCTCATGGAAGACTCTATATGCCCAAATGTCACCCAGAACATTTTTGTAGTGTGTACCCCAATCGAACGAAACGCACGAGCTTATACCATGGTACAGCAACTACGTCTGCGAGACACTCTGTACCGAGTTGCTGTATATCCGGCTCCACCCGATAACACGTGCAAAGGCGTCATCCGAGGCATTGACATTGACCTCACCGATACCCAGCTCCGAGAACTGATCGTCACAAAGCGCAACCCGAGTGCCCTGGAGGTGAAACGCATCAAGAACACCACAGCCGTCACCATCCTGTTCCAAGGAATGCAAGTTCCCAATTATGTATACTGCGGGGCGAGCATAGTTCGATGCACGCTTTTCCGCAGACACACGGAAGTTTGTTACAACTGCGGCAGCCTCGGCCATCGTGCAGACGTTTGCCCTAATCCTAACACAACGTGGTGCCGAAAGTGCGGACTCAAAACCCCACCCGAAAACCACCAATGTAAGCCCCACTGCACCCTCTGCGGTGGACCACACCCCACTGCCGATAAGGACTGCAAACGTAAATTTCAAGTTCCGTACATCGTACGCCAACGACGACGCCGACGCCGTCGACGCGGTCGTAGCCGCTCCCGAGGATCGAGTGGAGCCAGCTCCCGCGATTCCAGCGCCACCTCGAGCACCTATGCGACATCCAGGCGAAGCCGCTCCCTCACACCGACAGCGAGACGTCGCAGTGCCCAGCGCAGCCACTCCCGCTCCAGGAGACACTCCCCATCTCGCCAGGCTGAGCTGACATGGGCGGACCGAGTCCAAGGGAAGAAACCACCGCTACGGAGCACGCCGCCAGTCACAAAGGTAACGCGGCCCTCATTGCCAGAGCATGAAAGCGAGGTAGTTACAACTCTACGAGCAGAACTAGCAGGTCTTCGGGCAACCATACAACAGCTCACCACACAACTAAATGAGGCGAGGCACCAAATACAAACTCTCACAGCTCCTAAAGATCCCCCCTCATCCACTGTAGATGTTAGCAAACCTAAACGCAGAGCCCCACCACTCCGCGAAGCGGACACGAATGACAGCGACTCACCAGAAGACACTCTAAACGAAATCTTACGTCTCACGCGAGAAAACCACGATAACATCGACACGCTGTCACGCCGGGTGGAAGCACTAGAGCAAAAGGCCACCATAAAAGCTAAAACCAAAGCCAGAACAGTAGTTTCTGTGGATCCTACGGCAAATCTGCCTGGGCCACCAAATTCAATGTAATCATCATGGCTTCCACAACCCAAAACACGTTAGAAATTTGGCAGTGGAATTGCGCTAGCTTCGCGACCCGTAAAACCCCACTGCTGCAGTACATTAAAGCGCAACCCAAGAAGCCTCACATAATATTACTGCAGGAGACCGTTTGTGATACTCTCACATTATCGGGTTACCACCCCATCACACAACGAGGGGATACCAAGAGAGGTATAGCCACGCTGATTAGCAAGAAATTTGCTCACATAGTACATGAGGTTTTACCCACCTGCAGCCGCCTGGAAGCGATACTCGTCGAACTCGTACCAAACCGTTTTTTAAAACAAAGCGTTTTTATCCTTAACGTTTACAGCTCCCCGTCAGACTACAGACAGTCCTTCCATGCGCTCTTAACTAAAGCCACAACGCTCGCGCGATACTCTCCGCTTGTTATAGCAGGCGACTTCAATGCCCCCCACCCGTCATGGGGTTACCCCCAGGCAACGGCTAAAGGCACTAACCTCACGCGAGCAATTGATGACTTGTCCCTCACACTCATCACAGATCACCGATTCCCTACGAGACTTGGAACATCGGTACAACGCGACACTACGCCGGACTTGGTATTTACCCGTAACGTCACAGGCCACACCTGGACCAATACGCAGGAAAACCTGGGCAGCGATCACTTCATCATACGAACCGAACTACCCAACGCATCAGCCCCACCCCGTACATTCACGCTAACGGACTGGGATGCCTTCCGCACCCTCCGCAAAAACAACACAAAGGAATACAACACATTCATCGAACTACTCACCTCACTTCAGGAAGACATAGCCAAAACAACGAAAACAATACAAACAGAACTCGAGGTCCCGAGAATGGACCCACATCTGGCACATTTGCTCGAGGCAAAAGCGTCAATACTCGCGCGCTGGAAAACACAACGACTAAACAGACGCTTACGAAAACGTCTATCAATACTGAACCAAGACATTGCCAAATATTGCACGGAGCTCACACGACTCCAATGGCATGAACTCTGCTCGGCGGTCGACGGCCGCATGCGAACTGGGGGTAAATGGAACCTCCTAAAATACATGCTGGACGACTGCGAAACAAAAAACAACCAGAGTCATGCCATAGACCGGCTCCTACACTCGCACAAAAAGATGGGAGGAACAAACTCATCCTTTCTTGAAGAAATCTCCAAACGTCATCTCCCCTTAAACACAGCACAACCCACCGACTACCCAGAAATAGAATGCGAAACGATACCCGAACTCGACGAACCCTTCACGGAGTCAGAAATTCGGGAGGCATTACACAACCTCAACAGCAGATCAGCCCCCGGTCCTGACAAGGTAACCAACCGCCTGTTGCGAAATTTAGACGACCAAGCCATCACACTACTCACAAAAGACATTAATTACATGTGGGAAACTGGCCAGGTACCTGAACAATGGCGCACGGCCACGGTAATCCTTCTCTCAAAGCCAGGTAAACCACTCAACTTCGACAATCTACGCCCGATTTCCCTAACCTCATGCATAGGAAAAGCAGCTGAACATGTCATCCTAAATCGTGTATCGCGCTACATAGAGGATCACGAACTCTTTCCGTTCAACATGGTCGGGTTCCGTCCGCACCTTTCAACACAAGACGTCATGCTATTACTAAAGAAACAGATCTTCGACTCAAAAACGAGAGATGTTCGTGGCATTCTCGCCCTAGACCTCACTAAAGCATTCGACAGCGTCTCACACCGCTTTATACTGGAATCCATTGCCAGCCTTGGTCTCGGTAAAAGATTCCAGGCGTACATTCGTTCTTTTCTGCAAAATCGAAAAGCTCAGCTGCATTTATCGCAACTTACATCCGACACTTACACATTAGGTTCCAACGGGACACCACAAGGGGCAGTCATTTCTCCACTCCTTTTTAACATAGTAATGAAGGGACTATCTGACAAACTCCGCGAGATCCCAAACATAAACCATGCTATATACGCAGATGACATCACCATCTGGTGCCCGGGAGGCTCATTGGCGGAGTTGGAGCAAGCCCTTCAAACTGCTCTCAATACCACAGAAGCCTACTTAAAAAACACTGGACTTCGTTTATCGCCCACAAAATCAGAGTTGCTACTGTACCGGCAATCTCGCCAAGGCGTTCGTAACTTAACACCCTTAGGTGATCTACCCATAGCGCTACACGCCAAAGATGGGCAGCGAATACCCCGCGTGGACTCCATACGCATTCTCGGCCTCCTCGTCGAGGCCACTGGCTGTCATGCAAGAACAATTAAACATATCACAGCTAAAACCGAGAACATGCTCCGACTCATTCAGCGAGTCTCGGGTCGTAGACGAGGCCTTGGAGAGGCCAACCTTCTGCGCATATACCACGCGTTCCTAATGAGTCACATCAATTACGTCGCCTCTGCCCACAACTGGACGAAGGTAGAAAAGACGAAACTAAACACACTCATGCGCAAAAGCATTAAACAAGTCCTTGGTTTGCCTCAAAACACGAGCACTTCCCGTCTCGACCAACTAGGCATGCACAACGGCATCGATGAAGTGATCGAGGCCCAGACCACGGCCCAAGTGATCCGCCTCTCCTCCTCCAAGGCAGGCCGCCGACTTCTAAGCGAGGCCGGCATGTCCCCACACCCCTGCCTTGAACGCGCAGTAACCCTCCCCAGAGTTGTCCGAGCTACTTACATGGTAACCCCATTTCCGCGAAATGTCCACCCACAACACAACGAAGGCAGACGGCTGGCCCGCGCTCGCGCGATCCTAAACCGTACCGCCGCGAATCGCAACTCTACCGCATTCGTCGACGCAGCGCAATACGGTAACTCCTCCTCTTTCGCACTCGCGGTAGTAGATGGCGACGGAGCCCTACGCTCAGCCGCCTCGGTTAGGCTATCAACAAGCGCCATAGCCGAACAAGTTGCTATAGCTTTAGCGATGACCGACCCCTCACTCACTAATGTCTTCACAGACTCTCGCGCCGCCATTCGGGCTTACGAAACCGGCAACATCGCTCCAGAAGCAGCCCGCATTTTACAAACACGGAAATATACGGGCTCGCACTACCTCTCTTGGTTCCCTGCCCACATGGGCAAAGACGTTCACCCACAACAACCCAACCTCAACGAAATGGCTCATGATCGAGCACGAGAACTGACCCGCCGTGACGATCAATCAGCCACCGAAGAGCTGGGCCCAGACGTGCAGTTTAATGACCCACTACTCACCTTCCATGAAATTACCTCCCACTACCGACACAACAGAAGCCGATACCCTTTACCCCATTCAAAACTCGAACGCGCGCAAGAAGTAGCCTTTAGAATGTTACAAACGAGATCGTACCCATCACGGGGCCGACTCAGCCATTATAACTCAGACATAAATTCACAGTGCCCAGATTGCACAGAAGTGTACTGTTCACTCGCGCACATGCTCTGGCAATGTCCCGCGTTACCTCAGGGACCTCTCACCAGTGAGTCCGACTGGGAGGAGGCACTCAGGAGCCCCAATCTCCGAAACCAACTTAAGGCAGTCCAGAGGGCCCAAGAACTGGCGGAACGCCACAACGTTCCCGCCCCGACTCGGGCGTCGCCTACGGTAGCGGCTGCTAGGATGTCCCACGTGGGCACCCTGGTGGCTTAAACTCCTCAGGACCATATATTAAAGTTCTTGACTGACTGACTGACTTAACGTAATTATCCCATTGGACAATCGGCACCGCTGCCCTTACTCCTCATAATGATTGTGTTTACTGAGGACTTCGCGACTTTCTGTGGACGTTCCAAGTGGTAGGCTGAGAGCCGCCTTGTACGATGATCGTATCAACGCATCTAGGGCCTTTAAATGGGTTTTATTGATCTCCTGGAAAAGAAGACGAAATGTTAGCCGACTGAGGACAAAAGGCTGAACCAGCCGGAGCGTCTCAGCTTCCTTGAAACCTTTCCGGTGATAGGTGACTCTATAAATCATTCGGGAAATCTGCTTCACTGTTGTTCTGAGGGTTTTGATAGTGTGGTCTGCTCGCTTGTTGCTTTGTAGCCACAGTACGAGGACTCGCACTTTCTGTTTCTCATTTATCTTGTGGTCTCCTAGAAAGAGGTTTACCGGCTCGTGAATGTAGCAGCCTCTGCCTCGGATTCTAATAAATTCACATTTATCGGGAACACAGCTCATTCCACTGTAATAAGCGAAGTCGTCAACAGCGGTCACTGCGTGTTTTAGGATTTGCTCTTTTTGTCCCTAAGAGCCACTCTTGGCCCATAGGGTAATATTGTCACGTGCTTGTCAAAAAGGAAGACAATGACAGTTGTGTATGTGCCATGATGTACAAGGAAATGGATGAAAAAGAAGAACTCTCTTGCGCGTTCTATTAAAAGAACCGACGAAACGAAGCAGGCAAGATGGCCGCTGTCGAGTCTCGGCTGGAATCAGTGTGGAGATGGTGACGACGTAGCACCGACAGTCGACCGTTCCTGCAGTAGCTGGCGCTTTCGATTGCACGTCCTGTGAGAGTGTATTGGCCACACTCATCACCTTTGGTTCTTTATTAGCGGTAGAAGTTCTTTTTGTTGATTTTTCAGGAGCCATCAATGCCGGTCTCCGGTTCCGGCCAGGGCTCGCCCTGGTCGGCCAGTCGCCCTGCTGAATCGGTACCACTGGAGTGTTTCCTCAAGAACAGCGTAAGCAGTTTCCCTGTTGCGCTTGTGCCCACTGATGGTGGAGCCATTCGGTTGTGTGAAACGGAGGTGTTTCAAGAAGAACTTCGCAACATAAGCGGTCATTTTCTGGACATCTCCGAGGTGAGGCGTTTCGGCAAGACTGGCATGCTATGCAGGTCTTCAAATATTCAATGCTTAACAGACTTACTGTCCGCCACGATATTTGCGTTCATTGCTGTTCGCGCTTTTATCCCCCCTCATCTTGCTTGCGTGAAGGGCATTGTTCGTGGTGTTCTAACTAACATTAGTCCTGAAGCATTCTTAAAGATGGTCTCTCCAGCTGGCGTGATATCTGTATACAGATGCACCAGACCTGTAGGTGATACGCGAGTCCCTACTGAAAGCGTTATCGTTACCTTTGCTGGTCTCACACGCTTCTCTGAGCTGAAAGCCTGGCCTTATCTATTCCGTGTGGAGGTATTGACACCTTACCCACTGCAATGCCTTAACTGTTGGCGATTTGGACATATCGCTAATGCTTGCAGGTCCTCATTGAGATGTGCGAGTTGCGGTGGGGCACATGCCGCATCAAATTGTCAGGTAGACAACTGCAGGTGTTGCATATGTAATGGAGCACACACAGCCACGGACAATAGCTGCCCTGCTCGAGAACGTGAAACACAAATTCTATATATAATGTAGAAACGCCGTTGTTCACGGTCTGAGGCAACATCCTTCATTAAAGAGCGCGAAGTGGGGTACGCTGCTGCTACGTCACGCCAGTGTGGGTCCATTGAAGCGACGGTCGCTTCCGCAATGTCGGCAGCGATAGATAAGGCCATGCCGGTGATTATGTAATGGCTTTTCAACACCTTTGCTGAAGGTCTGACCGAGATGCTTGCCGCCGGGTTAAACAGCCTTATTCCCTCCTTCGCTGCACACACTGTCACGGTCCAGGGTGAAGCTGAGCATCTCCACAATGAACAGAATAATCGGCGTCAAAAAGATGTTACCCCTGAACGTTCGTCAGCGCTCAGTCACCGACCCCTGTGGGGCCCAGTGGGTCGTTCGGTGACATGACGCTTGGTAATATCATTAAAAAACGACGCAATGCCCCATTGTCTCCAACCAGTTTGCCAATGTCAAAACCAAAAAAAGTTATTACTAATACCAACAACGAGCAGGACGTTTAGCGTTCTGCAGTTGAGTCAACTATATTAAGTCCATCAAAGCGCCTGCAAATGTTCTCCAGTGGAATTGTCGTTCCGTATCTTCCGCTTACATAGACCTTATTTATCTCATACAGCAAACAAATCCTAATGTAATTTTCCTTCAAGAGTCTTGGCTTTCAGTAAACCAAACATTTACTCTGAAATATTTTCGAACTTATAGACTGGATCGTCCAGGTAGAGGAGGTGAATTATTGGCCCTAATATCTTTAAAAATGTGCCATCATGTTACTGCAACTTTTGAACATATGTGTTCGGATAGTGAATTATTAGGAATAGATTGTTTGTTACCTGACTCCAACAGGATTACAGTGATTAATGCGTACTTTCCCGAATGGAGTAAGACGCACAGATCACCTAGATCGTGTTATCAAGAATTCTTCGTCAAATTCAATTTTATTGGCTGGGGATCTTAACATGCATCACACTTCTTGGGGGTTTAAAACAGATGGCTTTGGCAAAAGATTGTGGAATTGGTTGCAGGATAATAATTTTCGCTGTCATAACTATGGACAAGTTACCTTTCTACGCGGGATAAGCTCATCAACATTAGACCAAACTTTTTCGTGTGGCCACTTTATAATTTCATCGTGGGAAACGTTTGATAATAGGACGAGTAGCGATCATGTACCAATTACCTATAAAATAATGCTACCACAACTCACCACTGCTATCCGGCAACAACGGTTCAACAACTATAAATTTATAAAACTGTTTTAAGCTCCGCGCTCTCGTCATTGAGAGGACGCGTCGCACAGCCACGAGCTGCTTCAGTAGTAGCGTGTCTAAGTGACTCTGTCCAGCCGGCAGAGTTTTCTGTTAAGTACGGCAGCAAACTGTCCAATTCAGCTTGGTGGAATGAAGACTGTACGCTTGCGTATAGGCGACGTAAGGCGGCTTGGAAACGTTTACGCCACAACCACTCCGAAAAATTGGGTTGACTACAAATTCCACGCAGCGCTGTTTAAACGTACAGTTGCTATAGCTAAAGATAAACCCAATTCTGACTTACATTCACGTTTATTAAAACCCGATAAAAAATCTGCCCTGTACAGGTTTCTACGGAGCAAAAATATACGCAAGTACCAGCATATTCGCATTCAGTAGTGCTGTCTCCTGAAGAGTCAACAGAGTTGTTAGAGGGCATCGCGAAAGGACTTGAATCGCGTTTCACTTCATCATGCTTGAGACCTGTGACATTCAAAAGCGCAACCTGGGACTTTCGGAAAGTCACTATGGTAGAACTAGCAGATGTCATACTAACTGTAAAGCAAGCAGCTCCCGGTCCAGATCAGATTACAAACTCTATGATTAAATTGATATTTAATTCCCATCCCGATGAGCTTTTGAATATTGTTAACTGCTCCTTACAACACACATGGATTCCAAGCGCATGGAAAATTGCTAAAGTTGCGTTGCTGCGAAAAAAATCCAAGCCTCGGATATGTCCTGGATAACATTCGGCCAATTTTGCTTACTTCAAACCTGGTTAAAATAGTTGAAAGAATTCTTCATAGAAGGCTCAGTGAATTCATCGCTCGTCAGGACATCCTTTCACCAAGGCAAGTAGGATTTAGACAGGGGTGCTCTATATGGTCGGCTCATGTTGATTTGGAAAGCTAAATTTGCCTTGCAAAAGTATCTGGTGAGCTTTCTGCATTAGTCACGTTAGATATAGCAAAAGCCTACGATAGTGTGGAACACAGTACATTAATTTCAAGATTAGTAGACTGTGAGGTGCCCAAGTACACTGTATCTTGGGTTCAGGAGTTTATCTTTCAGAGACAATTCTTTTGTTGCCACGAGGGAATTACTTCTGCTTCATATAAGCAAACACGAGGCGTTCGGCAAGGATCAGTCCTGTCACCTCTTTTATTTAATATATTATTATCATCCATTCCAGTTCAAAAAATTTTTTCCTCTTTACGTCCATGCCGATTATATTGCTTTTTTCTCGTCATCCCGAGATATCAATAGTTTGTATCAAATCTTACAGTCATATTTGAGTGAGCTTGAGGTATGGCTTGGCGGGCTGTCTTTTTCACTTAATGTTAGCAAATGTGCTCTACTTGTATTCCCTCTATCCGTTCCCGTATTTCTTTCACTGCATTATCGAAATGATCCAATTCCACAAGTAACAGCGCTAAAATATCTTGGCATTGTTTACGTGGACAATTTAAATTGGCAGCAACAAATAGACTCAAACTCCTGTAAAGCAGAAAGCGCCCTAGGATTGCTACGCCGGTTTTGCAATAAAAATTCAGGGACGCGCAGGGATACGTTACTTATGATCTGCAAACTTTACGTACGCCCAATTCTGTAGTTTGGTTGTGTTCTGTTTTCCGGAAGTGCTGATTACAAATTAAGACCTCTTATTTGCAAGAAAGGCAAGCTCTGCAGCTGTGTCTTGGGCTACCTAGGTGTGTCGCGAACAGCGTGCTTTATCTGGAAGCTAGAATCATTTCACTTGATGCTAGATTTCTACAGCTTACTGTGCAAACATTTCTAAAACTTTACGATGCGCCCCTCTTCTGTTCACAGACAGTTTTCATCTCAAATCCAGTTTCTTTCTTCCAGCGCCCATGCTTTCTTTATCAAAGACCCCAATCATTTTCGTCGAGTCTCTGTTATGAAATTTTCACGTTTCCCTCCAGCATTTAACTCCCCAAACCCAATGCTCGGTGCCAGTTGACATAATTTTCGATGATATTTTTCCGAAAAATGCCAAGTTATTTCCAAAGCATGTTCTGGAGGGCCTCCTTCAAGACCATCTCAGTCATCTTCCTAAATACGTAGTAATTTCGACGGATGCAACGCAAAATCTTCAGAAGGCTGGAGTAGGTATTTTTTCTCATGAGCTCAATTGGTCTTTTGCGCTCCGATTGCCTGACTTCCCACCAATTTATCTCGCAGAATGCCTGGTTATTCATTGGCTCTTCGAAAACTAAATTATCAGCAATGAAAAGCTATTATTATTATTTCGGATTCTTTGTCTGTATGTACACATCTAACGTCCGCAAAGCAGTCTCCTCTTTTCAGGATATTTTGGTCTCTTGTACCGCATAGCCTATCAGAAGTTCGGTTTATTTGGGTCTCCGGGCATGCTGGAATTGTACTAAATGAAATTGCTCATTCGCTCGCTTCGGCATCTTTAAATTTACCAGTGGTGCTAGTAGCCCTACAGTTTCCTTTTATTACTGCCGAGCGATTCAAACGCCTGTTAATCCTAAAAATCGACGACACGTCTCTCCTACAATCTGAAGAATTTCGGCACTTGCAATTTACATGGAACACCGCAAAATGCCTTTCCCGCCAATGTGAGGTGACCCTCACAAGCTTTCGCTGTAGAGTTCCTCGGTTAAATTTTTATCTCAACAAATCAGGATTTTCATTAACTAACCTATGTGCAGTTTGCAATGAACCGGTGACAGTAGATCACTTTCTTCTCACATGCCGCCGCTTCGCCTCAATGCGACGAATAATTCTTGAAAGACCGATTGGTATGCTCGGATTGCCAGCCAATACATCCACCCTATTATCATTCGGAGCCAGTCAGTTTGGTGTAGGCCGCAGTACTGTTCTGTCAGCGCTACATAAATTCATTCAGGCAACCGGAAGGATACGCTGCTAGTGGTACTGTCAGATATATCCAATTCTTTGTCCCCCTTCCTCGTTCTTGTTAATTTGTTTTATATATTCTGGTTTATCGCATTCTTCTGCACTTTTTCACGTTTTTTTAAAGGTACATTATTATTGTTCCTATCTAACTTCTCTTTTTTAGCAAGCGTTGTAAAAAATTATCGATTATGAGGTACAGTGTGGCCAATCCCCCGTGTGGGTATGCGCCAAGATATCCTAGGCGACAAGACAAGGCCTGCTTTTGGTGTCTCAATCTCTGCGGCAAGACCTCTGTTTTGACGTTGTGACACTGGTGGAAATGCTGGAGCCTACAACCTGATGCAGGACAGTCTTGTTCGGACCCAATCACCTAGTCCGGAGACTCAGCCCTTCGTCACGACTCCAGTGCATCGATTCAGTCGGCGCCTACTACGCATAAATCCCGAGTCCACACCTGTTCCGCCTCTTTCCAGCATGGCAGCTCCTACGACATCCACGGTTATCCCGCCATCGCAGACCACTCTTCCCTCGTAGGTGACTCTTGAACATCCTCGCGTTCCTGAAGTTTTCCGTGGGGAAGAGTACGAGGATGTCGAGGACTGGCTCGAACAGTTCGAACGGGTCGCGGTATCCAACCACTGGAGCGAACAGCACAAACTTGGCCATGCATATTTCACACTAGAAGATAGCGCTCGCACGTGGTATGAAAACCGCGAGGCTACATTCTAATCTTGGGAAGACTTCCGTCGAAAGCTCCTCGCTACATTTTTGAACTCGGACCGACGGGATCGCGCACAGCAAGTGATTGAGGCCCGCGTGCAAAAACCCAATGAAACAGCCGCCATGCACGCAGAGGGTATGATCCGTCTGTTCCGACGAGCTGACCCTGACACTCCCGAGGCGAAGAAGGTGTGTCACCTAATGCAGGGTGTTAAAGAACAAGTGTTTGCGGGCCTCGTACGAAATCCACCTACCACAGTAGATGAATTCATAAGAGAGGCGACTGTCATCGAGCGCGCTCTGCAACAACGATGCCAACACTTTGACCACCTGCAGAACCACACGGAAGCAAGTGCTGCAGCTCAGAACACTGCCGTATGCGAAAGTTCCCTCCGACAAATGATTAGGGAAATACTGCGTGAGGAACTTCGGGCCCTCTCCGTTCCCCTTGCTCAACCGCCAGTCGCATTTGTTGCCGAAATCGTCCACCAGGAGTTGAGGCAAGCCATTACACCACCCGCGCCAAGTCCTGAGCCACATCCAGTGAGCTACGCTGATGTGGTGCGTCGCCCTCCACCGACATTTGTGGCACCGCCCTTCCAGCCACGACCCGCTGCCGTACCTTGGTGGCAACGGGATTCTACGAGACGACCACCAGTTCGCCGAACTGACTTATGGCGCATGGCCGACCGTCGACCTATTTGCTTCCGCTGCGGAGAACCCAGTCACATTGCCCGCTATTGCCGTCATGGCAATTCCGGGTTCGGGAACTTTTCTCATCCCGCTTCTTTCCGCTCCGAAGACCGTCGTTCCCACGATGCCGATGAACTATCGCCTGCTCAAGCAACCCCACCGCGTCGCTGGCGATCTCCATCACCTGCGCGTCACCGTGACTTCCCTCAGAGCTACGCGGACGTCACCAAAGGCCGTTCGCCTAGCCCGCGCCGGGGAAACCAACTGATGTGACCTCGGGGGGCAAGGTTGCCAATCGTCGAGACACTGAAAAGTTCCCCCAATCATCGCAAGAAGGTATGACGACTACGACGACAAATACGACGACGAATACTAATGCCGAAGAAGTTGTACGTGCCGATCTGAGCGTTCTCATTGACGGACATCACGTTACAGCACTGGTCGACACTGGAGCCGACTTCTCAATCATGCGACAAGAGCTCGCCGACCACCTTAGAAAGGTCAAGACACCGTGGACACGGCCGCACATAAGGAGTGCTGGTGGTCAGCTGATGACTCCCACGGGTAAATGCACCACTAGACTTCGCATCGGGGATTCTAGCTTCGTGGCCACTTTCGTCCTGTTGCCAGACTGCTGTAAAGATTTAATTTTCGGCATGGATATTCTTCAAGATTATGGCGCTGTTATCAACATCCCTCAACGTATGGTGACGTTTCGCGCACATCCGTATGCCGACAACAGCAGCGAAGAACCACGTGGCTGTTTACGAATAGCCGACAATGTGACACTCCCACCGAGATCCTGCTTCCTTGTATCGGTGTCCAGTGGGTGTCCTTGCTAAAAGATGTGATAGCGGAGCACATAGTCACTCTTTTGTTCACGCAAGGCAAACATCGTGAGGGGCGTCCTGGCGCTTACTGGTGGACAGGCAGAAGTGCTCCTCATGAACTTCAGCAACGAGCGCCGTCAAATCCAGAAGGGTACCGCAATTGCCTACTACGACGATGTGGACCAAGGCGGAGAATGTTCTGCCTTGCAACCAGATGACGCGGCTGTCCCCGCCTCGACAACTTTGTCGGTGGACATCTGCTCTACGCTACCGCCCTGTGATAGGAAACGCCTGCTTGAACTTATACACCAATTCGAAGACTGCTTTTCGCGTACGTCAAAGGTCCAACAAACACCATTGATCAAGCACCGCATTATTACTGAAGACAACACGCGACGAATTCGGCAGAACCCCAACCGCGTGGCTCTGAAAGAGCGCGAGGAGATTCAGAAGCAAGTACACAAGATGCTCGCGGATGACGTCATACAACCTTCGAAAAGTCCTTGGGCGTCCGCCGTGGTTTTGGTCAAGAAAAAAGACGGCAGCTTGCGTTTCTGCATTTATTATCGCAAGTTGAACCGAGTCATGAAAAAATACGTCTATCCACTGCCTCGCATGGACAATTCACTCGATCCATTGCGTCTTGCGCGTTATTTCTCTTCAATGGACCTCCGAAGCGGCTACTGGCTGATAGATGTCGACGAGAGAGGTCGTGAAAAAACTGCCTTTGTGACGCCCAGTGGTCTATACGAATTTATGGTGCTTCCTTTTGGGTTGTGCTCGGCACCAGCCACTTCTCAGCGTCTCATGGACACCGTACTATCAGGCCTGAAGTAGCAAACATGCTTGGTCTATCTGGATGATGTTATTGTATTCTCAGCAACATTCGAGGAACATCTCAGCCGTTTATTCATTGTCCTCCAAGCCATACGTTCGGCCGGCCTTACTTTAAAACTGGAAAAATGCCATTCTGGTTGAAACGAACTCAGCTTCTTAGGCCACGTCGTCAGTCACGAGGGTGTTCGACCTGACCCGGCCAAAATAGACGCCATAGCGCAATTTCCTGCACTACGCGACAAAAAGGTCGTGAGACGCTTCTTAGGGTTGTGCGCCTATTACCGGCAATTTATCGAGTACTTTTTGTCTATTGCAGCGCCATTGACACGACTCACACGTGAGTACGTCCCCTTCTTTTGGGGTGAACAACAGCAATTGGCATTGAATGAACTACGACAACGCCTGCAAACACCTCCAGTTCTCGCACACTTCGACCAGGAAGCCCCTACAGCACTTCACACTGACGCCAGCAATGTAGGCCTGGGTGCCGTTCTGGTGCAGTGGCAAGACGGCTGTGAAAGAGTAATAGCATACGCCAGCAGAACTCTCTCTCGCACGGAGGAGAACTACTCGACCACCGAGAAGGAGTGTCTCGCCGTGGTGTGGGCAGTCATCAAATTTCGTCCATATTTGTACGGCCGCTCCTTCAAGGTTGTTAGCGACCATCACTCTTTGTGCTGGCTCACCAGCCTTAAAGATCCATCTGGCCATTTGGCGCGCTGGAGCCTAAGGCTTCAAGAGTTCGACATGACCATCGTCTATAAATCTGGGAAGCGGCACACCAACGCCGACTGTCTCTCATGGTCGCCAGTGGAGACTGCCGCTCATGATGACGAAAACATCGACACGGCATTCTTGGGAGTTGTCAACACGGTCACTATTGCACAGGAGCAGCGCAGTGACCCAGAGCTGTTACCACTCATTGAATATTTAGGAGAACGACGTAAGGATGTGCCGCGGTTATTTGCCAGAGGACTGCCCTCGTGTTGCTTGCGAAACGATGTTCTCTATAAGAAAAACTTCTTACCAACTGGCAACCCGCACTTGTTCGTCATGCCTGCCTTTCTTCGAAAAGAAATGATGGAAGCGTGCCATAATGAAGCAACTTCTGGTCATCTAGGCTACACCCGAACATCGTGCCAACTACGATGGAAGTACTACTGGCCAATGTTACCCGCTGCTGTTAACCATCACGTGCGTACTTGCACCAACTGCCAAAGTCGCAAAGCACCTCCCAGCAAGCCAGCCGGTCTTTTACATCTAGTCGAAGCACCAGCAAAACCGTTCACCCCGATTGGAATGGATTTCTTGGGTCCCTTTCCAACTTCCACAACAGGGAACAGATGGATAATCGTGGCCACCGATTACCTCTCCCGTTAAGCGGAGACTAAAGCTATGCAGCGCGGCACAGCAGCAGAAGTCACTCAGTTCTTCATTGAAAACATCGTCCTTCGGCATGGCGCTCCGACAGCAGTGATCACAGGCAGAGGACCTGCCTTCACCGCAGAGCTTGTGGAGTCTGTTCTCAGACTCAGCGGTGCTGCTCACCGGAGAACAACTGCATACCATCCGCAGACAAACGGACTGACGGAGCGCCTCAATAGGACCCTCACAGACATGATCAGCAAGTACGTTGACACGGAACATAAAAACTGGGACAAGATATTGCCGTACGTGACCTTTGCCTATAATACCACTCGACAAGAAACCACTAGAATGACGCCGTTCAGGCTGATCTATGGTCGCGAAGTCACGACAACGTTGGACGCCATGTAGCCGCATGAGTTTGACGACATCCATGTAGACGCCGAAGAGTTCACTCAGCGCGCCGAGGAAGCCAGACAGCTCGCGCGTGTGCGCATCTGTCATCAACAGTATCAAGATGCACAACGGTACGACCCCCGACACAAGTTTATAAGCTACACACCAGGTGACAAAGTCTGGGTCTGGATTCTGATACGTCGGAAAAACTGCTAAGCTGGTACTTTGGCCCATACAGCGTCACGCGACGCTTGAACGACGTGAACTATGAAGTTGTTCCCAACACTGGCTGTAGTTCTAAGCGCCAAAAGCATTTACCCTAAGTCGTACACGTCGTGCGTATGAAAGAGTATTTATACAGTTGACGCGACCACTTCATACTCCTGGTAGAGCGCCGAAGTTGCGCATCAGAACGATGCCTCTTTCGGAGGGGGGAAAATGTCACGTGCTTGTCAAAAAGAAAGACAATGGCAGTTGTGCATGTGCCATGAAGTACAAGGAAATGGATGAAAAAGAACTCTCTTGCGCGTTCTATTAAAAGAACCGACCTGCTTCTGGTGTCTCAATCTCTGCGGCAAGACCTCTGTTTTGATGTCGTGACAATATCATCCACATAGAACACGTGCCCTAGACCTGAAACGCCGTCTAGTCTTCTTACTAAGCGTCTCATGCCAATGTTGAAGGGAAGAGGGGGATAGTATCGCCCCTTGGTGTACCTTTATTGGGCATAGGAAAGGAATCTGAGCGTGTATTGCCTAGGCCTATTATACAGTGCGAGAGGTTAGGAAAGAGCGAACGTAGTCATATATCTGTAGCCCACGACCGATGTCATTTAGCTCAGATTAGATGAGCAAATGGTACATAGTGTCAATTGTGCTTTTAAAATCAAGAGCTACGACGAGGTGTTCTGCACCTACCGTGGTATTTCCGAGTATCTCTTCCCGAAGTAGTAGGAACACGTCCTGCATTGACAAATGTTGCGAAATCCAAACATGCTAGTTGGAAAAAAGTTCCGATCTTTAATGTAAGTCGTGAGACGTGTGTGAATAACCTTTTTGAATAATTTGCTAAATCAGGATGTTAATGATATTGGTCTTAGATATGTAGGCCGGGTGTTTTTTCTGGCTTTGGAATAAGAGTAATTTTGGCTTCCTTCAATGATGTGGAACCACGCCCTTCTCCCATACTTCTTCATTAAAATACCGAGTAAGCTGTTCCAAGTGTTCGTCGCTTAGATTCCGAATCATCGCGTTTGTTAGCTGGTCACGTCCAGGGGCAGTATTGCGCTTTGCTGCTAGCGTGGCTGCGTATAGCTCTGTATTGGTGATCGGTGCGTAGAGCACTGCGTTTTCTTGGCATTGGTGTGCTAAGGTGCACGGGAGAGTGGTGACCGCGCCTATGTACTTGTCTGGGAGCTTAGCGAAGAGGGCGTCATATGTTCGTGGAAATTCTCCTGCACGCTTCTTAAGAGTTTGGTTTGCTGCCGTTTTGATTTTACCAAGTTCCATTTTGCTGTGCAGTATTCCCCATGTCTTGGAGGGGTGTAAGGTTTCTCAAATCGAGTCGCAAAAGTTCACCCGGCTCGCTGTCTCCAACTGCTGCGCATAAGCGTTTGCCCACTCGGATATCTGAGCAATTATATGGCGCAATATTCTACTTAGTCGCTGTTGTTTCCATCACTTGGTCAACCCTCTCTTGGATTTCCACGCATGTATCAGATGGCTATCGACTACCGGGGTTTCCGCTGTGAGCGAAATCCGCTTAGAAGTTGCTTTGTGAGCCTCTCGTATGTGCGTAGTTGAAAACACGGACGTGCCTTTTCCGCGGCCTCGTCAGCCCCGCGACGCGGAAGGGCGGTCATGTTGAGCGTCGCGTTAAGCTGGGAGGAAGGGGAGCCATCTTAGCCTTCCCGCCGAAACGAAGAAAGAAAGCAGGCATGTTGACATGACTCAGAAAACGAATGGGCGCCATGAGACCCCGCGGAGGACATTGGCTGAATGCTGAGCTGTGCGGACGTGCCTCCGCGTCGCTCCGGCCTTTTGAATCTGGGTATCTTTGATGTGCCAACTTTCATCCAGATTTTTGTTTCATCGAGTGCGTTTTGTCCCCCTGATCACGAGAAAGTGCGGATTGTCATCTCTGAGTGAGTTTTCGAAGCTTTTTAGCACTTTCAACTTTGCGCCACTGAAGCCTAGTCTGACCTAGCTAGGAACGCCGGCCACTCCGAGCGGCGTCCGCTCGGCTACGCTAGCAATGGCAGGGAGCGCTTCGACGCCACTTCAATCAACACCGAGCGTCTGTAACCCCATCGAAGGGGGCGAAGAAGATGAAATGGAAGCAATAGAAGAAACTGCATGGCAAGTGGTCAAATCTAAATCAGCCAAGAAGAGGCAAGCAGTTGTGAACGACTTGTCTCAACCAAATGCTTCAGGACTCTTTAAAGAGAGCAGCAAGGTTGGCATCCGAAGCATCCGCCGGGCGGCTGCCCTAAAGAAGAGAGTGATCACGGCCTTGTGTATGCCGGAGCTACCTTCTACCCATCGGAAGATTATCGTCATACCCCGAGTTGGTCTGCCTTTTTTTTGGCACTAGTGGTTGCGGCTGTGTACAAGCATTGACCCTTGTGTTCACTCCGTCCAGGTGGTGAATCTTATCTGCACGGCTCACTAGACAGCACTGCTTAGCTGCTGCTGCTGTATCCTCGGCACGTGCAACTGCGCCACTGAACTTTAGGTGCTACGTTCGCCATCTACCGGACAAGGAGCCCTACAAATAGACCATCGTTTGCCATTGCTCGTTATTTTGGCAGCAGCGGTTGCGGCTGTGTACAAGCATTGACCTTTGTGTTCGCTCCGTCCAGGTTCGTAGCTTCTCGGTAAACTCCTTTCGGTTTTGCGTTCTTTCTCGCTTCCACTGCTGCCTTTAATATAGTTTAATATAGTCAATTTTCTTTTTATTTTGTGTCCTGTGTTCTGTATCTTGAGTTTACTTATCTTCATTACTTATCTTGAGAATGCCGACTTGCGCGGAACTAGCAAGGGAATTACAGGCTCTTCGGCAGGAGGTCGCAGAGATGAAAGCAAGCCTTGTGAAGTTCAATGACCTCTATAAACTTGTAAAGATTGACATTGAGGCTCTAACTAAAGAAAAGAAGGTCCTGAGGGATGAGAATAAGAAGCTCAGTAAACAAATGTGTGATCTCGAACAATACTCGCGACTTAATAATGTTGAATTGAAGGGAATCCCCGAGACAAAGGGCGTAGTCTGCTTGGCAGTCGTCCAGGTTATTGGTGAGAAGATTGGTTGTCCTATTGCCGATACTGACATAGACACCGCGCATCGGGTGCCCGCAAAGAATGGAAGCAACATTATTGCGCGATTCTGTTCGAGAAACAAGAAGACTGAATTCACTAAGAAGGCAAGAAAGGCACGCCTGTCTGCCACAGATATAGGGTTTTCTCAGAACACAGGCCCTAAACCTGTGTATGTGTATGACCACCTCACACCAGAGCGCAGGCACTTGCGCTTAAGAAAGCCAACGAGTGGAAGCATCTCTGGACTTACAATTGTATAAGCAAAGCCAGAAAGGCGGATGACAGTCGCGTGTTTCGAATTGCATGCGCAGAAGATCTCCGAGTATTCTCTTAGATATCCTATCAGTCCCCATTTTAAACCGACCTTAGATCAACATGGCTGCGTTCTCGTGCCAGCAAACATCAGAATTGCTACTCGAGAAGTCCCCAGCCCTATCACTACTTCACTTAAACATTCGCAGTCTTAGAAAGCACCAGGATGATCTTGTTGCGTTGATTTCCTTGATTAAATATTCATTCTCTGTCACATGTTTATCTGAAACTTGGTTGTCTGGTAATGAGGGTAACTTGGACAGATTTCCAGGTTATTATTCTGAATACTGTAATCGGGAGCTCTGTCGTGGGGGCGGTAGTGCCATACTTGTCAACTCATCCTTAACCTACACACGCCGTAGTGACATAACATTCAACAATATTTTATGTGAATCTCTTTGGCTTGAATTCAACCATAGTGTTACACCCTTGAATAGCCGTAGTACTATGATAGCTTCCAATTATCGGTCACCTTCATCATCGTATTCCGATTTTTGTAATCAGTTAAGCATCATTCTTAATAACCTAGTGAGGGAAATTAAAACGTTGTCTTACGTGGTAATTTTAATATAAACATTATTGATCCTGATAGCGCATCGTGCTTTAGAATATATGAACTGTTTATACTGCTTTGGCTTTACGTCACGTATTTCAGCACCAACTAGAAGCGATTTACTAGGTTCGAATACGCAAATAGATCATATCATCTCCAACATTTCCACTGAGCACGTTGCAGGTGTAATAGATCGTAGCATTAGAGACCATAATCCCGTTTTTTTCATTCTGGGCTCCGAAAATACCAAGGCCAGTAACATCTTTACGAAACGCCGATTCGATGCGGACAAGTTTGTGCAAATAATTAGCACAGTAGACTTGATATCGGTGACTAATCTAGACTCCACAGAAAAGGCTTTTTAGTCTTTCTCAGAAGTAATAGCTTCAGGTATAGAAGCATGCACCACTTCCACTACTGTGACGAAGTGGTATCGTTCCCCTAGAAATCCATGGATAAGCAACTCGTTGTCGAAGTCCATTAATAAAAAAAAATAACCTTCATAAGAAACTAAAGTCGCAGCCTTATAACCACGCAATAAAGTCCCGATTTCACAAATACTCAGAACATTATCTTTCATACTTAGGCATGCTAAGCGCAATTACTACTGGAAGCTCATTGTAAAAAACACAGGTAACACGAGACGCTGCTGGCAAATCATTAAAGAATTTTTGAACACGAAGAACTGCTCAGAATCCACAATAAAAATAAAGCAAGGCGACGAAATGTTTACCGACGCTCCAACAGTGGCCGCCACGTTCAGTGAGAATTTCTGCGCATCTGCGGATACGCAGCAATCACCAGGTCATTTACGTGATCTACCACGGTGTACTCATTTTTTAAATTTTCATTCGACGTCTGCAGATAAAGTCCTCCAAGTCATCACATCACTAAAGACCACAAGTGCTGGTTTAGATAACATTGATCCTTTTAAAGTAAAACTAGTTTCAAACTTAATATCACCACCTTTGTTTTGGCAGTAATTATTAACAAGCTGTTTTCAGCGGGCGCGTTTCCGAGTTGCCTTAAGGCTTGTAAAATAGGTCCAGTTTTTAAGAAGGGTGATAAGACTTTGTAAAGAATTATAGGCCAATCTGTATCCTGCCTTTATTCAGTAAGGTAATTGAAAAGTTATTCCACAATAGATCAATGCGTTATCTGAAAAAAATTAATCTTTTATCTCCACAACAATTTGGATTTCGTCAAGGATATTCAACTCAACTGGCACTAATTACCTTAATGGAAGAAATTGAACAAGCTATTGATAGAGGGTTACTTGGGGGATCTGTGTTTATCGATTTGACGAAGGCTTTTGACACTATAAATCATCACGTACTACTTGCTAAACTCGAATCATTTGGTATGTCTGGTCCGCCACTAAATTTTAATAAGAGCTACCTCAGTAACCGGTCTCAAATGGCTCATGCTAATGGCCATATTTCAACGCCCAAGTTAATTAACGTTGGTGTTTCACAGGGATGAATTTTAGGCCCACTTTTATTTTTGATGTTTATTGACCTACCTAACATTCTAACAAGGACCAAGTGCATACTTTACGCTGACGACAGAACCATCTTTCAGTCAACTAAATCAGTTTCTTCATTCCAGTCTCACCTCAACACAGATTTACATAACACAACTTTATGGTGCCAGGCCAATTGTCTTCAGATCAATGCTACTAAAATCATGTTTATGTTGTTCCATTCCCTGCGCACCTCACTTGACATACAACCTTCCCTTCACATTGGTAATACCGTCATAAACATTTGCAGTGAAGTGTGGTTTCTTGGCGTCATCTTAGATAGCGAACTAAAATTTCATAGACATGCAGCATCACTTGTTAAAAAGATTGCATTTGGTATTCACGTTATCATCAAGACACGAACTTATTTTCCGCCTCACATCATACGTACTTTGTATTTTGCTTATATTCACAGCCATATTTCGTATTTCGTATCATCTTGGGCCGACACATATTTCACGCACAGCGAACGTTTGCAGCGACTTCAGAATCAAGCAGTTAGATTAATTACTTTCAGCCCATTTTACTTCACCTGTAGCTCGTTCTTTCGTCAGCTTAACATACTCCCATTGAGACAATTATTTTGTCATAGAATGTCCATTGCCACTTTTAGACTCATCACGCATGACATTTTTATCACATGTATTGATCATCGTCACTTAACTAATAGTAACATCACCCGGTTTTCCCAGTGCAATAATCTTCTTTTGCCGGCCGTAAGGACTAACTACGGCAAGTTCTCAACCTTATTTACTAGCATAGCCATTTGGAATTCATTGCCTTCCGAATTGAAATCATCGCATAGCATTCATATTTTCACTTCGCGCAGCAAGAAATATTACGTTCAGAAATTAATCAACTCATACGATTTGTGTAATTACTTGTTAATAGCTCTCCACATTTTTGTGCTATTTTACTACTTCGATTTGCCTTTGTATAATTGATAACACTGATAATGAAACGTGTTGCATTTGTCACGTAGAGTTGTTCATTAATATTGTTTTTTGTCTTCACTTGCTTTTGACTATTTCCATGTTATTTTTCAATAGTGAGTATTACCATTTTGTTGTGTATTGCTCGTATTTTTATTATTATTCAAACTTATTCATTATTACTCACAAGTCCGTATACTATAACTGTATTTTTTGTATTTTTCGTAATTACTCCATCTGTGTAGCCATAGGAGTTCCCCCTGTCAGTTTCTCTGAAAGTTTGGGACCTCCTGCTGCATTAACGCTAACCATGTAACTCAACTGAACTATTTAATAAACTTGACGACTTGACTTGACTTTACGCAAAACCAGTTTCTACGGCATCTACACCGCCATCTTTACGGCGGCCGGGATCGCCACCATTCAAGCCTGCACCGATTTGGTCTGCCCCAACAACGTGCAAAACATCGTTGTGGTGTGCACCGAAAATGATGACAATGCTCGTGAAGTTTTGGCTCTTAAGAACATTCGCGTCAACGGGAAAGAGCACGAAGTAGCGGTGTACGCTGCTACCGAAGGCAACTAGTGATCCGCAACGTCGAGCGCGACATCGGCGACGCCGAGCTCGCAAGGCTCATCGTACACCAGAGAAATCCCACGTTTCGTGGAGTCAAACTCATCAAGGATACCGGCTGCGTCGTCGTTTTTTTAAATGGAGATGTGCCAAGCTACATCAAAGTTGGCCAGGCAATAGTCCGGTGCTACCTTTACAAGAAGGAGATCGAGGTGTGCAGCAAATGCACCCGCGTTGGTCATCGTACGGATGTCTGCCCCACTCCATTGATCAGCGCTTGCCACAACTGTGGGGCCAAGGACCCGAAGCAAGGACACTCGTGCCAAGTGAGCTGCGAACTCTGCGGCAAGACTACTCTACCGGAAGCAAAGCCTACAAACAAAAGTACCAGACACCTTTTCTTATTTGGCAGAGGCGAAAGGAAAAAAAAAAATGAAACGCGCTTTCGACGTGTACCTGTGGGATTTCCCCACGCTCCACACTGTAAAAAAATTCGTCAAAATGACGGTCCATATACCGGTAGCTCTACTTCCAAGCTTACGGCCGTGAAAATGATGACAGGCCGTCATATTCGCATGATGGCACACTTTTATCATTTTCATGTGCTCCCAGTCATTTCAAAATACAAGCAAACCGTGAAATTGATAACATTTACATCAAAATAACATCAGGCCGTGATTCTCATATGACGGCACAATTTTATCAATTTGATGTGTTTCCCGTCATTTCAAAATACAAGCAAACCATCAAGTTACTAACATTTACGTCAAAATAACGAAAGCTCGTCATTTGCAAATGACAGTATTCTTTCATCATATTCACGTTTTTTAGTGAACTTCATACACAACTGAACTGTCTGATTGACAACCTTTGACCGTCAAAAGTTGTCAGTTTTAGATGAAAGTAATTGCTAATTAGTGTCACTTAACGTCTTTTTATAGAATAACACTATTATAAGACCATCAATGTAGCATTTTCTTTGTAACGTGACAGCAATGTTTCATCCTACCGACAGCATCCCATTGCATTGTCAATAATGGCTCATGAGAACAAGTGTATTCTGTGACATTATGAATTGTAGTGTAGCCTACGTCCTCATGCCACTGTGTTCGAGATCATTAGCATGGCATAAAATGTGCAACGAAAGCATTTGTCAATACTTGCACATTTATTCTTCAAGAAAGCTGAGCACCCTTCGAGCTACTCCACTGACTCTGCCAGAACGTTTAGTCAAGACGATCTGCCTCTTGTACCTGGAAACAAAATAGAATGGCTAAATAAATCCATGTTCCCTAAACTGTGCCATTCACATACTTGGGCTTCAGAAGTTAAACGCCGAAAATTTGTCAACTACACTAACTTGTGTGATTCAGAGACCGCGTGATGAATATAAAGGAGACCAGACGGAAATTTTGTGCAGCAAATGTGATGGTTTTTGTCATATGCTGAAAATATAGGAACATATAGACAGAAAACATTAATACATTACACTATTGCGAAAAAGTTGTGCTTTTCATAAAAAAAATGCTAAACATGCAGCATATTGCAACTTTTTGACAATGCAAAAATAAGACAAAATTAGTAACCTAGCAGTTTTTAAAGAGTAGCGCCTTGACAATAATGAAAACACTTTATCATTATAATTGATTGAACCAGCAATATTATACAAATTATTTAGTGTGACACAGTTTCACTTGGGTGCCTCAAGTTTGTAAGGCCATCTAAGGAAACACAAAATTCTTTTGCAAAGTATAATGGCTCAATAACTACTGCCCACTTTCGCATATACCTGCACAATTCTTTTTTAGCATGATCGGAAATGGTAAAAAAATGCCCGGTTACGCTTGATATGAAATGACCCAATGCATTTGACATGACCACCGAAATGGTCGCGACACTTGGCTTAGAATGATTCAGGTGTTACCCTTAGACAAGAACATAACACCTGTCAGTAGAAATAGCTTTATAAATAGGTATTGCACGAGAAATAATAAAAACAACGCTGAGCAGCAACAAACTACCTTATGGTTCTTGAACAAGACATCTTCATTAGGAAAGGAAATAGGACTGCAGAATGTAGTTCAAGTTTGCTGGCACTGGCACAATGTTATGAGACAAGCCATTCATGCGCTATATGGCGCAATTTAAAGGTGAACGTGTCCGACATAAATCTGTCTGGCGGGGTCTTTAGACCTAAATAGGCTGGTGAACCTACCCAGGCAGCACACCGGCGTTGGACCAATCTTGGACCCGTATCGGCTAACGTCGGCTGCAATATTGGCCCAAGGTTGGCATATCGACTGAGTGCAACTTGTTCCGATGTAGGGCCGTTGTTCAAACAAACCTGCGCCCGACGTTCTGCCGGTTCATTTGCCAATGTCCAGCCGACGCCGGTCCACTCTGCACATGCCAATCAAGGCCCGTCCTTTCACCGACGTAGTTGCCAACATGCATCCAAAATAGGGCCATTCTCGGGCCACTTTGTTGCCAATGAAATTCCATTATTACGCCAACATTCGCTTTACGACGAATATTGGCTACCATTGGCTTCCCAACAATCCACCGTTATTAATGTGGGCTTTTTACCACTGGCATTCGTTAGCTCGTAGACTTTACATTACGCCCCCAGAACTTCCCCTAGCAGCTTACAGTAGCCCCGTACGAGCTTCGCGGTGCAGTATACTTCAAGGCTATTGACCATTGAACGAATTGGTGTAGAAACACTACACAATTCCACTAAATCGTCCATTTTTGCCTTTTTGGCATTGCGTATTACCTTACCCATATGTAGAGCATAAGAATGCACAAGTGTTGTTAGTGTGTAGTTTTCTCCACAAATTTCTTCTCAGTTTTAAGAGAAATTGTAACATAGGCTGTTCCATCAAATATTAGCTAAAACATTAACTAAAATAACTGCTCGGTACAAATATTCCCCGCACAAGCAATCTACAAATATGAATACCAAACACAATTTTTTTAACTTTTTTTTCTAAATATACCAAGTTAAACCATTTATTTTTCAGTTCAGATTTTCAAGTTAATGCTGCTCAGTAATGCAGCTTGAACTAGGAGGCGAGTTCAGCAAGGCTCTACGGGCAAAGGGCTGGCCAGGGCAGCAGAGGTGGGGCAATAATTTTGAGGCTGCAGCAGGAGATGAGGCCATGTTGGTGGGATGTCCAGGGTCCTGAAAGCAGCGATTGGGCAGGAAACCGACTATCACAGGCTGTCGCAGATCTCTGATCTGAGGGGCATCAGCGATCGGGCGGCAAATCTATGAACACATCTGTGAAGTGCCTTTCCTAACCTCCATCGAGGCCAACAAACTTCAACAGCCACGTCTTGATGAAATGCTGAACTTTTTCAGACACCTGCATACGTGAATAGAAATAAACACCTCGAAATAAGTACTAAGCACTGCAGTACAACATATATGCAAGCTCAAACAATAAAAAAAAAACACTGACAGGAGACGTTATGTTGTACTATCCAGATCAAATGCCATGTGGCCATTATAAAAAGAAATGAGCAAATACTTCAACAGTCACTGTGGAAAAAAATCTGCCACAGACTAAAGTATTTAGGAATAGGTTTCAATGAAAGTTGATTAAAACAAGCTTGTTTGACTAAAAAAACAAGGTTTTAATGAGTTCTAAACATGACTTACAGGGTCGCAAGCCAGGTGAACTAGTCTGCAGCTATAGCCTATGGCTGTTTAAATTATTAACAGGAACACATGACACATGACCGCACAAATTTTCAACTCTGGTTTATTCTTGGGCACACGTCAGCTAATACTGCACAAGAGGATGACTGACTACCAGATAAACAACACAAGATGAAAGAATTAATGCAAACCTACTTTCAGTACTGACACATGTGAAATATTGCAAGACTACTGTATTACTTTAAAATGGTATCTCCAAATGCTATGAAAGATGAGCTGATGCGGTTTCCCATGTTCTTTTCGCAATAGATAAACCTCAAATTTTACGTTCTTTTCAGGACTTGCATCGATCTGAAGTCTTGGTTTCATAGGAGACCAGGACTGGATAGGTGGCTCGCCAAAAACAACGCTTGGCAGAGAGTCGCGACACAGCTCAGCCATTCGCGCCCAGACGACCGGCTGCAGAGAGAGCACGCACGTGTGGCGCTGCTGTGCTTCATTTCGGAACGAACAGTTCTAAAAGTCACTGCGCCAGTAATACTGCACTGTGGTTAAAAAAACTTTTCGAAGCCTACTCTCATATAAATGACACTTGAAAACAGAGGGAAGCTCTGCAAAGCGGACTGCATCTATGCATATGGCATCGAAGAGACAGTGTTGTGCAGTAATGGCAACTCCTTTGTGATCATATTTTGCAATGGTAGTACCGGCTTATATGCCCGTGCAGCGACAATACTAGACTGCGCCCTTCTGTAGTAATAAAAACGAATAAGTAGTAGCTGCGGCATCTCTTTTCTTCTGGCAGCATATGTACGCCCTGTCTAAGATATGTATGCACGTGGACGTCGATCAAGCAAACCACTGTGACAGCATATCACGGGTGGTGTCGCGGTCTTATTTATTTATTATTATTTATTTATTTTGAATACCTCAAACGCCCCAGCTAGAGTATTACATGAGGGATGGGTATTAGTTACAGAATAAAAAAAAGTGATTCGAGTGCAATCTTGAATTGATGTGGGTCGGAGTGTTGCATGGTAGTTGCAGGCAGACGATTTCAGTCCAGAGCGGTTGTCGCAAAAAAGGAGCGAAGATGTGTGGTGCTTTGGGCTGGTGGAGGATACACTGCGCTTGAATGGTTTGTGCGGCTTGATGAGCGATGAACTGGCAGGATGGCTGGAACTTCGATGGGGGCATGATAAAATTTGTGAAAAAGGCATAGTCGAGATATGTGACGTCGTAATTCTAGATTAGGAAGGTGAGCACGAGTTTTAAGTTCGGAAACGCTGGGAATAGTAGGTATATTCAGAGTAGATAAAACACGCAGCATGGTTTTGAATTGATTCGAGAATGTTGGATAAGTGAGATTGGTGGGGATCCCAGACAGAACATGCATACTCTAATTTTGGGTGGACAAGTGTTAATACGATATTAGTTTAACTGATGGGGGCGCAAGTCTTAAGTGTCTATGTAGAAAACCCAGAGTGTGATTCACGGAGTTGGCTACGTTAGTCACGTGGGCTTACCAGGAAATGTTATTTGAAAATGTGACATCAAGATATTTGTATGATTCAGCGGGTGAGACTGCAGTGCCGGAAATGGTGTATTCTGCTGACTGGTAATGGGGCCTGCGATGAAAAGATACCAATGAAATTTTCTTTATGTTTAAAGACGTTAACCACTTATCACACCAGGATATAAAAAGATCGAGGTCGTTTTGAAGTACAGTAGTGTCTGCGCTGTTTGCTATGGGACGGTATACGACGCAGTCATCTGCAAAGAGGCGAATGCTTGAAGAGATGTTTGATGGAAGGTCATTGATGTAAATGAGAAAAAGTAATGGCCTGAGCACTGTATGGTTGATAGCGCTGGATGAATCTTCGACCACAGTGGCTGCATTTAGATGGGGACGAAATTTAAAGAGAACACCCGTGAACCAAGAGAGATGTGCGCATAGAAGAGCCCCAAGCGGTCACAATCTTGGTACGCACACTACAGCGTACCTCAGAATGATATATTGTTGGCACAATAAATCCTAGAAATTATCGATGTTGAACAGACATGCTCAATTTAGGCCGACGCAGGCAAGCGGAAAAAACAAACTGTGTGTTAGGTGAACTAAAAAACAAGTAAACATCGAAGACATTCGATTATTCTCTTGCAACCCATAAATTTTGTTGTTACTTAGCCACGGCATCCAGTGAGAAAAACGTTTACCGCATCGGCTGACTCAAAAAAGTTAAACTTCAAGTAGTCCGCTGCTTTGATCGTAACAAAAACCATGGCTTTTGCACAAATTAAGTTAAACAGAGGCACTTCGGCATCGAGTTCTCTTTTATAACAGCTCAGAGGCGTATGAGCCCCGCCACGGTGGTCTAGTGGCTAAGGTACTCGGCTGCTGACCCGCAGGTCGCGGGTTCAAATCCCGGCTGTGGCGGCTGCATTTCCGATGGAGGCGGAAATGTTGTAGGCCCGTGTACTCAGATTTGGGTGCACGTTAAAGAACCCCAGGTGGTCAAAATTTCCGGAGCCCTCCACTACGGCGTCTCTCATAATCATATGGTGGTTTTGAGACGTTAAACCCCATAAATCAAAATCAATCAGATGCGTATGAACGTGGCTCCGCACAAGTGTTGTGGGCAACGCAGTTTTCCTTTACACGCAACTGTTTACAAGAAAAAAAGACTACCTGCCTATCGTTTAGTTAACTACACGTGGTGGCATCAGATAGAGTTTGGTGGTGATGGTCAAATGGACGGACGCATGAAAACTTTGTTAGTCTTGAAGTTCATTACTCAACGCTCAGCGGCCAGATAAAAAAAAGTTTACTATGCCGTTTGTGTCATATCATAATATTCTCGTTTCATTTCCGGCAAAACGCCGTTCAAACTCGACTGTTTGGCCCTGGTTTCCACTGATGGCTGTCTTTATTATCGAATAAATAAAGCAGACACGTACCATCCCGTCTAGAAATGAGCCCGACAGCAGAAGAAAGGAGAGCGAGAGCAGAGTTTTGCTCAGCTGAACACTTGAATGCAACGCTGCCTCCTCTTTCTACGTTCTCCCTTTCCCATATACGTCCTCATTTTTACATACTGTTGTACTTGAATAAGCAGCAGTACCGCCAGTGCCCTTTGGCTTTTTTGTTTGTTGTTTAGAGAAATATATTTTCTTAGTGCGTAGGGAGCGTTTCAGAAGGAAGATATAGCAAAGAGATAGGATAGGGCGCACACTTACAGCCAATTTTATTGCACAGATGATGGGAATATATATACGGTCAAGAGGGTGAGGAGATCATGCACAGATGAAAGGACAAATGATGGCGCATGGGCCAAACCACCTTATTCCAGTCTTAAAATGACAACTTAACTGAAAAGATAACTGTATTCATTATCCTACAGATTGACAGGTATCTTTTCAAATAAGTTGTCATTTCAAGATTAAAATAAGGTGGTCTGGCACATGCGCCATCATCTGTCCTCTCTTCTGTGTGTGATCTCCTCACCCTTTTGGCAGTATATATATTCCCAACATCTGTGTAATAAAATTAGTCATAAGTGTGCACTCTGTCCTATCTCTCTGCTATATCTTTCCTCTGAAATATTCTCTGCGCACTAAGTATATTTTTCTCAAAAAAAAAAAATGCAATACTAACCAGCCCAAGTAGCCACTTCTTTAGTTTCATTACGGCGATGCACGCATGCACCACCTCTACCAGCCGCCACTCTCGTCTGCGGGAGCAGCTAAGAAATGCGCGCTCTCACCGCCAGGGTGGCAATGGAAACTCCAGCGCTGGTTCCCTATACTAGCAACGTTTAGGATTAGATGGTGCGTGTTCCGGAGAAAAAACCTTCGAGAAGAATAACCTCGACATAGCAAACTTTGAACGACCCCTTTACCTGGGATGAGTGACAGAAGTCAAACCTGATAGGCACATCATCAACACTATGGGGCGGACCCTAACCAACTGAAGATGGCTGGACTGCGAAGATGCAACTTGGTACTTAATGGAATCCACTAGGCAAACAGGGTATCATTGAGGTAAAACGTCTTGATTGTGGAGGTACATGTATGAATAAAATTTCATACAACTCTGAGGTTGCTAGAACAAAAACCAGCTGTTGATAACTCAAATGAACTTTTGATTGTGTAGGTTTGTGCTGGCCTTTTCCCCCAATCATATTCAGCCAAAAACAACGTTGTCACAAAGCTGCCCCACACGATGTAGAGTCATTTGCCACATTTCACCCTCCCATCTCAATAGAGCCATTTGTAATAAAAATGCGGATCTGGAGAACACTCCGTCATGCGAGGGAAGGTTTTAAAAACGTTGAGCCATAATTATTTGCCTTTATATTGACACTTCCCCAGCAAGGGAAAAAAACATGATAAATCTGTCACAGAGTAACGCCATTTCACGGTAGTACAGGTCTTCGACATCTAAGCTAAATTCACTGCATGTCTTCGGATCATTCTGCCGCAGAAATATCAGGAC
Organism: Rhipicephalus microplus; assembly: GCF_043290135.1. Classification (NCBI taxonomy): domain Eukaryota; kingdom Metazoa; phylum Arthropoda; class Arachnida; order Ixodida; family Ixodidae; genus Rhipicephalus; species Rhipicephalus microplus. Next base: position 38,682,502 of record NW_027464585.1, read on the forward strand.
AGTCCCTGAATTGGGTACAAGAAATAGATCATAGTAACGCTAAGCCATGCCTCAAAAAGAACTCATGAACGCTGGTAAGTCGCTAGAACACGAGGTCAACGACAAGGCCAAAATCAATGAAGTGATAGGACTAAAATGTCAGTGAACCTGTGATGTTTTACTTGAAATTTATTTTTGTAGGCATTTAAAATCAAATATTACTTCATAGCATTGTTTGCAGTGACTCGTGTTGCACCAGCAGTTGGCAATATTTTCTTAAAGGTACACTAAAGAGAACCAATGTCTTAGTTTAGACTGACACGCTGCACACAGAGACCTCTCACGCCAGAAGTTCATTATCAGTGGAGAAAATTAGGGTTGAAACTTATTTTTATATTTCGTGATGCTCAAATTTTGAAAATGTATTGTATTTTCGCAACATTGGCTTGATTATTATTTCTGAAACTTCGTGTCTTAGGTCCATCACAATATAAAATGACAGTGTACTTAACTTTCATGAATTCATATCTACGTGAGACCCAGTACACGCGTTTGAATTTCATGATGTCGCTTGGTGTCGTGCGAGAAGATCAAGGCGGCATCTCCACCCACATTTTCTTTTCGCGCATTTTCTCCCTTACCAAGCATCGTTTCGTGGTACAAGTGGTATTGCCTGGATTGAGAAATTGTACTTCAGTAATGCACGAAAAATATTTTTGGCTTTAGTGATTTTTAAAGCTGTACCAAGACAATTTTGAGACATCGCAAAGGGGACATTTTTAGTTTCCTCGGTATGCAAGTAGTATTACCATTTAGCACACAATAGTCAGCCAGCAAGCATAAAGTAGTTACTTTGATTTTAAAGTTTTCGTTGCAGAGCATATGCAAGCAATGAAGTGGACATTATCGTGACGAGTCAGCAAGTTTCCTCCGAGCTTTCAAACGAAGTTTCCATGCGGCCTAAATCACAGAAATCACTGTCACGGTCAATAGGGACAATGCACTCATCTTTTATATGTACCATGAGCAGATCACTTATCTGCCCATAAGACGTAGCGAATAGCCAAGTTCCTGCAACGTTCTGTCTTGTCATGTTACGGAGAAGCCACCCGCTTGATATCGAAACTGAAAGTGTCTTTTAAAGGTGATGCATTAAAAATATATGCGATGCTTTCCCAGGCAGCACAGAACTCTCTTCTCAAAACCAATCGTCTTCTATCAAACAACAATTCTTAAATATTGAAAATTCGTCTCAGTACTCCTCTAGGTGATGCCAACAAGGTGAATCGATACAGAAATATCAGATGGTTTGGCAGTATGTATTTCGGTACATACACGATTACTTGATCAATTGTGAAGGGAAAAATAGTAATAAATGGATGGTATATCACGGCCGGTCTATAGATTCTCGCTCGCTCCCTGCTTTTATGGCCTAAGCAGGCGCCGCGAGTAAGATATAGTTGTTTTTATATAGTGACACCGCGCTCCGCATGAGGGCGTCGAGAGCCAACTCATCAAATGCATTTTGCCGCATACGCATTGCATTGTAAATTAGCTGGCCCCGGCCCCTTTTCCGTGCCAATTGCTTTTGCATTTGTAGGAAGCAGTGACAGTAGTAGAGGTGTGTGGGCACAGCCTGCATTTTTCGGCACTCATGCATTGTGTAATGAATACGCACAGGCAACGGCGCAAAGATATTTTTTTCAAGGCTCGAACACAATCTATTCGCTGAATTCGAACATGCTTGAGGCTTGTGTGGTTGTATTTATCATTTAGGTACACGTTGAAGAACTCTACATGGAGAAAATTCCCAAAGCCTTCCACTATGGCGTCCTTCATAAACATATCAGGGAAATAACTTCCTCGAACGAAAATCCTTGACAATCGCGGTTGATTCTTGAGCCATACATTGAAGATTCACTGGTACTGGCCTGTCCAAAAAGTGTGGACAAGGGTCACGCTGAACGGTCTGCGCGAATTCTGAAAAGTTTCTCCTGATTCTTGTCTCTAATTGCATAAATGTCAATTGTTAATTGCAATACTGTTAAATCAAAATGACATGCTATCTGGCTTTGTTTACAAGCCCATACAAAAGCATTTCTGGTTAAAAACAATGTTGCTACTTTAGCGAAAGCATCACGACAGACTTTTGCCAACAGTGCTTTTTTTATTCATGTGCAATGAAAATATATTCCTACTAATGAGAACGTTTTCTTATTCTCTAATTCGTATTGTTCCCCTTCGTCTCTGGCAAGGCTAATTGCATATGAAAATATTTCACATTTTTTCATCTGGGCTTGTGTGGGCTTGGGATTTTGTATGTTTGCAAGGACTCAGCGTGATGTGCCTCGGCTCGGGGTTGTTGTTTTTTTCGGTACCACAACGACTTTCTAAAGCTGTATCACTACATGCTCTTTCATGTTTCTAACATTTGTGTTTCCATTTTGAACAATAATATTTGTATTGAAATTATTATTGCTATTATTATTACTCCGGCTATTGTGATTGCTATTCGCACCTACTTTTGAAAATAGTACCCATTGCTATTATGCTTTTACTTTCACCTTTTTGAAGTTCCAATTTCAATAAGCACGAAATGTGATACCTTGAACAAAAATGTCCAAAATTTATCATTTTCATGGGCACTGACTGCCGGCATGTAGATACGAAGTAAACATTCTCAAAACCAGTTTTCACACACACAAAAAAAGAGATAACATTGTCATTTCGTCTGCCAGTTGGTGACGGATTATGTGGCCGAGCCTGCTGAACGCGACGCACAATGGTACATCCACGCAGAATGGAATATTTATAAATTCAGTCGTTTCTTGAAGTATCAGAAAGATGTCATATATGCTTCCTACCATGTTTCTATTGCGTTGATACCCCCAGGAAGTGCGACAGTAGAAATGAACCTGAGCATTGTTTGAGTGCGCTAGCCTTTCGTTGCAATGAATGGCGGCGACTTAGTTTCAAGTGAGACTGCGGCAATAGGAAGAAACACAGCCTCCTTCTTGTACACAGGCCGCAAGGAAAGCGAGCGTGCGTCTCCAGACTGGCCAAAAGTAGATATACTCGGGACAATAAAGAGAAACAATGACTTGATTTAGATTGACAAACTGCGGTCTGAAAGCTCTAATGCTACAAGTTTCACTGCCATAATTTCATTATTAATGAATAAAAATCAAGATCGAAAGTTGAATGTTAAATTTCATGCCAGGGGTGCAACAGCTGAAATAGAATTTGGAGCGATTTTCGGGGCAGCAAAATGTTACTTTTGGAGCATCAAAACTCAAATTCAGAGCAGGCAAAAACAAAAAAAAATATTTTTTACCACGAAAGACCGAATTTCAAGCAGCTTGAGAAAAAAGACCTAAATTTTAAAAAATATATATATATATATATTTGCAAGCCATTTACCATTCCCTAAACTATGCACAGTGAATATGAGAGCTGCTATATCAACAAAGTAGCATTTTATTTATTAACCCCATTCAGCAAACAATGATTAGGTCCACATTACAAGTCACCATGCCTGTCAAATTGTTTGACAGAGTCTGAGAATTCAAACGTGGATCCCCCAAGATGGTGACCATGAGAATCGTAAAACTGAAAAAAAAAGCTGACTTTTTACAGCTGCTGCAGGGATGTCATATTGTGCCCCAAATCATTTTGCCAGTAACGTTTTAGATAAAAGCGAGCATATTAGCATATCAGTATAGGTGACCGCCTTCAGCAGTGTCGACAAGAAACCACAGTGACTGGAGGAACACGCTACGCACAACAGAGAACCGGAGAGTCAACCCCACTATGCTTGCACCCAACTCGGTGGTTTTCGCTAGCCGACAGTGGCACTAGAACACATAGCATAGCTAGTAGAAGCAGCACGCTCGATGCGCGGCGGCACATGTATGCGGGGTCACGCATATTTGCTAAAATTTAAAGATTATGGTGGCACCATGGGAGCCTTTTGCATTTCATTTCATTTATTTACTCTCTAGGCACGGGGCATTACAGAGAGGAGTGGGACAAAAAATATCAATAAGAAATAAAACAAAACAGCAGGATTAGAATAAACTATAATGCACTTTCAGAAATGATTTCAGAAACGCGTTGGCGTCTGTGATCGAAGCGATCGATGCGGGAAGGTGGTTCCAGTCAGTACATGTTCTAGGGATGAAAGAGTTGAAGTGCTGGTTTGTATCAGGGGGATTGGCACTACACTTTCTTGGCCAATCCCCCTGAGTGGGTATGAGCCATCATCCCAGGGAAACAAAACAAAACAAAACAATATGGCAGATGGAAACCCCAACATTGTATTGATGGTCATTGCGTGCTGATATGTAGGCTGGTGGAAAAAACAGCGAATCAGAGAGGGTTCTGTTAAAGTGATAGATCTTATGAAAGAGACACAGACGTGAATTTTTGCGTCGTATTGAGAGGTTATACAAATTTAGTTGAGCCTTCACTAATGTGACACTTGCAGTTCGAGAGTAATTGGACACTATGAAACGTTCTGAGCGATTCTGAATGGATTCAATGTTGTCTATGAGCATGTGAATATGAGGATCCCAGATAGACGACGCATATTCGTGTTTAGGACGCACTAATGATTTATACGGAGAAGCTTTAGGTTAATGGGAGCAAGAGAAAATTTTGACGTAAGTAGCCAAGAGTTCGATTAGCATTGCATGTTATGTAGTCAACGTGAGCCTGCCATGACAGATTGTTAGAAATGTTAACACCGAGGCACTTGTAAGAAGAAACGTTGTTTAGGGAAGTGTTATTAAGTAGGTACGAGGGGGACGCAACTTTTGAAGGGTTACGAGCTATCCTCATTAATTTGCATCTATTTGTGTTAAGTTTCAATAGCGAATTATTACACTACGAAGAAATATTGTCCAGGTCAGATTGCAGGGTGTTAGTGTCGTTAGAGGTGAAAATTTCACGGTAAATAACACAATCGTCAGCAAATAACCTAATGTAGGAGGAAATGTTATGAGGCGAATCATTAATATGTGTTAAATAAAGTAAGGAACCCAAACAGAGCCTTGAGGCACACCTGAGGTTACGACAGTAGGAGGAGAGTTACATTCATTAGCAGTCACAAATTGCTCGCGGTTATGTAAGGAGCACTCGATCCATTTTAAGATGTGTGGGTCAAGATTTAGTTTACTTAACTTTAAAAGTAGTAATTCGGGACAAACTGTGTCAAATGCTTTATAAAGGTCGATAAACACACAATCAATAAAAGTACCACGATCAATAGCAGAGAACAAATCATTAGTAAAGCATAGGAGCTGAGTTTCACACGAGTAACTTTTTCTAAAACCGTGTTGAAAGTTAGTGAAAAAGGAAATATTCTCAAGAAAGTTGACTAAGTTGTATTAAATGACATGTTCTAATAGCTTACATGGCACACTAGTTAGTGAGATGGGTCTATAATTGTGGGGATCGTTGGTGTTACCTAACTTGTGAAGAGGAACCACTTTCCCCCCTTTCCAGTCGTTTGGCAGGGTAATCGATTCCAAAGACTGTGAAAAAATTCTGGACAGTATTAAGGACGAAAACAATGCGGTGTTTTTGAGAAACTTGGCATTCATTCTGTCATCTCCGGGGGAAGAGGAAGGCTTGAGATTTTAAATTAATTTCTTTATGCCCTCCAAATCAAGGTGTACTGGCTCTATTAGATCGTAGTTGTGAGTAGACAAGTTAGGAACAGTGGTAGGCGCCACGTTTACAAATGATGATGCGAATACACTGTTAAGAGCTAGGCAACAATCTTCTCTTGGAATAAATGATTTGCTCCCTGAAACTAGGTCGATTTTTTTTGGTTAATTACACCGATTACCTGCCAAAATCTACGAGGATTAGTTACTAACAAAGAAGCCAACGTTTGTTCAAAATATAAGTGCTTGGCAAGTGAGAGTGCGCGTGCGTACTCATCGGCTACACTACAATAATCATCCCATCTTTTGATGTTGCCCGAAAGCTTTGCACTTCGAAAGATGCGCTTCTTTTGATTAGGTAGCCGCTTTAAAGTAGGCGTGAACCAAGCATATCGATCATTATCGGTTATTTTACGGCGCGGTATGAAGCGGTCGGTAAGTTTTTTTATTTTAGCTCTAAAACGTAGCCAGTTTTCGTTTACCGAGTGTTCAGAAAAGCTAGAAAAAAATTCGTGTGAAAATGTGTCCAGTTCAGAATTATTAATATGTAGTCAGATCTCCCGTAATCTCTGATTATTTTTGTAGTTTTACTAATTTTTGACTGCGTGTTCGGTTCGAGAAAGTGAATGGCAGAGTGATCGATGAGACCTGGCACGACTGACAGAAACTGGATGAGATAAGGGTTACTGGTGAACACCAAGTCTAATATGGTAGAACTAGTAGGCGTGATACGGGTTGGGGTGTTAACCAACTGGCTAAGGTTAAACATTAAGCATGTATTAATCAAAGATGTAGATTCGAAATTACTGGAGCCAGGTAAGGTACAAGGCAAATTCCAATGGATGTCGGGGAAATTAAAATCGCCTAAAAAAATAATATGCGAGGTGGGAAACCGAACACGAAGCATGTTAAGGTCATCGTACAAATCTGAAGAAAAACCAGCAGGTACACTAGGAGGCCGATAGCACGCACGAACGAGAGCGTCTTTATTGTGTAAGCGAACACTAACGCACACTAATTCTAGAGGGCAAAGGAGAGCTACGTGTGATGAAACCAGATCGTCTGCAACAGCTATGAGAACACTGCCTCCGGAACACGATCCACGATCGCATCGATAAAACTTGTATTTTTTTCGCAATTCAGAATTTCGGAGCTGTCTACTTCCGCGGAAAGCCACGTCTCTGTCAATACGACGACGTCTGGAAGACAGGTGTCAATCACCATCATCATCATCATCATCATCATAATTTATTTTCCCTTAAAGGCCCCTTTCGGGGTATTACATAAGGGGGGGGGGAGGTTATATAAAGAGTTACAAAACATATCGGATCACAATACTGAAACATAAAAAAAATGTTACAATTTGAATCAGGCATATAAAGGCGAAAAGAAAGAACAGTGTAAAAGAATTTTACAGCGTAAGATGATCAGTGAGCAACTGCTTAAACGCGATAGGGTTTCGCTCAACGACAACACAGTCTGGCAAAGTGTTCCATTCTGCAATGGCTGTTGGCAAAAAAGATTGATTAAAAGAAGACGTAGAACCGTGCAAACGCTGGACGCTGCACGAGTTCAAAAGGCGACGAGATGTACGGCTTGGCGGGATAAAGAGTTTACCGTGAAGATGTGGGAAGTTATAGTAAAGCCTATGGAACAAGCACAGCCTTGCCATCTTCCGACGGAACGACAATGACTCGAGTCCCAATGATGACTTTATGGCACTGATGCTTTCATCACGGCCGTACCTAGAAGAGATGAATCTGGCCGCACGGTGCTGTATAGATTCTAAAGTGTTAATGAGGTATGCTTGATGAGGGCTCCAAATAGCTGAGGCATATTCAAGCTTACTTCGTATAAATGTTTCGTAAGCCAGTTTTCGCGTGTATGAGGGACACAAGGAAAGGGAACGTCTGATGTAACCAAGTGATTTAGTAGTGTCGGCTGCTAATTTGGTGATATGATCGGACCATGTCAATTTTTTGTTTATTGTGACACCAAGATAACGATAAGATTTGATGAGGGACAAAGCTATCGAGTTTAAGGAATACGTGTAATTACTGTTGGAGCGCTTACGGGATATCTGCATAACTTTACATTTCGAAATATTGAGTTTCATTAATGAATTGGAACACCAGGATTTGATTTGATATAAGTCGCTTTGAATGACTTCATGGTCAGTTCGGTGTGCGATGCGACGATAAAGAACGCAGTCATCTGCAAAAAGTCGAATAGAAGATGAAATGCCATTAGGAAGGTCGTTTATGAAGATGAGAAAGAGCAGAGGACCAAGAACGGATCCCTGTGGTACTCCAGAAATCACGTTAGTAGTGGCTGAACAGTGATTACCGACAACCGTGTATTGGAGACGATTGGTCAGGAAGCATCGGATCCATGACAACGCTAGGGGGTGTAGGCCTGAGAGCTTGGCCAGAAGTCGCTGGTGGGGGACACAGTCAAAAGCTTTCGCAAAATCAAGATAAATGACGTCAGTTTGAAAGAATGAGTCTAAGTTTAAGTGAAGCTGAGTAAAAAATTCAAAGAGCTGAGTATCACATGATAGGTTAGGCCGAAAACCATGTTGATTGGGGAAAAAGAAGGAATGATTACCTAGATGACATGCTATTTGTGAGTATATTATATGTTCTAGGAGTTTGCAGGCAATGCTTGTAAGCGAAATGGGACGATAGTTGGAGGGATCCGAGCGGCTGCCGGACTTGTATACAGGTACTACTTTATTAATTTTCCAGTCCGTCGGAAGTGAACTGTCAGTGATTGACTGCGTGAAAATTATTTCTAATATATAACTAGAGAACACTTTCGTGCCTTTTAGTATTTTGGCTGTAATACCATCATGTCCTGGGGCACTAGAAATCTTCATTTTTTCAATGAGCTTCAAGATTCCTTGAAAGGTAATGATTAAAAGAGGCATATCGGAAAGAGAAAGGTTGGGCGGATCAAAGTCGTTTAGCGTGGGTTCATTAGTGAAAACAAATGAAAAGGACGAGTTGATTACATCTGATCGCTCATCAATTGGCACATTGGAACCATCAGGGCAACTCAAAGAAATGTTATTGGAGCTTTTACTAGGTGTGAGGATTTTCCAGAATTTTTTAGGGTTGACACGCATAATGGTCTGCAAGTCGTGGTGGAAGAACTTCTTTTTGGATTGCCTCAAAGCAGAAGTATATTGACGCAGACTCGTAAAATACTTTTCCCACTTTGAGGAAATTACCGATTGCTTCGCATCGCGGAAAAGACGCTTTTTTTCTCTAACAACCTCTTTAGTGTGTTCGAAAACCAGGGTTTTCCCAGGTCACCGCGAATGCGTACAAGGGGTACATGTAACTCTACAAGCGATGTTAACTTATTCTTAAATAACAGCCAATTATCGTCTACTGAACGAAGTGAAGCAGACCGACGGAAGTAATCAAGGAACTCACTTAATTCTGAGTTTATTTTTGTGAAATTGGCTTTGTTGTAATCCCTGATGTGTTTTATTGAGCGCTGTCGTACAGGACGTGGGATGCTTAGGTTAAATAGCACTAAATTGCGGTCACTTAGACCTTCAATGGATGATACCGATTTAACTGTATCAGGGTTGGAAACAAGTACGAGGTCTAAGATATTTGCCCCACGGGTTGGTGTATTAACCATCTGAGTAAGGTTAAACGTCAGGGTCATTTCAAGAAAATCTTTGGACTGGCGGTTATCTGACTCAAAATTTGTCCAGTTAATATCTGGAAAATTAAAATCACCACAGAGCATGAAATAAGCAAAAGGAAAACGAGAGTAAAGATGTACTAGGACTGTATTTATTTCATAAATGAAGGAGGCATCACGATTAGGAGCGCGGTAACAAGCAATAATCAGTCATTTTCGAAGCAAGTGAGATGTTCACACAGAAAATTTCGTGTTGACAGTTCATTTTGATGACATAAGAAGGAACACTTTCTTTAACAAAAATCAATATTCCGTCCCCCCTCCGCCCCACCCTGTCAAGCCGGTGAACAGCGTACGCTTGGCCGTCTTGTAATAGCTCGTGGTCAGCAATGTGCGGCTGAAGCCAAGATTCCGTAAATATTGCAACGTCAGTGTTGTTGTCATTCAGAAGGGATTCAACAGCGTCTTTCTTAGGCAGGTAACTACGCAAATTAGCGATTAAGACTGCCATACATTGACAAATGGGATCATTCATAGGGGCGAGGCAAGGTTGGGGGGGGGGGGGGGAGTGGGCGACGCGCATGCCTGAGATATGGAAATGACTGCTACGACTGCAATTCAACAACGCTATCAGATTCTGCATGGTACGAAAATTGCTTGTTTTCAAGTAGTAACTTGTCAAAGCGTAGCTTGAAGGGTTTGCCGCTCAGCATGCCGTGGTCATATAGTTTCCTTCGTGCCTGTCGAACTCTAGCTGAGTAGTCTTCGCGAATTGAAAAAGTCGTGCCCTTGAGCTTGGACGCAACTGCAAGAATTTTTTTATTTACCTTTAAATTTAGCATATTATACTATGATAGGTCTACTTTTGTTTTGCTGGTATCGACCAAGCCGATGTGCACGCTCCAAGTCATATTTGCAAGATGTTTCAGCGCGCGAACAAAGGAAAAAGGACAGGGTAGACAGAAAGAGCGCTCCAAGTCGTCTTCTGGTATGGAGATACCGAGATTTTCAGAGCAAAATTTTATCACTTTTGCCTGGGATTGAATCCAAGACCCGCCTTTTGTGTCTGGGATACCACAAAAAAGCAGGTTAGAACGACGTAGGCGATTTTCAGCATCATCACACTTATCTGTAAGAACCCTGATTTCCGCAGAAAGTTTGGCAAAACTGTCCTTCACGTCCGCCTTTCGACCTGTTTCGTTAGACTGAGTCGACTGCACAATTTTTTCTAGGGTGTCAACACGAGTCGAGAGGGTGGTCACGAGCGCCTCAATGCTAGATTGGGATGTTCGGATTAGTGAAAGTTCTGTCAGGACCGAGGTTTGAGATGCTTCTATGCGGGATATTGCATTTGCAATGGTTTCAATTGACGGTGGTGAAACAGGTCCTGGGTTTAGTTCGACGTCACCCGACAACAATAGGAGCATATTTACCGCCTGAGCATTGTTACAAAGAGACCACAACATTTCACACAGTAACCTACATGTACCAATAACACAAGTGGGGCACGACACCGCAAGAAGACAGCGATTTCCAGAACGCACGCAAGCCGCGTTTGGAAGGTAACTGACCTGCATTAAGAAGGGCATTTTCGTGACCACTGTCGTTGCGGTGGCGTGCCCCAGGGTGCTCGAGTCTGGTGCCGCTATTTGTAGGCGATGTTGACGCCCCTCACTTGTAGTAGCCCGGTGTTGCCAGACGCAGAAGCGAGCGGCCGACGGAAACGGCATCCTCGGGGTTTCTTGTGAAGAGGCATTCCAGGCCAGCGACTGAATCGTGACGGGCGCGCTTTGGCAATAGTCCAGGAACGGGTGGCTACCTAGGAAGCCAAGGCGGAGCAATGGTGCGAACAACAGGACGAAAACCTGCATTAAGAAGGGCATTTTTGTGACCACTGTCGTTGCGGTGGCGTGTCCCAAGGCGCTCGAGTCTGGTGCCGCTATTTGTAGGCGATGTTGACGCCCCTCACTTGTAGTAGCCCGGTGTTGCCAGACGCAGAAGCGAGCGGCCGACGGAAACGGCATCCTCGGGGTTTCTTGTGAAGAGGCATTCCAGGCCAGCGACTGAATCGTGACGGGCGCGCTTTGGCAATAGTCCAGGAACGGGTGGTTACCTAGGAAGCCAAGGCGGAGCAATGGTGCGAACAACAGGACGAAAACCTGCATTAAGAAGGGCATTTTTGTGACCACTGTCGTTGCGGTGGCGTGCCCCAAGGCGCTCGAGTCTGGTGCCGCTATTTGTAGGCGATGTTGACGCCCCTCACTTGTAGTAGCCCGGTGTTGCCAGACGCAGAAGCGAGCGGCCGACGGAAACGGCATCCTCGGGGTTTCTTGTGAAGAGGCATTCCAGGCCAGCGACTGAATCGTGACGGGCGCGCTTTGGCAATAGTTCAGGAATGGGTGGTTACCCAGGAAGCCAAGGCGGAGCAATGGTGCGAACAACAGGACGAAAACCTGCATTAAGAAGGGCATTTTCGTGACCACTGTCGTTGCGGTGGCGTGCCCCCTATCAGAGATGACAGGGCATCTCGCTTGCCCATTACACTTCTCACATTACTAAGCAGAAAGGAACAATTGTGTTTGACAGTACCACGTCATGGATTTGTTTTTTGCTACGAAGACGCTTGGACCGACGAGCTAGGAGGACTTAGGTTAGTGTCACTTTCGTTGTTATCGTGGACTGGAAAAACAGACAAGACACGATCAGTGACTGGGCAGTACGCGTAACGTTTCTTGGTAATAACAACCTTGTTGTATTTTGCTGAATACTTTTGACCACTGAATTTACCGAAATTAGTTAGTTTTTTCCTGACGTTCCGTGTGGCTTTACAGAAATCTTTGTTAATGTTATTGTTCGTACCGTGCAACTTTTCTTTTTGGGAAAAGATGTTATCTCTAACTTTGAATGACGCAAAGCGCATGACAACAGGGCGGCACTTGTTTGGTACAAATGCTCCTAGTCTGTGGATTCGAGATATCGCGTCATCTGGAAGCTGCTTCTCGAAAGAACTTGAAAGAATTCCCCTAACCTTTGCTGCTGTGTCTGACCATGTTTCGGCTGCAGCATCGGTAATTCCGTGGAAGATTAAGTTGTATTGTCGCGATCAGTCTTCGTAGTCGTCAAGTCGTGCGCGAAGAGTAGCATTCTCATTACGAGCCGCTGACGCAATCCAAACTAAACAATCCGAACGCGATCCCTCGGATACGTTTTCTAAAGCGTTCACCTTTTCTTCAAGGTTTGCTAAACGTGTCGTAAGGTCGGACACTGTCACCAGAAAGGTGCAACGTGAAAAAAAACACAATTGGGTACGTCTTATTAGTGAAACTCGCCTTTTTTTCTGCACTGAAGCTGAGGTAGGCATCGAAATTCTAGCTTCGAGAATGTTCCGGAGCAGTTCGGTGCAATTTTTTTGTTTATATGCTTTTAGAGCAGCCTGGCGCAAGAAAACGGAAATGCATCAAAAATGCGCAATATGCGCAGGTGTCTCACCCCTGCCCAATGCATGTGTGTTGGCAGTACAGGCCCAGGTCACAAAAGCCTCTTTTATCTTACACATTAGCTTACTCCAAAGTGATCAAAGATGGATTGGCTGCATATTTGGTACAGGAGGCTGTGTGCAAGTCATGTGTGCACAAGGTATTGAGCAGTGTTCATGCTCATATGCAGAGATTCCTCACAGCGGTGTTTCCAGATTATGCAGTCACCAGATCCTGCAAAAAGGTGGCGAGATAGATCAAACATTTCAGCAAATGCGAAGTCTGTGAGAAAGATCATGAAAGCCGCCTCAACCTGCTGCCCTACGTTTATGTTCTTTATTGGTACAAGTTCTCATTAGTACATGAAAATACACAACACTTGTTGATGTTCACAAGATGGCGCACACTTATGAGTGTCGCATCCAGATATGAAGCGGCAGTGGCATGTACGGCTCTCAAGAAGCCGGGCAGCACTTTCACACTTGATAACACAGGGGCCAAAGGCAATACCAAAAATAAAGGTGAATGTGGTTAGAAACACCGAAGCTCCTCCATTCCTTGTGTTACAGGAGTAGTGTACAAGATTCCTCTGTCATGCGCCAACAGTTATATTGGTCAAACTGGTAGGTGCATGTTAGATTACGGGGCACCAGAAGAAATGCGAAAAGAATGTCCGACAATTAAACTTGTTTGCTCATTGCACACAGCATCCCTGAAAAATACTGTTTAACAAGATCAGGGGTGCGACAGCCGAAATACAATTCGGAGCAATCTTCAGAGCAGCAAAATAGTACTTTTGGAGCACTAAAATGTATATTTCGAGCAGGTTACAGGGGAAAATATGCAATTTTTATCACTAGATACCAAATTTGGAGCAGTATAAAAAGAAAGCTTACATTAAAAAGTATGTATAAACCATTCGACATCACCTACACTGTGCAGTGTAAACATCTTTTGAGAGATCCGAAAATTTGTATATGGATTTGCCAAGCTCGCGACTATGAAATTTGGAAGATTTCTGAAACAGAACAGTACGGGTGGTGAAAAAAAAACAACTGGTGCACAATGTAGTTAGTTTTTTTAGGGATGCACAAATGTCATACCCTGCTCAAAATTATTTCCAGAAGCATATTTAGACATCGGTGATTATACTGATACTCAGAATGTGGCAGCGTACAAATGCATGAGTAACTGAACAATATGTGCAGTGTGCCATGCCTAGCAATAACAGCCCCTTCCAAATATCACTGCGTTTTTTCACAAAGCACCTGTGTAAAATGGCAAAGGTGGCCTATGCAGGATTCCCTGCATGGGTTAGAATTCCAAGCCAAGAAATTTTCTAATCACTACACCTCCCGTTCCCCAACTTCCCACATGGTTTTTTATTTCACCATGGGGTTGGGTACCGCTTCGGCTCTCCCTTGAAGGCGCGTTCGACCAGGTAAAGTAACAATGGCGTGCACCCGTTGACCTAGCGACCATACTACAGATGTCCGTCGCCAGGACCGTGAATGGGACGACACAACTTCAAGACAAAAAAAAAAGGAGGGGTGAGGGGGCTTACAGCTTTCAATGAGATAGGGAGTGTCCAGTTTTTTTAAGCTTTATTCACAAGCTGTGCGATATTTCACAGCAGCTTTTAGAATAAGAATCAGTTTTCAAAGCTTTCCAATTTTTCGCCTGTAGACCAAACAGCATTGAGAGGAAGTGACAGTAGCTATGGGCCCATTCTACAGACTTAATTTATAAACAAAGAACCCTGTGAGCTAAGGTTGCAGATGGCAGGAATTTATTTCGAAGGCGGTGCCACTTTGATTACAATGGGTCCCAGCTAGGCAAGCAGATGTGGTCTACCGTTATTTTCTGTGCCGCTACATACCATAGGAAAAATGGGGGGGGGGGGGAGGGGAGCAGAGGCACAGGCTTGGTGCACCCCCTCACTACGCCACTGGCTACGCTACTGTTAGATGGTAACTCGTGTGGTCGGGTACACACATGAGGAAGCAGAGCTGGGGAGGAGGATGGGAGTGGCGCAGGCTGCGGTTAACTCGGCGAAAGAGGTAGCTTTAACTGGAGGGGCACATGTATAATGTAATAAAGAAGAATTCGTCCAACCTGCTGGGCGAACACACAGAAGCAATTGGCCACGAAGTATACTGGAACAAGGTGAAATAATCAAAATAAAGGGATAAGAATTGAACTTCCAGGCTATATGTAGACTCTCTGACAATTCAGACAACGGCGCTTATTCTTGAATGTAATGACGGCAACTTACCCCAGATGTACACACCTACGAACTATTTTAAGATATCCCTAATCGGAATGTTCGCACATTCATGTTTAGTTGTGAGCATGGCTCCTGTGCGGAAACCTAAACGTTCCTCTTTTATGCGAGCATGAATGGTCGGTGCTCATGTTAACCCCATAGGCTTGAAATAACAACCACAACGCAAAAAGAGAGGTGTTACAGTGGCATTGCAAGTGGCCATGAGAGTGCCTTAACGTATGTAGCACACTGAGGCAATCGCTGGTAACTTTCGTTGTCCTTCCGGATTGTGTAGTCTGCAGAAGTCCACACACATGAATCCAGAGCAAAACAGCACTGTTTGAAATTGAAGATACCGTTACTTCACGGTAAAAGCACACATGCAACTGCCAGCTTTTATTTGCCACTGCGAGGTGAGATCACGTGATCCAACTCTGCACGTCACAGCGATTGCAGCACTCGCATCTCCGGTGGTGGGCCTCACGCCCAATATGTTTGGGAAACTGGATGGTCGACCCTTGGTATACTGGATGGTGCAGCAAGCAATAGAGGAAGACAACAGTGGTCGGTGGAGAGTTCATCAGTGGTCAAAAAGCCAGTGACAGAAGACTTTTCGAAAACAGTCAACTGTAGACTCTTGGCTCTCTATCGCAGTTGTAAGTAGTGTAAACCAACATATAAAAGCCAAATGTCAGGGAACTGGTCAATGAAACCCTGGTATAACATACTATGTCCAGTTATGCAAGTTTTAGTTCATGTCAAACATCAGTTGGCGAAAAATTGGAGCTCACTCAAACTCACCTATGCATACTTCATGCCTGGGGCTCCATTCTGACCTACCAAAATTTTTTAAAAACAGACTGGCTCAGCCTTAAGCTCGCTAAAATTTTACTGACCCTTACTCACACAAGTACACAGCTTAATTTGACTACGAGCGAGTCTCGACTAAGTCAACTCATAGGTGAGTTGCTGACCTAACGTGTCAAGTTAAGGAGACGATCGCAGAGTGCCCCAAATTAAGAGATTAAATTGATCGATCAGATAGATACTACATAGATCAACTGACAGACAGATATAATTCGGGTGCTTTTAGTTCGCAAAAAAAAAGATCTGTTTAAAGAGCAAGCGACGACCAGAAGGCAAGCCTTTGAGGGAAGCGTTCCTTTGCGACTTCAGCTTTTCTGGTTTCTATGAATAGAAAGCATTTACGAGACATTTTGAAAGTAGCCACTCGAATGCAAACCACAAGTCAAGTTCACGAGAAAAAAGGAATTCCTTGTTGTCATGGCAGGATGGTAGCACTTGCAAGGCTAAAAAAAATAAACAATCAGAAAACTGAAGTGTTTTAGAAACACCCAACAGCACTGTACAGACCTTGTGTAGAATATGCTGCCATCTAGAAGACGCCGAGCGCATTCCTGCCATGTTGTGAAGCCTTGGGGCGCTCCCCTTGTGCAGACACAGGAGAAGCGCCCCTAGGTGCGTGATAGCAACCTGCAAAGAGCGGTTGTCAACGCAAACCAAGAGATATGGCGGATGAGTCGAGAGAAAGGCTTTGAGGTGGTGGAACTAAACAGAGAGGTGCATAGGTGGGGTGGTTTTCAACGAGACAGAATTCACTTCGATCGGTGGCTAGGTCATGAGGTGGGTTGGCAACTTGCAGGACGCGCAGTAGCTTTTTGGGGGGCAAGCGGGCCCTTCGGGGTGCAGGATAGCTGGTAACCAGGAAACCAACCGGGGAGACTCTTTGACAGTGAGTATGGACAGATACGATTCCAAAGTGGCACCAGTATCTAAGATAGGTAGAGTCCGGGGCAAAAATAGACGTAGCCACGAGTGCCGAGCCAATTCAGACATAAAGTATATTAACATGCAGGGTGGTAGGAACAGGCTGAAGTGGGAAGAGATAAAAGAACAGCTAAGGGAGGAGAGGCCGATGGTATGCGGTTTTGTAGAAACACATCTCAGGGACATGGAACAACCTCGGAACAATCTGGACTATGAGTGGGAATATTGTAATAGAACAGAAGGCAGCAGAAAGGGGGTGGTAATGGGGCATTCATTCATAAAAGTACAGACTGGCAAAGGGTCAAGCAGGACTGCAAGGAACATTTATGGCTAAAAGGGAAAGTGGCAGGGCAAAGGACACTCCTTGGTTTCGTGTACTTGTGGATGGGAGCAAAGGCCAGAGAGGAAAACCAGGCGAAGGTAGAATGTATATCAAAGGACATTCAGGAGTTAGGAAGAGAGTGCGAGATAATTATACTAGGAGACATGAATGCGCATATAGAAGATATAGATGGGTATACCGACTCGACAGGCAAAATGATCATGGATATGTGTGAAAGGCTTGATTTGATCATTTGCAACAGTACCGAGAAGTGTGAAGGGCAAATAACATGGGAGGTAGTAAGGCTGCAGTCGACGATAGATCATGCACTGATGTCACATAGCATGTATGATAAGCTCAGGAGAATGCACATAGATGAAGGTGGCTCCAAAAGTCTGGGTAGTGGTTACAAACGTATCAAGCTAAGTTTTGGAACAGGAGTGAAAGTGGGAAAGAGACAAGATTTCATTTCATTTCATTTATTTACTCTCAAGGCCGAAGCATTACAGAGAGGAGCGGGTATACATCGTACAGAAAATCAGGAAATACAGCAAATCAAAATTATATGCGCACAATGGCGATCTGAAAACCATAAAAGAAAAGAAAGACTGCGTGATTTGAAGAAGAGGCAGGGTGGTTGTAACAACAATGTTCAACATGGTTGCGTCTTTGAATGACACGCGCACACAAAAAACTAACAAGAGAAAACACAGCGTGACTTAGGTGGCGAACTTACGCGAAATGGTTAGAGAGGGCGTTTTTAAGCAAAGTGAGGTCAGTGATAGCAGCCATAGGGGCGGGAAGGTGGTTCCACTCATTTGCAGTTTTCGGGATGAATGAATCAAAATATAAATTCGTGCGGGCGCTAGGAACGCCCACTTTAAACTGATGATCGTTGCGTGAGGAAACGTACGATGGAAGCTGGAAAAGAGTGTTGCTAAAAGACGGAATACAATGAAAGATCTTATGGAACAGGCAAAGGCGAGATATTTTACGCCGCAGTGAGAGAGTGGGTAAGTGAAGATTGGCTTTCATCGAGGTAACACTGGACGTGCGATGGTAGTTTGACATGACAAAACGTGCCGAGCGATTTTGAACCGCCTCGATGCTGTCAGCGAGGTAATTGGTATGTGGATCCCAGACTGATGACGCGTACTCGAGTTTGGGTCGGACTAATGTTTGATAAAGCAGAAGTTTAAGGTTAGTTGGAGCCAAAGAAAAGTTTCTGCGCAGATAACCTAACGTGCGATTCGCATTGTTTGTAATATAATCGACATGCGTGTTCCATGAGAGATTGTTAGAAATATATACTCCTAGGTACTTGTAGGACGAAACCAGATCGAGATTGCTGTGGTTAAGTGTGTAGTCGCACGGTACATTATGAGAAATACAACGGGAAATTCGCATAGCCTTACATTTAGTAACGTTTAGCTTCATTAACCATGCGTCGCACCATGATGAAATGTGATCCAGGTCTGTTTGAAGGGCAAGATTATCTGCGTTAGTCCGGATTTCACGGTAAATTACACAGTCATCGGCAAATAGTTTGATGGATGATGAGATGTCTTTAGGTAAGTCGTTGATGTAGATAAGAAATAGTAGGGGACCAAGAACTGAACCTTGCGGAACACCGGACGTTACAGGGCTAGTCGGGGAACAATGGTCGTTAGCAGTTACAAACTGGGTGCGGTTAGATAAGAAACATTCAATCCACTTTTAAACGTTAGCATCAATATTTAGCGCGTTTAGTTTCAGAAGAAGTAACTTGTGGCAGACGGTATCAAAGGCTTTTGAAAAATCTATGAAGACACAATCAACACTAGATGAACGATCAGCAGCAGAGAATAAATCATTAGTGAAGGCCAGAAGCTGTGTCTCACATGAATAATATTTTCTAAACCCATGTTGGTGAATGCTAAAGAAGGCGTTACTTTCAAGATAACTAACGACGTGGGTGTAAATTACATGTTCGAGAAGTTTGCATGGTACACTGGTTAGTGAAATGGGGCGATAGTTCCCGGGACTATGAGCGTTTCCCGATTTAAACAAGGGAGCCACCTTCCCCACCTTCCAGTCTTCTGGGAGAACACCTTCTTCTAATGACTGATCAAAAAGTCTCGACAGAATAATTGAGGAATGAACGTCAGTGTTTTTCAAAAATTTAGAAGAAATGCCATCGACGCCTGGTGACGACGAAAATTTTAAATTTTGGATCAACTTGCGTATGCCGGCCCGGTCAACGTGTACAGAATTCATCAGAATGAAATCGCGAGCTTGAACACCTGGAAGGACGGCAGGAGTAGTGTTCGTAAAGAATGAAGAAAATGCATGGTTAAGGGTGATACAAACGTTCTCACTGGAAATTACTTCGTCCGTGTCAGTGGTAAGTTCAATCTGTTTCCTATCGCCCCCATTAACGACCTGCCAAAATTTGTGGGGATTGTTTTGCAGAATTAACGGTAGCGTTTGCTGAAGAAAAGACTCCTTTGCCGCGGATAAAGCACGCCCGTATTCATCGGCTACCTTATTGTAAACCTCCCATCTTTCTGATAAATTAGAACGCTTGGCTTGGCGGTAAACGCGCTTCTTTTTATTGGACAGGCGTTTCAATGTTGGCGTGAACCACGGTGATTGACTGTTACATGCGATTTCGCGTAGTGGTATGTACTTGTTAACGAGTTCGGCAACTTTATTTTTAAACAGCATCCAGTTATCGTTGACAGATCTTTGGTTGAAGTCTTCTAGAAAAACGGAGGTGAAATGTTCAAGTTCGGTATTAATGGTTCCATAATCAGCTCTACTGTAGTCCCTGAATCGCTTTTTACTTTTTTGTTTACGGGGCGATGCGCAGGGGGGAGGTTGAAAACGATTGCTTCGTGATCACTGAGGCCTGGCAAAACAGAAAGCGATTGCACGAGATCGGGGTGAGAAGTCAGAACTAAGTCTAAAGTTGAAGCACTTGAATGTGTAATGCGAGTTGGGCACATAACCAGCTGCGTTAAATTGAATTGCGCGCATGTGTTAAGGAAGCAGGCGCTTTCAGAGGAGCCAGAGCCAGGCGATAAATGGGAGTTGTTCCACAAAATATCAGGAAAGTTAAAATCACCTAGGATTAAAATTGGTGTGGCAGGGAACCTCACGTGCAAGTCACTCAAGACGTCATGAAAATCATTGGAAAAACCAGATGGCGCATTCGGAGGGCAATAGCAGGCACAAACAATGACATCTTTGTGACTTATGCGGATTCGAACGCACACTAATTCAAGGGAACATACAATGGGAATTTTAAAAGACATGAATTCCTCTGAAACAGCGATCAAGACACCGCCACCAGAACGCGAGCCACGGTCACACCTAAAAAAGGAAAATTTTTTGTCGCACTGCAGGATCTCACGGTTTTCAACTTTTGACGACAGCCAGGTTTCGGTCAAAACTATCACATCGGAAAGGCACGTGTTAACTAACGAAGACAAGGCATCACGCTTGTTGATAACACTTCTGATATTACAAAGCAAAAAACAACAGTCAGGGTTAGAGGTATTACAACTTGTGTTAGCATCTAGCTACAGTGGAGAAGATGGGCGTCTGATGACAGGATCATCGCGATTAGAAGGATTTGAGGGGACACGCGAGTCCGTTTCTATTACGCACACGCGATCTGAAGATGCGCAGTAGGTGTATATTTTATTGCCAATGACCACTTTATTGTATTTAAGAGAAAATTTGTGACCAGTTGACTTGGCGAAGTCGATTAGTTTTTTCCGGGTGGCGCGTGTAGCCTTGCAGAAATCCTCACAGATTTATGTATTTGTGTCCCGAAACTTAGACTTCTGAGACAAAATACTATCTTTAGTTTTGGAAGAAGTGAAACGTGCTGTCACGGGCCTAGTTTTAAGCCGTGAAAACGTTCCTAGCCTGTGAGCACGCACGATAGCATCGTCAGGTAGCTGCAAGTTTAACGTAGAGGTAAGAATCAATCGAACCTTTTCTTCAGAATCAGCCCAAGTTTCTGACGCTGAATCTTCAATTCCGTAGAAAATCAGGTTCTCACGACGAGACCTATCCTCGAACTCATCCAGACGCGCTCGGAGCGAAGCCTGTTCACTTCGAACGGCGGTGGCTATCATTTCCTGCACGTGAGAGCCGTCTAGAAATTCTTCAAACGAATCGACTCGTTTTTCAAGATCAGTTAGACGAGTGGTCAAATCTAACACATTGGACTCAAGTAACTTTTGGTTTTCTTTCACTTCGTCTATGGATTCAATGAGGGTGTCATGCCGTTGGTCAAGGTGTTTTGTTAAATCTTGAATAGCCAGAAGAACGTCACTGCTCTGTTTGCTAGAGTCTTGTTTCGGGGGACCAGGGTTGAGCTCGACGTCTCCGCTGACCAACAACATTTTAGCAACAAAAACACACTCCACAACGGTGCAGGCAAGAACACTTGGGCATGGGAACAGCAGCAGAAAGAGGTTGTTTGAGCGTTTAGAAAAAAGGGGTGGGGCGGGACCAACCTGAACAAAAAGACAAAGGGGGTTGTCAGCCGCCAGCATCACTGCTGCGATCCAATGCCCACTGAAGGGCGAAGGGTTCCGCCAGCCGGCTATATGGTCCGCCTGCCTTGATGACGATGTCACACTGGCTTCTTCTGCGTAGTAGGGTTTCAATGTTGCGTAAGGCGGCCAACCATGGTCGACGCAAGGTGACGAGTCAAACAAGGGACATGCGTCGATCTCAGGAGGCAGTCGCAGTCGATCCGCGCAGGCAGCAGGGCACGTTCCAAGGATTGCAGCCAGCTGAACAAAAAGACAAAGGGGGTTGTCAGCCGCCGGCATCACTGCTGCGATCCAATGCCCACTGAAGGGCGAAGGGTTCCGCCAGCCGGCTATATGGTCCGTCTGCCTTGATGACGATGTCACACTGGCTTCTTCTGCGTAGTAGGGTTTCAATGTTGCGTAAGGCAGCCCACCATGGTCGACGCAAGGTGACGAGTCAAACAAGGGACATGCGTCGATCTCAGGAGGCAGTCGCAGTCGATCCGCGCAGGCAGCAGGGCACGTTCCAAGGATTGCAGCCAGCTAAACAAAAAGACAAAGGGGGTTGTCAGCCACCGGCATCACTGCTGCGATCCAATGCCCACTGAAGGGCGAAGGGTTCCGCCAGCCGGCTATATGGTCCGTCTGCCTTGATGACGATGTCACACTGGCTTCTTCTGCGTAGTAGGGTTTCAATGTTGCGTAAGGCGGCCAACCATGGTCGACGCAAGGTGACGAGTCAAACAAGGGACATGCGTCGATCTCAGGAGGCAGTCGCAGTCGATCCGCGCAGGCAGCAGGGCACGTTCCAAGGATTGCAGCCAGCTGAACAAAAAGACAAAGGGGGTTGTCAGCCGCCGGCATCACTGCTGCGATCCAATGCCCAGATGAGCAACTAGAGGAAAATTTTTATTCTGAAAGGCGAATTGAAATAGCCACTAAACAAAGTGAGAAAGTAATCACTGAGGATAATAAAACAGTGTGGACATACACGAATCTAATTAGATTGCTTGAGCTAGAACATGCTAAGGCGCGTGACAAGTCACCCCGGAAAAGAAGACACATACCCAAAAGTTGGTGGGATGAGGAAGTTAAGAGAGCCATAGCAAAACGTCAGGAAGTCTCTAGGGAACACAGGCTTGCTAAGCAGCCGGGTGAACCGACACATGATGTTGAAAGAAAATGGGAAATCTTGCTAAGCTGTAGAGGTGTACTACCATCCCTTCTGATCAATGAAAAGATTAGAAGAAACGGAGCCCAGTGGCTGGCAGAAGTAGATAAAAAAGATACAAAGGCAGCTGCGAAATTTCGGAACCATCTAAACTCCCTAAAAATGAGACGAGCCTAGAGCAGAGGTTTATAACTACAGCTCAAGGTGCTACGCTAGAAGGGGACGAAGCTATTGAATATATTAGAACAAGGGTGACAGAAAAATTTCAACAAAGAAGTGCTTTATGCACCACAATAGAGAAGAATGAATCAGGTGGCGCAATGGCTCTATTTTCACAAGACTGGAAAAGGTCTGAGAAAAGGGTTCCTAGTAGTACATCAACAGGCCCAGATGGCATTCCAATTACGCTGATAGGGACATTAGGTCCGAAGTGTAAGCAGGCTTTGAGAGAGGCAGTTAGCAAAATAATAATCAATGGAGAAGTTCCCGATGGATGGAAACTTAGCAGGATAAGCATGATCAATAAAGGAAAAGGGGACAAAGCTAACATAAACAACTACCATCCTATAACAGTGACATCAGTGGTCTACAGGCTGGCGATGCAGATTATAAAGGAAAGACTGCAGGCATGGATAGAGGATGAGGGGGTGCCGGGGGAACTACAGAATGGGTTTCGGAAACATAGGAGGTTGGAAGACAATCTGTTCTCACTGACGCAGTGCATCGAAATAGCAGAAAAAGAACACAAGCCCCTGTGGCTAGGATTTTTGGATATCAAGGGAGCGTACGATAGCGTGGTTCAAGAGGAATTGTGGGGAATACTGGGCACACTAGGCGTGGAAGATGTAGTCACTAATGTTTTAAAGGATATCTATAAAGGTAACAAGGTAATTATAAAGTGGGAAAAACAGGTATCCAAGCCTGCAGAGGTAAAACGGGGGCTTAGGCAGGGATTTCCCCTGTCTTCATGATGTACCCTTAATATTCATGATGTACCTACAAGGATTAGAGGCCAAATTAGAGGGAAGTGGACTTGGCTTCAACCTCTCTTTCGTCAAACAAGGAAAACTCATTGAACAGGCACTACCAGGATTGATGCACGCAGATGATATAGTGCTAATGGCCGACAACAAGGAAGATTTGCAGAGATTTGTGGACATCTGCGATAATGAGGGAGATAGATTAGATTTCAGATTCAGTAAGGAAAATTCAGCAGTCATGATATTTAATGATAATGAAGGTGGTGAGCTTAGAATACAGGAGGTCACGCTAGAGATAACAGATAAATAAAAATATCTGGGAGTATGGATAAGCAATGAGGCGGAGTACCTAAGGGAACACGAAATATACGTGTCGACTAAAGGTGACAGGAAGACAGCGGTAATGAAAAACGGGACACTGTGGAAGTACAGTAGGTATGATGTTGTGAGAGGAATATGAAAAGGGGTCATGGTTCCTGGTCTGACGTTCGGCAATACGGTCTTTTGCATGAGATGAGAAGTTCAAGCAAGATTAGAAATTAAGCAACGTGGAATAGGTATAAGCTTGCCTTAGGAGCTCACGGGAGTACACCAAATCAGGCAGTACAAGGTGATATGGGATGGACATCATTTGAGGGCAGGGAAGCTAGCAGCAAGACAAACTTTGAGAAGCGATTGAGAGAAATGGGGAAGGAGCGTTGGGCTAGGAAGGTATTCAGCTACTTGTACATGAAGAATGTCGATACAAAATGGCGGAAGCGAACTAGAAAATCGTCTGGTAAATACTTGGAAAACAGCAGGGGGCCATACCAAAATAAATTATTGGTTAAGAAGAAGATGAAGGAAGCGGAAACCGATGTGTGGAGAATTGGCATGATTGAGAAGTCCGCACTAGAGATCTATTGAGCTTTTAAGCAGGAAATTGCCAAGGAAAGGATCTCTGATAATACTCGGGGTAGTTCTCTACTGTTTGAGGCCAGCACGGGAGTATTGCGAGCCCAGACATATCGGGCCGAATACGAAGGGGTAGACACGGTATGCAGTGCGTGTGGAGAGGAAAAAGAAACTGCGGAACACTTGCTAATGTTCTGTAAAGGGCTTCACTCTGTAGTTCAGGATGATGGCGCAGAGTTTTTCAAAGCACTGGGGTATATGGACAGTGAGGGCAAATTAGACTTTAAGCGGGTAGAATTAACTAGAAGGAGGTTATCTGATTGGTGGCTAAAGTCAAGGCACGAGTGAAAATTAAACCCTTCACTGCAAAGTACGAATCATCAACCTCACTATTTCAGGGAAAAAATCTAGTTTTTGTTTCATTAAGTATTACGGCTTGGTGGCGCTAGCCACTGCCCAATATAAAGGGTACAGCCATCAGCCATCAGCCATCAGCCATATCCATCCATCCATCCATCCATCCATCCATCCATCCATCCATCCATCCATCCATCCATCCATCCATCCATCCATCCATCCATCCATCCATCCATCCATCCATCCATCCATCCATCCATCCATCCATCCATCCATCCATCCATCCATCCATCCATCCATCCATCCATCCATCCATCCATCCATCCATCCATCCATCCATCCATCCATCCATCCATCCATCCATCCATCCATCCATCCATCCATCCATCCATCCATCCATCCATCCATCCATCCATCCATCCATCCATCCATCCATCCATCCATCCATCCATCCATCCATCCATCCATCCATCCATCCATCCATCCATCCATCCATCCATCCATCCATCCATCCATCCATCCATCCATCCATCCATCCATCCATCCATCCATCCATCCATCCATCCATCCATCCATCCATCCATCCATCCATCCATCCATCCATCCATCCACAGAATGTCCATATTGACGTGTGGGGGCAAATGGGGGCAGCAGTGCCAACAAATTTTCGTGTGCCATGTTGCTCAGACTAAGGAACTGGGATGCTAAAAAGTATTTGCAAGAAATGAACTCCTATATTATTTCACTTCCCCGTGGCTTGACGGGAAGGGCCATATATGTTGCCCATTTTGCTTCTTACAATGAAATGCGGGTTTATGTTGGCTGTTCTATACAGATGTGACACAGCAAAGGCACTCATCACAGCATGCTCTTTCATGCTTTGGCAGAATGAAACAGTTTTGCACCGTGTTTACGCTGGCAGAAACAAACCTGTATCGTTGAGCAGCATTTATTGTAGAAGCAAGCCGACATTAGATGTCGGCGAAAGAACAGCAACCTATATTTGAGGCACGATTATATAGGCAGGCCAACACGTGTGGACAAGGAAAAAGAGAAAGGGCGCATCTTGCGCGAAGTAACTAAAATACAAAATACTTCGGCGCATGTCTTGTCACTTGGCTTCTTCTGAACAAAACAAACAAAAACACAAAAAAGCATCATGACATCAACAATGTTCAAGGCACTTGTTTAAAGTTGTGGTCGTATTGTAGCCACTTGGGGGGCCGTCTTTGCCTACTGGATCTTCTAAGCAGAAGAGCAGATGCTTGCGCTGTCACCTGCGCTGGGTTGTCATCTGCACTTGGTTGCGCTGTCATTTGCCCGTCCTGCGTGGGGTTCTCGTCGTGATTCACTGGTGTAGCCGACGTCGAGTGACAAACGTAGCCATCGCTAAGGTCACCGAGAACATCGGGATTGAAAGTTTCTTTCGTGGGTAACAGATGCTGCCTGTTCCACCTAATGAGCTTGTTTCCCTCATTTAAAACGTTGTAGGATTTGGGGTGTCTGACCAATAACCTCGGCTTTCCGCGACCAAGCTTTCTTCTTGATCCTCACTACTTGACCTTCTTCAAGGGGTGGAAGCGGCCCTTTTGAACGATCATACTGGATGTGCTTTTGCACTGCCAGCTTCTCTTGGACATTGAAATGAATGAATGAATGAGTGAATGATCTTTATTGCACTCATATCTTATACAAAATAAGCACAAACTGTATGGTCCCATAGCCGAAGGCTAGTGCGGGTCCCATTGAAGGTATACCTAAGTGAAATTGTAATAGTTCTAATTAAAAATAAACAGAAGTAAACAATTCAAATTTGGTATACAAGAAGTAATGTTTATCTGCTAACAACAGTCACATGAATTTGATTGAACACAGAAAAAAGGGAAAGTACATAACTTGTAGTAAACACAAATATTTGGTGATTAGTGGCGTACAGAACTGAAGAATGATACTTGTAGTTGCAAGTATCAATAGTAGTTCTCTTATATGGCTTAATATAGAGAACAAGGGTATTGAAATATTTTCCAAAGAAAACATCTTTCAAAGAGAACACTAAACACATAAAGGGCAATATATATACATAATGAAAAATTACAACCTAAAGTATCAGTCAATCTGCAAGGTTGATCTTAGTTGTCTTCCTTGCAACAATTCTCCCTGTGACCGTCCACCTTCCAGAGGCGTCGCCCGGTAACTCAGGAGACTCAGCCGGAAATCTTCGCCTGCTTCGTTCGTTTTCTTCGGAATCCTTTTCACCACTTGAACTCCCTTTTGCGCGAAGCCGTTGGAACGAGGGAACTACGGACTCGATGTCAGGTGTCGAAAGCCGTACTTGTCTGCCAATAAACGAAACTCTAGACTTGCAAACTGGGGTCCATTGTCGCTCCACACTTCTACTGAAGAGCGCCCAAATCTGAGCACACGGGCCTACAACATTTCCACCTTCATAGGAAATGCAGCCGCCGCAGCCGGGATTCGATGCCGTGACCTGCGGGTCAGCAGCGGAGTACCTTAGCCACTAGACCACCGTGGTGGGGCATGGTCACTTGTGTGTGTACTTTTAATCTCGGATACACCTCGCTTTGAAGGCGACATACGCCAGACCACGAGAACACAATACGGCAGCTCGTAAAATATAATACCTATACAAGGGCATGGCTTAGTAGGAAATGCGCAAAGCCATTACTGTCCACGCACACGCCCGTCCGCAATTGACTTAGTCCTAACAACATTACAAGTATACACTCTGGAAAAGTACCTGATTATGCTACCAGCGAGCGTATAAGCAAAACATCGCAAAAATAACGAGGACTTAGGACGAGTGTGCACAACACGAACGCTAATTTTCAACATTTTTGATAGCTTAACCCCTAAGGAAAGATCTGCATCGGTGGAAAGCGATCGGTCAGATTATCACTTGGGGTTTTAAGGCATAGCAACGTACCTGCTTCTTTTCGTTGCAACGATATTATTTCACACTATATTATACATTATCACTGTTTCGTATATTAAACTGCAAAGCCGCCACATCAGCATGGGATGGTTCATTGAGGGCTCTGATAACAAGAAACAAAGAAGAATTAATTTTTCATATGGCAATTCAATATACCGTAAAATTGATGTACTACATCAATTATATTGACACGTGCGGTTCTTTTCGTTTGCGAAGGAAGACGCTATCACTTTCTGTTAAGCGCAACGCAGGCCGCGTTTATCTTGTATGCCACTTTGGAACGCGTTACGACGCGTGTATAAAAAGCCGGCGCAGTGCGCCACTGGGCGTCTTTCCTTTTTTTCCGTCGGCCGACGACTGTTCACGCCGCTGTTGCTATGAGTTGTGTTTGGCCCCGTTTTGCTGGGCACAAGTTCGCCCAATAAACAGTTCGCCTGACACCGCCCTGACTCCTGCGTGCTTCCTCTCAAGTGCTGCGTGTTTCACAACCTCGTGACATCTGGTGGAGGTGCTTCTCGGTCCATGTACAGTACGCCCCCGTCCAGCCGTGAGCCAAGCCCAAGCCGGCAAGAGGACGACGCCGACCCGGTCGTTCGAGTGAGCCGAAGACAACAAGGACTACCGCCCGAATACCTGCCGCTCCCCGACAAGGACAAGAAAACAAAGGCTGCTACGAAGCCGGCATCTACGATGACGGAAGCTAGTTCTTCGGCAACCGTGGTCGTCAACCAGCCCAAAGAGCCGCCTACCTTCCGTGGATCGACCTACGAAGACCCGGAAAGCTGGCTTGACATTTACGACCGCGTCGCAGCCCTCAATAAGTGGGACCCGGACGACAAGCTGCGTCATGTGTATTTTTACCTGGAAGACGCCGCAAGGACTTGGTTCGAGAACCGCGAGTCAACGCTTCGAACCTGGGACGACTTCCGCGTTGCTTTCCTGCGCACCTTTGCAAGCGTCGTGCGAAAGGAAAGAGCCGCAGCACTGCTTGAAACTCGGGTGCAGCTCCCCAACGAAAACGTAACGATCTTTACGGAGGAGATGACGCGACTTTTCCGCCACGCCGACGCCGACATGTCTGAGGACAAGAAGGTTCGCCTGCTTATGCGAGGAGTGAAGCAGGAGCTCTTCGCCGGACTGATCAGAACCCCGCCAAAGACGGTACAAGAGTTCCTCTCCGAGGCTACCACCATCGAGAAGACTCTTGAAATGCGGACCAGCCAATACGATCGGCGCATGTCGCCAGACGTCGCAGAAGTCCGAGGACTCTGCCCCGACGACCTGCGCGAGACCATACGTGCTATTGTTCGTGAAGAACTGCGCCGCATGTTGCCATCGTCTCAGCCCCAAGTCGCCTCTCTCGAAGACGTAGTCCGCGAGGAACTACAGCGCTCACTGAGCGTTCCTGAACGGCCACAGCCCCAACCGGAGGCGATGACCTACGCCGCTACTGCACGACGACCTGTCGCCGCTCCTCGCCAACACCAGGACCCAACGTCTCCGCAGTTTCGTCGCCAGCCACCGCCGCCACCCCCGACGCCTTCCCGCTCGCCAGTAATCCAGCGCTCGCCGAGGAAAACTGACGTTTGGCGCACCCCGAACCACCGCCCACTATGCTACCACTGCGGCGAAGCCGGGCACACCTACCGCTACTGCGAGTACCGTGAGATGGGACTGCGTGGCTTCGACGTGAACGCGCCGCGTCCGCGCCCAGGTGAGCGACCTCGCGACATCGCCGACTACATCGCCGGATCGCAGTGGCAACAACGACGACCATCCCGTTCACCTTCGCCTGGCCGCTACGTCTCCCCGGATCGCCGCCAGTACACCGGCCCTAACCGGGGCCGATCCCCAAGCCCCTACCCGGGAAACTAAAGGCAGCAACCGATGGAGGTGCGGTTGCTGCACGACGCAATGCCGAAGATCCTCCTCCGCCGCCGCCGCCGCTGCCGATGACGACGACCACGACGCACGAACTTTCCCGACGTAGTCGCAGTACGCCGCCTGAGCAGAGTCTTTACGACAAAGCCTCGCCGCCTACGCGACATAGCAGCACCGGACCAAGCCGACGCAGCCGTGATCCGACGCCCCGACCTAACCGGAACGCCAGACGACGAACCACCGACCTCAACGTGATCATCGACGGCCACAGCGTCACCGCCCTAGTTGATACCGGCGCCGACTACTCTATCATCAGTGGTCTCTTCGCCGCTAAGCTCAAGAAGGTAAAGACTGCATGGGAAGGACCGGATATCCGAACAGCAGGGGGCCACCTTATAACACCGACTGGAACCTGCACGGCAAGAGTCACGATTCACAGCCAGACGTATTCTGTGAATTTTGTGGTCCTGCAGCAATGCTCGCGAGACGTCATTTTAGGCATGGATTTCCTGGACCAGCAAGGCGCAGTAATTGACCTAAGATCCAGGTCAATCACGCTGTCCACGGATAATGCAACGGCGTCAGACTGCAACGTCGCTCACAATGCCTTGAATGTGACAGAAGAGCAGGTAACCATCCCGCCACTGTCGAGCGTCATCATTTCCGTCGGCACCAAAGCGTCTACCAACTTACAAGGTGTCATCGAAGGCGACCAGCACCTGCTCCTAAACCGTCAGATGTGCGTCGCAAGAGGCATAGCCAAGCTTCATAACGGCGAAGCCAAGGTAATGGTGACGAACTTCAGCAACGAATATAGGCACTTAAATAGGGGCACGACGGTAGCACATCCAAGCGAATTTGTGGAAGCGAGCAATGCCTTCGCCCTCACTGATTCTCAGGGAGCCGCAACGTCGACAGCAGTGTCCGCGCCCGCCTTCGACGTCAATCAAAGCCTTTCCAGGCAGCAACAAAAGGAGCTCAAAGCCTTACTCCACCAATACAAGGACTGCTTCTCGTCGTCGTCGAGGCTTCGTCAGACCCCTCTCGCGAAACATCGCGTCATAACCGACGAATATGCCCGTCCGCTCCGTCAGAGCCCCTACCGAGTTTCTGCACGGGAACGCGAGGCCATCAAGCAACAAGTCGACGAAATGCTGCGTGACGACATCATTCAGCCGTCTACGAGTCCGTGGGCATCACCCGTGGTGTTGGTGAAGAAGAAGGACGGAACCCTACGTTTTTGCGTCGATTATCGTCGCCTGAACAACATCACGAAGAAAGACGTGTATACCCTCCCACGGATAGACGATGCTCTGGACAGACTCTACAACGCCAAGTATTTTTCGTCGATGGATCTCAAAACCGGCTACTGGCAAATCGAAGTAGACGAGAGAGACCGAGAGAAGACTGCCTTCATAACACCAGACGGTCTATTCGAGTTTAAGGTCATGCCCTTTGGTCTTTGCTCGGCGCCTGCGACGTTCCAACGGGTTATGGACACAGTACTCGCAGGCTTGAAGTGGCAGACTTGCCTCGTCTACTTGGACGACGTAGTCGTATTTTCTTCCAACTTCGACGAGCACCTCCGGCGCCTTGAAGCTGTTCTTCGGGTAATCAAAGCCTCGGGACTTACCCTGAAGCCAGAAAAGTGCCGCTTCGCCTACGAGGAACTATTGTTCCTTGGCCACGTTATCAGCAAGTCGGGAGTGCTCCCTGATCCACAGAAAACAGCTGCGATAGCCGACTTTCCTGCACCCACCGACAAGAAAGCAGTACGCCGATTTCTTGGCCTCTGCGCTTATTACAGGCGCTTCGTGAAGAACTTTTCGCGGATCGCCGAGCCACTGACGTACCTCACGAAGGCCG
The DNA here is from genome assembly GCF_043290135.1 of Rhipicephalus microplus. Lineage (NCBI taxonomy): Eukaryota > Metazoa > Arthropoda > Arachnida > Ixodida > Ixodidae > Rhipicephalus > Rhipicephalus microplus. The sequence continues at coordinate 38,714,296 of NW_027464585.1, forward strand.
ACGTCGACTTCAAAAGGGAAACGCCGCAAGTCGAGGAATTTCAAGAATTAAAGCGACGCCTGCAAACGCCGCCAATACTGGCGCACTTCGACGAAGAAGCTGACACCGAAATTCACACGGACGCAAGCAGCACAGGGCTCGGCGCCGTGATCGTGCAGAGGACCGACGGACTTGAAAGGGTCATCAGTTACGCTAGCCGGTCACTTTCGAAGGCAGAAGCCAATTATTCCACGACAGAAAAGGAATGCCTTGCCATCATCTGGGCTACATCAAAGTTCCGCCCCTACCTGTACGGCAGGCCTTTCAAAGTCGTGAGTGACCACCACGCCTTGTGTTGGCTAGCTAACTTGAAGGATCCATCAGGGCGCCTCGCACGGTGGAGTCTCAGACTACAAGAATTTGACATCACCATCGTCTACAAGAGCGGACGAAAGCACTCCGACGCCGACTGCTTGTCTCGCGCCCCTGTCGATCCGCCGCCCCAGGATGACCAGGACGACGACTCTTTCCTGGGACCCATAAGTACCGACGACTACGCGGAACGCCAACGAGCTGACCCGGAGCTCAAGATCCTCATGGACTACCTGCAAGGCAAGACCGCCGACGTGCCGAAAGTATTCCGTCGAGGACTGGCTTCGTTTTTCCTGCGAAACAACGTCCTCCTGAAGAAAAACTTCTCGCCGCTCCGCGCCGACCACCTCCTCGTGGTACCTTCAGCGTTACGTTCAGAGGTTCTGGAAGCTTTACACGACGACCCGACAGCCGGACATCTTGGTGTTTCCCGCACACTGTCACGAATACAAGAGAAGTACTATTGGCCTCGCCTCGCTGCCGACGTCGCCCACTACGTAAAAACATGCAGAGACTGTCAGCGACGCAAGACGCCGAGAACTAGGCCAGCCGGACTTCTGCAACCCGTCGAACCACCTCAACGGCCATTCCAACAAATCGGCATGGACTTACTGGGGCCGTTCCCGACGTCAACTCCTGGCAAAAAATGGATTGTCGTAGCGACTGACTACCTCACCCGCTATGCCGAAACAAGGGCCTTGCCCAAGGGCACTGCCGCCGAGGTCGCCATGTTCTTCATTGAGAACATCGTCCTCCGCCACGGAGCCCCCGAGGTCCTCATCACCGATAGAGGTACGGCCTTTACGGCTGACCTAACGCAAGCGATCTTGAGGTACTGTCAGACAAGCCACCGCCGAACCACCGCGTACCACCCACAGACGAATGGCCTCACCGAGCGTCTAAATAAGACCATCGCCGACATGCTGGCCATGTACGTGGACGTCGAGCACAAGACGTGGGACGCCATACTCCCGTATGTAACCTTCGCGTACAACACGGCCGTGCAGGAAACGACGCAGTTTGCTCCATACAAGCTCGTCTACGGACGGAGCCCAACAACGACGCTTGACGCCATGCTACCGGTCGGCACCGACGAAGAAGACCTCGACGTCGCCAGCTACCTGGATTGCGCTGAAGAAGCTCGACAGCTAGCCCGCCTGCGTATCAAGAGCCAACAGACGGTCGACAGGCGCCACTACAACCTTCGACGACACCACACCGAATACCAACCAGGTGACCTTGTCTGGGTCTGGACGCCGATACGACGACGGGGATTGTCTGAGAAGCTCCTGCGACGCTACTTTGGACCCTACAAGGTAGTCCGACGTCGTGGTGAACTCGACTATGAGGTCGTGCCCGATGGCTTAACGTCATCCCAACGACGCCGTGCACGACCCGAAGTCGTACACGTGGTGCGACTTAAACCTTATTACGCGCGCTGATTAGCTGTGACGCATTGTTAATGTAATTTATTGCATGTACTCTCTCTTATGTTCTGTCTTTAGCATCGGGACGATGCTTTTTTAGAGGGGGGTAGTGACACGTGCGGTTCTTTTGGTTTACGAAGGAAGACGCTATCACTTTCTGTTAAGCGCAACGCAGGCCGCGTTTATCTTGTATGCCACTCTGGAACGCGTTACGACGCGTGTATAAAAAACTGACACGTGCGGTTCTTTTCGTTTGCGAAGGAAGACGCTATCACTTTCTGTTAAGCGCAACGCAGGCCGCGTTTATCTTGTATGCCACTCTGGAACGCGTTACGACGCGTGTATAAAAAACTGACACGTGCGGTTCTTTTCGTTTGCGAAGGAAGACGCTATCACTTTCTGTTAAGCGCAACGCAGGCCGCGTTTATCTTGTATGCCACTTTGGAACGCGTTACGACGCGTGTATAAAAAGCCGGCGCAGTGCGCCACTGGGCGTCTTTCCTTTTTTTCCGTCGGCCGACGACTGTTCACGCCGCTGTTGCTATGAGTTGTGTTTGGCCCCGTTTTGCTGGGCACAAGTTCGCCCAATAAACAGTTCGCCTGACACCGCCCTGACTCCTGCGTGCTTCCTCTCAAGTGCTGCGTGTTTCACAACCTCGTGACAATATTAGAAGTAATATCTCAATTGGGCTGCAATTCTAAAGAATATTCGAGGCAGCCATACCAAATTACGTATATATCTACAGATTTTGCTGACTTAACTCAGCCCAATGTGTGCCGTGTGTTGGTGTTACTGTGTTCTGCGAATGGGGCTGAAGTTTAAATCAGCATGCTGATGGCATAGCGCCAACAGTCAACTGACCCTAGCTGTATCAACGAAGTAGCCGCACCTGATCAATATACCCAGCACCTGAAATTTGTATATGATATCACTGATATATGATGGAGCAATTTCCTCCCAAATTGGCCTCATGGGAGTCCAACCATAAAATGCTTGCAGAAGACGCGTATATTTCAAATAACACACTGATAGTGACACCATTTATCGTGTCTGATACTCTACATATATTATCCGGCATGAGAAACTCCAGACAGACATTTCAGCGTTTTCCCCAGCCTTGAATTCTGTCATGCTTGCCTCAACAACATAGTCATTGCGAGTTCATCAGATTAGCACAGTTCACATCTAAATTCTGTAATCCAACACCGAAACAAGGCACATTTGTCAGCATAAGCAGGTGTGCACTTGATGCCCAAAGCTCACCTTTCCTATCCCTGTCATCTCAGCATCCAGTATTCAGCACTAGCTAGGCAGATTTATAGGTGTTGAGGAGCTTCCCATCTCCGAATACAAGATGCTAATAAGCCCTACAAGCTCCTTAATCTTATTTTTGTGAACTACTATACTAACATTTTGTATCATGGTGCCAGGCCATTCTACATATTACCTCCTCTTCGTGCTATTGATACACAGAAATGCTACTGTATTGAGATCTCTTAGACCAAGAACTCGCATACAGACTTGGGAATCAAGAGATGCTTGCACGGCCGTATATGCTACTTTTTTGAACATCAAACGAGAGTTACACTATAGATCATCGTACGACATCTTGAATGCAATTTATGCTAGATCACCGACTCGTCAAAGGAGTACAACTGGCGGCGAATCAGTTCCCTGGCATGTCTTGAAAACGTATGCCCACAATCTGAGCAACATTACAGCATTTTTGGGTGGAGACTGAAGCCAATAGATCTTCAAAAATGTCACTGAAGCGTGTGGTTGGGCCTGTAAACATATCCAGCAGTGTCACAATGTGACTGAATCTTGAAGTGCCGCAAAGCAATGGACTAAGGTGGTACGTGCACCAACGTGATGCTTCACTACACCTTATGTTATTTGCCTGGGGAAGTTTTCGGATTTCACCTGTACTTGGGTGTACGTGAAAGACTCTAATTGTGAGTGGGCACGGCGAGGCTGCACGGGGCAAGATGTTCACCGCACCTCCCGTTTTATTGTTGCAGGCCCTTTTGCTGCCTTTCGCCGGGTTTATTCCAACGTTATATCAAGTGATCTTCTGGGCTGGAAAAGTTTCAACAGGCACCGGCCCCGTCTCTGCATCGGCAAGCTGCATTTCCAATGTGCTTCCTGCGCCTGTGCGGATGCATATCGAAGGCCTGACGTCATCACCCTGGGCATCTATAAAACCAACAGTGCACGACGGATCGGTTAGTGAGAACGGCGAGGCTGCACGGGGCAAGATGTTCACCGCGCCTCCGTTTTATTGTTGCAGGTTAGCTGTACTTATTTGTACCAATCTGACTAAAGATGCCTTCTTGTTGTGCCGTGCCCACGGACGATGGTTTGTATACTATGTGATTGCGCGCATGCATGTAAGCTATTGTTGTGTGGGAACATTGAAGAAAATCCAGGACCTACCGTTGAAGAGATGCTAGAGTCACTTATTAAAGGCCAACAAGCTATCCGAAGTGATCGAAGTGATTTGCTAGAAGTAAAACAAAGAGTTGAGTAAACAGAACAAATGGTGATGTCTCTGGGAGGACGGTTAAGCCAATTGGAGAGCGAAACGAAAGGAATGGCTGCGAGAATGGATTCTTTTGATGGTGTTAGAGAGGTTGTCATGACTTTACGGGAGACAATATGTCTGCAGCATGCGAAGATAGTCGACCTTGAAGACAAGGATAGGCGTAATAATTTGGTTGTATTTGGCGTTGAGGAGGCCTCGAAGGAAAGTGAACTCGACTTAAGACGACTGATTCTCGACGACATCTTCAAAGAAACTCTGGGAGTAACTTGTTCGTCTGTTGATAGAATTCATGGAATAGGTAAGCCGTCTTCAAGTCGCCCTGTGATCCTTCACTTCAGTAATTTCACTGAAAAACAAGCCGTCATGCTCAACGCTAAAAAACTTAAGGGAACAACTGTCTTCATTCAAAATGATTATTCGCAAGAAACACTAAGAAAAAGATGAACGCTTTGGCAGAGTGCCAAATCTGAAAAAGACAAGGGGAAGAAGGTTACGCTTGTGCACGACAAACTTTACATTGACAAAAAGTTGTACGCATGGAACGATTCCACAAACCGGCGCGTTCCTGTCGAGGCAAACGAATTGCCGGCACCAGCAAACATATAGCCACTCCGGTGCCCTGTTGATGAGCTGATTGTCATTTCGTTTAATGCAAGAAGTATTGTAAATAAAATTGACAGTTTAGAACTGCTTCTTTTGAATTATGACCCCCATCTAGTTGTAATTACTGAAACCTGACTGAGTGATAGGATTAGTGACGGCGAAGTTGTTCCACGTGGCTATCAGATATTTCGGTGTGATCGTGGCTCCCGTGGTGGGGGCGTTGCCGTTATAGCTAAAACCAATATCGAGATCTCGGTTTTGCCTGGGATCTCTAATCATGAAAGCTTGTTTTTAAACGTATCTTTTTGTGACTTAAAATTCTTGCTTTGTGCTGCTTATGAACCGCCTGATGCAACCGACTCGTTTCTTTGCAAATTGTACGATTATCTTTTGCCCTACCGTGGTCGCCCGGTTATTGTAACAGGCGATTTTAATCTGCCGAGTTTTAACTGGAATCGGCCTACTTATGGAGAGAGTGACTCATGTGATACTCTCTTAGACATGATGTTGGCTATAAGTCTAAAACAGTTAGTTTTGGAACCTACCCGTCTTGACGCCATTCTAGATTTATTTCTTGTTAGCGACGTATTTTCCAGTGGTGTTGTAAATGTAGATCCTGGTACTTCCGACCACCGGCTCTTATCGTTTTATTGTTCTTCTACCGGGTTTGGCAGTGTTGAAGACCAACCGGTCAACCATGTCAAAAATTTTGACCGTGCCGATGACGCTTCTATCATTGATTACTTAGAGTTAAAATTTGATATCTAAACTAGCAATGATGTGCACACGTTGTGGACGCACTTCAAAGAAACAATAAAATACTGCGTCGAGCATTTTGTACCCTTAAGGAAGGTTAGAAACAAGCGTTACAATGAATGGATTACCCGAGATATCATTCGGACCAAGCGTAAGATTAAACGTCTTAGGAGAAAGAGGAGTCTAGGGGAGCAACATTTACAAAGCCTGAAACAGTCTTTGGAATGTAAGGTTAAATCAGCGAAAGCTCATTATTTTACCGTAACACTTCCTGAGTTTATTAAAAATGACCCCTCTAAGTTTTGGCGGTTTTTGGGTGAATGAAAAAATATTCTGAAAGAAATAGCTGTAAATGGTAAAATTGTAAGAGATGACAAAGAAATAGCTCAATCATTCAATCATTACTTTCAATCAGGCTTTTCACCAGGCAGATGATAAGTTCTTAAACGCCCAACAAATTATTCAGATATACCTGTTATTTCGGATCTCGGAATACTGGCATTATTACGAAAGCTTGATCCTCGGAAAAGTCCCGGCCCTGATGATCTTCCTAATGGATTCTTGAAACGGTATGCTGATCAGCTATCTGCCTTTTTAACTAACATTTTTCAGATCTCCCTCACATCAGGTGAAGTCCCGTATGATTGTTTGGTTGCTACGGTCAAACCACTGTTTAAAATGGGAGAGAAACTTTCAATTTCTAACTGCAGACCCATTTCCATCACAAGTAGCTGTTGTAAAATGTTGGAGCATGTTATTGTAGGGTTCATTCATGAATTTCTGGCTGAAAGGAACATTTTGTCGCCCTATCAACACGGTTTCAGAAAAAATATGTCCACTGTTACGCAATTGGTCACTACTGTTCATCACTTCTCCACGGTATTGGACGAGTCTGGACAAGTTGATGTGGTTTTCCTCGACTTTAGCAAGGCCTTTGACAAAGTGCCACACGATAAGCTTTTGTATAAACTTGAACACATTGGCTTTCCTGATTGCCTTTTGAACTGGATAAGAGCTTATTTAAATAACAGAAAACAGTATGTTGATACTAATGGTTGTTTCTCTAATTTCCTTGCTGTTACCCCTGGGGTACCCCAGGGCAGCGTGCTGGGACTGCTGTTGTTTCTTCTTTATATAAATAACTTAGCCCACGTAGTTCCCGAAACTGTCTCCATCAGGCTGTTTGCCGATGATTGTGTTGTTTTTAGAGAAATTCGCTCACCTGATGACTGTGAAGTTTTGCAGGAATCCCTGGTTACAATAGAGAGTTGGTGTGAGCATTGGGGAATGATGTTGAATGCCGGGAAATGTGCATTTCTATGAATAACACGCAAAAAACATTTCTTCAACTCCCAGTACTTCTTGCAGAACACTTGTATTGCAGATGTTGGGGAGTACAAGTACTTGGGCCTCACTTTGAACTCTAATTTATCTTCGTCATCCCACGTAAAACGTATTTGTTCTGCTGCATTTACAAAGTTGTGTTTTTTGAGACGAAAATTAAGACATTCTTCAAGTCACGTTAAGCTTTTAGCTTATGAAAATTTGTTAGAGCTAAACTTGAATATGCTTCCGTGATATGGGATCCGCACTTGAAAAAAGATATCTACATGCTTGAGCTCGTTCAGAGAAAAGCGGTGCGTTTTATTTTTAACAAATATGGGCGTTACGATTCTCCGTCGAAACTCATGACTGATAATGGCATTCAAACCCTAGCAGTTCGTAGACGCTTGGCCCGTTTACTCTTCCTCAACAATATTGCTATTTCTAAGGTGAAAATAACTCCGTCAACTATGATTAAACCGCTAAGCACAAGAAGGACCCGTCACAGGCATGCTCATTCCTTTCAGCCTATCTTCGCCAAAACTAATCAGTTTAAGCACAGCTTCTTCCCACGTACAATTTCCGAATGGAATGCGCTCCCGGAAGCAGTGATACAAGCCAGAAAATTTTCCCAAGCGCTCCAGGAAGCAGCTGTCGCTAAGTATATGCATTGTATGGTGTGCTATGCCTTGACCAATCTGCATTGTACTCCTTTTTATTGTTATTATTTTTATTCTTTGTATGTATGTGTAACAGTGTTATGTGTATTGCCAATTGCCCCTCCTGCTTGGGCCACAAACTGGCTTGCAATATTCGCAATAAATAAATAAATAAAATAAATAAATATACCTAATTGTGCTTACAAGTGGGCATAAATGGTTAGTACTTTTGTCATTTCATTATTACATGGAAGAAATTAAGTGATTTCTTTGTCATAGATTACGTGAGTGCATCTCTTATCAGTACATGTTACACTCCCTCAGTTACAATCGTGGCATTCATATTCCCATGAACTGCAGCAGATGTCAAACATATCAGAAACATATAACAGGAGCTATAAACATTGTCATTGATGCCCTGTCACATAGCCCAATCAACATGTTCACCTGTCCCAGAGAAACATAGACCTTAAAAAAAGTGGCAGCTGGTTGACATGACAACAAATTCTGCCATCTGCAAGAATTATAAGCTTCGATGCTGCTAGACTTTCTGTGGTGCAGAGTCGTTTGCCAGTAACAGGAGACATATTTGCTTCAACACATGCTGTGACCCAAGAACTGACCATTTGTGCCCACTTGCAAGCCCAGTTAGGCATATTGGCACAAATGGACTGTCTTTCATGCCCAAATACACGGGAAACCCAAAGGCTTCCCCAGGCAGATAACACAAGGTGTATGGCATCACGTGGGTGTGAGTACCACCTGTGTCGAATGCTTTGCAGCACTTCAAGATTTTATCACATTGTAACATTGCTGGATATGTTGCAAGTCCAACTACTTGATTCGCCCACGTGTCTAAAGATATTATCGTGCCATTCACTATACTGCTGCCTTGCGAAAGACAAACTTGTATGCTTGTGTTCATTGCATGGTTCAGCGTTAGATGGAAATCTTCTTACTCCAGACAATACCACGTCATGCACTTTTGCTCGTGCTCTTGTAGCTGCTGGCTGCATCACTCATGTCATCCTTGGTCCCGACAGATAGAGAAAGCCAATATGAACCGACAATATTTCACCAAGCCCTCCCAATGAGCATAGAATTATTGGAATGTATATGCATGACATTCAAGGCAGACATTGGGTGCAACACTGCAAAACTTGCTGTAGGCATGACAGTAGGTCTACCAAGTGACCATGTTCTTTTAATCTGATCGACACGAAGCCCACCTTCCTGCCAGTGACTACACATCTCGTCTATGTTATGTCATAAAGAAGCTTCTACTCATGGCTGTGTGACAGAACATTGAAAGGCACATATGGTGGCAGTGAACTAGACTTTTGTACACGCATGCATAATGAAATGATATGGGCTAACCATCCCTCATCGGTGTCATGGTGCCCACATTTAAAAAACCTTTCTCTCAAGTAAATTTTACTGAAGTTTTATGAAAAAAAGAATACTTGTGTGGAGTAAAGAGAGTATATATGTCGGCGAAAGCATATTGGGAGAGTTGAAACCTTTTGCTAGCGAAATTTCTGTCATCAAATGAGCTCTTCTAAAGAGCAGCAAAGTAATAATACCGGCGCGCATGCGAAAGGAAATGTTAGAGCACATTTATCAAGGTCACATGGGCCAGAACAAATGCAAAGCAAGAGCGAGAAGATGCGTGTTTTGGCCAGGCAATAATGGCGAAATCGCTGCTATAGTATGACTCAAAAGTGTGAGGGATACAGACGCCACGCATACAGCCAACCGGCAGAACCACTAATCATGAGATCACCACCTGAATATCCCTGGAATCGTGTCGTTATCGATCTTTTCCACTATGGGGGAAGTCGTATCTATCCGTGTATGACGCTCTGTCGAACTTTCCCGAAATTGCAGAGCTAGAGGACACGTCATCGGCCACGGTCATCAAATAACTGGGAGCCATATGCGACAATGGACCCCAATTCGCAAGTCTAGAATTTCGCCTATTCGCAGACAAGTACGACTTTCGACACGTGACATCGAGTCCGGAGTTCCCTCGTTCCAACGGCTTGGCGCAGAGGGGCGTTCAAGTGATGAAAAGGATTCCAAAGAAAACGAATGAAGCAGGCGAATATTTCTGGCTTAGTCTCCTGGGTTACCGGGTGACGCCTCTATAAGGTGGATGGTCACCGGGAGAATTGTTGCAAGGAAGACAACTAAGATCAACCTTGCCACATTTCAACGTCCAAGAGAAGGTGAAATTGCAAAAGCACATCCAGTATGATCGTTCAAAAGGGCCACTTCCACCCCTTGAAGAAGGTCAAGTAGTGAGGATCAAAAGGAAAGCTTGGTCGCAGAACGCCCAAGTTATTGGTCAGACGCACCCGAGATCGTACGTTTTAACCGAGGGAAACAAGCTCATCAGGCGGAACAGGCAGCATCTGTTACGCACAAAGGAAACTTTCAACCCCGATGTTATTGGTGACCTCAGCGACGACTATGTTTGTCACTCGACGCCGGCTACACCAGTGAATCCCGGGGAAAACCCCACGCAGGACGTGCAAATGACAGCGCAGTCAAGTGCAGATGACAACCCAGCGCAGGTGACAGCGCAAGCGTCCGCTCTTCTGCCTAGAACATCCAGTAGGCAGAGACGACCCCCCACGTGGCTACGATGCGACCCCAACTTTAAACAAGTGCTTTGAACATTGTTCGTTATATGATGCTTTTTGTCGTTTTTTTTTGTTTCGAAGAAGGTCGCATCGGCATGTGACAAGACATGCGCTGAAGTATTCTGTATTTTAGTTACTTGGCGCAAGATGCGCCCTTTCTCTTTTTCCTGGCCCACACGTGTTGGCCTGCTTATATAATCGTGCCTCAAATAAAGGTTGCTGTTCTTTCACCGACATCGGATGTCGGCCTGGTTCTACATCAGATGCAGCTCAACGATACAGGTTTGTCTCTGCCTGCATTCACACGGTGCAAAAACTGTTTCATTCTGGCATGGCAAGAAAGAGCATGCTGTGATGAGGGCCTATGCGGTGCCACATCTGTATAGAACGGCGAACATAATGATTGGTATAATTGATATGTGGCGTTTAACGTCCCAAAAGCACCGTATGATTATGAGAGACGCCGTAGTGGAGGACTACGGAAGTTTCGACCACCTGGGGTTCTTTAACGTGCACTAAAATCTGAGCACACGGGCCTACAACATTTCCGCCTCCATCGAAAATGGAGCCGCTGAAGCCGGGATTCGACCCCGCGACCTGCGGGTCAGAAGTCGAGTACCTTAGCCACTAAAGCGCCGTGGCGGGGCAACGGCGAACATAAACACGCATTTAATTGTAAGCAGCAAAATGAGCAACATATCTGGCCCTTCCCTTCAAGCCAGGCGGAAGTGAAATAACATACGGGTTAATCCCCTGCCAATGCTTTTTTATTATCCCAGTTTCCTTAGTATGAGCAACATGGCACACGAAAATTTGTTGGCACTGCTGCCCCCATTTGCCACCACACGTTAATGTGGACATTCTGTGCCTGCACAGGGGGAGCGCCTCCGGGCTTCAACATGGCAGGAGTGTGCTCGGCGTATTCTAGATGGCAGCAGATTCTACACAAGGCCTGTACAGTGCTGTTGGGTGTTTTTAAAACATTTCAGTTTTCCGATTGTTTATTTTTTTGCCTAGCAAGTGCTACCGTCCTGCCATGATAACAAGGAATTCCTTCTTTCTCGCGAAGTTGACTTGTGGTTTGCATTCCAAGGCTTGTTTAGGGCAGTGTGTCAGCTATCGCTTGGACACCAGTGCTAGTACTGAGTGGCTATCAGTAGGTTATGTTGGGCTAGTTGGTACATATTAGGCTGAAATATGTGGCGCAAGGTTGAAACAGAGAAAAAAAGACGAGACAGAAAGAGCGCCAACTTACAACTAAGTTTATTTGCAGGAAGCATTCACAATATATAGGCTCTTTGAGGACATGCGCAGCCTATTTCATTCACCGCACGTGCAGGCATGAACATTTTGATGATATATTAACCAATAATTGCAATCATGATATCTGGGAACCAGCCACAAACAGATATGCCTAATGTAAAGACGTCGAAAAAACCGAACATACCCAAGCCTGCGCAAAAAAAAAGAAAGCGAGCAAAAAACAGCAAAAAAGAACTAACACACACTTCGTAGCACCCATATAAAGTACATCTAGATCCAACGTTGGAAATCACTGTTATGCAACACAACTGAAGGCATGCTGACGCACGAGTCACCTTCCTTCATTATGTGAAAGGCTTCGAGTAACTCCCGCGCAAGCGCATCCCGGCTCCTTCCAAGTACTCGCGTGCGATCAAACTGCGGCGTGCAGCCACACGAAGCACAGAGAAAGGGCAAATGAGACCCTGTTTTATTCCTAATTGATAAGGAATGCTCCCTTAGACGGTCATTTGTACAGCGCCCTGTCTAGCCTATACAGACCTTGCCACAGCTCGGGGAAAGTTTATAAACAGTGCCCACAGCACAACGCAAGAACAGCTTTACATGCTTCTTATCGCACACCACCTTGGCCCCTCTTGAAGAAATGCGGGCACAGAGCCTTGAAAGCTTATTTGGAGCAGAGAAACGCAACCTTTTCCTGGTTGTGGGAGATTTTGTGCATGTATGGTACAACATGCGGTCTTTTCCTCTGTCCTTGCAATGGCTCTGGCGTCCTGCGTTCTTCCTTCAGCCGCCGCAGCAATGTTTCAGATACACTGACTAAGACCGGATAAGGAAACGCGGCTGCAGTGATCCGCGACACCTGAAAGGAACAACAATCCAACACTATGTGCTGGCATGACTTGGACAGCGCAGAACGAAAACACATAGCAGCTATAGACCTCTTCACCACCTTAAAATGTGCAGAATCATAAGAAAGGAGTTTTTTCTCGTTCTAGGGCTGAACTTCGAACAGACATGACCCTCGCCCAGAGTCAGGTTAATATCTAAAAACTGCAAGCTTTCGTCAATGGGCTGTTCATACGTAAAAACCAAGCCTTTTCCATGTTCTCGGAACAGGTTCAAAACCAAATCTAACTCGCTAGAGTTCGTTACAGGGTTAGTAGAAGTTAACACCACGAGGAAATCGTCCACATATCTCAAATTCTTAGGGACTTTTCCTGGATCAACGGCATTTCCTAAAGCACGATCAATAGACGCCAAGAAATGCTACAAAGGACAGGTGCAACGCAGGAGCCAATACAAATGCCCTTTCTTTGAATAAACAATCCATTATTAACAGAGACAAAGGGGCTACGAAGGTAAAATTCTAAAAGGTTCTAAAAGTGACATGAGGTTGGAAACAGATACGCCAGAGGTATTGATAAAAGTTGTTCCCCATGTTCCTCGATACAGTCCCTTAGACAAGATGAAAATTCATTATGAGGCACTGAATAAAAAGATCCTCAACGTCAATTGAAAAAAGATAACTAACATCACTTCTGCTTTTCAAGAAATCTATGACGTCATAGGAGCTTTTTGTTGCAAAAAAGGATCTACAAACGCTAGCGTATTTAAATTTTTCGACAGACAGCGACTCACTTGCAGCTGCCACGTACCATTTTTGGTCACTATTGACCTAAACGGCAAGTCAACTTTGTGCATTTTTACATTGAAAAACACTTCCAAGGAAGTTTTCTTGCATTCAGAAACTGATTTAGCCAGATTGGCTAAGTTAAAACTCATGCTCAATTCAATAGCACCACTTTTTACCTTTGACGCTTTTACAGTTGTAGACTCAAAACTCTTCATAATAGCCGAACTTGCTTTGTCCTGGAAACTGGAAATAGACATCACCACAAATCCGCCTTCTTTGTCTGCCTGAAGAAGGGAAAGTTCATGCTCCTTGAAGTACGAGAGAACTCCGCCTGTGGTCAACTTGGGACGGTCATTTCTACGGTTCCGCAAAAGTGAGTCCGCACCCTCAAGCAGGCAGCGCTCGTGATTTTCCTCGTCAGCACTGCGGGAAATGCCTCGGTTCAGGGCAAACGATTCGTGGGCTGATACCTTAGGAACAACGCTGAAATTTGGTCCATTCTTGAGCAGCAAAGCAACCTTCTCAGGAAGAAACACGTTCCTAAAAACTCTTAATTTGTCCGCTTGGTCTGGAGCTTGGGAAGTCGAACCAAGACGCAATGCTACCAGTGCTCTGTTGTGTCTTTTGCTGAGCGACGAAAGAACCGCAGTTGTTCTTAAGATATTATTCCCGGGAAACTCGAGAAACACCACAGTCGTAGCAGGTCATGGTATAGGCGTACCTGCCTCCAAAGTTCCGACTTAATCATTTTGCAGAAGCGTTTAGCGTGGCCAAACGAGGGTTGAACAGAATCAAAAAGCAATATGACGTCGTTGGGTATCAGACCTTTTCTTAAGCAATAACCAATAAACCTATCACGGTAAGAAGCAGAAGCGATCAAGTGCACGTAATCCTGAGCCTGAGTGGAAGGTAAAACAGACTGCCCCGCCGTGGTGGTCTAGTGGCTAAGGTACTCGGCTGCTGACCCGCAGGACGCGGGATCGAATCCCGGCTGTGGCGACTGCATTTCCGATGGAGGCGGAAATGTTGTAGGCCCGTGTACTCAGACTTGGGTGCACGGTAAAGAACCCCAGGTGGTCAAAATTTCCGGAGCCCTCCACTACGGCGTCTATCAAAATCTTATTGTGGCTTTGGGACGTTAAACCCCACAAATTTAATCTGAATCTGGGTTAGTTGGTACATATTAGGCTGAAATACGTGGCGCAAGATCGACAAAGAGAAAAAAAGACGAGACAGAAAGAGCGCCAACTTACAACTAAGTTTATTTTCATGAAACATTCACAATATATGGGATCTTGCAGGACATGCGCAGACCATTTCATTCACCGCACGTGCAGGCATGAACATTTTGATGATGTATTAACCGATAATTGCAATCATGATATCTGAGAACCAGCAACAAACATATATGCCTAATGTAAAGACGTCGAAAAACCAAACACACCCAAGCCTGCGCAAAAAAAGCGAGGAAAAACAGCAAAAAAGGACTGACATACACTTCCTGGCACCAATCTAAAATTCATCTAGATCCAACAGTTGTGTTGCATAACAGTTCACTGTTATGCAACACAACTGAGGGCACGCTGACGCACGAGTCACCTTTCTTCCTTTGTGAAAGGCTTCGAGTAACTCCCGCGCCAGCGAATCCCGGCTCCTTCCAAGTACTCGCGTGCGATCATCAAAATGTTCATGCCTGCACGTGTGGTGAACGAAAGCTTGCAGTTTTTAGATATTAACCTGATTCTGGGCGAGGGTCATGTCTGTCGGAAGTTCAACCCTAGAACGAGAAAAGGACTTCTTTCTTATGATTCTGCACATTCTAAGGTGCTGAAGAGGTCTATAGCTGCTATGTGTTTTCGTTCTGCGCTGTCTAATTCATTCCAGCACACAGTGTTTGATAGTAATGAACTTCAAGACTAACAAAGCTTTCATGCGTCCGTCCATTTGACCATCACCACCAAACTCTATCTGATGCCACCACGCGTAGTTAACGAAATGATAGGCAGGTAGTCTTTTTTTTGTTTGTAAACAGTTGCATGTAAAAGAAAGCTGCATTGCCACAACACTTGTGCGGAACCACGTTCATACGCATCTGAGCTGTTATAACAGAAAACTCGATGGCGAAGTGCCTCTGTTTTACTTATTTGTGCAAAAGCCAGGGTTCCTGTTACGAACAAAGCAGCTGTCTACTCGAAGCTTAGCTTTTTGAGTCAGCCGATGCAGTAAACGTTTTTCTCACTGATTGCCGTGGCTAAATAACAACGAAATTTATGCGTTGCTAGAGAAGTATCAAATGTCTTCAATGTTTACTTGTTCTTTAGTTCACCTAACACCTAGTTTGTTTTTTCCGCTTGCTGTGTCGGCCTAAAATGAACATGTCTTTTGAACATCGATAATTGCTAGGCTTTATTGTGCCAACAATATATCACTCTGAGGTACGCTTAAGTGTGCGTACCAAGATTGTGACCGCTTGGGGTTCTTCTATGCGCACATATCTCTTGGTTCACGGGTGTTCTTTTTATATTTCGTCACCATCTAAATGCAGCCATTGTGGTCGGAGATTGATTCTGCGATATCAAGCATAAGACTGTGACACCACCCGTGATATGCTGTCTCAGTGGTTCACTTGATCATCGTCCACGTACATACATACCGCAGACAGGGCGTACATAAGCTGCCAGAAAAAAAGTGATGCCACAGCTACTACTTGTTCGTTTTTTTTACTACAGAAGTGCGCAGTCTGGTATTTTCGCTGCACGGGCATATAATACGGTACTACCATTGCACAAAATCCCAATCAGAAAATGATCACGAGGAAGTTGCCATTACTGCACAACACTGTCTCTTCGATGCCACATTCATAGATGCAGTCTGCTTTGCAGACTTCCCTCCGTTTTCAAGTGCAATTTATGTGAGAGTAGGCTTCGGACAGTTCTTTAAACCACAGTGCAGTATTACTGGCACAATGCCTTTTAGAACTGTTCGTTCCGAAATGAAGCACAGCAGCGCCACACGTGCATGCTCTCCCAGCAGCCAGTCGTCTTGGCGCGAATGGCTGAGTTGTGTCGCGACTCTCTGCCATATGCTGTTTTTTACGAGCCACCTATCCAGTCCTGGTCTCTTATGAAACCAAGGCGCTTCCCTTCTGCCTCGCAGAGCCGAGGAGGCCGCGGAAAGGGCACGTCTGCGCCTTCGACTACGCACATACGAGAGGCTCACAAAGACACTTCTAAGCGGGTTGCGCTCACAGCGGAAACACCGGTAGTCGATACCCATCTGATACATATGTGGAAATCCAAGAGAGGGCTGACCAAGTAATGAAAACAACAGCGACTCATTAGAAAATTGCGCCATATAATTGCTAGATATCTTAGCGGGCATACGCTTACGCGCAGCAGATGGAGACGGCGAGCTGGGCGAATTTTCGCGACTCACTCCGAGAAACCTTACACACCTCCAAGATATGGGTAATACTGCGCAGCATAAGGGAACGTGGTAAGATCAAAACGGCAGCAAACCAAACTTTTAGGAAGCGTGCAAGAGAATTTCCAGGAACAGATGACGCCCTCCTCGCTAAGCTCACAGACAAATACACAGGGGTGGTCACCACTCTCCCGTGCACTTTAGCACACCAGGGCCGGAAAAATGCAGTGCTCGACGCACAGTTCACCAAGACAGAACTATTCGCAGCCACGCTAGCAGCAAAGCGCAATACTGCCCCTGGGTGTGACCAGCTAACAAACGCGATGATTTGGAATCTGAGCGATGAACACCTGAAACATCTTACTCGGTATTTTATTGAACAAGTATGGGAGAAGGGCGTGGTCCTACAACATAGGAAGGATGCCAAAATTATTCTTATTCAGAAGCCAGGAAAACACCCGACCTATGAGTAAGACCAATATCATTAACATCCTGTCTTAGCAAACTATTCAAAAAGGTGATTCACACACGTCTCACGACTTACATTGATGATCGGAACCTTTTTCCAACTAGCATGTTTGAATCTCGCCAACAATTGTCAATGCAGGACGTCTTCCTTCTACTTCGGGAAAAGATACTCTGCAATACCACGGTTGGTGCAGAACATCTCGTCGTAGCTATTGATTTGAAAAGCGCATTTGACTCTATGTGCCATGAGCTCACCTTAACTGAGCTAAATGACATTGGTTGTGGGCAAAAGATATATGGCTACGTTCGCTCTTTCCCAACCTATCGCACTGCTACAATAGGCCTAGGCAATACACACTCAGATCCGTTTCCCATGCCCAATGAAGGCACACCACAAGGGGCGATACTACACCTTGCTTCTCAGCAACATCGGCATGAGACGCTTATCAAGAAGACTAGACGGCGTTTCAGGGCTAGGGTACGCGTTCTATGTGGATGATATTACACTATGGGCCAAGAGTGGTTCTTTAGGACAAAAAGAGCAAATACTACTAGACACAGTGACCACTGTTGACGACTTCGCTTATCACAGCGAAATGAGCTGTGTTCCTGATAAATGTGAATTTATTAGATTTAGAGGCAGAGGCTGCCGCATTCACGAGCCGGTCAACCTTTTTGTAGGAGACCACAAGATAAATGAGGAACAGAAAATGCGAGTCTTCGGACTGTGGCTACAAAGCAACAAGCGAGTGGACCACACTATCGAAACCCTCAGAACAACGGTGAAGCAGATCTCCCAAATGATATATAGAGTCACGTATCACCGGCAAGGCTTCAAGGAAGCTGAGACGCTCCTGCTAATTTAGGCTTTTGTCCTCAGTCGGCTAACATATAGTCTTCCTTTCCGGGAAATTATTAAAACCTATTTAAATGCCCTAGATGCGTTGATACGAACATCGTACAAGGCGGCTCTCAGCCTACCACTTGTAACGTCCACAGAAAGTCTCGAAGTCCTCAGTACACACAATCATTATGAGGAGTAACGGGCAGCGGTGCTGATTTTCCAACGGCAGAGGCTTACCTTAACCAGTACTGGGAGAAAATTGCTACGCCGTGTAGGTTACCCAGCTTGTCCTCAGTATGCGAAAGAGGAACTGGAGTCCATGGCTAAACAGCTAGTGAAAGGATTAAAACATGAGCCCCCGATATCAAAGTTCATAGGAGTGCTCGAGCTCACAAGTTACAGTGGATATTCGCGAACAATTCGGATACGGTGTACACAGATGTCACCCTCTGCGGCACAATTACGCGCTCGCAGTCTTAGGAGCAGCCCTGGGTCGAGGCATTCTGAGTTGCGCCATGGCACGAGCCGCGCCCGCGAATAACGCTGAGGCTTTAGCTATTGTGCTTGCTATTAAGGCTAAGGATATTCTCGGGCGATCGTCCCTTGTTCTCACCGATTCCATGGTCGCATGTAGACTCTTTCTCACGGGAAGACTACCACACAACACCACACGCCTATTAGGACCAGACCTAATGCAGGACTGTGCTATCATCTGGTGCATGGGTCACGCAGGACTCGATGGCAATGAGAGAAAGGACGGAGCAGGTCGTGCTTTAACCAACCCAGCAGCCTACCACTCTGACGACAGCCCCCTTTTACCGCGACGTATCCTTGAAAGCCAACGGCTTGAGCGATGAAGGTACAGTGTACCGCACACAGCTTTAACTGGGCGGAGCTCTTATGAGTGGCGCCGTATACAAACAAACACGTATTCAAATCTTTCGTCGAAGCATGCCATTGGCCCTGCGAACTACAGCAATAGTTGTCCGTGGTGCGGAGGCAGGCCCACTCTCGCCCACATAACAATGGATTGTCAGAACAGGCCAACCGAAATTAACTCGCTCTAAATAGCCGGTGAAATTTCCGCAAGGGAGCAGTGGGAGACTTTGCTCGCCAGCGAGGATCTGGGGGTGCAACCAGCGCTCCTCGACCAGGCGCAGTTTCCCACTAAAGCGAGTGAAGCCCTGGAACAGGGGCCCCAACGATATGCTCCCCGTATCTTTTTTTCTTTCTTTTTCTTTTCCGAATAAGCGTTTTAATATATATATATATATATATATATATATATATATATATATATATATTGAATTAAGTTGCAGATAGCACATAAGAGAAGGATCGTATTTACTAACGTTTCGGCCGTGGCACGGCCTTCGTCAGAGTAATATATATATATATATATATATATATATATATATATATATATATATATATATTGTTGCGGGTTCGCGGCTATGCAGCTATGCGGGCGGTGCGAAGAAGAAGACGACGACGTTTTTGGGCTGTTCGAAAATACACAACGGCTGCCATCTTGACTGCTGGAGTACTTTTCTACTCTAAAGTAGTAAATACATTCGCAACATTTTGGTGGTGGCGCTGGGTACGACGCAAGACGGAACTTCGAAGCGGACGTGTTCTCGACTGCCCGACCATGGCAACAGAAACCAATTCTGCCGCTCCTGTTTCAGCCGCGACTCCGGCGCAGCCTGTACAGCCGGTCGTATTGACGCAACCGCGCGACCCTGGCAACTTCTGCGGCACCGACCATGTTGACGTTGACGACTGGATTCCGAAGTTCGAGCGGTTTGCAGCAGTGTACCGGTGGGACCCTACGATGATGCTCGCCAACGTTGGCTTCTATCTCTGCGGAACAGCTGGCGCGTGGTTCGAGGCTCATGAAGCGGACATAACCAGCTGGGATACTTGCAAACAGAAGCTTCGTGACCTGTTTGGTAAGGCCGTCGGACGCCAGCGGGCCGCTTCTAAAGAACTCTCTGGTCGGGCACAAACTACGACCGAATCATATGTCACCTACATCCTTGACGTTCTCGCCCTTTGCCATCGTGCCGACCCCAACATGTCCGAGGAAGACAAAGTAAGCCATTTACTTAAAGGCATTGCAGATGATGCTTTTAACATACTGGTTTCCAAAGACTGTTCCACCATTGATGACATCATCAAAGAGTGCCGCCGATTCGAAGAGCTGAAGAGTCGCCGGGTCGCCAAGAATTTCTTGCGTCTTCCGAACACGGCCGCTACGTCATCTTGCGAGGACCTTCAGCCGCCATGCAGTCAACCACATAACAACGAGAGTGTGGTTCGCATCGTTCGTAGAGAAATCGAGGCCGCGTCTCCGTCTTTTCTGACCCGCCCATCTGATGATCGACCAACGATCTCGTTGATCCAACAGGTCGTGAGAGAGGAGCTGGCAAACGTTGGGCTGCAGCCTGTATGTTCGTTGACGGAACCTCGGGTCAGTACCATAGCGCCTTCTCCTGCACCAGAAAGATTCCGCCGCTATCGTGATCCTGCTCAGTGGAGGACACAGGACGACAAGCCTATATGTTTTCATTGTCATGGTGTAGGACACATCTCCCGCTACTGTCGTTTCCGCACGTATCCACCTCGGTCGTTTCCTGGCTATCGACGTGACGACAACCACCGGCCCCTGCAGTACAGCGCTCGTGACGATGGACCGTACAATGGCACTCCTGCGACACCAGTCCGCCGGTCCAGCCGTTCGCCGTCCCCGCATGACCGTCGCTCCAGGTCACCTCAGCACCGCCGCTATTCGTCGCCCCACCCTAGTGGACGCCCTTCTTCGGAAAACTGAGCAATGCAGCTCCCGGAGGTGACGCTGCATTGGACTCCCGACCTGAAAACCCTCTGCTGACCTTGACTACGGACAAAAACCTGCTTGATGTAGAAGTGGATGGCCTTCCTGTTACTGCCCTTATTGACACCGGCGCACATATTTCAATTCTGAGCTCTGACCTCCGTGCACGATTAAACAAGGTCCTTACGCCGCCAGAGTCCCTATTTGTACGTGTCGCTAGTGGAGCGACCCCGGCTGTGCTCGGAATGTGCACCGCGCGTGTGAGATTCGCCGACCGCCAGACGTCCGTTCTATTCCATGTTCTCGCTCACTGTCCACATGACGTCATCCTTGGACTCGATTTTTTGTCCGACCACTCCGCTGTAATTGACTGCTCAGCCGGCGTCGTGCAACTTGACTTGCCTGCGGCCACCGAAGAGTCGAAGATGGTACAGAACAAGCTTTCGTGCGCTGAGTTTGTTCGCCTCCCACCCCAAGCCCTAACTTGTGTCACAGTTGAACCATATCCCAGTGTTCCGGATGGGGATTACGTGGTCTTTCCCTCTCCCGGTGTTTTACTGGCCCGCAACGTTTCCTCCCCGTACACCATATTAACTGTCACAGCGAACAAGACGTGCCTTCCTCTTCTGAACTTCGGACTCAGCCCTCAAATCCTACCACAAGGCATTGTTCTCGCCACTCTTTCACCGTCACACGATTGCCAGATCTCATCAGTGTCACGTGAACTGGCCACAGTCGCCTCGCCGAACCCGCATAGCACCGACGTAGCCAACTCTACACGGCTCAACAATGTAACTAAGATGATTGCCTCAGACCTGTTGCCGTCTCAGGTCAAAGACCTCACTGATCTTCTCACGAGCTATTCGGACATATTTGACTTTGACGGTAGGCCCATAGGTCAAACATCGCAAGTCAAACATCGCATTAATACCGGTGATGCAGCTCCAATTCACAGGCGTCCCTATCGAGTGTCACCATCAGAGCGCCAAGTTATCCAACAGGAGGTGAATAAGATGCTCACAAAAGGCATCATAGAGCCCTCATCGAGTCCGTGGGCGTCCCCTGTAGTCCTAGTTAAAAAGAAGGACAACACCTGGCGTTTCTGCGTGGACTATCGGCATTTAAACAAGGTCACCAAAAGGGATGTCTACCCGCTTCCTCGTATTGATGATGCCCTGGACTGCCTTCATGGCGCAACCTATTTTTCTTCGATAGACTTACGCTCCGGTTACTGGCAGATCGCCGTGGACGACCTCGACCGGGAGAAGACCGCCTTTGTAACGCCTGACGGTCTCTACCAATTCAAGGTAATGCCGTTTGGCTTGTGCAATGCGCCGGCAACGTTCGAGCGGATGATGGACACGCTTTTGCGCAGCTTTAAATGGTCTATCTGCCTGTGTTATCTGGACGACGTGATTGTGTTTGCCCCAACCTTTAAGTCTCACCTCGAGCGCCTTTCCTCAATTCTTTCAGTATTTCGAGAGGCTGGGCTCCAACTTAATTCTTCGAAATGCCATTTTGGGCATCGCCAAGTTACTATTCTAGGGCATCTCGTTGACTCCTCCGGCATCCGCCCCGATCCCGACAAAGTCCGAGCTGTCCTGGATTTTCCTGTACCGACTTGTGTCAAGGACGTTCGAAGTTTTGTGGGCCTATGCTCATATTTCCGACGATTTGTCAGAAACTTCGCAGAGGTCGCACGCCCCCTCACTGATCTTTTGAAGAAAGATGTACCATTTGAGTGGGGTCCTGATCAAGGCACGGCCTTTTTCCAGCTCATAACACTTCTGACCACGCCACCGATTCTCGCCCACTTCGACCCGTCTGCTCCAACCGAGGTCCGCACTGATGCTAGTGGCTACGGTATTGGCGCGGTTTTAGCCCAGCGTCAATCCGGTCACGATCGAGTTCTTGCGTATGCCAGCCGGCTCCTTTCTCCTGCCGAACGCAATTACTCTATTACGGAACGCGAGTGCCTGGCGCTTGTATGGGCAGTTGGTAAATTCCGCCCCTATTTATATGGCCGGCCTTTCACAGTTACCACTGACCATCACGCTCTATGCTGGCTTTCAGCCCTCAAAGATCCAACGGGGCGCCTTGCTCGTTGGGCTCTGCGCCTCCAGGAATTCACATACACAGTGGTTTACAAGTCTGGCCGTTTACACCAAGACGCCGACTGCCTCTCTCGGTACCCCGTTGACGCTCCAGATCTAGTAACCGACGACGCGTCCATCTGTATTTCCTCGCTCTCTGCTTTCGGCAACATGGGATGTGAGCAACGGCGTGACGCGTCCCTACGCGAGCTAATCGACCGCCTGAACACAGGCTGTACAGACAGTTCGCTTCGCATGTTCGTTGTCATAGACGGCATTTTATACCGCCGCAACATGCACCATGTGGGAAACGAACTACTACTCGTAATACCCACTCATTTGCATTCGACCGTACTTCAGCAACTACATGATGTACCAACGGCTGGCCACCTTGGTGTTGCCAGAACGTACGACCGTGTCCGCCGACGCTTTTTCTGGCCCGGCCTCTACCGTTCTGTACAACGTTATGTTAGGTCTTGTGAGTCGTGCCAACGCCGCAAAAGGCCAGCGGTACACCCCGCCGGGCTCCTTCAACCGATCGACGTACCTGCCGAGCCTTTCTATCGTGTCGGCCTCGACCTGCTGGGCCCTTTCCCTCTTTCTACCGACGGTAACAGATGGGTCGCCGTCGCCATAGATTACTCGACCCGTTTCGCAATTACGAGACCTCTTCCAAGCAGCTGCGCTACAGATGTCGCCGACTTTTTGATTCAAGACGTCATCTTACATCATGGTGCTCCTCGTCAACTGGTCACCGATCGCGGTCGCTACTTTTTATCTAAGGTAATTGACGATCTACTTCGTTCTTGTGCAACCAAGCACAAGCTTACGACGGCCTACCATCCTCAAACAAACGGCCTCACAGAACGTCTGAATCGCACACTCACTGACATGCTCGCCATGTACGTGTCGACGGATCATCGTGACTGGGACATTGCGCTACCCTTTGTCACTTTCGCTTACAATAGCTCACGCCACGACACTGCTGGATATTCTCCCTTTTACCTTTTGTATGGAAGAGACCCGACATTGCCGTTCGACACGCTTGTACCCAACCCTGCCGACCTGTCCACAGCATATGCTCGCCGCGCTATTAGCACCGCGGAGAAAGCCCGTCAGATTGCCCACCAGCGCCTTTCGGACTCGCAGCTCCGTCAGAAACGTAGCTATGACAGCCACCATCGGGACGTCCACTTTAGTCCAGGTGACCTCGTTCTTCTGTGGACTCCGTCGCGACATGTTGGTCTGGCTGAAAAGCTTCTACCCAAGTATTCCGGACCTTATCGTGTGCTACGGCAGGTAACTGATGTTACCTATGAAATAGCACCTCTAAACCCTTCGATACCTTCCACATCTTCCGACATCGTCCACGTCGCTCGCCTCAAGCCGTACATCTCGTCCAACACCTGCTAACAAGCGCCGGGTCGGCGCTTTTCGCCGCCGGAGGTCGATGTTGCGGGTTCGCGGCTATGCAGCTATGCGGGCGGTGCGAAGAAGAAGACGACGACGTTTTTGGGCTGTTCGAAAATACACAACGGCTGCCATCTTGACTGCTGGAGTACTTTTCTACTCTAAAGTAGTAAATACATTCGCAACAATATATATATATATATATATATATATATATATATATATATATATATATATATATATATATATATATATATATATATATATATATATATATATATATATATATATATATATATATATATATATATATATATATATATATATATATATATATATATATATATATATATATATATATATATATATACATTCAGCGGCACCCGTTCGTCCCTCGTCGTAGTACGTAACATGTCTCACGCTTTGACCTGCAAAGTGGTGCTGGTGGGAGATTTCTCCCCTGTGCATTTTTGAACAATAAAAAACTCGCAGCGTGCGCGTTAACTAAAAGCCGAATTCTCCTGTCTCACGTTCCCCTTTACCAGCCATTGACATGTACATTAAGCACTATCTGACAAGAAAGGGTTGCTACGTTATACTCGCTGGGCATAACCTCCTTGGTTTTAGAAAGGTTTAGCGAGCGTTGGGCTGCAGTGCCATGAATACAGTAAACTAATATATACCATGAACTCGAGGTGGTTAAAGGTGGGAAGTAGACACGAAGCGCAAGCCGTAAGAAAGTGTTCTTGAGCCACCTCTCGTTTAGCTCTTGGAATGTCTGCTGGATGGCGGTGCTTCAATATGCGGAATATATGATGAAAAGATGCGAAATGGTGGTACTTGGAGTGTTGACTAGATGGACGAACGGACTCACAGACAGATGCGTGGACGGACGCGTGGATGGCTGCACAGAAGGATGGCCGCATGCACGGACGCAGGGGACGATGCGTGGACGAACGCAGGGAGCGACGCACGAACAGATGCACGCACGGACGGGCGGATGGACGCATGGACAGTCACACAGACGGACGCATGGACGGACGGAAGCAAGAACGAATGGACGGACGCATGCTTTGCCCCACTCTCCATCATTGATCCCGCTGCCATTTTTTCTGAAATAAATGTAAACGCTTTAAAGAAGCTTCGTGTTCTTTCCCTAAAAAATGAACATTTGATTTATTTTCTCCCCCAAAAATGTAAGATATATTGCATGGTGGTGCTAAAGAGTTTATGTTGGATGCTTTTGCGAAACCGAAACCACACGAGAACGAACTATTGGCGTAGTAACACATGTGCAGACGGTCCGCTCACATAGCTTTGTCTGTACTGCCACAGAAAGTTGTCGCCGAGTATAGAATAATTTGTACCGCAGAAATTCACGTATCAACGGACAGCGTTTTCACAAGTGTATCAAGCCCCGCAGTCGCATTCAACATCGAGTATCACTACATATACCGGAAGGTGCTCGCCCTAGAATACCACCACCACTGTTGTGTTTTTCTCCTGCACTTGTTCACTCAACAGGTTGTTCAGTTTGATGTTTCTCTCGCAATAATTTTGAAGATTTATTGATCGAAATTATTGAGGGTAAGTGCGGTTGAGGTTAGTTGCGGAAATTTCTATGGCAGTCAGATTCTGTGTTCGTGCAGGATCGTAGCAATGGTGCGGTCGCACTCTAAACTACGAGTTTAGACGGCCACCTCATGTATTAAATTTCCTTGCAGTAAATACCTCTTGGTGGACTTGACAAGCGAGACCAGTCGTCGCCTCATCGAGGCGAATGCTATTTAGTTATTCCAGAAGCCTATGGTCTAGAAGCCTAAGAATTGAATTTTTTTGTGGAGGGGGGGGGGAGCTGAGAGGGCGCCTTCTTGAAATGGTAATTTTCCTCTCTGCATGGAGAAAAATATTCGGGGTGTAGGAGCAGGCCCGGCGAGCCATCTCCTCGTTACACCACTGCTTGGCCACGTCCGTGAGTGCGCCGTAGAGTACGTTTTGACTTTCTGACGTTTGTGTTGAAGTTGCTATTAGCGGTGCTCCCACGTGAAGCTACAATGAGCATTTCTGATGCGATGGTGGAACACTGCAGCATTTCACGCAAATTAGGGTATAGGATGACATAATTTCTGGCGACTGTTAGGAATAAAGCTTTAGAAATAATCTCAGTGAACAGAAATACCTCCTCATTTCCGAAATTGTTGTGTGTGTGGCAGTATCATTTTGTTTGAAGTATATGTAACGTGAGTGCTTACGAAAGTCATATTAATGTAATGTTTCATGCTGGAGAAAACGCAATTCTCTCAACCTATTTAGACCATTCGCGAATGCAGGCGTAACTTGCACAGTAAAGGGCAATGTATTTTGGTGAATTGAAAACATCCTAATTTCACTTCTCATACTTCGGCACAGACATATTCTCCCGGAGTCTATGCCTAGTTGTAATAACGTTAGTACCACTTACAATATTTTTTCCTAGCACCAATTCTGTTGTGTACGCGATAAGAACAACGACCGTCTTCTCCTGCATTACCATGTTCACAATAAATATTCCGTTACGACGGGAGTCTGCCTATCCTAAGTTAAATTATGTAAACAGCGCTTGAAAGTTGGCACTCACCAGCGACGAGCTGGCCGATCAGCTTTGGGCCGTCCGGCAAGCTGGAAATACCACCCGGGTTCAAGGACTTCGAGCGGCCACCTCAGGCACCACCATCATAATCGATGGAGAGTGGGAAGGGAAAGGGGTTAGTCCCCTTTGCCCCCACCTCGCCCGCTGAAAACTACTGGACTTCAAATAAAGTTTATTTAGTCATTACTTTATTCTTACAACTTGAAAAACTTTCACTAGTTGTGAAACCTTGTACCTTGTATATTGAGAAATTTTCGTAACAAAATTGAGTAATAGCAACGAACGTATCGCTAAAGAGCGTGTACACTGAAGGCGCAGAAAGAGGCGACAAGAGCCGGTGGAGCAGGCGGGTCCGTGCAATGGCGTCACATCGCTGTGACCGCCGCGACGCCAGTGTTCGTTTTCGGGGCTAATAGAGTTCATATAGTGACTCTAGAGCACGGTGTAAGATACAAACAATTTAGGTGGGGACACTGTTGTGTCGGAGATGGTTCTGACCGCAACGGCGACAAAGAATAAAAACGAAAGCCGCAGCAGACCATCTCGCATATTGGTCTCACACGAAGCGTCGTCACCAACTTATTTGTTTACAGATATATACATATAATAAATAGCACTACCACACGAGGCGTCACAGAACATTTGAAACAAAACCGAAACTGAACGAAACAGCATGACACAACACCATCCAGCCTTAAAAATTACGCTCGTAAGAAAATACAAGGGAACAGTATACACAGCACATTCAAGAATATGAATATCGAGCACAATAAGATGGGTATATAAAAAGTACATCATACTATTTAATGTACACGTAACACAGTACAGAAAGTAAAAAAAAATCGGCAGATCCCGCGTACCTGAAATCGACGTTATGCGAAGCATGCGGAGGGGAGGTGAGCGCGTTTCAATTTTTTTATTGAGCGACCCGTCATGAATTGGCGCTTATTATATGTACAAATGTTCAACGCACAGAAATATGTAGAAGAGTTGCAGATGTTTATACAACCAGATGTTTGCACTAACAGAACGATGCCAACTGGAACATGCGTATTAGCAATACCAGAAGGTGATATGAAGTGCTGATGCTCGCGAGGATGCTGACCCTGGACAATCCTACATGAATCAACTTGAGTGCATGGCAACTAACCACAATTGACGTTAGCCCGGCGCGACGGCTGTTCCAAGGGAGTACATAAGTAATGTTTAAAAAATTAGGTATGCAGTACTGCAACCACTATTCACGTTTCACGTAGATAAGCGTCATTTTGAAAAATAATTCCGAGACCTGGATCTGTGGTAAAATGCTTCATTGCCACGCAGAATTCTTGGGTTCGACTCCAGCTGGGACGCCGACATTTATCCTTTGCAGTCGTCAGGTCGACGATACCGATGTCAGGTATTTCTTAACGCTCACACGTAATATGAAATTGCCCATGTCTGTTCTCCTCGTTACTGAGTAGATAGATACTAAGTGTCAATTGATCACCTGTGGCACATACCCGCAAACCAGCGGCACATACCCGCCCTTGGGTATGTGCCACTGTCTGGCGGGAAGTGTTCGATGACGTACGCGTCGGGATTTTAACAATATTCATGTCTTAACCAGCGCATCACATTCGTCAAACTATCTTACCGTCCCATGCTAATTTTGGTTCACGCCAAGTTAAGGGGGTGACCACGGAACACGCAAAAGTAAGCGGATATATATATATATATATATATATATATATATATATATATATATATATATATATATATATATATATATATATATATATATGTGACGTATCAAGTGATGGTTAGTAGAGGTCGAGAAGGAAGAAGTGAGGTGGAATAAACATGGCGTATGAGCCAGGCCACGTCACCCATTCATCGTAGCGTCACACGAGTCGACAGGATGAAGACCTCCCAGCCACTTCATCAGTGTCTCATCATCGACACAGTTCTACCCAAGACGCCTTGACCATACATCGACTAAGGAATCATCTCCTAGCCGCACACAGCGACCAGCACCATGACAGAATCATCGACCGACCTTCCCATCCCTAAGTACACCGGAGCAGCGGACGATGGACCTGTACAGGACTGGTTCGACCTGTTTGAGTTCCACGCTACCGCTGCATCTTGGTCGGAACGGGAGATGGTTACGAACTTCAGCGACTACGTCACCGGTGAGGCATTTAAATTTTACCTCACCCACATATTCAACAACGACGAGTCTTGGCAAAAGATAAAAGAAGAAATGATCGTCTGGTTTCAAGACTCTAATGAATATTCGATTAGAACACACACTATCAGTGCATTTGAACTCAATCATCGCAGCCATAAGCAGCCTTCACGCATTCGAGCACAGAGCATGAATTTACAATTCCCGTCAGGTGAAGTTAGCCACATGCTCAAGGAAAGACCACGCTGTCGTTTTCCCAACCATCCTCCTGGTTCCTCATCCGCGCAAATATCGCCAATGCTTAACTCTCCGCTGCATGAAAGAATTGAATGCACTATTGATGACTCAGATGCATTGATTACTTCGTGCCACATGCGTACTTTTCAAACTCACTTGGTATTCAGCTCAGCAGTTCCTCAAAGACAGAAGCATTCACAACCAGCTTCTTGTGAAGAAAAGTCTTTTGCAGAAGCGTCTAGTGTTCACCAATCCCAAGGTCGAAGTGACGTCAATCCAGTGCACGACCTCACTGCCAACACTGAAAACAAAAGCGTAGGTGCGACTTCTGATGACACAAGTACGCTTCAGGCAATGACCAACAATGAGCGGTTTATAAATACAGAAGATTCAAGTGCGCGAAACACCCCACATTGTCTTGCGCCAGAAACAGCTGCATCGGTTGGCGTCGTAGAAGCCTGCGAAGAGCTTGCTAAAAATCCGGAAACACCACGATCAATGTCACACCACAAGCAAGTCGACGAAACCAAGAAACGACAACGTCAACGTATACCTCAACACTGTCAACGACGAAAGAAAACTTCATCAAAACCACTCTTAAGGCTCAAAGAACATTGCGAAAGGACCCATCGTCCTGGATACATTATCCACCAGAGATTGAAAATGCGCCTTCGATCAGAACATCTGCGACATTGCTGTAGAAAAATCTCCAAAAGACACAAAAGCACCCCTTGTACTCGGCAGAAACACAGGCAGCGCCCAATCAACCTCAATCACCGCGCACGCGAGATGCCTGCACGGCCTGTGTATCGCCCACGACGAGGCATTCCATGCCTACAATATCGGAACTGTCGATTCTGCAAGATGTTCGAACCTCGTTCATTCTTCACAATAATGCCAGCTGTGATTACCCCTATCTCCACGTCCAACGCATTTTTGTGTTATCCTGGACGCAACCACCAGCCTCGCCCACCAGAACTCCTGCGTTAACCGGACTACTGCACTCTCCCCTGAAGTCATTGAAAGTTTATGGAACTACCCTGAAGCATAGGACCAATTCTGAATTTTGACGTTTGTGACTTTTTAACCTCCACTTGTTTACTTTTTCTTGTTTGTAATCCATGCCTTCGGGGGGAGGGGGAATCGTGTGACGTATCAAGTGATGGTTAGTAGAGGTCGAGAAGGAAGAAGTGAGGTGGAATAAACATGGCGTATGAGCCAGGCCACGTCACCCATTCATCGTAGCGTCACATATATATATATATATATATATATATATAGTGGATGAAAAAATTACCAACTGTGAGCAGGAAACGAACCTACGACCTTCGAACTACGTGTTCGATGCTCTAACCACTGAGCTATCACAGCGGCCCTCCCTCCATCCACTTTTTTGGGTTTATCTGTGAATTTAGAAGTAGGAGCGACAGTCAGCTTCCCCTGTACATTCCTTGGCATTACTGTCTGTTATATCTCATTAATATTGTGTTAAAACACGGAAAAACGAGCCCTTAGGTATACACTTCTTTCCCTTATATATATATATATATATATATATATATATATATATATATATATATATATTGAACTGAAGAAGATGAGTGCTACTCAGAAAGGCAGGGGGTATGACTCAGTCGGTGAAGAAGACGACGTTTGGTTGGCTGGGTACTCAGACTGGTTCCGCCATTACCACTCGACGTGTCGTAACCGCTCTCCCGTTTTATAAAAGAGTGCCACTCTAAAACGCCCCATTTTGATTGGTGGAGGTGCTGGGTAACGCCTAATCCTGGAATTGCGAAACCGTACGTTGCCTCCAGTTGCTACAATGTCCATGGACGACGATCAGGAGGTGGCCGCCTCGGCTCCAACTACTGCAGCTCCTGTCTGTCTCGGCTCTTTTCGGCAACGTGATCCGCCTACTTTCAGTGGAACCGATGACAAACACGTGGAAGACTGGCTCGACGAATACGACCGGGTGAGCAAGCACAACAAGTGGGACGATGCGCACAAGCTTACTGTCGTCGAATGTTATTTGACCAACGTCGCCAGTCTGGGGCACCGTAATCACGAGAGAGACCTCCCCACCTGGTCGGCCTTCCGAATGGCGTTCGCGGACTTGTTTGGCCATCCAGCACTTCGAAAACTACGGGCCAAACAGCGCTTGCGTACTAGGGCTCTGCAGAATGGTGAGAATTACACAAGTTATATCGAAGATGTGGCCGACATTTGCCGGCGTGTCAACTCGGCCATGACAGAAGCCGAGAAGATCAAACATATCTTGAAAGGCGTGACTGACGACGCATTTCAGATGCTTGTCGCCAAAAGCCCGCAAACGGTAGCGGAAGTGATCCAACTTTGTCAGAGCTATGATGAGCTCTGGAAACAGCGTTACACCACTCGTCGTGCCAGCGCACCATGTGCAACAATCTCCGTTTTAACGTCAGCTGGCACTGCTATAGACCACACCACTTTGCTTCTTGAGATCAAGCAATTTGTACGAGAGGAGGTCGCACGCCAGTTGTCCCTCGTGCCTTATACATCCGAAGGTGCCCCATCTACTTTAGCGCCATCAATACAGCGAGTAGTCCGCGAGCAAGTGTCCGAGGCACTACCAACAGCTCACGCACCACCTGTGGCTGCTCCATTGACTTATGCCGAAGCACTGAACGGAACCCGACGTCCGCCTGTCGCGAACGGTCACGTTTCTTTGTCGCGAACGCCTACGTCCATGCGCCCCTTTGTCGTACCGACTGAGCCTATGTACCAGGCTGCCCCGTCCTTTCTCCCGACCACCATCTCCGCGCTTTCAGAACCCTTGGCGCCCTCAAGACAATCGCCCCATATGCTTCGCCTGTGGAATTGAGGGTCACGTGGCACGATTTTGTCGACGGCGTGAGTTTTTCCTGCGTGACGACGTCAGGCCCAACAATTATGATTTCCCACAACGACCAGAGCCTGCTGTATCTGGTGAGACTGCGACCATGGACACATTTTCACCTCGCCGGAACTTCAACAGACACCGGTCGCCTTCACTTCAATGCCGTTCCCTTTCCTCTATGCTACGTCGACCTCGCCCTGTCCCCGAGGAAAACTAGGAGCCGCAGTTCCGGGGGCAAGAACTGCGGATCTTTTGAACTCCACAAGACCTTGTTTTTCGCCGTCCAACGTCGTTGCTGTCTCCGTTGAAGGTGTACCTGTTTTTGCATTGGTCGATACTGGCGCCGCAGTGTCTGTAATGACTGAAAAACTTTGCCGTCGACCAAAAAAAGTCACAATGCCTCTTCACGACTTCGTTTTGAGCACTGCGAGTGAGCAACAAATTCGCCCTTTTGCTGCATGCACAGCACGTGTCGCTATTGCTGACGATATTTATGACGTCGAGTTTGTAGTGCTCCCGCAGTGTTCCCATAGCATTATATTAGGCTGGGACTTTCTCTGCACTCATCATGCCGTCATCGACGGTGCTCGCGCCGAAGTAGAATTCGCGCCGTTATGCGACGCTGCTTCACTCGACTCGTCTTTTTCACGAGCAAAAGTTTTCGTTGCCGCCGACACTTCGATACCCCCGTTATCATCCGCCCTAGTTCTGCTATCCTGTGACGTCTGTAGTGGCTCAACTGTTTTTTTTACTCCTTCTGAAACCGCTGTTCGCCGCAAGTGCTTCCTGATTCCTTTCGCCGTTCTGAATGTTAACGATGGATCGAGTGCAATTTATGTTTCAAATCCGTTTCCCTCGCCTTCCAAGTTACTGTGCGGAGAGTGCTTCGGCTTTGCCGATGACATTGATCGCTCGAGTGCACGTGTAGTTCCTGACCACTCGACTACGCTACCTATTGATGCTGTTGATTGCTGCGCGTCATCCTCTTCCCCATCATTCACCGACGCGATTTCGCGCTGCATCGACACCAACCTTACGGCCCAGCAGCGCACCGACATCATCGCCCTCCTCGAGCGCTTCCGCGCCAGCTTCGACCACCAGCAACTGACTTTGGGCCGTGCTTCCACAGTATCTCATGAAATCGACACTGGCCATCATGCTCCTTTACGTCAGCGTCCGTATCGGGTATCGGCATCTGAGCGTCGCATAATCGCGGAACAAGTTGACGACATGTTGAAGCGAGGTGTTATTGAGCCCTCTAACAGCCCGTGGGCATCCCCAGTTGTTCTAGTCAAGAAAAAGGATGGCTCAATAAGATTCTGTGTCGACTACCACCGGTTGAATAAGATCACGCGCAAAGATGTTTACCCGCTACCTCGCATAGACGATGCCCTTGACTGCTTACAAGGCGCGGAGTTCTCGTCACTAGATCTGCGTTTAGGTTATTGGCAGGTTCCCATGGCTGAGGCTGATCGCCCCAAGATGGCTTTTGTTACTCCTGATGGCTTATACGAATTTAACGTCATGCCATTCGGGCTCTGCAATGCGCCTGTCACTTTCGAGCGCATGATAAACATCTTCCGTGGCCTGAAATGGCAGACATGTCTGTGTTATTTAGACGATGTCGGGATATTTTCAAGCGACTTTTCAACGCATCTTCAGCGGCTCGAGACAGTGCTCACTTGCCTCACCTCCGCCGGTCTACAGCTCAACTTGAAGAAGTGCTGCTTCGGCGCTCGAAAACTTCTAATTTTGGACCATGTTGTATCTAGAGATGGCATTATTCCGGATCCAACGAAACACCAAGCCATTGCCGAATTTCCTAAGCCGAAGACCTTAAAATAACTTCGCAGCTTCCTCGGTTTATGTTCATATTTTCGTCGTTTTATTCGCAACTTCGCCTCCATCATATCGCCCTTGACTGACCTTCTTGCCGGCAACAACGACCTTCCTAGCTGGTCGTCAGCTTGTGATGATACATTTGCCACACTCCGCCACCTTCTTACGTCACCTCCTATACTGCGACATTTTGATCCTCTTGCCCCGACAGAAATACACACGGATGCTATAGCGGAGTTGGCCTCGGTGCTGTGCTCGCCCAGCGTAAACCTGGATTTGGTGAGTACGTCGTCTCTTACGCCAGCCGTGCACTCACAAAAGCAGAAGCCAACTATTCAGTCACCGAAAAAGAGTGTCTAGCCATCATATGAGCCATAGGCAAGTTTCGACCCTATCTTTACGGGCACCCATTCAGCGTGGTTACAGATCATCACGCATTATGTTGGCTCTCTTCGTTAAAAGATCCCACCAGCCGGCTCGCCCGTTGGGCGCTTCGGCTACAAGAGTACGACATTCCCGTCGTTTACCGATCTGGCCGAAAACATTCCGACGCAGACGCTTTGTCCCGATCACCTCTACGATGTAGTGACAAGTCACCGTCTTCGCCTGCCCCCGACGTATCTGCACTTAGTGTCAGCGACATGCTACAGGAGCAACAAAAAGATCTTTGGATCGCTTCACTTATCAACTTGTTGAGTCAAGCTCCCTCGCAAAATATCCCTAGAGGTATGCGCCGTCAAATACAGCACTTCGTTATCAGAGATGGTTTGCTATACAGACAAAATTATCTCTCCGAAGGACGCCAATGGCTCGGAGCAACGAAAAGATCCTCGGATCGCTTAACTTATCAACTTGTTGAGTCAAGCTCCCTCGCAAAATATCCCTAGAGGTATGCGCCGTCAAAACAGCACTTCGTTATCAGAGATGGTTTGCTGTACAGACAAAATTATCTCTCCGAAGGACGCCAATGGCTCCTAGTCATTCCCTGTCGTCTCCGCTCAGACATACGCGCCTCCTTTCACGCCGACCCACAATGCGCCCATGCTGGAGTGTTAAAAACCTACACCCGCCTGTCCCACCGCTACTACTGGCGTGGAATGTATCGCTTCGTTCGTCGCTACGTACGTTTCTGTCTCGCTTGCCAACGCCGGAAGAATCCCACTCCAAGTTCTCCAGCTCCGCTACAACCCTTACCTTGTCCTGCCCGACCGTTTGACCGTGTTGGTATCGATCTGTATGGACCTCTTCCGATGACACCAGCTGGAAATCGCTGGGTAATCGTCACTATCGAACACCTTACGCGCTACGCAGAAACTTCACCACTTTCTTCTGCGTCAGCCAGTGACGTCAGTCGTTTCATATTGCATCAGATCATTTTACGTCACGGTGCACCACGCGAACTCCTGAGTGACCGAGGGCACGTGTTTTTGTCAGACGCCGTCGAATCGCTTCTCAAGGAATGCCAAGTCATTCATCGCACCACCACCGCATATCATCCTCAAACTAACGGCATTACAGAACAATTCAATCATACATTAGGAGATATGCTGTCAATGTACATCGCAACCGATCACACCAACTGGGACCGTATTCTCCCTTTTGTAACATACGCGCATAATACTGCTGTCCAGACAGCCACTGGTTTCTCTCCATACTTCATCCTTTATGGTCGCGAGCCCTCTGCACGCTAGACACCATCCTTCCTTACCACCCGGATGTTGCTGAGTCGACGACGATGTCACAAGCTGCTAAATACGCGGAAGAGGGTCGTCAGCTTGCCCGCTCCTTCACAAGTGCTGAACAGCAACGCCAGAAACACTACCGCGATAGCCCGACGCCTCCGGCTTCTTATGCATCAGATAACCTTGTCTGGCTTCGCATCTCTTCAACCAGCCCTGGTCTCTCAACGAAACTGACGTACAAGTATGACGGCCCTTACCGTGTGGTTAAGCAAACTTCACCCGTCAATTACATCGTCGAGCCGCTAGAGCAGCCCCATGATCAACGACGCCGTGGACGTGAGACCGTCCACCTAGACCGCCTAAAACCGTATTATGATCCCTCTATTGTCTCCTACCCATGAGTTGCCAGGATGGCTCTTTTCCGGAGGGGAGGAAAATGTAGTGAAGAAGATGAGTGCTACTCAGAAAGGCAGGAGGTATGACTCAGTCGGTAAAGAAGACGACGTTTGGTTGGCTGCCCTTACAAAAATCCTATATATGGACTTATATCAAAATCCCCATATATGGCTACATCAGGAATTGGGCATATCTGGCCCATATACGGAATCCCCATATATGAGCCGTATATAAACTGATATGTTCAAATCCTGATATAGCCATATATGGGCCTTATATCCCCATATATGGCTATATATAGAGGCATCCATATAAGGTCTTATATGGATGCTTTCATATATGGCCTTATATGGATACCTTTATATAAAGCCATTCAAATGATTCATCTATATTAGTTCAGCCTGTGTCACCGGCAAAAAATATAGCTGCTCAAATCATTCTTCAGCTAGAAATATACCTGTTTGTTGAAAGGTCTGCATGCAGTCACTATCATCTCCAAAACAAAGGCAGTACATACCCCAGAACATTCTTGTTCAATTAAGTTATCCTCAATATATCTCAAGTTATTCTCAACAACAATTTGCTAAAATGTAGCTTGGCATCATATTTAAAGTTTGTGGTGGGCACATGTCACTGTTAGTCCACTTTTCCTGAAGAGATACATTCTTTGTGCTTAAATTTATTGCTTACTTATCGACACTTTTTTATTTATCTATTTATTTCATTACCCACAGCACCAATTGGCATTACATTGGGGGAGCATTTACGAAAAGTAGAATACAAAAAATACATAGTCAGCCAAACAAATAATCAAAGTCACCTGAATCACAATCTGCAAGAGAAATTCATATATAAATCGGAACATGTTCTAACATATAAATCGGAAGAATTCTAACATGAAATAAAACAAATATTTGGGAGTGTAGAGGCAATGCTAGAAGGCAGCTGGTTCCATCTTGTAATTTTTTTTTGGTAACAAATCATTTTGAAACACGTCAGTCTTGCATGCGATTATTCTTATCTTGAACCTATGGTCAACACGGTCTGAGACATAGTACGGTGCAAGTAAATATTCCGCTTTATCGATTCCGACTTGACAAAAATAAATGGCATAAAAGAACCCAATTTGAGTTTCGTAAAGATATATTTCACAGTGTCTTTTGTTTAAAACTTTTCTCGTGTGTCAATGGAGCGTCCATAGTCAGTCAAAACGAAATATGACTTGCTATTGACCGTATGAACTGCGTGTGCATTGAATAACTTAAATGAGTTGATAATCAACTTTTAAGAAGTTCGGTCGAAAGTGATTGGTATGCAAGCTTGTTATGTACAAGTATTGTGACTAATGACCTATAGAACGACTGCTAAAACTGGTGTCTATAGGTCTCTGTGCGCGTGGGAACGGAGGCATTTAACAATATTTCTTGCCAACGGGACACTAAAAATGTACTTTGTAAACGTAATCCGCTTTCCATTTTGCCAATAATGCATCATTAACGTAACAGTTGTAAAAAGCTCATTCTGCAGAAATTCCGGTGTAGGCATCGATGGCTCTCCATGAAAAATCGTCTTGTCAATGATCGAAAATTGAGAGAATGCAAATAAAACAAATATTATAAATTTTCGGGTTTGAGTGATGATCGAAATCATGCAGGCAATTTGCATGGCATGCAAGTGCTCTACAACACAGCTATGCATCTGCTTGGAAATAAAGCATGAATAACTTCCTCTTGTTGTAAATGCAAGGAAAATAACTGTCATGCTTAATAAATACATGTATCCTGCGTGCAGGTTTCACAACACCTTTAATATCGCAGCTATATTGCATGATACAAGCGTGCATTGTCATGAAGCATCAGAACACGTTATTACCAACGTCACTTCGCGGTCTAATAACAGCCAACCATTACAAAAGGCACACTGGTTACTGCACGTATTTCCTCACGACTGCGTAGTGGGTGCATAAAGTTCTAAAACATTGTACACACATTATATTGAGAAGCACGTTCTGCTGGGCGAGTTGGTACTTCATCTTAACTTAGTTGCGCGAAAAAATTTGAAGTGCGAAAGGAAGACACCTGGACACAGCGCACACAAACAACTGAAACTTTATTGAAGAAAACAGACATATGTATGCGGTTACGACAACACGTGAGGTGGAAAAAAATGATTAGATGAGCAGACATCTGATCATTTTCTTTCACAGTGTGGACATCGTGTGGTGGACGGCACTGCGCTGTCGTGTGGGAAGTATTATTTAGAATTTATTTATATAATTGTAGATCACAAAGCTTCTTTAAAGGAATTAACAACCATTCTTTAACCAATCATCATATTGTAGAGAGTGTGGCTGTGCGGCCTTGTTTGGAATACGGTAGTTAAAGCTAAATTCAGTGGCACGGTATAGCGCGGGAAATCGGAGAGGCGTATTTCATAAACAAAGCTGGGGATTCATGTGTCACGTAACTCTCACTTATGTTGCTTGCTACTGAGGTAGCTTTCCTGGAAGCGCATCATTTATACAATCTGTCTGCTCATCTAATCCTTTTCTTTCACCGCACGTGTTCTCGTAACCACATATATACCTATGTCTGTTTTCTCCAACAATGTTTCAGTTGTCAGTGGGTGCTGCGTCTAGGTGTCTTCCTTTTGTATTTCAATTTTTTGGCGCAACTCAGTAATTACATATTTCTTGTTCTTTAAACTATGTTACCCCTTTTTTACACAAAATGCAGCCATGTGCGAAACCTTCATTGAGACACTTTGAACCTTCTCAATTACACAGTACTATTCCACAATTAAATTTGTTCAAGTAGCATTATGCAATAAAGAGTACACACTAAGTGATTGAATTACGCACAAGAAACAGGATCGATACTGCTATCACGTTCCACTGTGAAAAACGGAGCTTAACGATCCCCCAGTTTTTTCACACATTGCAAGCCCTAATGCATCATACCAGTTTATTTGTCGGCTTGCGTAAAACTATCTACAGTGCTCACGGATTAAAACGTGACATCACATTATTTTGTGTAACTATGGATGCGGGTATGCGCAGTTCCTCAAGATAACCACGCGATTTTGCGACATCAGTAACGATAATGTCGCCTGTGATATACGCATTGCAGTCAAATTTACACTGATATCACCCTGGTTGTAGATGGCGGAAACTAAATTACGGGCTATTCTTAAGTTTTTCCATTTGGATCCGTGACATAGCACCCTGCTTTGAAGAATCAAACTAGCAACAAAATTTTAACTGCGTGTCCTTATCAAAACACACGTAAATATAAAAACAAGTAGAACGTAGACGAAGAAAGATAAATTCAAACTCAAGACAAATTCAAACGTGGGCTCATAAATCTCATGACACCCTTGGAGTTTGAGATATGCAACTGTTTTTTATTTGTAATTGCGCAAGTTGTAATTTATCCTTGGTTTTTCCTCAAGCGTTAAAGTGAGAAAAATAAGACACAAGTATATTTACATCAATATATTTATAAAAAGTACAATGGCACAAAACCAACATTTTCCTGGCGTAGATTTTTTGATTAAATAGAGCACTGTCTGGATCAAGTGAAAAAAAAAGAAAGTGTTGTCGTATCGCTTAAACAAAACAGCCTAATGACGTAACCACGATTAGCATAAAGTTATTTACTCAGCAAGCATGCAATGTGGTATGTTTTCGAGTTATCATAATATTTATGAACAACGTGCGAAGGTAATGAAAATGATGAACTTACCTTAACATTTAACCGAGACTTGTCTTTCAAGGAGCCTGTTCATCCTGATAACCTATTCACACCTTAAAGCCACCACGTGCATTCGTACTGCTTTAGGAAGAAGTTTTGAAGCAACGCTTGCCCGCAAGCGTGGGTATCCATTTTCTTGTCGCACGAAAAGTTGACGATCGCCAATCCAGCAGCGTACAGACGCACACGCACACAAAAACACTTCCACGTCCGTCCACAATTTCGCCACGTACAGCGAAGTAGATTCCTGAGAGCTGCGCGATTATCTTGTGTAAATTGGAGCAGTAGTTGAACACGAAATAAGAGCAAAAGGAATGAAAATTAACAAACTCGATCAGCACGGCACCCATAACTCCGGCGAGCAAAAAAAAACAACAATGACGCGGACGGATACAGTGCACGCAGGCTTGACAATGAATATTGCAATGGATACTACATTACTCCTTGAGATCAATGATTTACGCACTTTTCACTAGAACTAAATTTTCCTGAGCTTATTGGTGAACGACGTTTCATTTTTTAACTATTATTGACGCAATTTTATTACCATACGACTGAATGTTTGTGCAAACTATTTTCTTCGTCGTTACTTGAAATGGGCCGCGGCACTCTCTTTCCGGCTGTGTCGACTGTCGACAGACTGTTGTATGCCACATACGGCAGGGCTACATGGTGCCTACGCGCCACGCTTCTTCGAACAACTTTCTCCGAAGTGTCCACTCATCCGACGGGCGCCCTTTTTTGTATTTTTTTTACTGTGCGCGCCCCTTGAAACCAATGCAGTCAGGCGAGTTTTTTCGAACAATGGACTTCAACTTCCTCCCGCGGGCCCAGAAAGCTGCACGTGCAAGACCTTTGAGACAGGCATTCCGTGGAGCTGAAATCGCTGCTTCGTGTACGCTGGCTACGAAGACGCGTTTCAGCGGAATTTTCATCTTATTTCGCAAGCGTTTAAAATGATAATAATAATATTCAATCAACCAATAATCAATCAATCATTTTTTAACCTACCCAAGAAGAACCATAGGGTCTTTCATGCTGGCGCGCGCGAAAAGAAAACAAAAACAAACAATACATTACAGACTGCCCACAGAAATGCAAAAAAAGAGCAAAAACGAGCAGTCGAAAAGAAATCAACGCACAATGGAAACAACAAATAAAAGAGTAGATATTCATGGAATGGGACTGAAAAATAATGTAGAATATACATAACCGTGGCGAAGGCTTCCTGAAAGACCGAAAAGGGAAGAATCTGTGCATGTGCAAAGCTACGTTAGGACAGGGCAGCCCTCACTGACAAAAAAAAATGACTGTAGACTATGAAAAACATAACGAATTGAGAAAGTTGACGTTAGATAGACTCCGTATTCTGTAAAGGATAGAGTGTTTAAAGAAGCTGGCAGGTACATGCAACGGTCGATTCTCTCTCGATAACTTACGCGGAGTTTCAAAATTATTACAACCGAGAAGGGCAGAATATCTCACCCTGAACTAGCTTGTAAAGAAATAACAGCTCATCGCGATTTTGCCGGCCGTTAACTGATGGCAAATATAATATTCTAGCAGTGTTGAAAGGATTCTAGTGAAACGATGAGGGTAAATACTTATGAAATTTTTCTGGACTCACTCAGTGGCGCTACTGCTGGATTTAGCAAGGCCATTCCAAATCAAATATGCATATGTACTCAAGTTGACGACGACATATCGCGGTGTACAATTTGTAGAAGGCTGTAAAAGAACCGGATTCTCGCGAGATGTTGAGCCAACAGGAAGAGAATGAAGGCCTCGCATGGCAGCACATTTATTGCAAGTAGAAAAAATTCAGCATGCTATCAAAAAGAACACCAAGATAACTGATCTCAAAAAACTTACATAACGACGCAGTATGACAGCATATGGATTTGCTGTTGGGCGTTTTGCGAAATACAGCAACATTAACAACAACAACAACAACAACAACAACAACAACAACAACAACAACAACAACAACAACAACAACAACAACAACAACAACAACAACAACAACAACAACAACAACAACAACAACAACAACAACAACAACAACAACAACAACAACAACAACAAAACAACAACAACAACAACAACAACAACAACAACAATAATAATAATAATAATAATAATAATAATAATAATAATAATAATAATAATAATACACTCATATCATTCTGACATGGCCGAAAATATCTAGCCACATTGAATGAAATGCCAGTGTCCGGGTGCCCATGAATCTCTATACGTGAGTGTGCACTTGCGCAGTTTGGTGGGTATGTACCGGCATACATATCTTATAAGTGCACTACCGTGTTGGTGTTGAAAGGATATGTTCGCAAGCAGTTTGAATCGTTACGCGCCTGCACAACAAGGGGCTGTTTACATAATGTAGAGTTTGGCTTAGGTATCACGCCAGCCCGCAAAAAATGTGTCATACTAATTGTATTCACAAGGCAATGTTTAGGCTAATCCTGATGATGGCACGTGCGCTTTAGTGACCTCGACTAAGTAATGACACACCGACACAAAATAGAAGTTTTGTGAATTCGGCAGCCTACGTTAAATGTTGCTATAAAGCTTCAGCATTTCATTACATGGTCCATTAAATATGTATCACGTGTGAGTCAGTTGCACCTTTCTTAACGTACATGTCTATGACGTGAGATTTATTTGACGCTTGCAAACATTACACTAAATTATTTGTTCACTTGTGCAATCATAAAATTTTCGATAAATTTACTATGTGCACAGCCAGGAACATTATACGTAGCCAAAGGAAACGCAAGATGTATTTTTGCAATAAATTAGTACAACTTCCATCTTGACTGTAATCATAATAGTGCCTGCAAGTTGCATTCACGTAAGTTCTTTTTGTTTTTGAAAATACTCCCTTAAACATTGCACTGCGCATGCAATTATAGTAAATGGCTGCTGAAAGCAATCGCAGATGAGGGGTAAACAGGATTAAGAGAAATCTTGTTATATGAAGGGAGCATATAGCCATCAAAACTTTCAAATAATCAGAAATTTTGTCCACCGATGTGGAAGCTAAAAGTGCATTGAAATTACTCTTTCTTGCTGCCACTTTAAACAATGCATCAATGTGAACAATATAAGTTGCATGCATTTTGTCTTTACATAATACTACATAGGATTGCTCTATAATAATAGCGAGGTTCGGAAGCTTCAATACGTTTTGTGACTTGACACGATTCCTTCCTCGTAAAACATGTCTGCTCTTGTATACATTATTTACGTCGTATTAATTGCAACTTATTGTTTCAAACCTAAATGCTATGAAAAATGCACGAGTTAAATTACACGAATGCATGCATATATGTATTCAACTGAGTTGCAACTATCACGTACACAAAGCTGACCTGAAATTTCGGTTTTTTTGCATGGCAGAAACAACATATATATTTAATACTCCTATTGTTATGAAAAACAAGC
Source organism: Rhipicephalus microplus (assembly GCF_043290135.1). NCBI lineage: Eukaryota > Metazoa > Arthropoda > Arachnida > Ixodida > Ixodidae > Rhipicephalus > Rhipicephalus microplus. Next base: position 38,757,627 of record NW_027464585.1, read on the forward strand.
AGGTCAGCTTTGTGTACAAATTGTTATATATTACAATTCGCATAAAAGTGTGATCACGTTGCTAAATATATACGTGGTTCATCCCAAATAAGAGAGCACTTCCACATATAAGGATCCACTTGATATGTTATATATGGTGTGGCCGTGCCTTATTTGGCCAGATTTGACTCCTTATATGGGCCAACCGCGTCATATATGGCCGTATATAACCCCATACATGAACCGACTCCGCCAGATATACATCCATATATGCTTATATGTGGCCACATATGCTGCCATATATGCCTATATATGGCCACATATGCTGCCATATATGCTTATATATGGCCAGATATAACTTATATATGGGCCATGTATGGCGTTTCCGTAAGGGTGGGTACTCAGACTGGTTCCGCCATTACCACTTGACGTGTCGTAAGCGCCCCTCTTTTATAAAAGAGTATCACTCTAAAGCACCCCATTTTAATATATATATATATATATATATATATATATATATATATATATATATATATATATATATATATATATATATATATATATATATATATATATATATATATATATATATGATTCGCATTTGAAACGCCAGCAGCGTGCTCCGAGCGGTTTTGCACATTCTCCTCTGCTTTCCTTTTGCTCCCGTTGTGGATCACTTAGCGAATTTTGCTCAGCATCTGGCTTAGAACCGAACTTGTGACGCCTCTGGTAAACTCGGACATTACCATGCCATCCGCAATTCTGCGCCATTTTAAGATGTAGTCTCTTCGCCTACTTCGAGTGGTGACCAAGTTAATGTGGTCACGATTTTAAATGTTTCTGGTTGCCACACAACGCTAAAACGTTCTCCTGCTCAGTCGCCCAGGGAATTCCGTCAGCTGTTCAGCCGTGAACTGAGGTTTATGCGTGACTTTGAGCATGAAGTGGTGCGTCCATTTGGTGTGTGTCAAGTTCTTTCCAAGCTTCGACATTTTTCTATTCTGCTCCGCGACCAAGTTTTAGCAGAACTGTTCCGTGCTCCGGATGTGCCTGCTCCTGACCGAACTTTTGCCGAGCCACCTACTCCTGTTCTGCCTGTTCCTACTGAAGCTCCGCCTGTGCTTCCTACAACCGGTGATGATGTTTCGGAAACTGTTGCTTTTCTTTGTTTGCCGGAGATGCAGCCGCCGAGCGTGCCAGCCGAGCCTCTTGTGGAAGTTCCTGTTCCACGTGCTTTAAAGATGTTTCCGCCGGTCGAGGTTGCGCCGACTGTGCCCGTTTCCCCTCCGCGCGCCGATTCATCCCCCACCACAGCCTCATGACTACCTGCGTGTTCCGGCCTCCTCTCTACCGAAGGTGCACTGTACCGAACGTTCTTAGGCCAATTTCCTTGTTCCACCAGACTGTTGTCTGCGCCTGCGCCTGAGACGCCTGTTGTGGAATTAGCACCTGCACAGGCGTCAGCGCCGCGCGTAGAAACATGACGCAGACTATGTGGACATCCTGTCCTAGGGGAGGGGATGATGCGGTGGTACGTTTGAAAACGTGCCTTGCTTCGTGTAATTACTTCTTTACGGTGTGCTTTTTAGTGTGGTTTATACTGTGAATTTCTTCGTGTGTATACAATGTTCTTTCTATGGAGGGGATGAGGGGATGTAGTGAATTTAGAAATGTACCTTGCGGTGTATTGGTGTGCATGCTGTACATTCATAAATGTGAAGCATTTCTTAGCGAACTTCGGCGAATTTGAGCGTATCTATCTATCTATCTATCTATCTATCTATCTATCTATCTATCTATCTATCTATCTATCTATCTATCTATCTATCTATCTATCTATCTATCTATCTATCTATCTATCTATCTATCTATCTATCTATCTATCTATCTATCTATCTATCTATCTATCTATCTATCTATCTATCTATCTATCTATCTATCTATCTATCTATCTATCTATCTATCTATCTATCTATCTATCTATCTATCTATCTATCTATCTATCTATCTATCTATTTATCTATCTATCTATCTATCTATCTATCTATCTATCTATCTATCTATCTATCTATCTATCTATCTATCTATCCGCTTACTTTTGGGTGCTCCGTGGTCGCTCCCTTAACTTGGCGTGAACCAAAATTAGCATAGGACGGTAAGATAGTTTGACGAATATGATGCGCTGGTCAAGACATGAATATTGTTAAAGTCTCGACGCGTACGTCATCGAACACTTCCCGCCAGACAGTGGCACATACCCATGGGCGGGTATGTGCCGCTGTTTTGCGGGTATGTGCCAAAGGTGATTGATTGACACTTAGTATCTATCTACTCAGTAACGAGGAGAACAGACATGGGCAATTTTAACGTGTGAGCGTTAAGAAATACCCGACATCGGTATCGTCAACCTGACGACTGCAAAGAGTAAATGTCAACGTCCCAGCTGGCATCGAACAAAAGAATTCTGTGTGGCAATGAAGAATTTCACCAAAGAGCCAGGTCTCGGAACTATTTTTCAAAACGACGCTAATCTACGGGAAACGTGAATAGTGGTTGCAGTACTGCCTACCTATTTTTTTAAACATTACTTATGTACTCCCTTGACACAGCCGTCGCGCCGGGCTAACGTCAATTGTGGTTAGTTGCCATGCACTCAAGTTGATTCATGTAGTATATTCCAGGGTTAGCATCCTCGTGAGCATCAGCGCTTCATATCACCTTCTGGTATTGCTAATACGCATGTTCCAGTTGGCATCGTTCTGTTAGTGCAAACATCTGGTTGCATAAACATCTGCAACTCTTCTACATATTTCTGTGCGTTGAACATTTGTACATATAATAAGCGCCAATTCCTAACGTGTCGCTCAATAAAAAAATTGAAACGCGGTCACCTGCCCTTCGCATGCTTCGCATAACGTCGATTTCCGGTACGCGGGATCTGCCGATTTTTTTTTTACTTTCTGTACTGTGTTACGTGTACATTAAATAGTATGATGTACTTTTTATATACCCATCTTATTGTGCTCGATATTCATATTCTTGAATGTGCTGTGTATACTGTTCCCTTGTATTTTCTTACGAGCGTAATTTTTAAGGCTGGATGGTGTTGTGTCATGCTGTTTCGTTCAGTTTCGGTTTTGTTTCAAATGTTCTGTGACGCCTCGTGTGGTAGTGCTATTTAGTATATGTATATATCTGTAAACAAATAGGTTGGTGACGACGCTTCGTGTGAGACCGATATGCGAGATGGTCTGCTGCGGCTTTCGTTTTTATTCTTTGTCGCCGTTGCGGTCAAAACCATCTCCGACACAGCAGTGTCCCCACCTAAATTGTTTGTATCTTACACCGTGCTCTAGAGTCACTATATGAACTATATTAGCCCCGAAAACGAACACTGGCGTCGCGGCGGTCACAGCGATGTGACGCCATTGCACGGACCCGCCTGCACCGCCGGCTCTTGTCGCCTCTTTCTGCGCCTTCAGTGTACACGCTCTTTAGCGATACGTTCGTTGCTATTACTCAATTTTGTTACGAAAATTTCTCAATATACAAGGTACAAGGTTTCACAACTAGTGAAAGTTTTTCAAGTTATAAGAATAAAGGAACGACTAAGTAAACTTTATTTGAAGTCCAGTAGTTTTCAGCGCGCGAGGGGGGGGGAAAGGGGACTAACCCCTTTCCCTTCCCACTCTCCATCGATTATGATGGTGGTGCCTGAGGTGGCCGCTCGAAGTCCTTGAACCCAGGTGGTATTTCCAGCTTGCCGGACGGCCCAAAGCTGATCGGCCAGCTCGTCGCTGGTGAGTGCCAACTTTCAAGCGCTGTTTCCATAATTTAACTTAGGATAGGCAGACTCCCGTCGTAACGGAATATTTATTGTGAACATGGTAATGCAGGAGAAGACGGTCGTTGTTCTTATCGCGTACACAACAGAATTGGTGCTAGGAAAAAATATTGTAAGTGGTACTAACGTTATTACAACTAGGCATAGACTCCGGGAGAATATGTCTGTGCCGAAGTATGAGAAGTGAAATTAGGATGTTTTCAATTCACCAAAATACATTGCGCTTTACTGTGCAAGTTACGCCTGCATTCGCGAATGGTCTAAATAAGTTGAGAGAATTGCGTTTTCTACAGCAAGAAACATTACATTATTATGACTTTCGTAAGCACTCACGTTACATATACTTCAAACAAAATGATACTGCCACATACACAACAATTTCGGAAATGATGATGTATTTCTGTTCACTGAGATCATATCTAAAGCTTTGTTCCTAACAGTCACCAGAAATTATGTCATCCTATACCCTAATTTGCGTGAAATGTTGCAGTGTTCCACCATCGCATCAGAAATGGTCATTGTAGCTTCACGTGGGAGCACCGCTGATAGCAACTTCAACACAAACGTCAAAAAGTCAAAACGTACTCTATGGCGCACTCACGGACGTGGCCAAGCAGTGATGTAACGAGGAGATGGCTCGCCGGGCCTGCTCCTACCCCCCGAACTTTTTTCTCCATGCATGGAGGAAAATTACCATTTCAAGAAGGCGCCCACTCAGCCCCCCTCCATCCCTCCGCAAAAAAAAAAATCAATTCTTAGGCTTCTAGACCATAGGCTTCTGGAATAACTAAATAACTTTCGCCCAGATGAGGTGACGACTGGTCTTGCTGGTCAAGTCCACCAAGAGGTAATTACTGCAAGGAAATTTAATACATGAGGTTGCCGTCTAAACTCGTAGTTTAGAGTGTGACCGCACCGTTGCTACGATCCTACACGAACACATACTCTGACTGCCATAGAAATCTCCTCAACTAACCTCAACCGCACTTACCCTCTATAATTTCGATCAATATTTCATCAAAATTATTGCGAGAGAAACATCTAACTGAACAACCTGTTGACTAAACAAGTACATAAGAAAAACACACAACAGTGGTGGTGGTATTCTAGGGCAAGCACCTTCCGGTATATGTAGTGATACTCGATGTTGAAAGCGACTGCGGGGCTTGATACACTTGTGAAAGTGCTGCCCGTTGATACGTGAATTTCTGCGGTACAAATTATTCCATACTCGGTGACAACTTTCTGTGGCAGTACAGCCAAAGCTATGTCAGCGGACCGTCTGCACATGTGTTACTACGCCAATAGTTCGTTCTCGTGTGGTTTCGGTTTCGCAAGCGTATCCAACATACACTCTTTAGCACTACCATGCAATATACCTTAAATTTTTGGGGGAGAAAATAAATCAAATGTTCATTTTTAAGGGAAAGAACACGAAGCTTCTTTAAAGCGTTTACATTTATTTCAGAAAAAATGGCGGCGGGATGAATGATGGAGAGTGGGGCGAAGCATCCGTGTCCATTTGTTCTTGCTTCCGTCCATCCATGCGTCCGTCTGTGTGACCGTCCTTGCGTCCATCCGCCCGTCCGTGCGTGCATCTGTTCGTGCGTCGGTCCCTGCGTTCGTCCACGCATCGTCCTCTGCGTCCGTGCATGCGGCCATCTGTCCGTGCAGCCATCCACGCGTCCGTCCATGCATCTGTCTGTGAGTCCGTTCGTCCATCTAGTCAACACTCCAAGTACCACCATCTCGCATCTTTTCATCATATATTCCGCATATTGAAGCACCGCCATCCAGCATACATTCCAAGAACTAAACGAGAGTTGGCCCAAGGACACTTTCTTACGGCTTGCGCTTCGTGGCTCCTTCCCACCTTTAACCACCTCGAGTTCATGGTATATATTAGTTCATTGTATTCATGGCACTGCGGCCCAACGCTCGCTAAACCTTTCTAAAACCAAGGAGCTTACGCCCAGCGAGTATAACGTAGCAACCCTTTCTTGTCAGATAGTGCGTAATGTTCATATCAATGGATGGTAATGGGGACTGAGAGACAGGAGAATTCGGCTTTTAGGTAACGCGCACGCTGAGAATTTTTTATTGTTCAAAAATGCACAGGAGAAATCTCCCACAAGCACCACCTTGCAGGTTAAAGCGTAAGACATGTTACGTACTACGACGAGGGACGAACGGGTGCCGCTTTAAGGAACTTCGCCCCTAAAAAACGTACGACCGAGCATGTACTGGGTGATCGAAACAACGCAAGGCCAAGAAACAACCTCCTAAATTTTAGTGCATACTTGGTCGGCATCATTGTTTTCCTTCTTTTAGAGAAGCATGAACTTTCTCGAGACGCTCAAGTTATTTTTAGGGGACGCGATGGCAACCATGGGAAGCAGAAATCTTGGCACGAATCAGCCGTGACCGGGCACCTGACCTTCGTAAATTTAGTTGATTGTAACGCAATCTTTAGTCGGCCAATTAAGAACGTTGTCTGTGCACAGTCAACAATGCGCGTCTCTTATTCAGGCTAAGCGTAAGGAACGACCCCCCCCCCCCCCCCCCGCCGCAGACGCTGATGGGAGCGGTGTTATAGTGCTACATACATTGCTCCTACGAATCATTTTACGAAGAGAACGAACGGGACGCTATGTGGGCGTCTACAGTGCCTCGCGCGTGCTCACGCATCTTGGGCAGAGCAGTGCATGCCTCTGGTGCACAAGCACGAGCCGGGAAGACTGCCCTAGGTGTTGTTCAGAAAGGGACATGTAGGCTGAACGCTTTCAGCAGAATCTTCTTTGTGTCATAGCTGATTTTCTGGGCACAAGTTCGCTCTGAACGAATCATTGTGTGTGTGTTCCCCCTCTTATAATACGTGGCATTCTGGTGGAGGTGCGGGGTGTGATTGGAAGTCCCCTTGGCGCAAAAGAAGCAAGCTCTGGCCCCCAGCGATTGGAGCCTGGCGAACTTAGTCCAGTACACTAGCGTTCAAGCCGCCGCCTCCGATGTGAGTCATCTGAATTCGGACCACTTCTCACTGCTCCAGCAACACGGGCAGCGGTAATCGCCAATCTCAGAGAAATGGCCAATCCAGCTTCAACATCTGAACTCATCGTGTCTCCCCATGCGTACCTGAACCCTTCCACGGCGACGCGCATGAAGATGTGGAAGACGGGCTGGAGCATATCGAGTTGGTCGCAAGGACCAATGCCTGGGATATGAGGCGACGATATTGGGCCACGTGTACTTTGCGCTGGAGGATGGAACGAGAATATGGTTTGAGAACCACGAAGGGGCAATAGCGACCTGGGAAGACTTTCGGCAGGATTCGCTTGCTGCATATGCCAGCACGGATCACCGGGAAAGGGCAGATAAAGCCCTTTAATGAAGAAACCAACGCACGAACGAGTGTTAGCATATATATTGAGAACATGTCCCATCTCTTCAAACGTGCCAATCCGAACATGACCGAAAAAGAGAAAGTGGGCCATTTGATGCGTGGAGTCAATTAGGACCTATTTGCAGGCCTGTTTCGTAATCCTCCAAGTACCGTTGCTGAATTCCGCACAGCAGCCACGACCATAGAAAGAGAACTCCAGCAGCGTGCCCGTCACTACAATCGGGATGCCAGTAGTGAGCCTGCGGACGTCGTTTTGGCAAAGCGAGACAACAGTAACGAGACACTAAGGAAGCTGGTACCTTCCATCGTAAAAGAGGAGCTTCATAACCTTCTGCAACCGCAAGTCATGCCGACAGCTTCATCCCTCACATCCGTCATCCGTGTTTCACACGGATGACGGATGTGAGGTACGCAAGTTCTTCAGCCTGAAGCACAAGTGGAACCTCTTCGACTTCAACAACCACTGCAGGAACACCATGTACCAGCGTACGCAGACGCTTTACGCCAACCTGCCGTCCACAATGCCTCGTCCGTGACTCCCGGCTCCCACCAGTCAGCTTCGCCCAGCTCATCTTTTGATGGAGAGCAGAGACCACGGAAAAGCGATGTGTGGCACAAACCTGACAGGACACCGCTTTGTTTTTACTGCGGAGAAGCTGGACATCTTTACCGACACTGTCCATACCGAAGAGTCGGTCTGCGTGGGTTTTCTGTGTATGCTCCATGCCCGCGTAATGGTGAAAGGCCTATAGAAATAGAGGAGTACCTTTCAAGGCAGGGATCTCCAGCCGCTAGCTTCCAGTACCAGCCAAGGCCTCCAGCACGAAATCGTTCTCAATCGCCAAGTCCACGACGTTCAAGTTCACCAAATTCACGATACTATCGGTCGACAAGCCCGCGTCAGGAAAACTGAAGCCTGCGACCTGAGGAGGCAAGGCCACTTGTGTGTGACAGAGCGAAGATCCTCCATCAAGGCCCCAGCGAAGCAGCGACGAACAGAAAACGACGACGAATATAACTAAAGATAAAAATTTCTTAAAACTTGCGTGTTACAGTGAACGGGCGAGAATTTAACGTATTGGTTGATACGGGTGCCGATTGCTCCGTCGTAAGCTATGCAATCGCCAATGATTTGAAGAAAGTTTTGTCGCCGTGGAGTGGACCAAAAATATGCACGGCTGGGGGTCATCTGATAAAATTTCTGGAAAGATGCACCGCCAGGATCGGCATTCAGGGTGCTACTTATGTCACTCATTTCTTAGTTCTGCCAGAATGCTCAAGAGACATAATAATTGGGATGAATTTCCTGCTAGCTAACGGTGCCTTAATAAACCTGCAGAATTCTAGTATTTCTTTCTCGATAAAGCTGGCCATAGATGAGGAGACAGGAAGTTCTAGGTTACGTGTTATCGACGGTGACGTAACCGTGCCACCACGATGCAGCATCCTGGATGGCGTAAGGAATGACGCATTCATCGACTCTGAATGAATAGCGGATGTCAATGTCAAGCTTCTGCTAAAAAAAGGCATTTGCGTAGCTCGAGGCATTATTCGATTACAAGGTGGGCTTGCCGACGTACTGCTCACCAATGTCAGAAATGAAATTCAGCATGTCGCAAAAGACACTGCCATCGCCTTTCTACACAGCTTTACTGAAGTTACCGACTTATGTGCCGTTGCGTCAAAGCCACCTACTTCGGAGACTACGCATGACCTTGGAACATCAGTTTCAATCTGCCAAACTCTATCGCCAGCTGAGAGAAATATCCTACAAGACCTCATAGATGAATTCGCAGAATGTTTTTCCACCTCGTCAAAAGTACATGGCACGCAGATCGTGAAGCACAGGATCATAACAGAGGAAACATCAGGTCAGTGTATCAACACGCTTACAGAGTTTCGCTGAAAGAACAAGAGGTTATAAAAAGTGAGAGGCAAGAGATGTTGCAGGACGATGTCATTAAGCCATCTAGCAGACCGTGGGCATCGCCGGTAGTTCTTGTGAGAAAAAAAGACAGCACGTTGAGATTCAGCGTAGACTACCGGAAACTAAACAGCTTAACCAAGGGGGATGTATACTCTTACCGCATATTGATGACATATTGGATCGGCTACGGCACGCCAGATATTCGCTCGACTTAAAAAGCGGATATTCGCGAATGGAAGTGCATGAAAGAGACCGTGAAACGACCGCTTTTGTAACCCCGGATGGCTTGTATTACTTTAAAGCACTACCTTTCAGCCTCTGTTGTGCGCCAGTGACATACCAGCGTATGATGAACAGTGTACTCATGGGGCTGAAGTGGCAGTCATGCCTAGTCTACTTGGAAGATGTGGTATTTTCTGAGACGTTTGACCAACACATATACAGACTGCGGTGAGTGCTTCAGGCTATCCAGTCAGCTGGCTTGACAATCGAACCAGAAAAGTGCCAGTTCAGATTCGACAAGCTTCGTTTTCTGGGACACGTAATCAGCGCGGAAGGTGTTGGCCTTGATCCTGACAAGACTGGGATGGTCGCAGGATTCCTAAAGCCCAGAGACAAGAAAGAGATGCGTCAATTTTTGGGCTTATGCGCTTACTTCAGACTATTTGTAGAAAATTTCTCGAAAATCGCTGAACCTCTAAACAAACTCACAAAAGACAAAGAATGATTCGCTTGGGGTACAGAACAAGAAACAGCTTTCAACAAATTAAAGCAACGTCTGCAAAGCCCGCCGATCCCTGCCCACTTCGACGAGACAGCTGACATGGAACTCCATACAGACGCAAGCAATATTGGTCTCAGCGCTGTACTTGTACAATGGCAAAATGGAGAAAAAAAGTGATAGCTTACGCCAGCCGCACCCTCTAAAAAGCCGAAAAAAACTATTCCACGACAGAAAAAAGTATTTGACAGTGATATGGGCTACCATCAAGTTCAGACCATACCTCTACGAAAGGCCGTTTCTGCCGTCAGCGACCACCACTCACTTTGTTGGCTGGCGAACTTAAAAGACCCGTCGGGACGTCTCGCCAGATGGAGCCTCTGACTCCAAGAATACGACATTACTGTTGTATACCGGTCTGGGCGAAAACACAGTGATGCCGATTCCTTATCACACTCACCACTTGACTCTACTCCTTCAGAAGAAGACGACTCGATACTTCTCGGTTTGATGCAAGCCTCAGATATTGCGGAGCATCAACGAGAGGTATCAGAACTGCTCCCATTGATCGAAAACCTTGAAGGGCGTGGCGTCCAGGTCCCACTTGTATTTAGAAGAACATTATCTTCATTCTGTCTCGGTGAAAAATTGCTATACAAAAAGAACTTCGGGCATAAAAAAGAGACGTTCTTACCCGTCGTTTCGTTAGCTATGAGGCCTGAAATCCTAGAAGCTTGTCATGATGAACCATCGGCTGGTCACTTGGGCGTTAGCCGGACATTTGGTAGAATTCATCAGAAGTATTACTGGCCCAGGCTGCTGGAGTTCGTGCAGCAAATTGTGAAGACTTGTCGCGAATGTCAAAGACGCAAAACACCACCACTGAAGACGGCCGGCCTGCTCCAGCCCATTGAACCGCCTGCTACACCATTTGAACAAGTTGGAATGGATCTGCTTGGACCAATTGGTCCAAGAAGATTCCAATGACCTTATCGGGAAAGAGGTGGATCGTCATCGCCACCGAATGCTTAACGCGGTACACTGAAACCTGCTGCCTTGAGTGAGGAACAGCAGCTGAAGTAGCGAAGTTTTTTGTGCACAGCATAGTTCTTCAACATGACGCCCCAAAGGTAGTATTCACCGACCGAGGAGCAGCCTTCACGTCGGAGTTGATGCAGTGTTTGATGATAATGACGAACACTGGTCATAGAAAAAGCACTGCGTACCATCCCCAAACGATGGGTTAACGGAACGCCTAAATCGCACGATCGCTGACATGCTGTCAATATACGTGGACTTGGAGCATAAAACGTGGGATGAAATCGTGCCTTACGCAACGTTAGCCTCTAATACGGCGCTCCCAGAGATCACCCGCGTCACCCCATTTCAACTTTTCTATGGTCGCATAGTCAATTCAACTCTGAACGCCATGCTCCCAGTCGACAATGACCACTACGAGCCATCCGACATTGACGAATTTCTGTAGAAAGCTGAAGAAGCACGCGAGTTGGCAAGGCACCGAATACGTCAACAACAGTTCAAGGATGCGGACCACTACAACCTGCGCCGCAGGGGAGTTCAGTACCAGCCAGGTGATCAAGTATGGATCTGGACACGAATACGACGCCGCGGCCTGTCAGCAAAGCTTTTTCCACGGTACATTGGTCCATATAAGGTCCTTCGCCGGCTAAGTGACCTAATTTATGAAGTAATCTCTGACGGACAAGAGCGCTCGAAACGGCAAAATCATGTGGAGGTCGTCCACGTTGTCCGCATGAAGCCATACAACGAAAGAGAATTAAACATCTACCCCCTCGGCAATTAACCTTCCGAATTCCCACATCAAGGCGATGCGCATTTCGGAGGGGGAGTAATGCCGCAGAGATTGCTCCTACAAATCATTTTACGAAGAGAACCAACAGGACGCTATGTGGGCTGTCTACGGTGCCTCGCAACCAACGAGACGCCATGTGGGCGTCTACAGTGCCTCGCGCGTGCTCCCGCATCTTGGGGCAGAGCAGCGAATGTCTCTGGTGCACGAGCACGAGCTGGGAAGACTGCCCTAGTTGTTGTTCAGAAAGGCGCACCTATAGGCGGAACGCTTTTAGCAGACTCTTCTTTGTGTCATAGCTGCTTTTCTGGGCACAAGTTCGCTCTCAATAAGTCATTGTGTGTGTGTTCCTCTCTTGTATTACGCGACAATAGTACGCGACCTTCAGCTTTATCGTATCAACAATATTTGGAGGCCGAAACACCGATCACCTATGCAGCGCAATTTAGAAAAAGGGTCATTTGTTTTGCGTACAGTTTCTAATCGCAATTTTTCTTCCAAGCAGAGGGTGTTGCTGAAGGCTGGCAGGTTGCCGGTGACACGTTTTGGTGTAAAATTGCTGCTATATAGTTGCAACCGAGCGACGCCATCGTTGTTTACCGGGGCAAAGAAAAGGTGAAATGGCGCAAGAAAACCAGAAAACTATAAACATCAAGGAACGAAAAAAGTACCCCGGTGAAGCTTCCTAATATTAATGCAAACAATCTTGATCATGAAATTTACATCTTTTCTTTTTATATTTTCTATTAGGCTACGCAGTATACATAAGATAGCGTTTGTGAACTACATGCAGAAGCGTAGTAAGGAAGGGTGTGCCTTGGCTTCGTATACCCTTGGCTGTGCTGCTACAGAAAGTTGTCGCCAAGTATAGGGGACGAAACGTTCTGGTATCCCCGAAAGAAATCAATCACCACATCTCAACCTTATAATGGAAATATGGTGTCTTAATTCCTTCTCAAAATCACATGGTTGCGCGACAATGAGTTTGTTGTAGCCAAACAGAAGCATTTTCTTGATTTTCACACCCATCGGAATGCGGCTGTCGTCGCTACGAATGGAATTCATAATTGGGGTTAGCAGCATGACCTTTTCACTCATATTACATTGCTATGCGACCTAGAGCGTGGTTGTCCATTAGCGACAGTAAACTTTTTATTGTTGTACCTAAAACATTACTAAATCTGTTTCCATTATCTGCAGCTTGAGAAAACAAAAAGGGAACGGGAACATTGGAACAGTGCACGAAGCGAGCGCATCATTATGTAGGCCAAAACCATCTAGAAAAAAATATCAAGGCCTCCGAATCACCTTCTCCAATCGTCAATACGTCACGACAGTGAGATGAGAGCGGTAGATGGAGGAGGCAGTCAAAGCGACGCGCGCCGCGGTGTGAAAAAAGTGTTCTCCTTGGCTGAAACACAACAGCTAACTACCGCGGCCTCATTTAGAGCCACGGCTGGAGTGGAAACACGCGCGCGTTTCGTAAGAAGAACGTGTGCGTCTTTCCAGAGCGACTGTGGTAGAGCATGCTGCATATGCGCTTGCTATCTGTCGTGGGTGCGTGGTTAGTCATTCCCATGGTCATCCACTGAAGCGCAACAATGCCTGGCTGTTGCTGTGCACCCAACTGCAAGTGAAATTATGATGGAGGGCCAAACGTACGAGTGCACAGATTTCCTGCAGACCCAATTACCCGGGCAGCGTAGACCAGAGCTGCTCCCCGGAGGGACTTTTTGCCAACGAGGTACACGGTGGTAAGCATTACTTCTTTGTGTTGTTTATCAGGGTTTTCAGATATATCACAGTAGAACAGATAGCTGGGCGAGTTGGTATGTATCCATATAAACGTTTTTAGCGCGCACAAAAAAAAAACTTGACAAGAGAGAGACGAAAGAGACAGATATATCGATTTTGTTAGCTTAGTGTCCAAAGTATCCGTTGATGGTTGCACGCTAAATGGGAAGTCCGCACTTGTCGGCACGCTTCTTCTGCGTTTTGGTCGAGCTCAAGTTTCTAACATCTTTTTATTTTGTTTCAGCCCCGTGAAAATTATTTTTTTACCATCGTATTATTTGAAGACGACATCTTACACAGATATCCAGACAAGAAAAGTTGTCGAAGGTCATCCTGAATAACAGTCATCTGAAACAAACTGCCGTGCCGAGCTTGTTTTCCAACTGCCTTGCCTACTTATCACGTCCGCAACCATGCGTCCGGGAAGCTAGGATGTGCAAAGAGCGTGATTGGAAGCCGCTTGTTTGCACACTACAATAACGATTTCACTGCAAACGCAAGCAGGAGAGAAAACTAAAAATAATCTCAGTAGTTTCGCGGCCTTGCTCGACGCCCTGCCAGGATTCGAGCATTCAGACTTTTGGACTGTGATACACAAGGACTGCAAGGTTTACTTTTCGAACTTGGCTCTTCATTCTGCTCGAACCATCCGCACTTCATTGATTGTGTCTACTGACCTTCGCATTAAAGTATTTTTTGGTGAAACGGTCCTGAGAAATTGTGGTGATGGGCTAGTTCCTGAAAAGATATGTGACTTAAGAGATTTGAAGAGAGTGCTAGAGATCATCGAAAGACACGCAAGGATATCAGCGCGGCGCCTTCTGAGAAAGCCCGTCATCTACAGAGATTGGTGTGGACGTAGAGCAACTAAGCGGCGAACATTTTGCATGCGAGTTGCGAGAATGGCATTTGCAGGTGCTCAAATTCTCGAGAAATCAGGGTGATCGCGTTTTGAATATTGCCAGCCGTTATCCTCCACATTTGTTGGTTTTTTCTAGCCCTTTGTTCACCATTTACTTTTATGCATACAGATTCTTGAGAAACTCGATGAAATTTAAGATGCCGTATCCCGATACTATCAGGAGACTATGTTCATCGTGACGTATTAACCCCTTAATGGAGCAGCAAGAAGCTAGCTTTCTTTCTTATACCAAGCTGATTGTATGGACCCTTAAAGAGCATGAAAAGACTGTGACATTAATGCCTGATGAGGTTCATCTGCAGTCTTTATACGATTACAAGGCTGATTTTGTAACTGGTGCTGCAGCAAACTCATCAACCGCAGTAAAGACTGTCCAAGTATTTATTTATTTATTTATTTACTGCCAGCCCCACACATGAGGCCTTAGGCAGGGGTGGGTGATACAAAAAGGAAACAAATATAAAAATACAACAGGAAAGGAGACACGTCACGTAGAGCTATACCGTCAAGAACTAGTGCATCAAAGTAAAACGCCAGTACTTACACAATTGTAGTGGTTTACGCGTACACGTACAAAAAAAACTATTACGACAAACATCTACTCATACAGAACTAAGAAACAAACATCATATAACGGTTCAAAAATCAACAACATTTCAAAATACAACGCATTGATATGAAAAAAGTGATAGAAAGTGGAACATAAATGGAAGCCTGTTCAGGAAGCGTGGTGGAATATTAGAGGGTGAAGCGCAAAGAAAGATCAAAGTCAAGTGGGTTGCTGGTGTTTAAGTTTTTCCATGAACAACTGAACGGTTTCGTGGTTCACCAGATCGGCAGAAAGAGCATTCCAATTAGTGACAGTGCGCAGAAAAAAATGAGTTTTTAAAGGCTTTTGTTTGACAGGAATATTCCTTCAGTTTTTTTGGGATGCTCGGAACGAGTTGATCGGCGGTGAACCGTTTTTATATACGCGTGCTTGTCTATGCGTGGCTTGTTGTGGTAAAGTAGAAACATGTACTTCAATCGATCGTGTTGCCGTCTTGCCTGCAATGTATCCAAGTCAGCTTACTTTAACAGTTCACTGGGTGACGTAAAAGCACTGTAGTGATTATATACAAATCGGATTGCTTTTTTTTAATTATTTCAAGTGTTTTATATTTACGGTCCCAAACCACCGATGAGTACTCGAGGATCGGACGGATAAAAGTTTTATACGCAATTAATTTTAATTTTGGGGTAGAGTTGCGCAAGTAACGTCTTAGAAATGCTAATTTCTGTAAAGCTTTCTTTTCAATGTAGGCAACATGGTCATTCTACTTAAAATCTGCACTTAATACAACCCCCCAATATTTATAAGTTTTAACGAACGATAGCTTTTGACCGTTGATGGAATATGAGTGTTTCAAAGGATATGAGTGTTTCAAAGTGTTTCAAAGGATTTCCTGATAAAGAATGCAATCATCTGCAAATAACTTAATAGAAACCGGGATATCATTGGCAATGTCGTCTATATAATTAAAAAAAAAAAAGAAGTGGCCCTAGCACAGAGCCCTGAGGGATTCCCGATTTCACCGGTCGTGAATCAGACTGGACGTTATCTATAGAAACTATTTGATTTCAATAAGAAAGGTAGGCCTCAATCCATGAAGTTAATGTACGGTTTTTTAGTATAGGTTTAAGTTTCGCGAGAACTTTTGGATGTGACACGTGATCAAATGCTCTTTTGAAGTCTAGGAAAATCATGTCAATCTGGCCTTGCCTATCTAGAATAGCTGCAATGTCATGAACGGTTTCCAACAGTTGTGTGATGATTGAAAATCCTTTTCGAAAGCCGTGGTGTCGGTCATTGATTAAATTATTTTCCTCGAGAAAAACTGAGAGATGCTTGAATATAATATGTTCTAATACCTTCGCACATGAGCAAAGCAGGGAAATTGGTCTATAGGCGGAGACGAGAGAAGTGTTAGGTGATTTGGGTATAGGGATAATTTTTCCAAATTTCCAGTGATCTGGAAGCGCACGCTGTGACAGTGACTTCTGAAAAATGATGCACAAGAACTTCGAGCACCATTCAGCATACCTCACAAGGAACGTGTTAGGTATGCTATCACTACCAGGCGTCTTTTTGGGATCCATGTTAAGAAGCAGAGACAAGATTCCTTCCTCAGATATTTCAAGGTCACTTATTGGTGGGATATCATGAAGCGTTTTTGAACATGGCCTTCTCCTATCGTCATCAGTAAACACTGAACAAAAAAAAACGTGGTAAATGATTCTGCAATAGTTTCTTTATTAGTTACGATAGTCCCATTTACACATATATTATGAAAACGCTTCTTGAATGGGGCAAAATGCTGCCAGAATTTTGCTGGGAATGACAACAAGAAGTTTTCTAAAGTGACGTTATAGTACTGATCTTTTGCTTCCTTGATACTGTCTTTTAATTCTTTACGCACGTTACTAATTTTAAGCATGGTTGACGGGGTGGGGTTCTGACGATGCTGTTTTCTATTTCATGTTTGCCTTTCGCCTCAAACGAACAACTGGCATAGTAATCCATGGGCTAACATTTTTTATTATTTTCACCTTTTCTGGCACAAAGTCATGAACGCACTGCAACACAAGGTTTTTGAAGAAACACCAAAGGTTGTTAACAGTACAAGTACTACATTCAGAAAGTAAAGTGAATCGAGAAAAATGTAATTCTAATATGTAAAGTATTTCTACGTCTTTTGCGCGCGAGAAGACAGACACCACGCGTTCTTCCCTCTTGCCTATTGGAACGTCATTAAGATTAATGCACATGTAAACCAGTTTGTGATCGGATATTCCATCAAGCACATTGGTGTCTGCCACACGACGCAGCATCCTGTCGCTAACGAAAAAAAGATCCAGAGTTGTAGCAGTAGCATTCTGTATGCGGGTTGGCTGCTTAACTAGTTGAGTTAAATCATGAAAAAGGACTATATCGACTAAACGTTTCACTGCATTTGAAGAGGGCACAGGAAAATCAGGGCCCGAATTCACAAAGCTTTCTCTTTGGCTACGCATTTTCATAGCCAAAAATTCTCTTATATGGAGGGATTACTATAGCGCGGGTATGAATTTAACTTATTCGGCACTTAAGAGGGCAAGGAGGACAGACGATAGCCGATGAAACGACAAGGAAAGAAAGAAGTGTGTGCCGATAATATCAAGGTAGCACGCAAACCGTCTAGCATCGAGAGTATACGATGATAGCCAATGATTTGCTGCATCTAAGTTTCAGTTCCGCGAGCGTCTGCTACAGCGCTTACGGGATGCCGCGTACGTTGTAATAGACGTTTTGGTGGGCGGTGCAAAGCCAAGCACTCGCCTTTATTCAACGACTGTAGCTAAAAAAAATAATTGCTTGATGGCCTTAAGCCACCGAGCAATCCATGCACTATCTCGCCAAGTACAAGTAAACAACACTCCAGGTGCACCACATAAATGAAACCCCACATAAATCGATGCATGCAATGTTTGAAAATGTGCCTCGAATGTCTTCCCTTATTTAAAGCGACCACTTACCTTACATTTCATTGAAGCTGCGCTGCTACTTAACTGATTCCGTGCAATCTAGCACGGTATAGTGGTGAACGTAAGGGTGTTTTGTACCTATAGTCAAAGGTAGCCTTTGTTACAATATTCTTATTACAAGACACATGAGCGACTTTGGTGCCTGCAGACGAATTGTGCTAAAATAGTTAACAGCAGTAATCAAATGAAATTGTGAGCGCAATTTCACTGGTTCCATGCACCGCAGCATTTTTATAAAGCCGGAATGCGAGAACGTGCATACGCTTACGCTTAGGTATATGTCTACGTAAAATGAGGGAGACTCGTCGGGAGGTGTCTCAGTGCTAATGCTTTTCACAAAACACGGTGCAAATATTTCGTCCAGCGTTGTTTGAGTGCGCAAACGAAGCAAGGGACGTGTATACGAGTCTTGGGGTCGAGAGACGTTATCACACGTGCGAAAAGGATAAAGAGAGAGAGAGAGAGAGAGAGAACTCGCGTTTCGGCTTCGCGAAAGCTTGAAATTGATAGATAATAAAGACAATTTTCTGGCCTGCAGACGTCAGGGAATGTCTCCGCAAAGCAACGTCAGATGCTCGGAGAGCATAAAAAAGAGGAGTACGCGTTATATGGGAGTGACAGCCACTCAGAAAGCGAGATGAAGTGTGACTGTCCTTAGATGTGAGAATCATTGCTAATTAGGAGAGTTGAGTTAATGAGCCAAAACTTTTCTAAATAACGATAATGGAAGCAAACTGAGCATTCATCTAGTGAAAGTGACACTAGTGGCAGTGAACTCATAATAGTTGAATAGCGTTGTCACAGGCTGTTATATATTTTTATTTTCTTATTTATATTTGGCAAACTACGAGAAGGTAGCCTACGTTAGAGCCGGCTATCCCAACGTCATGACAGTAATGTACAAAAATAAATAGCGCACGGTTATACAGTCGCACGTGGCGGTTTCTATCTTCTAGTAACCTTGGGCAAACGCATTCTATTTTTTCTATTTTTGACAAAGTTTCACCGGACGTTTTTGCATTTGGCTTCATTCGAAGGAATGACGATATATCAGCAATAGGGCGAATGCAAGCACTGCTGCAGTGGACGAGCGGTTACAGCGCTCAACTACAATCTACGAGGTACTTGGTTCGATTCGCAGAATCACTGAGAACTTTTTTTTTTTCAAGAGGTTGCCCGGCCTGACATTATGCGTGGTGGCGAGTACTAATTTTTTGAGAAGTAGGCTTTCGCGCTTGCTTCTTTCACTCCCCTTTTGACCCAAAAGCGCTGTATTGTGCTCCTTCAAAAATTAAACAATTCAGGGTTCATAATTTTTTCCTCCATTCTCTCTTATCGCAAAAGTGTCCAGTGCTGAAATACCGAATTATACCTGGTATATTACTTTTCACGTGTTTGGATATTCGACCAGCAATCAGTCTTCACGGTGTTTTGAAGAAAATCGACACATGCAGTGAGCTAACTGCTTGCAGCCAAGTTGACTGCCTTTGTAGGAACACGCTTTCGTGCTAATTTGGTGGGCATCATCACATGCAGCAAGATCAAAGAGCACGGACAGTTAGCGCTGACGCGAACAGAGTGATTAGTTTGTGTCTTCTCTCCCGCTATTTGTCATGCTGCACGCTTCAGTGTAATGTCGCTGTCAACGGTTAAAATGAACTATAGCAGTTAATCGAGTTCTGCTGAGAGGGTCCCCTATTGTCCGGAATGGAACAGAACAATGGCAATTTGATTTGTGTGATAAAGAGATACCCTGCTTTTGGTTACTAGAATAAATTTCTAAACTGAAGTTTATTTTTATTAACAACAGTTCCAGTGCAGATGAAAGGTGCATGGACAAAATTCGTGTATTCAGCTCGACTAGGTTTGTGACCTTAATTGCAATTGCGAACCGGTATCACAGTATGCATAAATATCACACACATATACAACCACGAGTGATAGCTTGCTTATTCTGATTAAAATTGAAAGGTTGAAATCGACATATTCAACCAACGCAATGTGTACGAAATATGCCATGTAGAGTAGCTATGCTGTAAACTAATCTTCGCAGGTCCGTTCCATTTTACCCAATTTCTTGCCCATGACTGTAGGTTGGTAAATAGAACAACTTCTTCGAACACACATATTCTGTGTAAGGTTACATTTATTTTTATGCAGTACAAAATAAATTGAAATATGTAATGGCTCAAAAGAGAAATAACTAGAAACAAATTCAGCCATATCATTACCAAACTTACTCACCAATGATAAACGGATTCTCATTTAAAAGATACATACATACATACATACATACATACATACATATACGCACACGCACATATACATATGCACACCCATACATACATACATACACACACTCAGGTGTAAATATTAAAATGAATGACTATAAAACAACAATTCTAATAAACTCATTTTGAATATACTACAGAAAGTAACTTACGAGAGAAATCCACCGGCACTGTTATGTCTGAACACGGTGTTTTTCGAACCATCTCGCAAAAGCTTGATGCATAGTTTTCCGCTGATGCCCAGTGACAAGCACTCTTTATAAAAAACACAAGAATAAAGCCCTTGACAATGTCATGCTAAAGAAAAGGGCTGTGCATCAATATTTTGTACATGTCTGCAATATCACTCTATTTACATAGCTTGGCTCATTCACAAGCCACTAACAAAGCATGTTAGGACACTTGGGCTGAAAGTTGGCACAGCACGAGTAAATTCTAGACAATACATGAATAATACAAATATAAGCTACTAAGCTCCTTGGTGCAAACAGTGTTTATGTTGACAGCTATAGGTGCCATTTCGTTTCCCCAAAACACTTCTCAAAAGTAGAATCTACTTTATTTAGCTAAAAGTTTCTATTCTGGCGCGTCGTGGTGGTTTAACGGTGGAAGTGACTCTTTCGGCCAAGAAAACAAAGACCAATTATTTTTCCAGTTTGTGAATTCACTCCATGCTAACATTGAGGCAGCTGGTAGGAGTGCTTTTGGAGAGAGGAAACCACCACATTCCCACCAGTTGTGGCCTTGGGTAGTTACTTCACTTGGACAAAAATGATGAAAAACACTCCTCAAGAAGACTTCAAAGTTTACACACCAACACAGTTCCCATACAGCTGTCTATTAGTCTGCTTGAAAAATATTGAGTTTACTGGTGGGCAAAGACTGTACACTATGTGAGGTGATGCTCCAGTGCACTGCATGTATGTCTTGCTGCTGGCCTCAACTGCGATGTTGCTCAGTACATATGTGTAAAATAACAACTAATACTGTGCCACTGCAAAGTAATTATGAGTCATTTGCATGAAACAGGGACCACAATAAAAGAACATAACATTTGCCTTCACAACGTTCAAAAACTGTAAATAAATTTCCACAGAGTTTTCACAGATCATCTGAGAATAGTAATATTGGTTGTAAACACATTCTTACTTCCACTAACAAACTATTTTAAGATGCCAGATTCAATATTAGAGTATACCAGCACTTTTGTAGGGCTAAACAATTGTACAGGCACCTAGAAAAACACAAGTGAATGCATGCTATAGCTACATATAAAAATAAATACTTTTATTTCTAGTCTGAGTAGAGCTGCATAGATGATAAGTCACTTGCATTACATTATGAACAGACCTATCCGAGCAAAGTATACATTTAAAAAGTTACACTTACACAGTAGATAAGTAGACT
The DNA here is from genome assembly GCF_043290135.1 of Rhipicephalus microplus. Taxonomy (NCBI): domain Eukaryota; kingdom Metazoa; phylum Arthropoda; class Arachnida; order Ixodida; family Ixodidae; genus Rhipicephalus; species Rhipicephalus microplus. Next base: position 38,779,307 of record NW_027464585.1, read on the forward strand.
GTTGAAGGACGGACAGGCAGTGGGATAATACCCAAGCACTAAAATCTACTGTTAAGATATACTAGGAGTAGTGATGATCCTCTTCCTTCCAAATAAAATAATCCACATAGATTCACTTCCCAGAGCTTATACACTCATGGCATCATTGGTGCTATACAAATGAGTGTACACTGAAGGTTACAATTACATCGACTAAGTACATGATTACTGCATCCATGGCTTTACTTCTTGTACTACAAAGAATGCAAACACAGTTACCATTGGCGACCATGGATGCTGTGATTTCTGGCATGCAAATGTAGAGGCACGCAGGCACTTAACACACATGTTAAAAACTTCAGCTCAAAAATATTTGCCCACTAACACTACAGCAGCCTTTAAATTAGTGTCATAGTTTGGTATCTTCCATGCAAAATTTAAATAATTTCGAATGCAAGCAAAGGAACTGCTGAATAATGCACTGCTAAGAAGTTAAGCAGCAGCTGCTCCTGACATCACAATGTGCTCTTTCTGCTGTTGTAAACTTTGAGCAGGAGAACAGTCACTGGCAGTCCCTTTATACTTGTTGGTCTTCTGTGCTCTGTTTTTGATACACTGTAAATGACCGTGGAGCACCGAACCCCTTGTTACTGCTGGAACTTAGAAAAATAGAGATCATTGTTACAACCATGCTACATGCAAGAGTGTACAGTTGTCAATTATGTGCTCATATTTACAGATATTGTATTTTCAGAAGCAAATGACAAGCCTCAACACACACACACACAAACAGTGAAGACTGAAAATATATTTAATATGATACAAGAGCAAAACCACAATGTTATAGATGAAGGCATGAAACTTCTGACAGGCATAAAAAGCCAATAGAGTTTCTTTTATTTCGACTTTACACTAGGTGCGAGAAGTAGACCACAAATAAGTTCACTAAGAAACACAAGTTAGACTGCATTACAACACAAAAGCCAATGTTGATAAATTTAAGGCTATCTAACATAGCCAGCTCACCATACCGCATATAGGAGCAAATGGGCAGTCTAGAAGACACAAAGAACTTGTGGATTATGAGTGTGCTTGTTTCTGACATCTATTATTCTAAATGAAGAAAACCTTTCAAAAATGCACTTCATCAGGGGAAATAATCATACACAACAAACACAACGGGCTCCTACAGGTGCCACCAACACTCACCATTATTGTTGATACCAGTGTCTTGCCGGATGGATATGCTGTGTCCTGCACAGAACACCAGAGGAGCGCTACATGACTTGGATTGCATGTGTGCTAGCTGCATCGCTCTGCTGCTGAAATAGGCTAGCCACAGTCAGAGAAATGAGAAGCCATGGCTTTGAAACACACTGAACGTCACCTTTAGAGATCAACAATGCATACTTAGGTCAGGTACAATTTGTAGAAAAATATATATCACTATGCAATCGTGGTGAACATGTTCGGCTGAAACACAAGCAACAGCACTGAGAGAGAAAAAGCTACATTAGGTAAAAGATGCAGTTACTGGCCTTATGTCATCTGAGGCTTCTTCAATAGGTCTTTCTCCTTGCAAGTTGTGAACAGCCAGGCAATTTTCACCCACTTGCTATTTCCTTCCAGAGCACTTGATCCACAGAGGGAGTCACAGGCTGGAGAGCTCAATAAGGAATCAAAGTATTTGTGCTCGTTTCAAAGCACAAGCTTTTGAGTCTCAGATTATTGGAGTTTCATTCATAAGCTGCATGCTTTCAGCTTTCAACATTCTCAATTATCTTGCAATTTAGTTTTATAAATGTTGAATAAGAATTATGTGTGAGAATATTACAGGTATCCACTGAAAGCAACCATGCTTGGGTTTTCAATTTGTGCACAGTAAGTGGTGTTCATGTAATCGTTTGTATTAAAGAAAAACTATCCTTGCAGCCAGCCGTTAGGCAGTTTTGTGCCCTCGAAGCTCCCAAGCAGATTGCAGTCCTTCCAGATGAGGCTGCCATGCATGCTTCCACGCTACATCCGCTGAATGATAACAGTCCGAGCAGTGACATAGGCTTGCACAGTTAGGGAGAACGTGTCCTTCCTATTTTTGTACAGGTACTCCAAGTAATGATGAGGATTTATGTGCCAGAATGTGCAACCGATGCATCACAGGACCTTAACAAACCAATCTCTGCGATCTGTGAAGAGCCAAAAACGAGATATTTAAAAACAATCATTAAAAGAACTCACTTCTAATACTTATTTGAGGAAGCTATCACTTCGTTAAAGTGACCAAAGTCTGCTATATTCACTTTGAAATAAACTGAAGCCTCATGTAAAATTTACGCACCGCAATATATATGTCCTACTGAAGTATAGTACTACCACAGTGGTAATCGTCTATAGAACTAATTTTCCAAAATAACATAAATTTTTAAGCGCAACCTGGCTCCTGAAAAATAAATTCACATTAACTTTCCAACTATCAAACGTGGTCAATCGACAGGCCCAACCTCATAATCAAACAAGAGCTCACTTGTATCAAATCACAAAAAACTTTTTATGTATTTGCTCCATAATATATGTATGTATATAACAGTAGTAGTAAATTTTTCATGCTTCAACTTACCGTAGAGAAACATTACATCTGATGGGCTTAAAAACTTGCACACGTTATAGAACTGCGTGAATTATAGTACCGGTGAAATTTAGTTCTGCAAGGTGAACTCACCGATGGCAGCATTTAGTGGCCGTCGGTGTCATAAGGAACCAAGTACGGCGAACAGGCAAAGGGCATCTGCAGACTGGAAGCTGCCAATGACAGCAATGAAGGGCTGGCCAGGCGTGCACGTCGATTGATAAAATGTAAGAACTGGCCATGACCGGCTGTTGTCAAGGCTCTAGTGCCGTGCAAAACGATGGCCAGACGAACTCGAAAACCTGTAGTTAGGCGATATTGGCCTACAACTTTATCCAAAGCAAGGCACCGGTGAAATCTTTGCTTTTTTGGGGGGCTGGAGGGAAGCTTGACGTTCACGGGCTCTCGCTGCCACATAGAACTCTCAATTTGTTACCGAAGAACAGTCTAGGTGCGCTTCCAAAGTAACACGATCCACAACAGAATGTAGCATCTCGCAGTTTTGGTTGATCACATCACAGCGCTAGAACTATGGTTATCACAAAAAGGAGAAGTGACGACTTAACAAACAAAAGCGCCAAGCTGCCCCACCACGACTTCGCAGGGCAAAACAGTTATCAACGCTGTCTTTCAAGTTTCGGTCACACGAGCACAGCTTGTTCACAAGTCTTGGAACGTCAACACAGCACCACTGTTCACAACGAACATCGTTTCACTCCCGAACAGTACATTGCTCTCAAGTAAATAGAAGCGTGCGGGCTAACTAGTGGCGAAGCAAGAACCGAGCGCGTAGTTCATACGTTTCCGTACGTACTTGGGGTCACTCAAGTAACGTGTCAAAACTCTGTCAATCTGAAATGTCGCACAGCACCAAACTGAGAGACTGGAAAGTCAAGCGAACGAACTGTTACCGGCACACAAACACACATTGCAGGCTTCTCGAGTGCCAGTTGTCGTTGATACATCGACGCCGATCCCCGCTTGATAACCACACCGACGCACAGGCTTCGCTGCGCTTCACCGTACACCATTGCACTGCCACAGCTTTCCGCACTGCTTACACGCACCGAAAGAGCTGCTGTAATCACAACACACCCGGTCAAACGCTGAAGTAACTCGTGCGAGAAGCGTTTGCTGAAAGTCGCACCGACCGATATGCTGTTTACGACGCCATGTTGTTTTCGACAACTGCGCAGCACATAAGATGATAAGAGAGCTCTTAGAAAGTACTTGCACTATTTTCACGGCGTGAAAAAAATTTCTCTTATGTGCTAGGGGGGTCATATGACGAACAGGACAGGCGTGCCAGATGAAAGAAGTGTTTTGGCAACGTCACGAAGTGAGCTGATGTAGAAGGTATTGCTTCACAACCAATCACAAGCTGTGCCTGTCGGCCAAGCCGTCGTCTGCTCGCGTTTGTCGTCTGCTTCGATCAGAGCATGCGACAGGGGATTCGCCTTCGCAACGCTATTATTCTCAGGTCAAGTGGTCGCTACGTCGCACAAAATACATGTCAGTGGCTCGCTCTACCTTTGAATGATGTTCGTGTGCCAAGTTAAATGGCTGGTAATTGACGCAGGGATGAATTCAGCCAAGGTTTGCTCTAGAATCGTGAGGGTTTGCATATTTTTGGTGTCATACAAAGTTACTAGGGTCATTTCATTCCGATTGCTTGCCATAGTATCACGGTCCATGTCGGTGTCTGAACAGTGAAGGTGAAGATGCATGATTTGTTTGTAGTTCCATGCGTAATCATGCGCACCCCTAATACGCTTTGGTTTACAAAGTACGCTTTGTTCCAGATCATCCCAAAGTGTATCGACAGCTGTATTTCAGAAATTGCAACCATTGGACAGTTAGAGCCAATGAAAGTACACTAGTGCACAAACTTTAGGAACCATTCACTGAAAACTTCCTCTCATTTTTATTTCCAAGAGCGTGCAAAGAATGTGCTCCCATTAACCTCTTTGTTGGTAATTTCCACCAATGAGGCAAGGATCACGAGTCGCACTTTTAATTGGATGAGATGGGGCGCAACACAACAACATAACAAATAAGGTTGATCCTATGCCATGTCGCGTTCGAATGCACCGACCATTCACGTATCACATTGGTTTTCATCCAACCACAAATCTTTACATGCGTAGTTTTATGCCATTGACGCCCAATGGAATTCTTCAATTACTGCGACTTCGAACTTATTGGACGATGGTGGTTGTCAACACCATCCACTGCATACAAGGGAAACAACACGCGAAGCTCAAAGCGCCGAAAGAAATAAAAACGCACCAGCAGTCATCAGGCAGCCCTTGATGGGCGTGAATTAACTCAAAACCAGCCAGGGCACCAAAGTATACCGCTGCGGCAGCAGGTTCTAAGTAGCCACATTGTTCCTAAGAGTGGTCCGGACCACTCTTGGGATTTTCTCTCAGCCATGCTGTTTTTACGCACAATTTCGCTTCGTGAATCCACCTACGAACACTTTTCGGTGACGTAAGCAAATATAGCAACTGCATCACCATCGCTGACATGTTCCCGGGCAGTCACAGCGCGCCTTATTTGCAGCGGCCGATGTGACAACTATGGCCTCTTACGACGTTTTTTCGTTTCGTGAATCGACTTACGCAAGAAAATTTCTCTTGCGCAAAAATGTTTTCGTAAGTGAGTTTTGTTAATCCGGGCCCAGTATCCCAAATAACTGAAGGAACGTTGAAGTCACCGCCAACTATTATCTTGCTTGAGCAACTGTGGACCATGCAAAGAAATTTATTAGGCTTATCAAAGAATGCTTCGTCTGTGCCTGAGGGGCGGTAAAAAGCGCCGACTATGAACTTAAGATTGCCTGTGTCTACTTTCACAATTACGCATTCAAGATCTGGTATATCGGCTAATCTTTCAACTTGTAAGGTTTCCTTAAATATGATTGCAACTCCGCCGCCTCAACTACTCCTATCTTTGTGATAGATGCGGTAACCTCGGGGCGTGATCTCATCATCACTAACGTCGGTGCGAAGTCAGGTTTCAGTAACTATCAAAAGATGAGGGTGATACGTTAACACCACACTGTCTAAATCATCGCTTTTTGCTAGAAAACTACGGGCGTTAATATTTAGGCATCGGAAAAGTCCCCCGTTCTTGTCGTTTTCATCTGTTGCGAGTTGCTCTGGTAAGCGGTCTGCTCGCAGAGACCATTCCACGCTGAACTTCATCTAATGTTAGCAATCGATTGTCAGTCTTAGTTTATTCATGTACAAGTTTAACTTTTGTGGCCGATTTCCTAATATCTGAAGTGCTGTTCCATAGAAACTTCCTGACGTGCCGAGTGCTTGCAGAGAAATCCTCCGAGACTGAGATTCCCTTCCCTTTTAATTTCAAGCAACTTTTGAGAACGTTAACTTTTTCCCTGTGGTCGAAAAACTTCACGATCACTGGCCGATTTTTACCATGCTGCCTTCGCCTTAGCCTAAGAATTTGCTCGACTGAGTTTACGTTCACGTCTAAAGCATGCCTGAACACATTGCAGACTACGCTTTCCATGAAGTCGTCAGAGGCGTCATCATTCTTTTCCGGTATGCCGAATACAACAAGGTTGTTACGCCTGCTTCTGTCTTCTAAATCAACGAGCTTACGTTCTAAGTCTTGAACGGTATTTTCTAGGCTGCGAAGTTTATCGCTGAATCCTTTAATTATCTCAGAAGTTTCTTCACAGTTTTTAATTTCAGCTCAATATCATCAAGCCTTTTTTGAATGTTGTTTTGACCTTCAATCAACTGTGACAACAATTCCGCAGTGGAGGGTCCTGGATTAGATTCAACGTCCCCGCATAGCATCAGTAGGGACAAAAACACTCGCTTAATGTTACAATACAAGGTATACAAGCTACGTGGGCACGTCAGCTGGACGAAATAACGATTGCTAGTTTTAACAGATGATACTTCGTTACTAACCTGCACGTAGAAAAGAAGCGGCTTGAACATGGTGCTACAAGATGACCAGCCGGCGTGCCCACTGAAGGAATCCGGGGATGGGGGGCGTCTTTTATCCACTTGGATTGACTTTGATGGCGCTGGAAGCAGCGTTGCCCAACCCTCGTAGATGATGGCTGACGCTTCCGCGGAAGTAGAATTACGTTCTTTGATGACCAAGTTGGTCGCATCTTGATGTGCGCTGGCCATTGCTGTTGCACCGCACAGGAATATCTGCACGTAGAAAAGAAGCGGCTTGAACATGGTGCTACAAGATGACCAGCCGGACTCGCTCGCTGGATTTCGTGCCGACCGGTTGTGCGCCCGCGCGCTCCGCGCGCTTGTGACCTTCGGCGTCACCGTAGCTCTGGCCGACTGGGCTCGCCCTACGTCACCTCCTGCCGCCGACGACCTTCGACGACAGTGAAGCTCTGACTTACTGAACGGGCTCTACGCCATCTACAGACGCCGATAACATCTCTCGCAAGTGTACCCCTTCCTCGGACTCCAGTGACCGTGCTTCCATCTTTCCTGTCTCTCCTATCCCTTCAGTTTGTTGTTGCTTCTTCTTCCTCTTTTCTACACCTTTACATCTACTCTTTTATCGCTCCTTACCCCCATCCTTTGTGAGCCCTGTGGCGGTGTCGCTCACTGAAGCAGACAATAACGGGGCTCACTTTTCTCTTCCTTTCTCTATCTTAAGAACCACTCGCATGACCAGCCGACGTGCCCACACTTATGATACAGGGCCCTCTTTCTTCAAACAAGGATGTTGTACACATTCTTCCCGTGGCGCAAATTGATGCTAAGTCACTACATGACTTCCTTCAAAAGCTTATTCTTGATCTCGAGGCATATAGTTTAAGAATATTTGCAGTGATCTCAGATAATAACTTCATGAACAGAAAAGCTATGCCCTTCTTCGCTAAGCCTCCAAGTGTCAGCCTTGTTTACCAGCATCCTGCCGACTCATCCCGACCCCTGTTTTTTGTTGTTGACCCAGTTCGCCCACGCCCTCACTCACGCCCTTGCCGCATGGTAGCGATCCATCCAAGGCACCCAAGGGGCGAGGGTGCTTCCCCACAATGGAGCAGCCTTAAACACTTATCTGTGTTTCCATGGCTCCACGACCACGACAGTGACTGTCAGCGTGTCTTCGAGAGATCGGCGGCTGAGCGAAAATTCGCCCCATGTCTTTGCTTCAAACGACCACGAAAGGGGCAATCTCGGGGTGTTAACAATGCCCTCTCCGAGGTTTCTACAACGTCTGAATAGGCAGCTTGAGCACCCATGGATGGATGGATGGATGCTATGAGCGTCCCCTTTATAACGGGGTGGTGACAAGTATGCCAGCAGGCTCGACAAAAAAAAAAACCTTTTTTCTTTTTTTATGTTGGCCTAATGACTCTACTTCGATAAATTCTATCTTAATGGAAAAAAAGGTACATTTTCAGCTTAAGTTCTCTGCCATTTACGGCACACTGTCCATATTTTATTTTTCCAATATTTATTTTTGTCCTTTCTCTCTAATTTTCTGCCACCAATACTCTAACCGTCTCTTACTTATTTCAATCGCGGGTGTGTTCAGTTTTCCATTGTTGTCCCTAAAACCCAAGGCTTCCTGTAGGCTCGTGCCCAAACGTACACCTGGGTGGATATCTCCACATTCAATCAGAACATGCTCCGCCGTTTCCTTATCTTTCCCGCAGCATGTGCATTGTTCTTCTTCTTTACTGAATCTTGCTTTATAACTACGCGTTCTAAGGCAACCCGATCTCGCTTCAAACAGTAAAGCGCTTCCCCTTGAATTATTGTAAAATGCCTCCCTCCTTATTTCATTTTTGCCCTTTCGGTAGTTACTCAAAGCCGGTTTTTTCTCCATAGCTGCCATCCAGTAAATCCTCTCCGCCTCCCTGACTTTTCCCTTAACGCTCTTTGTTGACATATGGCTTACAATACCAGCCGTATATTTACTAGTGAGTCTTCTAGTTCTTTTTATCCACTGTGTGTCCACGCTCTTCCTATACAAATAACGGAACACCTTCTCTGCCCATCTACTCTCCTTCATATTTCTTAGCCTTTCTTCGAACCTTATTTTGCTCTGCGCTTCCCTCGCCTCAAAACCTGCCCACCCCATATCGCCCTTTACAGCCTCGTTTGTCGTCTTCCCGTGAGCACCCAACGCGAGGCGTCCCACAGTCCTTTGATTTACATCCATTCCCGATTGCACCTCTGCCCTCATGCACTCCACTGAGTTCCCAAAAGTAAGCCCTGGAACCATTACACCCTTCCACAGACCTCGAAGCACCTCATACCTATTGTATCCCCACAACGCTCTGTGCTTCATTATTGCCGCATTCCTCTTTCCTTTTGCTGTCAAGGCTTTTTCCTGTACCTCCATGTATCTATCACTCTCATTTACCCATACTCCAAGGTACTTGTATTCACTTACCCTCGGTATTTCTTGGCCTTGTATGGACACCGTCTGATCACAGGGATCATTGAATACCATCAATTCACACTTCGTTACACTGAATCCTAGTCCAAGAGCTTCACCTTCCCTTCCGCATATATTCGCCAGCTGCTGTATATCATCTCGACTGTCCGCAAATAAGACGATATCGTCCGCATAAAATAAACCTGGAAGCTTCTGCTCAATCATCATGCCGCCCTGTTTGTGTGACAGATTAAAACCAATGTTGCTACCTTCTAGCGCTTTTTCCATACTCACCATGTACAGCATGAATAACAGCGGGGACAAAGGACATCCCTGTCTCAGACCCCTGCTAACCTCAACGTTCTCTTTGCTACGCATTCCTTCCCACTCTATGCAAACTGTATTTTCTCGGCATATCTCCCTCAAAAGCTGTATACAGTCGTCGCCCATGCCCATTCCTTTCAATATATCCCACAAAATTTCCTGATTAACGTTGTCGTATGCCCCAGTGATGTCTAGAAAAGCCACGTACAAGGGCCTATTCTCTATTTTAGATATTTCTATACACTGAGTGAGAACAAACAGGTTATCGTCTAACCGCCTGTCGACTCGAAATCCGTTCTGAAGTTCTCCCAAAATATCGTTATGTTCGGCCCATGTTTCTATTTTCATTTTTACTGCTTGCATCGCCAACCTGTATAGTACCGATGTAATGGTTAGTGGTCTATACGAGCGAATCTTGTCCTTTTCTCCCTTGCCTTTATAGATTAAGTTCATTCTACTTTGTCGCCAACTGTCCGGTATTTGTCCGTCCTTTAAGCTTTTTTCTACTGCTTTTAACAATGCTTCTTTAGTGTTATGTCCTAGTTCGTTAATGAGGCTAACGGGAATCCCATCCAAACCCGCGGCAGTGCGCTTTGGAATTTTTCCTTCGGCCTTTTTCCAGTTGAAATTATCAAGTACTAGCTCTTCCTGTGTTGCTTTCTCCGCTACACTTTTACTCACCGGGGAGATCCCCTGGACGCTCTTTTGAAACGAATCGGCTGTTACCTTTTGGATGTAACCTAGCGCTTCGTACCCTTCCAATTGATTTCCTCCTTCATCTAGAATATGTTGTTGCGTTGTGACAGACTTCCTACCTAGCGCCTTTATGTGGCTCCAAAAAATCCTAGGCGCGGCCTCCTTTTTTTCGTGTATCTCTGTCATCCAGCGTTCACTTTCACCTTTAATTTTTGCCTCTACCAATTTCTGTACAAGGGATTTTTTCTCTAAATATATTTCCCATATTTTTTTGACTTCGTCCTGCGGCCGCTTCTCCTTTTTTGCCTTTCTATGGTCCCGTGATGCTTCGCGTCGCTTCTCGATCGCCTCCCGGATTTCCTTGTTCCACCAACTTTTTGGCTTCCTTTTTCCTTTCCAGCAAACAGTTTTCTTCTCTTTCCCTATCTCCTTCGTCATTAGATGTAACAGCTCACTATACTCCCAGTCCTTGCCTGGTATTTCGCCTACTTCTTCCTCGACTCTTGCGGCTATATTTATTATTTGTTTGTCATTTAAATACGAGCTGCCAGACCCAACGGAAGTCTTTCTACGCCCCCTATTGTGTATTCCCAACCCCTTCACTCGTTACCATGAATTATGGCGGGGCCTGCGCTGCTTAGCCGGAGAGGGATAAAGGCAGAGCGGGGAGCATGGCTGAAAATAAGGTGCAGGTGTGCAAGCTTAATCGGTGTCGCTGCATCACAAGACGTCACCTCCAGAGGCGAACCAATAGCGCGCGAGCCATCCCGACGCTGGCGCTGGCATCCTCATTGCACTTTTTCTTTTCTCTCTTTCGTGCGATGTGGGAGCAACAATTCCAAATACGCCGCCGGGCCACACAACCTACCACTGGAATGCGCCGCGCTCCTGGAGGGCAGGTGAGAAGGTGACGAGTAGGGAGACAGTGTGACTGAAACAGTCCAAGCCTCGGCATATTCTTTGTGGGGCAGCACTCGCATCAGCAAAATATGCGTGAAATCGGTCAGCCACACATTCTTCGTTATCCTAATACCTATTATGCTTGTGCAATGATTCATTCGACAAACGTCCAGCTCTCATCGTAGCCATTCGTACAAAACAGCTTTATGGTGGCTGTCAAATTACACATGGTTGCTAGCACTGCCGCCGCGCTCGCCAGCTGAAGAAAAATTTGGGGGCTGTGACGTTCAAGGACCACGCGACTCGGTGTACTGCACCTACTCCGCTTTTCAGGTGAGAGCACTGCAGACTGCTTCTGGCTGCTCTGGGCGCTTCAAAAGCGCTCTCACTCTACTAATGAATGACAGTGGTCCGCATCTCTTCGACCACTGAAACACGCCGGCTCAGAAAAGAGCACTTTAAGCGTGCTATTGAGTGCCCCTGCTCTCCCTACGGAATTCGTCATTAGTCTCTCCACTTCTCTTCTACCACCTGCTTGCGCTCGCTCCTCCATTGTGCATGTGCGTCTCCTCTCCTCTTTTACACTCTCTCTCTCCTTTCATGCAACGCCGACGCAGGAAGCATATCATACTGGGAGCGTCTCGATGCACTCGTTGCTCCAGCCACTCCCGCTCCGTTGAGAGTACAGAAAAGTGCGTCGTATGCTACAGCATCACCATTATTCGGCCCACTCCTCAATGCGCGCACTGCCAGGGCACGGCTTTGTGGCCTTTTGCTTTCGAGTAAAGGTACTTTGTGCTGCGATTGCCTTCACAGACGCAAAATCGTTCACGAATGTTGCTAGTTAAGCGCGAGTTCGCAGGCACGCATGTTAACAACTAATATTTCGCCGTCCCTGAAAGTGTTTCAGAACGCATCGATCGTGACTGGCGGCGCGGCCACTCGGCTGCTGGATGCGGTCGAGTAGTGAACAGCAGCAGACATCACTACTCACTTTTATAGTTTACGGGCCGATATGTTCGTGTGTGCTTTCAATGCAAACCTCGGCGACTTTGAGCGTATCTAACTATACCTACCTATCTGTCCAGCCGCTTACATTTGGTTGCTTTTGTGTTTCTGCCCTTGAATTTGCGTGAACAAAAATTTGCAATGGAAGGTAAGATGGTATGAGTAATATGACGCGCTGGTCAAGGCATGAATATTATCACAATCCCGTCACGTACGTCGTCAAACACTTCCCACCGGACAGTGGTATTCGTGTATGTGCCACAGCTAGTGGACACAAAAATGACGAGAGCACACATAGGCAATTTTAACACGCGATTTTATCGGTAGCGTCAACGCAATGACTGCAAAGAATAAGTGTCAGGGTCCAAGCTGGAATCAAACCAAGCATTCTACATGGCAATGAAGCATTTACCACAGAGCTATGCCATGTCTCGGCACTACTTTTCAAATAGACGCTAACCTTCCTGAACGTCAATCGTGGTTACAGTGCTGCCTACCCAATTTTTTAAAGATTACATGTGTACTCCTTTGATACAGCCGTCACGTCGGGTTAACGCAAATTGTGGTTAGTTACCATGCGCTCAAGTTGATTTATGTAGCCGTATCCAGGGCCAGCGTCTTTGCGAGCATCAGCGCTTCATGTGAGCTTCTGGTGTTGCTAATAAGCATGTTCAAGTTGACATTGTTGCGCAAGTGCAAATAACTAATTATGTAAACATCTGCAACTCTCCAACATATGTTTGTGCGTGCAAAATTTGTACATATATTTAGCGTCAATTTATGACGTCTCACTCAATAAAAAATGCAACACGGCTCCCTTGCCTCCACATGCTTCGCATAACGTCGATTCCCAGGTACGTGGGATCTGCCAAATATTTTTCGAAGGCACGCCAGGTTAGCTTTACTAAGGCAAGTCAGAGATGTGGACGCTGTGGATTAGAAAACAGTAGTGGAAAGGTAGGATTCCCTAAACTGTCGAACGTAGAAGTAGTGCAACAATGCCCCTACTGTTTAAAAGGGCGTACAGTTCACTGGCAATATGCGAGGCTTAACTATCGCGAATGATACTTATTTTCGGCCGTCTTTGTCGATCCCTGGCTGCAATTTCCCGTGAGCGCGGACTTGCTCGTGGAAGGAGGCTCTTCTTCCTCGGTTTGACCTGGCGCTGCGCTTGATTAAACACCTGTAAATAAGGCTCAGAATATATGCTTTTATGTTCTTCTGACGTTATTCCAGCTCGAATTACTGAAATTCGACGCAAAGTATTTAGACACGCACTCTAAATGTCCCGCCTTTCTGAATGAACCTACAACGCATCTAGTGAAGCAAGTGAATTAGCGAAACAAAAAAATCACAGCATATTCACGGAGGAAATGATGAGTGGGGTGAAGCGTCCGTCCATGCTTCCATTCATCCGTGCATGTGTCCGCCTGTCCATGTATGCGTCTGTTCGCGTGCGTGTCCATGCGTCTGTCTGTCTGTATGCTGTGCTGGCTACGACGGAGGGACGCGGGACTGCCCTAGACCATGAGGAGCCTCATCCCTGAAATGTGAAGACAGCGGCTGCAGGTTGGACGGTTAGATTAGGTTTGAAATGGATATAAACTAAAATGGAATATGTCGGAGCATGACATTTCCGTCCCATTCCTAGTTGTGGGCTTGCTCAGGCAGGTTCCGATTTTATACCTGCTAACTCCGCTATAAACAGGTGCACATGTACCAATGAAATTCAAATTTGTTTTGTCAGCTTAAGTATACCTATTCATATGCAAATTAGGTTTTGTACAGCTGTAGGCAGGCGATGATATGGTCTTATTGCCACTATAGGTCATTTTCAAGCAATCTCAGAACCCCACGCAGCTGCGCGGGGTTACACTATATGGTAAATGTCTGTACATTGAGTGCGCTGGCTATTCCTTCGCCCTCTCCTCGTTCGGGTGCCATGAAATCCAATGAAAAAAAACATGAAAAATTCGCCGCTTTTGACTAAAATTATATCATAAATACTACACGTCTCGACGCATTTTCATGTATCTCTTTGCATGAAATGCGAAAAAAAATTGGTGTAATATTGTGCATAATACTGAATCAGTGCATATGTGGTCATGAGGTCATGACGTGGACAAATGAAGCAGACTGCAGGTCGAACAATAAACTGTTTATTTGAAGGGAACTTGTGGCCACGTAAATGGAAAGTTATATTACAACAAGACGCTGACACTGATAGCGGGAGCAGAGCGTTGACCGTCAATGAACTGACAAGCGGAAAGCGTGTCCGCATTTATACACTTGCCATCGAACATTCTAGCGTTATTGCTAGCGGAGACGTAGGTTCCAGGATAATCTGAAAGGTTCAAAAAGTTGGCGTAATTTTCACAAAACGATCTACTACAGCCTCGAAGCTTCTCTCACACTGTAGGTGCAGTTTGCGCTGAACAAAGTGTAACGGGGAGATAACAAAACATGAGGAAAGGAATGTGGTAACACATTACCGAGGGGATGTCTACGACATGTAGTAGTGAAGTGGCCTGCGAGTTAACGCGGGTTGATACATGCAGCCATAACGTACTATGGGGAGCAATGTGAGCATGGACACTGAATTTTCTATTTGTAGTTCTTGATCCGCAAGATTATTCCACTTAGAATGAATACTGGCTCACGTGAACGGACAATTTGAATACTTTGAACTTGTCGAAATGGGCTAGGACTGGCGCTGTCACAAGAATACCTCACAACCTTTGGAAACTGTTTTCATGCACTTCTATCTGCGTCCAAGCGATGTCCTTAAGCTTTTGATGAGGTGCGGATACAACAGATAGATTTGGGATGAAACGAGAAGCAAGGTTGATTATTCCAAGGAATATCTGAAGCTCTTTACGGTTTTTTGGGGCAGGTACTTGCATGATGTCTTGCACTCTGTTTGGATCCAGTGACAGACCATCTGCAGCGAGGAGATGGCCCATGTAACGCACGCTGTACTGCAAAAACTGGCACTTTTTTCTGTTTTTAAACTGCATTCTCTGTATCGTTCAAGCAAAGCTGTGAGGTATCTGTCATGCCTTCTCTTTCCCCAGACTAATATTTTGTCTATTACGACGGCCGCGCCAGCCAAACTTCCATCCACTTCATGCATGGCGCGTTGAAAAACACCCTGGCGCAGCGTCGAGGGTGGAAAAATATTTGGATCCTTGCAGCCACGTCTTCCAAAGTTGACATATGCTAATGCTCTCGCAAATCACCTTGTTTAAATATGAACACCTCGTTTATAGCTTCGCTTTCACTGGTTCTTAAGGACAACAGCCATTCTCCTCGCTGGTTTTTTATGGTTGGTTGTTTGTTAGGATTTTGCTGCAGGTGATAGGTGGTCCCTGGAAGAGGTCCTAGGCGCTGGTAAAAATCATCAACGCCAGATACCCAGATTTCAGACACTTCGGCATTGGATGTATTGATGCGTTGTGTTACACCCAGTCTTTCAGCCACGTGGCCGCTTAAAGTAACTGGCACCTTTTGAATGACAACAAAGAACGTTACCTTAGCGCTCTATTAAAGACAACCAGGTTTATCTTCCCGATTGAGTTTTCCGTGTGGTAAAAAAAAAAGAAAATAGCGTGAGGTGGCGGAACTGTTCTGTGCTGGGGCCATCGACAGCTTTAGAAAGACAGTTTCTGGCATGACGCAACAGTTCACTGCTGTGTAGATTTCGCACCTGATTATGACACCAGTGACATTTAACGTCGCCAGCCAGTGCTCGTCGCTCCTGACCACGTAAACTTCGAACGCCTCTAGAAAGTATTCTTTGTCATCGGCCATTTGTATTTGTCATAGGTGCTGAACTTCTGGCCGCGTTTTTAGGCTCCGCGTGCGGCACACACTTAAAAAATGGTTCAGGTCATTACACTTCTTGCAATATTTCCCTCTCGACGGACAGTTTGCGGCTTTGTGATGGTGTAACCTGCATGTTGGGCAAGGGACGTGTTTTCCTACTACTACGTCAATGCTTCTTTCCGGTTCAGGAAAGTGCTCCCTCGAATTTCAACGACCGATTCTTGCGCTGTTCTGTAGCTCAACAAATGTCAACTTTTTTGCATAAGAGGGATTTTGATAGATAAGTCTCTGCTGAAGTTGTTTGTCTCGTACCCGAAGTATTTTTCTACGGCGTAGAAGCCTATCTTACAGCTCGTCAAATTCGCCCTGAGGCGCTGGAATCCTGATCTATGTGAGCCAATTTTTAAACGGCTCGCATTTTCGTTTCTTCCTAGAAGCAAAACAAAACTCGTGGAACGTGAGGTTTTTTACTGGCTTGTAGTGGTCCTCGAACTTCTGAGTGAAGGCTTTCAGGTCATTCTTCTGGTTCACGTCCTTAAACTTGAAGGTTAGAGAAACACGCCTTGCCTTTTCACCGATTGTCATCAACAATGTAGTGGCCTGAACATACTGCGACTCTAGCTTCAGCTTCGTTGCTATTGCTAAAAGCTTGAACTCACTTTTCCAGATGTTCCAGTTATGGTATTCGTCTCCAGTGTTGTAGAGAGGCTTCGGGGGCTGTAGGAGTGTCAAACTCATCGTTGTGTGTGCAGTTCTGGAGGACCCTGTAGTTGTCTCGAACTTGACCGTGAGAGACACTGGTCCCGTATTGCCGTCAGGCTGTTGTGCACAACAGAGGCTAACTGTCATGCCCACCCCTGCCACCACGTATACCACACGAGTAGCAAGGAACAAAAGTGGTTTATTCAGCAACGCGGCTGAGTATACAAGGAGGCTAGCGATAAGCGGTGGGGGCGTGGCGCATGCGCGTTGCATGACGCGCAAACTTAACTCCTTGCTCCATTACACTAATTTCAGGGACGGGTCTCCAACAGTCACCTGCACGATCTACAGAGCCGTCACGCAAGTCATGAAAGCCTGGGTCCACGAATGGGTAAAGTCCAGGGGTCTCCTCACAGAGCTACAAAATGGCTTCACTAAGGCCAGATAATTAGAAGACAACCTGTTCGTAGAACTCAACGTGCGGAGATATCCGGAAACGAAAATTGTTGTCTGAATTGCTGCTTCTGGTATGTGGAGAAAGCATATGATAATGTTCCTCATGTAAGTCTCTTTAGCTGCCTGAGAGACCTTGGTGTTTCTGAAACACTTCTGTCAATGATTAAGCAGTAAAGCAAAATAACTATAGTAGAACTAGCGGGTGTGGCACTAGGCAACGAAACGTTGCCACTGTCTGGAAAAGTACTGAAGATTGCCTCATCGTATAAGTACCTGAGAGTGACGCTGCGTGTAGGAGGTGACATCTATATTCATCAGGAGGAAATAGACGGACGGCCCTGCGGAAACAGTGTGTCCGTTTGCGCAGGAGCATATAAGAGGCTGTAACAGATATGACTCGTGACATGTGGAAGCTTGTGCATGTATATCTGCACTGACTTTCAAGAACGCTACTGTCTGCTTGTCCCATGCGGCCACAGAATGAACGAAACGATGACAGTGGGAGGTCGGCCGCTAAGCTCCGTGATCGCATGGGGCAGTAACCATCGAGGCTGTTCAATGAGACCTCGAGTGCGTGGTCCACCATCTAAGCAAGGGGGGCGGCAGCAAGCTGACCTACCGCGGCCCTCTGCTTTAGATGCGGACAAGAACGATTGGCCCGACAAGTGTCTAAATACTTGTCAGTGATGTGAAGGTGCACCAACTGGACAAACGGCCTATACTGCCTTGAGCTGAAATATGGCTTCATCACGGCTCCCATACAGGCGCACACATGGTGTCAATACATGAAAGATGTGCGCGACCAGGCCCAGAAAGTACATGAGCTAAGGCTGCAAGGAAGTAGAGGCAAACGCTCTTTTACCTTGTATGAACAACACATATACAATGTTTTTCATATAGGACAATAGCCTTGGAAGCAGCCTACTTTTCGAGGTGCGAGCTGGGGCACTGCGTATTCAGTAACGCCATGGGATTAGAGAGATTTAGCAGCGGGATGTCTTGTGTCAGGTCTGTGAATGTGCTGATGAAACAATATGCGGGAGTGGTGGAGCGTACAAAGTGGAAATGTACAGTAACAGGACTCCTACACAAACTTTAGAAGTCTGAATGTTCGTATGAACGTGTTGAGATGTGCGAAGAGTGATGCAGATAATGTGCACTGAACTTCCAGGTGCGGCTGCAGGTTCGTTAAATTTAATGCAGGGGCTAACATAAAAAAGTTACTGAAATGCAAAAAAAGATGCGTACCATCGAGGAAGAAAAATTAAGGATGGAACCGTAGGTAACTAGCCCAGCAAAAACTTTTAATAAGTGATTAGAATTTATGCACGGCCTTTGAGATGTGCTTCCAAATGCGAATCTCTGGTGGGTAGCATTTGTTGTAGTGAAACGCATGCCGTCTTTCTCACTTATGTTGAGAGTTGTTGCATCTGCATGGCGTTGAATTGACGTAGCAGGAAGCAGACAGAAAACATACGGCGCGCTGCTCGCCAGCTTCTGCCAACAGGTTCAGGTCCAATCGGACGTGCCCATTAAGTGAGCGCGTCTGAGCTGAGTTGATATTTGCGGCCACTTTTTTTCGTGAGGGTGCTCCAATCATCGAAACAGATGACACCTTCTGTTCAAATATAATCAAGCGTTTGGTAAACCGTCGTCTGGCGAGGGCATATGATTGTGCAATAAACTTACACTCGCCTAGGTAAAAATTAAAGAAAAAAAGAGAACTTCTTTCATTTTTTTTATTTTGGCGAGTGTAAGTTTATTGCACGATTGCGTTCGAATATGGTTGCCCCGAGGTTTATGCGCGTCCGTGTGCTTTTTCGTGCTTTGTATGCATGTCATCATTGTGTGTGTGTATTTGTCATGAGTGTCATATATACACACACACACACACACACACACACACACACACACATATATATATATATATATATATATATATATATATATATATATATATTGTGGGCATTTGTTACTTACACCGTCCTCATCCCTGCATGATCACAATCACCATCATCCGCTTGTGTCTTTGTCCTCATTGCCACTCTGGATCATCATCATCGTCATCGTCTGTGTACTGGCTCTGCCCGTTCGTTTTGCGAGGTATTTCCTCAATTAAATGCTGTCGCAACCAAGACTAGCAAGACTTCATACGTGGTGGAGGTGGATTTTTGGTCCTCTTACCTCCCGCAGCCCGCTCTACCCGCCAGAGCTTCGTTCAGGCCACCGACTGCGCCCACTGTCAGGCAGCATGTCCCAGACCGAACCTACCGGAGCTGATGTCATCAACCAGGCACCGACGCAAGCTGCCCCTCCTATTTACATACACGGACATCAGCGGGAACCCCCGCTCTTCGCTGGTCTTCGGGGAGAAGACGTAGAAGACTGGCTCGACGACTACGACCGCGTAAGTGTCGCTAATCGGTGGGACAAGGCCGCCAAACTGCGTTACGTCCCTTTTTATCTGACCGGAGTCGCAAAGACGTGGTATTTTAACCACGTCATTGACCTACCCGACTGGGCTACCTTCCAGCAGCAGCTGCGACACGTTTTTGGGACCCCGGACATTCGATCCGCCGTCGCGAAGAGGACACTTGATACTCGCCGACGACATCCCGGTGAATCGTACACATCATACATCGAGGATGTCCTCGCACTGTGCCGGCGTGTCAATCAATCCATGCCGGAATCGGACAAAGTGCCCCCCATATTGAAAGGCATTGGGCCTGTTGCCTTTAATGCACTTGCTGTCCAAAACCCTAAAAAAGATAAAAGTAACCCTAAATAATCTCCGCCGGGACGATAAAATTACCGGCAAAATGTTAAAAGCAATGTTACCGGCCCATTCTGTTCCCGGTCGATTCTATTTGCTCCCCAAAACACACAAGGCAGGCAATCCGGGACGTCCGATAGTATCCAGTAACAGCACATCAACAGAAAATATATCAGAATTCATCAATTCTTTAATAAAAAAAACATCCCCCAAATTTTCCCTATTACCTAAAGGACACAAATCACGTCATCTGCGAAACTTCAAGTCTCGACATCGCAGGCGGTAGTTTTCTGGTGACCCTGGACGTCTGCTCACTGTACACCAACATACTCCACCATGACGGAATAGCGGCTATGGTTTCTGAATATGTAAAATCTGACTCATGAACGAGTGTAAGTGGCGAGGTACTGTTTACACTTCTTGAACTTGTACTAAATTATAACCATTTTGAGTTCAATGGCAAGCATTTCCTTCAGGTCAGTGGCACTGCAATGGGCACAAAAATGGCCCCAAACTTCGCGAGCACCTTTTATGGCTTCACTTGAAATCCCATTCATTGAGCGATGCACCTGAAGCCTTTCTACTACAGAAGATACTTAGACGATATTTTTATGATATGGAACCACGATAAAGGAAGTCTTTTCCGCTTCATAGAGGATTTTAACAAGTGCCACCCGTCAATGAAATTCACGCACAAAATTTCTAAAAATAGCATTAACTTCTTGGACGTCACTGTCACGGTAAAAAATGACTGCTTGTCAACAAACCTTTACAAAAAGCCTACAGACCGTCAAATGTACCTACATTTCAACAGCAGCCACCCAAAGCATTGCAAAACGGGTATTCCATATTCTCAGGCCTACCGGTACCGAAGAATATGCACCGATATGCGGGAATTCGACAGACACGCAGAACACCTAAAGCATTCCTTATTGAAACAAAATTATCCGGAAGACATTATTGACGATGCCATACTACGTGCTCGCAACGTGAACAGGAATGATATAATTAAGGGACCAAACAAAGTATCTAAAACGACTTCCCTAACGAACCTCGTACTAACTTACTCCTCATGAGCGCCACGAATCAACAGCATACTTTCCCGCCATTTCAACATAATCAGGCAAAGCTAACTTACTCCTCATGAGCGCCACGAATCAACAGCATACTTTCCCGCCATTTCAACATAATCAGGCAAAGCAAACGACTAACTTCTATTTTCGCGAAGCCACCTCACGTGGTGTACCGCAGGGATAAAAATCTGAAGGACATTCTTGTCAGGGCAAAAACAAACACCCCCGAAATTGAATCAGGGTGCCATCCCTGCGGAAAAGCTCGATGCAAGGTATGCCCACAGATGGTCACAACACGTGAATTCAAAGCGAACTTCTCGGATTTCCAGTTCTGCCTAACTGAAAGCCTTAATTGTGACTCCAGTAACGTGATATACATGCTACATTTCAACATCTGCGGACAAGAATATATCGGCCAAACAGACACGCCATTTCGGCTGCGGTTCAATAATCACTGGTACCACGCCACTTC
Organism: Rhipicephalus microplus; assembly: GCF_043290135.1. NCBI lineage: Eukaryota > Metazoa > Arthropoda > Arachnida > Ixodida > Ixodidae > Rhipicephalus > Rhipicephalus microplus. The sequence goes on from NW_027464585.1 coordinate 38,800,540, forward strand.
ACTGCCGAAGCTACCTTTATCTAGACATCTGCGCCTGCCAAACCAGTTTTGAAAATGTCAGCGTAACTCTTTTGCAGTACGGTTTCTCAAACAGACGCGAGCGCGAACAGCGTGACGCATATTTTATTTTCAAACTTCGAACATTTGTAGCCGGCATCAACGAGGACCGCGGAAAACTCTCCTGCCTCCGAGAAGTAAGCCAGGATAAAATTGGTGACAAAGATTGATAGCTGGAAACCATGCTTGTTTTTTCTGACTGACTCGTACGTGTACACTGTCCTTTTTTTCTTTCTCTTTTTTTCTCTTTTCTTTTTATTTCACATGCACATACAAAGTGGTTCTGTTCGCCTACCACTTGATGACCATTGAAGGGAAACGGACGAAGAAGAAAGAGAGCCGACCGACCCATTAAGGGGAAACCCTTTCCTTACGCACGCCGTCACGGACTCCTCCCGCCACCGCGGCGACAAACTTGGGTGGCCCGACACACGCCGAGAACTGACCAGCACGGGATAAGAACCGGATGTGGACGTACACGGACATTTGGTTTTGTTCTCAGTGTTGACAGTGGTTCTTCCTCTGTTTACTTTCTTTTTTTTTGTTTTTTTTTCTTTTTACCTTTCATTCTTTTCGTCTTTTTTCTTCTCTTTTTTCTTTGTTTCTTTCTTTCTTTATTTTTTTAGTTCTCTCTCACTCTCGCAAACATCTTCCAAGGCGAGAGGGACGCGGCAGCAACGAAGTTTGGATGTTCATGTCAGTATAACTTATCCCCTGATGAAAGGAGGACCCCTCCCGAAACTGTTGGGAAATAAATATATCCTTGTTGACAACGCTCCCGTTGTGCCATATCCCATACCTTCAGGAAGACTAACTGGCCCATTGAATTATTACTCCCACTATATATATATATATATATATATATATATATATATATATATATATATATATATATATATATATATATATATATATATATATTGTGGTAAAGCCTTCGAACAGTGGGTCGTCCTCTCCAGTGCCTTCTAGTGGGTCGCCCTTTTGATAAGAAGAGCAGCTCGTGCAGAGAGTCGGTCCCCGCATTGACTGTCGCTGTCGTGAATCATCGCGGAGTGTCCGCCAATAAACCTCTTAACAATATATATATATATATATATATATATATATATATATATATATATATATATATATATATATATATATATATATATATATATATATATATATATATATATATATATATATATATATATATATATATATATATAATTGTGTGTGTGTGTAAATGGGCAAATGGGCTTGAGCGGTTATTATTTCTTACGTTACGAAACTCAGCGTGAAAGCAGAGACCGAAAGAGCCCTTAATGAGCGAGCTCTGCCGTTACGCAAATACAGAGTTGCCCCAAAGCAAGCAGCAGCTGCCGGATGCCTTAAAACCATTTCGGAGCTTCAGCGACGCACTCAACGTCGAGCATGGATTGCTTTGAGAAAAAAACAAGCTTGTCGTTCTACTAGCGAAGCTGAGAAAGTTCTCGATCTTCTCCACGCAGCATATTGTGACGAAGGTAAAGCGAAGGCAAGAGTACGACATGTAATGTACTGGCGAAGCATGACTGCTAATGTTTAAGATGTAGCGAATTCGTGTGCTGTTTACGACAAGTACAAAAAGAGAAATGCAAGTCTACCCATGCTCAGCCACGAGCTACCAGCTCTACCAAGACAAATTGTTGGGGTGGATCTTTTTCACCACGAATCAGTGAATAACTAATAGTGGTCGATTCTTACTCTTTTTTCTTTGAAGTTCGCAAGCCTAAATGTGCCACCGTGTTCATGCAAGTGCAGAAATCTTTCCGTCTCATGAAATTCCAGCTAAGCTGAGCAGTGACAAAGGCCCGTCTTTCAATAGTGCAGCCTTCCATGCTTTCACAAGTAAATTTAACATAACCACATCACTTGTAGCCCATACTGACCGCGCGACCACGACTTAGCAGAACGCACAGTTTAGGAAGCCAGGCATCTGTTAAAAAAATGCGAATTTTCCACTATTGAATATTATAGTGCCTTGCTGGAATGGCGGAACACTCTGAGGAACGAATGGCTACACTGGCTAGCTCAAAGGCTCATGGGACGTCACACCTGAAGCCAACTCTCGGTCCTCAACGGTCACTTGCAGCCAGAGACGGCCCCACAGAAACTATTCGTCGGCGACTGCAAGAAATACGACATAAACAGCGTTGCTACTACCACAAAACGACACGGAGTCAGCCAGACCTTCATAGGGGGAACCAAGTGTCCGTTTATTTATTTATTTATTTATTTATTTATTTATTTATTTATTTATTTATTTATTTATTCATACTCTCATCCCAAAGGTCAAGACAAGAGTTTGGGTTACATATCTGGCATGTACAAATAACATATAATATAAACAAGTTTCACACTGTATGCTCAAGACGCACACTATATGGAAATAACAAAACAAAAACGCAAAACTATATCAGAACACATCCCGCAAAGGTCAGGAATAAAAGAAACATGTTCGAATACATCTCGTACACGTCACTAAAAAGAGAAATAAGATTTGAAGTGATATAGTACATATATTGAACATATTGATATAGTACATTGAACATATTCAACCAACAAGGAACAAGCAATTTGGTTACAAATATTCTGACAAAGCCTTTTCGAACATTTGTAAATCGCAATGTTCGATAATGTGTTGAGGTAATTGATTCCAGTCATCGATGCTCCGAACCAATAAACGAATACTTGAATAAATCTGTTCTGTAGCTAAGTGCATGGTGTGATATGTTTCGAGTGTTTTGTTCTGGATGTGGTAAATGGCTGTAGTGCGATGGGTTCCCTTAGGTGAACCTTGTAGTCTCCATTGAGTATGTGAAAAAAGAATATCAGTCAATTATGTTGCATTTTTCGTTTCACCGTCATTAAACCGGTTCTCTTTCTAAGCTCACTAATAGACTGAGTTCTGGAATAGGACTTGAAGATGAACCGTAAAGCTTTCTTTTGTATACGCTCACATTTTAGTGCATTTGTTTTGGTGTATGGTTCCCATAGATTACTTGCGTAGGTCAGTACTGGAAGAATAGTAATTTTATACGCCACTGTTTTAGCTTCCGGGGAGGCATCGTGAAGTTTTCGTCGTAACGACCAAAGTTTACGCATGGCTTTATTGCAAACACTGTCAACATGCATGGACCAGTTCGAGTCATGTGTAAGATGAACACCTAGATACTTAACATTCTTTACTTCAGTCAGCACTGTGCCTTTAATGCTGTAAAAAAAGGATAACGGGTCTTCTTTACGTGTGATGCGCATGAAAAGAGTTTTTGATGTATTCAGTTCCATTTGCAATTCGTCGCACCAAAGACGAATTTTCTGTAAATGGTTATCAAGCTCCAGCTGATTGTCAGTGAAGCTTATCTTCGCATACACAATAGTGTCATCTGCATAATGTTTTATAGCTATTTGCTGAGAAAAATCGGCACCCATTTCACTGATATAGATAGAGAAAAGTAAAGGGCCTATTACGGACCCTTGCAGCACGCCTGATCTGACTGGTTTATGGGTGCTGGAGACATTATTTATTTCAAACAATTGTTGTCCATTTGATAAATATGCCTCTATTCATTATAGCTGACTGTCACCAGTCAAACAAAACAACTTTTTAAGCAACTTTCTGTGAGATACTTTATCGAATGCTTTTCGGAAATCAATAAATATGATGTCTACTTGACCTTTTCCATCTAAACACTGACCAATTTCATGCGTAACCTCAGTAAGAATTGAAATTGTGGAATACCCTTTGCGAAAACCTTGCTGATTATTACCTAAAATACCATTTTCTTCCACAAACTTTATTAGGTGAGTAGTCAAAATGTGCTCCAGTGTTTTACAAGAAGTACTTGTCTAGGAAATTGGTTGGAAATTCGTGACGTCATATTTGGAACCCTGTTTATAGATCGGTATTACCCTGGCACTCCTCCAATCTATCGGAACGTCACCGGATCGAAGTGATTTTGTGAAAATGTCCAACAGAAAAATGAACACCCCGCGGCATAACGCCTTAAGAAGGCGTTGGGAATTTGATCAGATCCTGGGTATTGTTTCACATCCACTTTAAGTAAGAGACCCAAAATGCCTTCTTGTGTTATAGTTAGCTCAGGTAGACATTGCTCATTAGAAATTCGCACTTGAGGAGTTCAACCATCGCCCCTAATGAAAACCGATTCAAAATATTCATTAAATTGGCAAGTCATCCTGTTATTATCATCCTATTATTATTCGTGATATTTACATTCATGGCCAGGAATCATAGATATTGTGGCAGTTGAGGAAGTGTCCCCCCAGGTGTCACCACTGGGTAAAAAATTGTGCCCCTGCTGCGCCTACCGAAGCAGTGGCGAGGGGATCTTTCGAGACGTTGTACTCTTCCTCGCTCTTGCCCTCTCACTCCCCCTTCTGAGCATTGGGCCTGTCTTCACTCGACTGCGGCCGGGCTAGACTGCACTTGCGCGCAAGGAGTGGGCGCAGGTGGCCCTGCTCTGGCTCGAAACACGTTGCGGAAGGCACCGGCTTTCACCATCGCTAGTTTAGGGCAGGTAATTCAGGGGCATCTGTGAAACTTATCAGCCTACGAAATAAAATATTTTTTGTCGTGGTATGATGTGGGCCGTGTAAACAAAGGAAAAGCTTTCAGTTTTCATTCATTCGTCCAGGTGTAATATTGTTACTTATAAAATTTTAAGGTGGAATGCGAGGGCGAAAATGCTGAAAATGTATTTTAATTCTGCTGCACTAGGTGTCAAACTGCAAAAGTAGGCGATTGAGACCTGTTCTTGTGAGACCATCTCTAAAAGTCTTGGCGCTTCAGAATCGACTCACACTCGTAGCAACGATTGCATTTATTTTCAAGCGCTAGATTGATCGTCCAATGTGTCCGAACTCACGTATGTACAAATATTCATTATTTCACTTTCTGTCTTCTAAGACAGGTTGCGAGGGCACGTCAGTCACCCAGGGCTGCCGTTAATTCTGTGGGTGAGCGGTGTGAACTTCTTCATGAAGTATGATGCAGTTTTCAGAACACATGGGAGCGCGAACAGCGGGATTCATACTTCATGAGCAAATTCAAATTACTCCCACACGAAATAATGAAAATACTGGGCGACTGACGCGCCTTGTAGTCAGAAACAGAAAGTGAATTATTTAAATAATTTATTCATTTCAATTGTTCATATATACGTGAATTTGGACACACAGGACCACAGATCTAGCTCTTGAAAATAAATGCGATCGGTGCTACGGGCGTGAGCTGGCACATGTTAGTGATATATGTATATATATATATATATATATATATATATATATATATATATATATATATATATATATATATATATATATATATATATATATATAATCCTAACAGTTTCGGCTGGTGGACCAGCCTTCTTCGGAGGATGTTAGTGAAATGATACAAGTTCCCGTAGCAGAGGGTCACCCTCACAGTTTAAAGACCATCAAAAAAAAAAAAAGAGAGAGAGAAAAAGACAAGCGGGCGAACGAGGTAGCAACAGACAACAAGAAGCAGAAGAAGGAGAGGAACTAGAAAGGAGCGACGGAGAGCCGCCGGAAACGAGCGGGTAATTCTGGCATTGTTACTGGGTATAGGTAAGACGCGCCGCCAGTGGAGGCGACCAAGAAAAACGGAAAAATGTGGAACATGTTGCCGCTTACTCGCATCCCACACATGGATCGAGTTTAAGTTCACGTGGTTCGGCGGCTGGCCCGTGGCATTGGGCCACACACACACACACACACACACACACACACACACACACACACACACACACACACACACACACACACACACACACACACACACACACACACACACACACACACACACACACACACACACACACACACACACACACACAAGAAGCATACGACCCGCTCCAGCTTTCGGAATATAATGGCCACGTTGGAAAGCTAATGTGCCCTCTCCCCCTCCCTCCACCTGCCCTCGCTTGCAGAAAAATGTACAACCAGTCATACTGAAAATAAATAAATGGGTATTCTTGTAAAGAATGAAAAATAAATAATACTAAAAAAGTACTCAGAAATGAAAATAAAGTCTAATAATACTAACACAATCCGTCTGGTTCACGTAGCATCGAATTCGTTTAGTTTCGCTATATTGACCAACTTGCGTGTGCGACTTCACGTATGTATAAATAAATTAATTGAGTAATTCAATTTCTGTGTTTCACGAAACGTCGCGGAGACACGTCAGTCGCCCAGGGCTCTCGTTGATTCCGTGGGTAAGTGATCTGAATTTCTTTATAAAGTATGACTCCCGCTGTTCGCGCTCCCGTGTGTTCTGGAAGCCGGATTGTAGGAGTATGACACTTACGCGTTCGAAAGAGTGACCAGGAAGATTGATATGTTTGGCGAACGGCAAATTGGGGAGGCCCTTTACGTGTGCCCTGTGGTTGTTGAAACGCAAACGTAACGTGGTTTCCGTGTGTCCTATATATTCCTGTTTGCACACCTCACAGCGAATTTCGTATACCACATTGGCTGAGTCACAGTTAAGGTCGTCTTCAATTTTGTACACATAGTCTGAACAGGAGGCTTCGGCCGTATCTGTGGTCACCATGTGTGTGCACACCCTGCAGCGAGGTTTCCCGCATGGTCTACAGCCCTGATGGTGGTCGGATTTGTGTGTTTTCGCCCTGACCAGTAAGTCTCTCAGGTTTTTATTTCTTCGGTAAACCACCTTGGGCGGAGTCTGAAAAATGGCAGAGAGGCGACTACTCTGTTTAAGTATGTTGAAGTGGCGGTTTAGTATAGAATTCACCCGAGGGGCGGCGGCGCAGTATGTGAGGATTAAATTTGCCCCTGAAGTTATATCATCTTTATTCCCACCTTTTTCTACCATTGTTGATTCTCGGTCCAAAGAGCGAGCGCGCTCAATTGCATTGTCAATTATTTTTTCGGGGTACTTTTGACGCAAGAAGGCTGTTCTCAATTCCTGTGCGTGGGTGTCAAATTGCGTGATTTCAGAGCAAATTCTTCTGTATCTGTGGGCTTGAGAGTAAGGAACACCTGTTTTGCAGTGATGGGGGTGACTGCTATGGAAATGCAGATACTGTTGGCGGTCTGTTGATTTTTTATACAGGGAAGTAGATATGGTGGTGCCACTGAGTGATACAGTGACATCCAGAAAGTGAACACTCTTCTGCGAATACGTGTGCGTGAATGTTATCGAAGGATGCACGGAGTTGAAACCGGAAATGAATTTGGAAAGATTATGTTCACTATCGGCCCACACGAAGAATATATCATCGAGGAAGCGTCGGTAAAATATAGGTTTGAATGGAGAATTTTCTAGGAAAGGAATCTCTAAAGAGGCCATGAAAATATTTGCGTAATTTGGGGCCATTTTGGTTCCCATGGCAGTTCCGTTTACTTGCAGATAATGGTTTTGGTTGAATTCAAAGTTATTATGTTTAAGTACCAGATTTAGGAGCACCTCTAAAGCGCTTTCGTCGAATTCACTCGTCGATTTACTTTTTCCATAGGCGGCGACTGTGGTGGCGATTCCTTCGGTGTGGGGAATGTTTGTGTACAGTGATGAGACATCCATGGTGACCAAATAGCAATCTAGAGGTACCACAAGTTTTGAGACTTCTCGAAGGAAGTGGCTGGTATCTTTGATGTATGATGGGAATGATTGTGGGATGTGCCTAATCAGAGAGTCAATGAAACTAGAAATTTTTTCAGTAGCAGTACCGTTGCTGGAAACTATGGGTCGGCCGGGATTGTTAGTCTTGTGAATTTTGGGTAGTAAATAGAAACGCCCGGGAGACGATTTGCCAGGTGACATCATTTTAAGCATAGGGTAGGTTATCTTCCCACTTTTACGTAATGATATTAGTGAGGCCTTAATAGTACTTTCATACTCCTCTGTCGGATCACAAGGGAGTTGTTTATAGAAATTTTCATCTGCCAGTTGGCGAAGCCCTTCTTTGATGTAGTCAGTCCTGTCGAGTACAACCACAGCACCACCCTTATCAGCTGGTTTAATAACGATGCTCTGGCTGTCACTTAAACTGCGCAAAGCCTCCCGCTCCTCTTTGGACAGATTGTTGCGAATGGGTCGGCGCTTTTCATATTCCCTGATTATATCACCCTGGACGCCTGAAATGTACATGTCTAGATATTTGTCTCGTTGTTCACCTGGAGTCCAAGATTTATCTGAAAATTGATTTTGTTGTGCGCTGCTTCGATCATGAAAATATTCTTTTAGACGCATGGTTCTGGCAAAGTTGTCCAAATCTTGGTAAAGTTTAAACTCATCAATTTTGCCAGAGGCGGGGCAGAAGGTTAGACCTTTTGATAGCAGCTTTGTTTGCGCAGGTGTCAAAGATTTGCCGGAAAGGTTAACCACATTGGTGACATCGGTGCTCTTTTGTGGAGATTGATGAGAGGTAACAGGTTGATCTGCATACGTTGTGGGAGGATTGCTGGCGGAGTATTTTAAAGTCGGCCACGCACCGTCTCGCCTCAATTTCTTGTCCTTCTTGCCCTGAATGGTCAATCTCTTTTTTCCTTCGTATTTGGCCAGCTCTTCTGTTTCTGACTGCGTTAAACTTGACTGTTTTAGTCGCGCCTTGTGTTCCTCTTTAAGTTCCGCGGCCTTACGTGTACTGTGTTGTATTACGACCTGTGTAAGCCTAATAGATGCATCTTTTAAGATATTGCTCCATTGCCGCTGCTCATTTTTGTTGAAGTTATTCATTGCGGGTTGCAGTTGAACAGTGAGACCCTTTGGTGCGAATCCCGATGAAATATATGTTTTAAGGTTTGAAGCATGCATTTCAAACCTCACGCGCTTATCAACATTCTTTTTTAAGGCCATGAAATCACGAGACCAATATGTGCTGGAGCGGGCCGTACCTGACGGGTTGTTGAGTCAGTCCCTGCGTGGGGGAGAAGCACTGTCACCGGAAGCCTCTGGGTGGCCCCGAGTCGTGTTGTAGGGGCTCTTGCTTCTTGATCTACGAGGAGCACCCCTCGGCGCTCGTGGTGATCATCGTCGGCATGGGATCCCGCTTGCTTCGCGGATGCTGGGGTTCTCACCCCGGGAATGACAATGTTCTCTCGGTGGGCCCGGCAGACCTAATGGTGCATGGTCAAGCCAGGTTGACGGCGACCTCCCCATATTTCGCAGAAGCAGCGATCTCAGGTGGCTGGCGATGAGGGCAACACCCTCAAAACTTCAAACCTCAAAACCTCAAAACACCCTCAAATATATATATATATATATATATATATATATATATATATATATATATATATATATATATATATATATATATACATATATATATATATATATATATATATATATATATATATATATATATATATCGTTTTTATAGCTGTTTTATGCTCTTGTGTTTATCTCTTAAAGATTCTCTATTTACTTATTTTGAGTTTCACTGTGGCCAATGCTTTTTTAAAGCTCAAGCAGGTCGTATGTATGTATCAGCTTTGGTGTGTACGGCTTGGTGCCGCGGGTGAACCACCGAGTGACCGAACCACCTGAGCTTGAACTCAGACCATGTGTTTTATGCGAAGAAGTGGAAATTATTTACTTTTCCCCTTTTCTTTGGTCGTTTCTTCAGGGAGCCATTTCCTCTCCTCCTCAGAACAATGCACGGACAACCCACCCGCTTTCAACGAAACTCTGTCCACCGTTTTTTTTTTTCACTGACGAACATTTCAGCATAGCCATAGTCACTGCCGCTTCTCTCGCAGGTTTGTTCTCTGAGAGTTCTTCCTTTCTTTTTTTTTCTGGCCCTCAAACTGGTTGGACTGCTCTCTGCTGCGGGACGTGCCATTTTGCTTACGTTCTCCGAAGAACGCTGGACGACCAGCCAAAACTGTTAGGAGAAAAATAATTGTTTGGTTCTTTACGTCGCACTACTCTCCAAGTTCATTATATATATATATATATTGTCACGGGGTCGTGACGTGGCCGAAGACAGGAGACTTCGTGTTGGGATTTAACTGTTTATTTGGGCGAACCTGTGCCCGGTGAACGGAAAGTCCAATTACAGCAGCAGTCTCGCACAGATAGCAGTCTCGGACTGATAGCGGCGAACGGAGCGTCGGCCTTCGATCAACAACTGACAAGCGGCGAAGCGCGTCGGCATTTATACTCCCGCCGTCAAATGTTCTAGCGCTACCGCTGGTGGCGGCGTACGTTCCAGAACAATCTGTACCATTCGCACAGTGGGCGTGATATTATCGAAATGATCTACTACAGTCCGGAACCCTCTCGAAAACTGCAGGCGCGGTTTGCGCTGAGAATCGTGTGGTGTTTTGGGACGTTTACAAAAGCTTGGGAAATGGAACGTGGCAATATATATATATATATATATATATATATATATATATATATATATATATATATATATATATATATATATATATATATATATATATATATATATATATCAACTTCTCTTCTTGTAAGACCTCACTAGAAGACGGTCCATTTGTCGACGAAACGTTGGCTCGAGCACATAACTCGTGTTTATGGATTTATCCATCGCTAGCTTCTATTTCTTCACTTTCTGCCGTTTTTCTATATACCGAATTATTTATTTACAAGACGTTATCCCGCAAAGCAGTGAAGAAATTGTTTCCGGGAAGTGCGGAGATGATTCTCAAAGAGGTGTCTGGACTTTTGTGCGTGAGAAGAGTTTGAGTGATAGGTTGTTTCTTGTGAAATGCTGCACGGAGTCACTCACGAGGAGCTGCATGGTGCAGAGCACGCACGCCAGACTAGCCTCGCCTTTACCAACGCAATCACAGCCCTCTTATTTAACGAATCGCATTCATCACTTATATCCATTATACGCAACTTCACTGTGGCCGCTGACAAAAACTAAATAACTACATGGAAACTTCCCCTCAGCTCCGCAGTCACGGTGATCTGCACGGGCGTCTTTTTAAACTTATAAGTGTGGCAGCTTGGGCTAGTTGGTATGACATGACGATAGTTTTAGCGCGAAAACAGAACAACTACAAAGAGACAAGAAGTGTCTTTCGTGTCTCTTTTTCATCGTTCTGTTCTCGCGCTATACCTATCGTCTTTTTAAAATCACACGGCACCTGACTTATAGCGATTGCCGACGCGGACCAGCACACTTTTTTAGCGGTGGCTTCGGGAGAAAGGGCGCAACTCAAAGTACCCATGACTTGAAAGTTTTCTTTGCGACTTTACTACTGATATATGTAGCTTTGCGTCTGGTAATGCCTAAATTGAATCTAAAATGCTCAGATACTACAATGCGCTCAAAATTCTGTGACGCTGAACGCACTGTTTTCCAATAGAGTGACCCACGAGTGGCGAAGAATGAAACGTTGTGGGTGTTTCGAGCGTGTGGCCCTCAAAAAAAAAAAAGTCATTCCTGGCATAAGCATCCGCGCAGCAAGAGGGGTGGCAATGGTCTTCGCCGGGTGCCAGTTATAATATTGAGTGCACTCCACAAGTGTTCTCTGACGCCAATATTAGCTTGCTTGACCTATGCAACGTTTCGAGGAGGCCCCATGTTATAGTGTTCTAGAATAATGGGTAGTGAGCCCACTCTACGGGGAGAGGGTACGTTGCCATGGCGCAAAAAATGTCAACGAGTTTTTGTTTTCTTGAGTGCCCGCATGGCGGCGCTACCATCGTCAGCAATGGCGCAACTCAAAGTTCTTTTTGTGGTTCTTTTTGTGGTTCTTTTTGGCTTAGACCAGTGTATTTTAGTACAGTTTTCTAACACGTGGGCATCGGTAAACTGAGCTAGCCATGGTCAAAAAGACCGTAAAGTGTTCCGAGTGCGGGGTAGGGCGGAAGGTGGAAATTAGTGCGGAGGAGAAAGCAGAAGATGACGCCAAGTGTAGACAGTGCGAGTTCGAGGAGAAAATGAAAAATATGATGGCGGTCCAGAGTGGGCTCATGGAGAAAATCGCAGCGCTGGAGAATGCATTGGCGAAGGAGCGAGAGAAAACGTCAGCCATGGAAGAAAGGCTCCGGGCAGCCGAGAAGGGCCTATCGAAGGTCGTGAAAGGGAACGAAGACGCAGGTGACGGCGGAAGCATTATGGCGACGACCCCCCGTGCGGGAGAGATGAAGGAAACAGGCATGACAAAGGCAGATACATTGGCCACAGGGCCCAGCTACCGGGAAGTAGTTTTGAGGGAGGGAGGGAGCAAACCAGCAGCCGTGACTCACGCTAGTCACCTAGTCAGCAGCCAGGTGCAGGTTTCAGAAGGAATGTCTGAACAGGTCATCATCGCCGGTGACTCAAATTTGGTCCGATGCGCAGCGGCAATCAAAGAAAGGGTGAAAGGCGACAAGAGAGTTGCGATAGGGACGTTCCCAGGACAAACGCTGGGGACAGTAATGAGTCAAGCGGGTGAACAACTCGCAGCTAAGGCTGGCAATCGTAACCTCGTTGTAATTGCGGGAGGGTTAAATGACGTCCTGAAAAAAGAATCGTCAGGACTAGCGACGGCCTTGGCGAGAGGGGTGGATGACATGCGCACCGTGTCCCCCCAGGTGCAAATTGTAGTATGCACAGTACCGGAAGTACCGGTGCGCAACGTCAACCTGCGAAGAGCGGTTGTCGACGCAAACAAGGAGATATGGCGGATTAGTCGAGAGAAGGGTTTCGAGGTAGTGGATTTAAACAGGGAAGTGCACAGGTGGGGTGGATTCCAAAGAGACAGGATTCATTTCGATAAGAGGCTTGGACACGAGGTGGGCTGGCGACTGGCAGGACGCGCAGTAGCTTTTTTGGGGGGCTCACGGGCCCTTCGGAGTCCGGGGTAGCTCGTAACAGGGAAAGCAACCAGGAGGACGCTTTGACAGGTAGAATTGCGAAAAACCAGAAAAAAGGTAAAAGAAAAAGGAAAAAAGGCGCGTGTTGCAATTAGTTACATAAACATGCAGGGTGGCAGAAAGAAGGCAAAATGGTTAGAGATTGAGGAGCAGTTAAACAAAGAACAGATAGGCGTGTATGCGGTTACAGAAACACACCTTAGAGACTTGGAAGAGCCACCACATATTAAAAATTATGTTTGGGAAGGGTGTAACAGGACCATATCGGAAAGGAAAGGTGGGGGTGTAGGAATGCTAATTCACCGCGGAGCTAAATGGGTTAGAGTGAAACAGACGTGTTCAGAGCACCTCTGGGTTCGGGGCACAGTAGGTGGAAAGGAAACGTGGCTAGGGGTAGCCTACTTGTGGACGGGGAATAACTGCAGAGAAAAGAATCAGGAGATAGTGGATTGCATGAGTGCGGATATTAAGGAATTTGGTAATGGGGCCGAAATCATCCTTCTAGGGGACATGAATGCCCACATACATGACCTTGACGGATATTCAGACACCAATGGGAAGTTATTACTAGATCTTTGCGAGCAACATAGTCTGGAGATAGTTAACACGGGGCCTAAATGTGACGGCCAGATCACATGGGAAGTCGGAAACAAGCAATCAAGTATTGATTATTGTCTCATGACTGAAGGAATTTACCACAAACTGACAGAAATGAGGATAGACGAGGAAGGCATTAACAGCTTGGGTAGTGATCATAAACGAATAACATTACAAATGGGATACGAAACTGAAAATATGAGCATGGAATCAAAGTCTGGCAGCTCGTATTTAAATGACAAACAAATAATAAATATAGCCGCAAGAGTCGAGGAAGAAGTAGGCGAAATACCAGGCAAGGACTGGGAGTATAGTGAGCTGTTACATCTAATGACGAAGGAGATAGGGAAAGAGAAGAAAACTGTTTGCTGGAAAGGAAAAAGGAAGCCAAAAAGTTGGTGGAACAAGGAAATCCGGGAGGCGATCGAGAAGCGACGCGAAGCCTCACGGGAGCATAGAAAGGCAAAAAAGGAGAAGCGGCCGCAGGACGAAGTCAAAAAAATATGGGAAATATATTTAGAGAAAAAATCCCTTGTACAGAAATTGGTAGAGGCAAAAATTAAAGGTGAAAGTGAACGCTGGATGACAGAGATACACGAAAAAAAGGAGGCCGCGCCTAGGATTTTTTGGAGCCACATAAAGGCGCTAGGTAGGAAGTCTGTCACAACGCAACAACATATTCTAGATGAAGGAGGAAATCAATTGGAAGGGTACGAAGCGCTAGGTTACATCCAAAAGGTAACAGCCGATTTGTTTCAAAAGAGCGTCCAGGGGATCTCCCCGGTGAGTAAAAGTGTGGCGGAGAAAGCAACAGAGGAAGAGCTAGTACTTGATAATTTCAACTGGAAAAAGGCCGAAGGAAAAATTCCAAAGCGCACTGCCGCGGGTTTAGATGGGATTCCCGTTAGCCTCATTAACGAACTAGGACATAACACTAAAGAAGCATTGTTAAAAGCAGTAGAAAAAAGCTTAAAGGACGGACAAATACCGGACAGTTGGCGACAAAGTAGAATGAACTTAATCTATAAAGGCAAGGGAGAAAAGGACAAGATTCGCTCGTATAGACCACTAACCATTACATCGGTACTATACAGGATGGCGATGCAAGCAGTAAAAATGAAAATAGAAACATGGGCCGAACATAACGATATTTTGGGAGAACTTCAGAACGGATTTCGAGTCGACAGGCGGTTAGACGATAACCTGTTTGTTCTCACTCAGTGTATAGAAATATCCAAAATAGAGAATAGGCCCTTGTACGTGGCTTTTCTAGACATCACTGGGGCATACGACAACGTTAATCAGGAAATTTTGTGGGATATATTGAAAGGAATGGGCATGGGCGACGACTGTATACAGCTTTTGAGGGAGATATACCGAGAAAATACAGTTTGCATAGAGTGGGAAGGAATGCGTAGCAAAGAGAACGTTGAGGTTAGCAGGGGTCTGAGACAGGGATGTCCTTTGTCCCCGCTGTTATTCATGCTGTACATGGTGAGTATGGAAAAAGCGCTAGAAGGTAGCAACATTGGTTTTAATCTGTCACACAAACAGGGCGGCATGATGATTGAGCAGAAGCTTCCAGGTTTATTTTATGCGGACGATATCGTCTTATTTGCGGACAGTCGATATGATATACAGCAGCTGGCGAATATATGCGGAAGGGAAGGTGAAGCTCTTGGACTAGGATTCAGTGTAACGAAGTGTGGATTGATGGTATTCAATGATCCCTGTGATCAGACGGTGTCCATACAAGGCCAAGAAATACCGAGGGTAAGTGAATACAAGTACCTTGGAGTATGGGTAAATGAGAGTGATAGATACATGGAGGTACAGGAAAAAGCCTCGGCAGCAAAAGGAAAGAGGAATGCGGCAATAATGAAGCACAGAGCGTTGTGGGGATACAATAGGTATGAGGTGCTTCGAGGTCTGTGGAAGGGTGTAATGGTTCCAGGGCTTACTTTTGGGAACTCAGTGGTGTGCATGAGGGCAGAGGTGCAAGCGGGAATGGATGTAAATCAAAGGACTATGGGACGCCTCGCGTTGGGTGCTCACGGGAAGACGACAAACGAGGCTGTAAAGGGCGATATGGGGTGGGCAGGTTTTGAGGCGAGGGAAGCGCAGAGCAAAATAAGGTTCGAAGAAAGGCTAAGAAATATGAAGGAGAGTAGATGGGCAGAGAAGGTGTTCCGTTATTTGTATAGGAAGAGCGTGGACACACAGTGGAGAAAAAGAACTAGAAGACTCACTAGTAAGTATACGGCTGGTATTGTAAGCCGTATGTCAACAAAGAGCGTTAAGGGAAAAGTCAGGGAGGCGGAGAGGATTTACTGGATGGCAGCTATGGAGAAAAAACCGGCTTTGAGTAACTACCGAAAGGGCAAAAATGAAATAAGGAGGGAGGCATTTTACGATAATTCAAGGGGAAGCGCTTTACTGTTTGAAGCGAGATCGGGTTGCCTTAGAACGCGTAGTTATAAAGCAAGATTCAGTAAAGAAGAAGAACAATGCACATGCTGCGGGAAAGATAAGGAAACGGCGGAGCATGTTCTGATTGAATGTGGAGATATCCACCCAGGTGCACGTTTGGGCACGAGCCTACAGGAAGCCTTGGGTTTTAGGGACAACAATGGAAAGCTGAACACACCCGCGATTGAAATAAGTAAGAGACGGTTAGAGTATTGGTGGCAGAAAATTAGAGAGAAAGGACAAAAATAAATATTGGAAAAATAAAATATGGACAGTGTGCCGTAAATGGCAGAGAACTTAAGCTGAAAATTTACCTTTTTTTCCATTAAGATAGAATTTATCGAAGTAGAGGCATTAGGCCAACATAAAAAGAAAAAAAGTTTTTTTTTTTTTTTTGTCGAGCCTGGTGGCATACTTGTCACCACCCCGTTATAAAGGGGACGCTCATAGCATCCATCCATCCATGGGAGTTTTCACCTTTTCACTCCGCTTCTGTGTTGGCTGTGTGTCGTCGTCGCTGCAGGTTTACGGCCGAGCAGTGCTTTGTCAATACGCTCCATTTTTCAGTTCTTATAGTTGTGAATAATGTAGATTGGTAGTGAACACCTCGCGGTCATCGACACTTAGTGCGGAATGGCACCACGTCGCCAGAACCACTGTTATGCGCCCGGATGCCAGACGGGCTACGTTCACGAGAAAGGTGCTCCAAAACCGTCACTGTTCGTCGTCCCCAGGAATGAGAGACTCAGAAGACTGTGGGAGAATGATTTACACCGTGCGGACAAGCCACTCGAAGACACAAGTGCGGTTTGTGAACTCCACTTCGAGCCTCGGTACGTAATTCGCGATTATGTACACACCATCGGCGGTAAAGAAGTGCGGATCCCATGCGGGAGGCCTATGTTGAGCAGTGACGCTGTTCCCACTATTTTGCCAAATTTGCCATCGTATCTCACCAAAAAAGCAGTGAAAGAAAGGCCGCCTCGAAAAAGGAAGTCTGAGAGTCATGCTTCGCCAGTGAAGCGCCGGCTGTGCACGAGTGGCAACTCGACGGTGTTGCACACAAACGCCGTAAACACTCCGGATCCAGACGCTGCAGCATCGAGGCCAGAAGACGAACAGCTGGCCATCTATGTAGAAGTTTCTTCTTCAGAAAATCCGCAGGAAGACCGCAAGTCTATGTCGTTATTTAGCTGTCTTGACGTACCATCGCCACACTGGACTAAGTACATCTTTCCAGATCACAAAGGCATTGTGTACTGCACGTCCGTGTTGACACCGAAGAATGAAGTACGATCGGAAAAAGTGGTCATGTTTTTTGAGTCACGCATTGCGAGCTACACAAAGTGTTCATCAGAGGTACCCTGTTGAAAGAAGGCACCGTGAAAACAGAGGCAGCAGCAGAAGAAGTGCTGAAAACAAGTGATCGTATGTGCATTTGCGTTGGAGCAACATCTCACGAAGACTATGAAGAACGATTTTTCACGAAGGAGCTAAAGGACCATGTGGTTACATGCAACGAAATGTACTTCAGCATTAAGTGTCTTGGCCAGGTTGATAAAAAAGGTATTTATAATGTGCATTTTCACTAGTATGACAGCTATAACTCTTGTCGCTACGAAAGATTTCTTGCCAGTTATTGCAACCTAATTCACTGCACCTTTCTTTCAGGTGCACAATGTGTGTCTTGCCGCTATTCGAAACGAGCACTGCAAATCCGACGATCCCGGGTGAAGCGAACAGCAACAAGGAATTGCCAATATGCAGCGCTGAAGTTGCGTGTTGTGGCCAGAAGAAACACTAGATTGTTTTCTCGCTTGAAAAGTGTGAAAAAAAAGCTGGAACAAATGCAAATTAGGAATGCTGCTATAAAAACAGAAACTTTAGAAGCACAGATTGCAAGGCTTCCACCAAGACAGCAGGAAGCTGTACGACAGTGCTTTGCAACTTCAAGAGTAAAACCCAATGGGTTGCGCTATACGAAAAGCTGGGTTTTAGATTGTTTATTCATGAAGATCAAGAGCTATCGCCTGTATGAACACCTTCGTCGAAATAACATCCTAGCCCTTCCATGTAAATCAACCCTGAAGCGCTATGTACATGCATACCGCACTGTGTTTGGCTTTAGTGAGAGAGTTCTAAAGCAGCTAAAGGAAAAGACAGCGGAGCTTGATGTTTGGAAGAAACACGGTGGATTGGTCATCGACGAACTGAAACTGTCAGAACATTTTTCAGTGAAGAAGTCGGGTGAAATTGAGGGTTTTGTGGATTTAGGTCCATTTACAACTTCCAAGGACAAAGGTGTACCATGTGACCACGGTATGGTTATCGTTTTCGTCCCATTTCAAGGCAAATGGAGTCAAGTTATTGGTTACTTTGCTACACATGGAAAGATGAAAGGTGACACACTCGCCAAAGTTGTCATTGAATCAACCATACTAGCTGAAAAGAGTGGGCTCTTTGTGGATTTTATTACTTGCAATCGTGCAAGTTGGAATAGAAATATGTGGAAAGTACTTGGGATCCAAGTGACAGCTGACTCTTCTACTTCGAAAATTGAACACCCCAGTGATGCATCACGGCACCTATATTTTATATCTGACTTCCGACATCTCATCAAATGCCTACGGAACTCGCTGCTGAAGTCTGGATTCAACACCCCTGCAGGTCATGTAAGTCTGATGTTTTTTACGCATATCACACATTTCATATATTCATATATTTCATATATTTCATATATTCTTACATTATCTCCAAGCTTAACCAGGTGCATTTCAATATGGTCCACTTAATTTCATTGCAGGTTGATATGCAACATGTAAGGGAAGCTTACAAAATAGACTCCTCCAACGTGACCCTTAAAGTGATGCCGAGCATAACACGGTGTCACCTGGATCCTAATGGATTTGAGAAGATGAGGGTCAGCTATGCCTTCCAGCTTTTTGGGACAAAAGTCCTCCAAGCTTTCCACCTATACAAAGACAAGTTGGAAGCAACACTTGGAAGGATGGATGTAACACAAGAGTTCTTCAGGTGAGTCGTCTCTTGTCATATGCTGGTTAAAATTAGGTAGTGAAATGTCTGATATAACCAACTTGTAAATGAAAATTATATCTTTATAGAATGCATCATCAGCACCGACAATTGGGCGAGTTGGTTTTGGTTCATAGTTATGAATGGCGCAAAACACACGAGACACAAAATGACGTCCTTGTGTTTTTCGTCATTTTGTGTCTCGTGTGTTTTGCGCCGTTCATAACTATCATCATGCATCATGCAATGTAAACTACAAAATTATGAAAACAGCTGTTTTGCATATTTCAGCAAAATCCACCAGCTCATAAGATGGATGACATCGCGGTTCCCTGCTGAAGCCCTCAGACCGTGTTCATCAGGAACAGCAGTGCTGCAGGATTTTCTGTCCTACCTCAAAGCATGGGAGCAGCATACGAAAGGTGGAGGAGGCTTTCTCAGCAATTCCACTGCTGCTGGCCTACGTGTGACCATTTCGAGTACACTAGAGTGGCTTGACTATCTCACTGAAAATGTTGGCTTTAAATACCTAATGACTGCAAAAACTAGCCAGGATTTTTTGGAAAACCTTTTCGGTATTATCAGGCAATCTTCTGGCAGTATTTATCATCCAACACCAACTCAGTTTTTGATTACAGTAAACTGCATGTCATTCTATGGTTTAGTTAAAGGTGTCAGCCAAGGAAACGGCGAAGAGGGCATGCTAGGTTCCCTTTTGGAAGTTAGTAGCCCACGAGACACATCGCAAAATGCAGGAGGCATGGATTTGGCACCGAGCTCTTCTCCGAATGCGCAGGCGTTGGTTATACCTTCCCAGGACCACAGCCAGCATGTTGCGAAGAGCGACTCGAGAATTATATTTTACATTGCTGGCTACGTGGCATGAAAGTGCACTTTGAAAAGCAATTGTAAAGATTGTTTGATACTACTTGCCGCGCCTGCCCCGGACGAAAGCTTTCAGCTTGCAAGGTTGACACTATTTCGTGACAACGGTGGACTCCTCTACCCAAGTGCTTGCCTATATTTTGGTTCATAAAGAAGCTTGAAGACTTGTTCACGGGCTGCTTTTCTTGTGAACAACTCCATGCAGACAGCATTTTAGATGTGCTGACCATTGTGAAAGCAAGGCTTTGGCAAGAGGGTGGGTGGCCAAGCCATGTCTCAATGCTCTCTCAAAAAATAATACAATTCTATGTTGTTACACGACTTCATTTTTACATTAAGGGGCTAAATACAGACAGAGCAGGCAAACGCCAAAAAGCAAAGCACTTAAAGATAAGCCGCTGCTGTTAAATATTTTTTCCTTGCTTTAGAAGATTTTTAAAAATTTAATAATGTTCCTGTGTGGATTTTACAAGTGTAGGTTAAACTTGATGTATGAATCCTTTCTGAATATTCTTTTTCTGTTTCACTGACCCAAATACAAGAGAATGCCAGATTTGAGAAAAAAGCAAAATAGTATGTTGCCACTCGCCACGCATACTATAGCAATGAACCCTTGACTAAGTGGCAACTCTGCTTAATTCAATTGTGAATGGTGACTTTGGTCCTTGGCGTACCATCAACAGTGCGATTAATATGATCTACGAAAACATCTGTAGATCTCTATAAAAATGCATGTTATTTGAATGGAAATGTGTCTATTATTTGTCATTTTCAGTATTTCTTCTGATTTAGTGTCTTTACTTATTGTGCGAACAATATGTGTTGAGTGTTCATGTGTTTTTGTGAACTTTTTTATGCCAAGTGTGCTATTGAATATATTTAGCATCTCTTTGTGATTATTTATAGTTGTGAATATTTTTCTAGCATCTATTGGGCTGTTTTAGGAGACATGCTCTTTGTCGCACACGCTGATAAGTACATAATGGGGCAAGGCCCTCTTCAAGCTATTTCAGCTTTTTCCATCTGCTTTCACTTTGAGAAAAAAAATGAAAGTGATTGATATGCATGGCTTTTGTGGAGTACGATCATTGTGCTGCCCCACCAAATAAACTTTTAACTTATTCCCGTGAACGATTGTTGTCTATATTTTTTCCACACCTTCATTACAAATTCACTTTTATTTATTGGGCATGATTAGGATAGGTCTTTCCTTCTGTGCACTACCACACATTTTCTTGCACTTTTCAGGAGAATATATCAGCTGAGAGCGCGTAAGGTGCTTAAGTTTGTAGTAATATTGTTTTATTTAGTGAGAGTACGACTTCACTAAAGTTACTATTGAGTACAAACGCTAGCATATTGGTGGAGAAATGTGAGCCGCTTATATGCCACTCTGCGACTTATTAAATTAGTGATCATGAAAACATTAGTCTCTTTTCTCTAAAGGCAATCGATGTCAATGCACGTTAAAATTTCCGGAGTCTTCCACTACGGCGTGCTTCATAAGCAGAAAGTGGTTTCATAAATCAATTATCTAAAGGCAAAAGCTGCGAGAGCGCAATACAAAACTGGCTCTTTACAGCGTATATTGCATCCCGCTGATGACGCGCTCATGTTTAGCGATACTTCATGCGCCAGAACGACGGCTAAAGCAAGAATATGCTCAGGCAAAAGAAGAAAAGCAACGAAAATGGCTATGAACAGGGGTTGCACAAGAGTAGTTTGTGCTTGAAGCGCTGGCAAACTAACCTTCGCGCTGCGCTGGCCGAGAGCAGCAACGCGTCGCTTCCATTGCAGGTGGTGGTGGCGCCATCTACCAGGTGAGACAAAGTGCGTCAGTGCACGGCCTCCAGTCAGCCCACTACCCCTTTCTAGAACACTTTACCCATGTCTAGGTCCAACCACGGAAAGTGTCGATTAGACTTGAATACTACGATGAGCACGCAGCCTTACTTTAAAACCAAATAAAATATCTTACAGGCAACGCTCGTCCCTAATAGTCGGCCAGAAGTGGCCTCGCATGCATTTCTCTCAAACAACTTGAAGTTCCAGATTTGGTGTCAGAGGTCAATGCTCTCCTAGCCTCCGCGGACACTGCGCGCATGCGACTGACTTATTCATCACACGAGCATCTCCTTCAACTTCATTCCTCTTTTCTTCTTTCACTCTCCTTTCAGTTTTTCTCTTTATGTTTTTTTTTTGTCTGCCCCTTCTATTTCCAATATTTTTTTTGCCTCACCTATTTAATTTTTCTCCCAAACATTTTTTTCTTTTGCCTTCCTTTCTTTTTTTCGCTATCACCATCCCTTCGATTCCCATTCCCTCATGAAAGCTTGGTTTGAGATGTCCCCGCATGCTCACTTGAGATCATGGTGCATGAGACGGTTATCGTGTACTATACACTCCATATTCTCCCCCTTCTCGACGATGCTAACAGAGAAGGAAACGAAAAACGTGTACGATGATGACGCCAAGTGTCGTAACGTTGTTTAAAAGTTGTATTCACTAAGAACCATTGTTGTTTGTCGGCATTCGATTACCCAGTACTTTAAATGGCTGATGTCGAAATTTGTGTGAGGTGAATAAAGCTTGTTGCCGTCTTTAGGGCCTTACTAGGTTTCAACTTGGGCTTGTTGGTACGTTAGGACGAGTAGTGTTGCGTGTAGGATTGAACAAAGGACGGAACACAAATACACGCTCAGAGAGCGAACTGAACAGTTTATTGACGAGAACAACAGAACCCTATTGCACGCATTTCCATGAGCACAATGCACATTACAGCAGAGTTATCAACATGAAGCGTGTAACAGCGATTCAAATAACAAAGTACAAAACCAACGTCGTACTCTTGATGATTTACCATCAATAACGTGCATGAGAGCGGGACAACATAATCACAAGCAACACTACTATGCACGTGTCGTAGCCCTAACGTATGCTAGTTTTTTCTTACGTAAGAACATGCAAGCCATCCTTGTCCTTGGTACTTGCAGGAGCACCAAGGCATTCATAAATCAGCAGATTGTTGAAAAAAGCTGTCACGCCAATTAATTACACAAGTTCCAGCTCCATCATTATCATCAGCATCATCAGCCTGACTACGCCCACTGCAGGACAAAGGCTTCTCCCATGATCAGCCAGTCAACTGTGTCCTGTTCTTGCTGCTGCCATTTTGTACCCGCATACGTCCTAATCTCATCTAAATTTCTGTCTCCCCATAACCCACTTGCATTAACTGGGAATCCAGTCAGTCATCCATAATGACCAGTGGTTATTCTGCCTACGTGCTACATGCCCAGCCCATGTTCATTTGTTCAAACCCCATGTTCATTGTTCAAACCCCAGTTTGTTCCCTGATCCACTCTGCTCTTAAGGTTACACCTAACATTTTTTTTCTTTCCACTGCCCGCTGCATCGTCCTCAATTTAAGCTGAACCCTCTTTGTAAGTCTTCATGTTTCTGTTCTCTAACTAAGTACCGGCAAGATTCAGCTGTTATATACCTTCCTCTTGAGGAATAGTGGCAATCTACCAGTCATGATTTGGAGCGCTTGCCGAATGTGCTCCGCCCCATTCTTATTGTCACGGGGTCGTGACGTGGCCGAAGACAGGAGACTTCTTGTTAGAATTTAACTGTTTATTTGGGCGAACCTGTGCCCGGTAAACAGAAAGTCCAATTACAGCAGCAGTCTAGCACAGATAGCAGTCTCAGACTGATTGCGGCGAACGGAGCGTCGGCCTTCGATCAACAACTGACAAGCGGCGAAGCGCGTCGGCATTTATACTCCCGCCGTCGAATGTTCTAGCGCTACCGCTGGCGGCGGCGTACGTTCCAGAACAATCTGTACCATTCGCACAGTGGGCGTGATCTTATCGAAATGATCTACTACAGTCCGGAACCCTCTCGAAAACTGCAGGCGCGGTTTGCGCTGAGAATCGTGTGGTGTTTTGGGACGATAACAAAAGCTTGGGAAATGGAACGTGGCATTGCCCCCCTCTGAAAAAGGCATCGTCTCGATGCTTTAACTAAAGATGAAGGTACAATAATAATGCAAGAAAGTACAATGAATAAATTACAATACAACAATAATACAAAAAAGCACTGTTTCAGTTTGTTAACGCGCATGAAACGGCTTTAAGCGTGCGACATGGACGACTTCAGGTCGCGATCGGCGTCGTTGAGAGTTCGTGATGCCGTCGGGGACAACCTCGTAATCAAGTGGGCCGAGACGTCGAACCACCCTGTACGGTCCGAAGTACCGTCGCAGAAGCTTTTCACTTAGTCCACGTCGGCGTATCGGCGTCCACACCCAAACACGTTCACCGGGCTGGTATTCCACGAAGCGTCGTCGAAGGTTGTAACGGTGGCTGTCGGTCGTCTGTTGATTCTTGATACGGAGACGCGCAAGTTGTCGAGCTTCTTCGGCGCGTTGAAGGTACTCGCTCACATCGAGGTTTTCTTCGTCGGTGACGTTGGGTAACATGGCATCGAGCGTCGTTGCCGGGCTCCTTCCGTAGACCAATTTGTATGGCGATATCTGCGTCGTCTCCTGCACCGCCGTGTTGTATGCGAATGTAACATACGGAAGAATGGCGTCCCACGTCTTGTGTTCGACATCGACGTACATTGACAGCATGTCGGCGATCGTCTTGTTAAGCCGCTCGGTGAGGCCGTTGGTCTGTGGGTGGTACGCTGTCGTCCGGCGGTGGTTTGTTTGGCTGTATGCCAAGATTGCTTGAGTTAAGTCGGCAGTGAATGCCGTTCCTCTGTCGGTGATAAGGACCTCTGGGGCGCCATGACGTAGGACGATATTTTCGACGAAGAATTTAGCTACTTCGGATGCACTGCCTTTTGGCAGGGCTTTTGTCTCGGCGTAGCGGGTGAGGTAGTCGGTAGCTACCACAATCCACTTGTTTCCGAAAGCCGACGTCGGGAACGGCCCCAGTAGGTCCATACCAATCTGCTGGAAAGGTCGGCAAGGTGGATCAATTGGCTGCAGAAGTCCTGCTGGCCTTGTCGGCGGTGTCTTGCGTCGCTGACAGTCGCGGCATGTTCTCACATAACGAGTGACGTCGGTGGTAAGACGTGGCCAGTAGTACCTTTCTTGTATCCTCGCGAGCGTGCGAGAAACACCGAGGTGCCCTGCCGTCGGATCGTCGTGAAGGGCCTGCAGGAGTTCTGGTCGCAGAGCTGAAGGCACCACAAGAAGGTACTTAGCTCGAAGCGGTGAAAAGTTTTTCTTTTGTAGAAGACCGTTTCGTAGAAAGAACGACGCAAGTGCGCGCTTGAATATCTTCGGGACTTCGGCGGTCCTGCCTTCGAGGTATTCTATTAGGGCCTTAAGTTCCGGGTCAGCCCTCTGTCGTTCAGCGAAGTCGTCGGTAGTTATCGTTCCTAAGAAGTAGTCGTCATCCGGGTCGTCGGGTAGCGGTTGGTCGACAGGCGCACGAGAGAGACAGTCGGCGTCGGAGTGTTTTTTGCCGGACTTGTAAATGACAGTAATGTCATGTTCTTGAAGTTTCAGGCTCCATCGTGCGAGGCGACCTGAGGGGTCCTTCAAGGTGGCTAGCCAACACAATGCGTGGTGGTCGCTCACAACTTTGAAGGGCCTGCCGTAGAGGTAGGGGCGAAATTTCGACGTAGCCCAGATGATGGCGAGGCACTCCTTTTCTGTTGTGGAATAATTTGCTTCTGCTTTGGATAGCGATCGGCTGGCGTAACTAATAACCCTTTCAAGTCCGTCAGCCCTCTGCACAAGAACGGCGCCAAGACCTACGCTGCTTGCGTCAGTATGTATTTCTGTCTCGGCGAATTCGTCGAAATGGGCAAGTAACGGAGGCGTCTGGAGGCGATGTTTAAGCTCCTGGAAAGCGTGTTCCTGCGGCGTTTCCCACTTAAACTCCACGTCGGCCTTGGTAAGGTTAGTGAGAGGATCGGCGATGCGGGCGAAGTTTTTCACGAACCGCCTATAATAGGCACACAGGCCCAGAAATCGGCGCACGGCTTTCTTGTCAGTGGGCGGCGGGAAGTCGGCGATGGCGGCTGTTTTCCGTGGATCGGGACGAACTCCAGACTTGCTGATAACGTGCCCCAGAAACAAGAGCTCCTCATACGCAAATCTGCACTTTTCTGGCTTCAGTGTGAGTCCGGAAGTCTTGATGGCTTGAAGTACAGCTTCAAGGCGCCGAAGATGCTCGTCGAAATTCGAGGAAAACACGACGACGTCGTCCAAGTACACAAGGCAAGTCTGCCACTTCAATCCTGCCAGTACTGTATCCATAACGCGTTGAAACGTTGCAGGCGCTGAGCAAAGGCCGAAGGGCATCACCTTAAACTCGAAGAGGCCGTCCGGTGTTATGAACGCCGTCTTCTCTCGGTTTCTTTCGTCGACTTCGATTTGCCAATAGCCAGTCTTAAGGTCCATTGACGAAAAGTACTTGGCGTTATGGAGCCGATCAAGTGCGTCGTCTATTCGTGGGAGGGGATACACGTCCTTTTTTGTGATTTTGTTCAGGCGGCGATAGTCGACGCAGAAACGTAGGGTCCCATCCTTTTTCTTCACTAACACCACGGGGGATGCCCATGGACTCTTGGACGGCTGGATAATGTCATCCCGCAGCATTTCATCAACTTGTCTCTTCATGGCCTCACGTTCTCGCGTCGAAACCCTGTACGGACTCTGACGGAGTGGTCTGGCATTTTCTTCGGTTATGATGCGATGTTTCGTGATTGGGGTCTGCCGAATTTTCGATGACGACGAAAAGCAATCTTCGTATTGCAGGAGCAGGGCCTTGAGCTGTTCTTGCTTATCGTTCAGAAGTCTGGGATTGACGTCGAAAGCTATGGGAGGGGCTTGGTTCCTCTGAGCAGGTTCCGCAGAATCGGCGAGGGCGAAAGCACTGGTGGCTTCGACAATTTCTTCAATGTATGCGACCGTTGTTCCTTTGTTCACATGTTTGTACTCATTGCTGAAATTCGTGAGCAAAACCGTTGCTTTGCCTCCCCGCAGCTCTGCAATTCCTCTTGCGACGCAAATATTTCGGGTGACCAACAGATGCTGACTGCCTTCAACGACGCCTTCCAAGTCAGGTGATTTAGGAGCGCCGACTGAAATAATGACGCTTGAGCGAGGCGGAATGGTGACTTGTTCTTCCAGCACATTCAAGGCATGGTGTCCTGATGGCGTGCGCGGCGGTAGTGCTTTTTCTGTGGATAACGTTATCGACTTTGTTTTTAGGTTGATGACAGCACCATGGAGGCATAAGAAGTCCATGCCAAGGATGACATCTCTCGAGCAACGCTGTAGGATTACGAAGTCTGTAGGATAAATACGGCCGTTAATGGTGACTCTCGCTGTGCAGATTCCTGCAGGCGTTACGAGATGACCTCCGGCTGTGCGGATTTCAGGGCCTTTCCAAGCTGTCCTAACTTTCTTTAACTTCGCGGCGAACGACCCACTGATGACAGAATAGTCGGCTCCAGTATCGACGAGAGCAGTCACACTGTGGCCGTCGATAAGAACCTCGAGGTCGTTAGTTCGCCGTCTCGCATTACAGTTAGGGCGTGGCGTCGGGTCACGGCTGCGTCGGCTTGTTCCGCTGCTTCCATGCTGCGTCGTCAGGCCACCTTCGGTAAATGAGCTTTCACCGTCAGGGCTTTGCCTGGCTGGCGTTGTGTTCGGAAAGCTCCGTCGTGGCGTCGTCGTCGTCGGAGGATCTTCGGTAGTTCCTCGCACAGCAACCGCACCTCCACCGGTTGCTGCCCTTAGTTTCCCGGATACGGGCTAGGAGACCGGCCCCGCGTTGGGCCAGAGTACTGTCGGTGGTGCGGTGACGTGCGGCGGCTGGGCGACGGCGAACGCGAAGGGCTTCGTGGTGTCCACCGAGTTCCTGTCAGGTAGTCGGCGATGTCACGTGGTCGTTCTCCTGGCTGTGGGCGCGGTGCATTGACGGCGAAGCCACGCAATCCCATCTGTCGGTACTGGCAACGGCGGTATGTGTGTCCGGCCTCGCCGCAGTAGTAGCAGAGCGGGCGATGGTCAGGGGTGCGCCAGACGTCAGTCTTCCTCGGTGCACTGCGCTGGGCCGCTGGCGAACGGTATGACGTCGGTGGGGGTGGTGGCGGCGGTGGCGTCTGTCGACGGAAGTGCGATGGGGCGGCGTTTTGGCGTGGACGGGGAGGAGCATTGTGGCGCAGTGCAGCGGCGTAGCTCATAGCTTCCGGCTCGGGCAGCGGTGCGTGGGGAATTTGAAGCGATTGCCGAACTTCTTCTCGCACAATGTCGGCGATCGAATCCACTTGAGGCTGCGCCGAAGGCAACAGCTTGCGCAGCTCTTCCCGCACGATCGCTCGGATCGTTTCACGCAGGTCTCCGGAGTTACTGGCTTGAGCAGCAGCGCAGTCTGCAGTCAGGCGACGATTATACTGTCTGGTGCGCATGTCCAGGGTCTTTTCAATAGTGGTCGCTTCGGCTACAAATTCTTGGACGGTTTTCGGTGGGTTTCTCATCAGCCCCGCGAAGAGCTCCTGTTTGACTCCTCGCATGAGGAAACGAACTTTTTTCTCCTCAGGCATGTCTGGGTCAGCGTGACGGAATAGTCGGGTCATTTCTTCTGTGAAAATGGCGACATTTTCATTTGGTAGCTGAACCCGGGTCTCTAATAAAGCAGCGGCCCTCTCTTTTCGAGCGACGCTCGCGAACGTTTGCAGGAATGCGCCGCAGAAAACATCCCACGTTCGGAGCGTGGACTCCCGATTTTCGAGCCAGGTCCTTGCGGTGTCTTCTAAATAGAAGAACACACGACGCAGCTTTTAATCATGGTCCCAGTGGTTGAGGGCGGCCACACGGTCGTATGTCTCTAGCCAGGACTCCGGGTCTTCGAACGATGACCCATGGAAAATTGGTGGTTCCCTGGGTTGATGCATGACCATCGTGGGCTGGGACGCTGCGGTTGTCATTGTCGCTGCAGTCGCGGTCATGGCCTTGGTCTTCCGCGGCTTGTCGTGTAGAAGCCCGTACTCCGGTGGTAGCCCTTGCTGTCGGCGGCTTGTTCGCTGCTCCTGGTTGGCGTCGGTGTCTTCTCCGCGACGTGGGCTGGGTTCACGGCTTGACGGGGGCGTCCGGTACATGAACGAAGCAGCACCTCCACCAAATGTCACGGGGTCGTGACGTGGCCGAAGACAGGAGACTTCTTGTTAGAATTTAACTGTTTATTTGGGCGAACCTGTGCCCGGTAAACAGAAAGTCCAATTACAGCAGCAGTCTAGCACAGATAGCAGTCTCAGACTGATTGCGGCGAACGGAGCGTCGGCCTTCGATCAACAACTGACAAGCGGCGAAGCGCGTCGGCATTTATACTCCCGCCGTCGAATGTTCTAGCGCTACCGCTGGCGGCGGCGTACGTTCCAGAACAATCTGTACCATTCGCACAGTGGGCGTGATCTTATCGAAATGATCTACTACAGTCCGGAACCCTCTCGAAAACTGCAGGCGCGGTTTGCGCTGAGAATCGTGTGGTGTTTTGGGACGATAACAAAAGCTTGGGAAATGGAACGTGGCATTATTATTCTAGTTACTTCAATCTCGAGGCTCGGCTCCGCGGTTTTTGCCTGTCCTTAGTAGATGTATAGTCTATTACAACTTCAAGTGTACTATTGCATATCTCGAAGCACTGTTCTATGCTGAAGTTGTACATTACTTTCGTTTTCTGCAGATTAACTTTAAGACCCATCTTTCTGCTCTATTTGTCTAATTCAGTTCTCATGAGTTGCAATTCGCCCCCTGAGTCGCTCAGCAATGCAATATCATCCGCGAAGTGCAGGCTACTCAGGTTGTCTACATATAAACACTTATCTGTAAGCCTTCCCATTCTAGGCCTCTGAAAACCTGCTATAAGCATGGGGCAAATAGCATTGGGGAGATTGTATCCTCTTGTCTTACATCATTCTTGATTGATATTATGTCGCCTTTTTTATGGAGCACTAAAGTGGCAGTTGATCCTCTGTAGATTTCTTCAGGATGTTTATATCTGCTTTGTTGACGCCCTGATTCCACAGTGTCTGCATGCCTGTTGATGTTTTTACTGGATCCAATGCCTTCTCCTAATCTATAAAGGCTAAGTATAGCGGTTGACTGTATTCTCAGCATTTCTCTGTTGCCTGATTGATAGTACTCAGCCAGCACTGAGAGGGAAATCATAGGAACTAAGTCTCGCTTCAGAACAGATACTCGGCTCTTATCGAGGAAACCAGCCTTAGCGTTGGCGCGATGAATGATAATCTGACGCGTATCGTTACGGCATGTGCAGTAGAAGTTGGAGGTACGGTGGTCAGATAGAACACCGGCAAGCTGTCTCAGGCAAGGAAAGATCTCATCAATAATCGTCAAAGTATGAAAGCCTCAAGTACAACATACGAAAGAGAACTGGCAGAGCTTTCGAAGTTGATTATTAAGCGTAAGGCATCTATTTTAAGAAGGTATAACATGGAGAGAATCGAACACGCTCTAAAGAACGAAGGAAGTGTCAAAGCGGTAAAAAGAAAGTTTAGTTCAGAGTTAACAACAGCGCAAAAAACACGGGACACAGAACGGTGAGAACACAAGGACGGACGCTGTTTCGCATCTTCTTGTGTCCTGTGTTTTTTTTTTCGCCGTCCATAAACCTACACCACCTTGCCCAACTGTTATTGGTACTATGCATGTGCCATAACCGCAAAACTTCCTGCGAATGATGCGAACAGTCTTTTTGGTACAACATGTATTTATTGAATTAACAGCACGTTACAAAGGCAACAACATACAAGCGATAGCATAGCGATGTTTTATTTTTTGTAGTAATCACAATACATCAGTCATTTACAGTCATATACGCATAGTGCATGTATTAATAAATAGAAAACTATACTTCGTTTAAAACTGTCACTTCATCCACAAAAATGTGAATCGAAAGGCGATGCATAACTATATGACTGGGAATGAAACAAGCAAGTCTGGACAACAGTGCATCAGATGCTTTCAGTGGTTTCGACGCTTTCCGTGGTTGTTAAATCGCAGATGAATTCATAGCAAGAACAAGCAAGTCAGAACCACAATGCAATAGATAATAAAGAAAAGCGTTATACAAAACATGAAAAACATTGCAGACAAACTTTCTACATTCATCGAAGTATGCATCAGATTGTGAACAAATTATGTTGTGCATGAAACGAAACGTGAAAATCTTGCTTTTCATAACACTTTCACGTTCAGCTCTATTCAAGAACATGCAATCAGTGCTGCAAAAATCACAGCACTGATTGGAAAGACATATACACATACCAAAATATTAAACAGCTGGGGTGCAAAAAGAGCTGCAGCGCAGCATACATAGGTGCTCAAAAAGAGCAAAATGGCTGCGAGTGCGCACTGCGTCTGTTTCGGTACCCAGCTTTCATTCGCAATGAATGTATAAATGATAAACAAGCACCAGGGAACATCATATAGTTGCAATCACGCCGACGAGGAAACAAAAAAAAATAGAAAAAAAGGACCTGTTGAAAAAAAGAGAATTGAGCAAAGTGAATTTCCACGAGCTACATTTCGCGGCGTATACATGACACAACTATATAAGCAAAATAAACACATGAGAAACATACGCAAAATCTGAGAAATCAATATTGTTACGGGGAGAAGGCGTCTGAAAAATGCCTTTACTTTTGGTAAACAGGCAGGCATACAATATGGAGCCCGGTCTGCACGAGCTCGCGCTAAACATCGTCCTCTTTTCTAGAATGTTCATTTGTGGCGCCCCGTAGCATCACCCCCCCGGCGGCGAAGGCACCGTCTCGGTGCTTGGCTGGTCTGAGTAAAATCGTTTCAGCCGAGTCACGTGAACAACGTCAGAACACGATCGCGCGCTGGTGGCGTTAAGAGGTTCAATTTTATATGTCACGGCGGTGACTTGGCGCACAACACGGTACGGACCTGAGTACGGTGAAGTCAGCTTTTCGCACAGGCCAACTCGCCGCGACGGCGTCCAGAGAAGGACTGTGTCACGATGGCACGCGTTGTAGACCTGTCGTTGTCGTTCCTGCGAATCGCTCAGACGCCGGCGAGCAATCTCACGTGCCTCTGGAGCTCTAGAAATCACATCGCGGGCATATTCTGACGCGTGGCCAACGGCAGGAAGGAGCGTGTCGAAAGGCAACGTAGGTTCTCGTCCGTACAGGAGGAAAAATGGCGAGAAACCTGCAGTGTCATGCCGAGACGTATTATAGGCAAATGTTACAAATGGAAGGGCGAAGTCCCAGTCACGATGGTCGGAAGAAACGTACATGGCGAGCATGTCCGTGATGGTTCTATTTAGCTGCTCCGTGAGCCCGTTGGTTTGAGGATGATACGCCGTTGTGAACTTGTGCTTTGTAGCGCAAGAGTGCAATATGTCTTGGATAACTTGTGATAAAAAGTAGCGACCCCGATCGGTAAGCAGTTGCCTAGGAGCACCGTGGTGTAATATGACTTCTTCTAGAAGAAAGTCAGCGACGTCGGTCACACAACTGGTAGGAAGGGCCCGTGTGATGGCATACCGAGTGGTGTAATCCGTGGCGACTGCTATCCACTTGTTTCCGCTCGCCGATAAAGGAAACGGTCCTAGTAAGTAAACACCTACCCTATAAAATGGTTCGGATGGGATCTGAATGGGTTGAAGGCGTCCCGCTTTAAGGGTTGCTGGTTTTTTGCGGTGTTGACAGGATTTGCATGAGGCGACGTAACGGCAGACGGATCGGTAAATACCGGGCCAAAAGAAGCGACGTCGAACGCGGTCATAGGTTCTTGAAACTCCCAGGTGACCAGCTGTCGGAATATCATGCAACTGTGCAAGAACAGTCTGACGCATATGTTGTGGTATGACTAACAGCAGCTCAGGTCCGTAAGGATGCATGCTGTAGCGATATAAGACGCCATCTTGGAGCAGGAACATACGGAGAGACGGAGGAGTAGTGGGACCACTAAGCCGAAGGATTATATCTCTGAGGTGAGGATCACGGCGTTGCTGATCTCCGATGTTTCTAAACGCGGAAAGTGCCAAAACGCAAGTAGACTCATCGCTCTCAGAAAGGCCTGCTGGGTCTACTGGATGACGCGACAAGCAATCAGCATCGTCATGGTGGCGACCTGATTTGTAGACAACCGTGTAGGAATATTCCTGTAGCCGTAGAGCCCACCGGCCGAGGCGTCCACTAGGATCTTTCAAGGACGACAACCAGCATAAGGCGTGGTGATCAGTGACAACCGTGAACGGGCGTCCATACAAATACGGCCGAAATTTAGCCACTGCCCAGACGAGTGCGAGGCATTCGCGTTCTGTGATGGAGTAATTTCGCTCTGCTGGCGATAAAAGACGGCTAGCGTATGCAATAACGCGCTCGCAGCCATGCTGCCGTTGTGCCAAAAAGGCTCCGATGCCGTGGCCGCTGGCGTCGGTACGCACTTCCTTTGGAGCGCATATATCAAAGTGGCCGAGAATCGGTGGCGTCGTAAGTCTACTCGTCAGTTCAACGAATGCTCTGGTTTGTTCGGGTCCCCACACAAAAGTCACATTTTTTAGTAGTTCCGTGAGCGGTCGTGCGACGTCAGCAAAATTCCGCACAAATCTACGAAAGTAAGAACAAAGGCCCACAAAGCTTCGAAGATCGTTCGCAGAGGTCGGCACAGGGAAATCTTTGACGGCACGGATTTTCTCAGGATCGGGACGAACACCAGAAGAATCGATAAGGTGTCCAAGGACAGTGAGCTGCCGGCGGCCGAAGTGACATTTCGAGGAGTTTAGTTGGAGCCCTGCTTTGCGGAAAACCGAAAGAATTGTTGAGAGACGCTCGAGGTGAGTTTCGAAATTTGGCGCAAAAACAATGACGTCATCAAGGTAGCATAAGCAGATTGACCATTTAAAACCGTGAAGAAGAGCGTTCATCATTCGTTCGAATGTAGCCGGGGCATTGCATAAACCGAACGGCATTACTTTGAACTGGTAGAGACCGTCGGGAGTTATAAATGCCGTCTTTTCACGGTCCAGATCATCAACTGATATCTGCCAGTACCCGGAACGAAGGTCGATGGAAGAGAAATAATTTGCGCCACTAAGGCAGTCAAGAGCGTCGTCTATCCGCGGCAGAGGATACACGTCTTTTTTTGTAACCTTGTTAATATTTCTGCAGTCGACACAGAAGCGCCAGCTGTTATCCTTCTTTCTCACAAGCACAACGGGCGAAGCCCAAGGACTTGAAGAAGGTTCAATGATGTCTCGGGCAAGCATCTTGTCGATTTCTTGCTGGATCACGTGGCGCTCGGTGGAGGAAACTCGATAGGGTCGCCGGTGTACTGGATTTGCATCACCGGTGTTGATCCGATGTTTTACGACGGTCGTTTGACCTAGGGGTCGGTCGCAGAGATCAAAGACGTCTTGATACGACGCAAGAAGGCCACGAAGCGCAGACACATGCTCGGCCGGGAGATCAGAGGCAATCATTCCAATTATGCAGTCTAGTGTACTGCGCGACTGAATACTTGCAGATGACGGTGTATCCTCTGTTAAGGCCGATATGTCGTAGTCGCCGGCCGGGGCAAGGGTTGCAAGGGATATTCCTCGTGGCAGCACTTCAGAGCAAAGTCCAAAATTCACAATAGGGAGACATGTCACGTTGTTCTTCATTGTGATGATGGTGTGGGGGAACGCAACATTAAGCGAACAGAGTACTGTAGGATTAGGTGAAATGACATAATCGCCGTCAGCCACAGGTGGATCAGAAGAGACGTCGATATACGTCACAGCTCGACAAGATAGGCGGACAAAGTCGGCGGAGCATAGCTTTGGCGGCGCAAAATCAGGAGGGTCAACGGCGTGTGGTAGGACAAGCTGAACAACACCAGCAGAACAGTCAATTAGGGCGGAATGCTCTGACAGAAAATCGAGTCCCAATATGATGTCATGTGGGCAGTGGTCCAGTACGTAAAACAGAACAGTGGTATGACGTCCAGCAACAGTGACACGGGCGGCACACATCCCGGTTACCGCTGGTGTTGCACCATCAGCTACTCGTACAAGAGTGATCGGAGCAGGAGTGAGCACTTTCTTGAGTCGAGCACAAAGGCTGGAGTTCATGACTGATGTGAGCGCCGGTGTTAATGAGTTCTGCCACAGAAGTACCGTCAACATTTACTTTAATCAAGTTGTTGTGTCCGGGTATCGTGTGTAGAGGAATTTTGGGTCGGGTCGTCGAAGCAGGCTCACCTCTAGGAGCTGCGCCCGTCAGTTTTCCGAGGACTGGTGGTAGGAGGGCGAGGGGGAGCGACGTCGGTTAGTTGAGCGGGACATGCGTCCAGAGGGCGACGGAGAGCGGCTTGGTTGGGCGGGCCTGGATGGCGAAGCATCATCTTGTGCCGTGTAGATCGGCATCCGAGAGCCAGCAGGTGGGTGTCAGGTGTTGGCATAATGCGACCATGGCTGCCAACCCCAGGAAGTGCGGCAATGACGTGAAATGTGGCCCACTCGTCCACAGTTGAAGCAGATCGGCCTGTCATCGGAAGTTCGCCATTCTGCCGGGTTCCGGTAACGTGGGTGGTTGTTCGATCCGCGGGACATATTAGGTGTACTGGGCAGTCGGTAGTCAGGTCGGTTAACGGGGCATAGCGTCTGAAGTCCGGTGTTGGCCAGTTCCTGGCGTACGACACTCTTGATTAAAGAAATCATGGCGCGAGAGTCGTCAGGAGCCTGGACTTGGTCAGACAGAGGAGATGCTGCCTCAATTTCGTGGCGCACGATGCGCACGATATTGTCGGAAGCAGCAGGGGCTGGTGCCAAACGGGCGTCCTCGCAGGTTGATGTTGCAGCCGTGTTGGGAAGACGCGAAAAGTGTGGAGTGATACGGCGACTTTTCGCGTCTTCGAAGCGTCGGCATTCATTCATAACGTCGTCTATGGTCGATGAGTTTCGATATACGAGGAGATGGAAAGCGTCATCGGCGATTCCTTTGAGGATGTGCGCGACCTTTTCAGATTCCGGCATCTTGTCATCAACCTTCCGGCAGAGGGCGAGCACATGCTGTATGTATGTGACGTACGACTCGGTGCCGGACTGGAGTCGGGACGCTAGTTCTTTCTGCGCAGCACGACGACGCCCGATGGGCTTGCCGAAGAGATCGATGAGTTTCTGCTTACAGATGTCCCAACTCGTGATATCTTCCTCGTGGTTGGAATACCAAACTTTAGCTGTACCGTCAAGGTAGAAAATAATATTGGCCGACATGAGCGTCGGATCCCAGTTGTAAAGAGCGCTCACCCTTTCGTACAGCTGGAGCCATTCCTCCACGTCAGTACTGTCACTGCCCGAAAATGTGCCTGGGTCACGCGGTTGAGTCAGGACGACGGTGCGGTTAGTAGCAGCTGGATGCGGTGCTGTTGGTTGCTGCGTAGTTGGACGAAGCACGGTTGGGGTAGTCTCCGAAGAATCCTCGTGTTCGTCTTGATCAGGCATCGCACAGGCAGCCAAGGAACGTCCGCTGCGTAGAATCGTCGTGGTGTTGACTGTGGGAAGACTCGCACTCTCCACCAAAATGTTACGGGGAGAAGGCGTCTGAAAAATGCCTTTACTTTTGGTAAACAGGCAGGCATACAATATGGAGCCCGGTCTGCACGAGCTCGCGCTAAACATCGTCCTCTTTTCTAGAATGTTCATTTGTGGCGCCCCGTAGCAATATTATACAGCGTTCGCACCATCTGTGGCCTTGGCACTCTTATGTTTCAACTTTTTAAGTTTTCACGCAGCTGTACCACAGATTTGGTGGTTGTATTCCCACCCAGCGCCCGAAGTTCAGTGCGCAACTCTGCTCCGTCCATGTTTTCTACACTAAGAGGCACTTCTGTTTCACTGTCTTCATCGGCACAGCGGCGTATTTCGACCCGAATTTCTTGAATAAGGCCCTCAGACCAGTACTTAGCGTCAAGTTTTCGATACGCTCGAATGATGCGCACGTATTCGGCTACCTCTAGCCTCTTGGCTAGTTTCAAAGTCTCTTGAGCTGCATTCCACTTGTTCGTTTTCGAGTGGTGCAAGTGTTTCAATACATCATTTTTTTCTCAATTCCCTGACTAGAAAACCATCCCAAGCATTTAAACGTCTCATGCTTGCTTGCATGTAAGGAGTATGTAAGTATGCATGTAAGGAGTATGTAAGGAGTATGTAAGTATGCATGTAAGGAGTATGTAAGTATGTGCATGTAAGGAGTAACACGCTCGGGGCCGTACCCTTTGCAATCTTTTCCCAATTCTAGGAAAGTTTCAAAGAACTGAGAAGCTTTGTTTTGTATACTGAGTCCGTCTACATTGTGTTCGAAGTGATCTAGCACTTCCTCGAAGAATTTCCAAAGGCGGACAGTCTTGGATTCTGTTTGAGCGGGGAGACTGCCAGGAAGCTTGTCCGGTAAGAGCTTCAGAAGGCGCGCGCTTCACTTCGCCGCCTGTCAAACTGGTAAACGTCATTCCTTTGCGTTCATCGTGCCAAACGTCAAACTTGACGCCGCACTTGTTGATCTCGTGGATTATTTTCTTCAGAGTGCTGCTCAAGGCTTTCGGATTAAGCACCTTTGCTCTGTTGTCGTGGTCTTTCACATCCACCAACAAACCGTCGATTAAGCGGTTCATAATACGGATTTCCATGTGCATGACATCAGATATGATTGAACTCGGTTCTACGTTGAATAAAAGAACGTTTTTCATGCCATTGGCTTCGTTTAAAAAATATTCCCTCATGTTTTTTGTCGTACGAAGAAGTGAAGGAGTATTGGACTCCGTGATGCTAGCACCACTTTCAACACGTTTTTTTGAATTGGCTCTACAAAATGGACATGGAAACCTCGACAACGCTGACATAAGCCCTTGAACAACAAGCAGAAATTTCATATCTGATCCGAGGCAGATGCATACGGAAATCTCATGTTCACCTACGCGAATGCTACCCCTTTCGGCTACCACGTTTACATCCCTTATTAGCCTAACAAAGGACTCTCTAATGCTAAAATAACTTTCTTGTATTTCCGCTATAGCCAGGGGACGACGCAGTCTACGGCTCTGCAAGTTCCTGTCACTCTGAATAATCACAAACGACAGCGTTGTCCACGTCTTGTGCCTGTTCACTACGCAACCATCACCCTCCCCCTTGACTAACAGGGGTTCTTTGCCAATGTCTTCTAAAGTAAGCCCTTTAGAGGCAGCACATTCCTGTACTGCTTCCTTCAACTCTTCTTCAAAATACACCTGAGCACCAGCGGACTGCCCAGGCGTCCTGCAAATTCTAACGAGCCCGTCGAGTTTCCTCCTGTAGGAAATTATAATCCCGAGTGTTGGCAAGTTTGGAAGTTCGGCTGAAAGCTGCTCCCAGAAAACACTGCTAACGTAATGATTATCTAAGAGCGCCGCAACGCTGCGTACACACCGTTGGTCAGAAGAAGTGAAGGTATCATACTTCGGCACGCAGCCACCAGAAAAGCCATGTTTAACGTTTTGTTTCACGTGGATCTGTCCATTATTACCAACTGTGATGTTGTGAACGAGGCCTCTGAGGTCAGCAACGAGAAGCTGACAAAAGTTAAGACTATAGGTCTCAAGCACGCTCTCTAGAGCTTCCGTTATAGAACTTCTTGCAGCGCGGATTTTTCTGAGATCGGTCTTCCAACACCTTTCAGTCACCAGTTTTCCTTTGTTGAGAGCCATAGGTGACGGACTATAGTTTGCAGGTTTCTCTAACTGTGCACACTTCTCTTCAAAAGATGCGCTTTTTTGTCTGAGTGCCTCTATAGTTTGCGTTGACGCAGCCTCGACACGACTTAACTCTTCTTCCAAAGCACTGATGATAATGTCCTTTACAATGCGCCCTGCTGATGCGCAGCTTATATTATTCCGCACTGTTCTCTGAATTTTTAAAAAGCTCTGCTTTGCGCGACCTTCGAGACCCTTGTAACGCCTCTCAGCACATCGGCACAAAACTTCAAAGCGACTCTCTAAATGGTTGTTGTCAACCGGAATGACAGATCCGACTGGTAAATAGCGTTTAACAAGATCCGAGTATGGCCTCTGCAGAAGCTCATTTTCGTGGCGAAGTTTGATGGCTATTTCATTATTTAATGTTAAGGTGACGCCTGAACTCTCAATGCTAGCAGCAATAAGTGCTCCAACACTTTCGGAAGCCATGCCAAAGGCTAGTAAAAAAGATACAAAGCAGAAAATATACTATTAAACAACTCTGCTGTTAAACCAGATATTGTACAACAAGAGGTTAAGTTACACGAACAAGTTTTTTGCGAAGTTGAAAATCACTTTTGGTCAAGAACTATTTGAAGCAAGTGTGAAGTGGAACTCATTGTAAAAATTGTTGGCGCAATATAAAATTCAAGGAGCAAATATAGAGTAAAAAGAAACAAAAAAAGCACGATGTAATTCAGGGCAGCAAGGCTGGAAACATTTCCGAAGTTTAAATTTAGGATGCTGCCACTTTAGTTACGAAAAACATTTGCAAGCTTTCCACGGGGAAGCCACAGGGAAAACGCTTGCACGCTTTTTGCCGCGTTACTGATGCTTTTACCCGCACAGGGAAGTCAACAGTGACAACACTTCCCAATTTCGTTTCGCGAGTATGCCAGTTAAAGGGGAGATTCAATTTAGAAAAGTCCGACATAGAATCCAACCTTTTTCGAGGCGTTTTTCTTTGCCGATGAATATCCAGTGAAATATGTCGAGGTCTACGTTCACTTTGACAAGTCCGCTGGAGCGACGGCAGTTGGAAAGTTTATTCTGCACTGCGTAAAGGACCTCCTCAGAAGCAGCTTTCAGTCGCCGTGGAAATGGCTTGCTTGGGTGCTTGATTTCCCGCAGGCAGGCTTCATTCAGGTGCCTTTTATGTTCCAAGGTGCAGTGCCATTTGGAGTAGCCTTTCCATTTGATGAGGTACCCCTTGCTCTGAAATAAAAATTGGAAAGCCATGATGGCGGTGCCACAAGCAACAAAACACATACGTGCAAAAGTGAGCGAATAAGCTTCATACATACGCGCCCAAAAAAAGCCAAAAGCACTTTTGAAAAAGCTACCTGCAAAATGTCCGACCACAAACTATGAATGGTAACTGATGCCATCGAAACTGTAACAAAAAGAGCTTGGCTGTGACGTTATGTCGCATATGTTTGCTCACTGGTTAGTAGTACCCAAAGATATATGCCAAGAAGAAAATGATTTTGTACAGCGGGGCGCTAGCGTGAAAATCACTTGCTCGAAAATTGCGATCTTTCAAGAAATGTTATTTCCTCCACAACAAAGGACAGATTTTTGTTATTCTGTCATGCCTTTTGTGCAGAAAACGGTGCTAAAACATGTGCTTTTTTTTCGCTCATTCAACAAAATTTTATGGATGACAGCACACTCTGAGAAGATTCTATAACAAAAAAAGGTAGGCATACCTTTGTTTGTGAAATAGTGAATGTAAATGATATTATTTTGTACTTGTTTCAGCATTAGGTGGTCGCTTTTAGTTCTTGTGTGCAACCAATCTGCTGTATGGTGAGGATATATGTTTGCTTAGTTTTTATTCGCTAACCTTAGCGACAACATTTTAATGTAAACGTCACAGGGTTAGTCTAATTAGGTATACCAATTTCTGTTGTTTTCCTACAAGTGTAAACGATGCAGAAGTTCACGCGAGAAGAATTAGGGAAATATCTGTATTAAACAATTGTGAACGTCATAGCCAAGCACGTAGATTCAGTTTGAAAACTTGAGTTAATATAGATATAGTTGTATGTTTAATACTTAAATACTTTAGATATAAATTCTTTAGAAATAATGAGAACGTGATTCTCTGTTAACGCTCCACTAGTCAAAAATTTTCAGACTACGTGCATCGTTTGTTAAAGACAAAAAAAAAGTTAAAGTGCCCTGCGCAACTTTGAATTAGCCCCTACTGCTGCAACACTTTGTTTATTTAGTGTCCATGGTCAGATTTTGTTATTGACATGCTAAAATTAGGCTGCGCAGTTCCAGCCACCACTGGTATCATCTAATATTAGACTACAATCAAACTTTAGTGGTTCCCAAAGCCAAACTGGAACGGGACACAATATTATTCTCTCGCAATGATACGAAAAAGAGATTCGTTCTCTTTTTAGAGATAACAAATTTTACTCTTACAATAGCACATCGAATGTTTAAGAAAGCAAAAATAACACTGTAGAGTATATACGTGCCATAATCAGAGCATGCACACAAAGCTCCTGGTACCTCAAAAAAAAAAAAGACGTATATGTATTGTAGCTTACCACGACGATAGTTATAGCGCGAGAACAAAACGACGACACAGAGACAACAAGGACCCGAAAGACACTTACCGGTTTGGCGATGACTCTCTCAACACGATGGAACATCAGAACGCTTGCAAAAACAGCACGGCGAACTTGGAGAAGTTCCCAGCCAGATGCAGTGGATGAGGCTGCAGCAGTGGTCAATGGTGCCAGGACGCGCGGTATTTAAAATGTTCAGGAGGTGCTGAGGGCAAGGGGGATTCGTATGCAGTACCTTGTGAAGAATATTTGTAGCAAGACACTCTCCTATGCGCTGCGGCGTGCTTCCTACCGGGCAGTAGAAATTAGGTGCCTTCTTCTTTTTCTAACCACTACTACTCTCAAAGTTTTAGAAGACTGAAAACTTGTTTTACACATTCCATATGTATACGCGCACCAGGCACCCAGGAAAGTCAGTTTGTATCTTTTTGAGAACTTTCGCATTTTTGAAAAGGTTATTCAGCTTGTCGGAGCAATTGTCTGTTCAAAGCCTCATGTTTCGCCATGACGTACAACACTTCAGCAAGGCTCATTCGTTTCAATCATCCTTCTCGCTGGGTTGTTGCAAACAGACCTTTTGCCTTTCACCTCCGCAACTGTAGAGTACAAGCATGTTGTCAAAATGCGCTGCAGCAACTCAGTGGCAATTACGTCCAGGAGCATTCCTTTACTGATTTTTAGTTTTTCATTCCTAGAACGCTCTGAATGTGGCAGTTCGCGAAATATATACAGTTGTGTTTGGGACACGCGAAGGAATGCCAGTCGGTAGACGGCGCCCGACGAAAAGGGAAGTTAATGAAAAGAGGCTGCCCAGACGCGGACTAAGCCGTTCTTCTCGAAACGCGTCTTTGTCGTCAAACCCCGTGAGCCTTTGTTCACCGCACTTTGTGCTGGGAAGACATCCGCATGTCGGTAGCGCTCTCACGGTGAGCCAGACTGAAAAATAAGTGGTCGCTGTCGCGACACCGCTCCCGACAAGATAACGTGGCGCCATGCTGTAACAATACGGGTGGATATACGGCAGAATCATGTTTACTAACGCGAGACAGCCGACCGGCCGTCTACGGAGGCTTGTTGTCGCACGAAGGTATTTTTTAATCTGTACGTCGACGAAATGACGGAGTTCCTCATAGCCGATGCTCGGAGGATAGCAAATTGTGGGAGCGCAGAGGCGGAGACCCGTCTCGGAGGAAAGGAGAGTTGTTTGCTGCATTGCAAAAATGGATGCCAAGTTTTGGTCCTGAAAGTTACCTGCAAAATTTTCCCGGTGATGTTTTAATGAAATCGGTAAGAGTTTCATTCATGTACCTGCGTTTCGCTTGAATAATTTCCATTTTGAGTTCCTGAGAAAGGGAACTGACGTAATGACGTGTTTTTGTTGACAATGGTTTTTTAGCCCTCGTTCTTTTCAAGAGTCGTTTTTTTCTGAATTATTTTTCGCGTAATCCATGGGTTCCTTCTGTTACCTTTTTTGGTGCGTTTTGGAAGAAATAGTTCTATTGCTTTCAAAGCAATGTATTTAAACATGTTCCATGCATCATTTACTGATGCAGTATTCAGAGAGATATACTGAGTGAAAGCATCATATCCCTGCTCTAAATGATCTATTGCTCTAGTATCATCTGCTTTAGAAAAATCGAGAACTGTCATTGTTTTATTCTTTTTTACCCGAGTGCGCGTGGTATCTATATGCGTGATCACCATTTTGTAATCAGATATTCCTTCTAATACTTCACATTATTATTTGGATTGTGCGGCAGATCTGCTCAAGAAGACCAAGTCGAGCAGTGATTCTCCTGATTCCTTGATTCGCGTAGGTGTAGTTACAATTTTTGTTAGGTCGAGGGAGAAAGCCAGATCCAAAAGAACTCGATACACAGCTTGTTCATTTTGACCTTCCTGATAATTCACCCAATCGATGTGGTAAATTGAAGTCTCCGGCCAGTATGATCTTATAATTAGAATGACTAAACTTATCAGTTAAGAAATTATTAAGGATTATCATATATTCTTCAGGGGTGCCAGGTGGGCGATACACTGCGATAACTAAAAAATACTGCCCATCCATTTGTATCGTGCACGCAACGCATTCTAATTTCGGTGGGGTGAAAATTTTAGTGCAATGAATTGAAATTTTGTGAACAATGGTAACACCTCCTCCCCTAAATCCTCGGTCTTTGCGACAGGCAGTATAATTGGGAGGCAGAAACTCCGTTTTCAACGGATTCGCTTAACCAGGTTCCTTTCATGATTACAACATCCGGTTCATGTTCAAAGAGCGCAGCCTCAAAGAGTGATGACTTGTTACAGATACTGCGTGCATTAACATTCATAACTGTTAACTTGTCAGGAAAAATTTCCACTGCCGTCCAAGCTGGTGTCTTTCTCGTAATGGCGAGTGTTTCAGCACTCTTTACGTGAATCAGTCGAATCGCTCCAGCAATATGCCTTGCCGTCTACGTAGAGCTTATCGTAAGCTAGGCGCACCTGCTTTTCACTCAACTTCTCGTCTTTAGCGCTTTCCCAAAGGCACTTTCTGCTGTGTAGCACACGTTTTGAAAAGCCATTACTGAGACGTGCAAACCTTTTAGCTTGTAACAGTTACGCATAATTTCCCGCTTTTCCTTGAAGTCGTATAGTCGGAGAATAACCAGTCGTGCTTTTGACTGTCTTTTTCCAATGCGGTGCATACGCTCCACGCTTTTTTTTTGCATACGCTCCACGTTTATCGTGGAGCATACGCTACACGATAAACCGATTACAGAAAACATTTTGTCCTGTACTACTTTCGTCAGGTCTTCCTGTGTTTCTCTGTCCTGCTCATGCAGGCCGAAAATAACAAGATTATTGTGGCGCTGGCGATTGTCAATGTCATCAACCTTCTTAGATAACACTTCGAGTACTTCGTTCAGTCGGGCTGCTGTTTGTTGTGCGTCATCCTGTTTAGACAGAGAGGACTCAATTTTAGCTAGGTGGTCTTCAATATTTTTTATGGCAGTACCATTTTATTTTACTTCCTTTTGGACTGCTCTCTGATCACGTTTAATGTCGGCTAATGTTTTTGACTGCTCCTTCAAAGTTTGCAAAATCTGCTCAAGTTTGTCATCTGAGTTTGAGCTCGGGCCCGAATTTAACTCGACGTCACCACTTGTGACAAGCTTAGGAAATAAAGACCAAAAATCGCACACTATCAACGCCAGTGTTCGGAGGCACGGCACGACTATTAGTGACAAATGATTGCTTTTAAATGATGAAGTATCGTGCCTCACCTGCAAACAAGCAAATACGAACACGTTGGACACCATGCTTGCATTCGTACTGTGCCCGCAACTGAGTAGGTGGGCGTCCGGTGGGCTATTTAAGTCAGCAGCAGTCCATGGCGTGGTTGTCATTAA
This sequence comes from Rhipicephalus microplus, assembly GCF_043290135.1. NCBI lineage: Eukaryota > Metazoa > Arthropoda > Arachnida > Ixodida > Ixodidae > Rhipicephalus > Rhipicephalus microplus. The sequence goes on from NW_027464585.1 coordinate 38,845,201, forward strand.
TTGGCAGATGCTTCCGATACAGGCGTCTTTGCTGCACGTGGGTAGAAGCGGCATCGGCGACAGATCCAGATAGCTTGAGAACGGTGGCTCGTGCTCCGTCTTAGTTGTACTTGAATTCGCAGCGGTGACAAGAAGCGGAACCTGCAAACAAGCAAATACAAACACGTTAGACACTATGCTTGTATTCGTGCCGTGCCCGCAACTGACACCACAGCAGAACGCGGGCTCCATCAATAGTGGTTGGTCCTGCCAGGCCAACGTCATCGTACTTGGTGGATACATACCAGCAGCTACTCCACACAAGAGAACATCTTAGAGCCACAGAAGTCACGAAACCTGCCCTTCAGTCCCCTGCGGAAACCCAAGCAGCACCAACAGACGCAACTCGAGGCTTCCTTCAAAGAAGCGAGCGCAGAGAGCCGCAACATTATCCCGTGTCCAAATTAAAATAAAAGCAATCCTATTTTCATGTTCGCAAACAGAAAGCACCCAGTCACATTTGTTTTTTTTTCCTTTTTTTTTGCTCAAAAGGGAAAATGTAATGTAGCGTAAAGTTACGTTTGCGCTTCATTCAACGCGCATGCACCACGCCTCCACCGCTTATCGCTAGCCCCATTATACAAGTAATTGTAGGCTACTCATCTAGCCTACGATTACTTGTATTGTCTCCTGGGGGATCAGCACTACTCTGCCGAGTTGCCAATTCACAATGCCATCTGGCGAGCACACCCGGATGCCTAAACCAGCTTTGCCAAATGCGTCCACTTCCAGACGAACGGAGTTGGTGCCTCGGGGGCTGAATTCTTTATTTTTATTTACAAATACTGCTTTCCCATGCCTGGGTCATTGCAGGAGCGGGTACTGAAAAATCAACGAAAGCACAGAAACAAACAATAGTGCGCACAAATTTATGTGATTAACACATAAAATTTTTCCCGAACTCTAGAGTGTTCATTCTACGCAATGCACCATCAAGCTTGTTCCAAACTTCCACCACACGCGGAAAAAAAGAGCATTTGAAACAATCCAAACGAGACCTGAAGGGTACAAGGTTCAAAGCGTCTGTACTACGTGTTGTACGCGCTGGTATATCAGCGAAAGATAAGGGCGCGTGAACGCGGGTCACTTTGTGTACAATCTTGTGCCACAAGATAATACTTTCACGTGTACGGCGGAGTTCCAGTGAATGAAGTGACAACAAATGAGCATGTGAAGACGGGGAGAAGTCCCGATCATAACGGTTAAAAACGAACCGTATAGTCTTATTCTGCACAGATTCTAACCTGTTTTTATCTTGCGCAAGATGAGGCGACCAAACCACATGCAGAGGCCTACTCGAGCATCGGTCTCACTAGTGTCTTGTAGGCAGTTACCTTACAATATTTTGTCGAGTTTTTCAATCTTCGCTTTAAGTAACCAAGTTTCCTTAGAGCTTGAAAAGTTATCTGATCAACATGTTTGCCCCATTTAAGGTCATGTGCAAAGGTGATGCCTAGGTATTTGAATTCACTCACATGTGCTAGGGTGGACCCATTGTAGTTATGACTGAAACTGAGAGGCTGTTTTTTATTTGAGAAAGTCATAGCTACAGTTTTCTTGTAATTTATGGGCATTTGCCACGTTCAGCTCCAATCGCAGAATAACGAGAATGCGTTGTTGAGGACTGACTGGTCTTGAAAGGTAGTAATGCAGTTATACAGTACACAATCATCGGCATACAGACGTATGTTTACAGGGGTTCCGGAGATGACAATAACAATATCATTAATAAATATAATAAACAAGAGAGGCCCTAGCACAGAGCCTTGTGGCACACCGGATGTGATTTTTAACAGGGGATGACTGCACCTGGTTGAAAGTAACGAACTGAGATCGAGAACGCAAATAATCCGCAATCCAACCGAGTAATTTAGAATTTTTAAGAAAGGAACTAAGTTTTAGAAGAAGTTTTTTATGGCATACGTTGTCGAAAGCTTTCGAGTAGTCTATGAAGATTGCATCTGTCTGACCCCTTTTGTTAAGTGATGTGGCAATGTCATGGGTGAATTCTAGGAGCTGCGTTGTTGTAGAAAATTAATCCAGCTCGGAAGCCATGCTGACACCGGGACAGAAGGTTGTTTGCGCCCAAATACTCAACAATGTGTTTATGAATGATATGTTCCAGTAGTTTACAGCTTGTTGAAATTAGGGAAATTGGCCTATAATTTGGAATGAGCTGACTATTGCCAGATTTAAATAACGGGACAACATTAGCTGTCTTCCAAAGTATGGGAACAGTGGCCGACGCAAACTATTTAATAAAAATGACAGTCAAATAACGAGCGCACCATTCGGAGTACCGCCTCAAGATCGTATTAGGAATGCCATCAGGACCGGAACTTTTAGTCACATCTAATTTTAGTATCAAATTGTGAACACCTGAACAAGAGATTGTGATGTCTGGAAGTGTAGACTGAACAAAGTTGCAAGCATAATCTGGGATAGTGCCATCATCACGAGAGAAAACGGACTTGAAATAGTTGTCGAAGCTTTCTGCAATAGTGTTAGAATCGGAGCATGATTGGTCATTTATAAGAAAGCAAGACTGAACAGATGACTTCGGGTTAATGGACTTTCAGAATTTGGTTGGGTTTTCTACCATAAATCATGACAATGTATTGTTGAAATAGAAATTTTTCGCTTCCTGCATTTTCGCTTTCAAAGTACACTTCACAGAATTAAGCAGTGGTGATCGCGCAGCTGACAAAAGAGGACGACCTTTGCGAAGTCACTTTACACGGCGAGTTAGTTGAATGATTTCCCGTGTGTACCACGGATGTTTTGGATTGCATTTAATGCACTTTTGAGGCACAAACATTGATATGCACTCCTGCACAATATAATGAAAATGACCAAGGAGTACATTTACATCACTTTGTTCACTGCTAGGAAAAAATCTTCAAAACTAGATGACAGCGTATCGATAATAGAGTTGTCATCGGCACGACTAAAATCAAGCACACGCTTAAATTCTGGTCGTTTTGGCGGGCACACTATGTTGAGGCACGCAATTACAGCATTGTGATCAGACGAACCTGTGACAACCTCACTGTGGTATCCCTTTTTGCAAAATTCGTCGCTTATGAAGACAAGGTCAAGTATTGAATTTTCACGGGTTGGGGGGGGGGGGGTGACAATTGGAGTGAGGTCAAATGACAGTGCCATATTTACGAGCGAGTCACAAAGCTTTTTGTCACGACCGTAGGATGCGAAATTGTTCATGTCAATGCACGGGGCATTGAAATCGCCAGTCAAAATTAATTTGCCTAGGTGAAGCTTGCGATCTGAAATATAGTTGGTAATATCAAAAAAAAAACGTCAGAAGTTTCGTTTGGAGGGCGATAAATAGCTCCTACAGCAATAGCCTGGCCAGAAATTTTTAACTTGCACCAGATAGATTCTGTGTTTGGCAGATCAGGAAGCAAAGAAAAGTCAATGTGATTTTTGATAAAAAGTGCTACACCCACTCCACGACCACATAGTCTGTCTTTGCGTAAAACTACATAACCCGGGGGCAAGATTTCAACATCTAAAACCGAATCATTTAACCAGCTTTCGGTGACGCAAATAATTGAGAGCTGGTGACATCCAATGAGCCATTTGAAGCTATCAATCTTGTTTGCTAAGCTACGCGCATTAATATTCAAAATGACCAAATTTCGATCAATACGCCGTCATTCTGGAAGTCGTGGTTGACGTGAATGTAAAGGCGCATGCGCGGGCGGCCGCTCAGGCGCGTGTTGAGAATGTTTGATAAGGGTGCCGCTGGCTTCGTCCCAGCTATAACGGACGCTGTCCACGATAAGAGCATCGTGGCGAAGTCGAACTTTATCTGCATTTTTTCTGATGTCAACCGAGTGCTGCCACAAACACTTGCGTATTTGTCGAACACGTGCCGAGAAGTCTCCATTTATGTATATTTTTGATCGTTTAGGTTTTCTTGCGTTGCCTAAAATTTGTGTCTTGGTACGAAAATCAATGAGCTTAATAATAACAAGTCGTGGATTACTATTCTTTCTTGGCGTTCCTAGCCAGTGCCACCGCTCAATGTTTTCACACTTGACGCCTAGTTTGACATTTATGAGTTCGTGCACAGTTTCCAGTAGCTGATCCGGAGTCTCTTTCTCCGTTTCCGTCAATCCGTAAATGATCAGGTTGTTCCTGCGAAGGCGGTTTTCCAAGTCGTCGTTACGGTGGTCAAGAATTTCAACCGTGTTTTTTAGGTCCCTCACAGTGCTTTCGAGCTCGTTCAATCGAGGAACCAGGTCCGCAGCCGCAGCTGTCCTTGCCTCTACGGTTTTTATCCTACTATAGACAGCCGCTACTGTAGTAGTGAGGCTGGCTATGTCCTGGCTATTTTTTTGCTGACCGGCAAGCAACTCCTTCAGAATATCTTCGATTTGGGGACCAGGATTAGAGTCGACGTCTCCAGAAATCAAGAGTAGCATTCTTAGCCAACACAAAAATAAATTCACAGCGCATGCGCAAGGCAGATGGTCCGGCAGAAGCAACCAGAAACGGTCATCGCTACTGTAACACTTGAAATGGTAGCCTACCTGTAAAATCAAGCAAACTAGCTTGTAGCGATCGGACGCCATGCCGCCGCCGGACCCACTGAAGAGCTGTCGGAATGTCGTTCTTATATCCACCGCTGATGCCGTAGACGTCACTGCTGCGCCGTGCCATGCGCCGTAGAAACAGTTCCATTCAAGTCTGTTACCGGTGGCCGTGATAAACGCCGATGATAAATTGAAAGCTTGAAATGCAGGATCGGTCGAGGCGTACACGGCCCAGGAATCGGGAAACTGTGATGGGAGCACGCTCACATCGGACGACGACGGACTGCATCTGCTGGTAACTGCGGCCACCTGTAAAATCAAGCAAGCTAGCTTGTAGCGATCGGACGCCATGCCGCCGCCGGACCCACTGAAGAGGAACTGTCGGGATGTCGTTCCTATATCCACCGCTGATGCCGTAGACTTCACTGCTGCGCCGTGCCATGCGCCGTAGAAACAGTCCCATTCAAGTCCGTTACCGGTGCCCGTGATAAACGCCGATGATAAATTGAAAGCTTGAAAAGCAGGATCGGTCGAGGCGTACACGGCCCAGGAATCGGGAAACTGTGATGGGAGCACGCGCACATCGGACGACGACGAACTGTATCTGCTGGTAACTGCGGCCACCTGTAAAATCAAGCAAGCTAGCTTGTAGCGATCGGACGCCATGCCGCCGCCGGACCCACTGAGGAGGAAATGTCGGGATGTCGTTTCTATATCCACCGCAGATGCCGTAGACGTCACTGCTGCGCCGTGCCATGCGCCGTAGAAACAGTCCCATTCAAGTCCGTTAACGGTGCCCGTGATAAACGCCGATGATAAATTGAAAGCTTGAAAAGCAGGATTGGTCGAGGCGTACACGGCCCAGGAATCGGGAAACTGTGATGGGAGCACGCGCACATCGGACGACGACGGACTGCATCTGCTGGTAACTGCGGCCACCTGTAAAATCAAGCAAACTAGCTTGCAGCGATCGGACGCCATGCCGCCGCCGAACCCACTGAAGAGGAGCTGTCGGGATGTCGTTCCTATATCCACCGCTGATGCCGTAGACGTCACTGCTGCGCCGTGCCATGCGCCGTAGAAACAGTCCCATTCAAGTCCGTTACCGGTGCCCGTGATAAACGCCGATGAGAAATTGAAAGCTTGAAAAGCAGGATCGGTCGAGGCGTACACGGCCCACGAATCGGGAAACTGTGATGGGAGCACGCGCACATCGGACGACGAAGAACTGCATCTGCTGGTAACTGCGGCCACCTGTAAAATCAAGCAAACTAGCTGGTAGCGATCGGACGCCATGCCGCCGCCTACTCCCACTGAAGAGCTGTCGGGATGTCGTTCTTATATCCACCGCTGATGCCGTAGACGTCACTGCTGCGCCGTGCCATGCGCCGTAGAAACAGTCCCATTCAAGTCCGTTACCGGTGCCCGTGATAAACGCCGATGATAAATTGAAAGCTTGAAAAGCAGAATCGGTCGAGGCGTACACGGCCCAGGAATCGGGAAACCGTGATGGGAGCACGCGCACATCGGACGACGAAGAACTGCATCTGCTGGTAACTGCGGCCACCTGTAAAATCAAGCAAACTAGCTTGTAGCGATCGGACGCCATGCCGCCGCCGGACCCACTGAAGAGTTGTCGCGATGTCGTTCTTATATCCACCGCTGATGCCGTAGACGTCACTGCTGCGCCGTGCCATGCGCCGTAGAACCAGTCCCATTCAAGTCCATTACCGGTGCCCGTGATAAACGCCGATGATAAATTGAAAGCATAAAAAGCAGGATCGGTCGAGGCGTACACGGCCCAGGAATCGGAAAACTGTGATGGGAGCACGCGCACATCGGACGACGACGAACTGCATCTGCTGGTAACTGCGGCCACCTGTAAAATCAAGCAAACTAGCTTGTAGCGATCGGACGCCATGCCGCCGCCGGACCCGCTGAAGAGGAGCTGTCGGGATGTCATTCCTATATCCACCGCAGATGCCGTAGACGTCACTGCTGCGCCGTGCCATGCGCCGTAGAACCAGTGCCATTCAAGTCCGTTACCGGTGCCCGTGATAAACGCCGATGATAAATTGAAAGCTTGAAAAGCAGGATCGGTCGAGGCGTACACGGCCCAGGAATCGGGAAACTGTCATGGGAGCACGCGCACATCGGACGACGAGTAACTGCATCTGCCGGAAACTGCGGCCACTGTGTAAAGTCAAGCAAACTAACTTGTAGCGATCGGACGCCATGCCGCCGCCGGACCCACTGAAGAGCTGTCGGGATGTCGTTCTTATATCCACCGCTGATGCCGTAGACGTCACTGCTGCGCCGTGCCATGCGCCGAAGAAACAGTCCCATTCAAGTCTGTTACCGGTGCCCATGATAAACGCCGGCGATAAATTGAAAGCTTGAAAAGCAGGATCGGTCGAGGCGTACACGGCCCAGGAATCAGGAAACTGTGATGGGAGCACGCGCACATCGGACGACGAAGAACTGCATCTGCTGGTAACTGCGGCCACCTGTAAAATCAAGCAAACTTGCTTGTAGCGATCGGACCCCATGCCGCCGCCGGACCCACTGAAGAGGAACTGTCGGGATGTCGTTCCTATATCCACCGCAGATGCCGTAGACGTCACTGCTGCGCCGTGCCATGCGCCGTAGAAACAGTCCCATTCAAGTCCGTTACCGGTGCCCGTGATAAACGCCGATGATAAATTGAAAGCTTGAAAAGCAGAATCGGTCGAGGCGTACACGGCCCAGGAATCGGGAAACTGTGATGGGAGCACGCGCACATCGGACGACGAAGATCTGCATCTGCTGGTAACTGCGGCCACCTGTAAAATCAAGCAAACTAGCTTGTAGCGATCGGACGCCATGCCGCCGCCGGACCCACTGAAGAGTTGTCGCGATGTCGTTCTTATATCCACCGCTGATGCCGTAGACGTCACTGCTGCGCCGTGCCATGCGCCGTAGAAAAAGTCCCATTCAAGTCCATTACCGGTGCCCGTGATAAACGCCGATGATAAATTGAAAGCTTGAAAAGCAGGATCGGTCGAGGCGTACACGGCCCAGGAATCGGGAAACTGTGATGGGAGCACGCGCACATCGGACGACGACGAACTGCATCTGCTGGTAACTGCGGCCACCTGTAAAATCAAGCAAACTAGCTTGTAGCGATCGGAAGCCATGCCGCCGCCGGACCCACTGAAGAGGAGCTGTCGGGATGTCGTTCCTATATCCACCGCTGATGCCGTAGACGTCACTGCTGCGCCGTGCCATGCGCCGTAAAAACAGTCCCATTCAAGTCCGTTACCGGTGCCCGTGATAAACGCCGATGATAAATTGAAAGCTTGAAAAGCAGAATCGGTCGAGGCGTACACGGCCCAGGAATCGGGAAACTGTGATGGGAGCACGTGCACATCGGACGACGAAGAACTGCATCTGCTGGTAACTGCGGCCACCTGTAAAATCAAGCAAACTAGCTTGTAGCGATCGGACGCCATGCCGCCGCCGGACCCACTGAAGAGCTTTCGGGATGTCGTTCTTATATCCACCGCTGATGCCGTAGACGTCACTGCTGCGCCGTGCCATGCGCCGTAGAAACAGTTCCATTCAAGTCTGTTACCGGTGGCCGTGATAAACGCCGATGATAAATTGAAAGCTTGAAATGCAGGATCGGTCGAGGCGTACACGGCCCAGGAATCGGGAAACTGTGATGGGAGCACGCTCACATCGGACGACGACGGACTGCATCTGCTGGTAACTGCGGCCACCTGTAAAATCAAGCAAACTAGCTTGTAGCGATCGGACGCCATGCCGCCGCCGGACCCACTGAAGAGGAACTGTCGGGATGTCGTTCCTATATCCACCGCTGATGCCGTAGACTTCACTGCTGCGCCGTGCCATGCGCCGTAGAAACATTCCCATTCAAGTCCGTTACCTGTGCCCGTGATAAACGCCGATGATAAATTGAAAGCTTGAAAAGCAGGATCGGTCGAGGCGTACACGGCCCAGGAATCGGGAAACTGTGATGGGAGCACGCGCACATCGGACGACGACGAACTGTATCTGCTGGTAACTGCGGCCACCTGTAAAATCAAGCAAACTAGCTTGTAGCGATCGGACGCCATGCCGCCGCCGGACCCACTGAAGAGGAAATGTCGGGATGTCGTTCCTATATCCACCGCAGATGCCGTAGACGTCACTGCTGCGCCGTGCCATGCGCCGTAGAAACAGTCCCATTCAAGTCCGTTAACGGTGCCCGTGATAAACGCCGATGATAAATTGAAAGCTTGAAAAGCAGGATTGGTCGAGGTGTACACGGCCCAGGAATCGCGAAACTGTGATGGGAGCACGCGCACATCGGACGACGACGGACTGCATCTGCTGGTAACTGCGGCCACCTGTAAAATCAAGAAAACTAGCTTGTAGCGATCGGACGCCATGCCGCCACCGAACCCACTGAAGAGGAGCTGTCGGGATGTCGTTCCTATATCCACCGCTGATGCCGTAGACGTCACTGCTGCGCCGTGCCATGCGCCGTAGAAACAGTCCCATTCAAGTCCGTTACCGGTGCCCGTGATAAACGCCGATGAGAAATTGAAAGCTTGAAAAGCAGGATCGGTCGAGGCGTACACGGCCCACGAATCGGGAAACTGTGATGGGAGCACGCGCACATCGGACGACGAAGAACTGCATCTGCTGGTAACTGCGGCCACCTGTAAAATCAAGCAAACTAGTTTATAGCGATCGGACGCCATGCCACCGCCGGACCCACTGAAGAGGAGCCGTCGGGATGTCGTTCTTATATCCACCGCTGATGCCGTAGACGTCACTGCTGCGCCGTGCCATGCGCCGTAGAAACAGTCCCATTCAAGTCCGTTACCGTTGCCCGTGATATACGCCGATGATAAATTGAAAGCTTGAAAAGCAGGAGCGGTCGAGGCGTACACGGCCAGGAATCGGAAAACTGTGATGGGAGCACGCGCACATCGGACAACGAAGAACTGCATCTGCTGGTAACTCCGGCCACCTGTAAAATCAAGCAAACTAGCTGGTAGCGATCGGACGCCATGCCGCCGCCGGACCCACTGAAGTGCTGTCGGGATGTCGTTCTTATATCCACCGCTGATGCCGTAGACGTCACTGCTGCGCCGTGCCATGCGCCGTAGAAACAGTCCCATTCAAGTCCGTTACCGGTGCCCGTGATAAACGCCGATGATAAATTGAAAGCTTGAAAAGCAGAATCGGTCGAGGCGTACACGGCCCAGGAATCGGGAAACCGTGATGGGAGCACGCGCACATCGGACGACGAAGAACTGCATCTGCTGGTAACTGCGGCCACCTGAAAAATCAAGCAAACTAGCTTGTAGCGATCGGACGCCATGCCGCCGCCGGACCCACTGAAGAGTTGTCGCGATGTCGTTCTTATATCCACCGCTGATGCCGTAGACGTCAATGCTGCGCCGTGCCATGCGCCGTAGAACCAGTCCCATTCAAGTCCATTACCGGTGCCCGTGATAAACGCCGATGATAAATTGAAAGCATAAAAAGCAGGATCGGTGGAGGCGTACACGGCCCAGGAATCGGGAAACTGTGATGGGAGCACGCGCACATCGGACGACGACGAACTGCATCTGCTGGTAACTGCGGCCACCTGTAAAATCAAGCAAACTAGCTTGTAGCGATCGGACGCCATGCCGCCGCCGGACCCGCTGAAGAGGAGCTGTCGGGATGTCGTTCCTATATCCACCGCAGATGCCGTAGACGTCACTGCTGCGCCGTGCCATGCGCCGTAGAACCAGTGCCATTCAAGTCCGTTACCGGTGCCCGTGATAAACGCCGATGATAAATTGAAAGCTTGAAAAGCAGGATCGGTCAAGGCGTACACGGCCCAGGAATCGGGAAACTGTCGTGGGAGCACGCGCACATCGGACGACGAGTAACTGCATCTGCCGGTAACTGCGGCCACCTGTAAAATCAAGCAAACTAACTTGTAGCGATCGGACGCCATGCCGCCGCCGGACCCACTGAAGAGCTGTCGGGATGTCGTTCTTATATCCACCGCTGATGCCGTAGACGTCACTGCTGCGCCGTGCCATGCGCCGAAGAAACAGTCCCATTCAAGTCCGTTACCGGTGCCCATGATAAACGCCGGTGATAAATTGAAAGCTTGAAAAGCAGGATCGGTCGAGGCGTACACGGCCCAGGAATCGGGAAACTGTGATGGGAGCACGCGCACATCGGACGACGAAGAACTGCATCTGCTGGTAACTGCGGCCACCTGTAAAATCAAGCAAACTTGCTTGTAGCGATCGGACCCCATGCCGCCGCCGGACCCACTGAAGAGGAACTGTCGGGATGTCGTTCCTATATCCACCGCAGATGCCGTAGACGTCACTGCTGCGCCGTGCCATGCGCCGTAGAAACAGTCCCATTCAAGTCTGTTACCGGTGCCCGTGATAAACGCCGATGATAAATTGAAAGCTCGAAAAGCAGAATCGGTCGAGGCGTACACGGCCCAGGAATCGGGAAACTGTGATGGGAGCACGCGCACATCGGACGACGAAGATCTGCATCTGCTGGTAACTGCGGCCACCTGTAAAATCAAGCAAACTAGCTTGTAGCGATCGGACGCCATGCCGCCGCCGGACCCACTGAAGAGTTGTCGCGATGTCGTTCTTATATCCACCGCTGATGCCGTAGACGTCACTGCTGCGCCGTGCCATGCGCCGTAGAAAAAGTCCCATTCAAGTCCATTACCGGTGCCCGTGATAAACGCCGATGATAAATTGAAAGCTTGAAAAGCAGGATCGGTCGAGGCGTACACGGCCCAGGAATCGGGAAACTGTGATGGGAGCACGCGCACATCGCACGACGACGAACTGCATCTGCTGGTAACTGCGGCCACCTGTAAAATCAAGCAAACTAGCTTGTAGCAATCGGACGCCATGCCGCCGCCGGACCCACTGAAGAGGACCTGTCGGGATGTCGCTCCTATATCCACCGCAGATGCCGTAGACGTCACTGCTGCGCCGTGCCATGCGCCGTAGAACCAGTCCCATTCAAGTCCGTTACCGGTGCCCGCGATAAACGCCGATGATAAATTGAAAGCTTGAAAAGCAGGATCGGTCGAGGCGTACACGGCCCAGGAATCGGGAAACTGTGATGGGAGCACGCGCACATCGGACGACGAGTAACTGCATCTGCTGGTAACTGCGGCCACCTGTAAAATCAAGCAAACTAGCTTGTAGCGATCGGACGCCACGCCGCCGCCGGACCCACTGAAGAGCTGTCGGGATGTCGTTCTTATATCCACCGCTGATGCCGTAGACGTCACTGCTGCGCCGTGCCATGCGCCGTAGAAACAGTTCCATTCAAGTCCGTTACCGGTGCCCGTGATAAACGCCGATGATATATTGAAAGCTTGAATAGCAGAATCGGTCGAGGCGTACATGGCCCAAGAATCGGGAAACTGTGATGGGAGCACGCGCACATCGGACGACGACGAACTCCATCTGCTGGTAACTGCGGCCACCCGTAAAATCAAGCAAACTAGCTTGCAGCGATCGGAAGCCATGCCGCCGCCGGACCCACTGAAGAGGAGCTGTCGGGATGTCGTTCCTATATCCACCGCTGATGCCGTAGACGTCACTGCTGCGCCGTGCCATGCGCCGTAAAAACAGTCCCATTCAAGTCCGTTACCGGTGGCCGTGATTAACGCCGATGATAAATTGAAAGCTTGAAATGCAGGATCGGTCGAGGCGTACACGGCCCGGGAATCGGGAAACTGTGATGGGAGCACGCGCACATCGGACAACGAAGAACTGCATCTGCTGGTAACGGCGGCCACCTGTAAAATCAAGCAAACTAGCTTGTAGCGATCGGACGCTATGCCGCCGCCAGACCCACTGAAGAGTTGTCGCGATGTCGTTCTTATATCCACCGCTGATGCCGTAGACGTCACTGCTGCGCCGTGCCATGCGCCGTAGAAACAGTTCCATTCAAGTCCGTTACCGGTGCCCGTGATAAACGCCGATGATAAATTGAAAGCTTGAAAAGCAGAATCGGTCGAGGCGTACACGGCCCAGGAATCGGGAAACTGTGATGGGAGCACGTGCACATCGGACGACGAAGAACTGCATCTGCTGGTAACTGCGGCCACCTGTAAAATCAAGCAAACTAGCTTGTAGCGATCGGACGCCATGCCGCCGCCGGACCCACTGAAGAGCTGTCGGGATGTCGTTCTTATATCCACCGCTGATGCCGTAGACGTCACTGCTGCGCCGTGCCATGCGCCGTAGAAACAGTTCCATTCAAGTCTGTTACCGGTGGCCGTGATAAACGCCGATGATAAATTGAAAGCTTGAAATGCAGGATCGGTCGAGGCGTACACGGCCCAGGAATCGGGAAACTGTGATGGGAGCACGCTCACATCGGACGACGACGGACTGCATCTGCTGGTAACTGCGGCCACCTGTAAAATCAAGCAAACTAGCTTGTAGCGATCGGACGCCATGCCGCCGCCGGACCCACTGAAGAGGAACTGTCGGGATGTCGTTCCTATATCCACCGCTGATGCCGTAGACTTCACTGCTGCGCCGTGCCATGCGCCGTAGAAACAGTCCCATTCAAGTCCGTTACCGGTGCCCGTGATAAACGCCGATGATAAATTGAAAGCTTGAAAAGCAGGATCGGTCGAGGCGTACACGGCCCAGGAATCGGGAAACTGTGATGGGAGCACGCGCACATCGGACGACGACGAACTGTATCTGCTGGTAACTGCGGCCACCTGTAAAATCAAGCAAGCTAGCTTGTAGCGATCGGACGCCATGCCGCCGCCGGACCCACTGAAGAGGAACTGTCGGGATGTCGTTCCTATATCCACCGCTGATGCCGTAGACTTCACTGCTGCGCCGTGCCATGCGCCGTAGAAACAGTCCCATTCAAGTCCGTTACCGGTGCCCGTGATAAACGCCGATGATAAATTGAAAGCTTGAAAAGCAGGATCGGTCGAGGCGTACACGGCCCAGGAATCGGGAAACTGTGATGGGAGCACGCGCACATCGGACGACGACGAACTGTATCTGCTGGTAACTGCGGCCACCTGTAAAATCAAGCAAACTAGCTTGTAGCGATCGGACGCCATGCCGCCGCCGGACCCACTGAGGAGGAAATGTCGGGAGTTCGTTTCTATATCCACCGCAGATGCCGTAGACGTCACTGCTGCGCCGTGCCATGCGCCGTAGAAACAGTCCCATTCAAGTCCGTTAACGGTGCCCGTGATAAACGCCGATGATAAATTGAAAGCTTGAAAAGCAGGATTGGTCGAGGCGTACACGGCCCAGGAATCGGGAAACTGTGATGGGAGCACGCGCACATCGGACGACGACGGACTGCATCTGCTGGTAACTGCGGCCACCTGTAAAATCAAGCAAACTAGCTTGTAGCGATCGGACGCCATGCCGCCGCCGAACCCACTGAAGAGGAGCTGTCGGGATGTCGTTCCTATATCCACCGCTGATGCCGTAGACGTCACTGCTGCGCCGTGCCATGCGCCGTAGAAACAGTCCCATTCAAGTCCGTTACCGGTGCCCGTGATAAACGCCGATGAGAAATTGAAAGCTTGAAAAGCAGGATCGGTCGAGGCGTACACGGCCCACGAATCGGGAAACTGTGATGGGAGCACGCGCACATCGGACGACGAAGAACTGCATCTGCTGGTAACTGCGGCCACCTGTAAAATCAAGCAAACTAGCTGGTAGCGATCGGACGCCATGCCGCCGCCTACTCCCACTGAAGAGCTGTCGGGATGTCGTTCTTATATCCACCGCTGATGCCGTAGACGTCACTGCTGCGCCGTGCCATGCGCCGTAGAAACAGTCCCATTCAAGTCCGTTACCGGTGCCCGTGATAAACGCCGATGATAAATTGAAAGCTTGAAAAGCAGAATCGGTCGAGGCGTACACGGCCCAGGAATCGGGAAACCGTGATGGGAGCACGCGCACATCGGACGACGAAGAACTGCATCTGCTGGTAACTGCGGCCACCTGTAAAATCAAGCAAACTAGCTTGTAGCGATCGGACGCCATGCCGCCGCCGGACCCACTGAAGAGTTGTCGCGATGTCGTTCTTATATCCACCGCTGATGCCGTAGACGTCACTGCTGCGCCGTGCCATGCGCCGTAGAACCAGTCCCATTCAAGTCCATTACCGGTGCCCGTGATAAACGCCGATGATAAATTGAAAGCTTGAAAAGCAGGATCGGTCGAGGCGTACACGGCCCAGGAATCGGGAAACTGTGATGGGAGCACGCGCACATCGGACGACGACGAACTGTATCTGCTGGTAACTGCGGCCACCTGTAAAATCAAGCAAACTAGCTTGTAGCGATCGGACGCCATGCCGCCGCCGGACCCACTGAGGAGGAAATGTCGGGATGTCGTTTCTATATCCACCGCAGATGCCGTAGACGTCACTGCTGCGCCGTGCCATGCGCCGTAGAAACAGTCCCATTCAAGTCCGTTAACGGTGCCCGTGATAAACGCCGATGATAAATTGAAAGCTTGAAAAGCAGGATTGGTCGAGGCGTACACGGCCCAGGAATCGGGAAACTGTGATGGGAGCACGCGCACATCGGACGACGACGGACTGCATCTGCTGGTAACTGCGGCCACCTGTAAAATCAAGCAAACTAGCTTGTAGCGATCGGACGCCATGCCGCCGCCGAACCCACTGAAGAGGAGCTGTCGGGATGTCGTTCCTATATCCACCGCTGATGCCGTAGACGTCACTGCTGCGCCGTGCCATGCGCCGTAGAAACAGTCCCATTCAAGTCCGTTACCGGTGCCCGTGATAAACGCCGATGAGAAATTGAAAGCTTGAAAAGCAGGATCGGTCGAGGCGTACACGGCCCACGAATCGGGAAACTGTGATGGGAGCACGCGCACATCGGACGACGAAGAACTGCATCTGCTGGTAACTGCGGCCACCTGTAAAATCAAGCAAACTAGCTGGTAGCGATCGGACGCCATGCCGCCGCCTACTCCCACTGAAGAGCTGTCGGGATGTCGTTCTTATATCCACCGCTGATGCCGTAGACGTCACTGCTGCGCCGTGCCATGCGCCGTAGAAACAGTCCCATTCAAGTCCGTTACCGGTGCCCGTGATAAACGCCGATGATAAATTGAAAGCTTGAAAAGCAGAATCGGTCGAGGCGTACACGGCCCAGGAATCGGGAAACCGTGATGGGAGCACGCGCACATCGGACGACGAAGAACTGCATCTGCTGGTAACTGCGGCCACCTGTAAAATCAAGCAAACTAGCTTGTAGCGATCGGACGCCATGCCGCCGCCGGACCCACTGAAGAGTTGTCGCGATGTCGCTCTTATATCCACCGCTGATGCCGTAGACGTCACTGCTGCGCCGTGCCATGCGCCGTAGAACCAGTCCCATTCAAGTCCATTACCGGTGCCCGTGATAAACGCCGATGATAAATTGAAAGCATAAAAAGCAGGATCGGTCGAGGCGTACACGGCCCAGGAATCGGAAAACTGTGATGGGAGCACGCGCACATCGGACGACGACGAACTGCATCTGCTGGTAACTGCGGCCACCTGTAAAATCAAGCAAACTAGCTTGTAGCGATCGGACGCCATGCCGCCGCCGGACCCGCTGAAGAGGAGCTGCCGGGATGTCATTCCTATATCCACCGCAGATGCCGTAGACGTCACTGCTGCGCCGTGCCATGCGCCGTAGAACCAGTGCCATTCAAGTCCGTTACCGGTGCCCGTGATAAACGCCGATGATAAATTGAAAGCTTGAAAAGCAGGATCGGTCGAGGCGTACACGGCCCAGGAATCGGGAAACTGTCATGGGAGCACGCGCACATCGGACGACGAGTAACTGCATCTGCCGGTAACTGCGGCCACCTGTAAAATCAAGCAAACTAACTTGTAGCGATCGGACGCCATGCCGCCGCCGGACCCACTGAAGAGCTGTCGGGATGTCGTTCTTATATCCACCGCTGATGCCGTAGACGTCACTGCTGCGCCGTGCCATGCGCCGAAGAAACAGTCCCATTCAAGTCCGTTACCG
This sequence comes from Rhipicephalus microplus, assembly GCF_043290135.1. Classification (NCBI taxonomy): domain Eukaryota; kingdom Metazoa; phylum Arthropoda; class Arachnida; order Ixodida; family Ixodidae; genus Rhipicephalus; species Rhipicephalus microplus. The sequence goes on from NW_027464585.1 coordinate 38,861,884, forward strand.
GTGCCCATGATAAACGCCGGCGATAAATTGAAAGCTTGAAAAGCAGGATCGGTCGAGGCGTACACGGCCCAGGAATCGGGAAACTGTGATGGGAGCACGCGCACATCGGACGACGAAGAACTGCATCTGCTGGTAACTGCGGCCACCTGTAAAATCAAGCAAACTTGCTTGTAGCGATCGGACCCCATGCCGCCGCCGGACCCACTGAAGAGGAACTGTCGGGATGTCGTTCCTATATCCACCGCAGATGCCGTAGACGTCACTGCTGCGCCGTGCCATGCGCCGTAGAAACAGTCCCATTCAAGTCCGTTACCGGTGCCCGTGATAAACGCCGATGATAAATTGAAAGCTTGAAAAGCAGAATCGGTCGAGGCGTACACGGCCCAGGAATCGGGAAACTGTGATGGGAGCACGCGCACATCGGACGACGAAGATCTGCATCTGCTGGTAACTGCGGCCACCTGTAAAATCAAGCAAACTAGCTTGTAGCGATCGGACGCCATGCCGCCGCCGGACCCACTGAAGAGTTGTCGCGATGTCGTTCTTATATCCACCGCTGATGCCGTAGACGTCACTGCTGCGCCGTGCCATGCGCCGTAGAAAAAGTCCCATTCAAGTCCATTACCGGTGCCCGTGATAAACGCCGATCATAAATTGAAAGCTTGAAAAGCAGGATCGGTCGAGGCGTACACGGCCCAGGAATCGGGAAACTGTGATGGGAGCACGCGCACATCGGACGACGACGAACTGCATCTGCTGGTAACTGCGGCCACCTGTAAAATCAAGCAAACTAGCTTGTAGCGATCGGAAGCCATGCCGCCGCCGGACCCACTGAAGAGGAGCTGTCGGGATGTCGTTCCTATATCCACCGCTGATGCCGTAGACGTCACTGCTGCGCCGTGCCATGCGCCGTAAAAACACTCCCATTCAAGTCCGTTACCGGTGGCCGTGATAAACGCCGATGATAAATTGAAAGCTTGAAATGCAGGATCGGTCGAGGCGTACACGGCCCAGGAATCGGGAAACTGTGATGGGAGCACGCGCACATCGGACAACGAAGAACTGCATCTGCTGGTAACGGCGGCCACCTGTAAAATCAAGCAAACTAGCTTGTAGCGATCGGACGCCATGCCGCTGCCGGACCCACTGAAGAGGAACTGTCGGGATGTCGTTCCTATATCCACCGCAGATGCCGTAGACGTCACTGCTGCGCCGTGCCATGCGCCGTAGAAACAGTCTCATTCAAGTCCGTTAACGGTGCCCGTGATAAACGCCGATGATAAATTGAAAGCTTGAAAAGCAGGATTGGTCGAGGCGTACACGGCCCAGGAATCGGGAAACTGTGATGGGAGCACGCGCACATCGGACGACGACGGACTGCATCTGCTGGTAACTGCGGCCACCTGTAAAATCAAGCAAACTAGCTTGTAGCGATCGGACGCCATGCCGCCGCCGGACCCACTGAAGAGGAGCTGTCGGGATGTCGTTCCTATATCCACCGCTGATGCCGTAGACGTCACTGCTGCGCCGTGCCATGCGCCGTAGAAACAGTCCCATTCAAGTCCGTTACCGGTGCCCGTGATAAACGCCGATGAGAAATTGAAAGCTTGGAAAACAGGATCGGTCGAGGCGTACACGGCCCACGAATCGGGAAACTGTGACGGGAGCACGCGCACATCGGACGACGAAGAACTGCATCTGCTGGTAACTGCGGCCACCTGTAAAATCAAGCAAACTAGTTTATAGCGATCGGAAGCCATGCCGCCGCCGGACCCACTGAAGAGGAGCTGTCGGGATGTCGTTCCTATATCCACCGCTGATGCCGTAGACGTCACTGCTGCGCCGTGCCATGCGCCGTAAAAACAGTCCCATTCAAGTCCGTTACCGGTGCCCGTGATAAACGCCGATGATATATTGAAAGCTTGAATAGCAGAATTGGTCGAGGCGTACATGGTCCAAGAATCGGGAAACTGTGATGGGAGCACGCGCACATCGGACGACGACGAACTCCATCTGCTGGTAACTGCGGCCACCCGTAAAATCAAGCAAACTAGCTTGTAGCGATCGGAAGCCATGCCGCCGCCGGACCCACTGAAGAGGAGCTGTCGGGATGTCGTTCCTATATCCACCGCAGATGCCGTAGACGTCACTGCTGCGCCGTGCCATGCGCCGTAGAAACAGTCCCATTCAAGTCCGTTACCGGTGCCCGTGATAAACGCCGATGATAAATTGAAAGCTTGAAAAGCAGAATCGGTCGAGGCGTACACGGCCCAGGAATCGGGAAACTGTGATGGGAGCACGTGCACATCGGACGACGAAGAACTGCATCTGCTGGTAACTGCGGCCACCTGTAAAATCAAGCAAACTAGCTTGTAGCGATCGGACGCCATGCCGCCGCCGGACCCACTGAAGAGCTTCCGGGATGTCGTTCTTATATCCACCGCTGATGCCGTAGACGTCACTGCTGCGCCGTGCCATGCGCCGTAGAAACAGTTCCATTCAAGTCTGTTACCGGTGGCCGTGATAAACGCCGATGATAAATTGAAAGCTTGAAATGCAGGATCGGTCGAGGCGTACACGGCCCAGGAATCGGGAAACTGTGATGGGAGCACGCTCACATCGGACGACGACGGACTGCATCTGCTGGTAACTGCGGCCACCTGTAAAATCAAGCAAACTAGCTTGTAGCGATCGGACGCCATGCCGCCGCCGGACCCACTGAAGAGGAATTGTCGGGATGTCGTTCCTATATCCACCGCTGATGCCGTAGACTTCACTGCTGCGCCGTGCCATGCGCCGTAGAAACAGTCCCATTCAAGTCCGTTACCGGTGCCCGTGATAAACGCCGATGATAAATTGAAAGCTTGAAAAGCAGGATCGGTCGAGGCGTACACGGCCCAGGAATCGGGAAACTGTGATGGGAGCACGCGCACATCGGACGACGACGAACTGTATCTGCTGGTAACTGCGGCCACCTGTAAAATCAAGCAAGCTAGCTTGTAGCGATCGGACGCCATGCCGCCGCCGGACCCACTGAAGAGGAACTGTCGGGATGTCGTTCCTATATCCACCGCTGATGCCGTAGACTTCACTGCTGCGCCGTGCCATGCGCCGTAGAAACAGTCCCATTCAAGTCCGTTACCGGTGCCCGTGATAAACGCCGATGATAAATTGAAAGCTTGAAAAGCAGGATCGGTCGAGGCGTACACGGCCCAGGAATCGGGAAACTGTGATGGGAGCACGCGCACATCGGACGACGACGAACTGTATCTGCTGGTAACTGCGGCCACCTGTAAAATCAAGCAAACTAGCTTGTAGCGATCGGACGCCATGCCGCCGCCGGACCCACTGAGGAGGAAATGTCGGGATGTCGTTTCTATATCCACCGCAGATGCCGTAGACGTCACTGCTGCGCCGTGCCATGCGCCGTAGAAACAGTCCCATTCAAGTCCGTTAACGGTGCCCGTGATAAACGCCGATGATAAATTGAAAGCTTGAAAAGCAGGATTGGTCGAGGCGTACACGGCCCAGGAATCGGGAAACTGTGATGGGAGCACGCGCACATCGGACGACGACGGACTGCATCTGCTGGTAACTGCGGCCACCTGTAAAATCAAGCAAACTAGCTTGTAGCGATCGGACGCCATGCCGCCGCCGAACCCACTGAAGAGGAGCTGTCGGGATGTCGTTCCTATATCCACCGCTGATGCCGTAGACGTCACTGCTGCGCCGTGCCATGCGCCGTAGAAACAGTCCCATTCAAGTCCGTTACCGGTGCCCGTGATAAACGCCGATGAGAAATTGAAAGCTTGAAAAGCAGGATCGGTCGAGGCGTACACGGCCCACGAATCGGGAAACTGTGATGGGAGCACGCGCACATCGGACGACGAAGAACTGCATCTGCTGGTAACTGCGGCCACCTGTAAAATCAAGCAAACTAGCTGGTAGCGATCGGACGCCATGCCGCCGCCTACTCCCACTGAAGAGCTGTCGGGATGTCGTTCTTATATCCACCGCTGATGCCGTAGAAGTCACTGCTGCGCCGTGCCATGCGCCGTAGAAACAGTCCCATTCAAGTCCGTTACCAGTGCCCGTGATAAACGCCGATGATAAATTGAAAGCTTGAAAAGCAGAATCGGTCGAGGCGTACACGGCCCAGGAATCGGGAAACCGTGATGGGAGCACGCGCACATCGGACGACGAAGAACTGCATCTGCTGGTAACTGCGGCCACCTGTAAAATCAAGCAAACTAGCTTGTAGCGATCGGACGCCATGCCGCCGCCGGACCCACTGAAGAGTTGTCGCGATGTCGTTCTTATATCCACCGCTGATGCCGTAGACGTCACTGCTGCGCCGTGCCATGCGCCGTAGAACCAGTCCCATTCAAGTCCATTACCGGTGCCCGTGATAAACGCCGATGATAAATTGAAAGCATAAAAAGCAGGATCGGTCGAGGCGTACACGGCCCAGGAATCGGAAAACTGTGATGGGAGCACGCGCACATCGGACGACGACGAACTGCATCTGCTGGTAACTGCGGCCACCTGTAAAATCAAGCAAACTAGCTTGTAGCGATCGGACGCCATGCCGCCGCCGGACCCGCTGAAGAGGAGCTGTCGGGATGTCATTCCTATATCCACCGCAGATGCCGTAGACGTCACTGCTGCGCCGTGCCATGCGCCGTAGAACCAGTGCCATTCAAGTCCGTTACCGGTGCCCGTGATAAACGCCGATGATAAATTGAAAGCTTGAAAAGCAGGATCGGTCGAGGCGTACACGGCCCAGGAATCGGGAAACTGTCATGGGAGCACGCGCACATCGGACGACGAGTAACTGCATCTGCCGGTAACTGCGGCCACCTGTAAAATCAAGCAAACTAACTTGTAGCGATCGGACGCCATGCCGCCGCCGGACCCACTGAAGAGCTGTCGGGATGTCGTACTTATATCCACCGCTGATGCCGTAGACGTCACTGCTGCGCCGTGCCATGCGCCGAAGAAACAGTCCCATTCAAGTCCGTTACCGGTGCCCATGATAAACGCCGGCGATAAATTGAAAGCTTGAAAAGCAGGATCGGTCGAGGCGTACACGGCCCAGGAATCGGGAAACTGTGATGGGAGCACGCGCACATCGGACGACGAAGAACTGCATCTGCTGGTAACTGCGGCCACCTGTAAAATCAAGCAAACTTGCTTGTAGCGATCGGACCCCATGCCGCCGCCGGACCCACTGAAGAGGAACTGTCGGGATGTCGTTCCTATATCCACCGCAGATGCCGTAGACGTCACTGCTGCGCCGTGCCATGCGCCGTAGAAACAGTCCCATTCAAGTCCGTTACCGGTGCCCGTGATAAACGCCGATGATAAATTGAAAGCTTGAAAAGCAGAATCGGTCGAGGCGTACACGGCCAAGGAATCGGGAAACTGTGATGGGAGCACGCGCACATCGGACGACGAAGATCTGCATCTGCTGGTAACTGCGGCCACCTGTAAAATCAAGCAAACTAGCTTGTAGCGATCGGACGCCATGCCGCCGCCGGACCCACTGAAGAGTTGTCGCGATGTCGTTCTTATATCCACCGCTGATGCCGTAGACGTCACTGCTGCGCCGTGCCATGCGCCGTAGAAAAAGTCCCATTCAAGTCCATTACCGGTGCCCGTGATAAACGCCGATGATAAATTGAAAGCTTGAAAAGCAGGATCGGTCGAGGCGTACACGGCCCAGGAATCGGGAAACTGTGATGGGAGCACGCGCACATCGGACGACGACGAACTGCATCTGCTGGTAACTGCGGCCACCTGTAAAATCAAGCAAACTAGCTTGTAGCGATCGGAAGCCATGCCGCCGCCGGACCCACTGAAGAGGAGCTGTCGGGATGTCGTTCCTATATCCACCGCTGATGCCGTAGACGTCACGGCTGCGCCGTGCCATGCGCCGTAAAAACAGTCCCATTCAAGTCCGTTACCGGTGGCCGTGATAAACGCCGATGATAAATTGAAAGCTTGAAATGCAGGATCGGTCGAGGCGTACACGGCCCAGGAATCGGGAAACTGTGATGGGAGCACGCGCACATCGGACAACGAAGAACTGCATCTGCTGGTAACGGCGGCCACCTGTAAAATCAAGCAAACTAGCTTGTAGCGATCGGACGCCATGCCGCTGCCGGACCCACTGAAGAGGAACTGTCGGGATGTCGTTCCTATATCCACCGCAGATGCCGTAGACGTCACTGCTGCGCCGTGCCATGCGCCGTAGAAACAGTCTCATTCAAGTCCGTTAACGGTGCCCGTGATAAACGCCGATGATAAATTGAAAGCTTGAAAAGCAGGATTGGTCGAGGCGTACACGGCCCAGGAATCGGGAAACTGTGATGGGAGCACGCGCACATCGGACGACGACGGACTGCATCTGCTGGTAACTGCGGCCACCTGTAAAATCAAGCAAACTAGCTTGTAGCGATCGGACGCCATGCCGCCGCCGGACCCACTGAAGAGGAGCTGTCGGGATGTCGTTCCTATATCCACCGCTGATGCCGTAGACGTCACTGCTGCGCCGTGCCATGCGCCGTAGAAACAGTCCCATTCAAGTCCGTTACCGGTGCCCGTGATAAACGCCGATGAGAAATTGAAAGCTTGGAAAACAGGATCGGTCGAGGCGTACACGGCCCAGGAATCGGGAAACTGTGATGGGAGCACGCGCACATCGCACGACGACGAACTGCATCTGCTGGTAACTGCGGCCACCTGTAAAATCAAGCAAACTAGCTTGTAGCAATCGGACGCCATGCCGCCGCCGGACCCACTGAAGAGGACCTGTCGGGATGTCGTTCCTATATCCACCGCAGATGCCGTAGACGTCACTGCTGCGCCGTGCCATGCGCCGTAGAACCAGTCCCATTCAAGTCCGTTACCGGTGCCCGCGATAAACGCCGATGATAAATTGAAAGCTTGAAATGCAGGATCGGTCGTGGCGTACACGGCCCGGGAATCGGGAAACTGTGATGGGAGCACGCGCACATCGGACAACGAAGAACTGCATCTGCTGGTAACGGCGGCCACCTGTAAAATCAAGCAAACTAGCTTGTAGCGATCGGACGCTATGCCGCCGCCAGACCCAATGAAGAGTTGTCGCGATGTCGTTCTTATATCCACAGCTGATGCCGTAGACGTCACTGCTGCGCCGTGCCATGCGCCGTAGAAACAGTTCCATTCAAGTCCGTTACCGGTGCCCGTGATAAACGCCGATGATAAATTGAAAGCTTGAAAAGCAGAATCGGTCGAGGCGTACACGGCCCAGGAATCGGGAAACTGTGATGGGAGCACGCTCACATCGGACGACGACGGACTGCATCTGCTGGTAACTGCGGCCACCTGTAAAATCAAGCAAACTAGCTTGTAGCGATCGGACGCCATGCCGCCGCCGGACCCACTGAAGAGGAACTGTCGGGATGTCGTTCCTATATCCACCGCTGATGCCGTAGACTTCACTGCTGCGCCGTGCCATGCGCCGTAGAAACAGTCCCATTCAAGTCCATTACCGGTGCCCGTGATAAACGCCGATGATAAATTGAAAGCTTGAAAAGCAGGATCGGTCGAGGCGTACACGGCCCAGGAATCGGGAAACTGTGATGGGAGCACGCGCACATTGGACGACGACGAACTGTATTTGCTGGTAACTGCGGCCACCTGTAAAATCAAGCAAACTAGCTTGTAGCGATCGGACGCCATGCCGCCGCCGGACCCACTGAAGAGCTGTCGGGATGTCGTTCTTATATCCACCGCTGATGCCGTAGACGTCACTGCTGCGCCGTGCCATGCGCCGTAGAAACAGTCCCATTCAAGTCCGTTACCGGTGCCCGTGATAAACGCCGATGAGAAATTGAAAGCTTGAAAAGCAGGATCGGTCGAGGCGTACACGGCCCACGAATCGGGAAACTGTGATGGGAGCACGCGCACATCGGACGACGAAGAACTGCATCTGCTGGTAACTGCGGCCACCTGTAAAATCAAGCAAACTAGTTTATAGCGATCGGACGCCATGCCACCGCCGGACCCACTGAAGAGGAGCCGTCGGGATGTCGTTCTTATATCCACCGCTGATGCCGTAGACGTCACTGCTGCGCCGTGCCATGCGCCGTAGAAACAGTCCCATTCAAGTCCGTTAGCGTTGCCCGTGATATACGCCGATGATAAATTGAAAGCTTGAAAAGCAGGAGCGGTCGAGGCGTACACGGCCCAGGAATCGGAAAACTGTGATGGGAGCACGCGAACATCGGACAACGAAGAACTGCATCTGCTGGTAACTCCGGCCACCTGTAAAATCAAGCAAACTAGCTGGTAGCGATCGGACGCCATGCCGCCGCCGGACCCACTGAAGTGCTGTCGGGATGTCGTTCTTATATCCACCGCTGATGCCGTAGACGTCACTGCTGCGCCGTGCCATGCGCCGTAGAAACAGTCCCATTCAAGTCCGTTACCGGTGCCCGTGATAAACGCCGATGATAAATTGAAAGCTTGAAAAGCAGAATCGGTCGAGGCGTACACGGCCCAGGAATCGGGAAACCGTGATGGGAGCACGCGCACATCGGACGACGAAGAACTGCATCTGCTGGTAACTGCGGCCACCTGAAAAATCAAGCAAACTAGCTTGTAGCGATCGGACGCCATGCCGCCGCCGGACCCACTGAAGAGTTGTCGCGATGTCGTTCTTATATCCACCGCTGACGCCGTAGACGTCACTGCTGCGCCGTGCCATGCGCCGTAGAACCAGTCCCATTCAAGTCCATTACCGGTGCCCGTGATAAACGCCGATGATAAATTGAAAGCATAAAAAGCAGGATCGGTCGAGGCGTACACGGCCCAGGAATCGGGAAACTGTGATGGGAGCACGCGCACATCGGACGACGACGAACTGCATCTGCTGGTAACTGCGGCCACCTGTAAAATCAAGCAAACTAGCTTGTAGCGATCGGACGCCATGCCGCCGCCGGACCCGCTGAAGAGGAGCTGTCGGGATGTCGTTCCTATATCCACCGCAGATGCCGTAGACGTCACTGCTGCGCCGTGCCATGCGCCGTAGAACCAGTGCCATTCAAGTCCGTTACCGGTGCCCGTGATAAACGCCGATGATAAATTGAAAGCTTGAAAAGCAGGATCGGTCGCGGCGTACACGGCCCAGGAATCGGGAAACTGTCATGGGAGCACGCGCACATCGGACGACGAGTAACTGCATCTGCCGGTAACTGCGGCCACCTGTAAAATCAAGCAAACTAACTTGTAGCGATCGGACGCCATGCCGCCGCCGGACCCACTGAAGAGCTGTCGGGATGTCGTTCTTATATCCACCGCTGATGCCGTAGACGTCACGGCTGCGCCGTGCCATGCGCCGAAGAAACAGTCCCATTCAAGTCCGTTACCGGTGCCCATGATAAACGCCAGTGATAAATTGAAAGCTTGAAAAGCAGGATCGGTCGAGGCGTACACGGCCCAGGAATCGGGAAACTGTGATGGGAGCACGCGCACATCGGACGACGAAGAACTGCATCTGCTGGTAACTGCGGCCACCTGTAAAATCAAGCAAACTTGCTTGTAGCGATCGGACCCCATGCCGCCGCCGGACCCACTGAAGAGGAACTGTCGGGATGTCGTTCCTATATCCACCGCAGATGCCGTAGACGTCACTGCTGCGCCGTGCCATGCGCCGTAGAAACAGTCCCATTCAAGTCTGTTACCGGTGCCCGTGATAAACGCCGATGATAAATTGAAAGCTCGAAAAGCAGAATCGGTCGAGGCGTACACGGCCCAGGAATCGGGAAACTGTGATGGGAGCACGCGCACATCGGACGACGAAGATCTGCATCTGCTGGTAACTGCGGCCACCTGTAAAATCAAGCAAACTAGCTTGTAGCGATCGGACGCCATGCCGCCGCCGGACCCACTGAAGAGTTGTCGCGATGTCGTTCTTATATCCACCGCTGATGCCGTAGACGTCACTGCTGCGCCGTGCCATGCGCCGTAGAAAAAGTCCCATTCAAGTCCATTACCGGTGCCCGTGATAAACGCCGATGATAAATTGAAAGCTTGAAAAGCAGGATCGGTCGAGGCGTACACGGCCCAGGAATCGGGAAACTGTGATGGGAGCACGCGCACATCGCACGACGACGAACTGCATCTGCTGGTAACTGCGGCCACCTGTAAAATCAAGCAAACTAGCTTGTAGCAATCGGACGCCATGCCGCCGCCGGACCCACTGAAGAGGACCTGTCGGGATGTCGTTCCTATATCCACCGCAGATGCCGTAGACGTCACTGCTGCGCCGTGCCATGCGCCGTAGAAACAGTCCCATTCAAGTCCGTTAGCGTTGCCCGTGATATACGCCGATGATAAATTGAAAGCTTGAAAAGCAGGAGCGGTCGAGGCGTACACGGCCCAGGAATCGGAAAACTGTGATGGGAGCACGCGCACATCGGACAACGAAGAACTGCATCTGCTGGTAACTCCGGCCACCTGTAAAATCAAGCAAACTAGCTGGTAGCGATCGGACGCCATGCCGCCGCCGGACCCACTGAAGTGCTGTCGGGATGTCGTTCTTATATCCACCGCTGATGCCGTAGACGTCACTGCTGCGCCGTGCCATGCGCCGTAGAAACAGTCCCATTCAAGTCCGTTACCGGTGCCCGTGATAAACGCCGATGATAAATTGAAAGCTTGAAAAGCAGAATCGGTCGAGGCGTACACGGCCCAGGAATCGGGAAACCGTGATGGGAGCACGCGCACATCGGACGACGAAGAACTGCATCTGCTGGTAACTGCGGCCACCTGAAAAATCAAGCAAACTAGCTTGTAGCGATCGGACGCCATGCCGCCGCCGGACCCACTGAAGAGTTGTCGCGATGTCGTTCTTATATCCACCGCTGACGCCGTAGACGTCACTGCTGCGCCGTGCCATGCGCCGTAGAACCAGTCCCATTCAAGTCCATTACCGGTGCCCGTGATAAACGCCGATGATAAATTGAAAGCATAAAAAGCAGGATCGGTCGAGGCGTACACGGCCCAGGAATCGGGAAACTGTGATGGGAGCACGCGCACATCGGACGACGACGAACTGCATCTGCTGGTAACTGCGGCCACCTGTAAAATCAAGCAAACTAGCTTGTAGCGATCGGACGCCATGCCGCCGCCGGACCCGCTGAAGAGGAGCTGTCGGGATGTCGTTCCTATATCCACCGCAGATGCCGTAGACGTCACTGCTGCGCCGTGCCATGCGCCGTAGAACCAGTGCCATTCAAGTCCGTTACCGGTGCCCGTGATAAACGCCGATGATAAATTGAAAGCTTGAAAAGCAGGATCGGTCGCGGCGTACACGGCCCAGGAATCGGGAAACTGTCATGGGAGCACGCGCACATCGGACGACGAGTAACTGCATCTGCCGGTAACTGCGGCCACCTGTAAAATCAAGCAAACTAACTTGTAGCGATCGGACGCCATGCCGCCGCCGGACCCACTGAAGAGCTGTCGGGATGTCGTTCTTATATCCACCGCTGATGCCGTAGACGTCACGGCTGCGCCGTGCCATGCGCCGAAGAAACAGTCCCATTCAAGTCCGTTACCGGTGCCCATGATAAACGCCAGTGATAAATTGAAAGCTTGAAAAGCAGGATCGGTCGAGGCGTACACGGCCCAGGAATCGGGAAACTGTGATGGGAGCACGCGCACATCGGACGACGAAGAACTGCATCTGCTGGTAACTGCGGCCACCTGTAAAATCAAGCAAACTTGCTTGTAGCGATCGGACCCCATGCCGCCGCCGGACCCACTGAAGAGGAACTGTCGGGATGTCGTTCCTATATCCACCGCAGATGCCGTAGACGTCACTGCTGCGCCGTGCCATGCGCCGTAGAAACAGTCCCATTCAAGTCTGTTACCGGTGCCCGTAATAAACGCCGATGATAAATTGAAAGCTCGAAAAGCAGAATCGGTCGAGGCGTACACGGCCCAGGAATCGGGAAACTGTGATGGGAGCACGCGCACATCGGACGACGAAGATCTGCATCTGCTGGTAACTGCGGCCACCTGTAAAATCAAGCAAACTAGCTTGTAGCGATCGGACGCCATGCCGCCGCCGGACCCACTGAAGAGTTGTCGCGATGTCGTTCTTATATCCACCGCTGATGCCGTAGACGTCACTGCTGCGCCGTGCCATGCGCCGTAGAAAAAGTCCCATTCAAGTCCATTACCGGTGCCCGTGATAAACGCCGATGATAAATTGAAAGCTTGAAAAGCAGGATCGGTCGAGGCGTACACGGCCCAGGAATCGGGAAACTGTGATGGGAGCACGCGCACATCGCACGACGACGAACTGCATCTGCTGGTAACTGCGGCCACCTGTAAAATCAAGCAAACTAGCTTGTAGCAATCGGACGCCATGCCGCCGCCGGACCCACTGAAGAGGACCTGTCGGGATGTCGTTCCTATATCCACCGCAGATGCCGTAGACGTCACTGCTGCGCCGTGCCATGCGCCGTAGAACCAGTCCCATTCAAGTCCGTTACCGGTGCCCGCGATAAACGCCGATGATAAATTGAAAGCTTGAAATGCAGGATCGGTCGAGGCGTACACGGCCCGGGAATCGGGAAACTGTGATGGGAGCACGCGCACATCGGACAACGAAGAACTGCATCTGCTGGTAACGGCGGCCACCTGTAAAATCAAGCAAACTAGCTTGTAGCGATCGGACGCTATGCCGCCGCCAGACCCAATGAAGAGTTGTCGCGATGTCGTTCTTATATCCACAGCTGATGCCGTAGACGTCACTGCTGCGCCGTGCCATGCGCCGTAGAAACAGTTCCATTCAAGTCCGTTACCGGTGCCCGTGATAAACGCCGATGATAAATTGAAAGCTTGAAAAGCAGAATCGGTCGAGGCGTACACGGCCCAGGAATCGGGAAACTGTGATGGGAGCACGTGCACATCGGACGACGAAGAACTGCATCTGCTGGTAACTGCGGCCACCTGTAAAATCAAGCAAACTAGCTTGTAGCGATCGGACGCCATGCCGCCGCCGGACCCACTGAAGAGCTGTCGGGATGTCGTTCTTATATCCACCGCTGATGCCGTAGACGTCACTGCTGCGCCGTGCCATGCGCCGTAGAAACAGTTCCATTCAAGTCTGTTACCGGTGGCCGTGATAAACGCCGATGATAAATTGAAAGCTTGAAATGCAGGATCGGTCGAGGCGTACACGGCCCAGGAATCGGGAAACTGTGATGGGAGCACGCTCACATCGGACGACGACGGACTGCATCTGCTGGTAACTGCGGCCACCTGTAAAATCAAGCAAACTAGCTTGTAGCGATCGGACGCCATGCCGCCGCCGGACCCACTGAAGAGGAACTGTCGGGATGTCGTTCCTATATCCACCGCTGATGCCGTAGACTTCACTGCTGCGCCGTGCCATGCGCCGTAGAAACAGTCCCATTGAAGTCCGTTACCGGTGCCCGTGATAAACGCCGATGATAAATTGAAAGCTTGAAAAGCAGGATCGGTCGAGGCGTACACGGCCCAGGAATCGGGAAACTGTGATGGGAGCACGCGCACATTGGACGACGACGAACTGTATTTGCTGGTAACTGCGGCCACCTGTAAAATCAAGCAAACTAGCTTGTAGCGATCGGACGCCATGCCGCCGCCGGACCCACTGAAGAGCTGTCGGGATGTCGTTCTTATATCCACCGCTGATGCCGTAGACGTCACTGCTGCGCCGTGCCATGCGCCGTAGAAACAGTTCCATTCAAGTCTGTTACCGGTGGCCGTGATAAACGCCGATGATAAATTGAAAGCTTGAAATGCAGGATCGGTCGAGGCGTACACGGCCCAGGAATCGGGAAACTGTGATGGGAGCACGCTCACATCGGACGACGACGGACTGCATCTGCTGGTAACTGCGGCCACCTGTAAAATCAAGCAATCTAGCTTGTAGCGATCGGACGCCATGCCGCCGCCGGACCCACTGAAGAGGAACTGTCGGGATGTCGTTCCTATATCCACCGCTGATGCCGTAGACTTCACTGCTGCGCCGTGCCATGCGCCGTAGAAACAGTCCCATTCAAGTCCGTTACCGGTGCCCGTGATAAACGCCGATGATAAATTGAAAGCTTGAAAAGCAGGATCGGTCGAGGCGTACACGGCCCAGGAATCGGGAAACTGTGATGGGAGCACGCGCACATCGGACGACGACGAACTGTATCTGCTGGTAACTGCGGCCACCTGTAAAATCAAGCAAACTAGCTTGTAGCGATCGGACGCCATGCCGCCGCCGGACCCACTGAAGAGCTGTCGGGATGTCGTTCTTATATCTACCGCTGATGCCGTAGACGTCACTGCTGCGCCGTGCCATGCGCCGTAGAAACAGTTCCATTCAAGTCTGTTACCGGTGGCCGTGATAAACGCCGATGATAAATTGAAAGCTTGAAATGCAGGATCCGTCGAGGCGTACACGGCCCAGGAATCGGGAAACTGTGATGGGAGCACGCGCACATCGGACGACGACGAACTGTATCTGCTGGTAACTGCGGCCACCTGTAAAATCAAGCAAACTAGCTTGTAGCGATCGAACGCCATGCTGCTGCCGGACCCACTGAAGAGGAACTGTCGGGATGTCGTTCCTATATCCACCGCAGATGCCGTAGACGTCACTGCTGCGCCGTGCCATGCGCCGTAGAAACAGTCTCATTCAAGTCCGTTAACGGTGCCCGTGATAAACGCCGATGATAAATTGAAAGCTTGAAAAGCAGGATTGGTCGAGGCGTACACGGCCCAGGAATCGGGAAACTGTGATGGGAGCACGCGCACATCGGACGACGACGGACTGCATCTGCTGGTAACTGCGGCCACCTGTAAAATCAAGCAAACTAGCTTGTAGCGATCGGACGCCATGCCGCCGCCGGACCCACTGAAGAGGAGCTGTCGGGATGTCGTTCCTATATCCACCGCTGATGCCGTAGACGTCACTGCTGCGCCGTGCCATGCGCCGTAGAAACAGTCCCATTCAAGTCCGTTACCGGTGCCCGTGATAAACGCCGATGAGAAATTGAAAGCTTGGAAAACAGGATCGGTCGAGGCGTACACGGCCCACGCATCGGGAAACTTTGACGGGAGCACGCGCACATCGGACGACGAAGAACTGCATCTGCTGGTAACTGCGGCCACCTGTAAAATCAAGCAAACTAGTTTATAGCGATCGGACGCCATGCCACCGCCGGACCCACTGAAGAGGAGCTGTCGGGATGTCGTTCTTATATCCACCGCTGATGCCGTAGACGTCACTGCTGCGCCGTGCCATGCGCCGTAGAAACAGTCCCATTCAAGTCCGTTACCGGTGCCCGTGATAAACGCGGATGATAAATTGAAAGCTTGAAAAGCAGGAGCGGTCGAGGCGTACACGGCCCAGGAATCGGAAAACTGTGATGGGAGCACGCGCACATCGGACGACGACGAACTGCATCTGCTGGTAACTGCGGCCACCTGTAAAATCAAGCAAACTTGCTTGTAGCGATCGGACCCCATGCCGCCGCCGGACCCACTGAAGAGGAACTGTCGGGATGTCGTTCCTATATCCACCGCAGATGCCGTAGACGTCACTGCTGCGCCGTACCATGCGCCGTAGAAACAGTCCCATTCAAGTCCGTTACCGGTGCCCGTGATAAACGCCGATGAGAAATTGAAAGCTTGGAAAACAGGATCGGTCGAGGCGTACACGGCCCACGCATCGGGAAACTTTGACGGGAGCACGCGCACATCGGACGACGAAGAACTGCATCTGCTGGTAACTGCGGCCACCTGTAAAATCAAGCAAACTAGTTTATAGCGATCGGACGCCATGCCACCGCCGGACCCACTGAAGAGGAGCTGTCGGGATGTCGTTCTTATATCCACCGCTGATGCCGTAGACTTCACTGCTGCGCCGTGCCATGCGCCGTAGAAACAGTCCCATTCAAGTCCGTTACCGGTGCCCGTGATAAACGCCGATGATAAATTGAAAGCTTGAAAAGCAGGATCGGTCGAGGCGTACACGGCCCAGGAATCGGGAAACTGTGATGGGAGCACGCGCACATCGGACGACGACGAACTGTATCTGCTGGTAACTGCGGCCACCTGTAAAATCAAGCAAACTAGCTTGTAGCAATCGGACGCCATGCCGCTGCCGGACCCACTGAAGAGGAACTGTCGGGATGTCGTTCCTATATCCACCGCAGATGCCGTAGACGTCACTGCTGCGCCGTGCCATGCGCCGTAGAAACAGTCCCATTCAAGTCCGTTAACGGTGCCCGTGATAAACGCCGATGATAAATTGAAAGCTTGAAAAGCAGGATTGGTCGAGGCGTACACGGCCCAGGAATCGGGAAACTGTGATGGGAGCACGCGCACATCGGACGACGACGGACTGCATCTGCTGGTAACTGCGGCCACCTGTAAAATCAAGCAAACTAGCTTGTAGCGATCGGACGCCATGCCGCCGCCGGACCCACTGAAGAGGAGCTGTCGGGATGTCGTTCCTATATCCACCGCTGATGCCGTAGACGTCACTGCTGCGCCGTGCCATGCGCCGTAGAAACAGTCGTATTCAAGTCCGTTACCGGTGCCCGTGATAAACGCCGATGAGAAATTGAAAGCTTGAAAAGCAGGATCGGTCGAGGCGTACACGGCCCAGGAATCGGGAAACTGTGATGGGAGCACGCGCACATCGGACGACGACGGACTGCATCTGCTGGTAACTGCGGCCACCTGTAAAATCAAGCAAACTAGCTTGTAGCGATCGGACGCCATGCCGCCACCGGACCCACTGAAGAGGAGCTGTCGGGATGTCGTTCCTATATCCACCGCTGATGCCGTAGACGTCACTGCTGCGCCGTGCCATGCGCCGTAGAAACAGTCCCATTCAAGTCCGTTACCGGTGCCCGTGATAAACGCCGATGAGAAATTGAAAGCTTGAAAAGCAGGATCGGTCGAGGCGTACACGGCCCAGGAATCGGGAAACTGTGATGGGAGCACGCGCACATCGGACGACGACGGACTGCATCTGCTGGTAACTGCGGCCACCTGTAAAATCAAGCAAACTAGCTTGTAGCGATCGGACGCCATGCCGCCGCCGGACCCACTGAAGAGCTGTCGGGATGTCGTTATTATATCCACCGCTGATGCCGTAGACGTCACTGCTGCGCCGTGCCATGCGCCGTAGAAACAGTTCCATTCAAGTCTGTTACCGGTGGCCGTGATAAACGCCGATGATAAATTGAAAGCTTGAAATGCAGGATCGGTCGAGGCGTACACGGCCCAGGAATCGGGAAACTGTGATGGGAGCACGCTCACATCGGACGACGACGGACTGCATCTGCTGGTAACTGCGGCCACCTGTAAAATCAAGCAAACTAGCTTGTAGCGATCGGACGCCATGCCGCCGCCGGACCCACTGAAGAGGAACTGTCGGGATGTCGTTCCTATATCCACCGCTGATGCCGTAGACTTCACTGCTGCGCCGTGCCATGCGCCGTAGAAACAGTCCCATTCAAGTCCGTTACCGGTGCCCGTGATAAACGCTGATGAGAAATTGAAAGCTTGAAAAGCAGGATCGGTCGAGGCGTACACGGCCCAGGAATCGGGAAACTGTGATGGGAGCACGCGCACATTGGACGACGACGAACTGTATTTGCTGGTAACTGCGGCCACCTGTAAAATCAAGCAAACTAGCTTGTAGCGATCGGACGCCATGCCGCCGCCGGACCCACTGAAGAGGAACTGTCGGGATGTCGTTCCTATATCCACCGCAGATGCCGTAGACGTCACTGCTGCGCCGTGCCATGCGCCGTAGAAACAGTCTCATTCAAGTCCGTTAACGGTGCCCGTAATAAACGCCGATGATAAATTGAAAGCTTGAAAAGCAGGATTGGTCGAGGCGTACACGGCCCAGGAATCGGGAAACTGTGATGGGAGCACGCGCACATCGGACGACGACGGACTGCATCTGCTGGTAACTGCGGCCACCTGTAAAATCAAGCAAACTAGCTTGTAGCGATCGGACGCCATGCCGCCGCCGGACCCACTGAAGAGGAGCTGTCGGGATGTCGTTCCTATATCCACCGCTGATGCCGTAGACGTCACTGCTGCGCCGTGCCATGCGCCGTAGAAACAGTCCCATTCAAGTCCGTTACCGGTGCCCGTGATAAACGCCGATGAGAAATTGAAAGCTTGGAAAACAGGATCGGTCGAGGCGTACACGGCCCACGAATCGGGAAACTTTGACGGGAGCACGCGCACATCGGACGACGAAGAACTGCATCTGCTGGTAACTGCGGCCACCTGTAAAATCAAGCAAACTAGTTTATAGCGATCGGACGCCATGCCACCGCCGGACCCACTGAAGAGGAGCTGTCGGGATGTCGTTCTTATATCCACCGCTGATGCCGTAGACGTCACTGCTGCGCCGTGCCATGCGCCGTAGAAACAGTCCCATTCAAGTCCGTTACCGGTGCCCGTGATAAACGCGGATGATAAATTGAAAGCTTGAAAAGCAGGAGCGGTCGAGGCGTACACGGCCCAGGAATCGGAAAACTGTGATGGGAGCACGCGCACATCGGACGACGACGAACTGCATCTGCTGGTAACTGCGGCCACCTGTAAAATCAAGCAAACTTGCTTGTAGCGATCGGACCCCATGCCGCCGCCGGACCCACTGAAGAGGAACTGTCGGGATGTCGTTCCTATATCCACCGCAGATGCCGTAGACGTCACTGCTGCGCCGTGCCATGCGCCGTAGAAACAGTCCCATTCAAGTCCGTTACCGGTGCCCGTGATAAACGCCGATGATAAATTGAAAGCTTGAAAAGCAGGATCGGTCGAGGCGTACACGGCCCAGGAATCGGGAAACTGTGATGGGAGCACGCGCACATCGGACGACGACGAACTGTATCTGCTGGTAACTGCGGCCACCTGTAAAATCAAGCAAACTAGCTTGTAGCGATCGGACGCCATGCCGCCGCCGGACCCACTGAAGAGCTGTCGGGATGTCGTTCTTATATCCACCGCTGATGCCGTAGACGTCACTGCTGCGCCGTGCCATGCGCCGTAGAAACAGTTCCATTCAAGTCTGTTACCGGTGGCAGTGATAAACGCCGATGATAAATTGAAAGCTTGAAATGCAGGATCGGTCGAGGCGCACACGGCCCAGGAATCGGGAAACTGTGATGGGAGCACGCTCACATCGGACGACGACGGACTGCATCTGCTGGTAACTGCGGCCACCTGTAAAATCAAGCAAACTAGCTTGTAGCGATCGGACGCCATGCCGCCGCCGGACCCACTGAAGAGGAACTGTCGGGATGTCGTTCCTATATCCACCGCTGATGCCGTAGACTTCACTGCTGCGCCGTGCCATGCGCCGTAGAAACAGTCCCATTCAAGTCCGTTACCGGTGCCCGTGATAAACGCCGATGATAAATTGAAAACTTGAAAAGCAGGATCGGTCGAGGCGTACACGGCCCAGGAATCGGGAAACTGTGATGGGAGCACGCGCACATCGGACGACGACGAACTGTATCTGCTGGTAACTGCGGCCACCTGTAAAATCAAGCAAACTAGCTTGTAGCAATCGGACGCCATGCCGCTGCCGGACCCACTGAAGAGGAACTGTCGGGATGTCGTTCCTATATCCACCGCAGATGCCGTAGACGTCACTGCTGCGCCGTGCCATGCGCCGTAGAAACAGTCCCATTCAAGTCCGTTAACGGTGCCCGTGATAAACGCCGATGATAAATTGAAAGCTTGAAAAGCAGGATTGGTCGAGGCGTACACGGCCCAGGAATCGGGAAACTGTGATGGGAGCACGCGCACATCGGACGACGACGGACTGCATCTGCTGGTAACTGCGGCCACCTGTAAAATCAAGCAAACTAGCTTGTAGCGATCGGATGCCAAGCCGCCGCCGGACCCACTGAAGAGGAGCTGTCGGGATGTCGTTCCTATATCCACCGCTGATGCCGTAGACGTCACTGCTGCGCCGTGCCATGCGCCGTAGAAACAGTCCCATTCAAGTCCGTTACCGGTGCCCGTGATAAACGCCGATGAGAAATTGAAAGCTTGAAAAGCAGGATCGGTCGAGGCGTACACGGCCCAGGAATCGGGAAACTGTGATGGGAGCACGCGCACATCGGACGACGACGGACTGCATCTGCTGGTAACTGCGGCCACCTGTAAAATCAAGCAAACTAGCTTGTAGCGATCGGACGCCATGCCGCCACCGGACCCACTGAAGAGGAGCTGTCGGGATGTCGTTCCTATATCCACCGCTGATGCCGTAGACGTCACTGCTGCGCCGTGCCATGCGCCGTAGAAACAGTCCCATTCAAGTCCGTTACCGGTGCCCGTGATAAACGCCGATGAGAAATTGAAAGCTTGAAAAGCAGGATCGGTCGAGGCGTACACGGCCCAGGAATCGGGAAACTGTGATGGGAGCACGCGCACATCGGACGACGACGGACTGCATCTGCTGGTAACTGCGGCCACCTGTAAAATCAAGCAAACTAGCTTGTAGCGATCGGACGCCATGCCGCCGCCGGACCCACTGAAGAGGAACTGTCGGGATGTCGTTCCTATATCCACCGCTGATGCCGTAGACGTCACTGCTGCGCCGTGCCATGCGCCGTAGAAACAGTCCCGTTCAAGTCCGTTACCGGTGCCCGTGATAAGCGCCGATGATAAATTGAAAGCTTGAAAAGCAGGATCGGTCGAGGCGTACACGGCGCAGGAATCGGGAAACTGTGATGGGAGCACGCGCACATCGGACGACGACGAACTGCATCTGCTGGTAACTGCGGCCACCTGTAAAATCAAGCAAATTAGCTTGTAGCGATCGGACTCCATGCCGGCGCCGGACCCACTGAAGAGGAACTGTCGGGATGTCGTTCCTATATCCACCGCAGATGCCGTAGACGTCACTGCTGCACCGTGCCATGCGCCGTAGAAACAGTCCCATTCAAGTCCATTACCGCTGCCCGTAATAAACGCCGATGATAAATTGAAAGCTTGAAAAGCAGGATCGGTCGAGGCGTACACGGCCCAGGAATCGGGAAACTGTGATGAGAGCACGCGCACATCGGACGACGACGAACTGCATCTGCTGGTAACTGCGGCCACCTGTAAAATCAAGCAAACTAGCTTGTAGCGATCGGACGCCATGCCGCCGCCGGACCCACTGAAGAGGAGCTGTCGGGATGTCGTTCTTATATCCACCGCTGATGCCGTAGACGTCACTGCTGCGCCGTGCCATGCGCCGTAAAAACAGTCCCATTCAAGTCCGTTACCGGTGCCCGTGATAAACGCCGATGATAACTTGAAAGCTTGAAAAGCAGAATCGGTCGAGGCGTACACGGCCCAGGAATCGGGAAACTGTGATGGGAGCACGCGCACATCGGACGACAAAGAACTGCATCTGCTGGTAACTGCGGCCACCTGTAAAATCAAGCAAACTAGCTTGTAGCGATCGGAAGCCATGCCGCCGCCGGACCCACTGAAGAGGAGCTGTCGGGATGTCGTTCCTATATCCACCGCAGATGCCGTAGACGTCACTGCTGCGCCGTGCCATGCGCCGTAGAAACAGTCCCATTCAAGTCCGTTACCGGTGCCCGTGATTAACGCCGATGATAAATTGAAAGCTTGAAAAGCAGAATCGGTCGAGGCGTACACGGCCCAGGAATCGGGAAACTGTGATGGGAGCACGTGCACATCGGACGACGAAGAACTGCATCGGCTGGTAACTGCGGCCACCTGTAAAATCAAGCAAACTAGCTTGTAGCGATCGGACGCCATGCCGCCGCCGGACCCACTGAAGAGCTGTCGGGATGTCGTTCTTATATCCACCGCTGATGCCGTAGACGTCACTGCTGCGCCGTGCCATGCGCCGTAGAAACAGTTCCATTCAAGTCCGTTACCGGTGCCCGTGATAAACGCCGATGATAAATTGAAAGCTTGAAAAGCAGGATCGGTCGAGGCGTACACGGCCCAGGAATCGGGAAACTGTGATTGGAGCACGCGCACATCGGACGACGAAGAACTGCATCTGCTGGTAACTGCGGCCACCTGTAAAATCAAGCAAACTAGCTTGTAGCGATCGGACGCCATGCCGCCGCCGGAGCCACTGAAGAGGAGCTGTCGGGATGTCGTTCCTATATCCACCGCAGATGCCGTAGACGTCACTGCTGCGCCGTGCCATGCGCCGTAGAAACAGTCCCATTCAAGTCCGTTACCGGTGCCCGTGATAAACGCCGATGATAAATTGAAAGCTTGAAAAGCAGGATCGGTCGAGGCCTACACGGCCCAGGAATCGGGAAACTGTGATGGGAGCACGCGCACATCGGACGACGACGGACTGCATCTGCTGGTAACTGCGGCCACCTGTAAAATCAAGCAAACTAGCTTGTAGCGATCGGACGCCATGCCACCGCCGGACCCACTGAAGAGGAGCTGTCGGGATGTCGTTCTTATATCCACCGCTGATGCCGTAGACGTCACTGCTGCGCCGTGCCATGCGCCGTAGAAACAGTTCCAATCAAGTCCGTTACCGGTGGCCGTGATAAACGCCGATGATAAATTGAAAGCTTGAAAAGCAAATCGGTCGAGGCGTACACGGCCCAGGAATCGGGAAACTGTGATGACAGCACGCGCACATCGGACGACGACGAACTGCATCTGCTGGTAACTGCGGCCACCTGTAAAATCAAGCAAACTAGCTTGTAGCGATCGGACGCCATGTCGCCGCCGGACCCACTGAAGAGGAGCTGTCGGGATGTCGTTCTTATATCCACCGCTGATGCCGTAGACGTCACTGCTGCGCCGTGCCATGCGCCGTAAAAACAGTCCCATTCAAGTCCGTTACCAGTGCCCGTGATAAACGCCGATGATATATTGAAAGCTTGAAAAGCAGAATCGGTCGAGGCGTACATGGCCCAGGAATCGGGAAACTGTGATGGGAGCACGCGCACATCGGACGACGACGAACTGCATCTGCTGGTAACTGCGGCCACCTGTAAAATCAAGCAAACTAGCTTGTAGCGATCGGAAGCCATGCCGCCGCCGGACCCACTGAAGAGGAGCTGTCGGGATGTCGTTCCTATATCCACCGCAGATGCCGTAGACGTCACTGCTGCGCCGTGCCATGCGCCGTAGAAACAGTCCCATTCAAGTCAGTTACCGGTGCCCATGATAAACGCAGATGATAACTTGAAAGCTTGAAAAGCAGAATCGGTCGAGGCGTACACGGCCCAGGAATCGGGAAACTGTGATGGGAGCACGCGCACATCGGACGACGAAGAACTGCATCTGCTGGTAACTGCGGCCACCTGTAAAATCAAGCAAACTAGCTTGTAGCGATCGGACGCCATGCTGCCGCCGGACCCACTGAAGAGCTGTCGGGATGTCGTTCTTATATCCACCGCTGATGCCGTAGACGTCACTGCTGCGCCGTGCCATGCGCCGTAGAAACAGTTCCATTCAAGTCTGTTACCGGTGGCCGTGATAAACGCCGATGATAAATTGAAAGCTTGAAATGCAGGATCGGTCGAGGCGTACACGGCCCAGGAATCGGGAAACTATGATGGGAGCACGCTCACATCGGACGACGACGGACTGCATCTGCTGGTAACTGCGGCCACCTGTAAAATCAAGCAAACTAGCTTGTAGCGATCGGACGCCATGCCGCCGCCGGACCCACTGAAGAGGCACTGTCGGGATGTCGTTCCTATATCCGCCGCTGATGCCGTAGACTTCACTGCTGCGCCGTGCCATGCGCCGTAGAAACAGTCCCATTCAAGTCCGTTACCGGTGCCCGTGATAAACGCCGATGATAAATTGAAAGCTTGAAAAGCAGGATCGGTCGAGGCGTACACGGCCCAGGAATCGGGAAACTGTGATGGGAGCACGCGCACATCGGACGACGACGGACTGCATCTGCTGGTAACTGCGGCAACCTGTAAAATCAAGCAAACTAGCTTGTAGCGATCGGACGCCATGCCGCCGCCGGAACCACTGAAGAGGAGCTGTCGGGATGTCGTTCTTATATCCACCGCTGATGCCGTAGACGTCACTGCTGCGCCGTGCCATGCGCCGTAGAAACAGTCCCATTCAAGTCCGTTACCGGTGCCCGTGATAAACGCCGATGATAAATTGAAAGCTTGAAAAGCAGGAGCGGTCGAGGCGTACACGGCCCAGGAATCGGAAAACTGTGATGGGAGCACGCGCACATCGGACGACGACGAACTGCATCTGCTGGTAACTGCGGCCACCTGTAAAATCAAGCAAACTTGCTTGTAGCGATCGGACCCCATGCCGCCGCCGGACCCACTGAAGAGGAACTGTCGGGATGTCGTTCCTATATCCACCGCAGATGCCGTAGACGTCACTGCTGGGCCGTGCCATGCGCCGAGAAACAGTCCCATTCAAGTCCGTTACCGGTGCCCGTGATAAACGCCGATGATAAATTGAAAGGTTGAAAAGCAGGATCGGTCGAGGCGTACACGGCCCAGGAATCGGAAAACTGTGATGGGAGCACGCGCACATCGGACAACGAAGAACTGCATCTGCTGGTAACTGCGGCCACCTGTAAAATCAAGCAAACTAGCTGGTAGCGATCGGACGCCATGCCGCCGCCGGACCCACTGAAGAGCTGTCGGGATGTCGTTCTTATATCCACCGCTGATGCCGTAGACGTCACTGCTGCGCCGTGCCATGCGCCGTAGAAACAGTCCCATTCAAGTCCGTTACCGGTGCCCGTGATAAACGCCGATGATAAATTGAAAGCTTGAAAAGCAGAATCGGTCGAGGCGTACATGGCCCAGGAATCGGGAAACTGTGATGGGAGCACGCGCACATCGGACGACGAAGAACTGCATCTGCTGGTAACTGCGGCCACCTGTAAAATCAAGCAAACTAGCTTGTAGCGATCGGACGCCATGCCGCCGCCGGACCCACTGAAGAGTTGTCGCGATGTCGTTCTTATATCCACCGCTGATGCCGTAGACGTCACTGCTGCGCCGTGCCATGCGCCGTAGAACCAGTCCCATTCAAGTCCATTACCGGTGCCCGTGATAGACGCCGATGATAAATTGAAAGCATGAAAAGCAGGATCGGTCGAGGCGTACACGGCCCAGGAATCGGGAAACTGTGATGGGAACACGCGCACATCGGACGACGACGAACTGCATCTGCTGGTAACTGCGGCCACCTGTAAAATCAAGCAAACTAGCTTGTAGCGATCGGACGCCATGCCGCCGGCGGACCCACTGAAGAGGAGCTGTCGGGATGTCGTTCCTATATCCACCGCAGATGCCGTAGACGTCACTGCTGCGCCGTGCCATGCGCCGTAGAACCAGTGCCATTCAAGTCCGTTACCGGTGCCCGTGATAAACGCCGATGATAAATTGAAAGCTTGAAAAGCAGGATCGGTCGAGGCGTACACGGCCCAGGAATCGGGAAACTGTCATGGGAGCACGCGCACATCGGACGACGAGTAACTGCATCTGCTGGTAACTGCGGCCACCTGTAAAATCAAGCAAACTTGCTTGTAGCGATCGGACCCCATGCCGCCGCCGGAACCACTGAAGAGGAACTGTCGGGATGTCGTTCCTATATCCACCGCAGATGCCGTAGACGTCACTGCTGCGCCGTGCCATGCGCCTAGAAACAGTCCTATTCAAGTCCGTTTCCGGTGCCCGTGATAAACGCCGATGATAAATTGAAAGGTTGAAAAGCAGGATCGGTCGAGGCGTACACGGCCCAGGAATCGGAAAACTGTGATGGGAGCACGCGCACATCGGACAACGAAGAACTGCATCTGCTGGTAACTGCGGCCACCTGTAAAATCAAGCAAACTAGCTGGTAGCGATCGGACGCCATGCCGCCGCCGGACCCACTGAAGAGCTGTCGGGATGTCGTTCTTATATCCACCGCTGATGCCGTAGACGTCACTGCTGCGCCGTGCCATGCGCCGTAGAAACAGTCCCATTCAAGTCCGTTACCGGTGCCCGTGATAAACGCCGATGATAAATTGAAAGCTTGAAAAGCAGAATCGGTCGAGGCGTACACGGCCCAGGAATCGGGAAACTGTGATGGGAGCACGCGCACATCGGACGACGAAGAACTGCATCTGCTGGTAACTGCGGCCACCTGTAAAATCAAGCAAACTAGCTTGTAGCGATCGGACGCCATGCCGCCGCCGGACCCACTGAAGAGTTGTCGCGATGTCGTTCTTATATCCACCGCTGATGCCGTAGACGTCACTGCTGCGCCGTGCCATGCGCCGTAGAACCAGTCCCATTCAAGTCCATTACCGGTGCCCGTGATAGACGCCGATGATAAATTGAAAGCATGAAAAGCAGGATCGGTCGAGGCGTACACGGCCCAGGAATCGGGAAACTGTGATGGGAGCACGCGCACATCGGACGACGACGAACTGCATCTGCTGGTAACTGCGGCCACCTGTAAAATCAAGCAAACTAGCTTGTAGCGATCGGACGCCATGCCGCCGCCGGACCCACTGAAGAGGAGCTGTCGGGATGTCGTTCCTATATCCACCGCAGATGCCGTAGACGTCACTGCTGCGCCGTGCCATGCGCCGTAGAAACAGTCCCATTCAAGTCCGTTACCGGTGCCCGTGATAAACGCCGATGATAAATTGAAAGCTTGAAAAGCAGGATCGGTCGAGGCCTACACGGCCCAGGAATCGGGAAACTGTGATGGGAGCACGCGCACATCGGACGACGACGGACTGCATCTGCTCGTAACTGCGGCCACCTGTAAAATCAAGCAAACTAGCATGTAGCGATCGGACGCCATGCCACCGCCGGACCCACTGAAGAGGAGCTGTCGGGATGTCGTTCTTATATCCACCGCTGATGCCGTAGACGTCACTGCTGCGCCGTGCCATGCGCCGTAGAAACAGTCCCATTCAAGTCCATTACCGGTGCCCGTGATAGACGCCGATGATAAATTGAAAGCATGAAAAGCAGGATCGGTCGAGGCGTACACGGCCCAGGAATCGGGAAACTGTGATGGGAGCACGCGCACATCGGACGACGACGAACTGCATCTGCTGGTAACTGCGGCCACCTGTAAAATCAAGCAAACTAGCTTGTAGCGATCGGACCCCATGCCGCCGCCGGAACCACTGAAGAGGAACTGTCGGGATGTCGTTCCTATATCCACCGCAGATGCCGTAGACGTCACTGCTGCGCCGTGCCATGCGCCTAGAAACAGTCCCATTCAAGTCCGTTTCCGGTGCCCGTGATAAACGCCGATGATAAATTGAAAGGTTGAAAAGCAGGATCGGTCGAGGCGTACACGGCCCAGGAATCGGAAAACTGTGATGGGAGCACGCGCACATCGGACAACGAAGAACTGCATCTGCTGGTAACTGCGGCCACCTGTAAAATCAAGCAAACTAGCTGGTAGCGATCGGACGCCATGCCGCCGCCGGACCCACTGAAGAGCTGTCGGGATGTCGTTCTTATATCCACCGCTGATGCCGTAGACGTCACTGCTGCGCCGTGCCATGCGCCGTAGAAACAGTCCCATTCAAGTCCGTTACCGGTGCCCGTGATAAACGCCGATGATAAATTGAAAGCTTGAAAAGCAGAATCGGTCGAGGCGTACACGGCCCAGGAATCGGGAAACTGTGATGGGAGCACGCGCACATCGGACGACGAAGAACTGCATCTGCTGGTAACTGCGGCCACCTGTAAAATCAAGCAAACTAGCTTGTAGCGATCGGACGCCATGCCGCCGCCGGACCCACTGAAGAGTTGTCGCGATGTCGTTCTTATATCCACCGCTGATGCCGTAGACGTCACTGCTGCGCCGTGCCATGCGCCGTAGAACCAGTCCCATTCAAGTCCATTACCGGTGCCCGTGATAGACGCCGATGATAAATTGAAAGCATGAAAAGCAGGATCGGTCGAGGCGTACACGGCCCAGGAATCGGGAAACTGTGATGGGAGCACGCGCACATCGGACGACGACGAACTGCATCTGCTGGTAACTGCGGCCACCTGTAAAATCAAGCAAACTAGCTTGTAGCGATCGGACGCCATGCCGCCGCCGGACCCACTGAAGAGGAGCTGTCGGGATGTCGTTCCTATATCCACCGCAGATGCCGTAGACGTCACTGCTGCGCCGTGCCATGCGCCGTAGAACCAGTGCCATTCAAGTCCGTTACCGGTGCCCGTGATAAACGCCGATGATAAATTGAAAGCTTGAAAAGCAGGATCGGTCGAGGCGTACACGGCCCAGGAATCGGGAAACTGTGATGGGAGCACGCGCACATCGGACGACGAGTAACTGCATCTGCTGGTAACTGCGGCCACAAGTAAAATCAAGCAAACTAGCTTGTAGCGATTGGACGCCATGCCGCCGCCGGACCCACTGAAGAGCTGTCGGGATGTCGTTCTTATATCCACCGCTGATGCCGTAGACGTCACTTCTGCGCCGTGCCATGCGCCGTAGAAACAGTTCCATTCAAGTCCGTTACCGGTGGCCGTGATAAACGCCGATGATAAATTGAAAGCTTGAAATGCAGGATCGGTCGAGGCGTACAAGGCCCAGGAATCGGGAAACTGTGATGGGAGCACGCGCACATCGGACAACGAAGAACTGCATCTGCTGGTAACGTCGGCCACCTGTAAAATCAAGCAAACTAGCTTGTAGCGATCGGACGCCATGCCGCCGCCAGACCCACTGAAGAGTTGTGGCGATGTCGTTCTTATATCCACCGCTGATGCCGTAGACGTCACTGCTGCGCCGTGCCATGCGCCGTAGAAACAGTTCCATTCAAGTCCGTTACCGGTGCCCGTGATAAACGCCGATGATAAATTGAAAGCTTGAAAAGCAGGATCGGTTGAGGCGTACACGGCCCAGGAATCGGGAAACTGTGATGGGAGCACGCGCACATCGGACGACGAAGAACTGCATCTTCTGGTAACTGCGGCCACCTGTAAAATCAAGCAAACTAGCTTGTAGCGATCGGACGCCATGCCGCCGCCGGACCCACTGAAGAGGAGCTGTCGGGATGTCGTTCCTATATCCACCGCAGATGCCGTAGACGTCACTGCTGCGCCGTGCCATGCGCCGTAGAAACAGTCCCATTCAAGTCCGTTACCGGTGCCCGTGATAAACGCCGATGATAAATTGAAAGCTTGAAAAGCAGGATCGGTCGAGGCCTACACGGCCCAGGAATCGGGAAACTGTGATGGGAGCACGCGCACATCGGACGACGACGGACTGCATCTGCTCGTAACTGCGGCCACCTGTAAAATCAAGCAAACTAGCATGTAGCGATCGGACGCCATGCCACCGCCGGACCCACTGAAGCGGAGCTGTCGGGATGTCGTTCTTATATCCACCGCTGATGCCGTAGACGTCACTGCTGCGCCGTGCCATGCGCCGTAGAAACAGTCCCATTCAAGTCCGTTACCGGTGCCCATGATAAACGCCGATGATAAATTGAAAGCTTGAAAAGCAGGATCGGTCGAGGCGTACACGGCCCAGGAATCGGAAAACTGTGATGGGAGCACGCGCACATCGGACGACGACGAACTGCATCTGCTGGTAACGGCGGCCACCTGTAAAATCAAGCAAACTTGCTTGTAGCGATCGGACCCCATGCCGCCGCCGGACCCACTCAAGAGGAACTGTCGGGATGTCGTTCGCATATCCACCGGAGATGCCGTAGGCGTCACTGCTGCGCCGTGCCATGCGCCGTAGAAACAGTCCCATTCAAGTCCGTTACCGGTGCCCGTGATAAACGCCGATGATAAATTGAAAGCTTGAAAAGCAGAATCGGTCGAGGCGTACACGGCCCAGGAATCGGGAAACTGTGATGGGAGCACGCGCACATCGGACGACGACGAACTGCATCTGCGGGTAACTGCGGCCACCTGTAAAATCAAGCAAACTAGCTTGTAGCAATCGGACGCCATGCCGCCGCCGGACCCACTGAAGAGGAGCTGTCGGGATGTCGTTCCTATATCCACCGCAGATGCCGTAGACGTCACTGCTGCGCCGTGCCATGCGCCGTAGAACCAGTCCCATTCAAGTCCGTTACCGGTGCCCGCGATAAACGCCGATGATAAATTGAAAGCTTGAAAAGCAGGATCGGTCGAGGCGTACACGGCCCAGGAATCGGGAAACTGTGATGGGAGCACGCGCACATCGGACGACGAGTAACTGCATCTGCTGGTAACTGCGGCCACCTGTAAAATCAAGCACACTAGCTTGTAGCGATCGGACGCCACGCCGCTGCCGGACCCACTGAAGAGCTGTCGGGATGTCGTTCTTATATCCACCGCTGATGCCGTAGACGTCACTGCTACGCCGTGCCATGCGCCGTAGAAACAGTTCCATTCAAGTCCGTTACCGGTGGCCGTGATAAATGCCGATGATAAATTGAAAGCTTGAAATGCAGGATCGGTCGAGGCGTACACGGCCTAGGAATCGGGAAACTGTGATGGGAGCACGCGCACATCGGACAACGATGAACTGCATCTGCTGGTAACGGCGGCCACCTGTAAAATCAAGCAAACTAGCTTGTAGCGATCGGACGCCATGTCGCCGCCAGACCCACTGAAGAGTTGTCGCGATGTCGTTCTTATATCCACCGCTGATGCCGTAGACGTCACTGCTGCGCCGTGCCATGCGCCGTAGAAACAGTTCCATTCAAGTCCGTTACCGGTGCCCGTGATAAACGCCGATGATAAATTGAAAGCTTGAAAAGCAGGATCGGTCGAGGCGTACACGGCCCAGGATTCGGGAAACTGTGATGGGAGCACGCGCACATCGGACGACGAAGAACTGCATCTGCTGGTCACTGCGGCCACCTGTAAAATCAAGCAAACTAGCTTGTAGCGATCGGACGCCATGCCGCCGCCGGACCCACTGAAGAGGAGCTGTCGGGATGTCGTTCCTATATCCACCGCAGATGCCGTAGACGTCACTGCTGCGCCGTGCCATGCGCCGTAGAAACAGTCCCATTCAAGTCCGTTACCGGTGCCCGTGATAAACGCCGATGATAAATTGAAAGCTTGAAAAGCAGGATCGGTCGAGGCCTACACGGCCCAGGAATCGGGAAACTGTGATGGGAGCAAGCGCACATCGGACGACGACGGACTGCATCTGCTGGTAACTGCGGCCACCTGTAAAATCAAGCAAACTAGCTTGTAGCGATCGGACGCCATGCCGCTGCTGGACCCACTGAAGAGGAACTGTCGGGATGTCGTTCCTATATCCACCGCTGATGCCGTAGACGTCACTGCTGCGACGTGCCATGCGCCGTAGAAACAGTCCCATTCAAGTCCATTACCGGTGCCCGTAATAAACGCCGATGATAAATTGAAAGCTTGAAAAGCAGGATCGGTCGAGGCGTACACGGCCCAGGAATCGGGAAACTGTGATGAGAGCACGCGCACATCGGGCGACGACGAACTGCATCTGCTGGTAACTGCGGCCACCTGTAAAATCAAGCAAATTAGCTTGTAGCGATCGGACTCCATGCCGGCGCCGGACCCACTGAAGAGGAACTGTCGGGATGTCGTTCCTATATCCACCGCAGATGCCGTAGACGTCACTGCTGCACCGTGCCATGCGCCGTAGAAACAGTCCCATTCAAGTCCATTACCGGTGCCCGTAATAAACGCCGATGATAAATTGAAAGCTTGAAAAGCAGGATCGGTCGAGGCGTACACGGCCCAGGAATCGGGAAACTGTGATGAGAGCACGCGCACATCGGACGACGACGAACTGCATCTGCTGGTAACTGCGGCCACCTGTAAAATCAAGAAAACTAGCTTGTAGCGATCGGACGCCATGCCGCCGCCGGACCCACTGAAGAGGAGCTGTCGGGATGTCGTTCTTATATCCACCGCTGATGCCGTAGACGTCACTGCTGCGCCGTGCCATGCGCCGCAGAAACAGTCCCATTCAAGTCCGTTACCGGTGGCCGTGATAAACGCCGATGATAAATTGAAAGCTTGAAATGCAGGATCGGTCGAGGCGCACACGGCCCAGGAATCGGGAAACTGTGATGGGAGCACGCGCACATCGGACAACGTAGAACTGCATCTGCTGGTAACGGCGGCCACCTGTAAAATCAAGCAAACTAGCTTGTAGCGATCGGACGCCATGCTGCCGCCGGACCCACTGAAGAGGAGCTGTCGGGATGTCGTTTCTATATCCACCGCAGATGCCGTAGACGTCACTGCTGCGCCGTGCCATGCGCCGTAGAAACAGTCCCATTCAAGTCCGTTACCGGTGCCCGTGATAAACGCCGATGATATATTGAAAGCTTGAAAAGCAGAATCGGTCGAGGCGTACACGGCCCAGGAATCGGGAAACTGTGATGGGAGCACGCGCACATCGGACGACGACGAACTGCATCTGCTGGTAACTGCGGCGACCTGTAAAATCAAGCAAACTTGCTTGTAGCGATCGGACCCCATGCCGCCACCAGACCCACTGAAGAGGAACTGTCGGGATGTCGTTCCTATATCCACCGCAGATGCCGTAGACGTCACTGCTGCGCCGTGCCATGCGCCGCAGAAACAGTCCCATTCAAGTCCGTTACCGGTGGCCGTGATAAGCGCCGATGATAAATTGAAAGCTTGAAATGCAGGATCGGTCGAGGCGCACACGGCCCAGGAATCGGGAAACTGTGATGGGAGCACGCGCACATCGGACAACGTAGAACTGCATCTGCTGGTAACGGCGGCCACCTGTAAAATCAAGCAAACTAGCTTGTAGCGATCGGACGCCATGCTGCCGCCGGACCCACTGAAGAGGAGCTGTCGGGATGTCGTTTCTATATCCACCGCAGATGCCGTAGACGTCACTGCTGCGCCGTGCCATGCGCCGTAGAAACAGTCCCATTCAAGTCCGTTACCGGTGCCCGTGATAAACGCCGATGATAAATTGAAAGCTTGAAAAGCAGGATCGGTCGAGGCCTACACGGCCCAGGAATCGGGAAACTGTGATGGGAGCACGCGCACATCGGACGACGACGGACTGCATCTGCTGGTAACTGCGGCCACCTGTAAAATCAAGCAAACTAGCTTGTAGCGATCGGACGCCATGCCGCCGCCGGACCCACTGAAGAGGAACTGTCGGGATGTCGTTCCTATATCCACCGCTGATGCCGTAGACGTCACTGCTGCACCGTGCCATGGGCCGTAGAAACAGTACCATTCCAGTCCATTACCGATGCCCGTAATAAACGCCGATGATAAATTGAAAGCTTGAAAAGCAGGATCGGTCGAGGCGTACACGGCCCAGGAATCGGGAAACTGTGATGGGAGCACGCGCACATCGGACGACGACGAACTGCATCTGCTGGTAACTGCGGCCACCTGTAAAATCAAGCAAACTAGCTTGTAGCGATCGGACGCCATGCCGCCGCCGGACCCACTGAAGAGGAGCTGTCGGGATGTAGTTCTTATATCCAACGCTGATGCCGTAGACGTCACTGCTGCGCCGTGCCTTGCGCCGTAAAAACAGTCCCATTCAAGTCCGTTACCGGTGCCCGTGATAAACGCCGATGATATATTGAAAGCTTGAAAAGCAGAATCGGTCGAGGCGTACACGGCCCAGGAATCGGGAAACTGTGATGGGAGCACGCGCACATCGGACGACGACGAACTGCATCTGCTGGTAACTGCGGCCACCTGTGAAATCAAGCAAACTTGCTTGTAGCGATCGGACCCCATGCCGCCACCAGACCCACTGAAGAGGAACTGTCGGGATGTCATTCCTATATCCACCGCAGATGCCGTAGACGTCACTGCTGCGCCGTGCCATGCGCCGTAGAAACAGTCCCATTCAAGTCCGTTACCGGTGCCCGTGATAAACGCCGATGATAAATTGAAAGCTTGAAAAGCAGGATCGGTCGAGGCGTACACGGCCCAGGAATCGGAAAACTGTGATGGGAGCACGCGCACATCGGACAACGAAGAACTGCATCTGCTGGTAACTGCGGCCACCTGTAAAATCAAGCAAACTAGCTGGTAGCGATCGGACGCCATGCCGCTGCCGGACCCACTGAAGAGCTGTCGGGATGTCGTTCTTATATCCACCGCTGATGCCGTAGACGTCACTGCTGCGCCGTGCCATGCGCCGTAGAAACAGTCCCATTCAAGTCCGTTACCGGTGCCCGTGATAAACGCCGATGATAAATTGAAAGCTTGAAAAGCAGAATCGGTCGAGGTGTACACGGCCCAGGAATCGGAAAACTGTGATGGGAGCACGCGCACATCGGACGACGAATAACTGCATCTGCTGGTAACTGCGGCCACCTGTAAAATCAAGCAAACTAGCTTGTAGCGATCGGACGCCATGCCGCCGCCGGACCCACTGAAGAGTTGTCGCGATGTCGTTCTTATATCCACCGCTGATGCCGTAGACGTCACTGCTGCGCCGTGCCATGCGCCGTAGAAACAGTTCCATTCAAGTCCGTTACCGGTGCCCGTGATAAACGCCGATGATAAATTGAAAGCTTGAAATGCAGGATTGATGGAGGCATACACGGCCCAGGAATCGGGAAACTGTGATGGGAGCACGCGCACATCGGACAACGAAGAACTGCATCTGCTGGTAACGGCGGCCACCTGTAAAATCAAGCAAACTACCTTGTAGCGATCGGACGCCATGCCGCCGCCAGACCCACTGAAGAGTTGTTGCGATGTCGTTCTTATATCCACCGCTGATGCCGTAGACGTCACTGCTGCGCCGTGCCATGCGCCGTAGAAACAGTCCCATTCAAGTCCGTTACCGGTGCCCATGATAAACGCCGATGATAAATTGAAAGCTTGAAAAGCAGGATCGGTCGAGGCGTACACGGCCCAGGAATCGGAAAACTGTGATGGGAGCACGCGCACATCGGACGACGACGAACTGCATCTGCTGGTAACGGCGGCCACCTGTAAAATCAAGCAAACTTGCTTGTAGCGATCGGACCCCATGCCGCCGCCGGACCCACTCAAGAGGAACTGTCGGGATGTCGTTCGCATATCCACCGGAGATGCCGTAGGCGTCACTGCTGCGCCGTGCCATGCGCCGTAGAAACAGTCCCATTCAAGTCCGTTACCGGTGCCCGTGATAAACGCCGATGATAAATTGAAAGCTTGAAAAGCAGAATCGGTCGAGGCGTACACGGCCCAAGAATCGGGAAACTGTGATGGGAGCACGCGCACATCGGACGACGACGAACTGCATCTGCGGGTAACTGCGGCCACCTGTAAAATCAAGCAAACTAGCTTGTAGCAATCGGACGCCATGCCGCCGCCGGACCCACTGAAGAGGAGCTGTCGGGATGTCGTTCCTATATCCACCGCAGATGCCGTAGACGTCACTGCTGCGCCGTGCCATGCGCCGTAGAAGCAGTCCCATTCAAGTCCGTTACCGGTGCCCGCGATAAACGCCGATGATAAATTGAAAGCTTGAAAAGCAGGATCGGTCGAGGCGTACACGGCCCAGGAATCGGGAAACTGTGATGGGAGCACGCGCACATCGGACGACGAGTAACTGCATCTGCTGGTAACTGCGGCCACCTGTAAAATCAAGCACACTAGCTTGTAGCGATCGGACGCCACGCCGCTGCCGGACCCACTGAAGAGCTGTCGGGATGTCGTTCTTATATCCACCGCTGATGCCGTAGACGTCACTGCTACGCCGTGCCATGCGCCGTAGAAACAGTTCCATTCAAGTCCGTTACCGGTGGCCGTGATAAATGCCGATGATAAATTGAAAGCTTGAAATGCAGGATCGGTCGAGGCGTACACGGCCTAGGAATCGGGAAACTGTGATGGGAGCACGCGCACATCGGACAACGAAGAACTGCATCTGCTGGTAACGGCGGCCACCTGTAAAATCAAGCAAACTAGCTTGTAGCGATCGGACGCCATGTCGCCGCCAGACCCACTGAAGAGTTGTCGCGATGTCGTTCTTATATCCACCGCTGATGCCGTAGACGTCACTGCTGCGCCGTGCCATGCGCCGTAGAAACAGTTCCATTCAAGTCCGTTACCGGTGCCCGTGATAAACGCCGATGATAAATTGAAAGCTTGAAAAGCAGGATCGGTCGAGGCGTACACGGCCCAGGATTCGGGAAACTGTGATGGGAGCACGCGCACATCGGACGACGAAGAACTGCATCTGCTGGTCACTGCGGCCACCTGTAAAATCAAGCAAACTAGCTTGTAGCGATCGGACGCCATGCCGCCGCCGGACCCACTGAAGAGGAGCTGTCGGGATGTCGTTCCTATATCCACCGCAGATGCCGTAGACGTCACTGCTGCGCCGTGCCATGCGCCGTAGAAACAGTCCCATTCAAGTCCGTTACCGGTGCCCGTGATAAACGCCGATGATAAATTGAAAGCTTGAAAAGCAGGATCGGTCGAGGCCTACACGGCCCAGGAATCGGGAAACTGTGATGGGAGCAAGCGCACATCGGACGACGACGGACTGCATCTGCTGGTAACTGCGGCCACCTGTAAAATCAAGCAAACTAGCTTGTAGCGATCGGACGCCATGCCGCTGCTGGACCCACTGAATAGGAACTGTCGGGATGTCGTTCCTATATCCACCGCTGATGCCGTAGACGTCACTGCTGCGACGTGCCATGCGCCGTAGAAACAGTCCCATTCAAGTCCATTACCGGTGCCCGTAATAAACGCCGATGATAAATTGAAAGCTTGAAAAGCAGGATCGGTCGAGGCGTACACGGCCCAGGAATCGGGAAACTGTGATGAGAGCACGCGCACATCGGGCGACGACGAACTGCATCTGCTGGTAACTGCGGCCACCTGTAAAATCAAGCAAATTAGCTTGTAGCGATCGGACTCCATGCCGGCGCCGGACCCACTGAAGAGGAACTGTCGGGATGTCGTTCCTATATCCACCGCAGATGCCGTAGACGTCACTGCTGCACCGTGCCATGCGCCGTAGAAACAGTCCCATTCAAGTCCATTACCGGTGCCCGTAATAAACGCCGATGATAAATTGAAAGCTTGAAAAGCAGGATCGGTCGAGGCGTACACGGCCCAGGAATCGGGAAACTGTGATGAGAGCACGCGCACATCGGACGACGACGAACTGCATCTGCTGGTAACTGCGGCCACCTGTAAAATCAAGAAAACTAGCTTGTAGCGATCGGACGCCATGCCGCCGCCGGACCCACTGAAGAGGAGCTGTCGGGATGTCGTTCTTATATCCACCGCTGATGCCGTAGACGTCACTGCTGCGCCGTGCCATGCGCCGCAGAAACAGTCCCATTCAAGTCCGTTACCGGTGGCCGTGATAAACGCCGATGATAAATTGAAAGCTTGAAATGCAGGATCGGTCGAGGCGCACACGGCCCAGGAATCGGGAAACTGTGATGGGAGCACGCGCACATCGGACAACGTAGAACTGCATCTGCTGGTAACGGCGGCCACCTGTAAAATCAAGCAAACTAGCTTGTAGCGATCGGACGCCATGCTGCCGCCGGACCCACTGAAGAGGAGCTGTCGGGATGTCGTTTCTATATCCACCGCAGATGCCGTAGACGTCACTGCTGCGCCGTGCCATGCGCCGTAG
Source organism: Rhipicephalus microplus (assembly GCF_043290135.1). Lineage (NCBI taxonomy): Eukaryota > Metazoa > Arthropoda > Arachnida > Ixodida > Ixodidae > Rhipicephalus > Rhipicephalus microplus. The sequence goes on from NW_027464585.1 coordinate 38,899,537, forward strand.
AAACAGTACCATTCCAGTCCATTACCGATGCCCGTAATAAACGCCGATGATAAATTGAAAGCTTGAAAAGCAGGATCGGTCGAGGCGTACACGGCCCAGGAATCGGGAAACTGTGATGGGAGCACGCGCACATCGGACGACGACGAACTGCATCTGCTGGTAACTGCGGCCACCTGTAAAATCAAGCAAACTAGCTTGTAGCGATCGGACGCCATGCCGCCGCCGGACCCACTGAAGAGGAGCTGTCGGGATGTAGTTCTTATATCCAACGCTGATGCCGTAGACGTCACTGCTGCGCCGTGCCTTGCGCCGTAAAAACAGTCCCATTCAAGTCCGTTACCGGTGCCCGTGATAAACGCCGATGATATATTGAAAGCTTGAAAAGCAGAATCGGTCGAGGCGTACACGGCCCAGGAATCGGGAAACTGTGATGGGAGCACGCGCACATCGGACGACGACGAACTGCATCTGCTGGTAACTGCGGCCACCTGTGAAATCAAGCAAACTTGCTTGTAGCGATCGGACCCCATGCCGCCACCAGACCCACTGAAGAGGAACTGTCGGGATGTCATTCCTATATCCACCGCAGATGCCGTAGACGTCACTGCTGCGCCGTGCCATGCGCCGTAGAAACAGTCCCATTCAAGTCCGTTACCGGTGCCCGTGATAAACGCCGATGATAAATTGAAAGCTTGAAAAGCAGGATCGGTCGAGGCGTACACGGCCCAGGAATCGGGAAACTGTGATGGGAGCACGCGCACATCGGACAACGAAGAACTGCATCTGCTGGTAACGGCGGCCACCTGTAAAATCAAGCAAACTACCTTGTAGCGATCGGACGCCATGCCGCCGCCAGACCCACTGAAGAGTTGTTGCGATGTCGTTCTTATATCCACCGCTGATGCCGTAGACGTCCCTGCTGCGCCGTGCCATGCGCCGTAGGAGCAGTTCCATTCAAGTCCGTTACTGGTGCCCGTGATAAACGCCGATGATAAATTGAAAGCTTGAAAAGCAGGATCGGTCGAGGCGTACACGGCCCAGGAATCGGGAAACTGTGATGGGAGCACGCGCACATCGGACGACGAAGAACTGCATCTGCTGGTAACTGCAGCCTCCTGTAAAATCAAGCAAACTAGCTTGTAGCGATCGGACGCCATGCCGCCGCCGGAACCACTGAAGAGGAGCTGTCGGGATGTCGTTCCTATATCCACCGCAGATGCCGTAGACGTCACTGCTGCGCAGTGCCATGCGCCGTAGAAACAGTCCCATTCAAGTCCGTTACCGGTGCCCGTGATAAACGCCGATGATAAATTGAAAGCTTGAAAAGCAGGATCGGTCGAGGCGTACACGGCCCAGGAATCGGGAAACTGTGAAGGGAGCACGCGCACATCGGACGACGACGGACTGCATCTGCTGGTAACTGCGGCCACCTGTAAAATCAAGCAAACTAGCTTATAGCGATCGGACAACATGCCGCCGCCGGACCAACTGAAGAGGAACTGTCGGGATGTCGTTCCTATATCCACCGCTGATGCCGTAGACGTCACTGCTGCGCCGTGCCATGCGCCGTAGAAACAGTCCCATTCAAGTCCGTTACCGGTGCCCGTGATAAACGCCGATGATAAATTGAAAGCTTGAAAAGCAGGATCGGTCGAGGCGTACACAGCGCAGGAATCGGGAAACTGTGATGGGAGCACGCGCACATCGGACGACGACGAACTGCATCTGCTGGTAACTGCGGCCACCTGTAAAATCAAGCAAACTAGCTTGTAGCGATCGGACTCCATGCCGGCGCCGGACCCACTGAAGAGGAACTGTCGGGATGTCGTTCCTATATCCCCCGCAGATGCCGTAGACGTCACTGCTGCACCGTGCCATGCGCCGTAGAAACAGTCCCATTCAAGTCCATTACCGGTGCCCGTAATAAACGCCGATGATAAATTGAAAGCTTGAAAAGCAGGATCGGTCGAGGCGTACACGGCCCAGGAATCGGGAAACTGTGATGGGAGCACGCGCACATCGGACGACGACGAACTGCATCTGCTGGTAACTGCGGCCACCTGTAAAATCAAGCAAACTAGCTTGTAGCGATCGGACGCCATGCCGCCGCCGGACCCACTGAAGAGGAGCTGTCGGGATGTCGTTCTTATATCCACCGCTGATGCCGTAGACGTCACTGCTGCGCCGTGCCATGTGCCGTAAAAACAGTCCCATTCAAGTCCGTTACCGGTGCCCGTGATAAACGCCGATGATATATTGAAAGCTTGAAAAGCAGAATCGGTTGAGGCGTACACGGCCCAGGAATCGGGAAACTGTGATGGGAGCACGCGCATATCGGACGACGAAGAACTGCATCTGCTGGTAACTGCGGCCACCTGTAAAATCAAGCAAACTAGCTTGTAGCGATCGGACGCCATGCCGCCGCCGGACCCACTGAAGAGGAGCTGTCGGGATGTCGTTCCTATATCCACCGCAGATGCCGTAGACGTCACTGCTGCGCCGTGCCATGCGCCGTAGAAAGAGTCCCATTCAAGTCCGTTACCAGTGCCTTGATAAACGCCGATGATAAATTGAAAGCTTGAAAAGCAGGATCGGTCGAGGCGTACACAGCCCAGGAATCGGGAAACTGTGATGGGAGCACGCTCACATCGGACGACGACGGACTGCCTCTGCTGGTAACTGCGGCCACCTGTAAAATCAAGCAAACTAGCTTGCAGCGATCGGACGCCATGCCGCCGCCGGACCCACTGAAGAGGAAATGTCGGGATGTCGTTCCTATATACACCGCTGATGCCGTAGACGTCACTGCTGCGCCGTGCCATGCGCCGTAGAAACAGTCCCATTCAAGTCCGTTACCGGTGCCCGTGATAAACACCGATGATAAATTGAAAGCTTGAAAAGCAGGATCGTTCGAGGCGTACACGGCCCAGGAATCGGGAAACTGTGATGGGAGCACGCGCACATCGGACGACGACGAACTGCATCTGCTGGTAACTGCGGCCACCTGTAAAATCAAGCAAACCAGCTTGTAGCGATCGGACGCCATGCCGCCGCCGGACCCACTGAAGAGGAACTGTCGGGATGTCGTTCCTATATCCACCGCAGATGCCGTAGACGTCACTGCTGCGCCATGCCATGCGCCGTAGAAACAGTCCCATTCAAGTCCATTACCGGTGCCCGTGATAAACGCCGATGATAAATTGAAAGCTTGAAAAGCAGGATCGGTCGCGGCGTACACGGCCCAGGAATCGGGAAACTGTGATGGGAGCACGCGCACATCGGACGACGACGAACTGCATCTGCTGGTAACTGCGGCCACCTGTAAAATCAAGCAAACTAGTTTGTAGCGATCGGACGCCATGCCACCGCCGGACCCACTGAAGAGTTGTCGCGATGTCGTTCTTATATCCACCGCTGATGCCGTAGACGTCACTGCTGCGCCGTGCCATGCGCCGTAGAAACAGTTCCATTCAAGTCCGTTACCGGTGCCCGTGATAAACGCCGATGATAAATTGAAAGCTTGAAATGCAGGATTGGTGGAGGCATACACGGCCCAGGAATCGGGAAACTGTGATGGGAGCACGCGCACATCGGACAACGAAGAACTGCATCTGCTGGTAACGGCGGCCACCTGTAAAATCAAGCAAACTACCTTGTAGCGATCGGACGCCATGCCGCCGCCAGACCCACTGAAGAGTTGTTGCGATGTCGTTCTTATATCCACCGCTGATGCCGTAGACGTCCCTGCTGTGCCGTGCCATGCGCCGTAGGAGCAGTTCCATTCAAGTCCGTTACTGGTGCCCGTGATAAACGCCGATGATAAATTGAAAGCTTGAAAAGCAGGATCGGTCGAGGCGTACACGGCCCAGGAATCGGGAAACTGTGATGGGAGCACGCGCACATCGGACGACGAAGAACTGCATCTGCTGGTAACTGCAGCCACCTGTAAAATTAAGGAAACTAGCTTGTAGCGATCGGACGCCATGCCGCCGCCGGAACCACTGAAGAGGAGCTGTCGGGATGTCGTTCCTATATCCACCGCAGATGCCGTAGACGTCACTGCTGCGCAGTGCCATGCGCCGTAGAAACAGTCCCATTCAAGTCCGTTACCGGTGCCCGTGATAAACGCCGATGATAAATTGAAAGCTTGAAAAGCAGGATCGGTCGAGGCGTACACGGCCCAGGAATCGGGAAACTGTGAAGGGAGCAAGCGCACATCGGACGACGACGGACTGCATCTGCTGGTAACTGCGGCCACCTGTAAAATCAAGCAAACTAGCTTATAGCGATCGGACAACATGCCGCCGCCGGACCAACTGAAGAGGAACTGTCGGGATGTCGTTCCTATATCCACCGCTGATGCCGTAGACGTCACTGCTGCGCCGTGCCATGCGCCGTAGAAACAGTCCCATTCAAGTCCGTTACCGGTGCCCGTGATAAACGCCGATGATAAATTGAAAGCTTGAAAAGCAGGATCGGTCGAGGCGTACACAGCGCAGGAATCGGGAAACTGTGATGGGAGCACGCGCACATCGGACGACGACGAACTGCATCTGCTGGTAACTGCGGCCACCTGTAAAATCAAGCAAACTAGCTTGTAGCGATCGGACTCCATGCCGGCGCCGGACCCACTGAAGAGGAACTGTCGGGATGTCGTTCCTATATCCCCCGCAGATGCCGTAGACGTCACTGCTGCACCGTGCCATGCGCCGTAGAAACAGTCCCATTCAAGTCCATTACCGGTGCCCGTAATAAACGCCGATGATAAATTGAAAGCTTGAAAAGCAGGATCGGTCGAGGCGTACACGGCCCAGGAATCGGGAAACTGTGATGGGAGCACGCGCACATCGGACGACGACGAACTGCATCTGCTGGTAACTGCGGCCACCTGTAAAATCAAGCAAACTAGCTTGTAGCGATCGGACGCCATGCCGCCGCCGGACCCACTGAAGAGGAGCTGTCGGGATGTCGTTCTTATATCCACCGCTGATGCCGTAGACGTCACTGCTGCGCCGTGCCATGTGCCGTAAAAACAGTCCCATTCAAGTCCGTTACCGGTGCCCGTGATAAACGCCGATGATATATTGAAAGCTTGAAAAGCAGAATCGGTTGAGGCGTACACGGCCCAGGAATCGGGAAACTGTGATGGGAGCACGCGCATATCGGACGACGAAGAACTGCATCTGCTGGTAACTGCGGCCACCTGTAAAATCAAGCAAACTAGCTTGTAGCGATCGGACGCCATGCCGCTGCTGGACCCACTGAAGAGGAACTGTCGGGATGTCGTTCCTATATCCACCGCTGATGCCGTAGACGTCACTGCTGCGACGTGCCATGCGCCGTAGAAACAGTCCCATTCAAGTCCATTACCGGTGCCCGTAATAAACGCCGATGATAAATTGAAAGCTTGAAAAGCAGGATCGGTCGAGGCGTACACGGCCCAGGAATCGGGAAACTGTGATGAGAGCACGCGCACATCGGGCGACGACGAACTGCATCTGCTGGTAACTGCGGCCACCTGTAAAATCAAGCAAATTAGCTTGTAGCGATCGGACTCCATGCCGGCGCCGGACCCACTGAAGAGGAACTGTCGGGATGTCGTTCCTATATCCACCGCAGATGCCGTAGACGTCACTGCTGCACCGTGCCATGCGCCGTAGAAACAGTCCCATTCAAGTCCATTACCGGTGCCCGTAATAAACGCCGATGATAAATTGAAAGCTTGAAAAGCAGGATCGGTCGAGGCGTACACGGCCCAGGAATCGGGAAACTGTGATGAGAGCACGCGCACATCGGACGACGACGAACTGCATCTGCTGGTAACTGCGGCCACCTGTAAAATCAAGAAAACTAGCTTGTAGCGATCGGACGCCATGCCGCCGCCGGACCCACTGAAGAGGAGCTGTCGGGATGTCGTTCTTATATCCACCGCTGATGCCGTAGACGTCACTGCTGCGCCGTGCCATGCGCCGCAGAAACAGTCCCATTCAAGTCCGTTACCGGTGGCCGTGATAAACGCCGATGATAAATTGAAAGCTTGAAATGCAGGATCGGTCGAGGCGCACACGGCCCAGGAATCGGGAAACTGTGATGGGAGCACGCGCACATCGGACAACGTAGAACTGCATCTGCTGGTAACGGCGGCCACCTGTAAAATCAAGCAAACTAGCTTGTAGCGATCGGACGCCATGCTGCCGCCGGACCCACTGAAGAGGAGCTGTCGGGATGTCGTTTCTATATCCACCGCAGATGCCGTAGACGTCACTGCTGCGCCGTGCCATGCGCCGTAGAAACAGTCCCATTCAAGTCCGTTACCGGTGCCCGTGATAAACGCCGATGATATATTGAAAGCTTGAAAAGCAGAATCGGTCGAGGCGTACACGGCCCAGGAATCGGGAAACTGTGATGGGAGCACGCGCACATCGGACGACGACGAACTGCATCTGCTGGTAACTGCGGCGACCTGTAAAATCAAGCAAACTTGCTTGTAGCGATCGGACCCCATGCCGCCACCAGACCCACTGAAGAGGAACTGTCGGGATGTCGTTCCTATATCCACCGCAGATGCCGTAGACGTCACTGCTGCGCCGTGCCATGCGCCGCAGAAACAGTCCCATTCAAGTCCGTTACCGGTGGCCGTGATAAGCGCCGATGATAAATTGAAAGCTTGAAATGCAGGATCGGTCGAGGCGCACACGGCCCAGGAATCGGGAAACTGTGATGGGAGCACGCGCACATCGGACAACGTAGAACTGCATCTGCTGGTAACGGCGGCCACCTGTAAAATCAAGCAAACTAGCTTGTAGCGATCGGACGCCATGCTGCCGCCGGACCCACTGAAGAGGAGCTGTCGGGATGTCGTTTCTATATCCACCGCAGATGCCGTAGACGTCACTGCTGCGCCGTGCCATGCGCCGTAGAAACAGTCCCATTCAAGTCCGTTACCGGTGCCCGTGATAAACGCCGATGATAAATTGAAAGCTTGAAAAGCAGGATCGGTCGAGGCCTACACGGCACAGGAATCGGGAAACTGTGATGGGAGCACGCGCACATCGGACGACGACGGACTGCATCTGCTGGTAACTGCGGCCACCTGTAAAATCAAGCAAACTAGCTTGTAGCGATCGGACGCCATGCCGCCGCCGGACCCACTGAAGAGGAACTGTCGGGATGTCGTTCCTATATCCACCGCTGATGCCGTAGACGTCACTGCTGCACCGTGCCATGGGCCGTAGAAACAGTACCATTCCAGTCCATTACCGATGCCCGTAATAAACGCCGATGATAAATTGAAAGCTTGAAAAGCAGGATCGGTCGAGGCGTACACGGCCCAGGAATCGGGAAACTGTGATGGGAGCACGCGCACATCGGACGACGACGAAGTGCATCTGCTGGTAACTGCGGCCACCTGTAAAATCAAGCAAACTAGCTTGTAGCGATCGGACGCCATGCCGCCGCCGGACCCACTGAAGAGGAGCTGTCGGGATGTAGTTCTTATATCCACCGCTGATGCCGTAGACGTCACTGCTGCGCCGTGCCTTGCGCCGTAAAAACAGTCCCATTCAAGTCCGTTACCGGTGCCCGTGATAAACGCCGATGATATATTGAAAGCTTGAAAAGCAGAATCGGTCGAGGCGTACACGGCCCAGGAATCGGGAAACTGTGATGGGAGCACGCGCACATCGGACGACGACGAACTGCATCTGCTGGTAACTGCGGCCACCTGTAAAATCAAGCAAACTTGCTTGTAGCGATCGGACCCCATGCCGCCACCAGACCCACTGAAGAGGAACTGTCGGGATGTCATTCCTATATCCACCGCAGATGCCGTAGACGTCACTGCTGCGCCGTGCCATGCGCCGTAGAAACAGTCCCATTCAAGTCCGTTACCGGTGCCCGTGATAAACGCCGATGATAAATTGAAAGCTTGAAAAGCAGGATCGGTCGAGGCGTACACGGCCCAGGAATCGGAAAACTGTGATGGGAGCACGCGCACATCGGACAACGAAGAACTGCATCTGCTGGTAACTGCGGCCACCTGTAAAATCAAGCAAACTAGCTGGTAGCGATCGGACGCCATGCCGCTGCCGGACCCACTGAAGAGCTGTCGGGATGTCATTCCTATATCCACCGCAGATGCCGTAGACGTCACTGCTGCGCCGTGCCATGCGCCGTAGAAACAGTCCCATTCAAGTCCGTTACCGGTGCCCGTGATAAACGCCGATGATAAATTGAAAGCTTGAAAAGCAGGATCGGTCGAGGCGTACACGGCCCAGGAATCGGGAAACTGTGAAGGGAGCACGCGCACATCGGACGACGACGGACTGCATCTGCTGGTAACTGCGGCCACCTGTAAAATCAAGCAAACTAGCTTATAGCGATCGGACAACATGCCGCCGCCGGACCAACTGAAGAGGAACTGTCGGGATGTCGTTCCTATATCCACCGCTGATGCCGTAGACGTCACTGCTGCGCCGTGCCATGCGCCGTAGAAACAGTCCCATTCAAGTCCGTTACCGGTGCCCGTGATAAACGCCGATGATAAATTGAAAGCTTGAAAAGCAGGATCGGTCGAGGCGTACACAGCGCAGGAATCGGGAAACTGTGATGGGAGCACGCGCACATCGGACGACGACGAACTGCATCTGCTGGTAACTGCGGCCACCTGTAAAATCAAGCAAACTAGCTTGTAGCGATCGGACTCCATGCCGGCGCCGGACCCACTGAAGAGGAACTGTCGGGATGTCGTTCCTATATCCCCCGCAGATGCCGTAGACGTCACTGCTGCACCGTGCCATGCGCCGTAGAAACAGTCCCATTCAAGTCCATTACCGGTGCCCGTAATAAACGCCGATGATAAATTGAAAGCTTGAAAAGCAGGATCGGTCGAGGCGTACACGGCCCAGGAATCGGGAAACTGTGATGGGAGCACGCGCACATCGGACGACGACGAACTGCATCTGCTGGTAACTGCGGCCACCTGTAAAATCAAGCAAACTAGCTTGTAGCGATCGGACGCCATGCCGCCGCCGGACCCACTGAAGAGGAGCTGTCGGGATGTCGTTCTTATATCCACCGCTGATGCCGTAGACGTCACTGCTGCGCCGTGCCATGTGCCGTAAAAACAGTCCCATTCAAGTCCGTTACCGGTGCCCGTGACAAACGCCGATGATATATTGAAAGCTTGAAAAGCAGAATCGGTTGAGGCGTACACGGCCCAGGAATCGGGAAACTGTGATGGGAGCACGCGCATATCGGACGACGAAGAACTGCATCTGCTGGTAACTGCGGCCACCTGTAAAATCAAGCAAACTAGCTTGTAGCGATCGGACGCCATGCCGCCGCCGGACCTACTGAAGAGGAGCTGTCGGGATGTCGTTCCTATATCCACCGCAGATGCCGTAGACGTCACTGCTGCGCCGTGCCATGCGCCGTAGAAAGAGTCCCATTCAAGTCCGTTACCAGTGCCTTGATAAACGCCGATGATAAATTGAAAGCTTGAAAAGCAGGATCGGTCGAGGCGTACACAGCCCAGGAATCGGGAAACTGTGATGGGAGCATGCTCACATCGGACGACGACGGACTGCCTCTGCTGGTAACTGCGGCCACCTGTAAAATCAAGCAAACTAGCTTGCAGCGATCGGACGCCATGCCGCCGCCGGACCCACTGAAGAGGAAATGTCGGGATGTCGTTCCTATATCCACCGCTGATGCCGTAGACGTCACTGCTGCGCCGTGCCATGCGCCGTAGAAACAGTCCCATTCAAGTCCGTTACCGGTGCCCGTGATAAACACCGATGATAAATTGAAAGCTTGAAAAGCAGGATCGTTCGAGGCGTACACGGCCCAGGAATCGGGAAACTGTGATGGGAGCACGCGCACATCGGACGACGACGAACTGCATCTGCTGGTAACTGCGGCCACCTGTAAAATCAAGCAAACCAGCTTGTAGCGATCGGACGCCATGCCGCCGCCGGACCCACTGAAGAGGAACTGTCGGGATGTCGTTCCTATATCCACCGCAGATGCCGTAGACGTCACTGCTGCGCCATGCCATGCGCCGTAGAAACAGTCCCATTCAAGTCCATTACCGGTGCCCGTGATAAACGCCGATGATAAATTGAAAGCTTGAAAAGCAGGATCGGTCGCGGCGTACACGGCCCAGGAATCGGGAAACTGTGATGGGAGCACGCGCACATCGGACGACGACGAACTGCATCTGCTGGTAACTGCGGCCACCTGTAAAATCAAGCAAACTAGTTTGTAGCGATCGGACGCCATGCCACCGCCGGACCCACTGAAGTGTTGTCGCGATGTCGTTCTTATATCCACCGCTGATGCCGTAGACGTCACTGCTGCGCCGTGCCATGCGCCGTAGAAACAGTTCCATTCAAGTCCGTTACCGGTGCCCGTGATAAACGCCGATGATAAATTGAAAGCTTGAAATGCAGGATTGGTGGAGGCATACACGGCCCAGGAATCGGGAAACTGTGATGGGAGCACGCGCACATCGGACAACGAAGAACTGCATCTGCTGGTAACGGCGGCCACCTGTAAAATCAAGCAAACTACCTTGTAGCGATCGGACGCCATGCCGCCGCCAGACCCACTGAAGAGTTGTTGCGATGTCGTTCTTATATCCACCGCTGATGCCGTAGACGTCCCTGCTGTGCCGTGCCATGCGCCGTAGGAGCAGTTCCATTCAAGTCCGTTACTGGTGCCCGTGATAAACGCCGATGATAAATTGAAAGCTTGAAAAGCAGGATCGGTCGAGGCGTACACGGCCCAGGAATCGGGAAACTGTGATGGGAGCACGCGCACATCGGACGACGAAGAACTGCATCTGCTGGTAACTGCAGCCACCTGTAAAATCAAGCAAACTAGCTTGTAGCGATCGGACGCCATGCCGCCGCCGGAACCACTGAAGAGGAGCTGTCGGGATGTCGTTCCTATATCCACCGCAGATGCCGTAGACGTCACTGCTGCGCAGTGCCATGCGCCGTAGAAACAGTCCCATTCAAGTCCGTTACCGGTGCCCGTGATAAACGCCGATGATAAATTGAAAGCTTGAAAAGCAGGATCGGTCGAGGCGTACACGGCCCAGGAATCGGGAAACTGTGAAGGGAGCACGCGCACATCGGACGACGACGGACTGCATCTGCTGGTAACTGCGGCCACCTGTAAAATCAAGCAAACTAGCTTATAGCGATCGGACAACATGCCGCCGCCGGACCAACTGAAGAGGAACTGTCGGGATGTCGTTCCTATATCCACCGCTGATGCCGTAGACGTCACTGCTGCGCCGTGCCATGCGCCGTAGAAACAGTCCCATTCAAGTCCGTTACCGGTGCCCGTGATAAACGCCGATGATAAATTGAAAGCTTGAAAAGCAGGATCGGTCGAGGCGTACACAGCGCAGGAATCGGGAAACTGTGATGGGAGCACGCGCACATCGGACGACGACGAACTGCATCTGCTGGTAACTGCGGCCACCTGTAAAATCAAGCAAACTAGCTTGTAGCGATCGGACTCCATGCCGGCGCCGGACCCACTGAAGAGGAACTGTCGGGATGTCGTTCCTATATCCCCCGCAGATGCCGTAGACGTCACTGCTGCACCGTGCCATGCGCCGTAGAAACAGTCCCATTCAAGTCCATTACCGGTGCCCGTAATAAACGCCGATGATAAATTGAAAGCTTGAAAAGCAGGATCGGTCGAGGCGTACACGGCCCAGGAATCGGGAAACTGTGATGGGAGCACGCGCACATCGGACGACGACGAACTGCATCTGCTGGTAACTGCGGCCACCTGTAAAATCAAGCAAACTAGCTTGTAGCGATCGGACGCCATGCCGCCGCCGGACCCACTGAAGAGGAGCTGTCGGGATGTCGTTCTTATATCCACCGCTGATGCCGTAGACGTCACTGCTGCGCCGTGCCATGTGCCGTAAAAACAGTCCCATTCAAGTCCGTTACCGGTGCCCGTGATAAACGCCGATGATATATTGAAAGCTTGAAAAGCAGAATCGGTTGAGGCGTACACGGCCCAGGAATCGGGAAACTGTGATGGGAGCACGCGCATATCGGACGACGAAGAACTGCATCTGCTGGTAACTGCGGCCACCTGTAAAATCAAGCAAACTAGCTTGTAGCGATCGGACGCCATGCCGCCGCCGGACCCACTGAAGAGGAGCTGTCGGGATGTCGTTCCTATATCCACCGCAGATGCCGTAGACGTCACTGCTGCGCCGTGCCATGCGCCGTAGAAAGAGTCCCATTCAAGTCCGTTACCAGTGCCTTGATAAACGCCGATGATAAATTGAAAGCTTGAAAAGCAGGATCGGTCGAGGCGTACACAGCCCAGGAATCGGGAAACTGTGATGGGAGCACGCTCACATCGGACGACGACGGACTGCCTCTGCTGGTAACTGCGGCCACCTGTAAAATCAAGCAAACTAGCTTGCAGCGATCGGACGCCATGCCGCCGCCGGACCCACTGAAGAGGAAATGTCGGGATGTCGTTCCTATATCCACCGCTGATGCCGTAGACGTCACTGCTGCGCCGTGCCATGCGCCGTAGAAACAGTCCCATTCAAGTCCGTTACCGGTGCCCGTGATAAACACCGATGATAAATTGAAAGCTTGAAAAGCAGGATCGTTCGAGGCGTACACGGCCCAGGAATCGGGAAACTGTGATGGGAGCACGCGCACATCGGACGACGACGAACTGCATCTGCTGGTAACTGCGGCCACCTGTAAAATCAAGCAAACCAGCTTGTAGCGATCGGACGCCATGCCGCCGCCGGACCCACTGAAGAGGAACTGTCGGGATGTCGTTCCTATATCCACCGCAGATGCCGTAGACGTCACTGCTGCGCCATGCCATGCGCCGTAGAAACAGTCCCATTCAAGTCCATTACCGGTGCCCGTGATAAACGCCGATGATAAATTGAAAGCTTGAAAAGCAGGATCGGTCGCGGCGTACACGGCCCAGGAATCGGGAAACTGTGATGGGAGCACGCGCACATCGGACGACGACGAACTGCATCTGCTGGTAACTGCGGCCACCTGTAAAATCAAGCAAACTAGTTTGTAGCGATCGGACGCCATGCCACCGCCGGACCCACTGAAGAGGAGCTGTCGGGATGTCGTTCTTATATCCACCGCTGATGCCGTAGACGTCACTGCTGCGCCGTGCCATGCGCCGTAGAAACAGTCCCATTCAAGTCCGTTACCGGTGCCTGTGATAAACGCCGATGATAAATTGAAAGCTTGAAAACCAGAATCGGTCGAGGCGTACACGGCCCAGGAATCGGGAAACTGTGATGGGAGCACATGCACATTGGACGACGAAGAACTGCATCTGCTGGTAACTGAGGCAACCTGTAAAATCAAGCAAACTAGCTTGTAGCGATCGGACGCCATGCCGCCGCCGGACCCACTGAAGAGGAGCTGTCGGGATGTCGTTCTTTTATTCACCGCTGATGCCGTAGACGTCACTGCTGCGCCGTGCCATGCGCCGTAGAAACAGTTCCATTCAAGTCCGTTACCGGTGGCCGTGATAAACGCCGATGATAAATTGAAAGCTTGAAATGCAGGATCGGTCGAGGCGTACACGGCCCAGTAATCGGGAAACTGTGATGGGAGCGCGCGCACATCGGACGACGAAGAACTGCATCTGCTGGTAACTGCGGCCACCTGTAAAATCAAGCAAACTAGCTTGTAGCGATCGGACGCCATGCCGCCACCAGACCCACTGAAGAGGAGCTGTCGGGATGTCGTTCTTTTATTCACCGCTGATGCCGTAGACGTCACTGCTGCGCCGTGCCATGCGCCGTAGAAACAGTTCCATTCAAGTCCGTTACCGGTGGCCGTGATAAACGCCGATTATAAATTGAAAGCTTGAAAAGCAGAATCGGTCGAGGCGTACACGGCCCAGTAATCGGGAAACTGTGATGGGAGCACGCGCACATCGGACGACGAAGAACTGCATCTGCTGGTAACTGCGGCCACCTGTAAAATCAAGCAAACTAGCTTGTAGCGATCGGACGCCATGCCACCACCAGACCCACTGAAGAGGAGCTGTCGGGATGTCGTTCTTTTATTCACCGCTGATGCCGTAGACGTCACTGCTGCGCCGTGCCATGCGCCGTAGAAACAGTTCCATTCAAGTCCGTTACCGGTGGCCGTGATAAACGCCGATGATAAATTGAAAGCTTGAAATGCAGGATCCGTCGAGGCGTACACGGCCCAGGAATCGGGAAACTGTGATGGGAGCACGCGCACATCGGACAAGGAAGAACTGCATCTGCTGGTAACTGCGGCCGCCTGTAAAATCAAGCAAACTAGCTTGTAGCGATCGGACGCCATGCCGCCGCCGGACCCACTGAAGAGGAGCTGTCGGGATGTCGTTTCTATATCCACCGCAGATGCCGTAGACGTCACTGCTGCGCCGTGCCATGCGCCGTAGAAACAGTCCCATTCAAGTCCGTTACCGGTGCCCGTGATAAACGCCGATAATAAATTGAAAGCTTGAAAAGCAGGATCGGTCGAGGCGTACACGGCCCAAGAATCGGGAAACTGTGATGGGAGCACGTGCACATCGGACGACGACGAACTGCATCTGCTGGTAACTGCAGCCACCTGTAAAATCAAGCAAACTAGCTTGTAGCGATCGGACGCCATGCCGCCGCCGGACCCACTGAAGAGGAACTGTCGGGATGTCGTTCCTATATCCACCGCAGATGCCGTAGACGTCACTGCTGCGCCGTGCCATGCGCCGTAGAAACAGTCCCAATCAAGTCCATTACCGGTGCCCGTGATAAACGCCGATGATAAATTGAAAGCTTGAAAAGCAGGATCGGTCGAGGCGTACACGGCCCAGGAATCGGGAAATTGTGATGGGAGCACGCGCACATCGGACGACGACGAACTGCATCTGCTGGTAACTGCGGCCACCTGTAAAATCAAGCAAACTAGCTTGTAGCGATCGGACGCCATGCCGCCTCCGGACCCACTGAAGAGGAAGTGTCGGGATGTCGTTCCTATATCCACCGCTGATGCCGTAGACGTCACTGCTGCGCCGTGCCATGCGTCGTAGAAACAGTCCTATGCAAGTCCGTTACCAGTGCCCGTGATAAACGCCGATAATAAATTGAAAGCTTGAAAAGCAGGATCGGTCGAGGCGTACACGGCCCAATAATCGGGAAACTGTGATGGGAGCACGCGCACATCGGACGACGACGAACTGCATCTGCTGGTAACTGCGGCCACCTGTAAAATCAAGCAAACTAGCTTGTAGCGATCGGACGCCATGCCGCCGCCGGACCCACTGAAGAGGAACTGTCGGGATGTCGTTCCTATATCCACCGCAGATGCCGTAGACGTCACTGCTGCGCCGTGCCATGCGCCGTAGAAACAGTCCCATTCAAGTCCGTTAACGGTGCCCGTGATAAACGCCGATGATAAATTGAAAGCTTGAAAAGCAGGATCGGTCGAGGCGTACACGGCCCAGGAATCGGGAAACTGTGATGGGAGCACGCGCACATCGGACGACGACGAACTGCATCTGCTGGTAACTGCGGCCACCTGTAAAATCAAGCAAACCAGCTTGTAGCGATCGGACGCCATGCCGCCGCCAGACCCACTGAAGAGGAACTGTCGGGATGTCGTTCCTATATCCACCGCAGATGCCGTAGACGTCACTGCTGCGCCATGCCATGCGCCGTAGAAACAGTCCCATTCAAGACCATTACCAGTGCCCGTGATAAACGCCGATGATAAATTGAAAGCTTGAAAAGCAGGATCGGTCGAGGCGTACACGGCCCAGGAATCGGGAAACTGTGATGGGAGCACGCGCACATCGGAAGACGACGAACTGCATCTGCTGGTAACTGCGGCCACCTGTAAAATCAAGCAAACTAGCTTGTAGCGATCGGACGCCATGCCGCCGCCGGACCCACTGAAGAGGAACTGTCGGGATGTCGTTCCTATATCCACCGCAGATGCCGTAGACGTCACTGCTGCGCCGTGCCATGCGCCGTAGAAACAGTCCCATTCAAGTCCGTTAACGGTGCCCGTGATAAACGCCGATGATAAATTGAAAGCTTGAAAAGCAGGATCGGTCGAGGCGTACACGGCCCAGGAATCGGGAAACTGTGATGGGAGCACGCGCACATCGGACGACGACGAACTGCATCTGCTGGTAACTGCGGCCACCTGTAAAATCAAGCAAACCAGCTTGTAGCGATCGGACGCCATGCCGCCACCAGACCCACTGAAGAGGAACTGTCGGGATGTCGTTCCTATATCCACCGCAGATGCCGTAGACGTCACTGCTGCGCCATGCCATGCGCCGTAGAAACAGTCCCATTCAAGAACATTACCGGTGCCCGTGATAAACGCCGATGATAAATTGAAAGCTTGAAAAGCAGGATCGGTCGAGGCGTACACGGCCCAGGAATCGGGAAACTGTGATGGGAGCACGCGCACATCGGACGACGACGAACTGCATCTGCTGGTAACTGCGGCCACCTGTAAAATCAAGCAAACTAGCTTGTAGCGATCGGACGCCATGCCGCCGCCGGACCCACTGAAGAGGAAGTGTCGGGATGTCGTTCCTATATCCACCGCTGATGCCGTAGACGTCACTGCTGTGCCGTGCAATGCGTCGTAGAAACAGTCCTATTGAAGTCCGTTACCAGTGCCCGTGATAAACGCCGATAATAAATTGAAAGCTTGAAAAGCAGGATCGGTCGAGGCGTACACGGCCCAGGAATCGGGAAACTGTGATGGGAGCGCGCGCACATCGGACGACGACGAACTGCATCTGCTGGTAACTGCGGCCACCTGTAAAATCAAGCAAACTAGCTTGTAGCGATCGGACGCCATGCCGCCGCCGGACCCACTGAAGAGGAACTGTCGGGATGTCGTTCCTATATCCACCGCAGATGCCGTAGACGTCACTGCTGCACCGTGCCATGCGCCGTAGAAACAGTCCCATTCAAGTCCGTTACCGGTGCCCGTAAAAACGCCGATGATAAATTGAAAGCTTGAAAAGCAGAATCGGTCGAGGCGTACACGGCCCAGTAATCGGGAAACTGTGATGGGAGCACGCGCACATCGGACGACGAAGAACTGCATCTGCTGGTAACTGCGGCCACCTGTAAAATCAAGCAAACTAGCTTGTAGCGATCGGACGCCATGCCGCCACCAGACCCACTGAAGAGGAGCTGTCGGGATGTCGTTCTTTTATTCACCGCTGATGCCGTAGACGTCACTGCTGCGCCGTGCCATGCGCCGTAGAAACAGTTCCATTCAAGTCCGTTACCGGTGGCCGTGATAAACGCCGATGATAAATTGAAAGCTTGAAATGCAGGATCCGTCGAGGCGTACACGGCCCAGGAATCGGGAAACTGTGATGGGAGCACGCGCACATCGGAGAAGGAAGAACTGCATCTGCTGGTAACTGCGGCCGCCTGTAAAATCAAGCAAACTAGCTTGTAGCGATCGGACGCCATGCCGCCGCCGGACCCACTGAAGAGGAGCTGTCGGGATGTCGTTTCTATATCCACCGCAGATGCCGTAGACGTCACTGCTGCGCCGTGCCATGCGCCGTAGAAACAGTCCCATTCAAGTCCGTTACCGGTGCCCGTGATAAACGCCGATAATAAATTGAAAGCTTGAAAAGCAGGATCGGTCGAGGCGTACACGGCCCAGGAATCGGGAAACTGTGATGGGAGCACGTGCACATCGGACGACGACGAACTGCATCTGCTGGTAACTGCGGCCACCTGTAAAATCAAGCAAACTAGCTTGTAGCGATCGGACGCCATGCCGCCGCCGGACCCACTGAAGAGGAACTGTCGGGATGTCGTTCCTATATCCACCGCAGATGCCGTAGACGTCACTGCTGCGCCGTGCCATGCGCCGTAGAAACAGTCCCATTCAAGTCCATTACCGGTGCCCGTGATAAACGCCGATGATAAATTGAAAGCTTGAAAAGCAGGATCGGTCGAGGCGTACACGGCCCAGGAATCGGGAAACTGTGATGGGAGCACGCGCACATCGGACGACGACGAACTGCATCTGCTGGTAACTGCGGCCACCTGTAAAATCAAGCAAACTAGCTTGTAGCGATCGGACGCCATGCCGCCACCGGACCCACTGAAGAGGAAGTGTCGGGATGTCGTTCCTATATCCACCGCAGATGCCGTAGACGTCACTGCTGCACCGTGCCATGCGCCGTAGAAACAGTCCCATTCAAGTCCGTTAACGGTGGCCGTGATAAACGCCGATGATAAATTGAAAGCTTGAAAAGCAGGATCGGTCGAGGCGTACACGGCCCAGGAATCGGGAAACTGTGATGGGAGCACGCTCACATCGGACGACGACGAACTGCATCTGCTGGTAACTGCGGCCACCTGTAAAATCAAGCAAACCAGCTTGTAGCGATCGGACGCCATGCCGCCGCCGGACCCACTGAAGAGGAAGTGTCAGGATGTCGTTCCTATATCCACCGCTGATGCCGTAGACGTCACTGCTGCGCCGTGCCATGCGTCGTAGAAACAGTCCTATTCAAGTCCGTTACCAGTACCCGTGATAAACGCCGATGATAAATTGAAAGCTTGAAAAGCAGGATCGGTCGAGGCGTACACGGCCCAGAAATCGGGAAACTGTGATGGGAGCACGCGCACATCGGACGACGAAGAACTGCATCTGCTGGTAACTGCGGCCACCTGTAAAATCAAGCAAACTTGCTTGTAGCGATCGGACGCCATGCCGCCGCCGGACCCACTGAAGAGGAGCTGTCGTGATTTCGTTCTTATATCCACCGCTGATGCCGTAGACGTCACTGCTGCGCCGTGCCATGCGCCGTAGAAACAGTTCCATACAAGTCCGTTACCGGTGCCCGTGATAAACGCCGATGAGAAATTGAAAGCTTGAAAAGCAGGATCGGTCGAGGCGTACACGGCCACCGAATCGGGAAACTGTGATGAGAGCTTGCGCACAACGGACGACGAAGAACTGCATCTGCTGGTAACTGCGGCCACCTGTAAAATCAAGCAAACTTGCTTGTAGCGATCGGACGCCATGCCGCCGCCGGACCCACTGAAGAGGAGCTGTCGTGATGTCGTTCTTATATCCACCGCTGATGCCGTAGACGTCACTGCTGCGCCGTGCCATGCGCCGTAGAAACAGTTCCATACAAGTCCGTTACCGGTGCCCGTGATAAACGCCGATGAGAAATTGAGAGCTTGAAAAGCAGGATCGGTCGAGGCGTACACGGCCCCCGAATCGAGAAACTGTGATGAGAGCTTGCGCACATCGGACGACGAAGAACTGCATCTGCTGGTAACTGCGGCCACGTGTAAAATCAAGCAAACTAGTTTGTAGCGATCGGACGCCATGCCACCGCCGGACCCACTGAAGAGGAGCTGTCGGGATGTCGTTCTTATATCCACCGCTGATGCCGTAGACGTCACTGCTGCGCCGTGCCATGTGCCGTAGAAACAGTTCCATTCAAGTCCGTTACCGGTGCCCGTGATAAACGCCGATTATAAATTGAAAGCTTGAAATGCACGATTGGTCGAGGCGTACACGGCCCAGGAATCGGGAAACTGTGATGGGAGCACGCGCACATAGGACGACGAAGAACTGCATCTGCTGGTAACTGCGGCCACCTGTAAAATCAAGCAAACTAGCTTGTAGCGATCGGACGCCATGCCGCCGCCGGACCCACTGAAGAGGAGCTGTCGGGATGTCGTTCCTATATCCACCGCAGATGCCGTAGACGTCACTGCTGCGCCGTGCCATGCGCCGTAGAAACAGTCCCATTCAAGTCCGTTACCGGTGCCCGTGATAAACGCCGATGATAAATTGAAAGCTTGAAAAGCAGGATCGGTCGAGGCGTACACGGCCCAGGAATCGGGAAACTCTGATGGGAGCACGCGCACATCGGACGACTAAGAACTGCATCTGCTGGTAACTGCGGCCACCTGTAAAATCAAGCAAACTAGCTTGTAGCGATCGGACGCCATGCCGCCGCCGGACCCACTGAAGAGCTGTCGGGATGTCGTTCTTATATCCACCGCTGATGCCGTAGACGTCACTGCTGCGCCGTGCCATGCGCCGTAAAAACAGTCCCATTCAAGTCCGTTACCGGTGCCCGTTATAAACGCCGATAATCAATTGAAAGCTTGAAAAGCAGGATCGGTCAAGGCGTACACGGCCCAGGAATCGGGAAACTGTGATGGGAGCACGCGCACATCGGACGACGACGAACTGCATCTGCTGGTAACTGCGGCCACCTGTAAAATCAAGCAAACTAGCTTGTAGCGATCGGACGCCATGCCGCCGCCGGACCCACTGAAGAGGAACTGTCGGGATGTCGTTCCTATATCCACCGCAGATGCCGTAGACATCACTGCTGCGCCGTGCTATGCGCCGTAGAAACAGTCCCATTCAAGTCCGTTAACGATGCCCGTGATAAACGCCGATGATAAATTGAAAGCTTGAAAAGCAGGATCGGTCGAGGCGTACACGGCCCAGGAATCGGGAAACTGTGATGGGAGCACGCGCACATCGGACGACGACGAACTGCATCTGCTGGTAACTGCGGCCACCTGTAAAATCAAGCAAACCAGCTTGTAGCGATCGGACGCCATGCCGCCGCCGGACCCACTGAAGAGGAACTGTCGGGATGTCGTTCCTATATCCACCGCAGATGCCGTAGACGTCACTGCTGCGCCATGCCATGCGCCGTAGAAACAGTCCCATTCAAGTCCATTACCGGTGCCCGTGATAAACGCCGATGATAAATTGAAAGCTTGAAAAGCAGGATCGGTCGAGGCGTACACGGCCCAGGAATCGGGAAACTGTGATGGGAGCACGCGCACATCGGACGACGACGAACTGCATCTGCTGGTAACTGCGGCCACCTGTAAAATCAAGCAAACTAGCTTGTAGCGATCGGACGCCATGCCGCCGCCGGACCCACTGAAGAGGAAGTGTCGGGATGTCGTTCCTATATCCACCGCTGATGCCATAGACGTCACTGCTGCGCCGTGCCATGCGTCGTAAAAACAGTCCTATTCAAGTCCGTTACCAGTGCCCGTGATAAACGCCGATGATAAATTGAAAGCTTAAAAAGCAGGATCGGTCGAGGCGTACACGGCCCAGAAATCGGGAAACTGTGATGGGAGCACGCGCACATCGGACGACGAAGAACTGCATCTGCTGGTAACTGCGGCCACCTGTAAAATCAAGCAAACTTGCTTGTAGCGATCGGACGCCATGCCGCCGCCGGACCCACTGAAGAGGAGCTGTCGTGATGTCGTTCTTATATCCACCGCTGATGCCGTAGACGTCACTGCTGCGCCGTGCCATGCGCCGTAGAAACAGTCCCATTCAAGTCCGTTACCGGTGCCCGTGATAAACGCCGATGATAAATTGAAAGCTTGAAATGCAGGATCGGTCGAGGCGTACACGGCCCAGGAATCGGGAAACTGTGATGGGAGCACGCGCACATCTGACGACGACGGACTGCATCTGCTGGTAACTGCGGCCACCTGTAAAATCAAGCAAACTAGCTTGTAGCGATCGGACGCCATGCCGCCGCCGGACCCACTGAAGAGGAACTGTCGGGATGTCGTTCCTATATCCACCGCTGATGCCGTAGACGTCACTGCAGCGCCGTGCCATGCGCCGTAGAAACAGTCCCATTCAAGTCCATTACCGGTGCCCGTGATAAACGCCGATGATAAATTGAAAGCTTGAAAAGCAGGATCGGTCGAGGCGTACACGGCCCAGGAATCGGGAAACTGTGATGGGAGCACGCGCAGATCGGACGACGACGAACTGCATCTGCTGGTAACTGCGGCCACCTGTAAAATCAAGCAAACTAGCTTGTAGCGATCGGACGCCATGCCGCCGCCGGACCCACTGAAGAGGAGCTGTCGTGATGTCGTTCTTATATCCACCACTGATGCCGTAGACGTCACTGCTGCGCCGTGCCATGCGCCGTAGAAACAGTTCCATTCAAGTCCGTTACCGGTGCCCGTGATAAACGCCGATAAGAAATTGAAAGCTTGAAAAGCAGAATCAGTCGAGGCGTACACGGCCCACGAATCGGGAAACTGTGATGGGAGCACGCGCACATCGGACGACGAAGAACTGCATCTGCTGGTAACTGCGGCCACCTGTAAAATCAAGCAAACTAGCTTGTAGCGATCGAACGCCATGCCGCCGCCGGACCCACTGAAGAGTAACTGTCGGGATGTCGTTCCTATATTCACCGCTGATGCCGTAGTCGTCACTGCTGCGCCGTGCCATGCGCCGTAGAAACAGTTCCATTCAAGTCCGTTACCGGTGCCCGTGATAAACGCCGATGATAAATTGAAAGCTTGAAATGCAGGATCAGTCGAGGCGTACACGGCCCAGGAATCGGGAAACTGTGATGGGAGCACGCGCACATCGGACGATGAAGAACTGCATCTGCTGGTAACTGCGGCCACCTGTAAAATCAAGCAAACTAGCTTGTAGCGATCGGACGCCATGCCGCCGCCGGACCCACTGAAGAGGAGCTGTCGGGATGTCGTTCCTATATCCACCACAGATGCCGTAGACGTCACTGCTGCGCCGTGCCATGCGCCGTAGAAACAGTCCCATTCAAGTCCGTTACCGGTGCCCGTGATAAACGCCGATGATAAATTGAAAGCTTGAAAAGCAGGATCGGTCGAGGCGTACACGGCCCAGGAATCGGGAAACTGTGATGGGAGCACGCGCAGATCGGACGACGACGAACTGCATCTGCTGGTAACTGCGGCCACCTGTAAAATCAAGCAAACTAGCTTGTAGCGATCGGACGCCATGCCGCCGCCAGACCCACTGAAGAGGAGCTGTCGGGATGTCGTTCTTATATCCAGCGCTGATGCCGTAGACGTCACTGCTGCGCCGTGCCATGCGCCGTAGAAACAGTCCCATTCAAGTCCGTTACCGGTGCCCGTGATAAACGCCGATGATAAATTGAAAGCTTGAAAAGCAGAATCGGCCAAGGCGTACGCGGCCCAGGAATCGGGAAACTGTGATGGGAGGACGCACACATCGGACGACGAAGAACTGCATCTGCAGGTAACTGCGGCCACCTGTAAAATCAAGCAAACTAGCTTGTAGCGATCGGACGCCATGCCGCCGCCGGACCCACTGAAGAGCTGTCGGGATGTCGTTCTTATATCCACCACTGATGCCGTAGACGTCACTGCTGCGCTGTGCCATGCGCCGTAGAAACAGTTCCATTCAAGTCCGTTACCGGTGCCCGTGATAAACGCCGATGATAAATTGAAAGCTTGAAATGCAGGATCGGTCGAGGCGTACACGGCCCAGGAATCGGGAAACTGTGATGGGAGCACGCGCACATCGGACGACGAAGAACTGCATCTGCTAGTAACTGCGGCCACCTGCAAAATCAAGCAAACTAGCTTGCAGCGATCGGACGCCATTCCGCCGCCGGACCCACTGAAGAGCTGTCGGGATGTCGTTCTTATATCCACCGCTGATGCCGTAGACGTCACTGCTGCGCCGTGCCATGCGCCGTAGAAACAGTCCCATTCAAGTCCGTTACCGGTGCCCGTGATAAACGCCGATGATAAATTGAAAGCTTGAAAAGCAGAATCGGTCGAGGCGTACACGGCCCAGGAATCGGGAAACTGTGATGGGAGCACGCGCACATCGGACGACGAAGAACTGCATGTGCTGGTAACTGCGGCCACCTGTAAAATCAAGCAAACTTGCTTGTAGCTATCGGACGCCATGCCGCCGCCGGACCCACTGAAAAGGAGCTGTCGTGATGTCGTTCTTATATCCACCGCTGATGCCGTAGACGTCACTGCTGCGCCGTGCCATGCGCCGTAGAAACAGTCCCATTCAAGTCCGTTACCGGTGCCCGTGATAAACGCCGATGATAAATTGAAAGCTTGAAATGCAGGATCGGTCGAGGCGTACACGGCCCAGGAATCGGGAAACTGTGATGGGAGCACGCGCAAATCGGACGACGACGGACTGCATCTGCTGGTAACTGCGGCCACCTGTAAAATCAAGCAAACTAGTTTGTAGCGATCGGACGCCATGCCACCGCCGGACCCACTGAAGAGGAGCTGTCGGGATGTCGTTCTTACATCCACCGCTGATGCCGTAGACCTCACTGCTGCGCCGGGCCATGCGCCGTAGAAACAGTCCCATTCAAGTCCGTTACCGGTGCCCGTGATAAACGCCGATGATAAATTGAAAGCTTGAAAAGCAGAATCGGTCGAGGCGTACACGGCCCAGTAATCGGGAAACTGTGATGGGAGCACGCGCACATCGGACGACGAAGAACTGCGTCTGCTGGTAACTGCGGCCACCTGTAAAATCAAGCAAACTTGCTTGTAGCGATCGGACGCCATGCCGCCGCCGGACCCACTGAAGAGGAGCTGACGTGATGTCGTTCTTATATCCACCGCTGATGCCGTAGACGTCACTGCTGCGCCGTGCCATGCGCCATAGAAACAGTTCCATACAAGTCCGTTACCGGTGCCCGTGATAAACGCCGATGAGAAATTGAAAGCTTGAAAAGCAGGATCGGTCGAGGCGTACACGGCCCCCGAATCGGGAAACTGTGATGAGAGGTTGCGCACATCGGACGACGAAGAACTGCATCTGCTGGTAACTGCGGCCACGTGTAAAATCAAGCAAACTAGTTTGTAGCGATCGGACGCCATGCCACCGCCGGACCCACTGAAGAGGAGCTGTCGGGATGTCGTTCTTATATCCACCGCTGATGCCGTAGACGTCACGGCTGCGCCGTGCCATGTGCCGTAGAAACAGTTCCATTCAAGTCCGTTACCGGTGCCCGTGATAAACGCCGATTATAAATTGAAAGCTTGAAATGCACGATTGGTCGAGGCGTACACGGCCCAGGAATCGGGAAACTCTGATGGGAGCACGCGCACATAGGACGACGAAGAACTGCATCTGCTGGTAAATGCGGCCACCTGTAAAATCAAGCAAACTAGCTTGTAGCGATCGGACGCCATGCCGCCGCCGGACCCACTGAAGAGGAGCTGTCGGGATGTCGTTCCTGTATCCACCGCAGATGCCGTAGACGTCACTGCTGCGCCGTGCCATGCGCCGTAGAAACAGTCCCATTCAAGTCCGTTACCGGTGCCCGTGATAAACGCCGATGATAAATTGAAAGCTTGAAAAGCAGGATCGGTCGAGGCGTACACGGCCCAGGAATCGGGAAACTGTGATGGGAGCACGCGCACATCGGACGACTAAGAACTGCATCTGCTGTTAACTGCGGCCACCTGTAAAATCAAGCAAACTAGCTTGCAGCGATCGGACGCCATGCCGCCGCCGGACCCACTGAAGAGCTGTCGGGATGTCGTTCTTATATCCACCGCTGATGCCGTTGACGTCACTGCTGCGCCGTGCCATGCGCCGTAAAAACAGTCCATTTCAAGTCCGTTACCGGTGCCCGTTATAAACGCCGATAATCAATTGAAAGCTTGAAAAGCAGGATCGGTCGAGGCGTACACGGCCCAGGAATCGGGAAACTGTGATGGGAGCACGCGCACATCTGACGACGACGGACTGCATCTGCTGGTAACTGCGGCCACCTGTAAAATCAAGCAAACTAGCTTGTAGCGATCGGACGCCATGCCGCCGCCGGACCCACTGAAGAGGAACTGTCGGGATGTCGTTCCTATATCCACCGCTGATGCCGTAGACGTCACTGCAGCGCCGTGCCATGCGCCGTAGAAACAGTCCCATTCAAGTCCATTACCGGTGCCCGTGATAAACGCCGATGATAAATTGAAAGCTTGAAAAGCAGGATCGGTCGAGGCGTACACGGCCCAGGAATCGGGAAACTGTGATGGGAGCACGCGCAGATCGGACGACGACGAACTGCATCTGCTGGTAACTGCGGCCACCTGTAAAATCAAGCAAACTAGCTTGTAGCGATCGGACGCCATGCCGCCGCCGGACCCACTGAAGAGGAGCTGTCGTGATGTCGTTCTTATATCCACCGCTGATGCCGTAGACGTCACTGCTGCGCCGCGCCATGCGCCGTAGAAACAGTTCCATTCAAGTCCGTTAACGATGCCCGTGATAAACGCCGATGATAAATTGAAAGCTTGAAAAGCAGGATCGGTCGAGGCGTACACGGCCCAGGAATCGGGAAACTGTGATGGGAGCACGCGCACATCGGACGACGACGAACTGCATCTGCTGGTAACTGCGGCCACCTGTAAAATCAAGCAAACCAGCTTGTAGCGATCGGACGCCATGCCGCCGCCGGACCCACTGAAGAGAAACTGTCGGGATGTCGTTCCTATATCCACCGCAGATGCCGTAGACGTCACTGCTGCGCCATGCCATGCGCCGTAGAAACAGTCCCATTCAAGTCCATTACCGGTGCCCGTGATAAACGCCGATGATAAATTGAAAGCTTGAAAAGCAGGATCGGTCGAGGCGTACACGGCCCAGGAATCGGGAAACTGTGATGGGAGCATGCGCACATCGGACGACGACGAACTGCATCTGCTGGTAACTGCGGCCACCTGTAAAATCAAGCAAACTAGCTTGTAGCGATCGGACGCCATGCCGCCGCCGGACCCACTGAAGAGGAAGTGTCGGGATGTCGTTCCTATATCCACCGCTGATGCCGTAGACGTCACTGCTGCGCCGTGCCATGCGTCGTAAAAACAGTCCTATTCAAGTCCGTTACCAGTGCCCGTGATAAACGCCGATGATAAATTGAAAGCTTGAAAAGCAGGATCGGTCGAGGCGTACACGGCCCAGGAATCGGGAAACTGTGATGGGAGCACGCGCACATCGGACGACTAAGAACTGCATCTGCTGTTAACTGCGGCCACCTGTAAAATCAAGCAAACTAGCTTGCAGCGATCGGACGCCATGCCGCCGCCGGACCCACTGAAGAGCTGTCGGGATGTCGTTCTTATATCCACCGCTGATGCCGTTGACGTCACTGCTGCGCCGTGCCATGCGCCGTAAAAACAGTCCATTTCAAGTCCGTTACCGGTGCCCGTTATAAACGCCGATAATCAATTGAAAGCTTGAAAAGCAGGATCGGTCGAGGCGTACACGGCCCAGGAATCGGGAAACTGTGATGGGAGCACGCGCACATCTGACGACGACGGACTGCATCTGCTGGTAACTGCGGCCACCTGTAAAATCAAGCAAACTAGCTTGTAGCGATCGGACGCCATGCCGCCGCCGGACCCACTGAAGAGGAACTGTCGGGATGTCGTTCCTATATCCACCGCTGATGCCGTAGACGTCACTGCAGCGCCGTGCCATGCGCCGTAGAAACAGTCCCATTCAAGTCCATTACCGGTGCCCGTGATAAACGCCGATGATAAATTGAAAGCTTGAAAAGCAGGATCGGTCGAGGCGTACACGGCCCAGGAATCGGGAAACTGTGATGGGAGCACGCGCAGATCGGACGACGACGAACTGCATCTGCTGGTAACTGCGGCCACCTGTAAAATCAAGCAAACTAGCTTGTAGCGATCGGACGCCATGCCGCCGCCGGACCCACTGAAGAGGAGCTGTCGTGATGTCGTTCTTATATCCACCGCTGATGCCGTAGACGTCACTGCTGCGCCGTGCCATGCGCCGTAGAAACAGTTCCATTCAAGTCCGTTAACGATGCCCGTGATAAACGCCGATGATAAATTGAAAGCTTGAAAAGCAGGATCGGTCGAGGCGTACACGGCCCAGGAATCGGGAAACTGTGATGGGAGCACGCGCACATCGGACGACGACGAACTGCATCTGCTGGTAACTGCGGCCACCTGTAAAATCAAGCAAACCAGCTTGTAGCGATCGGACGCCATGCCGCCGCCGGACCCACTGAAGAGAAACTGTCGGGATGTCGTTCCTATATCCACCGCAGATGCCGTAGACGTCACTGCTGCGCCATGCCATGCGCCGTAGAAACAGTCCCATTCAAGTCCATTACCGGTGCCCGTGATAAACGCCGATGATAAATTGAAAGCTTGAAAAGCAGGATCGGTCGAGGCGTACACGGCCCAGGAATCGGGAAACTGTGATGGGAGCATGCGCACATCGGACGACGACGAACTGCATCTGCTGGTAACTGCGGCCACCTGTAAAATCAAGCAAACTAGCTTGTAGCGATCGGACGCCATGCCGCCGCCGGACCCACTGAAGAGGAAGTGTCGGGATGTCGTTCCTATATCCACCGCTGATGCCGTAGACGTCACTGCTGCGCCGTGCCATGCGTCGTAAAAACAGTCCTATTCAAGTCCGTTACCAGTGCCCGTGATAAACGCCGATGATAAATTGAAAGCTTAAAAAGCAGGATCGGTCGAGGCGTACACGGCCCAGAAATCGGGAAACTGTGATGGGAGCACGCGCACATCGGACGACGAAGAACTGCATCTGCTGGTAACTGCGGCCACCTGTAAAATCAAGCAAACTTGCTTGTAGCGATCGGACGCCATGCCGCCGCCGGACAAACTGAAGAGGAGCTGTCGTGATGTCGTTCTTATATCCACCGCAGATGCCGTAGACGTCACTGCTGCGCCGTGCCATGCGCCGTAGAAACAGTCCCATTCAAGTCCGTTACCGGTGCCCGTGATAAACGCCGATGATAAATTGAAAGCTTGAAATGCAGGATCGGTCGAGGCGTACACGGCCCAGGAATCGGGAAACTGTGATGGGAGCACGCGCACATCGGACGACGAAGAACTGCATCTGCTGGTAACTGCGGCCACCTGTAAAATCAAGCAAACTTGCTTGTAGCTATCGGACGCCATGCCGCCGCCGGACCCACTGAAAAGGAGCTGTCGTGATGTCGTTCTTATATCCACCGCTGATGCCGTAGACGTCACTGCTGCGCCGTGCCATGCGCCGTAGAAACAGTCCCATTCAAGTCCGTTACCGGTGCCCGTGATAAACGCCGATGATAAATTGAAAGCTTGAAATGCAGGATCGGTCGAGGCGTACACGGCCCAGGAATCGGGAAACTGTGATGGGAGCACGCGCACATCGGACGACGACGGACTGCATCTGCTGGTAACTGCGGCCACCTGTAAAATCAAGCAAACTAGTTTGTAGCGATCGGACGCCATGCCACCGCCGGACCCACTGAAGAGGAGCTGTCGGGATGTCGTTCTTACATCCACCGCTGATGCCGTAGACCTCACTGCTGCGCCGGGCCATGCGCCGTAGAAACAGTCCCATTCAAGTCCGTTACCGGTGCCCGTGATAAACGCCGATGATAAATTGAAAGCTTGAAAAGCAGAATCGGTCGAGGCGTACACGGCCCAGTAATCGGGAAACTGTGATGGGAGCACGCGCACATCGGACGACGAAGAACTGCGTCTGCTGGTAACTGCGGCCACCTGTAAAATCAAGCAAACTTGCTTGTAGCGATCGGACGCCATGCCGCCGCCGGACCCACTGAAGAGGAGCTGTCGTGATGTCGTTCTTATATCCACCGCTGATGCCGTAGACGTCACTGCTGCGCCGTGCCATGCGCCGTAGAAACAGTTCCATACAAGTCCGTTACCGGTGCCCGTGATAAACGCTGATGAGAAATTGAAAGCTTGAAAAGCAGGATCGGTCGAGGCGTACACGGCCCCCGAATCGGGAAACTGTGATGAGAGCTTGCGCACATCGGACGACGAAGAACTGCATCTGCTGGTAACTGCGGCCACGTGTAAAATCAAGCAAACTAGTTTGTAGCGATCGGACGCCATGCCACCGCCGGACCCACTGAAGAGGAGCTGTCGGGATGTCGTTCTTATATCCACCGCTGATGCCGTAGACGTCACTGCTGCGCCGTGCCATGTGCCGTAGAAACAGTTCCATTCAAGTCCGTTACCGGTGCCCGTGATAAACGCCGATTATAAATTGAAAGCTTGAAATGCACGATTGGTCGAGGCGTACACGGCCCAGGAATCGGGAAACTCTGATGGGAGCACGCGCACATAGGACGACGAAGAACTGCATCTGCTGGTAACTGCGGCCACCTGTAAAATCAAGCAAACTAGCTTGTAGCGTTCGGACGCCATGCCGCCGCCGGACCCACTGAAGAGGAGCTGTCGGGATGTCGTTCCTGTATCCACCGCAGATGCCGTAGACGTCACTGCTGCGCCGTGCCATGCGCCGTAGAAACAGTCCCATTCAAGTCCGTTACCGGTGCCCGTGATAAACGCCGATGATAAATTGAAAGCTTGAAAAGCAGGATCGGTCGAGGCGTACACGGCCCAGGAATCGGGAAACTGTGATGGGAGCACGCGCACATCGGACGACTAAGAACTGCATCTGCTGGTAACTGCGGCCACCTGTAAAATCAAGCAAACTAGCTTGCAGCGATCGGACGCCATGCCGCCGCCGGACCCACTGAAGAGCTGTCGGGATGTCGTTCTTATATCCACCGCTGATGCCGTTGACGTCACTGCTGCGCCGTGCCATGCGCCGTAAAAACAGTCCCATTCAAGTCCGTTACCGGTGCCCGTTATAAACGCCGATAATCAATTGAAAGCTTGAAAAGCAGGATCGGTCAAGGCGTACACGGCCCAGGAATCGGGAAACTGTGATGGGAGCACGCGCACATCGGACGACGACGAACTGCATCTGCTGGTAACTGCGGCCACCTGTAAAATCAAGCAAACTATCTTGTAGCGATCGGACGCCATGCCGCCGCCGGACCCACTGAAGAGGAACTGTCGGGATGTCGTTCCTATATCCACCGCAGATGCCGTAGACATCACTGCTGCGCCGTGCCATGCGCCGTAGAAACAGTCCAATTCAAGTCCGTTAACGATGCCCGTGATAAACGCCGATGATAAATTGAAAGCTTGAAAAGCAGGATCGGTCGAGGCGTACACGGCCCAGGAATCGGGAAACTGTGATGGGAGCACGCGCACATCGGACGACGACGAACTGCATCTGCTGGTAACTGCGGCCACCTGTAAAATCAAGCAAACCAGCTTGTAGCGATCGGACGCCATGCCGCCGCCGGACCCACTGAAGAGAAACTGTCGGGATGTCGTTCCTATATCCACCGCAGATGCCGTAGACGTCACTGCTGCGCCATGCCATGCGCCGTAGAAACAGTCCCATTCAAGTCCATTACCGGTGCCCGTGATAAACGCCGATGATAAATTGAAAGCTTGAAAAGCAGGATCGGTCGAGGCGTACACGGCCCAGGAATCGGGAAACTGTGATGGGAGCACGCGCACATCGGACGACGACGAACTGCATCTGCTGGTAACTGCGGCCACCTGTAAAATCAAGCAAACTAGCTTGTAGCGATCGGACGCCATGCCGCCGCCGGACCCACTGAAGAGGAAGTGTCGGGATGTCGTTCCTATATCCACCGCTGATGCCGTAGACGTCACTGCTGCGCCGTGCCATGCGTCGTAAAAACAGTCCTATTCAAGTCCGTTACCAGTGCCCGTGATAAACGCCGATGATAAATTGAAAGCTTAAAAAGCAGGATCGGTCGAGGTGTACACGGCCCAGAAATCGGGAAACTGTGATGGGAGCACGCGCACATCGGACGACGAAGAACTGCATCTGCTGGTAACTGCGGCCACTTGTAAAATCAAGCAAACTTGCTTGTAGCGATCGGACGCCATGCCGCCGCCGGACAAACTGAAGAGGAGCTGTCGTGATGTCGTTCTTATATCCACCGCTGATGCCGTAGACGACACTGCTGCGCCGTGCCATGCGCCGTAGAAACAGTCCCATTCAAGTCCGTTACCGGTGCCCGTGATAAACGCCGATGATAAATTGAAAGCTTGAAATGCAGGATCGGTCGAGGCGTACACGGCCCAGGAATCTGGAAACTGTGATGGGAGCACGCGCACATCTGACGACGACGGACTGCATCTGCTGGTAACTGCGGCCACCTGTAAAATCAAGCAAACTAGCTTGTAGCGATCGGACGCCATGCCGCCGCCGGACCCACTGAAGAGGAACTGTCGGGATGTCGTTCCTATATCCACCGCTGATGCCGTAGACGTCACTGCTGCGCCGTGCCATGCGCCGTAGAAACAGTCCCATTCAAGTCCGTTAACGGTGCCCGTGATAAACGCCGATGATAAATTGAAAGCTTGAAAAGCAGGATCGGTCGAGGCGTACATGGCCCAGGAATCGGGAAACTGTGATGGGAGCACGCGCACATCGGACGACGACGAACTGCATCTGCTGGTAACTGCGGCCACCTGTAAAATCAAGCAAACTAGCTTGTAGCGATCGGACGCCATGCCGCTGCCGGACCCACTGAAGAGGAACTGTCGAAATGTCGTTCCTATATCCACCGCAGATGCCGTAGACGTCACTGCTGCGCCATGCCATGCGCCGTAGAAACAGTCCCATTCAAGTCCATTACCGGTGCCCGTACTAAACGCCGATGATAAATTGAAAGCTTGAAAAGCAGGATCGGTCAAGGCGTACACGGCCCAGGAATCGGGAAACTGTGATGGGAGCACGCGCACATCGGACGACGACGAACTGCATCTGCTGGTAACTGCGGCCACCTGTAAAATCAAGCAAACTAGCTTGTAGCGATCGGACGCCATGCCGCCGCCGGACCCACTGAAGAGGAACTGTCGGGATGTCGTTCCTATATCCACCGCAGATGCCGTAGACATCACTGCTGCGCCGTGCCATGCGCCGTAGAAACAGTCCAATTCAAGTCCGTTAACGATGCCCGTGATAAACGCCGATGATAAATTGAAAGCTTGAAAAGCAGGATCGGTCGAGGCGTACACGGCCCAGGAATCGGGAAACTGTGATGGGAGCACGCGCACATCGGACGACGACGAACTGCATCTGCTGGTAACTGCGGCCACCTGTAAAATCAAGCAAACCAGCTTGTAGCGATCGGACGCCATGCCGCCGCCGGACCCACTGAAGAGAAACTGTCGGGATGTCGTTCCTATATCCACCGCAGATGCCGTAGACGTCACTGCTGCGCCATGCCATGCGCCGTAGAAACAGTCCCATTCAAGTTTATACCGGTGCCCGTGATAAACGCCGATGATAAATTGAAAGCTTGAAAAGCAGGATCGGTCGAGGCGTACACGGCCCAGGAATCGGGAAACTGTGATGGGAGCACGCGCACATCGGACGACGACGAACTGCATCTGCTGGTAACTGCGGCCACCTGTAAAATCAAGCAAACTAGCTTGTAGCGATCGGACGCCATGCCGCCGCCGGACCCACTGAAGAGGAAGTGTCGGGATGTCGTTCCTATATCCACCGCTGATGCCGTAGACGTCACTGCTGCGCCGTGCCATGCGTCGTAAAAACAGTCCTATTCAAGTCCGTTACCAGTGCCCGTGATAAACGCCGATGATAAATTGAAAGCTTAAAAAGCAGGATCGGTCGAGGCGTACACGGCCCAGAAATCGGGAAACTGGATGGGAGCACGCGCACATCGGACGACGAAGAACTGCATCTGCTGGTAACTGCGGCCACCTGTAAAATCAAGCAAACTTGCTTGTAGCGATCGGACGCCATGCCGCCGCCGGACAAACTGAAGAGGAGCTGTCGTGATGTCGTTCTTATATCCACCGCTGATGCCGTAGACGTCACTGCTGCGCCGTGCCATGCGCCGTAGAAACAGTCCCATTCAAGTCCGTTACCGGTGCCCGTGATAAACGCCGATGATAAATTGAAAGCTTGAAATGCAGGATCGGTCGAGGCGTACACGGCCCAGGAATCGGGA
Organism: Rhipicephalus microplus; assembly: GCF_043290135.1. Taxonomy (NCBI): domain Eukaryota; kingdom Metazoa; phylum Arthropoda; class Arachnida; order Ixodida; family Ixodidae; genus Rhipicephalus; species Rhipicephalus microplus. The sequence continues at coordinate 38,933,308 of NW_027464585.1, forward strand.
AACTGTGATGGGAGCACGCGCACATCTGACGACGACGGACTGCATCTGCTGGTAACTGCGGCCACCTGTAAAATCAAGCAAACTAGCTTGTAGCGATCGGACGCCATGCCGCCGCAGGACCCACTGAAGAGGAACTGTCGGGATGTCGTTCCTATATCCACCGCTGATGCCGTAGACGTCACTGCTGCGCCGTGCCATGCGCCGTAGAAACAGTCCCATTCAAGTCCGTTAACGGTGCCCGTGATAAACGCCGATGATAAATTGAAAGCTTGAAAAGCAGGATCGGTCGAGGCGTACATGGCCCAGGAATCGGGAAACTGTGATGGGAGCACGCGCACATCGGACGACGACGAACTGCATCTGCTGGTAACTGCGGCCACCTGTAAAATCAAGCAAACTAGCTTGTAGCGATCGGACGCCATGCCGCCGCCGGACCCACTGAAGAGGAACTGTCGAAATGTCGTTCCTATATCCACCGCAGATGCCGTAGACGTCACTGCTGCGCCATGCCATGCGCCGTAGAAACAGTCCCATTCAAGTCCATTACCGGTGCCCGTACTAAACGCCGATGATAAATTGAAAGCTTGAAAAGCAGGATCGGTCGAGGCGTACACGGCCCAGGAATCGGGAAACTGTGATGGGAGCACGCGCACATCGGACGACGACGAACTGCATCTGCTGGTAACTGCGGCCACCTGTAAAATCAAGCAAACTAGCTTGTAGCGATCGGACGCCATGCCACCGCCTGACCCACTGAAGAGGAGCTGTCGTGATGTCGTTCTTATATCCACCGCTGATGCCGTAGACGTCACTGCTGCGCCGTGCCATGCGCCGTAGAAACAGTTCCATACAAGTCCGTTACCGGTGCCCGTGATAAACGCGGATGAGAAATTGAAAGCTTGAAAAGCAGGATCGGTCGAGGCGTACACGGCCCCCGAATCGGGAAACTGTGATGAGAACTTGCGCACATCGGACGACGAAGAACTGCATCTGCTGGTAACTGCGGCCACGTGTAAAATCAAGCAAACTAGTTTGTAGCGATCGGACGCCATGCCACCGCCGGACCCACTGAAGAGGAGCTGTCGGGATGTCGTTCTTATATCCACCGCTGATGCCGTAGACGTCACTGCTGCGCCGTGCCATGTGCCGTAGAAACAGTTCCATTCAAGTCCGTTACCGGTGCCCGTGATAAACGCCGATTATAAATTGAAAGCTTGAAAAGCAGGATCGGTCGAGGCGTACACGGCCCAGGAATCGGGAAACTGTGATGGGAGCACGCGCACATCGGACGACTAAGAACTGCATCTGCTGGTAACTGCGGCCACCTGTAAAATCAAGCAAACTAGCTTGCAGCGATCGGACGCCATGCCGCCGCCGGACCCACTGAAGAGCTGTCGGGATGTCGTTCTTATATCCACCGCTGATGCCGTTGACGTCACTGCTGCGCCGTGCCATGCGCCGTAAAAACAGTCCCATTCAAGTCCGTTACCGGTGCCCGTTATAAACGCCGATAATCAATTGAAAGCTTGAAAAGCAGGATCGGTCAAGGCGTACACGGCCCAGGAATCGGGAAACTGTGATGGGAGCACGCGCACATCGGACGACGACGAACTGCATCTGCTGGTAACTGCGGCCACCTGTAAAATCAAGCAAACTAGCTTGTAGCGATCGGACGCCATGCCGCCGCCGGACCCACTGAAGAGGAACTGTCGGGATGTCGTTCCTATATCCACCGCAGATGCCGTAGACATCACTGCTGCGCCGTGCCATGCGCCGTAGAAACAGTCCCATTCAAGTCCGTTAACGATGCCCGTGATAAACGCCGATGATAAATTGAAAGCTTGAAAAGCAGGATCGGTCGAGGCGTACACGGCCCAGGAATCGGGAAACTGTGATGGGAGCACGCGCACATCGGACGACGACGAACTGCATCTGCTGGTAACTGCGGCCACCTGTAAAATCAAGCAAACCAGCTTGTAGCGATCGGACGCCATGCCGCCGCCGGACCCACTGAAGAGCAACTGTCGGGATGTCGTTCCTATATCCACCGCAGATGCCGTAGACGTCACTGCTGCGCCATGCCATGCGCCGTAGAAACAGTCCCATTCAAGTCCATTACCGGTGCCCGTGATAAACGCCGATGATAAATTGAAAGCTTGAAAAGCAGGATCGGTCGAGGCGTACACGGCCCAGGAATCGGGAAACTGTGATGGGAGCATGCGCACATCGGAAGACGACGAACTGCATCTGCTGGTAACTGCGGCCACCTGTAAAATCAAGCAAACTAGCTTGTAGCGATCGGACGCCATGCCGCCGCCGGACCCACTGAAGAGGAAGTGTCGGGATGTCGTTCCTATATCCACCGCTGATGCCGTAGACGTCACTGCTGCGCCGTGCCATGCGTCGTAAAAACAGTCCTATTCAAGTCCGTTACCAGTGCCCGTGATAAACGCCGATGATAAATTGAAAGCTTAAAAAGCAGGATCGGTCGAGGCGTACACGGCCCAGAAATCGGGAAACTGTGATGGGAGCACGCGCACATCGGACGACGAAGAACTGCATCTGCTGGTAACTGCGGCCACCTGTAAAATCAAGCAAACTTGCTTGTAGCGATCGGACGCCATGCCGCCGCCGGACAAACTGAAGAGGAGCTGTCGTGATGTCGTTCTTATATCCACCGCAGATGCCGTAGACGTCACTGCTGCGCCGTGCCATGCGCCGTAGAAACAGTCCCATTCAAGTCCGTTACCGGTGCCCGTGATAAACGCCGATGATAAATTGAAAGCTTGAAATGCAGGATCGGTCGAGGCGTACACGGCCCAGGAATCGGGAAACTGTGATGGGAGCACGCGCACATCGGACGACGAAGAACTGCATCTGCTGGTAACTGCGGCCACCTGTAAAATCAAGCAAACTTGCTTGTAGCTATCGGACGCCATGCCGCCGCCGGACCCACTGAAAAGGAGCTGTCGTGATGTCGTTCTTATATCCACCGCTGATGCCGTAGACGTCACTGCTGCGCCGTGCCATGCGCCGTAGAAACAGTCCCATTCAAGTCCGTTACCGGTGCCCGTGATAAACGCCGATGATAAATTGAAAGCTTGAAATGCAGGATCGGTCGAGGCGTACACGGCCCAGGAATCGGGAAACTGTGATGGGAGCACGCGCACATCGGACGACGACGGACTGCATCTGCTGGTAACTGCGGCCACCTGTAAAATCAAGCAAACTAGTTTGTAGCGATCGGACGCCATGCCACCGCCGGACCCACTGAAGAGGAGCTGTCGGGATGTCGTTCTTACATCCACCGCTGATGCCGTAGACCTCACTGCTGCGCCGGGCCATGCGCCGTAGAAACAGTCCCATTCAAGTCCGTTACCGGTGCCCGTGATAAACGCCGATGATAAATTGAAAGCTTGAAAAGCAGAATCGGTCGAGGCGTACACGGCCCAGTAATCGGGAAACTGTGATGGGAGCACGCGCACATCGGACGACGAAGAACTGCGTCTGCTGGTAACTGCGGCCACCTGTAAAATCAAGCAAACTTGCTTGTAGCGATCGGACGCCATGCCGCCGCCGGACCCACTGAAGAGGAGCTGTCGTGATGTCGTTCTTATATCCACCGCTGATGCCGTAGACGTCACTGCTGCGCCGTGCCATGCGCCGTAGAAACAGTTCCATACAAGTCCGTTACCGGTGCCCGTGATAAACCCCGATGAGAAATTGAAAGCTTGAAAAGCAGGATCGGTCGAGGCGTACACGGCCCCCGAATCGGGAAACTGTGATGAGAGCTTGCGCACATCGGACGACGAAGAACTGCATCTGCTGGTAACTGCGCCCACGTGTAAAATCAAGCAAACTAGTTTGTAGCGATCGGACGCCATGCCACCGCCGGACCCACTGAAGAGGAGCTGTCGGGATGTCGTTCTTATATCCACCGCTGATGCCGTAGACGTCACTGCTGCGCCGTGCAATGTGCCGTAGAAACAGTTCCATTCAAGTCCGTTACCGGTGCCCGTGATAAACGCCGATTATAAATTGAAAGCTTGAAATGCACGATTGGTCGAGGCGTACACGGCCCAGGAATCGGGAAACTCTGATGGGAGCACGCGCACATAGGACGACGAAGAACTGCATCTGCTGGTAACTGCGGCCACCTGTAAAATCAAGCAAACTAGCTTGTAGCGATCGGACGCCATGCCGCCGCCGGACCCACTGAAGAGGAGCTGTCGGGATGTCGTTCCTGTATCCACCGCAGATGCCGTAGACGTCACTGCTGCGCCGTGCCATGCGCCGTAGAAACAGTCCCATTCAAGTCCGTTACCGGTGCCCGTGATAAACGCCGATGATAAATTGAAAGCTTGAAAAGCAGGATCGGTCGAGGCGTACACGGCCCAGGAATCGGGAAACTGTGATGGGAGCACGCGCACATCGGACGACTAAGAACTGCATCTGCTGGTAACTGCGGCCACCTGTAAAATCAAGCAAACTAGCTTGCAGCGATCGGACGCCATGCCGCCGCCGGACCCACTGAAGAGCTGTCGGGATGTCGTTCTTATATCCACCGCTGATGCCGTTGACGTCACTGCTGCGCCGTGCCATGCGCCGTAAAAACAGTCCCATTCAAGTCCGTTACCGGTGCCCGTTATAAACGCCGATAATCAATTGAAAGCTTGAAAAGCAGGATCGGTCAAGGCGTACACGGCCCAGGAATCGGGAAACTGTGATGGGAGCACGCGCACATCGGACGACGACGAACTGCATCTGCTGGTAACTGCGGCCACCTGTAAAATCAAGCAAACTAGCTTGTAGCGATCGGACGCCATGCCGCCGCCGGACCCACTGAAGAGGAACTGTCGGGATGTCGTTCCTATATCCACCGCAGATGCCGTAGACATCACTGCTGCGCCGTGCCATGCGCCGTAGAAACAGTCCCATTCAAGTCCATTACCGGTGCCCGTACTAAACGCCGATGATAAATTGAAAGCTTGAAAAGCAGGATCGGTCGAGGCGTACACGGCCCAGGAATCGGGAAACTGTGATGGGAGCACGCGCACATCGGACGACGACGAACTGCATCTGCTGGTAACTGCGGCCACCTGTAAAATCAAGCAAACTAGCTTGTAGCGATCGGACGCCATGCCACCGCCTGACCCACTGAAGAGGAGCTGTCGTGATGTCGTTCTTATATCCACCGCTGATGCCGTAGACGTCACTGCTGCGCCGTGCCATGCGCCGTAGAAACAGTTCCATACAAGTCCGTTACCGGTGCCCGTGATAAACGCGGATGAGAAATTGAAAGCTTGAAAAGCAGGATCGGTCGAGGCGTACACGGCCCCCGAATCGGGAAACTGTGATGAGAACTTGCGCACATCGGACGACGAAGAACTGCATCTGCTGGTAACTGCGGCCACGTGTAAAATCAAGCAAACTAGTTTGTAGCGATCGGACGCCATGCCACCGCCGGACCCACTGAAGAGGAGCTGTCGGGATGTCGTTCTTATATCCACCGCTGATGCCGTAGACGTCACTGCTGCGCCGTGCCATGTGCCGTAGAAACAGTTCCATTCAAGTCCGTTACCGGTGCCCGTGATAAACGCCGATTATAAATTGAAAGCTTGAAAAGCAGGATCGGTCGAGGCGTACACGGCCCAGGAATCGGGAAACTGTGATGGGAGCACGCGCACATCGGACGACTAAGAACTGCATCTGCTGGTAACTGCGGCCACCTGTAAAATCAAGCAAACTAGCTTGCAGCGATCGGACGCCATGCCGCCGCCGGACCCACTGAAGAGCTGTCGGGATGTCGTTCTTATATCCACCGCTGATGCCGTAGACGTCACTGCTGCGCCGTGCAATGTGCCGTAGAAACAGTTCCATTCAAGTCCGTTACCGGTGCCCGTGATAAACGCCGATTATAAATTGAAAGCTTGAAATGCACGATTGGTCGAGGCGTACACGGCCCAGGAATCGGGAAACTCTGATGGGAGCACGCGCACATAGGACGACGAAGAACTGCATCTGCTGGTAACTGCGGCCACCTGTAAAATCAAGCAAACTAGCTTGTAGCGATCGGACGCCATGCCGCCGCCGGACCCACTGAAGAGGAGCTGTCGGGATGTCGTTCCTGTATCCACCGCAGATGCCGTAGACATCACTGCTGCGCCGTGCCATGCGCCGTAGAAACAGTCCCATTCAAGTCCGTTACCGGTGCCCGTGATAAACGCCGATGATAAATTGAAAGCTTGAAAAGCAGGATCGGTCGAGGCGTACACGGCCCAGGAATCGGGAAACTGTGATGGGAGCACGCGCACATCGGACGACTAAGAACTGCATCTGCTGGTAACTGCGGCCACCTGTAAAATCAAGCAAACTAGCTTGCAGCGATCGGACGCCATGCCGCCGCCGGACCCACTGAAGAGCTGTCGGGATGTCGTTCTTATATCCACCGCTGATGCCGTTGACGTCACTGCTGCGCCGTGCCATGCGCCGTAAAAACAGTCCCATTCAAGTCCGTTACCGGTGCCCGTTATAAACGCCGATAATCAATTGAAAGCTTGAAAAGCAGGATCGGTCAAGGCGTACACGGCCCAGGAATCGGGAAACTGTGATGGGAGCACGCGCACATCGGACGACGACGAACTGCATCTGCTGGTAACTGCGGCCACCTGTAAAATCAAGCAAACTAGCTTGTAGCGATCGGACGCCATGCCGCCGCCGGACCCACTGAAGAGGAACTGTCGGGATGTCGTTCCTATATCCACCGCAGATGCCGTAGACATCACTGCTGCGCCGTGCCATGCGCCGTAGAAACAGTCCCATTCAAGTCCGTTAACGATGCCCGTGATAAACGCCGATGATAAATTGAAAGCTTGAAAAGCAGGATCGGTCGAGGTGTACACGGCCCAGGAATCGGGAAACTGTGATGGGAGCACGCGCACATCGGACGACGACGAACTGCATCTGCTGGTAACTGCGGCCACCTGTAAAATCAAGCAAACCAGCTTGTAGCGATCGGACGCCATGCCGCCGCCGGACCCACTGAAGAGAAACTGTCGGGATGTCGTTCCTATATCCACCGCAGATGCCGTAGACGTCACTGCTGCGCCATGCCATGCGCCGTAGAAACAGTCCCATTCAAGTCCATTACCGGTGCCCGTGATAAACGCCGATGATAAATTGAAAGCTTGAAAAGCAGGATCGGTCGAGGCGTACACGGCCCAGGAATCGGGAAACTGTGATGGGAGCACGCGCACATCGGACGACGACGAACTGCATCTGCTGGTAACTGCGGCCACCTGTAAAATCAAGCAAACTAGCTTGTAGCGATCGGACGCCATGCCGCCGCCGGACCCACTGAAGAGGAAGTGTCGGGATGTCGTTCCTATATCCAACGCTGATGCCGTAGACGTCACTGCTGCGCCGTGCCATGCGTCGTAAAAACAGTCCTATTCAAGTCCGTTACCAGTGCCCGTGATAAACGCCGATGATAAATTGAAAGCTTAAAAAGCAGGATCGGTCGAGGCGTACACGGCCCAGAAATCGGGAAACTGTGATGGGAGCACGCGCACATCGGACGACGAAGAACTGCATCTACTGGTAACTGCGGCCACCTGTAAAATCAAGCAAACTTGCTTGTAGCGATCGGACGCCATGCCGCCGCCAGACAAACTGAAGAGGAGCTGTCGTGATGTCGTTCTTATATCCACCGCTGATGCCGTAGACGTCACTGCTGCGCCGTGCCATGCGCCGTAGAAACAGTCCCATTCAAGTCCGTTACCCGTGCCCGTGATAAACGCCGATGATAAATTGAAAGCTTGAAATGCAGGATCGGTCGAGGCGTACACGGCCCAGGAATCGGGAAACTGTGATGGGAGCACGCGCACATCTGACGACGACGGACTGCATCTGCTGGTAACTGCGGCCACCTGTAAAATCAAGCAAACTAGCTTGTAGCGATCGGACGCCATGCCGCCGCCGGACCCACTGAAGAGGAACTGTCGGGATGTCGTTCCTATATCCACCGCTGATGCCGTAGACGTCACTGCTGCGCCGTGCCATGCGCCGTAGAAACAGTCCCATTCAAGTCCGTTAACGGTGCCCGTGATAAACGCCGATGATAAATTGAAAGCTTGAAAAGCAGGATCGGTCGAGGCGTACATGGCCCAGGAATCGGGAAACTGTGATGGGAGCACGCGCACATCGGACGACGACGAACTGCATCTGCTGGTAACTGCGGCCACCTGTAAAATCAAGCAAACTAGCTTGTTGCGATCGGACGCCATGCCGCCGCCGGACCCACTGAAGAGGAACTGTCGAAATGTCGTTCCTATATCCACCGCAGATGCCGTAGACGTCACTGCTGCGCCATGCCATGCGCCGTAGAAACAGTCCCATTCAAGTCCATTACCGGTGCCCGTACTAAACGCCGATGATAAATTGAAAGCTTGAAAAGCAGGATCGGTCGAGGCGTACACGGCCCAGGAATCGGGAAACTGTGATGGGAGCACGCGCACATCGGACGACGACGAACTGCATCTGCTGGTAACTGCGGCCACCTGTAAAATCAAGCAAACTAGCTTGTAGCGATCGGACGCCATGCCACCGCCGGACCCACTGAAGAGGAGCTGTCGTGATGTCGTTCTTATATCCACCGCTGATGCCGTAGACGTCACTGCTGCGCCGTGCCATGCGCCGTAGAAACAGTTCCATTCAAGTCCGTTACCGGTGCCCGTGATAAACGCCGATGAGAAATTGAAAGCTTGAAAAGCAGAATCGGTCGAGGCGTACACGGCCCACGAATCGGGAAACTGTGATGAGAGCACGCGCACATCGGACGACGAAGAACTGCATCTGCTGGTAACTGCGGCCACCTGTAAAATCAAGCAAACTAGCTTGTAGCGATCGGACACCATGCCGCCGCCGGACCCACAGAAGAGCTGTCGGGATGTCGTTCTTATATCCACCCCTGAGGCCGTAGACGTCACTGCTGCGCCGTGCCATGCGCCGTAGAAACAGTCCCATTCAAGTCCGTTACCGGTGCCCGTGATAAACGCCGATGATAAATTGAAAGCTTGAAAAGCAGAATCGGTCGAGGCGTACACGGCCCAGGAATCGGGAAACTGTGATGGGAGCACGCGCACATCGGACGACGAAGAACTGCGTCTGCTGGTAACTGCGGCCACCTGTAAAATCAAGCAAACTTGCTTGTAGCGATCGGACACCATGCCGCCGCCGGACCCACTGAAGAGGAGCTGTCGTGATGTCGTTCTTATATCCACCGCTGATGCCGTAGACGTCACTGCTGCGCCGTGCCATGCGCCGTAGAAACAGTTCCATACAAGTCCGTTACCGGTGCCCGTGATAAACGCCGATGAGAAATTGAAAGCTTGAAAAGCAGGATCGGTCGAGGCGTACACGGCCCCCGAATCGGGAAACTGTGATGAAAGCTTGCGCACATCGGACGACGAAGAACTGCATCTGCTGGTAACTGCGGCCACGTGTAAAATCAAGCAAACTAGTTTGTAGCGATCGGACGCCATGCCACCGCCGGACCCACTGAAGAGGAGCTGTCGGGATGTCGTTCTTATATCCACCGCTGATGCCGTAGACGTCACTGCTGCGCCGTGCCATGTGCCGTAGAAACAGTTCCATTCAAGTCCGTTACCGGTGCCCGTGATAAACGCCGATTATAAATTGAAAGCTTGAAATGCACGATTGGTCGAGGCGTACACGGCCCAGGAATCGGGAAACTCTGATGGGAGCACGCGCACATAGGACGACGAAGAACTGCATCTGCTGGTAACTGCGGCCACCTGTAAAATCAAGCAAACTAGCTTGTAGCGATCGGACGCCATGCCGCCGCCGGACCCACTGAAGAGGAGCTGTCGGGATGTCGTTCTTATATCCACCGCTGATGCCGTTGACGTCACTGCTGCGGCGTGCCATGCGCCGTAAAAACAGTCCCATTCAAGTCCGTTACCGGTGCCCGTTATAAACGCCGATAATCAATTGAAAGCTTGAAAAGCAGGATCGGTCAAGGCGTACACGGCCCAGGAATCGGGAAACTGTGATGGGAGCACGCGCACATCGGACGACGACGAACTGCATCTGCTGGTAACTGCGGCCACCTGTAAAATCAAGCAAACTAGCTTGTAGCGATCGGACGCCATGCCGCCGCCGGACCCACTGAAGAGGAACTGTCGGGATGTCGTTCCTATATCCACCGCAGATGCCGTAGACATCACTGCTGCGCCGTGCCATGCGCCGTAGAAACAGTCCCATTCAAGTCCGTTAACGATGCCCGTGATAAACGCCGATGATAAATTGAAAGCTTGAAAAGCAGGATCGGTCGAGGCGTACACGGCCCAGGAATCGGGAAACTGTGATGGGAGCACGCGCACATCGGACGACGACGAACTGCATCTGCTGGTAACTGCGGCCACCTGTAAAATCAAGCAAACCAGCTTGTAGCGATCGGACGCCATGCCGCCGCCGGACCCACTGAAGAGAAACTGTCGGGATGTCGTTCCTATATCCACCGCAGATGCCGTAGACGTCACTGCTGCGCCATGCCATGCGCCGTAGAAACAGTCCCATTCAAGTCCATTACCGGTGCCCGTGATAAACGCCGATGATAAATTGAAAGCTTGAAAAGCAGGATCGGTCGAGGCGTACACGGCCCAGGAATCGGGAAACTGTGATGGGAGCACGCGCACATCGGACGACGACGAACTGCATCTGCTGGTAACTGCGGCCACCTGTAAAATCAAGCAAACTAGCTTGTAGCGATCGGACGCCATGCCGCCGCCGGACCCACTGAAGAGGAAGTGTCGGGATGTCGTTCCTATATCCACCGCTGATGCCGTAGACGTCACTGCTGCGCCGTGCCATGCGTCGTAAAAACAGTCCTATTCAAGTCCGTTACCAGTGCCCGTGATAAACGCCGATGATAAATTGAAAGCTTAAAAAGCAGGATCGGTCGAGGCGTACACGGCCCAGAAATCGGGAAACTGTGATGGGAGCACGCGCACATCGGACGACGAAGAACTGCATCTGCTGGTAACTGCGGCCACCTGTAAAATCAAGCAAACTAGCTTGTAGCGATCGGACGCCATGCCGCCGCCGGACCCACTGAAGAGGAACTGTCGGGATGTCGTTCCTATATCCACCGCTGATGCCGTAGACGTCACTGCTGCGCCGTGCCATGCGCCGTAGAAACAGTCGCATTCAAGTCCGTTAACGGTGCCCGTGATAAACGCCGATGATAAATTGAAAGCTTGAAAAGCAGGATCGGTCGAGGCGTACATGGCCCAGGAATCGGGAAACTGTGATGGGAGCACGCGCACATTGGACGACGACGAACTGCATCTGCTGGTAACTGCGGCCACCTGTAAAATCAAGCAAACTAGCTTGTAGCGATCGGACGCCATGCCGCCGCCGGACCCACTGAAGAGGAACTGTCGAAATGTCGTTCCTATATCCACCGCAGATGCCGTAGACGTCACTGCTGCGCCATGCCATGCGCCGTAGAAACAGTCCCATTCAAGTCCATTACCGGTGCCCGTACTAAACGCCGATGATAAATTGAAAGCTTGAAAAGCAGGATCGGTCGAGGCGTACACGGCCCAGGAATCGGGAAACTGTGATGGGAGCACGCGCACATCGGACGACGACGAACTGCATCTGCTGGTAACTGCGGCCACCTGTAAAATCAAGCAAACTAGCTTGTAGCGATCGGACGCCATGCCACCGCCGGACCCACTGAAGAGGAGCTGTCGTGATGTCGTTCTTATATCCACCGCTGATGCCGTAGACGTCACTGCTGCGCCGTGCCATGCGCCGTAGAAACAGTTCCATTCAAGTCCGTTACCGGTGCCCGTGATAAACGCCGAAGAGAAATTGAAAGCTTGAAAAGCAGAATCGGTCGAGGCGTACACGGCCCAGGAATCGGGAAACTGTGATGGGAGCACGCGCACATCGGACGACGACGAACTGCATCTGCTGGTAACTGCGGCCACCTGTAAAATCAAGCAAACTAGCTTGTAGCGATCGGACGCCATGCCGCCGCCGGACCCACTGAAGAGGAACTGTCGGGATGTCGTTCCTATATCCACCGCAGATGCCGTAGACATCACTGCTGCGCCGTGCCATGCGCCGTAGAAACAGTCCCATTCAAGTCCGTTAACGATGCCCGTGATAAACGCCGATGATAAATTGAAAGCTTGAAAAGCAGGATCGGTCGAGGCGTACACGGCCCAGGAATCGGGAAACTGTGATGGGAGCACGCGCACATCGGACGACGACGAACTGCATCTGCTGGTAACTGCGGCCACCTGTAAAATCAAGCAAACCAGCTTGTAGCGATCGGACGCCATGCCGCCGCCGGACCCACTGAAGAGAAACTGTCGGGATGTCGTTCCTATATCCACCGCAGATGCCGTAGACGTCACTGCTGCGCCATGCCATGCGCCGTAGAAACAGTCCCATTCAAGTCCATTACCGGTGCCCGTGATAAACGCCGATGATAAATTGAAAGCTTGAAAAGCAGGATCGGTCGAGGCGTACACGGCCCAGGAATCGGGAAACTGTGATGGGAGCACGCGCACATCGGACGACGACGAACTGCATCTGCTGGTAACTGCGGCCACCTGTAAAATCAAGCAAACTAGCTTGTAGCGATCGGACGCCATGCCGCCGCCGGACCCACTGAAGAGGAAGTGTCGGGATGTCGTTCCTATATCCACCGCTGATGCCGTAGACGTCACTGCTGCGCCGTGCCATGCGTCGTAAAAACAGTCCTATTCAAGTCCGTTACCAGTGCCCGTGATAAACGCCGATGATAAATTGAAAGCTTAAAAAGCAGGATCGGTCGAGGCGTACACGGCCCAGAAATCGGGAAACTGTGATGGGAGCACGCGCACATCGGACGACGAAGAACTGCATCTGCTGGTAACTGCGGCCACCTGTAAAATCAAGCAAACTAGCTTGTAGCGATCGGACGCCATGCCGCCGCCGGACCCACTGAAGAGGAACTGTCGGGATGTCGTTCCTATATCCACCGCTGATGCCGTAGACGTCACTGCTGCGCCGTGCCATGCGCCGTAGAAACAGTCGCATTCAAGTCCGTTAACGGTGCCCGTGATAAACGCCGATGATAAATTGAAAGCTTGAAAAGCAGGATCGGTCGAGGCGTACATGGCCCAGGAATCGGGAAACTGTGATGGGAGCACGCGCACATCGGACGACGACGAACTGCATCTGCTGGTAACTGCGGCCACCTGTAAAATCAAGCAAACTAGCTTGTAGCGATCGGACGCCATGCCGCCGCCGGACCCACTGAAGAGGAACTGTCGAAATGTCGTTCCTATATCCACCGCAGATGCCGTAGACGTCACTGCTGCGCCATGCCATGCGCCGTAGAAACAGTCCCATTCAAGTCCATTACCGGTGCCCGTACTAAACGCCGATGATAAATTGAAAGCTTGAAAAGCAGGATCGGTCGAGGCGTACACGGCCCAGGAATCGGGAAACTGTGATGGGAGCACGCGCACATCGGACGACGACGAACTGCATCTGCTGGTAACTGCGGCCACCTGTAAAATCAAGCAAACTAGCTTGTAGCGATCGGACGCCATGCCACCGCCGGACCCACTGAAGAGGAGCTGTCGTGATGTCGTTCTTATATCCACCGCTGATGCCGTAGACGTCACTGCTGCGCCGTGCCATGCGCCGTAGAAACAGTTCCATTCAAGTCCGTTACCGGTGCCCGTGATAAACGCCGATGAGAAATTGAAAGCTTGAAAAGCAGAATCGGTCGAGGCGTACACGGCCCACGAATCGGGAAACTGTGATGGGAGCACGCGCACATCGGACGACGAAGAACTGCATCTGCTGGTAACTGCGGCCACCTGTAAAATCAAGCAAACTAGCTTGTAGCGATCGGACGCCATGCCGCCGCCGGACCCACAGAAGAGGAGCTGTCGGGATGTCGTTCTTATATCCAGCGCTGATGCCGTAGACGTCACTGCTGCGCCGTGCCATGCGCCGTAGAAACAGTCCCATTCAAGTCCGTTACCGGTGCCCGTGATAAACGCCGATGATAAATTGAAAGCTTGAAAAACAGAATCGGTCGAGGCCTACACGGCCCAGTAATCGGGAAACTGTGATGGGAGCACGCGCACATCGGACGACGAAGAATTGCATCTGCTGGTAACTGCGGTCACCTGTAAAATTAAGCAAACTAGCTTGTAGCGATCGGCTGCCATGCCGCCACCAGACCCACTGAAGAGCTGTCGGGATGTCATTCTTATATCCACCGCTGATGCCGTAGACGTCACTGCTGCGCCGTGCCATGCGCCGTAGAAACAGTTCCATTCAAGTCCGTTACCGGTGGCCGTGATAAACGCCGATGATAAATGGAAAGCTTGAAATGCAGGATCGGTCGAGGCGTGCACGGACCAGGAATCGGGAAACTGTGATGGGAGCACGCGCACATCGGACAACGAAGAACTGCATCTGCTGGTAACTGCGGCCACCTGTAAAATCAAGCAAACTAGCTTGTAGCGATCGGACGCCATGCCGCCGCCGGACCCACTGAAGAGCTGTCGGGATGTCGTTCTTATATCCACCGCTGATGCCGTAGACGTGACTGCTGCGCCGCGCTATGCGCCGTAGAAACAGTCCCATTCAAGTCCGTTACCGGTGCCCGTGATAAACGCCGATGATAAATTGAAAGCTTGAAAAGCAGAATCGGTCGAGGCGTACACGGTCCAGGAATCGGGAAACTGTGATGGGAGCACGCGCACATCGGAAGACGAAGAACTGCATCTGCTGGTAACTGCGGCCACCTGTAAAATCAAGCAAACTAGCTTGTAGCGATCCGACGCCATGCCGCCGCCGGACCCACTGAAGAGTTGTCGCGATGTCGTTCTTATATCCACCGCTGATGCCGTAGACGTCACTGCTGCGCTGTGCCATGCGCCGTAGAAACAGTTCCATTCAAGTCCGTTACCGGTGCCCGTGATAAACGCCGATGATAAATTGAAAGCTTGAAATGCAGGATCAGTCGAGGCGTACACGGCCCAGGAATCGGAAAACTGTGATGGGAGCACGCGCACATCGGACGACGAAGAACTGCATCTGCTGGTAACTGCGGCCACCTGTAAAATCAAGCAAACTAGCTTGTAGCGATCGGACGCCATGCCGCCGCCGGACCCACTGAAGAGGAGCTGTCGGGATGTCGTTCCTATATCCACCACAGATGCCCTAGACGTCACTGCTGCGCCGTGCCATGCGCCGTAGAAACAGTCCCATTCAAGTCCGTTACCGGTGCCCGTGATAAACGCCGATGATAAATTGAAAGCTTGAAAAGCAGGATCGGTCGAGGCGTACACGGCCCAGGAATCGGGAAACTGTGATGGGAGCACGCGCACATCGGACGACGACGGACTGCATGTGCTGGTAACTGCGGTCACCTTGTAAAATCAAGCAAACTAGCTTGTAGCGATCGGACGCCATGCCGCCGCCGGACCCACTGAAGAGGAACTGTCAGGATGTCGTTCCTATATCCACCGCTGATGCCGTAGACGTCACTGCAGCGCCGTGCCATGCGCCGTAGAAACAGTCCGATTCAAGTCCATTACCGGTGCCCGTGATAAACGCCGATGATAAATTGAAAGCTTGAAAAGCAGGATCGGTCGAGGCGTACACGGCCCAGGATTCGGGAAACTGTGATGGGAGCACGCGCAGATCGGACGACGACGAACTGCATCTGCTGGTAACTGCGGCCACCTGTAAAATCAAGCAAACTAGCTTGTAGCGATCGGACGCCATGCCGCCGCCGGACCCACTGAAGAGGAACTGTCGGGATGTCGTTCCTATATCCACCGCAGTTGCCGTAGACGTCACTGCTGCGCCGTGCCATGCGCCGTAGAAACAGTCCCATTGAAGTCCATTACTGGTGCCCGTGATAAACGCCGATGATAAATTGAAAGCTTGAAAAGCAGGATCGGTCGAGGCGTACACGGCCCAGGAATCGGGAAACTGTGATGGGAGCACGCGCACATCGGACGACGACGAACTGCATCTGCTGGTAACTGCGGCCACCTGTAAAATCAAGCAAACTAGCTTGTAGCGATCGGACGCCATGCCGCCGCCGGACCCACTGAAGAGTAACTGTCGGGATGTCGTTCCTATATCCACCGCTGATGCCGTAGACGTCACTGCTGCGCCGTGCCATGCGCCGTAGAAACAGTTCCATTCAAGTCCGTTACCAGTGCCCGTGATAAACGCCGATGATAAATTGAAAGCTTGAAAAGCAGGATCGGTCGAGGCGTACACTGCCCAGGAATCGGGAAACTGTGATGGGAGCACGCGCACATCGGACGACGACGAACTGCATCTGCTGGTAACTGCGGCCACCTGTAAAATCAAGCAAACTAGCTTGTAGCGATCGGACGCCATGCCGCCGCCGGACCCACTGAAGAGGAACTGTCGGGATGTCGTTCCTATATCCACCGCAGATGCCGTACACGTCACTGCTGCGCCGTGCCATGCGCCGTAGAAACAGTCCCATTCAAGTTCGTTACCGGTGCCCGTGATAAACGCCGATGATAAATCGAAAGCTTGAAAAGCAGAATCGGTCGAGGCGTACACGGCCCAGGAATCGGGAAACTGTGATGGGAGCACGTGCACATCGGACGACGAAGAACTGCATCTGCTGGTAACTGCAGCCACCTGTAAAATCAAGCAAACTAGCTTGTAGCGATCGGACGCCATGCCGCCGCCAGACCCACTGAAGAGGAGCTGTCGGGATGTCGTTCTTATATCCAGCGCTGATGCCGTAGACGTCACTGCTGCGCCGTGCCATGCGCCGTAGAAACAGTCCCATTCAAGTCCGTTACCGGTGCCCGTGATAAACGCCGATGATAAATTGAAAGCTTGAAAAGCAGAATCGGCCGAGGCGTACGCGGCCCAGGAATCGGGAAACTGTGATGGGAGGACGCGCACATCGGACGACGAAGAACTGCATCTGCTGGTAACTGCGGCCACCTGTAAAATCAAGCAAACTAGCTTGTAGCGATCGGACGCCATGCCGCCGCCGGACCCACTGAAGAGTAACTGTCGGGATGTCGTTCTTATATCCACCACTGATGCCGTAGACGTCACTGCTGCGCTGTGCCATGCGCCGTAGAAACAGTTCCATTCAAGTCCGTTACCGGTGCCCGTGATAAACGCCGATGATAAATTGAAAGCTTGAAATGCAGGATCGGTCGAGGCGTACACGGCCCAGGAATCGGGAAACTGTGATGGGAGCACGCGCACATCTGACGACGAAGAACTGCATCTGCTGGTAACTGCGGCCACCTGCAAAATCAAGCAAACTAGCTTGCAGCGAACGGACGCCATGCCGCCGCCGGACCCACTGAAGAGCTGTCGGGATGTTGTTCTTATATTCACCGCTGATGCCGTAGACGTCACTGCTGCGCCGTGCCATGCGCCGTAGAAACAGTCCCATTCAAGTCCGTTACCGGTGCCCGTGATAAACGCCGATGATAAATTGAAAGCTTGAAAAGCAGAATCGGTCGAGGCGTACACGGCCCAGGAATCGGGAAACTGTGATGGGAGCACGCGCACATCGGACGACGAAGAACTGCATCTGCTGGTAACTGCGGCCACCTGTAAAATCAAGCAAACTTGCTTGTAGCTATCGGACGCCATGCCGTCGCCGGACCCACTGAAAAGGAGCTGTCGTGATGTCGTTCTTATATCCACCGCTGATGCCGTAGACGTCACTGCTGCGCCGTGCCATGCGCCGTAGAAACAGTCCCATTCAAGTCCGTTACCAGTGCCCGTGATAAACGCCGATGATAAATTGAAAGCTTGAAATGCAGGATCGGTCGAGGCGTACACGGCCCAGGAATCGGGAAACTGTGATGGGAGCACGCGCACACCGGACGACGACGAACTGCATCTGCTGGTAACTGCGGCCACCTGTAAAATCAAGCAAACTAGCTTGTAGCGATCGGACGCCATGCCGCCGCCGGACCCACTGAAGAGGAACTGTCGGGATGTCGTTCCTATATCCACCGCAGATGCCGTAGACGTCACTGCTGCGCCATGCCATGCGCCGTAGAAACAGTCCCATTCAAGTCCATTACCGGTGCCCGTACTAAACGCCGATGATAAATTGAAAGCTTGAAATGCAGGATTGGTCGAGGCGTACACGGCCCAGGAATCGGGAAACTGTGATGGGAGCACGCGCACATCGGACGACGACGGACTGCATCTGCTGGTAACTGCGGTCACCTGTAAAATCAAGCAAACTAGCTTGTAGCGATCGGACGCCATGCCGCCGCCAGACAAACTGAAGAGGAGCTGTCGTGATGTCGTTCTTATATCCACCGCTGATGCCGTAGACGTCACTGCTGCGCCGTGCCATGCGCCGTAGAAACAGTCCCATTCAAGTCCGTTACCCGTGCCCGTGATAAACGCCGATGATAAATTGAAAGCTTGAAATGCAGGATCGGTCGAGGCGTACACGGCCCAGGAATCGGGAAACTGTGATGGGAGCACGCGCACATCTGACGACGACGGACTGCATCTGCTGGTAACTGCGGCCACCTGTAAAATCAAGCAAACTAGCTTGTAGCGATCGGACGCCATGCCGCCGCCGGACCCACTGAAGAGGAACTGTCGGGATGTCGTTCCTATATCCACCGCTGATGCCGTAGACGTCACTGCTGCGCCGTGCCATGCGCCGTAGAAACAGTTCCATTCAAGTCCGTTACCAGTGCCCGTGATAAACGCCGATGATAAATTGAAAGCTTGAAAAGCAGGATCGGTCGAGGCGTACACTGCCCAGGAATCGGGAAACTGTGATGGGAGCACGCGCACATCGGACGACGACGAACTGCATCTGCTGGGAACTGCGGCCACCTGTAAAATCAAGCAAACTAGCTTGTAGCGATCGGACGCCATGCCGCCGCCGGACCCACTGAAGAGGAACTGTCGGGATGTCATTCCTATATCCACCGCAGATGCCGTAGACGTCACTGCTGCGCCGTGCCATGCGCCGTAGAAACAGTCCCATTCAAGTCCGTTACCGGTGCCCGTGATAAACGCCGATGATAAATTGAAAGCTTGAAAAGCAGAATCGTTTGAGGCGTACACGGCCCAGGAATCGGGAAACTGTGATGGGAGCACGTGCACATCGGACGACGAAGAACTGCATCTGCTGGTAACTGCAGCCACCTGTAAAATCAAGCAAACTAGCTTGTAGCGATCGGACGCCATGCCGCCGCCGGACCCACTGAAGAGGAGCTGTCGGGATGTCGTTCTTATATCCAGCGCTGATGCCGTAGACGTCACTGCTGCGCCGTGCCATGCGCCGTAGAAACAGTCCCATTCAAGTCCGTTACCGGTGCCCGTGATAAACGCCGATGATAAATTGAAAGCTTGAAAAGCAGAATCGGCCGAGGCGTACACGGCCCAGGAATCGGGAAACTGTGATGGGAGGACGCGCACATCGGACGACGAAGAACTGCATCTGCTGGTAACTGCGGTCACCTGTAAAATCAAGCAAACTAGCTTGTAGCGATCGGACGCCATGCCGCCGCCGGACCCACTGAAGAGGAACTGTCGGGATGTCGTTCCTATATCCACCGCAGATGCCGTAGACGTCACTGCTGCGCCGTGCCATGCGCCGTAGAAACAGTCCCATTCAAGTCTGTTACCGGTGCCCGTAATAAACGCCGATGATGAATTGAAAGCTTGAAAAGCAGAATCGGTCGAGGCGTACACGGCCCAGGAATCGGGAAACTGTGATGGGAGCACGTGCACATCGGACGACGAAGAACTGCATCTGCTGGTAACTGCGGCCACCTGTAAAATCAAGCAAAATAGCTTGTAGCGATCGGACGCCATGCCGCCGCCGGACCCACTGAAGAGCTGTCGGGATTCGTTCTTATATCCACCGCTGATGCCGTAGACGTCACTGCTGCGCTGTGCCATGCGCCGTAGAAACAGCTCCATTCAAGTCCGTTACCGGTGCCCGTGATAAACGCCGATGATAAATTGAAAGCTTGAAATGCAGGATCGGTCGAGGCGTACACGGCCCAGGAATCGGGAAACTGTGATGGGAGCACGCGCACATCGGACGACGAAGAACTGCATCTGCTGGTAACTGCGGCCACCTGCAAAATCAAGCAAACTAACTTGTAGCGATCGGACGCCATGCCGCCGCCGGACCCACTGAAGAGCTGTCGGGATGTCGTTCTTATATCCACCGCTGATGTCGTAGACGTCACTGCTGCGCCGTGCCATGCGCCGTAGAAACAGTCCCATTCAAGTCCGTTACCGGTGCCCGTGATAAACGCCGATGATAAATTGAAAGCTTGAAAAGCAGAATCGGTCGAGGCGTACACGGCCCAGGAATCGGGAAACTGTGATGGGAGCACGCGCACATCGGACGACGAAGAACTGCATCTGCTGGTAACTGCGGCCACCTGTAAGATCAAGCAAACTTGCTTGTAGCGATCGGACGCCATGCCGCCGCCGGACCCACTGAAGAGGAGCTGTCGTGATGTCGTTCTTATATCCACCGCTGATGCCGTAGACGTCACTGCTGCGCCGTGCCATGCGCCGTAGAAACAGTCCCATTCAAGTCCGTTACCGGTGCCCGCGATAAACGCCGATGATAAATTGAAAGCTTGAAATGCAGGATCGGTCGAGGCGTACACGGCCCAGGAATCGGGAAACTGTGATGGGAGCACGCGCACATCGGACGACGACGGACTGCATCTGCTGGTAACTGCGGCCACCTGTAAAATCAAGCAAACTAGCTTGTAGCGATCGGACGCCATGCCGCCGCCGGACCCACTGAAGAGGAACTGTTGGGATGTCGTTCCTATATCCACCGCTGATGCCGTAGACATCACTGCTGCGCCGTGCCATGCGCCGTAGAAACAGTCCCATTCAAGTCCGTTACCGGTGCCCGTGATAAACGCCGATGATAAATTGAAAGCTTGAAAAGCAGGATCGGTCGAGGCGTACATGGCCCAGGAATCGGGAAACTGTGATGAGAGCACGCGCACATCGGACGACGACGAACTGCATCTGCTGGTAACTGCGGCCACCTGTAAAATCAAGCAAACTAGCTTGTAGCGATCAGACGCCATGCCGCCGCCGGACCCACTGAAGAGGAACTGTCGGGATGTCGTTCCTATATCCACCGCAGATGCCGTAGACGTCACTGCTGCGCCATGCCATGCGCCGTAGAAACAGTCCCATTCAAGTCCATTACCGGTGCCCGTACTAAACGCCAATGATAAATTGAAAGCTTGAAAAGCAGGATCGGTCGAGGCGTACACGGCCCAGGAATCGGGAAACTGTGATGGGAGCACGCGCACATCGGACGACGAAGAACTGCATCTGCTGGTAACTGCGGCCACCTGTAAAATCAAGCAAACTAGCTTGTAGCGATCGGACGCCATGCTGCCGCCGGACCCACTGAAGAGTTGTCGCGATGTCGTTCTTATATCCACCGCTGATGCCGTAGACGTCACTGCTGCGCTGTGCAATGCGCCGTAGAAACAGTCCTATTCAAGTCCGTTACCGGTGCCCGTGATAAACGCCGATGATAAATTGAAAGCTTGAAAAGCAGGATCGGTCGAGGCGTACATGGCCCAGGAATCGGGAAACTGTGATGGGAGCACGCGCACATCGGACGACGACGAACTGCATCTGCTGGTAACTGCGGCCACCTGTAAAATCAAGCAAACTAGCTTGTAGCGATCGGACGCCATGCCGCCGCCGGACCCACTGAAGAGGAACTGTCGGGATGTCGTTCCTATATCCACCGCAGATGCCGTAGACGTCACTGCTGCGCCGTGCCATGCGCCGTAGAAACAGTCCCATTCAAGTCTGTTACCGGTGCCCGTAATAAACGCCGATGATGAATTGAAAGCTTGAAAAGCAGAATCGGTCGAGGCGTACACGGCCCAGGAATCGGGAAACTGTGATGAGAGCACGTGCACATCGGACGACGAAGAACTGCATCTGCTGGTAACTGCGGCCACCTGTAAAATCAAGCAAACTAGCTTGTAGCGATCGGACGCCATGCCGCCGCCGGACCCACTGAAGAGCTGTCGGGATTCGTTCTTATATCCACCGCTGATGCCGTAGACGTCACTGCTGCGCTGTGCCATGCGCCGTAGAAACAGCTCCATTCAAGTCCGTTACCGGTGCCCGTGATAAACGCCGATGATAAATTGAAAGCTTGAAATGCAGGATCGGTCGAGGCGTACACGGCCCAGGAATCGGGAAACTGTGATGGGAGCACGCGCACATCGGACGACGAAGAACTGCATCTGCTGGTAACTGCGGCCACCTGCAAAATCAAGCAAACTAACTTGTAGCGATCGGACGCCATGCCGCCGCCGGACCCACTGAAGAGCTGTCGGGATGTCGTTCTTATATCCACCGCTGATGTCGTAGACGTCACTGCTGCGCCGTGCCATGCGCCGTAGAAACAGTCCCATTCAAGTCCGTTACCGGTGCCCGTGATAAACGCCGATGATAAATTGAAAGCTTGAAAAGCAGAATCGGTCGAGGCGTACACGGCCCAGGAATCGGGAAACTGTGATGGGAGCACGCGCACATCGGACGACGAAGAACTGCATCTGCTGGTAACTGCGGCCACCTGTAAGATCAAGCAAACTTGCTTGTAGCGATCGGACGCCATGCCGCCGCCGGACCCACTGAAGAGGAGCTGTCGTGATGTCGTTCTTATATCCACCGCTGATGCCGTAGACGTCACTGCTGCGCCGTGCCATGCGCCGTAGAAACAGTCCCATTCAAGTCCGTTACCGGTGCCCGTGATAAACGCCGATGATAAATTGAAAGCTTGAAATGCAGGATCGGTCGAGGCGTACACGGCCCAGGAATCGGGAAACTGTGATGGGAGCACGCGCACATCGGACGAAGACGGACTGCATCTGCTGGTAACTGCGGCCACCTGTAAAATCAAGCAAACTAGCTTGTAGCGATCGGACGCCATGCCGCCGCCGGACCCACTGAAGAGGAACTGTCGGGATGTCGTTCCTATATCCACCGCTGATGCCGTAGACATCACTGCTGCGCCGTGCCATGCGCCGTAGAAACAGTCCCATTCAAGTCCGTTACCGGTGCCCGTGATATACGCCGATGATAAATTGAAAGCTTGAAAAGCAGGATCGGTCGAGGCGTACATGGCCCAGGAATCGGGAAACTGTGATGAGAGCACGCGCACATCGGACGACGACGAACTGCATCTGCTGGTAACTGCGGCCACCTGTAAAATCAAGCAAACTAGCTTGTAGCGATCAGACGCCATGCCGCCGCCGGACCCACTGAAGAGGAACTGTCGGGATGTCGTTCCTATATCCACCGCAGATGCCGTAGACGTCACTGCTGCGCCATGCCATGCGCCGTAGAAACAGTCCCATTCAAGTCCATTACCGGTGCCCGTACTAAACGCCAATGATAAATTGAAAGCTTGAAAAGCAGGATCGGTCGAGGCGTACACGGCCCAGGAATCGGGAAACTGTGATGGGAGCACGCGCACATCGGACGACGAAGAACTGCATCTGCTGGTAACTGCGGCCACCTGTAAAATCAAGCAAACTAGCTTGTAGCGATCGGACGCCATGCCGCCGCCGGACCCACTGAAGAGTTGTCGCGATGTCGTTCTTATATCCACCGCTGATGCCGTAGACGTCACTGCTGCGCTGTGCAATGCGCCGTAGAAACAGTCCCATTCAAGTCCGTTACCGGTGCCCGTGATAAACGCCGATGATAAATTGAAAGCTTGAAAAGCAGGATCGGTCGAGGTGTACATGGCCCAGGAATCGGGAAACTGTGATGGGAGCACGCGCACATCGGACGACGACGAACTGCATCTGCTGGTAACTGCGGCCACCTGTAAAATCAAGCAAACTAGCTTGTAGCGATCGGACGCCATGCCGCCGCCGGACCCACTGAAGAGGAACTGTCGGGATGTCGTTCCTATATCCACCGCAGATGCCGTAGACGTCACTGCTGCGCCATGCCATGCGCCGTAGAAACAGCCCCATTCAAGTCCATTACCGGTGCCTGTACTAAACGCCGATGATAAATTGAAAGCTTGAAAAGCAGGATCGGTCGAGGCGTACACGGCCCAGGAATCTAGAAACTGTGATGGGAGCACGCGCACATCGGACGACGAACTGCATCTGCTGGTAACTGCGGCCACCTGTAAAATCAAGCAAACTAGCTTGTAGCGATCGGACGCCATGCCGCCACCGGACCCACTGAAGAGTTGTCGCGATGTCGTTCTTATATCCACCGCTGATGCCGTAGACGTCACTGCTGCGCTGTGCCATGCGCCGTAGAAACAGTTCCATTCAAGTCCGTTACCGGTGCCCGTGATAAACGCCGATGATAAATTGAAAGCTTGAAATGCAGGATCGGTCGAGGCGTACACGGCCCAGGAATCGGGAAACTGTGATGGGAGCACGCGCACATCGGACGACGAAGAACTGCGTCGGCTGGTAACTGCGGCCACCTGTAAAATCAAGCAAACTAGCTTGTAGCGATCGGACGCCATGCCGCCGCCGGACCCACTGAAGAGGAGCTGTCGGGATGTCGTTCCTATATCCACCACAGATGCCGTAGACGTCACTGCTGCACCGTGCCTTGCGCCGTAGAATTAGTCCCATTCAAGTCCGTTACCGGTGCCCGTGATAAACGCCGATGATAAATTGAAAGCTTGAAAAGCAGGATCGGTCGAGGCGTACGCGGCCCAGGAATCGGGAAACTGTGGTGGGAGCACGCGCACATCGGACGACGACGAACTGCATCTGCTGGTAACTGCGGCCACCTGTAAAATCAAGCAAACTAGCTTGTAGCGATCGGACGCCATGACGCCGCCGGACCCACTGAAGAGGAACTGTCGGGATGTCGTTCCTATATCCACCGCAGATGCCGTAGACGTCACTGCTGCGCCGTGCCATGCGCCGTAGAAACAGTCCCATTCAAGTCCATTACCGGTGCCCGTGATAAACGCCGATGATAAATTGAAAGCTTGAAAAGCAGGATTGGTCGAGGCGTACACGGCCCAGGAATCGGGAAACTGTGATGGGAGCACGCGCACATCGGACGACGACGAACTGAATCTGCTGGTAACTACAGCCACCTGTAAAATCAAGCAAACTAGCTTGTAGCGATCGGACGCCATGCCGCCGCCGGACCCACTGAAGAGGAGCTGTCGGGATGTCGTTCTTATATCCAGCGCTGATGCCGTAGACGTCACTGCTGCGCCGTGCCATGCTCCGTAGAAACAGTCCCATTCAAGTCCGTTACCGGTGCCCGTGATAAACGCCGATGATAAATTGAAAGCTTGAAAAGCAGGATTGGTCGAGGCGTACACGGCCCAGGAATCGGGAAACTGTGATGGGAGCACGCGCACATCGGACGACGACGAACTGAATCTGCTGGTAACTACAGCCACCTGTAAAATCAAGCAAACTAGCTTGTAGCGATCGGACGCCATGCCGCCGCCGGACCCACTGAAGAGGAGCTGTCGGGATGTCGTTCTTATATCCAGCGCTGATGCCGTAGACGTCACTGCTGCGCCGTGCCATGCTCCGTAGAAACAGTCCCATTCAAGTCCGTTACCGGTGCCCGTGATAAACGCCGATGATAAATTGAAAGCTTGAAAAGCAGAATCGGCCGAGGCGTACACGGCCCAGGAATTGGGAAACTGTGATGGGAGGACGCGCACATCGGACGACGAAGAACTGCATCTGCTGGTAACTGCGGCCACCTGTAAAATCAAGCAAACTAGCTTGTAGCGATCGGACGCCATGCCGCCGCCGGACCCACTGAAGAGCTGTCGGGATGTCGTTCTTATATCCACCGCTGATGCCGTAGACGTCACTGCTGCGCTGTGCCATGCGCTTAGAAACAGTTCCATTCAAGTCCGTTACCGGTGCCCGTGATAAACGCCGATGATAAATTGAAAGCTTGAAATGCAGGATCGGTCGAGGCGTACACGGCCCAGGCATCGGGAAACTGTGATGGGAGCACGCGCACATCGGACGACGAAGAACTGCATCTGCTGGTAACGGCGGCCACCTGCAAAATCAAGCAAACTAGCTTGTAGCGATCGGACGCCATGCCGCCGCCGGACCCACTGAAGAGCTGTCGGGATGTCGTTCTTATATCCACCGCTGATGCCGTAGACGTCACTGCTGCGCCGTGCCATGCGCCGTAGAAACAGTCCCATTCAAGTCCGTTACCGGTGCCCGTGATAAACGCCGATGATAAATTGAAAGCTTGAAAAGCAGAATCGGTCGAGGCGTACACGGCCCAGGAATCGGGAAACTGTGATGGGAGCACGCGCACATCGGACGACGAAGAACTGCATCTGCTGGTAACTGCGGCCACCTGTAAAATCAAGCAAACTAGCTTGTAGCGATCGGACGCCATGCCGCCGCCGGACCCACTGAAGAGCTGTCGGGATGTCGTTCTTATATCCACCGCTGATGCCGTAGACGTCAATGCTGCGCCGTGCCATGCGCCGTAGAAACAGTTCCATTCGAGTCCGTTACCGTTGCCCGTGATAAACGCCGATGATAACTTGAAAGCTTCAAATGCAGGATCGGTCGAGGCGTACACGGCCCAGGAATCGGGAAACTGTGATGGGAGCACGCGCACATCGAACGACGAAGAACTGCATCTGCTAATAACTGCGGCCACCTGTAAAATCAAGCAAACTAGCTTGTAGCGATCGGACGCCATGCCGCCGCCGGACCCACTCACAAAATTTTCTCTTGGCTACGCCTTTTTTAGCCAAGAATTTTCTTATCTCGAGCGATCACTATATCGCGGGTACGAACTTAGCTTATTCGGCACTTAAGAAGGCGAGAAGGACACACGATAGCCGACGAAATGACAAGGAAAGAAAGAAGAGTGTGTCGATAATATCAAGGTAGCACGCAAGGCGCCTAGCATCGAGCGTATACGATGATAGCCAATGATTTTCTGCATATAAGTTTCAGTTCCGCGATCATCTGTTAGAGCGCTTACAGGATGCCACGTACGTTGTAATAGACGTCTTGGTGTGCTGTGCAAAGCCAAGCAGTCGCCTGTCATCAAATACTGTAGCTAAAAAGGAAAATGCTCGATGGCCTTAAGCAATATTCCATGCACTATCTCGCCAAGTACAAGTATACAACCAACTTTCCAGGTGCACCACATCAATAAAACCACGCGTGAATCGATGAGTGCAATGTTTGAGAATGTGCCTCAAATGTCTTCCCCTGTTTAACACGACCAGGTATCTTGAATTTTATGAACAGGCGCTGCTACTCAACGAATCTGGTGTAATCGAGAACGGTATGGTGGTGAGCGTAAGGGTGTTTCGTACCTAGCAAAAATGGGTGCGTTTCTGACAATATTCTTATTACAAGACACAGGAATGACGTTTGTGCCTGCGGATGAATTCGGCAGAAATATAGAACAGCAGTAATCAAATGAAATTGTGAGCGGAATTTCGCAGATTCCATGCACCGCAACACTTTTATAAAGCCGAAATTCGAGAACGCGCATACGCTTACGCTTAGATATGTGTTCGTACGTCAAACGAGGGTGATTCGTCGGGAGGTATTTCAGGGCTAATGATTTTCACAACACACGGTCCAAATATTGCGTCCAGCGTTATTTGAGTGAGCAAACAAAGCAAGGGACGTGTATACGAGTGTCGAAGCCGAGAGACGTTATCACACGTGCAAAAAAGACGAAAAAAAGAGAGAGACAAATACATAATAAAGACAATTTCGTGGCCCAGCAGACGTCAAGGAAAGTTTCTGCAAAGCAGCGTCGGATGCTCGGAGACCATAAAAAAAGTGGAGTATGCGCTTTATGGCAGCGACAGCCACACTGAAAGCGAGATGAAGTGTGACTGTCTTTAGATGTGAGAAAATCAATGCGAATTAGGACAGTTGTGATTTAATAAGCCAAATCTTCTTTAAGTAAATATAATAGAAACAAACTCAGTATTCTGAGGGGAAAAGCGCAAAAAACAGGACGGGGAAAGTTTGAAGACACGACTCCGTCCCGTTTCTCGCGCTGTTCCCCTCAGTATCAGGTACCAGCTAGCCCTTCAAGAAACCATTCTGAAACCGAGTATTCATCTAGTGAAAGTGACACTAGTGGCAGTGAATTTATAATAGTTGATTAGCGTTGTGATAGGCCGACATATTTTCATTTTTTTTATATTTGGCAAACTAAGGGAAGGTAGCCTACGTTAGAGCCGGCTATCCCAACATCATGACAGTAATGTGCAAGATAAATAGTGTACGGTTATACATCCACATGTGGTGGTTTCTATCGTCTAGTAACATTCGGCGAAAGCATTCTAACTATTTTTTCTATTTTTGATCAAGTTTCACCAGATGTTTTTGCATTTGGTGTAATTCGAAACATTGAAGATATATGAGCAATAGGGTGTATATAAGCGCTGCTGCAGTTTACGAGTGGTTACAGTGATCAACTACAACCTAGGAGGTACTGGGTTCGATTCGCAGTGTCACCTAGCGCTTCTTTTTTAAGAGGTTACCCGGCATGAGATTATGCGTGGCGGCGGGTACTAATTTGTTGAACAGAAGGCTTTTGCACTCTCTACTTTCACTCCCCCTTTCACCGAAAAGCGCTGTGCCGCGCTTTTTCATAAACTACATATTTCAGGGTTCATAACTTCCCCCTCCCTTCTATGTTATCGCAAGAGTGCCCAGTGCTGAAATACCATTATGATACCTGGTATATTACTTTTCACGTGTTTGGATATTGGACCAGCCATCAGTCATCACAGTGTTTTGAAGAAAATCTAGACATGCAGCGAGGTAATTGCTTGCGGCCAAGTTGACTGCCTTTGTCGGGACACGTTTTCGTGCTAATTTGGTGGGCATCATTACATGCAGCCAGGCAAAAGAGCATGGACAGTTAGAGAAGACAGAAACAGAGTGATTAGTTTATTTCTTCTCTCCCGCTATCTGTCACGTTGCGCGCTTCAGTGTAATGTTGCTGTCAATGGTTAAATTGAACTAGTGCAGCCAATTGACTTCTACTGAAAGGGTCCCCTATTGTCCATAACGGAACAGAACAATGGCAATTTAATCTATGTCAAAGAGATAGTCTGCTTTTGGTTTATACAATAAGTTTTTAAACCGAAGTTTATTTTTTATTGACAACAGTTCCAGTGCAGATGAAAGGTGCATGGACAAAATTCGTGTATTCAGCTTTACTAGGTTTGTGACATTAATATTAATTGCCAACCGGTATTACAATATGCATAAATATCACACAGATATACAACCACGCGTGGTAGCTTGTTTGTTCTGCTTGAAATTGATATGTCAATTTCGACTTATTTGAACAAAGCAGTGTGTACAATATACGCCATGTAGAGTAGCTATGCTCTGAACTAATCTTCGCTGGTTGGTTCCATTTCACCCAATTTCTCGCTCATGACTACGTTGGCAAATGAAACAACTTGTTCGAATGCACATGTTTTGTGTAAGCTCACATTTACTTTTATGCAGTAAAAACAAATTGAAATGTGTAATGGCTCAGGAGAGAAAGAACTAGAAAGAAATTCAGCCAAATCATTGCCAAACTTACTCATCAATGATAAATGGACTCTCACTTGAAAGATGCATACATACATACATACATACATATATACATACACTGAGGTGCAAATATTAAGATGAATGGCTATGAAAGAACACTTCTAATACACTCATTTTGAATACATAGAAAATAACTTACAGGAAAAATCCACCAGCACTGTTATGTCTGAACTTGGTGTTTCTCGAACCATCTCTGAAAAACTTGATGCATACTTTCTGCTGCTGCCCAGTGACACGCAGTTTTTATAAAGAACACAAGAATAAAGCCCTTGACAATGTCATGCTAAAGAAAAGGGCTGTGAATCTAACTTTCGCACATGTCTGCAATATAACTCTGTTTATTTACATAGCTTTTCTCATTCACAACAGACTAACAAAGCATGCTAGGACACTTGGGCTCAAAAGTCGGCACAGCGCAAAGAAATTCTAGACAATACAAGAATATCGCAATTTTAATCTACTAAGCTCCTCAATGCAAACACTGCTTATATTGACAGCTATAGATCCCATTTCGTTTCCTGAAAGCACCCCTCAAAAAGTCTTCAAAGTTCGCACATCAACACAGTTCTCATACAGCTGTCTGTTACACTGTAAACCAAATTACACCCATATAGGTGTTTCATAGTGTTTATAACTCACACCCCTACACCCCACGAAATGGGTGTAGCAAGCAGGACTACACCTAATACAGTGGGCGGATTTCCGAATTTACACTCTTTGGCACAAACATTTTTAGGGTGTAAAAGCAAATGTACACCCAAGTTGCCTTAAGGAAGTGAGGGTATAAAAGCGAATGTACACCCAAGTAATCTTAAGGGCGTAAGGGTATAATATTGCTATGACATCTTAACACCCTTAAAAACAAAAGTAGTGTAGAGGTGTGATTCGTCCAAACAGCAAAAAGGGTGTGGGGGTGTTCATGCTGAATAATGCCCCAACACCCCTGCGAAAAATACCACAATTCGAGTGTTACGCCTTTCCAGTAGACCCCTGTGGAAGCACGTGAAAGCTTACCCTTTACCATCCATGTGCAGATGTCCTATTGTAGTGGCTGCTGCCACAGTGTGGTGATCCTGGCCCTAGCACAGCTTTTATGGTACATATATGAAGCACGGCACATAAGGCTCTCACATATAACACGTAATTCTAACTGAATGCGAAGGGATCACTCAAAATGAGCTGCCACACATAACACAACGTTCACAAAGTCATGTCATAGTGCAAATTGAAATCAAGCTTTATTTTATTAGACACAGAGCACACACAGGCTTCAAAGACAAATTGTACCTTAATCAAAAGCCTTTTTTCAATTCTGCAGAGCAGAATGCCATTTCCTACAAAAGAAGACCAGAAATCAGACGTCAATGGTACGGCATTGAGCTCTCACGACCAATGCATGCATATCAAAGTACAACAGAAGAGCCTTTATTTGCACTTAAAAATTAAAAACTAATTTTAACACGCTTCAATGCAGCACAAAAGCACAGTACTGTGAAACATACAAACAGCAGGAAGAGTAGTGTAATGCAGCATGCCTTATTTCTCCAATATACTGCAATATTATATCAATGCACACTACAATTGCCACATTGATACGCCACAGTTTGCATGTGTTGTGGCATGCCTTATGCATATTATGCAAGGCTAGTGCTATTCTAATGAATGTAATGACAAAACAGTCTTAAAATGGCATTTTCATTTCACAATAACCCTTGTGTGTTCAGACATTCAGAATACTGGAGAAACAGTAATACAGGAGTGAAAACAATAGGCAAAATTACCATAGCTTAACAGTGTCACCAGATACTCACCATGCAGAATAATTGATTTGAAGATGTAAAATATCAAGCGCATCACATAATATGTCCCCCTGAAACAATGCGACATCAAAGAACATAAAATGGACACACAAAAGCAGGGTGAAAGAGTAACCACTTACAGCTAGCTGAGGTTGAGCAGCCAAGCTATCATCTGGAGCAATATTTTGGAGCATCATATCTTGCTTCTCGAAGGAGAAAATTTAAAATTGGAGCAGGTTTCAGGAAAAACAAACGCAGCATTTTGGAGCCCTAAATTCCAAATTTAACGTCCCAAAACCACCACATGGCTATGAGAAACGTCGTAGTGGAGGGCTCCGGAAATTTTGACCACCTGGAGTTCTTTAACGTGCACCCAAATCTGAGCACACAGGCCTACAGCGTTTCTGCCTCCATCGGAAGTGCAGCCACCGCAGCTGTGATTCGATCCCGTGACGTGAGGGTCAGCAGCCGAGTACCATAGCCCCTAGACCACCGCGGTTGGGCTCCAAATTTACAGTGGTACAACAAATTAGACTGAATCACACAAAAGGAAAGAATATATGTAGAAATTATTTGACATCCGCTAATTCATTCAAAATACACGAGAGCGCAGCTATTTCAATAAAAAGCACTCTTGAACTGTCCCACAGTGCAAACAATGCTAACCGCTCTATTTACGAACGCTCCTCGACTCGAATCTCGTCCTTCACTTGAACTAGCTGAGCACAGCACCACCGCTGGTCTAAAAATGACGCTGCGTTTCTCGAGAATCGCTGCAGATTATCCCTGATATTGGGTGACCTGCTCTGCCTAGAGACTGCGCTGGAATCAATTTTTTCAAGTCAAGGTGAAGCTTTTAGGGAAGGGACGATCTAAAATACGGGGGTAAAACTCACAATAGCGTTTGCCGAGCTTGTCAAACTGTTTGACAGGCGACCCAGAAATTCCAGGTATTCGTAAAGAAGGAGCTCAAGGAGGTGGCAAAAAAAAGTGGCATACAATTTTTTTTTATCGTCGCTTAAGGCAGCAAAAACCTCATAAATCACTCTTAAAGACGTCCAACATTCATTCTAGTACTCATTATTGAATGACATCTGCATGGCAGAGTAATATAGGGAAAAAATATTTTGTGTCCTGTGACAGCGAGTATTAGTAGCCACTTCCAAATCATAAAGCACTTTTCCGCAGAGCGAAAGCACACTCTGGCAAAAGCGACTTAAAAAGCGTTATGAACGTCATAGAGAGGGGGGGAGAACTTTCTTTCAAACCGTTCTACTCTTTTCTTTTGCTGTGAGGTTCAAATATAGTCAATTAAAAGTTATAATTACGGTTGGCACATCTTTATTAGATTGGATGATGATGACCCTGCCTCGATGGTTTAGTCGCCAAGGTACTCAGCTGCATTTTTCATTCAGGCCAAAACACTGTAGGCCCATTTGCTTAGATTTTGGTGCAGAAGAAGCCCAGGCAGCCGAAATTTCTGGAGCACTCCCCTAAGGTATCTCATAATCAAATGGTGGCTTTACGACATTAAACTGCACACATCAATCAATTGGATGGTGATGCGCAAAGTTACGTTGAATAATGAATGTTATGTTTCTTGATAAAGTTGACAATACCGAGAAATAATTGAGGCTGGTTGGGCATTTCATAATAGTTTTGTGCAAAATTAGGAAATTGTATCCGATTGACACAATTGGCACAGCTGCTGTTCTCTTGAACATGCAAATATGGATACGAAAATAGCATGTAATATTGTGCTACAGACATTAAACATGTGCTGTCAATAGACATGAATGCCTGAATTGAATAGTCAATTTTGCAACGAAACCACGACCGCACAAAAAAAAAACACATGGACAGACGGGTGCTCACTAGCAGCTGTTTGTACCATATATTCATATTATTCCATATATTCATACACACAACTTTAAAAAGGTGGCGAGTCGGCATGAAGTACTGATGGAGCTCGTGCCCCTAACAAACTAGCAAAGTTGCGCCGGTGCATCGCTGGAAATCATGCTGAGCAGCTGAAAGGCTGTAAAAAAAAGCATGCGCAGCCATTCACGAAGTCTGCCACTGAAGCGGTTTACAAAATACTCCTATCGTGCAGAAAGAGACATGTTAGCCAGACGACGTGGCCCTACGTCAATGATCGAGCGAGAGAACACGCCCTTACGGCAAAAAATAACGACGGTGCCCGTAAAAGAGCGCATATCACTTCATGTGGATTCACACCAAGAGCAATTTCGAAGGGCTTTCATAAAAAAAAAAAACGGGGTATCAATTGCGTTAGCAAAACTTCACTCATGTATGAGCTGGAAGCACGGTATCTAGCGATTATGTGTCCTATAGCTTGATTAGGTAAGGGATGGCCCGAGTAGGTTGCACATGCGTTGACGAAAAGTGGGTTTATATCAGCCTGTTTCCTCAAGAAATAAACAATTGCAAATGAGTGCCCATCCCGTTTGTTTGTTTTCTTCGTTTGTGTGGTCGTCATTTTGGCGCAAAATTGACTAATATTTAATGCAAACATGCACCAACTATCCCAACAGCAAGTTTACTAGATATGAATGCCGCTGCTGCACATGTAAACAACAATAGCACGTGCAGCTGGCTTAGAACTGTGAAAAAAGCAGTGTTATACAGTGCCTCAGAGGAGGCACTTTCAATATATTTCTGGGTAAATAAATAGATTAATAAGCATAGGACCTTTTTCTGTGTTCATGACATGCTGTTAGAGTGATTTCATGCCAAACGCCCAGCCATTTTGGCGACCATATCAAATGCACTAGAAAAATATTGTGCTGATCAACTGTATTGAAAACACTGAAACGGTAGGATATTTCGGAGAGAAAAAATGTTTGGTCACGTGCCTTCGGAACTTTCCAGAATGTCGTTTGGGTGTTGTTTGTGAAAAAATTTATTTTAAAAGTATGTTCTATACCAAACTTGGTCTACATGTTGAGTAAAGGTTCTTGTGCAAGGTGTTTGAAGCCCAGTAATATTACTGCAATTATACTGACACATATGCTTCTAAGAATTTATCTAAAATGTGTTAGGTTTGCAATTTTTATCGCAATACTGCATTTTGTATGAATATCTGAGTAGGGAATACTTACTCTACGCAAGGTATATTTTGAGAAAAAATATTTGAGACCTCTCAAGCTTGTAAACTTTCTGAGAAAAAATCATAAATTCTACAAAATTATAATTTTTGTTCATATTGAGGTGCGATTAATGCCATGTGGTGGCTCAACTAAAAGTTACCTTTATACATAAATAGAAAGCAAATAAACAGTTCTTTTTATATACCATCATTATATTTTTTGTTTTAAGGAGGAAAATATTTTTTAGCATTCCCCTTGGCGCCTATCTTCCCATTTGGTCATACGAAGCTGCCACCTTGAAATTTCCTATTTTCATCAATGGGGAAAGTTCAAAACTTATTTTCTTCCTCAAAAAAAAGAATAGTAATGATAACAATTGGCATATGAAAATACCTTTTTTCTTTCGATTAAGGTTTGAAGGTCACATTTATTTAGACCACGCGACAGTGCAAATCGCGTATCAATATAGACGAAAATGACGATCCTGCTAAATTTGTAATTCTTTTCTCGTAATGTTTAGTAGCTTAAGAGGTCTCATAATATTATTTCCTTAAAATATACCTTTTGAGTAGTTAGTATTCATTACTCAGACATTCATAGAAATTGCAGTATTACAATAGAAAAAATTCAAATATAACACGTTTTGGCTAAGTTCTTGAAGGCATGGTAGACAAAGAAATTGCTTAACAGCGCAAACGACAAGAAGGGAAAGAAGAAACGAGAACAGAGCCCTGAACAAATAACCAAAGTTTATTGAAAGCCGACTGCAATATATAGAAAACAATCTGCGCATAACCACGCACCATAAGCAGAATCGCACATACATGCACCGTACGGCCTACCTTATCAACAACCATTCATATAAATGGACCCCAGATAACTATCTTCACAGCAGTTAAGAAAAATTGAGGGTACACTAACACAGGAAGCACCAAGTTGTTGAATATAGAAAGTTTCACTAATCTCGTGTTCGCGCCGATTTCTACATCCCCCTTAATTAAACACTTGTCAAGAATTGGCTGACAACAAGAATTATTAAAATGGTCTGCCAAGTGGCTGGGAAGGAAACCTTTTAGAGAGTTAGCGTGCTCCCTCAACCGATCATTCATGCATCGCCCGGTTTGGCCAATGTCCACAAGTAAATAATATCTTGTAGAGAATCGCTAAAACGCATTCAAGATGGCACATAGCGTGTTTCTCAGTGCATGCTTCTTTCTTAGGTCCTTCGCTGTGACCCTGCGACATAGGCCGGCGAGCTTGTCGCGTGCGCAGACCGCAACTCTTACACCTTCTTTGCCTGCGACCTTCTTTAGCCTATGGAAAACTTCATGTACGTAGGGAAAAACAGCCTTGCTAGAATGAGACTTGTTGAGTTAGCTGTTGCTTAGTGTCTTATCAGGCAATCTTAGTAATGTTTCGGTAGTCTTGGCAATAGAAGTTAGCAGAAGATTAAAAAGCCTGCTTGTTGAAGGCGGTGAACTTAGAGCGAGGAACTGCACTCTATTTGGCGGTGACAAGAGCCAGTTAGAATTGCCTTTAGGCAGGAAAAAGCTATGCTTCACTTGACTAGCTTAGAATGGGTGGACGTAAAAAGAAGGCTTTTCCTTGAGCAAGGTTTGTACCGCCATTATACATGGTCAACCAAAAAAAGCATTTCCAAATCTAGACGTCGTAACTTGTCGTCATGAATTAAACTCCGACTTTAATTGCTGCTTCATTTCACGCCGAAAAACGTCAAATATCTCACCGGTGCAGATGTGCGCATTAGCGCATGTTTAGCACCGGTTCTTTGTGACCTTTTACTCGCGCGGTATGGAAGAAGTCTCATGGCTAACTTTTATCACACGAGTACAGCTACAGTGTTGGGCTACGTTGACGACTTTTTAGTGTTTTTCCGCAACGATCAATCTGACCCTCAGTGAACCACCGATGAGATATTTGACGTTTTCGGGCGTTAAATGAAGGAACTAGAAATAACGTCGGAGTTTATTTCTGACGACAAGCTACGATGTCTAGAATTAGAAATGTTTTTTTGTTGATCATGTATGTTGGCGGTACGAGCCATGCTCAAGAAAGAACATCCTTTTTACGTCCACCCATTCTAAGCTAGTCAAGTAAAGCATCGCTTTTTTCTGCCTAAAGGCAATTTTAACTGGCTCTTGTCACCACCAGATAGAGTGTAGTTTCTCGCTCCAAGTTCACTGCCTTCAACAAGCAGGCTTTTCTAATCCCGAGCTAACTTCTATTGTCGAGACTCTCCTAACGTCACTAAGAGTGCCTGATAAGAGACAAAGCAACAGCTAACGCAACAAGCCTCATTCTAGCAAGGCTGTTATTCTTTACGTACACGAAGTTTCCCAAAGTCTAAAGAAGGTCACTGGCAAAGTAGGAGTAAGAGTTGTGTTCTGCACACGCGATAAACTCGCTGGGCTATGTCGCAGAGTCAAGAGCGAAGGACCTAAGAAAGAAGCATGCACTAAGAAACACGCTACGTGCCATGTTGAATGTGTTTTAGCGATTCTATACAAGATATTTTTTACTTTTGGGCACGGTTACAATGGCCAAACAGGGCGATGCATGAATGATCGGTTGAGGGAGCACGCCAACTCTCTAAAACGTTCTCTTCCTAGCCACTTGGCAGACCATTGTAATAAGTCTTGTTGTCAGCCAATTCTTGAAAAGTGTTTGATCATGGGGGCTCTAAAAATCAAAGCGATCACGAGAATAGTGAAGCCTTCCACATTCAACAACTT
This sequence comes from Rhipicephalus microplus, assembly GCF_043290135.1. Lineage (NCBI taxonomy): Eukaryota > Metazoa > Arthropoda > Arachnida > Ixodida > Ixodidae > Rhipicephalus > Rhipicephalus microplus. Next base: position 38,970,681 of record NW_027464585.1, read on the forward strand.
GTGCTTACTGTGTTAGCGTACCCTCAATTTTTTCTAACTGCTGTGAACTTAGTTATCTGGGGTCCATTTATATTACCGGTTGTTGATAAGGTACGCCGCATGGTGCATGTATGTGCAGATTCTGTTTTCTATATATTGCAGTAGGTTTGCGATAAACTTTGGTTGTTTGTTCAGGGCTCTGTTCTCGTCTCTTCTTTCCCTTCTTGTCATTTGCGCTGTTAAGCACTTTCTTTGTCTATCATACAGGACCAACCAACCGTATCAAGCACTTTGTTAGTCTTGGAGGCGTATGTGCCAGTGAAATTGCACTAATATTACTGCGCTTCAAACACTCTACACATGAACTTGTACTTAACATGTAGACAAATTTTGGTATAGAAGCAAGGAGCAGTACTTTTAAAATTAAATTTTGCACAAACAAGAGCAAAACGACCTTCCGTTAAGTTCATAAGTCAACTACGTGACCAAAAATTTTTTTCTTTCGAAAATATTTTACTGTTTCACTGTTTTCAATGCAGTAAATCATCACAACTTTTTTCGAATAGATTTGAGATGGTCACTAAAATAGCTGGGATGTTTGGCGTGAAATGACCCATTCGTGAATCAACCTTTTAAGCTGGAGACATCGAGGCCATCTCCAGTTTATCACACAACTCTAATATTATACATTCTACACAGTTTTCTACATGCACTGCTGTTAATCTGATGGCAAACTGATACTCATTTTGGAAAAATAAATAGGTATATAGGACACATAGCTTGAGATGAAGCCTTTCCCATCAGAGGAGTGTTCCTAAAATGTACAAGATATTTGGTGCACCCTATGAGTAGCGTCCACCGCTGCTGCAACCCTTTGAGCGAGGTCGTGAGCCCGGAACAGCTGTTTTCAGGTTGTGATGAAGAGTGCACTGCATCGTCAGCACTCAGTCCATTGTAGAAGTCGTAGTGTGCTTTGCTTTCAACATTCTGCATGTAAGAGATGCACAACATTCAACTAAGCATTTAAAAATACTGTCAACAATCAGAACCTCATTATGATGTGTCATATAATAAAAACCTCCAGCTTCCCTACTTTTAGCTTTCCCACTATTCACTTTTACGTTTACAAGCATCTGTGCATATTAGTGTACGAATGCAAGTGCCATGTTTGAGTCTACACCATGGTGGTGGTGAAAAAGTGCTTCTCTTTTGAATCATGCACCTACCAAGAAGTTTGATATATACTGGGATGCCCAAATTTCAGCCTTTATACCAATTTTTCTTGCTTAGCTAGAACACCCTAACCAATAGGCCACTACAATGGGTGATACAAAAAATTATATAAACCCATTCAGAAAAAAAGTAGCAATATTTATCATTTACTTCGAAGGATCGTTTTGTAGACATGTACACATAACAGATGTACAATCTACTGTGTGAAACTATAAAACATCGAGGAAGCCCCAATCTGAAAGGATCAACAGCACTTATAAAATTACAATTGCTGCTGGAAACACTGCACTGTGTATTTGTGGAAGCTCACCTCTCAATTTCTTCTCCAGTTACACAAATTTGGTGTACTGGATAATTTTATAATATGTCTTTCACAGGTTGCTTATTGGTCAACAAAATGATAACTTTAGGCCACGAGTAAAACTGACTACTCTTAAAAATCAATAAGAAGTGCTAATCTTATTCTTCGAGTGCATGCATAAGCAGCTCATTTGCAGTTGATTTTTTTCATAAAAACAGCCATGCAACAGATAATGTATCACAAGTAAGTTAAATATATGCTCATTAAGCTCTGAACTGCTGGACTATAAATATGTATAATTAAAAAAATGCACGACTTATTGGAGAAGTCGCTAACAGGAATATTTGCATGGAGGGCTTATTAGTTGGATCAGTGTGTTTACATTCGTAAGGATGAAACCTGCACAGAAAAAATGCATGAAACATACAAGAGCTGTTAGGTCTGCCTGCTTTCATTTACAGCCACCTGTGTCGCCATCCTCATTTTGTTTTTCGCGAGCGTGTTCTTTAGTGGCTAACTATGCCTACACCATTATCATCTGTGCTGTATCAGTCTAACTGAAAGTTTTGTGTGGGTGTCGGTACACTTTGGCTAAGCTTTCATATGTAACCACAGCGCCAACACGCTACACCAAAATATACAGAAATATTCTATTCTACAATATTCTATGTGCCACACTACAACGGTGCAAAAATGCAAAAAGATATGTCCAACTGAGTGCGGCTGTTCAATACCTTATAAAAGCAGATCAATATTTTTATATCCTGATTATCTACGATATAGTAGTCTAAATATAAACAAACCTAACAAGACATAAGAAGCGCAAATTGCTGACCAAACAAGGTACATATAAATTCTTTGGTTAGCTGCACGATTTTTAACAAAACACATGTGACGCCGCTGAAAGCGCTGGCATCAAAGGGGTACATACAAATTTTAAGTATTTTTGAATTGTTGCGTTAAGTAGCGTATTTACTCGCATTAAAAACGCGTCCCTATCTTCAGTTACTGAAATCTGGATTTTTTTTCTCCCGCGTAATAAACGCGCCCCATTTGTCCACTGCAGTCCCGCGAACTGACAACTGGCGCCTCCTTTAACGTTGATCTGCTTCGTTTTTTTAAATTATTATGTCACTTATTTCGCCCACCTCGGCTCGCTCACCCCCCCCCCCTTTTTTTTTTCATTCGCTGCCGCATGCCGTAAGGTCTATCTGCGCGCGGCACATCCCCCCGTTTTTTTAAACATGCGCCACAGCAAGGTTCACGAACACTGCGACTGTTGAGACATCCCAGCTGATAAGCACACAGCGAGCGAAGGTCACGAAGCTACCGGCGCCAAGAGACCGTCGCTTCCTCCAATTACGAGTATCGCGGACAAACCGGGAGTTGGCAGGCAGGCACGCACTTCTGCACTTCGTTGTTCACATGCACGAAAGCTTACCTTTTCAGCAATAGCACGAAATCCAAAAGCGCTCTCCATGTAGCTCCCAGCGTACACTCCGTTTATTGCTTGATCGGAAACACTCTGCTTGCGGCGGGCACAAGCTTCAACGAAAGCCGTTGACAGAGGACACACACTCCGCCGCACCGAAGTTGTTCTGTACTTGCCGACGCGCCACAGATGGCAGTGACTCGTACTTCATCTACTGTAAGCGTGAGTTGAACCGCGCAAGCCGTATAAGTACCGATCCTGGACAAAGCAAGTGAATAGTAAAATAATGAACCGCCGTCAGCCTGCAGGAAACACGCACACGACATGTTACCACCCAATTCAAAGTCGGCCTGTTGACGATGGCGATGCGCAGTTGCTCCAAGACCTCAAAACCGAAACCGAAAGTGAAAACAGTACCGTTTTATGATATAATTTCCAAGCTATGTGAAGCCTCCAAGATATAGTGGAATATTTTATGCTTCACAACATATTTATTTGCTAGCAGAGCTTCGAAGTCGTCTTTTTCCACTGATGTGTGCAGGCGGCAAATACGTAGCCTTCGTAATGCACATTTTTCTTTTCCCGAGTGAGGCGTGATTGCGGCGTTGTTTCGACATTTTGGAGTCAAAATTTGTTACTTGTGCAACATAGATATGAATAAAAAGTTAGGGAAGGGTGGCGGGGAGGTTGTTTCATATTTGACACACCTCCACCCCTTTTTTACGCTCGTTTGAGGAGCTTCTTTTTATTCAAAATGGGGCAAATCTAGAACCGCAAAAAGCTCAACTAACGCTGCCTTGGCATATACATGCTATCAACGTTTTTCTAGAACAGTCATAGGTATAAATAATGTTTTATTATTACTGTTTTAGAGGAAAGGTGAACGTAGGTATGAACCAATTGAGTGTCATTGGAGCTACTTTCGGGTCAGGATTTGCCCCATTTCGCCCCCCCCCCCCAAAAAAAAAAGAAAGCTCCAATTTGGTTTCTTAAGTATGCAACCACAGGCGAAAATTTTCATACATATAGGTCAGGCCCGCTTTTTTTCTCTTTCTATCCCCCTGCATGAATAAAGCCTAGCAACACACCCACTGTGCTATTAGCTTCTTTTAAATAACGCTCAGCTTCAGCAAGAACCTTGGGACTATGCTTTTTTTACCGACAAAGTATGAATGACGCTTGCTTTAATTTCCAGTCTTAAAGTTTGTGTGAGCATAACAATGTGCTATTATCAGTGCATTGCAACGCCACAGTAACAACTATCAATTACGATGCTGCAACTAGTCAACTATTCTCCATTCTTTTGGCACGGGTATATTGCTCTAGTGTTGTCTCCGATCGTTCACGTGTATATTATACGACGCGCAAGCGTTGATACCAAGGAAACAAAAAATAACAGTAAGTGTCCACAGAGTGGCGCATCCCATTGGACGAGTTCACCCATGCTTAGCGGATGTGCGCGACTTGTCCTGCGGCGCGGTATGCGTGCACAGCAGCTGCATTGGGTAAACTTAGCCTGTTATTTGTGAACGTGCCTAGTTCCACGGCAATGCGAATGCTGCAAACATTCAATTTGAACTCATCCATGTTCATAAATCTAAATATAACTCACTGTATTGATGCGAAATACTTCAGTGTGAGGAAATATGTGGACCCCTATTGTAAAACATTGGCCCCGTATGTGCATGTTTCTGCAAATGTCATCGAAAGACGACAGTCTTGCGTGTGGTGAGAGTGAACAGGACATTTATTTGGCGTTCTGCGCAAGAAAATTGGTTAGTGGTATTCCGGAGGCACTGCGTTTGAGTGCCTCGAGCGTGCAGCGGAGGCGAACGAGCGCATCTAGTCAAGGAGGGTGTGCGCGCCCATCTCAGAGGTGATAAGGTGTAGAACGCAAGGCGACAGTAGGTGCCACCACCATCTCGTCTTAGCAAAGCGTTGGAAACACTCCCCGTTCCGTGCAATCATTGCATGGTCAGCGCAGCGTGATAAGCGCTACGGTCCTTAAAATTACTTATGCATGCTTTTTCTAGTAAAATACGCACATGCAGAATATGTATGCGTATTGTTATGGTGCCGCAGACATGCGCAATAATTGCTTTTTAATTGACGATTGCAAAAGCATGAAACCTCAATCTTGAGAAACATTGGTGGGTGCTGCGGATGGGGTCAGCCGTTTCAAGTACCAGATGCCGTATAGAGTGGACAAAAACACATATGCGCAAGCGGACAGAAAGATAGACCAAAATGTTTGCGTCGAAGGTCCCCAAGAAACACTATCGTTTTTAATAAACCAGGAGCTCTGGTACGAAAAACTTAGTGTGATTTCAAATAAGAAATCGCGCACGATAGCCTGTCGAAAACCGTGTGTAATCGTTTCATGTTATGTTTAAGCGCAACATAATCTCTTTTATCGATCGATGTCTCTGTGAGAATTAGGGAATAATGAACATGAGTGGCAGCCAAATATTTTTAGTAAGAATCCCAACAACGTAACCCATGAATTAAGTCGTCGAACATGTGAGATGTGTTCTGAATAATGTAAATAGGGGCTGGTGTAATAAATATAATACATAGCACGATATATTTTGGCGAACGATACGGGAAATGAAAACAAAAGCCGAAACATCGATACTTTCACCAGAACTTTGGCATGCGGATTGATTGCATCCATTGAGATGTGATATGTATTGATGCTCTAAACTATATGCATATATGATAGGTGTAACATTCATGGAAACACCCTCGGGTGTAATTTGCGAACATACACCTATAGTACACCTAAAAATGACAAATGGGTGTACAAAAGGTGGAATTGCAGAAATTACACCCGTGCGGATAAGTTTAGCAGAAATAATAGGTGTAAGATGGGTGATTTATTTAAAAATCTACGCTTAAGGGTGTGAAATGATTTGCAGTGTAGTCTGCTTGAAAAATATTAAGTTCACTGGTGGGCAAATTATGTGAGGTGATGCTTTAGTGCACTGCATGTAAGTATTGCTGCGGGCCTCAACTGCGATGTTGCTTAGAACAAATGTGCAAAATCACAACTAGTACTAGGCCACTACAAAGTAATTATGTGTCATTTGCATGAAACAGGAACCACAATAAAAGAGCATAAGAACATTTACCTTCACGCAGTTCAAAAAGTGTAAATACATTTCCATAAAGTTTTCACAGCTCATCTGAGAATAGTTATATTAGTTATAAACACACTATTACTTTCACTAACAAACTATTTTAAAATGCCAGCTTCAATATTAAAGTATACCAGTACCTTTGTAGGGCTAAACAATTGTACAGGCACCTAGAAAAAAGATAAGTAAAGGCATGCTATAGCTACATATAAATTAAAATAAATACTTTTATTTCTAGTATGAGTAAGGCTGCGTAGATGATGTCACTTGCATAGTACACAATTACATTATGAACAAACCTATCCGAGCAAAGTATACAATAAAAGTTACACTTACACAGCAGAAACAGAGAAGTAGGCTGTTGAAGCACGGACAGGCAGTGGGATAACAATATACAAAAGCACTTATATCTACTGTTGGATATACTAGGAGTAGTGATAATCCTGTTCCTTCCAAATAAAATAGTCCACACAGAAACGCTTCCCAGAGCTTATACAAACATGAAATCCTTGGTGCAATACAAATGAGTGTACACTTAAGGATTACATCGACTAAGTACAAGATTACTGCATCCATGGCTTTTCTTGTTGTACTACGAAGAACGCAAATACAGTTACCATTGCCGATCATGGAGGCTGGTTTTTGTGTCATTGAAATGCAGAGACATGCATCTACTTTGATTAATATGAATGTTAAAAACTTCAGCTCAAATATATTTGCCCACTAGCACTACAGCAGTCTTTATATTAGTCTCATAGTTTGATATCTTCCATGCATTATTTATATATTTGGAATGCTCAAGCGCAAAGGAACTGCTGATTAATGTACTGCTAAAAAGTTAAACTGCAGCTGCACAGAACGCTACTACGTATACAGTCGAAACTGCTCCAGACATCACAATGTGCTCTTTCTGCTGTAGTGACCTTTGAGCAGGACAACACAGTCACTGGCAGTTCTACGTGTTGGTCTTTGGGCTCTGTTCGGGATACACTGTACATGACCATAGAACACCTGATTCCTTGTTACTGCTGGAACTTAAAAAAATACAGATCATCATTACAACCATGTATAATAAAAAGTGCGCAGTTGTTAAATATGTGCTCATATTTGCAGATTTTATTTATTTATTTAAATACCCTAAAGGCCCGAATGGGCATTACAAAGGGGGGGGGGGATAGAGTGGGGTTATGATCACAAGCACAGTACAGAACATAAATGAAGGCAGACATGGTATACATGTCTACCGCATCGAGAAACTTAAAGTGTAATCCAGAAACAACGCCAAACAACAATAGATTACATTGAATGAAAAAAGGGGTTCTCGCAAAATGCACTTTAAAACAGTAAACAAGGACAAAAAAGCGCGATCAGTACACTCAACAACAGTGTGCAAAAAAAAGAAAAAAAATACAGAGAGAAACATAGAAAAAGAAAAAAACAAAATAAAGATTTATGCGTTCATCAAAGAACTTCAAGAAAGGTTTTGAGTGCATGTTGAAAAGATGATGAATCGGACAGTTCTGCGATGTGAGCAGGTAACGCGTTCCATTCTGCGATTGCAAGGACTAAAGGAGAGTTTTTATATCTTTCTGTTTTAGCGAAAATTGGTTTAACTTTGAAAGTGTGGTCTATCCGGGCGGAGATATGAGGTGGTGGAATGATATGAAGCTGGGAAAACGGCGTGCTACTGTGGTACAGCGAATGAAAAAAAGATAGTCGAGCCAACTTTCGGCGCATGGCAAGCGAGAGAAGATGAAGTGAATTCTTTAAAGAAGATACGCTTTGGTAACGTGAGTACGAGGACGTGATGAACCAGGTTGCCTTGTTCTGGACAGATTCCAAAAGGTTAGTTAGGTTTGCGCCCTGAGGATGCTATATGATTGAACCGTATTCTAGTGAGGGCCAATTAAGACAATTATATGCATGAAACCTGGTTTCCTTGGTGGCTAAATGTAGGCGCCTTTTGAGAAGGCCGAGTTTTTAAGGGCTTTAGTAGATATGTATTCTATGTGGCACGTCCACTTTAAATTCGCCGTAAAGAACACACCTAAATATTTAAACGATTGAACTGAATCTATTGGAGTATCATTTATTTTGTAGTTAGCGGGAACTGACTCGGGGGTAGGACTAAACATTATGTGTTTGGTTTTTTCTACATTTATTTCCATTTGCCAGCGGCTACACCATTCCTCTAGCCTAATAAGATCAGATTGTAAGATAATTGTATCGTCTGGATAATATATTTCTCTATACACTACGCAATCATCCGCAAACAAGCGAATGGGTGATTTTAGGCTGCATGCTATGTCATTGAAGTAAATCAAGAATAAAAGAGGACCTAACACTGACCCCTGAGGGACCCCAGATGAAACACGTGTTTGGTTAGAAATATGATTGTTTAGCTTGACTGTCTGGAAACGATTGGTTAAAAATGCCGTAATATCAGAAGCCAATGACACGTATGCAGAAATAATAACTAGAAATTAAGTTTCAGCCCACACACAGTGATGACTGAAAATATATTTTATTAAGATACAAGAGCAAACATACAATCGTATAGATGAAGGCATAAAACTTTTGCCAGGCATGATAAGCCAATAAAGTATCTTCAATTTCGACTTTACAATAGGTGTGAGAAGCCGACCACAAATAAGTTCATTAGGGAACACAAGTTAGACTGCGTTACAAGACAACAGCTAATGTTCATAACTTTAGAGGTATCGAACATAGCCAGCTCCCCATACAGCATAGAGGAGCAAATGGGCAGTCTAGAAGACACAAAGCACTTGTGGATTATGAGTGTGCTTGTTGTTACATCTATTATTCCAAATGAAGAAAACATTTCAGAAGTGCACTTAATTGGGGGAAATAATCATATTAACACTCACTATTATTAATGTCAGTGTCTCTCCAGATGGATATGCTGCGTCCTGCACAGAACACCAAAGGAGCACTCCATAACTTGGTTTGCATAGGTACTGGCTGCATCGCACTGCTGCTCAAGTAGGCTAGCCACAGACAGAGAGATGAGGAGCCATGGCTTTAAAACACACTGAACGTCACTTTTAGAGATCAACAATGCATACTTAGGTAAAATTTGTACAAAAAATACATCACTATGCAATCATAGTCAACACGTTCGGGTGAAACACAACATGCCACAGCACTGAAAAAGAAAAAAAGCTACATCAAGTAAAAGATGGAGTTACTGGCCCTAAGTCGCCTGAGGCTTGCACGATAGGCCTTTCTCCTTGCAGGTTGTGAACAACCAGGCGATTTTCACAAGCTTGATATTTCCCACCAGAGCACTTGATCAACAGAGCAAGTCACAAGCTCGAGAGCTCAACAAGGAATAAAAAATTTGTGCTCGTTCAAAAGCACGAGCTTTTCAGCCTCAGATGATTAAAGTTGCATTCATAACCTGCAGGCTTTGCACTTTCAACATTCTCAGTTATCTCACATTTTATTTCTAATATAGTTTAATAAGCATTATACGTGAGAATAGTACAGGTGTCTACTGCAAGCAACCATGCTTGGGTTTTCAATTTGTGCACAGTAAGTAGTGTTTTCTAATCATATGTATTTAAAAGAAAACTAACCTTGCAACCAGCTGTTAGGCAGTTTTGTGCCCTCGAAGCTCCTAGACAGATCACAGTCCTTCCAGATGAGGCTGCCATGCGTACTTTCAGGCCACTTCCAGGTCCACTAAATGATAACAGTCCCAGCAGTGACATACACTTGCAAATTTAGAAAACACGTCTCCTTCCGATTTTCGTACAGGAGCTCCAAGTCATGAGGAGGCTTCATATGCCCGTGCGTGCAACCGATGCATCACAGAACCTTAACAAAATATATTCTGCAATCTGTGAAGGGCCAAAAAACAAGACATTTAATACCAACCCTTAAAAGCACTCACTTCTTAATACTTATGTGATGAAGCTAGCTATCGCTTCGTCAAAGTGATCAAATCTGCTATAATCACTTTGAAACAAACTGAAACCCCATTTAGGATTAACATACCGCAATATATATGTCCTAGTGAAGTATAGTGCTACCACAGCGGTAATCGTCTATAGAACTAATTTTTTAAAATAACATGAATCCTTCAAGCACCACCTGGCTCCTGGAAAAGAAATTCACATTAACTTTCCAACTATCAAACATGTTATATAGACAGGCCCATCTTAATATTCAAACAAGAGCTCGCCTATATTAAATCACATAAAAGCTGCTGATGTATTTGCCGCTCTCTCCATAATATAAGTATGTATATAACAGTAGTAGTAAATTTTTCATGCTTGAACATCACATAGGGAAACATTACAGATCTACTGGGCTGAAAAACCTGCACACGTTATAGTACTAAGTGAACAGCAACAAATTTAGTTTCGCAAGGTCAACTCACCGATGACAGCATTTAGCAGCCGTCAGTGTCATCAGGAGCCAAGTGTGCTCTGGGGCCAGTTCCCACATAAAATGTAGGAACTGGCCACGAGCCGCTGTTGCCAATGCTCTAGAACCGTTCAAAACGATAGCCAGACGAACTTGAAAACCTGTAGTTGGCTGGTACTGGCCTACACTTTATCCAAAGCAAGGCACCGGTGAAATCTTTGCTCTTCCTACGGGCCGCAGGGAAGCTTGACGTTCACGGGCTCTCGCTGGTGCATCTAACTTTCAAGTTCTTACCGAAGACCAGTCTAGGCGTGCTGCCAAAGTAACACGATCCACAACAGAGTGTAGCATCTCGCAGCTTTGGTTCGCCACGTCAAGGCGCTAGGACCATAGTTATCACAAAAAGGAGAAGTGACGAGTCAACAAACAAAAGCGCCAAGCTCCACCACCGCAACTTCGCAGGGCAAAGCAGCTATCAACTCTGTCTTTCAATTTTCGGTCACATGAGCGCAGCTTCTTCACAAGTCTTGGAAACGTCAACACAGCACCACTGTTCACAACAAAGATTGTTTCACTCCCGAACACTAGATTGCTCACAAGAAAATAGAAGTGTAAGGGCTAACCAGTGGCGAAGCAAGAACCGAACAAAGCGCATAGTTCATACGTTTCCGTATGTACTTGAGGCCACTTAAGTATAACGTGCCAAAACGCTGTAAATCTGAAATGTCGCACAGCACCCAGCTGACCGACTGGAAAGTGAATTGAACGAACTGTTACCAACGCACAAACACACATTGCAGCCTTGACGAGTGCTAGTTGTTGATGCACAGGCGCCGATCTCACTTGATAAACACATCGAGGCACAGGCTTTGCTACGCATCACCGTACACCAACACACTGCCGCTGCTTCTCACACCGCTTAATAGCACCGAAAAAACAGCGAAAATCACAACACATCCAGTCGAACGCTGAAACAGCTCGAGCGAGAGGCGTTTGTCAAAGTTCGCACTGACCGATACACTGTTTACGACGCCATGTTGTTTTTGACAATTGCGCAGCACGGTAAAGAACGTGGAGTAAGGAAAAACCATAAAATAGCTCTTAGAAAGTACTTGCGCATTTTTCATGGCGTGACTAAATTTGCTCTTATGTGCGAGGGGGATGATATGACGAATGCGACAGGTGTGCCACATGAAAGAAGTGTTTTGGCAACGTCACGGAGTGAGCTGATGTTGAGGTTATTGCTTCACAACCAATTACAAGCTGTGCCTGTCGGCCAAGCTGTTGTCAGCTCGCGTTTGTCGTCTGCTTCGATTAGAGCATTAGAGGGGGGATTCGCCTTCGCAACGCAATTATTCCCGAGTCAAGTGGTCGCTGCGTCGCACCAAATACATGTCAGTGGCTCGCTCTACACTCTAAATCAAATCCTGGCTAGACTACACGGCCGAAGGCAGGAAATCGAGTCAAATTATCGCCGCTTCTAGGCGGCTCCGTAGCCGTGTTGCAGACAAACCGGCCCTATTCGAAGTGGCCTTCATTATAGCCGGGACAAAGACTAGCCGGGTTTTTTTGGTAATTTTTCCTGGCAAGATACGGCCTGCGGTTAGGCGTGACTTTCCGTAGGCGGCCCGGCCCTGACGCGGTGGCGGAAAAAAAAAGTACCGTATTTATGCTTTTCGGAGCGGTTTCTCACCGAGAATGCGGTGGATATTACGACTACAGGTAGTTCGAAAACCTTTAGTATAACAATTACCTATACATGCGAGATTAACACGCAAAGCACAGCCCCAGACTTGAACTTGTGACCGCATGCACGTGAGGCAGATGTATTACCGATTGCACCACAACGCCACTTTTTTTTTCTTTATTACCTGTTTTTCTTTACAGGTGTTCACACAGAAACATGAATGATAAAATACACTTGGACCAATATTTGATCTGAAGTGCTCACTTTAAAATGTTTTCACGTTGCACAATTCCTCTAACATTGTTAGCCAGCTGGGAGGTTCTTCTTGTTGTTTATACACCTCAGTGATATACCGCATATTTGCAATGAAGTTCTCCCGGACAGGACGTATGTTCTGGTCAAGATGTCTGTAAGCTATTGTGGTGTGCCAAATGCTGTGAAGGCTAATTAACATAACCATGTCGTATGGTATGCCGTCGTCATCATCCACACAGAGAAAACGAATGCCATGGCTTGTAATGGGGAGATCTTTCTTCAATGTTCTTTGAAGGATGTCCCAATGAAAGACAGCGTCTCAGCGATGAATAAACACATGGTCTATTGCCTCAGGTGTTTTACAAAGTAAACAATCGGCTGTCCATGGTACATCAATTCCCTTGTCCGCTAGCCAAAGCTTTACGGGGAGAGTCCCAGAATGCAATTTAAAAAAGAAAGTTTTTGCCCCTGCTTTTACTTTCATTCTTTTGGGTCCTTTTCAAAACGTCCTGTCCAGGTCCTCCATTCAACATAGATCTGTACAAAGGTGTTGGGAACAAGACATCACGGAGATCCCTGTACAGATTTTTTCGCTTAACAGTGGCAAGATATTCCAGCGAAAAGCGCACTTTCAAAAAAATTGCCCGCAGCTTCCCTCGGGGGAACACTGAGGAGGATGCGGAGCATATAATTGGTTAACGGGGTGTTAAAGTGCGACTTACTTGGGTCGATGGCTCAATTGGTTAACGTGGTTGTGAAATGGGGTGTTGTGAAATGGGTGTTGCGACTTACTTGGGTCGATGGCTAAATTGGTTAACGTGGTTGTAGGAGGGGGTGTTAAATGAGTGAACACGTACACACGTATGCGAAAGGGCGGCGCTGGTCGAAGGGACGTCGATCATTGTGTTTGTGGATTCGTTGGAATTCATTTCACCGCGACCTTGGACGTCGACGCGCCGTACAAACCAACCGACGAGCGGCAACTGAGCGAGCGAGCGCCGACCTTGAGTATATATACAGCGCGACGGCGCATGCACTGTCAGCTGTCAAATGTTCGAGAAGGGGGAGAAGCGCAACGGCGCATGCGCGCGCGTCAGCTGCCGATGTTCTCGAAGCGTGACGGCGCATACGCGCTACATTATACAGCTAGCGAATGTTCGTGAAGAGGAGAAGCGCACGCGGTGTGTAGAGGAGGAAGGGTGCACAGATGGTGGAGGAGTGAAGCGCGCGCGGTGTGTAGAGGAGGAAGGGATGCACAGATGGTAGAAGAAGGAGGAGGAAGCTTGCGGACGGCGCCACACTACAAGCCTCGAGTATTAGATGCTCCGCATCTAAAACTCAAAAGACTGCATAACTTCTCTCAAAAAACCAGTCACATATCGGCACATATCACTGTTTGTAGACACAACAAAATCTGGGATGCACGATGACAGCCTTATTTTTTTATCACTATTTGCATTGTACCACAACGCCACCTCATGGCAGTGGGTCTTTTTGCGGGAGTATATATCTACCAAGTGGGTTTTTGCAAACCGTTTTCGGAACCTAGAACTGTTTTTGTGCCATGTGCATGCATTTCATCACCGAATAGTTTTTAGGGCTTCATGAATTCGAGACAACCACGGTGAGCGCTTTCGGCTCCGACTTCGGTTTATGGTGCGCCGTTCCGCAAGAACGATCAACGTGTGTTTGTGCGTCGTTTTAGTGCTTCCCCGTGAAGCGCGGGTGTTACGCTCACCGAAATTCGTGGACGAGGCTGTGTTCGGCGGTCGAAACCTGCGTATGTTTCTCGAACGTGCGTGTGCTGTGATAAATTTGGCTGATCTGTGTCGGGAGGTACACGAGTGTCAGTGACAGCACCCTATTCTCAGCTGTTTGATGACAATTCGCTTTCGCACGTAAACGTTGCAGGGGTATTTTAGCGTGCCTACTCTAACATTTGCATATCGTACGTGCGAACTGCCGTGACCTGCACGCTGGGGCAGCAGCACCTTTTTAGCATTTCAACGAATACTTATTTCTGCAATTAGAATTTATGTGCATTATTTCGCTATATAGAGTGCTTTTACCTATTTTCATTCTTTAACTGATCTTATTTATGGGGAGTGGCTACTCTTACCTTTAATCTGCATCACATCGTTGTTCAAGTGAATGCCGAAACGCGCACCAAGGTCAAGTATGACGTGCCCAAATTAGCAACGGATAGGTCAGTCTCCCTCCAAATAAATAACGCCTCTTCACATATCTTTGGCGAACGTCGGCATGCAGGTCGGGGTCAAGAAATGGTGCAGAACGAACCTCAAAATATTTATTCCTATTGCTAGCAGTTGCTCTTTAGAAAAAGTGGATTTTTCTAGCTGGTACATTATCTACACAGCAGTACACTGGTTGTCTTGGTCATGGTTCACTGTTACAAATTCATGCTTGAATATGAGAACTGTACCTAATATTCAAAAGAGTGAGCAAATGTCGGTGACATACGCTCTCGTGCTGACTTCGATTGATTGATTGATTGAAATGTGGGGTTTAACGTCCAAAAATCACCATATGATTATTAGAGACGCCGTAGTGAAGGGCTCCGGAAATGTCGACCACCTGGGGTTCTTTAACGTGCACCAAAATCTGAGCACACGGGCCTACAACATTTCTGCCTTCATCAGGAATGCAGCCACCGCAGCCGGGATTTGAACCCGCGACCGGGTCAGCAACCGAGTACCTTAGCCACTAGACCACCGCAGCGGGACTCTCCTGCTGACTTCTGCAACTGACTTCTGACTTCTGTACTTGATGTTCATCATCAAATTACGCAACCACTAATCGAAGATCGACCAATAAATTTTCAATTTTGATCTTTTTCTGTCTCGCGGCCTTCGGTTTGTATCTTTTTTGCCATGCTTTCCTAAAATCATCAGTTCAACTTGTTTGGTAGAACATGAGCATGAACATACATAGGCCAGTGTTTCAGAAAGCTGTCACGCATGCACTAGTACTCTTTTATTTAGTGCATGACACAGTGTCATACTCTCGGCAACTGATGAACGGAAAGTTGTTTGTACTCTTTTATTGAAGTCAAAAGAGTAACAATGGCACTGCACATCTCAGTGTATGCCCAAATGTGGACAGATGTATGATATCTTGAATAAAGGGTGCCATATAGCACTGGAAAATGTTTCCAACTCAGGCCATCTTTTAGAAAAACGACACTCACAAGACAGCGGGACGAAACGGCGACGCACAAATGCCACGGCATGCAGGCGAGGATGAACGTCACACTGGCGCTTGGCGCCCAGCTGGCGTGTGTGTGTGTGGGGGGGGGGGGGGGTCGTTTTTTCCGCTTTTTTTTTTCTGCGCTCACTCTTGTGGCTGAACGGTTCTGCGTAAGTTGATGCCGGCTCTTGACGCCAGGCTGACGTGACGGAGACGGCGGCTCTCCCCCCTTTTTTTTCTTTTTTTTTTCTTTCTTGCGCCTGCTCCTACCGTCTGTATGCATGACTTTCGTGCCGCGCGGATGTCACGCCTATTTTTCATTGCTGGGCTCCCTATAGACAGGATTTTAGTCAGTACGCAGGAGCGCGCCGCCTATGTGCCGTTCGTTACCCTGCACCTGGCTTAGAGTGTACCTCTAAATGATAATCGTGCGCCAAGTTAAACGGCTGGTAATTGTCGTAGGGACGAATTCAGCCAAGGTTTGCTTCAGAATCGTCAGGGTTTTCATATGTCCAGTTTCATTCAGAGTTACTAGGGTCATTTTATCTCGACTTCTCTCCATATTATAATGGTTCATATCAGTTTCCGAACAGTGAAAGTGAAAGTGCTTGATTTGTTTGTAGTTCCATGTGTAATCACGCACACGCCTAATACGCTTCGGTTTACAAAGTACGCGCCGTTCCACAGCGTCCCAAAGTGTATTGACAGCTGTATTTCAGAGATTGAACCCAGTAGACAGTTGGAGCCAATCGAAGTACCTTAGATCACAAGCTTTATGAACCACTCACTGAAAATTTCCTGTCATTTTTATTTCCCATAGCGTGCAAGGATGGTGCTCCCGTTAACTTCTTTTTTGGTATTTTCCACCAATGAGGCAAGGATCTCGAGTCGTACTTTTAATTGGATGAGATGGGGCGCAACACAACAACATAACAAATAAGGTTGATCATATGCCGTGCCACGTTCGAATGCACCGACCATTCACGTAGCACATTGGTTTTCATGCAACCACAAATCTTTACATGCATAATTTTAGGCAATTGACGCCCAATAGTATTCTTCAATTAGTGCGACTTCGAACCTATTGGACGATTGTGGTTGTCAATAGCATCCACTGTGTACAAAGAAAAAAAACACGAATCTCAAAGTGCCGAAGGAAATAAAAACGCACCAGCAGTCATCAGGCAGCCCTTCATGGGGGTGGATGAACTGTTTATTTAGCGGCAGGTCCTAAGTAGCCACATTGTTTTATATGAGAGTGGTCCGGGTCATTCTTAGGATATTCTCGTAGCCACGCTGTGACGTAAACAAATATAGCAACTGCATCACCTTCGCTGACATGTTCCCGGGAAGTCGCAGCGCGCTTTATTGCAGCGGCTGATGTGACAACTATGGCCTCTTAAGTAACGTGCCAAAACACTGAATCGTGAATTGACTTACGCGACAAAATTTCTCTTGCACAAAATGTTTTTCGTAAGTGAGTTTTGTGAATACGGCCCCTGCTTTCTTAATCCGTGTTTACAACTCAGCTTTCTTCGCAAATTGCATCAAAGGTTTATTTGTGCGGCTGATGGCGTCGATGTGATTTCGCGATGTAGGCCTTCTACAAAGAAAAAAAGAAAAAGTGTCTGTTAAGAGAATCGTGGAGTACTTCAGAGACATTTACCTTGCCTTGCCGTTTTTCCTACTCGGTGTTCACAAGCTAGCTTTCTTTGCTAATTGCATCAAATGGATAAGTGTATGGCTAATGGCGTCGATGTGATTTCACGGTGTAAGCCTTCTACACACACACACACACACACACACACACACACACACACACACACACACACACACACACACACACACACACACACACACACACACACACACACACACACACACACACACACACACAAAGCTGCCAGTTAATAAAATCATGATGTACTTCAAAGGCATTGCGTGCCATTCCTTGCCCATTTTTCTTACTTTGTGCTCACGACCTAGCTTTCGGCGTAAATTGCATCGAAGGAATAAGCGTGTGACTGATGAAATCGATGTAACTTCGTGGTGTAAACCTTCTACCAAAAAAAAAAAAACAAACCTGCCAGTTGAGAAAATTGTGGGGTACTTCAGAGACATTTCCTTTACCTTGCAATTTTTTGTTACTCGGCTATCACAAGTTAGCTTTTTCGCTAATTGTATCAAAGGGATAAGAGTGTGGCTGATGGCTTCGATGTGGTTTCACAATGTAAGCCTTCTACAAAAAAAAAATCTGCCAGTTAAGAAAATAGTGGGGTACTTCAGAGACATTTCCTTTGCCTTGCCGTTTTTTTTTCTCGGTGTTCACAAGTGAGCTTTCTTTGCTAATTTCATCAAAAGGATAAGCGTAAGGCTGATGGGGTCGATGAGGTTTTGTGGTGTAAGCCTTACAAAAAAAAAACAGCCAGTTAAGAAAATATGGCGTACTTCAGAAACATTGCATGCCCTTCTTCACTCATTTTTCTTACTCCATGCTCACGACCTAGCTTTTGACGTAAATTGCATCATAGGAATAAGCGTATGATTGATGAAATCGATGTATTTTGTGGTGTAAACCTTCATAAAAAAACAACCATCCTGCCAGTTAACGAAATTGTGGGGTACTTCAGAGACATTTCCTTTACGTTGCCATTTTGTTTTTGTTTTAGCAAGTTAGCTTTTTTCGCTAATTGTATCAAAGCGATAAGTGTGCGGCTGATGGCTCCGATGCGGTTTCGCGGTGTAAGCCTTCTACAAAAAAGAAAACTGCCAGTTAAGAAAGTTGTGGGGTACTTCAGCGACATTTCTCTTGCCTTGCCGTTATTCTAACTCCGTGCTCACAACCTAGCTTTCTTCGTAAATTGCTGTTGTTGTTGTTCTCCTATTGTTAGTGGCACATACCCACTGTGGGGGATTGGCCAAGAATCGAGTGGTTTTAAAATTTACTGTTCATATTTGGAATGATGGAGGTATAAACGAAAGATTACCGATAGCCTAGGAAAGCGTGGTGCTTAATGTAATGCATACAAATATATACATAAACGAATTTATCCTTAGAATAGAGCAATAATCTGATTTTATACGTATATAATTATGTGAACATGTTAGGATAATGATACTGGTTAATCAGTCAACCTATTAGTTTCATAAATATAGTCCCGGACGGCTGCGCATACTGTCGGAATAGAGAAACCAAAAATGAAAGCTTCAAAAGACAAAATGACAGATTGCATTAGAGGAATAAGTGTATGGCTGATGGCGTCGATGTGATTTCGCGGTGTAAGCCTTCTACCACACACACAAAAAAACCTGCCAGGTAAGAAAGTTGGGGGGTATTTCAGAGACATTTCCCATGCCTTGCCGTTTTTATACTCGGTGTTAGCTTTCGTCGCTAATTGCATCAAATGTTGATGGCATCATTATGATTGATAGCATCATTATGATTTTGTGGTGTAAGCCCTATACAAAAAAACTGCTAGTTAAGAAAAACGTGGGGTACTCCAGAGACATTTCCTTTGCTTTGCTGTTTTGTTACTCCGTGTTCACAACTTAGCTTTAGTCGCAAATTGCATCAAAGGGATAAGTGTGTGGCTGATGGCGTTGATATGATTTATTGGTTTAGGCCTTCTAGCATAAAAAACAAGAATCTGCCAATTAAGAATATTGTTGGGTACTTAAGCGACGTTTCCCTTGCCTTGCCGTTTTTCTCACTCGGTGTTCACAAGTTAGTTTCTTCACAAATTGCCTAAAGGGATTAGTGTGCGGCTGACGGCGTTGATGTGACTTCGTGGTGTAGACCTTCTGCCAAAAAAAAAAAAATTGCCAGTTAAAGAAATAATGGGGTACTTCATAGACATTTTCCTTGCATTGCTGTGTTTCTTACTTGGTGGCCACAAGTTAGCTTTCTTCAGTAATTGCATCAAAGGGATAATGGTTGATGGCGTCGATGAGGTTTTGCGGTTTACGCCTTCTACAAAAAAAAAAAACAAACAGAAACTGGCAGTTAAGAAAATTGTGGGGTACTTCAATGACATCTCCCTTGCATTGCTGTTTTTATTACTCCCTGTTCACAAGTTAGCTTACTTCGCTAGTTTCATCAAAGGGGTAAGTGGGTAAGGGGTACGCTGATGGCGTCGATGTGGTTTCGCGGTGTAAGCCTTATACAAAAAAAAAAAAACTGCTAGTTCAGAAAATCGTGGGCACTTCAGAGACATTTCCCTTGCCTTGCCGTTTTTCTTACTCCGTGCTCACAAGCTGGCTTTCTCCGATTATTGCATCAAAGGGATAAGTGTACGGCTGGTTGCGTCGATGTAAATTTGTGGTGCAAGCATTCTACCAAAAACAAAACAGAAACAAAACTGGCAGTTAAGAAATTTGCGGGGTACCTCAGAAACGGCAAATGTGGCCTTTCCTTATTACTCTGTGATAAAGAAAGAGGTTTCCATTAACCATTTATTTATTTATTGAGAAACAAAAGAAGCACTGCCACTCATTCCGTCTTTACAGCTGATGAACTTACTCTGCGAAGTTGAATCCCAGCCAAAAAATCTGTACGCCACCTTGTGCTTGAAAAAAAAAAAAAGCCAGTCGATAAGTGCGGGAAGCTTGTTCTTGACATGTTCTTCAGGGCCAAGACAGCTAGGTTGATTGGCTCTTATGGCTAAGAGTGACAGAGAAAAGAACCACGCAAAAAAACTGTAGCAATATCCCTGCAAGAAAAGGTCAACCCGCTCATCATTGATGATGCATTTTTATTTAGGCATTG
Source organism: Rhipicephalus microplus (assembly GCF_043290135.1). Lineage (NCBI taxonomy): Eukaryota > Metazoa > Arthropoda > Arachnida > Ixodida > Ixodidae > Rhipicephalus > Rhipicephalus microplus. The sequence goes on from NW_027464585.1 coordinate 38,991,069, forward strand.
AAACAGTTTGGTGGGTCTTTTTAAAGAGAATGACAAGGGTATTTTCTGTTGATATGAAAGATATCGTTATTACTCATTGCCGCATGATAAGTTTTTATTTCTTTTAGTGCAGTAGCCTTCCGCAACCTCAGGTGTGTATACCTAACAATCGCCTCTTAGTGATACTGTCCTTTTATTTCAAGTGAACTTTTGCATCCTTTAAAAAGGACCATGAAATGATTTTGACAGTTTTATACAAACACATTTAACTGGTAGACCAAGTCCAAAGGTTCATATACGAAGCAGTTTGAGCTCTCTGCAAAAATGGTGTAATTTATTACAACGCTTTAAAGCTGCCAATTGTCGCAGATAGCTACGACTCGGCCAAACACGTTTTCAACCGCCCATTCACAGAGTGGCATGCCCTGCCCCATTGACGTCAACGTGGCTGCTGATCTGATTGGCTGTCAAACGCGCAGAAGAGACCTCGTAAAGTCGGAGCTTAGCCCCGAGCAGTCGAAGGAAGAGTTGAGGCCGTGAAGCGTGAAAGGTGGAGTGGAGGAGGAGAGATTGAAGACAGCATGTTACCACAAATGGCTGTGTCTCGAAAGAGCTGGAAGTGTACTCTGGTGTTCCGCAGGGGTCAGTCCTCGGGCCTCATTTGTTTTTTGTTTATATCAATGATAGTCATCCTTGCGTTGAGCCACCGATTCAGATCATACTACTTGAGGAAGACTGTGTAGTATACACAGTAATAAATAATGAATCAGGCCAAATTAAACTTAAAAATGCCTTACGCTCAATAGACAAATGGTGTAAAAGGTGAGGATTAAAATAAATCTTTCAAAACAAATTTCATCAAGTTTACCAGCAAAACGATGCCCATTCTCTTAATATATTCTATAGGAAACTCTGCCCATACGAGAGCTGATCGGGTCATATATCTAGGAGTCACACTCACCAGTAACCTGAACTGGGAAACGCTTGTTGAAAGCTTGTGAAGGGGTGCACTAAAATGATTGTCCCTTTTGAAGGGAAGTCTGCGTAATAATCCTCCAATCCTAAAACTGAGAGCATATAAACACTAGTTCGACCAAATTAGAGTTTGCCGACAAAATCTGGAGCCCTTGGCGACAATATTTGATAAACAAAGTTGACTGAGTCGAAAATTTAGCTTTACGCGTTTTATTTATTCCGCTTACTCCCATCAATCTAGTGCAACATATCTACGTATTAAGGCAAGCCAACCAAAACTTGGGCAACGCAGGATAGTAGCCAGATTGAAATTCATCTACCAAGTTCACCATGGGGACTTGAAGTTAACACGGGAGCGCTATCTTCCGCAACCTTCAAAACTTTCACTGAGGGCGAGTCACGATAAAACTTTCCGGCAGCCACTCAGCCACATTAACGCCCTCAAGTTCGTTCTCTTTGCTCGCGCTATTTTTCACTGGAACGCGTTATCTGCAGAAGCGGTAAATGCTGCTTTGACGGCTTCATTTATGAAACATGTCTAAAGTTTTTGTTTTTTGATAAAAGTGATGTATACATTGAAAATGTCTTGATTTTTGTAGGATATAGGTGACACGTTGATATTGAAAAATTATCTCTAAAATTTTTTTGTCTCTCATGAATTGATATGAACTAAAGAATCATATTACTTCCCAGTTGTGTGTCTATTGTTTGTATAATATCTTATGAATGCAAAGCTATTCAGTGTATAACTATGCATGATCTGATTGTAATTTTGTTCTTCACTCCTGCATGGGCCTGTGGAGGGCTTGCAATATTTGTAAACAAATAAAATGAAAAAAATACTCGTAGCTCCGTTAATGAGTTGTGTTTCAATTGAATTATGGTGCCAAATATTTGCCCTAGTAATGGTATAATCAGAAACAGAATGTGAGAAAACCGTTTCAGGGACCCTTTAATGATCGAACATACGGAGTAGTGGTGTCTGCGTCGGTTCATGCATCGCCCCTATCTTTGGTGAAATATACCTTGCATATCATGACCGATAGCTTATGAACATGCCCAACCAAAGTCTTGCAATTAAAGTATGTCCTTACGTAGACGTCTTTCTGGTGTTTGTTAATTGCAGTGACGCTGGCGGCCAGCATGTAACCGAGTATATTGTGCAGACTTTGAAGACTGTTTAGACCACTTGTAGTGACTCACGAGATGCCAGATGGCAACAGCTTTTTTGATTTGAACCTAATTTTTCCACCTGACCATGCGTGCTGGCTATATGAACCTGAACTGGAAAGCTTGTTTTACTGTTTGACAATTCCCATTTTAAGTTAGTTTAGTGTAGATATCTAATCTTTGGTTCGTAAATACCCTTAGGAAATCATGTCATCACGTCATGAGCGTATGCAGATCGCAGATAACCAGGAAAGTGACAGAGGCCTTTCATGTGTAACCGGAATGTCATGTGTCAGTGAGGAATCGATTTAGTTACCGAAAAAAAAAGTTAGCATATCTTCTCA